>NC_080585.1:58112864-59472030 GCF_029962835.1 Magnolia sinica | reverse complement strand
ATTCAAGTAAAATCAAGGCATCACTCTGAGATAAGTTAGTGTTTATTTTAAGCTAATTTGTGCATATTTAATATTCTCTTTTATTAGCTTTATTGATTTGATTTTGTTTCTATATTCCAATCTGAATTGAAAAGAGGAATTGTAATATTTCTTCTTCTTGGAATCAAAATCAAATATCCCAGCTGGTTTAATTTAAAATCAATCTAGAACCTAGAACCATTTCTTAAGTGAGTATTGGATATTGAACTTCTATTCGAACTTTTACTCCGATTTGGTTCTTCCGAGCTACAACAAAAGGAGAAATCCAGGTATATTACTTTATTGTAAATTTCATTCTTTTAGTTTTATTTCAGATTAAGCCAGAAAAATCTCAATCTGTTGGTTATCTGAGGAGAGCCAGAAAACTCAGAAGTGGGGTTTTTTGAATTGTGTAAGCCCATTTGAAAGACACAATTATGAAGGTTTTAGGTAAACCTAAGAAACCTATTTTCATAGTGAATGTTGATATCCCCTGTGTGAGGATATTGGGAGTAGAGTAGCAAGCTGTGTGGCTATTATTTAACAGTTGGTGAACACACAGGTGAACCACTATAACTCTTTGTGTTTTGTGGATGTGTGATTTATTTTTCCTATCTTTTATCATTCAAAGTTGTGGGATGTATGTATGGAAGTGAATGTTGTAATATTTACATTTCAAGCATTGGGGGGAATGTTGTAATAGTTTATAATTTATTTCTTGCTATTTCCTTTATTTTCTTTTAGTTTGAGATTTTGATATTCAAATTGTTCTAATAAGGTTATCCTGCCATGTTTTTATAGTGCAAGGTTGTCCTTAGAACAACATTGGTATCAATCTCTCTATTTGAGGTTGCTTTACATTTCCACATTGTGATTGGTTTAAAGTGCTACTATTCCTTTATTTATTTAAATTCTGCTGTTAAAGTTTTAATTTGGCATAGTCCTATTTAACCCCCCCCCCCCAAAGACATATAGCTTGACATTTTCAAGTGGTATCAAAGCCTAATAGCTCGTTTTAATTTTTTATAATTTGGATTTATTTCCTGAGCTAATTGATCTAAGCTATTTATAAGATGTCAAATTTTGATAGCCTTTCAGTCATTAGGCCTCCACCATTTGATGGCTCCAATTATGCCTATTGGAAAGCCAGGATGAGGATTTTCCTAAAAGCCATGGATGAGAACGTGTGGCAAGCCACAGTGACTGAATGAACTCCTCGTACCATTGAAGTAACTGGTATCAATGGATCTAAATTAATGAAAGTTTCACCTTATTTTTCTTAGACCACACTTCAAAAAAGTGAGAGTAGTGTCAATTCAAAAGCATTAAATATAATCACTTGCGCACTATCATCGAATGAATTCAAAAGAATTATATCCTGTGATACTACAAAGAAAGCTTGAGATATTTTAGAGATGACACACGAGGGAACATTAATTGTCAAGAAATCTAAAGTCCAACTCCTCACAACCAAATTTGAGGAAATACATTTGGAAGAAAATGAAATGTTCATGGACTTTTATACAAGATTAAATGACATTGTGAACTCTATGTGGGGTCTTGGTGATAAAATCCCAGAAAGTAAAGTGTGTGTAAACATACTATGCTCATTACCTGAACGGTTCAACTCAAAAGTTACTGCGATCCAGGAACTTTGTGATACGGACAATATGAGGGTAGAAGAACTAGTTGGGTCGTTACAAACCTATGAGTTAAATTTTAAAGCTCCTAAAGGTAAATCTATTACCCTTAAATCTTCTAAATGTATATCACTAGAAAATTCTGAAGAGGATATGGATCTTTTAGCAAAAAATTTTTACAAGATTTTCAAAAGTAAAAAGAGGGTTGATTTTCAAAAATCAAATGATAAGAAGAGATCTAAATCTAAATCTAAAACTTAAAAATCTTTGAAAAATAGTTAATGTTACAACTGCCAAGAATATGGGCATTTAGCAAACAAGTGTCTTAAAAAGGAAAAACCTAAAACGAAGAGTATGTTGGCTACTTGGGATGAATCTTCTGGCTCTGAAGCCTCTTCTGAATTAGAAGACTCTGAAACCGAGTCGGGCAATGAAGTTAAAGCCCTTATGACTTTAGCTAAGTTCACTTTTTCAGATCATGATAATTTAACTAGTGAAGAAAATCTGAATAGTGATCATGAAAATGAAGAAAATCTTCAAGATGCTTACAATGCCCTATACAAGGAAAGTTGTAAAATTGTCGTAAAACTAAAACTTAAAAAAGAAAAGTATTTAAAACTTAAAGAAAACTTTGAATCTCTTGTCTTAAAAAAATCCCATATTTCAGATTGTTTTGAAAAATACAAATGCAATTTAGAATTCAAAACTTCCCAGATTGAAAATCTTAAATCTGAAAATGATAAACTTAAACTTGAAGTTTCTTATCTTTTGAGTTTAAAGGATACATGGAGATATGCCCAGGATGATCCAAAGTTAGAAAAACTTTTATCCGGTTCAAGGAAATGTGGCGATTGATCCGGTTTGGGCTATGATAAAAATATTCCTCATAAACAAAAGTTTAATCTTCCCAAGTTTGTGAAAGGAGAGACTTCAAACTTAAAAGGGACAAGTACTAATCAAAATTTTTCTAAAAATACTAAAACTTTTCAAAAACCCATGAGCAACTATATCAACTATAAAAATCAGAACCGAAACCCTTTAGCTGAAAAAATAGTTGATCTACTTAAGGAGCGTTTAAAATCTAACTTAGTAGGTCACTCTTACAACAACAACAAATAAAAGAAGACCCACTATACTCCTAAACCCAAAACAGTTATGAAATGGGTTCCTAAGGTTACCTGCTTGGTTGCTCATACTACTTTTAAAGCTATAAGCCATTCAAAGTGGTACCTAGACCGTGGATGCTCAAGGCATATGACTAGTGATAAAGGTCTATTCACCGATCTTAAAGACATGGCTGATGGGTCAGTCACATTCGGTGATGGCAGCAATTGCAAGATTATTGGCCAAGATACGGTTCAACTCTATAACCTCCCTTTATTTAAAAATGTCTTATACGTTGAAGGGTTAAAACACAACCTGTTAAGCATATCTCAAATATGCGATAACAAGCATAGTGTAAAATTTTCTAACCAAGATTGTGAAATTCTAAATAATAAGGGTTTAGTAATATTAACTGGTCGCAGAACTTCTGAAAACTACTATATTGTTAGTGAATCCAGCTCATCTAGTCAATCATGTTACATGGTCCATACCGATGAGACTGATTTGTGGCATAAACATCTTGGACATGTACACTACCGTAATTTGTATAGACTGAGCAAAAGAAAACTAATAAGAGGTTTACCTAAATTATAAAAATAGATAAAATATGTGGTGAATGCCAGTTTGGCAAGCAATTAAGGAGCTCTCACAAGAAGGTGAACTCCAATGCCACATCAAGAACACTTAAGCTTCTCCATATGGATCTTATAGGACCTACCAGGACGGAGAGTTGAGGTGGCAAAAAATACATTTTGGTAATTGCGGATGATTTTACCAGATTCACTTGGGTAGCTTTCTTAAGGGATAAATCAGAAACCCTTGATGAAGTAAAAGGAGTTCTCAAATGGATTTAAACGGAAAAATATTCTCAAGTCTGTAAGATTCGTAGTGATCATGGATCTAAATTTAAGAATAGCAGTTTTGAGAAATTCTGTAGCGATTAGGGAATATCGCATGAATTTTCTGCGCCCGAAACACCACAACAAAATAGAATTGTAGAAAGGAAAAATAGAGTGCTTCAAGAAATGGCTAATGTAATGTTGAATAGTATGAGTCTATCTAAAAATCTTTGGGCTGAAGCCGTAAATACTGCCTGTTATATAATCAACCGGGTTTATACGAGAAAATCTAATAATAAAATTGCTTATGAAATGTGGTTCGATAAAAAGCCTACTGTCAAATACTTTCGAGTTTTTGGCAGCAAGTGCTATATTTTACATGATTGTGAAAATTTGAAAAAGTTTGACACTAAAAGTGATGAAGGAATCTTTTTAGGATATTCTTTAAACAGTCGCACATATTGTGTATTGAACAAAAGGACCGATGTTATTCAAGAATCTATTAATGTGGTCATAGACGATCACTTGAATACACCTACCCAAGTTCAGATAATTAACAAACCTGATACTTCATCAAATCAAACTGACTCTGAACTAAGGACTGTTAAAGATCATCCAACCACTCAGATTCTTGGAAACCCTCTCACTGGTGTACGCACTTATAGACAACTAGAAGATATATGTAATTACGTATATTTTACATCTCAGATTGAACTGGCAAACGTAAAAGAAGCTCTTACTGACGAAAAGTGAATTGTTACGATGCAAGAAGAGCTTAACCAATTTATAAGAAATTATGTTTAGTATCTTATTCCTAGACCTAAAGATAAACATATTATTAGAACGAAGTGAATTTTCAAAAATAAGTCTGATGAACTTGGTAATATAATTCAAAACAAAGCTAGACTGATTGTACAAGGGTACACTCAAATTGAGGGTATTGATTATGATGAAACATTTGCCCTAGTAGCTCGTCTTAAGTCAATCAGACTATTTATATCCATTACTTACTTTAGAAAATTCAAAATATATCAAATGGATGTGAAGAGTGCCTTCTTAAATGGTGATCTGCATGAAGAAGTATATGTTGAACAACCAATAATTTTTGAAGACCCTAAGAACACTAATCATGTCTATCGCTTTAAAAAGGCTCTCTATGGATTAAAACAAGCACCTAGAGCATGGTACAAGAAATTGACTAAATTTTTACTAAGTCATGATTTTCAAATGGGAAGTGTAGATAAGACTCTTTTTGTTAAGAAACTTAATGATCACATCTTAATAGTGCAGATCTATGTTGATAATATTATTTATGGATCTACCTGTACTAACATTACTGTTGAGTTTGCAGATTTAATGAAATCTAAGTTTGAAATGAGCATGGTTGGGGAATTGAATTATTTCCTAGGGTTGTAAGTAAAACAACAACCTGATGGTATTTCCATTTCTCATACCAAATATACTCTGAACTTGATTAAAAAGTTCGGATTTGAGAATGGTAAGAATTTTGATACTCCTATGATTACAACTTGAAGACTCTCAAAGGACTCTACAGGTGAAAATATGGATCCTAAATTATATCGTAGTATGATTGGCAGTTTACTTTATTTAACTGCTAGTAGACCTGATATTGCTTTAAGTGTTGGTATTTGCGCTAGATATCAGTCTGATCCTAAAGAGTCACAGGATTATGCGATATGTCACAAGTACTGCTAAATTGGGTCTCTGGTATCCATATGATACTAGTGTTCAACTGGCTGGGTACTCAGATGCTGATTGGGCTGGTAATATTGATGATAGGAAATCAACCAGTGGTGGTTGTTTCTATATTGGAAATTGTTTAGTTTCTTGGTTTAGTAAGAAACAAAGTTCTATATCGCTTCAACTGCTGAGGCTAAATACATCGCAGCAGGAAATGCATGTACTCAGCTTGTTTGGATGAAACGTATGTTAAGCGATTATGGAACTGCACAGGAATCAATGATATTATATTGTGATAATTCCAATGCTATAAATATTTTAAAAAATTTAATCCAGCATTCACGTACCAAGCACATTGACATTTGGTATCATTACATTCGTGAATTAGTAGAAGAAAAGCTGATATCTTTGGAATACATTTCTACCGAGACTCAACTTGCTGACATTTTCACTAAATCTCTCGACAAAAGCAGGTTTAATAAATTAAAATTTGATCTTGTTATGTGCATTTTAAATTGATTATTCATGCATAGTTGTATCATAATGTATATATATTTGATAAATTATTGGTTTAAATTTTAAATTTTTATGGAAAATGCATGTTTTTGGTGGTACATGACCAATCGTGGACGTGCTCGACCAGTCATGGCACGACGGGTCGAGGACGACCCATGACCAGTCATGTAGCATGCTGGCCCTTTTAAAATTTAGGGAAAACTTCATCTTCCTCATTTCCTTTTTCCTCTCCAATGAGCTGACATCTGACCGGTCGTAACCACCTTCCTAGATCTTCAAGGTTAGTGCGTCATTTACGTTTTTCTTGTAGATTCTAGTCAATATTACTTCATTTTTACTCTTGAAGTAATTTATTTTGTGATTCATTGCAATTTTGGGATTTTCTTTTGAAAAATCTGTTTTAGCCAAACCCCACTCTACATCCTTTGCAATCTCTTGATTCTTTGTACTCTTACTTGCAAATGGATGCTAGAGCTAAAAAGAAAACTTCCCGTGGTCCATCATCTTCTAGATCAACTCCTATCACTTGGCGTCATCTTCGGTCACCCAAAGATGATCCCTCATATGTGCGGGATTTGCATTTACGCAATGTCATTACTGAGCGACCTGTTGATCTTGACCACATTGCTCCTTTTGGTATTCTCCCACTTCTTTAAGCTGTAGGATGGGCTGACATCTTACATTGGGGTAGGCCTGTATACCAATCTATTGCACAGTCCATGTTTGTATGTATCTCTGATTTTTCGATGGAGAATTTAACGTTTAAAATTTATGCTAGAGAAGGTCCATTTTAAGTAGATCACCATCTAATTTCAGGGCTAATGGACATACCTATTAATGATGAGGGTATTCCTATTCATACTCTAGTTGAGAAACCCTCAGAATCAAAAAAACACATGCTCACTAAAGATCTATGTAATATGAATGTGCAATGGACTCATGAAGGGAATGCGCTCCCCTCAAAGTACTTATTACCCAGATACAGGGTTCTCCACAGAATCTTTATTTCAAATCTGTATCCACGTTTTGGTAATAAAATAGAGCTTACATCATTTATAGTTTGGGTTTTGCACTCTGTCATCTTTGGTACTAAGGTTTGTCTTCCATCTTTGATATGTCATTCCATCATTCAGTTTTGTCTCCATCCAGGTCATAGTGATATTCTGTTTGCCTATCTTATTACTATTTTAACTACTCACATGCTAGTTGCTATGCCCATTGGAGAGGCTCCTATCCATCATCTTATTTTTAACAACTCTAATATTAACAAGATGAAATTGGAATTGACTCTTGGCCAAGTGGATGTTGGTAGTGGTGGAGCTGAAGCAGGGAATGTGGATGAGGCTGGTGATCTTCCTCCTAATGATATTAATATGGATGACATTTTTGATGAAATTAAATCTGATTCTACTAATGATCCTGACTATGAGCCATCTCATTTTGATGCTCACCTTTGTGCTCTAGAGGAGAAGGTAGAGAATATGAATGTAGCCCATGATTTACGGTTTAAACATATGTGCAAGTATCTTAGGCGCTTAAACAAGGGCCTTCATCAACTTGATCCTACCATTCCTGTGCCTTCTTCAGGATCTGATTAGGTTTGGTCTGTAATAACTTTAAGTCTACTTGTGTTGGTTTGTGCATTTTATTTGGTTTACTGACTTTTGTTTAAACTAGTTAATGGTATGTGGACTTTAATTTTCTTTTATCTTGTCTAGTTAATCCTTTATTAGTCCTGTTTCTTATCCTTTTCCATTTTTTCTTCTTCCTTTGTAATGTTGTGTTAAAAAGGGGGAGACATATTTGGATTGATTGCTTATGGCATAAATATGGATTGTGGGTGGCATATAATTGCGGGTAGCATATAAATTTTTTTGGATATATGTGTGTGCTACTCAAGGGGAGTATGTGAGGAGATGTTTTGCCTATGTTGTGCCTAGTTCATAATGTTATGTGCTAGTTGGTGATAAATGGTGCATGATTCTTTAACCAGGTTGTAACTGGTTTTCTCTTATAACTAGTGCTTACATTATTCTTTGATTGTGTATTAGTGATATTATTGTTGAGTATGTTTTGTCACAAATTTGACAAAGGGGGAGATTGTAAGTGCTATGGTTTTATGCTCCTTTGGTCGTCAAATTTTGTGGCGCCAAAACATCAATCTATGTCTTGTGTAATCTATGTCTTGTGTAGCTCATTTGTATATATGATCAAGACATTGCATATAGGTTCAATACATTACATCACCTCTCTAAACACATTGCTTCAAGTCAAGAATGAAGATTTACTTCAAACCATTTCAAGAAATGTAAGTACAAGCTACAACGAAAGAAGTGATCTTGTTCAAAGACTCAAGTTCGTGTACAACTCGAAGTGAAGTGTAATTCAAGCTCTAGAAGATCTCAAGTTCAATGTTACATCAAGTATAGAGATCCCAAAGTTTTACAATCTTCAAAGGTCAACTATCTTATGAAGATTCAATGTCCATTCTTCACATTAAGGTATGAATGACCTTAGATTGACCTTAGGGTAGGTCATTTTGTATACATAATTCAAATTGAATCTTTTGATAAGTGTTTGAATTGTTCTAAGACTAGTCTCGGACACTGTTCGACTAGTCCTAGCACTGGCTCGAACAGTCCAAGAAATTTCAAGACCAGTCCTGAGTTGTTGCAATTTTTTCAGAATTTTTTGGTTGAGCTACGACCAGTCCTAGAGTCTTCTCGACTGGTCGTGTGAACAGTACACGACTTGTCCTACGACCAGTCTGGTTCTACGACTCAAACTACAGCAACGAAACCTGGTGCCTCACGATCAGTCGTGGGTTGGGCACGACCAGTCGTGGAGGGCTCACGACTGGTCATGAACAGACTACGACCAGTCATGGAATGGCTTTATCCGATCGTGCTCAAAATTTCAAAATGCAGTTCATCCTACGACCAGTCGTACTATCCTCAGGACCAGTCGTAGACGAGTTTCTACAACTATAAATAAACGACGAATTTCAGAGTTTGATAACTCAATTCATGTAAAATCAAGGCATCACTTAGAGATAAGTTTGTGTTCATTTAAAGCTAATTTGTGCATATTTAATATTCTCTTTTGTTAGCTTTATTAATTTGATTTTGTTTCTATATTCCAATCTGAATTGAAAAGAGGAATTATGATATTTCTTCTTCTTAGAATCAAAATCAAACATAGCTAGCCTGACTGGTTTAATTTAAAATCAATTTAGAACCTAGAACCATTTCTTAAGTGAGTATTGGATATTAAACTTCTATATGAACTTCTACTCCGATTTGGTTCTTTCGGGCTACAACAAAAGGAGAAATCCAGGTATTTTACTTTATTGTAAATTTCATTCTTTTGGTTTTATTTCAGATTAAGCCAGAAAAATTTCAATCTGTTAGTTATCTAAGGAGAGCTAGAAAACTCAAAAGTGGGGTTTTTTGAATTGTGTAAGCCCATTTGAAAGACACAATTGTGAAGGTTTTAGGTGAACCTAAGAAAACTATTTTCATAGTGAACGTTGATATCCCCTGTGTGAGGATATTAGGAGTAGAGTAGCAAGCTACGTAGCTGTTGTTTAACAGTTAGTGAACACACAAGCGAACCACTATAACTCTTTGTGTTTTGTAGATGTGTGATTTATTTTTCCTATCTTTTATCATTCAAAGTTGTGGGATGTATGTGTGGATGTGAATGTTGTAATATTTACATTTCAAGCATTGGGGGGAATGTTGTAATAGTTTAGAATTTATTTCTTTCTATTTCCTTTCAGTTTGAGTTTTTGATATCCAAATTGTTCTAGTAAGGTTGTCCTACCATAAACCCTTGGTTTTTATGGTGCAAGGTTGTCCTTAGAACAACATCGGTATCAATCTCTCTATTTGAGGTTGCTTTACATTTCCGCATTGTGATTGGTTTAAAGTGCTATCATTTATTTATTTATTTAAATTCCGCTGTTAAAGTTTTAATTTGGCATAGTCCTATTCACACCCCCCTCCCTCTCTAGGACATATAGCTTGGCATTTTCATATATATATATGGAGGATACCTTGTTTAAGGGACATGAAATTCTTGTAGCTTATGGTATAGTGCCCCAATATTGGTTGTATGTTACTAGTATATAGTAGATAATACTAGGTCCAATATTTTTTATATGTGAAATTTTGGTTTGTGTAGCCCACACATGTGCATTGGCCATGCCATTAGTGCTAGATCATCTCTCCAGTAGGTGGGGCGCGCTGTTTAGATCTTATACTCTAAAAATCAGGTCATTTCACACATGAGGGGGGCCATATCATATGAAACAAATGGATAGCTAAAAAAGTGTTTTAGTTTTAATGCAGCTAGGGTATGATGAAACTAGTTACAGAAAATTGAATAATACATACCAGATTTAGAGCTTCAAAATATCAGAAAAAAGAAGAAAATGTTAGTGCATAAATCTCTATATATAATGATAGCAATTTTGGATGATTTTCCCTGTGCAATTAAATTTTAGGAGAGTCCTTGATTTAAAGATTTGAAAGGGCGTACGAGGGAATTCCAATATAGGCCGTATTTGGATTAAAAATGTGAGTCATTGAACCATGGCTATTTCTGTCATTTTAGCCCAACGCCTGCTTTCTCTCTCCATGGTTCTCTAGCCGTTACTTTCTCTCTCCCAATCTCTCTTCCTTCATAGTTATACTTTGATGACGAGTAATCTCCCTGACATCCTGGATTGCCACTGTATGATGGTTATCCCCCCCTTGAAATTAGCCACTGTAAAGAGGCCTTCTTAGGATAATTTAATTCAAACTTATCATCAATAGGCCATGCATGTGACCAAAAAGCCATTTTTACAGAGAACCTAGTCATAATATGTCCTAAATTCATCAACAGAACATGGAATTCTAAGAAAATAAATGGCAATTGATGAAAGAGCACAAAACTACAAGATGATATAATAGATTGCATACAAATGGAAATATCCCATCTCCATCTGTGCATAGAATGTTGTGTTTGCAATCACAACAAATTTGGCAAAGCAGCATTAAGTGGGTGTGAACTAGGCTGTTACACGATGGGCCCCATCGTGAATGTACCCTGGACCTAAATCAAACAGTTTGGTCACCACTTGGGCCACATACATACCTTGACATAGTTCAAATGTAATTCAGCTTGAAACACATAAGAGCACACGCACACACAACTGATTGTACATCCAACTAGTTGGTATGTGGAGGCCACAATGTTGTTTGTGTGGTATCTCGCTGCCCCAACAAGGTTCTCCCACCATGAAAGTGGGATGCCCCAAAGATCTAGTTAGTCCAACCATGAGAATGGGATCCCAAATGAATGTGGAGTTTTTTGGTTGGTTGTTCTTGGTTTTCTATGGTGTGCCCCACTTGACAATTGGATTAACCTAATTTTTGGGGGATCCAATTTTCATAAAGGGACAACCTTGCTGGTTGGCGAGATGTCATGATACAAACACTATGGTGGGTCCCACATGCCAACTAGTCTATGTACAACTATTTGTGTGTGAGCATTTCTCCATATATATTTTGAGGCAACTAAGTATCAATTAATCATGAAGGCTAGTAGCAAGGCCAGATTTAAGCAAGACTTTAATGTTTTAGTCAAGAAAATGATGTACTAGTAAAAGAAACAAATGTATAAGACAACCACAAGCATTGTCACAGAAGCAAGTGGATAGAATTGACATTGACTTCCAACTTGCTACTCTTACGCATATTGTCGTAATCTACCAAATTACCGACGTCTTGTTGATGCAATCGATGGAACAATTGTCCAACAGAACCAAACTCAACATTCTCTTCTAAAGGAACACTAACAAAATAATAGCTTGAGGTTAAGAAATATTCCATGAGAAATTAACTTAGAGGGTGTTTGGATGGAAGGAAATAAAAATATGCATAGCAAAATGTAACTTGGAATCCTCAAGAAATGGAAAACCATGGATTCCAATTTTCCTCTGTTGTTTGTTTTGAATTCCAATTATACATGAATTTCATGTTGGTTCTCTCATTTCATGTGTTTTCTCAACCTTGGAAATAAATGTAACATTATTTTTGGGAGAAATGAATGTCCTCAGGTTTTTTAGGAGGTGGATTTTTCACTAAAATTGATGTCATTTCTAAGATTTCCCACATTCCCAAGAAACCCTGTAGAAAAGTCATATTGGGTCACAGGTTTTTCATATTATTTATTAGTGGGTCAATGCACCAATACTCAGTATTTCCATAATATGAAACTTCAACTATATTGTAAGTTGTTTTTATTATATTCAAATGCGATGTGTGATGCTTACACATCCAGCATGAGTACTTCAATAGTAGACAGTCAACCACTACAATTGAAGTTTTATTAACTGCAGTTTTCTACTGTAGAAGCTTAGACAATATAGTTTAGAGTATCTCAACATGCCAACATGTTCATCCAGTTACATGATGATGTTCAAAAATAATGTTCTCATAAAATTCTGTTCATGGTAAATATAAATGCAAAAAATGTGTAACCATGTAATCAGGAAAATGAGTTAACAAGGGAATTTTTATATATATATAGGATAGCTATGAGGCCAGCCCTGCTTTATGGTACAGAATGTTGAGCAGTCAAGGAATAACATGTTCATAGGATGAGTGTAGTAGATACGCTGATCTTGAGATGGATGAGTGGCAAGACAATGAAGGATAGAATTAGGCATCAATTCATTCGAGGGAACTTTGGAGTAACACCAATAGGTAATGACATGAGGGAAAATAGACAGAGATGGTTTCATGTGCAGCAGAATCCAAGAACTGCGAGAATTAGGAGTGAGTCAATTCAAGTTGAAGGCTCTAGGGGAGAGGCCCCAAAGGATGTGGGTGGAGGTAGCAAGAAAAGACTTGAGGAACTATGGTTTAACTGAGGATATGGTCCCTGATAAGTTGGAATGCGTAACAGGATTTGTGTAGGTGGCCTCAGTTATTCAGGATAAGGCTTAGATGATGATGATCTAATCATAATAACATCAAAACTACAATTATAATACCGAAAACAATGAAAATGGTTGAAGTATTATCCAAGGTTCTATGTCAAATTACAGCTACATGTCCATTGCAGTTGCTTAACTACCTGAAAATGAATGAAACCAAACTATGAGTTATTCTTATGGGTAATTTAAGTACCTCATTTATTGCATTTGTTTAACAAATCATTATCTTATACATTGCTATGTTTTATGTGTGATTATGCGTGTTAGATCCTGAAAATTTCCTTCCTGATTTAGCACTAGGTCTTCTCTGTCAATGACCTTTACCACTATGCTATTTTTCATTCAAACACAGTTTTGACACCTTCGCAGGAAGTAGCTGAATTAGTAAAACATGACTTTGGGAGCATTGACATCCTTGTGCACTCTCTTGCCAATGGCCCAGAGGTACCGTAATAACTATATTATTCATGCCCCTTCTCATGTTTATGTTTGTTGTTTTCGTCTATCCTGTAATTTCCTTTATAGGTCAGTAAACCTCAATTAAAGACATCCCAAAATGGTTATCTTGTAGCGATTTCAGCATCAAGTTATTCCTATTTGTCATTGCTCAAGCATTTTGTTCTAATAATGAATCCAGGAAAGCTTCTTAGAAAATGAAAAAAAAAAAAAAGAAAAAAAAAAGTGGGTTGCCTGATTTTTTGGCTAGCTAGGGTTATTTGCACTATGGGACCACTTGATGAATGGCTGAGATTGGCACCATGTGCCTTGTTAGAACTTGTGGCTTGGTGTAGATGGGCTGCCTAGCCAGCCTCTATTTTTGTATGTATGTGCAGTCAACTTACCATATGAACATGTGGTCCATGTAATGTTGCAAGTGGTGCATCAATTTCTCTCACATACATTGCTACCGAAAGGATCATTCCTGGGTAACTTGATTTACACACCCTGTGATTTTAGCAGCCCATGTAAACCAAAACTATTAAAGAAAGGATTCTTATTGTTGTGTTGTTCTTTATATATTAATGCATACAGATATGGTGGGGGCATGAGTTCAGCTAAAGCTACTCTAGAGAGTGATACCAAGGTGAGATTTTTGTAGCTGGTCGGTCTGCTGCCTTCATTGTAAAATATATATTTTCCTGAAGCAAATCGGCTATATTTATAACATTTTCTGATCTGGCAGGTGCTTGCATTTGAAGCAGGAAGGCGCCACAAGATTCAAGTTAATACAATATCTGCTGGTATGACTGTTATCTTCATACTTTTATTTTCTAAGACATGGTACTTGCTAGAGTATCTCCCTGTCGTGACATTTTTCACATTGATGAAAACTCTCAAGTCCAATGAGAAGCCATGCAGCCAAGGCCATTGGATTCATCGACATGATGATTGACTACTCATCAGCCAATGCAGGATTATATCATGGTGATTTCCCGGCAACTGCTGAAACTCCATTAGCTTTTAATAGACAGAATTAAATTGCATTCCCCAACTGGTGAATTTTTTTTATTTTTTTTATTGCAGTGAGATGATAGGAGTTGTCATGAATACATGGAAGAGTTCTTCGGTTGTTGCAAATCCGTTTTGGCTGAAGATGGTTTGTTTGTCTTATAGGTTACATATTGTCTATTATAATTTTTCTTAATTATGGTTTGATTTGAATTATCTGAAAAGAAAGGTGTACTTGTAGTAGTCTATTCAAATGGCCCCACTCAGCCATTTCCTCTTTATTGAATTGAGTTGTTACCAATTTTGTGAATGGGATTCTTATTAAACAATCATGTGAATTATTTTTTGAATGACTATCAAGTGTAAGATTCAAAAAGAAAAAAATAATAAAATAAAATCCGATGATATTTTTAAAAAATTTATAGACATTTTAGCGACAGACCAAATCTGTCGCTAATTTCTCAACTAGTAGCATATCAACGACGGATTTGAGTCCATCACTCTCCTTCTATTAGCGACAGACCTTATCCGTCGCTAATATTTTTAATGACGAATAATTCAGGTGGTTTTTCAGAATTTCAGTGACGGATTTTTAATTTTTTGTGACGGATCTTATCCGTCGGTAATCTGTGACGGACCTTATCCGTCTCAGATTCAACGACGAATTTTATCCATTGGGAAAAAAATGACCCAGTAAACAGCGACAGACGAAGTCCGTCTTTTTTTGGTTTTACGACGGATTTGGTCCGTCGCAAATCGGCGATTTTGGTGTAGTGACCGCGGACTGTGTAGTCGAAAAATCACGTGAGAGGATTGTTAACGTTCAATTTTCGATTCCAGTTAGGCGACAAGAATTGAATTTGCGACTCAATTTAAACCGAACAACTATGACCCTAAGTGTCGAGATAGGTAAATACATAGCATATGACCAAGATCTACTACCTACTCAACCACTCGTATAGTGCGTAAAAAGGATTGGATGATATTCATAAGGTAGGATTCATCCTCTCTAATGATGAGTTATACCTTTGCCTTATGTCCAAATGACTTTTCAACGCAGATAAAAGAAAAACAAGAAAGGAAATCTTACAGTCAGTCACAAAAAGCAGTTGGAAATTACTTTTCTAGATGGAGAACTGAATCCATCGTATAAGCATAGACCCAAATTAAAGTTAAGATTACCAGCTACTTGATGCTACAGATTATACTATGGAATGTAAACAGTAGACGAAAAGTAAATGATTATACTAAGAAATGTAATTGACTGGCAAAAATAGTAAAGGATTACACTAAAAAAATGTAAATAACAGGTGATTGAAAGATATATTGGGTTTGATTGAGTTGGTATATATGAGACGAATATTCTTACTGAATTCCTTTGCTATTTATAGCCTCAATCCAGCCATACGGATGCTTCCGACATTCTGACAGTTACTATAACCATTTGTCTTGTAACCACTTCTGCATGATCACTCTTCAATTGACTGCTTAGTGGATGGCATGGCATCGCTCGATGCGCTCCAATTGTATTATTGTAGAATCTTCTTCGTATATCCCCAAAGATCTCCAAATATACCACATAAATCCATCCATATCACATGCAACTCGCTCTAATTGGCTCTCGCGGGAATTGGCGACAATGGGGATGAACATTGCCCCCCATGTTATTTCTCCTTTGGAAAAAGGTGAAAGTGACGTGCGACCCCTCATTAATACAACAATCCTTCAGTACACGTGGCAATGCCATTGCAACCGTCTATGACTGATATAGCCATATATGTAAACTCCAACCGCCCTTTTTTGAAATAAGGGCTAACCGCGTTGTGCCGCATGTACTCGTATCGTATAAAACAAAAATTAATGATGCCCTAATAAATGCTCCTTCTCCTCGACTGATATAAGCATCGTTTCAAACATTCTTTTCACTCCACACTTCCTTCTTCCTCATTCCTTCCCCAATTCTAATTCCTCCATTCTCTTTCCAACCTTAATAATGGCTACATCATCGTTCTCTACCCCATCTTTCTATGAAGATGACTTGGTCATTGTAATGGATGCTCTTTTTGAGAAGTTTTTTAATTAAATACTCTTCAAATTGCCTATTGGAGACTATTATTGTATGGAACCAGCATTCTTCCCTGGGATCAATACTGATGAAGTCAATATGATGGACCATCTGTTTCCTAACTGCCTAGGCGAAACCTTACTAATTCAATCCAAATCTATCCTAAAGTCGTCCAACACTTTAAAGAACACTTGATCCTGGATGAAACCATTGCTAGAATGGGATGTTTGGTTCACTCACGTTTCTTCTCAATATGAGGCGACAT
Organism: Magnolia sinica; assembly: GCF_029962835.1. NCBI lineage: Eukaryota > Viridiplantae > Streptophyta > Magnoliopsida > Magnoliales > Magnoliaceae > Magnolia > Magnolia sinica. The sequence goes on along the minus strand of NC_080585.1, from coordinate 59,455,445 downwards.
AGAGGAACTCTGGCATTTTCAAGTGCATGAAACTTTCCATATACGAATATCCGTTGGACCTTGCTCTTCTTACAGCGGCGTCGACATTCTAGAGCCCATTTTCTAACACAATTTTCTTTGGATGTAGCCCTATATGTCTAACAATTTTGGACATTGCAATTCTTACCCAACTTATTCCTTTCAGTAAGACATTCTTCCCAAGCTTTGCTCAAAAGGAAATAAGACGCTTTGCTAATAAGGTCAGCAATGCCTATTCACACTTCATGCAAGTGTACCAAATGTGAAGGCTCAATCAATTACAAAGATTATACGGCATTCCTGCTGCTCTGGATCTACTGACATTTACTCTGCGTGAATGCTCTCCAGATCACAAATGAGTATGTTCAATTGGCCGAGGTGTTTGCACAGGGTCGAAAACTCGCTCTGACACCTTTTGTACTCAGCCACTTGTACAGAAGTATTTTTGAAATTACCACCAAAGGTCTGTATCTTGGAGGAGGACCGATGTGGCTTCTTAGATGTGTATCTATGAGTATTTCCATCATTCCCTTGTACATATCCTCATTCATTTTGATATTATTTATTCTTCTTACAGTCAATGGATGATTCATTCTCCTAAGGAGATCCATACATTTTTCATTTATATGGACTCCTTATTCTTTTCTCTTAATAAAAGTAAATGCAGTTGATCGTTCACTCCTTTTGATGATAGAGAGTTTGGTCCAGATTGGTGTATTGGACGATACGAGGATGAGGACAATCAAGAACCATCTCAGATGCACCTCGCTTGGGAGACTTACCTCATTTGTAAGGATGTCCCCTATGGTGGCACAATAGACACTGGTAAAAATGACAAGGCTGGAATCGAGCAGTACTGTCCAAACTTGCTTACCTGTCAGTTCAGTCTTGTCTAGTGCATTCTCTATCTGTTCATCTAAAAATCTTGCAACCAACCTCCTTTTACTCAGCCGATCGCCGATCGCCAATCGAATTGACCCCTATCATTCTACTTTTCAGTCGACTAGTCTAACTCTCAATCTTCCCATCTATCTGAATCAACCTCTGATGTGGACATCTTCTTTGATTAGTGGGAGAGTCACTATAAAATGCTGGTTAATAAATCTCATCAAGTTATCATTGTAACGCCCTGAATTTTTGCGGCCCGAGTACATACTCGTGCCTGAGAATTTCGAGTGTTAATAATGTAAAGATTGGATACTTTAAAATCACACCTTATTTTTTTTTTCAATTAGATCACATCCAATTACATTCACGAAGGTAACTATTTATGAGAATAAAATCGACTATATTTATTATTCTATTAGAGTAAAAGTGTACAAATAATTCTTTAATGTCCTCTCAAAGGGAGCTTATTACATTATCAGAGTTTGTAGAGGAAAATAAATAAAATAATTCGTGGTGCTATCCTTCTTCTTTATTCGAAAGGATCTTCCATAGATTGATTATCATCCATATCATCAACCTGTGATTCACCTGCAATATTTATATAGTTGGAGAGGGTCAATGCCATGCTCATAATGGTGGTTGTCCTTTAAAGTTTATAATGATTCAAGTGATTCATAAGAATAATAGAAGGGTCCCGATGCATCTCATACTCCACAAATATAAGTGGTATTGGTATGAGCAACATTATATATGAAATGCATGCTTAACAAAGTATGTGCAGTCCATCACAACCAGCGATCATGATTATAGTGTGGAAAGTAGTTTAAAGATAACTGGCTCGCCTCACATTCTCATACTACGGAGATTCGTCGGCGTGTCCAACGTTAATGTTGATATATGCAAACATTTCAAAGCAATACAACAACACGATTTGAGGATTTACGTGATACGATGTGTTCATGGAGTGACTATTTGTGACATCCAACTCAGAGAAGTGATGTAACACACATGGCGATTTACTTACATCGATTGTGCACCACTCACCAACCCATGGGATTACGTGCTGACCAAGAGGGTCGCTACCCGTAACGCATTACATCCACGGTAATATATTGATCACTAGAAGTGAGATTCCCAACATAATACTTGCATGCAAGATAATAATGCAGTGACGTGAATTATATAACACCGATTCATATCGTGAAGAAAAATAATAAATAAAACTTGGAACATGTGAGAAAGATGTAATTAATTAAATTGCAAAATTTAAAGGAAAAATCCTCACCTCTTAAACTCGATCACACCCTAACATTGTTGGATTTGAATATATGCATTGTCGTACCCAACTCTAGCATAAACAACACGATTCATATGGTTAGATAATCACATTTCAAAGATTGTACGGTTAAGATCAATCTCAAGTTGTGGTTTAGTATAGATGTAGATTTATGCCTAGGTTTAAAGTAGTTTCTAATCTAATTGAGAATTTCAATTTGATTGAATAAAATATATTCACCTACCTTGATTAACCAGCGTTCTTAATTCAACAAATTTATAGTTAGGTGAATTTCTACACTGAATCGAATCAATTTGACTATGTCTAATCAATCTACTTAGTTATGAATTCAAATCCTAGCAAAAAGTTTGATGCATAATATAAAGTCGAAGGAAAGTTGGCACACAGATCTTACCCACTAAAGTAACTAGCTGGAATCACTCTAACTCATACCAACTCGTTGCTGGACTCAGTGGTTTCACGAAGTCAACCCAAAATCTTTGTCTTCTTCTTCTTCTTCTTCTTCTTCTTGAGGGTTTAGACAGGACTTCTGGATGGACCAGGGTCTCAAGCTGTCCGGTACCAACCGAGTTAAGTTGGTCCAACGCCTAAACTCCTCCTCTTCTTGACCAAGGATGTAACTCGATATAGCAGCGAGTCGTTAGCAGGACTCCTCTCTTGCCTCTCTCTCTTCTCTTTATTCTTTCTTTGAATTTTCTCCAAAATTTGTGGTGCTTCCTGTTGTATTTTGTTTTTAAAATAAATATTAAAAATTTGATTTTTAAAATTTTTCGATTTCCCTCTACATTTGGAATTTTTGGTGCTTTTGAGTTGTGGGTTTTGTCCCACATCGGATTTGATAAAGAAAATATCTTGCATATAAGATAGGCTTTTTGCCTTGGGCTTGAGCCCCATTCAGGGGGCATGTGAATTTGGTCTTGTGTGGGGGGCTATGCCAATAACTCTAATCTATGTTATTGACCACACACGTGCGCGCCGAGCCGAGCCGTGCCGAGCTGAGCCAAGCTGAGTCTGAGTCCGTGTCTGTGTGCGCATGCGTGTGTGCGACTCGATGCAATGGGACGAGATGGGACGGGCTGGGTTGGGCGTGGGCGCAGGTGCGGGTGCAGGTGCGGTGTGAGTGTATCACGTGGGTGTGTGTGTATGTATGGGTACTCGCAGAACTTTATTTACGAGAGTGTACTCGCACTTGCACCTTTTCATTTTAAACCAGAGAAATGTATCTGTTTCGGTTGGTCGCACCTATTGGCTTTAAACCCAACGGACCTAACCCTTTGTAAAGGGTGCTTATGCACCACTTCGGAGTTTATATAAAGACTTCTAATTCACATTTTAAAAATATGAAAATCCTTTTCTTTTATAAAACTCTCTCTGATATTCTGGTTTAAGAATTTTATTGAGTTCAATTCAGCACTTTTGGGTTAAACTGCAAGTGGTTCAAGCCCGTGTACAGTGAGTGCACCACTGGGACTGGGTCATAGTCGTTGTATCATTGAGGTCGATTGCTCTGAAAATCTATTACACTTAGGACGCTGTCCAAGGGGAACAAATTCGATTTCAAGCCAAGTGACTCAGTCATGCCTCAACTCAATTTAATAAGTCCTCTTTCTCAAAATTTTATTTTCTTTTTTAATTCTAAATTTTCTATAGTCTATTTAATTCAACCAAATATTTCAAAAATCTTAAAATTGAATTTTGTTGAATTACATAGACTATGGCTACAATAACAGTAAATGCTTCTGCTGAGTTACCCAAAATTGAATCGTTCGCTGGACAATGCTTTAAACGGTGGAAACAAAACTGATATTTGCACTGACCACCCTTAAAGTTTCATACATTTTATCTAAATCATTTACTATACATCCAACAAATCAAACTAAAGTAACAGATGAAAATAATTGTAAAAATTATATTTTAAACTCTTTATCCAACGAACTATATGACGTGTATGCTTCTTACGTGTCTGATAAAGACATAAGGACTGCTTTGAAAAAGAAATACATATTGGAAGATGCAGGCGCTAAGAAACATGCAATTACTAATTTTCTTCATTATGAAATGATAGACGATAAACCTGTCACTAATCAGATTCATAAATTTTAAAATCTAATTCACAAACTGTCAACTGAAGGAATTAAGTTGGATGAAGTGCTTCTGTCAGGAGCGCTAATAAAAAAGTTACCACCCTCATAGAAAGAATATAAGAATAGAATGAAACATAAAAAGAACGGTGTTTCTTTAGAAACCACTATCGTACATATATGAATAGAGGAGGCCAATAGAATCAGGGACCAAAATGAAAATGGAAATGAGATAGATTCAAAGGCGAATCTTGTAGAATCAAGTCGGAAAAATAATAAGAAAAGGGCAAATGTCATAACTATAGCAAACTTGGACATTATGCAAATGAATGCTGGCTCAAAAGGAAGAATGCAAACAATCAATTCAAGAAAAACAAAAATTGCCACAACTGTGGAAAGCCTGGGCATCATGTTAAAACTTGCGGGCTTAAGAAAAAAAGATAAGCCATAGCCTAATCTTACAGAAACAGGCAATGAGTCTGACATGGTAGTAGCTATAGTGTCAGAAGTCTTCCTTGTAAACAACTTGGAGTGGGTACTAGACACTGGTGCAACTAGGCACGTGTGCAAGAATCGTAGCATGTTTACCTCCTACCAAGTATCAGGAGATGATGAACAGGTGTTCATGGGTAATGCTAGAACATCTCTAGTTGTAGGGAAAGGAAAAGTACTTCTGAGACTCACTTCTAGAACAACTCTAATGTTGAATGATGTCCTACATGTGCTTGACATTATAAGAAACTTGGTATCTGGTTCACTCTTCAATAAGGCTGGTGTCAAGTTAGTATTTGATTCAGATAAGCTTGTAATGACTAAGAATGAAACTTTTGTTGGTAAAGGATACTGTAACGATGGTTTATTCATTATAAATGTATTCAATGATAATAATAAGAAGACATCCAGTTCTGTTTATATCGTTAAACCTTTTTATCTATGGCATAGTAGATTAAGTCATGTGAATGTAGTATCTTTGAAGAAAATGAAAAGATTAGGTTTATTACCTAATATATCTAAAGAGGAATTCGATAAATGTGAAACATGTGTAGAATCAAAATTCACTAGAAAACCCTTTAAATGAATAGAATAATCCTCTGTTCTATTAGAATTGATACATAGTGACTTAGGTGATTTTAGAAATCACATGTCTAGAGGTGGAAAAAGATATTACATAACTTTTGTAGATGACTACTTTAGGTTTACTAGAGTCTATCTGTTAAGGAAAAAAGATGAAGCTTTAGATGCTTTTTCTAAATACAAAATTAAAGTTAAAAATCAGTTAAATATAAAAATTAAAAGACTTAGAACAGATAGAGGAGGTGAATATGAATCTTTTCAATTTAGAGAATTATGTGAAAAGAATGGAATAGTTCATGAAACTACATCTCCTTATACACCAGAACAGAATGGAATAGCAGAACATAAGAATAGATCTCTAAAAGAGATGATGAATGGGATGTTAAATAGTTCAGGCTTACTCTCAAATATGTTGGGAGAAGTAATTCTGTCTGCTTGTTATATCCTAAATAGAATTCTTTATAAATCTTCTAAACAAACACCTTATGAACTTTAGAAGAATCATGTTCTTAGTTATAAATATATTAAAGTGTGGGGGTGTCTTGCTAAAATAGGATTACCTGAAACTAAGAAAAGAAAATTAGGTCCTAAAATGACTGATTGTGTATTTATCGGTTACTCACAAAATAGTGCAGCCTACAGGTTTCTATTTTTAAAAACTAAGGATAATATTCTAGATCCTAATACATTATAGAAGTCAGGGATGCAGAGTTATTTGAAAACGTATTTCTTATGAAATCTAAATCTATAGCAATAGAAGAAGTTAATGAATCAGGTATCGCGTCTACTAGTAAAAGTGTTTGCAAGCAAGTAGTAGAAGAGATACAACCAAGAAAAAGTACTAGAGTTAGAAGAGAAACTAACCTAGGAGATGGTATTTTCACCTTCTTAGTAGAAGATGATCCTACAACTTATGCAGAATCAATTAACTCTCTAGATGCAATCTTTTGAAAGGAAACAATAAATGATGAGTTGGAATCATTATATCTAATAACACTTGGGAACTTGTAGACCTACCACCTGGAAACAAATCAATAGGCTGTAAATGGGTGTTTAGAAAGAAACTAAAACTAGATGGGACTATTGATAAGTTTAAGGCTAGGTTAGTAGTGAAAGGCTTTAAACAAAAGGAAGGAATAGATTACTTTGATACATATTCCTCTATAACTAGGATTACAACTATTACGGTCTTAATAGCGATAGCTTCCATATATAAATTGATAGTACACCAGATGGATGTTAAGACAGCTTTCCTAAATGGAGACTTAAAAGAAGAAATATATATGGAACAACCTGAGAGTTATAAGATATCAGGTAAAGAAAATAAAGTATGAAGACTAATTAAATCACTATATGGTTTAAAACAGGTTCCTAAACAATGACATGAAAAATTTGATGGTGTTTTAAAATCAAATGATTATCATATAAATGATGTAAATAGATATGTATATAGTAAAATTTCTAAAAATGATTATGTTATTATATGCCTTTATGTTGATGACATGCTTATTTTTAGAACTAATATTAAATTAGTTATTGCGACTAAGAAATTCTTGTCATCTAAATTTGACATAAAAGACTTAGGAGAGGCTAGTGTAATCTTGGGTATTGAAGTAACTAGGAAAGATGGTATTATTATATTATCACAATCTCATTACGTTGATATACCATTGTGGCCAAAGCTTGTACGACCATGTCTATTCATTGTGACTGTCAAGCAGCTATAGCAAAAACAAAGAGTAAAATATATAATAGAAAGAGCAGGCATATTAGACTCAGATACAATATAGTGAAATACATGTTGTGTGATGGAGTCATATCTATTAACTTTGTGAGGTTATAAAAGAATTTGGCAGATCCTCTGACCAAAGGACTATCTAAAAGGTTAGCTAAGTACATCGAAGGGAATGGGGCTAAGGCTAATATATGAGCTGCCAGTGTCAGCAACCCAACCTATACAAGTGGAGATCTCATGAGATAGGTTTAATGGATAAATAACAAGACATGAGGTAGACAATTTCACTGAGTTATATGAGCCCCTTTTATGGTGTACAGTGCGAGCAGCAATGCAGAAGGATGAGTTTTTAGAACTCTTAATGGATCCATAGTCATATATTTAGTGGTGTATATAGTTGCTGCATACACTTGATGGAATTCACCTATATAAGTATAGAGGTGGAGGCTGCTTCCTATGAAAATCTAGGCTAATTCTCTAGAGCACTCACGAAATCCAAGTAATGGTGTATAGCCGAAAGCACATAATCGCATAATCACTTGCAGAGGAAGAGTTGTGTGAGTGACATGTACTTGTAATCTACATTAAAAGGATTTAGGTTCAAGACTATGGCGTCACCTGATTTCTGTAGACCTGTCTTACTTACTCTAATGTCGGTTTAAGTCTATGGTGGCACCGGCACCATTGCACAACTATTACGCTTTAACCCGGAAGAGTTTTTATTTTGAAACATGTGGGGGATTGTTGTATTTTGTTTTAAAAATAAATATTAAAAATTTAATTTTTAAAATTTTTTGGTTTCCCTACACATTTAGAATTTTTGGTGTTTTTGAGTTGTGGGCTTTATCCCACATCGGATTTGACAAAGAAAATATCTTGTATATAAGATAGGCTTTTTGCCTTGAGCTTGAGCCCTATCTAGGGGGCATGTGAATTTAGTCTTGTGGGGGGTGCCAATAGCTTTAATCTATGCCATTGACCGCACACGCACGCATGCGCCAAGCTGAGCCAGATTGAGCCGAGCCGAGCCGAGTCTGAGTCCGAGCCTGTGTCTGTGTCCGTGTGTGCATGCACATGTGCAACTCGACGCAACGGGATGGGACGAGCTGGGCTGGGTGCGGGTGCAGGTGCGGTTATGGGTTCGGTGTAAGTGTACTCGTGTGGGTGTGTGTGTGTGTGTATAGGTACTCGCAGGACTTTATTTACGAGAGTGTACTCATACTTGTGCCTTGTCGTTTTAAACCAGAGAGCTGTATCCATTTCGGTTGGTCGCACTTGTTGGGTTTAAACCCAATGGACCTAACCCTTTGTAAAGGGTGCTTATGCACCACTTCGGAGTCTATATAAAGACTTCCGATTCACATTTCAAAAATACAAAAATTCTTTTCTTTTATAAAACTATCTCTGATATTCTGGTTTAAGAATTTTACTGAGTTCATCGTTGAGTCAATTCAGCACTTTCGGGTTAAACTGCAAGTGGTTCGAGCCCGTGTACAGTGAGCGCACCGCTGGGAACAGGTCATAGTCGTATCATAGAGGTCGATTGCTCTGGAAACCTGTTGCACTTGGGACGCTGTCCAAGGAGAGCAAATTCAATTTCAAGTCAAGTGACTTAGTCACGCCTCAACTCAATTCAATAAGTCCTCTTTCTCAAAATTTTATTTTATTTTTTAATTCTTAATTTTCTATAGTCTATTTAATTCAAGCAAATATTCCAACACTTCCTAGTGGTGGAGGAAGGGTTTTTATTTTTATTTTTATACAGCTATGGGATTCCCGATTCTTCCTGCATAAATCTATTCGTTGGCTGAGTCGTGCTCTAACAAGTTGCGTAGGTGAGTTGTTAGTTGTTTCTACAATTTTGATCCTCTTAAATCTCCTCCTTCTATCTTTTTGGAGATCATATCTTATTTGGTTGGGCAATCAGGTGAATAGATTGGATTTTTGGAATGGTATAAGCTCTGTTATCTATGATCAACATTTAAGTGAAGAAGATGATCATCGTTGTAATGGCAGAATTCATTCCTACCCTCCATTCTTCAAACCACTTCTTTTGGGTGGTCTAGATTGACCCACTATGCTTACTGGGCCATAAGATCGAAGGTCCAGATTGTTTTCTTCAGTGGATCCAGCGAACATGGTCTCAGCCATTTTTTTAAATTTTTTTTTTTTTTTATACATGTTGCAAATCTGAGTCCACAAAACTTGATGATCCTGTCAACATGGTCTTTTTTCCTAGCTTTCCTGGAACTCCTAGTTGGAATCGGAATCCATTTCCTTGGAGGTTGGACGGTTTCAATTTGATAGAAGATTTAAGATGGAGGTTTGTCGTGGAAGATCTCCTCGTCGACGTGATTCTCAGACGCTGTTACAGCGTGTAGAGAGTGAATGCCGAACTTGGTTCGGTTGCTGGGGTAGATGGGGACCACTTTTGATGTCCTTCCGGGAAATCCATGCCCATCGCCGACTTCAGCACATTATGGTGGCCCATGGCCCCAAGTTTGAAGTAGATCTGACCTCCGGGTGGGCCACACGATCCATCGATGCATGGGATGGTGTTCACCGTCGAACCAAAATCTCCTTCATGTATACATGATTTTCCATGCACTTGCCACTTATGATTTACAAATTTCTCATCTGTTTTCTCAATTGACTTTTGATGTCCGTTACATCGGGGTGTACTGTCTAAATGTTCTTAAATTTGACGGATATCCTTTATTTTTCATGCTCTTTTTACGGGTCAAGTTTGGCCCCAAGCTCCAAAGAATGTCCAAGATACTCTTTTAAATGGCTAACACACTTCGTGCTTCAGAACCGCGGTTGTACATATTTAGTTAAAACATTACCTAGTGGTTTGGACATATGTCCCTAGATTTTCATGATGATCGGTTTACCATGATATCCGCATGGCCTGTTTGGCAGATCTAAACATGACGGATAGTCAGATGACTTGCTAAAAATAAGGAAACTTGATGTTTAGCACTCTAACCATGTATATAGGTGGATGTGCGGTCCGTTTCATAAATGAATGGACATAAAGTGGGTTTTTGAAGTGATCAAGAGGTAGAACATGTGTACTGTTAGATTCAAGTGACTCGTTCATATATGCAAGTTTCTAAGATTATAGTTTTCATAGTGAGTTAAGCATATTCATAGATTGTGAACAAGATGGACGTATCAAAATCTCAATTTGATCTTTGTACGAGCGAATGTAAAGATCAAGTAGTTAGTTTACTATGATCGGGTGGTCTAAAATCAGAGTGGACAGTCAGATATCCTTACCTAGCTGTGAGTAGTTGACTAAACGGTTGGTTATGATGGATAGATTAGAATACTTAGATATATGATGCTCCTATCTTAAAATCGATGGTCAGATGACTTGATCTATGGATGGAGATTATTCCCAACGGTCATATTCATGTTGGAGAATAGATATAAGGCTATGATAGCTAAATTGGTATCGTACACATATACATTCTAAGTTAAATCTCATGGTAACATTCGAGAACTTTCAATACTCGGGTATTGAAAAGTTCGAGGTGTTACAATTATAGTTCAGTTCTTCTCTTGTATGGAGCTACGAGGGAAGAAAAGAGTAGCACCCCAATTAGCTATTACTCCCAACCAAAAATTGAATAAGCTGACAACCAAATTGGTCATCGCTACCATTCTGCAAGCTCCATGACCGAGACAATTCCTCAATCAAAGCACCAAAAATCTATGGTGAAAGTACTTGTTCCTCTAAAGTCTCCACCACCTCGGCCATTTCCATCGGCCTCGAAGAGGATCCTTAACTTATGAGCTGCTATTGACCCGGCCCCGTAATCGCCAACTCCAGTCTTCACATGAGCCAATCCATCTTTTCATCCAATAATAACAAGTTGGCCGCTGCTGACTTCAACCAAAGGACGACGATAATCAGGTACTTCCTCGGCCGAAGCTGTCTACATTTGAAAAATACTTCAAAACCAAATATTAGTTAGGGCTCTTCGTTGAATACTATTCCAAAGAAATTGAAGAAGGTCTAAAACATTAGCAAGAAGCTCACTATAATAAATGTTGGAATAAATGGTGGCAGGATAGAGAAAGGTTAAATAACCTTGATCTTCTGTTCGATGAGAAATACCTTACTCCCTATCAACCAAATTAGCCACCATTCCTGACTTCTATTCGAGTAAAGGCGATGGTTTAAAAAAAAAACCCTCAATCTGTAGACAGATGATTCATCATCCTCATCGTCTATTCTGATTTAGGTGGAGACTATTTTTAATTATATAATTGCTCTAAGTCCTTTACCTCATCTTTTTGCTAATTCTATCATTTTTGTAGTTACTTGAGAAGTATCGATTGCAGAAAGGAAAATCAACATGGCGCAACCATTGTAACAACTTCAGCTTGCGATCAATATCCTTGAGATAGCTAATCTGCAAACTTTCGACTCTAAAGGGAATGTCAACAACAAAGCTCCTCCTCATCCTTCTCTGAAGACTACAATCATCATTATGGAGTCTGAACGCATGGTGGACAGCCCTCAGACACCAACCATTGTCATCAACTAAGAAGATGAGGAAGAAGATGAGTGTCCCCTGACCATCATTCCTCAGAGCTCTAAAAGAAGATTGCCCCCTCAACCCATTCCTCTGTCTGCTCAACAACTTCCTTTGATCACGGAGTCTCTTCCTATAAAAATTGAAGAGCTTCTTCAACTGAGTGCAGTACACAAGAAAGTCACCTTCGATCAGGCACTAGAGGAGGTCCTCATGACCGATATCTCTCTTCCTTGCTCAACACCAGTTCCAGCATTAATGCTGATGTCGACCAATGATGCCACAACTTCTACTGCAAACCCTTGTTCATTCAGGGTTGTTGGGGATTGTATCGATTGAGATGATTGATAGGCTTGTTGAGTTGATCGATCAATATTGAATTTCTCACTCAGATAAGAACCACTCAGCTAAGTTGCTAGCACTTAGGGATTTCTCGGAATACATTAAAGAAAAATATGAGCTCTGTACCATAATCGGGCGCTTCGAGGTTGAACATATAACAACAGAATCCCAAGTAACTACCACTAGTGATATAGTTGAGAAGCTATCAGCCAACCACACATAATTGAAGAAATCAGATGTCGAGTTGGAGGACATGAGCGTACAGATTATTACTCTTGAAGCACAACTGATGATGCCAAAGAGAGATTTTGAATTAAAGAGTGTTAAATGCGACGAAAAGAGGAAAATGGTCAAGGGCCTGGCCATGTCTACAAGCCCTAAACAAAAGCCATCGGCTGGGTTTGACAAGCGTTCTTCAAATAAGAAACTATTTTACGCAAGATGAATGGTCAACTAAAGAAAATAAAGTCTATGATTCAACAGTTTTCTACCTTTGAATTATTTCTTTTGTACTATATTTGTTAATTAATGAAATTGGCCATCGAGCCTTCTTTTATTATCGGTTGCCTCACTTTGCACTTTCTTTCTTTTTCTATTTTCCAAATAATTAACTGATGACATGGTGCTTGGAGTACGAGGAATTGTTATGCATGATCCTCTAAAATAATAGCCATGATGACTGCACATTCCTACTTTTCATGAACACGAAGCGTCTTAGCCCTTCATAATTGCATCGAACATGGGTTCCATAATCACCTATTTAAATCATCTTGGATCTCATTCTGAACTCACACCGAAATTCAAGAAACTTCGCAACACCCTGACTCTGTAGCCATGGCCTCCAACCCAAGCTCCTCCTCCTTCCTTGATGGCACAGAGAGCAATTTGAAAGCAATCCTTGATTAGGGTCTCATCGATTTATCCAATCCTCGCTACTATTTGACACCAATTTCTTTATCAGGGAAGCCTCAGAGGCTGCCAAATCAGACACTACGCTTGGAGAACTTTTGAAAGTATTGAAGCACTTATTCTTTCTTAGAAACCGCTACTTCTAGCTCATCTTCATGTCCGAGCAGCTTGGTGAACACCTAAGACAACAAGCAGCGGCCCGGGAGGACTCTTTTCCAATAAATGAAGCTTAGGAACTGACATGAAACAACTGACTATGGTAGCACCGAATTCACCAATTCAATTGTACCTTACTCCGTGTGTTGTAGACACAACACACCAAGTTCCTTGAGGACATCAAGGAGAAGGAACGTTCCTATGCTCCTGTTGGAGCACAAAATTAGTAAATAAGGAACTATGAAAGCCAAAAGATTCAAGCAAGTAAAGGAATGGATAAGAACAGATGATGTGACAAAAAAAGCCATATTGTACGTGATAGCACAATAGAGGTCTGTTACACGAGTCCACGCAACATGGTGTTGATTCGTGACCCATTATGCCCGCATAATGATGGGTCTGTTGCGCACAATGGGCCATTCAGCATGAGATTCAAGACTTCACACGTATGAAAGCCTATAAATATCCCTTCACACCCTCATTTAGGAGGCATGCAAGTTCAGAGCTCTCTACCTTTGCAAGGTATTATGAGAAGGAGAAGAAAGAGGAAGAAGGGGCCAAAAACCTGTTGTCCATGACCGCGCAACAGGATCCTATTGCGCCTGCCCACACAATAGGGCTCTGTTGCGCGCATTCAATGTAGATAGCACATGCTGTCGAATTTTTCATATATTTTACAATTCTTATTGGAGTCCAGTCGTTCCTCGCAAAGATTGTCATTTTAGATGAATCAAAGGAGAAATAAAAGATTCTTGAACCTGCACAACAATTGTTTCCTCGAAATGAGTGCAACGCAAGTCGGAATGCTATCAAAATCACCATCTGGATGGTCCCATATGATTTTTACTTAATGTTTTGTACTTTATATTGGAATCAAGGGAAATATGAGGATGTAAACAAATTCTAGAATCAATAAGATGTACTTGATGATGAATGTTCTCCCATATTCTTTGTCAGTATTTGTAACATCCTGAAATTTCCGTGATCTGAATCTGATGCGTGGCACGGATATCCCATGTGTTATCTCTTCTGAACCCTTTAATTAAACCATTTGATTTATAACCAATGACATTCCTCTTTCACAAAGATGGGTATTCATGAGAATGAAAGTTAACTAGTTCCATTATTCCATAAAGTAAAATATAAATTCCAAAACTTCTAATGCTCACACAATGGGAGCTTATTACATCATTAGGTCTTCGGCGGAAGCATTAATAAAATAAAGCATAAACTAATTTCCTATTTATTCAGCAAAATCTTTCATTGGGAGATGGTCCTCCAGATCCTCAGCCTGTACGTCACCTACATCATCTGACGTTTGGAGAGGGTCAGTGCCCTACTCATAGTGATAGTTATCCTTTAAGATTATCAATAATTCAAGAGATTTATAAAAGAAATGTAAGGGTTCTGATACATCTCGTATTTCACTACTACGAGGGTATCAGTATGCGCAACCAATAAATATGTGAATGCATGCCTAGCAAACTATGTGCGACTCATCATACATAGTGATCATTACATTGTAAAATACAATTTATAGAAAACTCGGTTAGCCCCACATTCTTGCACTACGAGGATTCACCAGTATGTCCAACACTACCGTGGATTTACGTAAACACCTCGAGGTGGCACAACACATGAGTCGGATGAATTACATGACACGATTTGTTCATGGAGAGACTATTTGTGACATCCAATCTCAGAAGTGATGTCGCACGCATTGTGAATTACTTACATCAATTTGTGCACCACTACCTAAACCCATGGAATTACGCATCGACTAAGAGGGTCTCTACCCAGAGCACATTACGTCCATGATAGAATATTTGAATCACTAGTTGTGATACCTTTAACACATCACTTACAATAATGAGAATGTGATCTGAATTATTGGAGTTTTGGAATTCCAAGACACATGCCTAAGCCTTAAAGGTAGCACAAGGCTAACAAAATAATGAGGAGAGTAGCAATGACTAACTCAATAAAGAGGAGAGTGGCAATGACCAACTCAACAAAGAAGAGAGTAGTAATGGCTAACTCAACAAAAAGGAGAGTGGCAATGGTCAACTCAACAAAGAGGAAAGTGGCAATGACCAACCCAATAAAGAGAAGAGTAGCAATGGCTAACTCAACAAAATTCGTAAAGGCAAGGGTAAGGCTTGTATCCATTATCCCAAAAATAATGAAGATCAACCATAATTAACATCATACCATAATTCCCAAAGGGTAGGTAATTGTTGGTGATAAATTAAATAATTGCAGGAAGAGAATCATAGTAGCATAATAACAAAGCATATAAAAGACAGGATAAATCATCTTAAATCAAGGTAAGCTTAAAAGAATCCCTTGCCTTTGGTTGTTTGGTCGTTCACTATCAAAATTATATGTTTAAATGCAGACGTTCGTCCTAAATCATATGGTTTGAATTATTAAAGCTAAACTAGGGTTTAATATATGATGAGGTTAAATCTAGACTGCTATAGTTTAAAATTCAAACTAGAGGAGGTGGACATCTTACCTTGTTCGATCTTGCAATCCCAACCCGACAATCTAATGTTGGCAGATTGTGTCTGCAACCAACCGACCCTTGTCTTCTTCTTCTTCTCCTTTTTCTTGGGATGTTGGGTAGAGAACCTGGATGCATTGGATTAGTCAACCAGTTGAACCAAACTGAGTTAACTCAGTTAAACGTCCCACTGTCTCTCTTTCTCTCTCTCTTTCTTTCCTCAAGCGTGCATTTCTTGGTGGAGGGGCTGGGTCTTTATAAGACCTTTCTTGTTTTCAGATGTTTCTTGCATAGAGGATATGTTGGTTATGCGTAAGGTTGAGAGGCTTCCTGCATAATGCGTAAGGTGGGGCGGTGTTGGGTCAGATGGTTGGGAATGACGGATTCTGTTTGTTGGCAGCTGGATTGCGGGGTCTTGGTTTCGAAGCTCTTCCTCTGGACATCTTGGATTTATCTTTCGAGACTCCCTGGCCCACCAGATTGGAGCTCTGATCGTCCAGTTTTACAAAGTCGTTTTCACGCAGTGCAGTTATTTCACACAAGGGTTTGGTAAATGCCGAGGCTTCCGTCCCACTTTCTTTCCTTTAGATGTCATGGAGGGGATCGGAAGTCCCTCCTCTTTGTTTTGGATGGCCTAGATCAGAGCTAGGTGGTCGTCTTCGGATTTCCTACATAGAAGGATTTGAAACCGTATCGGTTTCTTTAGTGTTGTTTGCGAAAGGAATGCGGAAGAGAACCTGTTTGGTCTCTTGATTGGATTTGGTATGGAAGGATCTAGGGTTTGGTCGATTTCGTCCCATTGACACGATGGATGATTCAGATCTTCCGATGAGGTCGTGATGATGGGCCATGACATCTTTAGACGGACGTTATCTGTTCAAGTCATGAGCGGTGCGAGAGATCAAGAGAAGTTCCCTCTTTTTTTCGGGAGTTCACGGCTCAAACACGGTCAAACCATGTTTAACCATTTAGTGTGTTGGGGCATACACGCACCTTGTGCACACGCACCTGAATGTGGGGCCCACAGGGTTATTTTGAAGAATCTACTCCGTCCATTCATTTTGTCAGTACATGATAAGGCGTGCTCCAAAGTATAAGATGGGAAACGATTCTTAGGTGGGCCATACTAAAAGATTACTCACTTAACTTGAAGTACAGGCCGTTACATTATTAAATGATAATTCCCCAAACAAAATACATTCATTTCTTGTTGAAACAAAATGGCGACTCTGCTGGGGAAAATAACTTATTCAATATTAACTTAGAAATTGTTTGGAGAACAATTATCATCAATCGGCGTCGTAGCGCACCAAAATGGTGACTCTCAACAGGAACATCCTCCCCTTCATCTCTGATTAAAATATAACTTTATTTAACTTTCATTAATGATATGTTGTCGTTTGTCTCAGGAAATATAATTCTTCTTCGATTGTAATGGCCTCTCCTTCAAATGACATGGCCCTTCACTTCGAGTTTGACTTGTCCCTTGTCAACCATATACAAACTGTATAAGCACTTAGTAAACACGAGTAAGTGAATATGACTGATGCTGAATTAACTAGTCAAGAAATAAGTTTGCAAGCGATGGAAGATAATAATGAAGAGGTTAAGCGGCATAGAACATCTCTTGAAAAAATAAAAGACGAAGGGTAGCCGACAATCGATGCACTACAAGAAGTGAATTTGGTAACAGAAGAAGAACCACGAAATAACTATATAAGTGCTAGCCTATCAGAAAAAGAAGCCAACCAATATATCAAATTTTTGAGAAGAAACAAAGATGTGTTCGCATGGACATATGCAGAGATGTCTGGTTTGGAACCAACAGTAGCAATGCATCGGCTCAATATATCTAAGGATAAGAAACCGATTAAAAATGTGCAAAGGTGATTCCATCCCGATTTAATACCTCTGATAGAAGAAGAAGTGAACAAATTAATTAAGGTCAGGTTTATAAGGGAGGTCAAGTATCTTAAGTGGATTTTTAATATCGTCCTTATGAAAAAGAAAAGTAAACAGATTAAAGTATGCATCGACTTCAGAGACTTGAATGAAGCATGTCTGAAAGATGATTTTCCTCTACCAATAACAGAATTATTAACCGACAGTACGACAAGGTATGCGGTTATGTCCTTCACAGATGGGTATGCGGGTTATAATCAGATACATATGGCCCCTGAAGACGAGCAATCTACAACGTTTAGAACATCTTTGGGGATATATTATTATAAAGTCATGCCTTTTGGACTTAAGAATGATGGTGCTACATATCAAAGGGCAATACAGAATATTTTTCAAGTTATGATGCATAAGCACGTAGAATGCTATGTTGATGGTCTAATGGTGAGGCCAAGCAACCATGAAGAATATGAAGAACATTTGTCTTCAGTATTTCATCGACTCAGGAAGAAACGGTTGAAAATGAATCTAACTAAATGTGCATTTAGCGTATCCTCAGGAAAGTTTCTTGGATTTGTCGTGAGGCATCGAGGGATTGAAATCGACATGGGGAAGATCAAAGCCATTCATGAGAGCCACCTCCGAAAACACTAAAAGAACTTAAAAGTTTATAAGGAAAGCTGGCATATATTCGACATTTCATCTCAAACTTAGCAGGAATGTGTCAACCATTTTCTCACCTCATGAAAAAGGGGGCAAAATTTTTATAGGATTAAGCATGTCAGAATGCATTTGATTCTATCAAAGAACTGTTGAAACAATCTCCAGTATTGATAGCACCCAAAAAAGGTAAACCTCTAATCTTATACATCGCTGCAGGAGAAAACTCTTTGGGAGCTCTATTGGCTAAAACAAATGAACAAGGAAAGTTTCCTATATTACTTGAGCAGGACTCTGATAGGAGCATAATATAATTATTTGCCCATTGAGAAGATATGTCTGGCTCTGGTGTTTTTCATACAAAAACTACAACACTATTGTCTTTCTCATGAGATAACCCTAATCTCTCGGGCAGATCCAATTAAATATTTAATGACAAGACTGATGTCGTCTGGAAGGCTGGCTAAATGGATGCTACTTCTTTCTGAATATACGATCACTTATGAATCTTCTAAAGCAATGAAGGGACAAGCACTTACCGATTTTCTAGCAGCACACCTGATTCCAAATAACGAAAAAAATTTCTGACGAGTTACCAGACGAACAATTATTGATGATCAAATCGTCTAACTCATGGCAAATGTATTTTGATGGCGCCTCTCGGGTATCAGGGGCTTGAGCGGGAGTGATATTCATCAATCCTCAAGGTGATCTAATACTGTATTCCTTTACATTGGGACAAACGTGTACCAATATTGAAGTTGAATATAATGCCCTCATTATAGGATTGGAAATAGCTCATGAGATGAAAATACAAGTCATACAAATCTACGGTAACTCCAAGCTAGTGATAAATCAGTTAACGAAAAATTTTGAGATAAGGAAACCAGAATTAGTACCTTACTATCGATGAGCACAACAATTATTAGAAGGCTTCCACAATGTCAAAATCAAGCATGTACCGTGGAATGAAAATGCAAAAGCAGATGCATTAGTTAGTTTAGCCATAGCTCTTTCCTATCATGACAAAAGTCCTCTCTAGATCACGATTGAGGAACGGAGGTTCTTACCGTCAGTAAAATTCTTAAATGAAATAGCCAGAGCGCTACCAGTATCTTGTTTAGAAATTACTGTCGTAAATTGGCCTCAATCCTTCATCAATTATCTTAAATATGGGATTCTACCGAAAAATCAGGTTTTGAAATCACAAATTAAACAAAGATAAAAAAAAGGTTCATCATGCATAGTAAAATCTTATACAGGAAGTCTTACAATGAAATGTTACTACGTTGTTTGGATACAGAAGAAGCAAATCATGTATTGCAAGAAGTACATTCGGGAGAGTGTGGAGCTCACTAAGTAGGTCAAAATTTATTTCATCGCATGTATCGTATGGGATATTATTGGCCTTCCATGTTTAAAGATGAGATATCCTATACAAAACGATGCCACGATGTCAAATACACGGTACATTATACACGTACCCCTTGAAGATCTGCACCAGTCAGTCACGTCATGGCCTTTCGCAGCTTGGGGATTGGATGTCATTGGTCCTATAAACCCCCCATCATCTAAAAGGCGTCAATATATTCTAGCAGTAACTGACTATTTATCTAAATGGACGGAAGCAGTCGCTTTGCGTAATGTCAAAGAAAAGGACGTTACTGATTTTATTCGTCATGCGATTATTTATCGCCATGGGATTTCAAAGAAGATCATCATCGATAATGGCACCCCTTTTAAAAATAGGGGTATGGAGAAATTATATCAGAAGTTTGGTATTTAACATTCATTCTTGACGCTGTATTATCCATCGACTAATGGACTAGCAGAAGCCTTCAATAAGACGATAGTTAAAATCCTAAAGAAAATCGTCACAGAAAATAAACAAGATTGGGATGAGAAATTATAAGAGGCTTTATGGGCCTATCGAACGAATCATCGAACAGCAATGAAAGCTACACCTAATTCACTAGTGTACAGAGCCATAGCCATTATTCCAATTGAGACACAAGTTGCATTGTTCAGAATTGCGATACACGAATCCATAACTAATGATGAGAGTGCCAAAATAAGGCTTATGGAATTAGATACTCTGGATGAAAAGCGGTTAGCAACATAACAACGACTAGAATTATATCAGGCACAAATATCCGCTGCCTATGACAAGAAAGTCAAATACCACTCATTCAAGAAAGGTGACACATTGATGATGTTGAAAAGGCCCATTGTGGTTACTCACAGAACTAGGGGGCAAATTCGATCCTAAATGGGATGGGCTATATGTCATTATTGAAGTTTATTCCAATGGAGCATATCGAGAGTAAATTAAAATGGACTAGGCATTGCAATACCCGTAAATGCTCGATTCATCAAGAAATATTATCCTTGAGGAAAAATAGAAGTTTTGATTGCTACAGATTACAGAGGAAATTTATCCCAATCAAAAGGGGTCAGGACAAGTACAGCTTCACAACTGTAAAAAGTTCTCTACAAAACATATGTACTCGCTGGAACATTATTCTGAATAAAGAACATATTCCGATATGCTATTGCTTTAAAAAGCCTTATATCAAAAGCTTTACAAAGGCTTCTTTGGTCGACAATTGATGATAAAGCGATGATCGAAAATATCTCCAATTATGACAACGATGATATAAACATTAATGATTAATGGATGATTGACAAAATCCCAAAAGTATATTGGCCCCATACATATATAGCCAATTATTGTCACTATGAAAAATTGTCGATTATCACCATTATCTTTCATCGGTTGTCACTATTATTATCAATCAATGTTGATCAAAGTCGTCATCAATCATTATTGATCATGAAAGTATCATTATAAACTGATACCCCTTCAATGTATCTCTCATCTTCGAGAAGTAGATTAGAGTATTCACATGTCCACTCTTACATGAACATGATGAAACCCTAATTCTGAATCTAATCCTAAAATAAATTCCTACAGAAAAACCCTACAGAAATATGGAAAGTAGGGAGAGTAAGGGAAGGTGTTACTAGAAGAGAGGAACTAGAATGGAGATTCTATAAAACAGAAACAATAAACAAGTTTAGTAATGTTAGAGAGAAAAAATAAGATAAACCCTAAAAATAAAATTCTAGAAATTGAAAAATCCTAAAAACCCTATATTAGAAAAATTCAGAAAATAAGAAAAATCTAACTTAAAACAAAAATTAAACCTAATCATGTTCAACGCCACTCCCCGGCAAGAGTGTGAAAAACTTATTCACGAACCCGAGTGCAGGGTCGCAATGTAGTAATAACTCAGTGAGAATGAGGTCGAATCCATAGGAAATGGGGAATACGGTCTAGAACTAATCTAAGTCTAATGAATTGTCTGGATTTTTAATCCAGCAATGAAGAAAAAGTGGAACAAAAAAGATAAAAGGACTAAGGATTTGGGAATCCACTTATAGAAATCTCAATATCAATTTACTGATTCAATGAATAACTCAACTGGAATCAAAGTCCTAATTTATCTAGCAGGATGATAGAGCGGTTGAAGCAACAAAAACAATTCAAAACATATTCTGGACATTCATAGCATTGGTTTATAAATAACCATCTTATTGAATTGATTATAGAGAATTTAACTCATCCCCTATGCCAGTAGTTAATAGTGGATCAAGGAGTTCCACAGATCAAATAATCACAAATTAGATACGAGAGCATTCAAGGAGTTCCCAAGCATCTACCGTGCCCATGGTTGATGATAGATCAAAGTAATAACCAAAATACTTCTTAAATTCAAACCATAAACCATGAAATATCCAACATGAAGTCCAAATAACTTGAATAAAAGTAAAATAAACATTAAGAAGAACTACAAGCTTCATTCCTTAGCCTTAGCTAAGAGATTATCCTAACAAGACTAACATCTTAGAAGAAAAATAAAAAGATCAAAGAACCCGTGAAGAAATAGACCCATGCAGAAATAGAAGTGGAAGAACATTGTTGAGGCTCAACATAGGCCTTCTCTCCCTTTCCAAGCCTTATAAGATGCTTTAGAACATCCTATGGACTCCTATTTATAGTTGTGGAACTCTGACTTTCACACTGAATTGGAGATTTTGCAAACCAAACTTGGATTTACACACTTCTATTATGCTTCGGTCGCACTGAAGTCGCATCTAAAAAATTTGTGCAGAATCTATCAAATTTAGGTCAGATCGAAGTTGGCTTCAATCAGACCAAATCAAGCTTGAAAACCAAGATTTCTTGCTAGACTATTTTGTGCGATTTCGGTCGGACCAAACCGACCTTAGTGGGACCGAATAGTCTGTTTTTTCTCCTGTTTGACTTATGATTTTTCCAATTTTTTCTCCATCATTTGGACTTGGTTTTCTTGGATCTTTGGCATCTGAATTCTTCGTTATTGACTTCCATATCTCCAATTCTTCATTATCATCTTTTGAGCTATAAATTCATCCTTTTAAGTGCATATTCATCATAATCTTCTGAATCACCTCACATGACGAAAACATATATAATTAAATTGAATTAACACTTAAATGTCAGGATAACTAATGTAATTGAAGGGTTAAATATGCAATATTTGAGTCTCAACAGATATATAATTAGATCAATTTAACACTTAAATACCAGGAAAGCTAATGCAATTTAGAGGATAAATATGAAATATTTAGGCGTTATCACGGCCCCAACCAAAATTTTGCTAGTCCCGAGTAAAACATGTGAAAGCTATTTCAAAATCAATTGAATAATTTCCTATAACCTCAAGTAGTTCTAAAAACAATCATGATAATTGAAATCTAAAATAGACTAATGTAAACCACTACTTTCACCTAAAATCTAATACTTGTTAAATATTCTAATCAAGTTCAAAGCATTAATCCTATAATTGAAAAAATTCTAAACATTGAGTTTCATGTGTGCATAGAAAAATCTAGACTTAACACAACCAAAGGTTTAGGTATTTAATTTCATAATAACATTAATAATCAAAGAGTATTCAGGATAACCAAAACGAGAACCAAAACTGCCTTACATTTTAATATTCTACTCATCTAGCTCTTGGTTTTTCCACCAACAACTTTCACATCATTTTCAATATTTTCTTCTCTTCTTTTTCTTATCTGTCCATTCCAATATTCTTTTATATATATATATATATATAATTTCAATAGGTAGCCCTTTTCGACAATAACTATTTTTTTAGTTGGGTATTACTTTTTTTTTCTCTTCATAATTATCCAGCAACTTATTAACATAGAAATCACATTAAAAATCAAACTATATACAATTTTAATGCAAAAATAAGAGAACTATGTATAAATTCAACTTAAATTGGTGTAAGCTTAAAGGAATCTCTCACTTTAGCCTTAGATGTAAAATCTATATAGATATCGATGTAAAAGTTCTTCCACATGAACCACGATGTTGTTCGAGTAAGAGGAAAACACCACACGTGTGGAGAAGGAAGAGAAGGGATGAGTGTCTAGGCATGGACGTCTCTCTCTCTCTCTCTCTCTCTCTCTCTCTCCCTCCCTCCCTTTCTTTTCCTTAGAAGTGGGAAGGTGGGGTGCATGGGTTTTTGAGTGGATAAGGCTCACACGCTCCCTTTTTGTAATGGAGTAGGCGTGAGAGGGGGTGTGTCACATCCTACTTGATTAGGTTTCTCAAATTTGTCCTTTCTGACGATATTTCTTTAAATCTAATTCGTTCATGGTGTTGGTGTCATTAAATAGGGCTAGGATACATAATTTTCCTGGTGATCTGAAATTTAGATTAGCCTATCTTTAAAATTCTCCTAACGGGTGCCAAAACAGACTTGATCACAATTAACGGTCCACACTTAATAATCAGGACCCAATTTTGAGAGAAAAGTGTAGTCAATATATGAAAATGATTAGGCAAAATTACGTGGTTAATCGATGGTGGAAAATACCTAAATATAACATTTCACTTATTGCACAAAAAATGAAGAAATTGGCTTTAAGGCGGTCATCATTCAACAGTGTAAGATCATAGATTAGTTTTTAAATTTTATATGATCTTGTAATTATATGAGGCCAAAGTGTGGTCTAAATTTTGGTTGCGATTGACGGTGTAAAGTGGGTTAATCGAAAAGTCTTGATTTAGAAAGAGTTGATAAGCCTAAAACGGCTAACTTTGCACCTAAGGAAAAAGCCCACTAAGGTGGGGTTCTCATATTTCATACTCACTCCATATGGTAGGCAATCCAAGTCATTCATATAAAGATAAATATCCTACTATGACTACCCTCAAGCTTTCCTCACTCAATGGACACCAAAATCAACAATTAAGGGGATGATTTGTCAATTGGGCCACTTTTATAATGATCTAAGGGCTTAAACTCAACGTGTATGGTTAATTTATGATACATAGTCATGGGATAAATTTTCAAATCAAACGGATCCTTAGAACCATATGAACTAGAATTCAAGGTTCTAAGTTAATGGCATTTTCATAATTATTGTCGATCTGAGAGTTTTGGAAAATCTAATAATTCTACATGATTATATGGACATTTTTAAGGAATTTTTACAAATGTACTCATATCTAAATAATTATAGATAAAGAGCTACTCACCAAATAAGTTAAACTTCTCATTAATTAAGAGAAATTGCATATATCAAACAACAGGATTAACCTGGGCTAAAACGGTAACATCTGTGATGTTACAATTGGTCATATTCAGGTTAGAGAATAGATGTAAGGTTAGGATCGGATAAATTGGTGACATACATATGTATATACTAAATTAAATTTCATGGTAACACTTAAGAACTTTCAAAACTCGAGTATTGAAAAGTTTGAGGTGTTACAAAAATACACCTCCATAACATACACATGTTACGCTAGGACTATCATAACATCCAAGGATATACGTACAACCAAAACCCTAGCGGCGGTCATCCTCTTAGTGACAAGTGGCAGAATACACTGACTGCACATACATGGCTTTTAGAGAGCATGTATAACTTAGTGTAACACTAAGGTGGTGACATTCATTGATACATGGTTGAATTTAATTAACCACACAGTTGTAAACCTCTAAGTGGTGCATTAAGAAGAGAAAGACATCTGGAAATGGAAACACAACCACACATAACAACATAATAGTTGGTTAGCCTCTTTTCAAAATAAAAGCATATCAAATCTTTCGTCCTATCTTATCTTAGCTTAACTTAGTTTAGTCTTTCTACTTATGTCCGACACCATGCTATAACAAGTATGGATAGGTTAGCACAACTTTAGTTTAGTATCTCTAGTTTTATCCAATGCATTGTTATAGTAAGTCAGATTTAGTTAATTTCATCCACAACCTCATCATTGGAACCCTCAAATCCTTAAGTCTTTAATGAAACTTTGGGCCGCAGTCTGCTAGCCAAATTATGACCATCTCATGACCGTCCAAGTTTTGACAACTGTTTCACAACCATCTATGTTCAGAAGACTGTCAATCGACCACAACGATTTCACCCACTCAAACTGATGCATGTAATTTTCTTCTGCTTTTACTTTCTACTAATTGCATTGCATCATGTTCAGATTAGTCTTTTTATTTTATTTTTATTCTCTTTATTTACTTTTCTACCAATTGTATTGCATTTATGTTTAGATTAGGCTTTTTACTTTTTATTCTCTTTAAACATTTAATTGGTTTAAATGCGACAAAGCTATTACCTTATAATAAAATGCTTAATCTCTAAGAAAAAGATATCTTCCAAAGGGCTAATGCTCCCCTTCATGCATCCCCCAATTCCTTCTTAATCCGTGGGGCTAACTTAGACCTAGAGCTATACACGAGTTGAACTGAGTCGAGCTTAGCATAGATGAAATCGCCGTCTTCGTGTCGCGACGCATTAAGTGCCGAAGTATGGCGGAGTTATAGAATGTAGGCTAAGTCCTAGAGGAGGAGGAGGAGGAGGGGGGGTAATTAGGACCGATTTAAATTTATGCCAATTTAAAAACAACAATGCCTAACCTAAAATAATTAGCAATTAAACTAAGTGAGCCAATGTAATTCTAAGGCTTCCAAGACAATAGAGGGTCCAATCACATAGGCTATAAAAGATGTGCAAGATAAGCAACTAGTCTACAAAGAGATAGTGAACATATGTGCATGGGATGAGCTATCCTATCAACTTAAGCATACATCTAATTATGCATTCATAATTTAAACATTCACCATATTAATATAATTAAACATGTGCACAGATAATCAATCTTGAACACAAGCATGTATAGTGGTTTGGCTACTTGCCTACTCCATTCCCGGCGGATGCACTCAACCCATGAGTGTATCGGATTTCACTATCGGAGGTTTTAAATCAGGTTCACCTCTAACCTTTACAACCCTACATAAGGACTTTAAGTTTATTCCCTACACAAGAGCAAGTGACCTACCTAAGCACCCAACTCTTTATGCCCTATATACGAGCAAAGGTCCTACATACGAACTCGAAATGTATTCTCCCATCGGAGGCCTACGAAAGGAATTTAGTTGGTTTTTCCTTCAGTTAACCAACACCTAGGTCCTACGCAAGAAACACAGGTTTAGGCCCTATGGAAGAGTCAAGGTCGTACGGAAGAACCTAGGTGAGTTTGGACACAAACTCTTGTACTCCAACCTACACAAGGAAGGAGTATAAACATGGACTCTTACACGTGACTTGAGGTGTACATGGGTCGAACCGAGTCAAGCTGGGCACAACTAGACTCGGCTCGGCCACTTGTTGACCCCAGCTTGAACTCAGCTCGGCTCGATCCTCGAGCCTAACTAGCCAACTCGACTCGATTCAATCAGCAGCTCGGGTCAGTTTGAGCCGAGTTCACCTGTGCGGCATTTTTGCAAACACATGGATTGCACCTTCAAAATCTCACTATATGTAAAATACCAGCAGTGGTTTTATAAGTATTTCATCAAACACCTTCTAAGCAACATAAAAATTAAGAAAAAAAAGGGTATTTATTTCATATACATACCTTCCTTACCACTAACCACACTTCGTTGAGTTATTTCATTAAACACTTAGTGAGGAACATCAATATCAAAGTAACCAAGTCACCAAACTAGTTTGATCTGAGTTCGATTGGAGTTGGGTTCGATCCGAGTCGAGTCGAGCTCGGGCAAGCTCGAACTCAGTTCGAAATTTTTTCGAGCTAAAAAAATCAACTCGACTCGACTCGAACTCAGTTTCAAACTGAGTCGAATCGCTCTTTTTTGAGTCAAGTTGAGCGAGCTAACTAAGCTAACTCGGTTCGTGTACAACCCTATACATGACACTTATCGAATTGAGTCCCTTTTGATGCACCTCGATGGGTTGCTTGATCTTCGCTCTCCCGTGCTTCAATCAACTCCCCGATGCTCCACTAATCATATTGTTACTGCTTTGCCAAGGCTTCGGCTCCATGATCAATGTCCTTGCATTTGATGCTTCTTCAAGATGACCAAGGTGATAGAAGTGGGTTGAATTTCCTACAACTAATGGAAAATTGTTTTCTTAGGGGATTCAACTAATGGACACTCTAAAGTATGATAGAGAGTGTATATGTACCTATAAGCTTGGTCTCAACACTCTAGAGAAGGCATGAGATCATGTTCTTCTTGAATAGAAGCTTGGAATTCTTGTTTGAGTGAATAATCACTAAGAAGAGTGCATGAATCTCATTGGGATAAAGTCTATGAAGTTTAATTAGGCTTGGCATGTACTAGAGTCTCTAAAATACCAAAATCCATCATTTATGCAAAGATCCGGAAGCTAAATATATAGAAAAAGTGGACCCAACGGATCTTTAACGGCTACATTTCGATTACATCGAAAGAGCCTTCAGTCGAACCAAATTTTGGTTTGGTTGGACCGAATAAAGACCAAAAGCTGTTGGATAGTTTTGGCCAGATTCAGTCAGACCAAAGTCGACCTTCATCTGCACTCGGTTGGACTGAATTACGGCCGAAACTTGTTGGACTGTTTTGGCCATTTTCAGTCGAAGCGAAGGTGAATTCGATTGGACTGAACTTGTTATTCATTAAGACCGAGTCCAACCGAATAGTGGCCAGATTTTCTTGTTCTGTTTTGTCCTGCAATGGCCATATTTGGTCAGACTGTGTAACGCCCTGAAAATCGGGGGTTGAGCATAACTCGATCCATGAGTTCCAACGCATCACTTATGCAACATAAATAATGATGATTAAATGTTGGTTGGGTTAGTTCATTAATCATGAGTGGGATTATACCAAAACAGTAATTCATACTCTAGATCAAATCATATAATGCAAGCGAAACACTGGAAAATGTGTATAAACGTGTATGAACCAAAAAGATCACGATCGATCACTAGAGTATGAATACATCACTGAGTCATCATATACATGTAATAGTTCAAAATAGTTCAACTACAAAAATAAACCCTGTAGCCCCGTCGATCCGGATGGCCTAAGCGAAACCACCGGAGAACTGCATATATGAGAACTCATCCTGATTATCATAATAATCGGGCTCCGCCTCCTGAGCCGCATCATCATCTGCAACTAAGATAGAGTCTGGTGGGTGTTCAGAACATCGTCCCAGAACGTAGGAGTGAGTGATCAACTCAGTGGAACAATAAAGCAAAGGTTAACATGTTCTCAATTCAGTCAAGCAGTAATGATAAAGCAATATAATCGAACATCCCTAAGTACTCTAATTAATGCAAGGATGAAATGTAAGCATGCTGTATGCCCTCGCCTACACTCCCTCGTGCGACACCATCTTACGGTCACGTCATGCTTTCTTCCCTCTGTGCTCTTCAACCTGAGGCACATGCAGTGCGATGACATGAGCGTGATTACCGAGTTATTATTAGTCCTTTTCATATAGCAGGATTGGGAAGCTAAGGTACCTCCCTTATATCAATTCCCAAGCAATGATCCATTCTAAGGTCATCAATCTTAGTAAATCTCATACGATGTTATGGTTTTAGGTCACTGCAAAGGGCTTGTCACCTTATCAGTGCAGGCCTAGTGTACTCCTGTTGCTACGTAAGGGCTTGTCACCTTTACGCAGTCTTAGTGTATGCTCGAGGTCACTACAAAGGGCTCGTCACCTTATCAGTGTAGGCCGACAGCTCGAATACTATCCCACACCACCGTATTCGGCTCACGAGTCTGGGTTACTCACTGGTCACTATGGGGAGACTCATCACTCCAGCGTAGCCCGACAGCTCGACCACGGTGTCCCATACCACCATGTCCGGCTCATGAGTCTTAACGGATCAAGGTACCAAGGTTTAAAAGAATTTTTCACTGGTGAGTTTGGTACCTTAAATTCAAGAAGTAGCGTCCATGCATGGTGAACATACATCGGGTCAATCGAGTTACTGGACGAGCTCGATTAGTAGGAGCGCACGTTGAGTTGATCGACATGAAGTGCGTGAGCACTCTGTGTGGCCTAACCACTGCCGACCACCCAAGTACGGATCGGATTCATCAATCACGACTTATGTGGCGAGACAACCTCAGCCACCATATCAGGACCTATTACCGATTGCCTGGACTATTCCATAGTCCCAAACACATTCAATGATAACAGATAATCATACAAGCTAATCAGAACAGTAATGGATCAACAATTCCAATCATACAAGCATGTGAGTATTTGATGAATTTCAACTTAAACATGAATTCACACATATACAGTGCCTAAGTAAAACAGACAAAGAATATAAGTTGTATGAAGGAAATCATACACCTCGTTAAGGTAGTTGAGAATCTCTTCTCAACGCCCATATAAAGTATAATATAGTACACACTTGATCATTCAGACATTTCTACAAATGCTTAGACTACACATTCCAACATACATGACGTATGTTAGTGATAGCGCGTCTTAGGAAAAATCCTTTCACTAAGGAGTTGTTACACATACAACTAGCATAAACATACGACAATTAATCATGGAAAACACATGTTCAAATTTCATACGTATACGATACTTTCTACATATACATGGAATACACTAAACTCAATATAGTTCATATATATCAGAAACGCGATACAAACATCTCACTTGGCATGTGAAATTGCACCCACATCAATAATAAACCATTAACCGACATTGAAAGCCTTGAAAACCATAACCTATACGTTTATAGTCCGCACCTTTCGCCGGTAGACTTGTAACGAACTTAGTTTTAAAGCTAAGTCTCGGTCTACGGCAGATTGGCAACCTATAGCATAAACTAGGTTAGATATTTCATAACTTACACTATATGAAACCCTAAAACAAATTAGGGTTAGGTTTTCTTACCAAATAGTGGAATGGAATTAGCTGGAATAGCGATCCGGTAGCAATGAACAAGCACAGGAAGAGGCAGGGTAGAATACCAGGAATCTTCTCCAAGTTCTCTCTCACTTTCTCTCTCTTTACTCTCTTCTCTCTCCTAGGGTTTTTCTCAAATTCGTATGGAGTGAATGAGAGAGGGTTTAAGGTCCTTATATAGGCCCAAGTTTGATGGGAATGGCCCCAGGGCCAAGGTATACTTAGGTTATATCCAAATATGGGCCGTTCCAGTCTAATGGAGCACTTCTGGTGGCCCCTTTTCCACGTGTGGTCGGACTTAAGCTCCTTGACCATGGATCTAGGTCAGGCTGAGTTTTCATCCTGATCGGATTTACAGATCAGCCGTGGCGAACCAGTTTCAGTTCAACGGTCACTGTCACTCAATCAAGACCACAAGTACATCAACATGTGTGGGACATTTCTCCTAATCTGAGGGTGTATTTGGGTCAAATTCTGATGGTCTGAATCCTTATATTTGACCCGCAAGCTACACGGCTCCAATTACTTAAATTTGGATTTTATTTATAAATATTTTCACGTTTTTCACACTCTTCGCTCCGGCCTTAAGTTGTGCAATTCTAGACATAATTAAGACTTGATTTCGAGGGAGTTGTCAAGTCCAGTAATGCGATCATATCCATATAGTTTTGGGGTATTCAGACTTTCGACGTGCGGTCCAGGTCTGATACGGGGTTTCGGTGTGCTCCTGAGAGCAACCAGGTTTAAGGATGGATTCTAAATTTTAAGGTAATGTAGCGTCAATGAATCTGCACATTTTTGGTCTTGCAGGTCATATTTAAAGCGATTAGTGCTAATTTCATAAGCACTCTACTTTAGCACTTGCTAGCATTTACCTAATTTCTAAAAGGTTTTGGTCCTGGGTAATTTCTGCCTAAGGTGGTACTCGGGTCCTTGTATGGATTTTTCCGAGACGTTACAATCTACCCCCCTAAAAAAAATTCATCCTCGAAATTAGTACCTTTTCATACTCTTTGAGAATCTAAGGGTAGTTCTTTCGAACCTCGGCTTCTGTCTCCCAAGTAGCCTCTTCTTCCGTGTGATGCGTCCACAGCACTTTCACAAGTGGAATGACCTTGCTACGCAATACCTGCTCCTTCCTGTCTAGGATACGCGTCGGTCGCAGTATATATGTGCATCCTCGCTCAACTGTACTTACTTCCATTTGATAATGTGGGAAGGATCGAGAACGTATTTCTTCAGCATAAATACATGAAATACGTTATGCACACCCACAAGTGGTGTGGGCAAAGCAAGGTGGTACGCTACGCTCCCACTCGATCAAGTATTTAGAATGGGCCAATGAATCGAGGCGTAAGCTTCCCCTTCTTGCCAAACCGAAGGACTTCCTTCATAGGGGAAACACTGAGAAACACATGGTGTCCGACCTCGAACTCTAGCAGTCGCCACCTCATATCAGCATAGCTCTTGTCTGCTCTGCGCTGTCAGCAGTCGGCGCCTAATAATGTCTATCTTCTCTAAGGTCACCTGTACTAACTCTGGGCCAATCAAGCTTTTCTTACCAATCTCTGCCCAGCAATGCGGCGCTCTGCACAAGCGCCCATACAGTGCCTCGTAAGGAGTCATGCCAATACTCTCCTGGAAGCTATTATTATAGGCGAACTCTGCATAGGGAAGACAGTCGTCCAACTGTCCTTGAAATCTAGCACACAGGCCCGCAATATATCTTCCAGAATCTGATTCACCCGTTCCATCTGCCCGTCAGTCTGTGGATAGAACGCGGTACTGAATTTCAACTTCACACCCATTGCTTCCTGGATACGAGTCCAGAAGATAGATGTGAATCGCGTGTCTCGGTCTGACACGATCTCCAAGGGAACTCCATGCAGACGTATAATCTCTTTGATGTACAACCTGGCTAACTTGTCCGCAGAGTTCGAAACTCTGATAGGGAGGAAATGAGCTAATTTCGTCAACCGGTCCAAGATCACCCAAATGGAATCATATCCCTTCCTTGTCTTCGGCAGACCTAAAATGAAATCCCACTTCCATTCTGCTATGGGCATGGGGTGAAGCAAATCAGGAGGTCAACGATGCTCTACCTTGACCTGCTGGCATGTGAGATAACGGGATACATAATCTGCTATGTGAGTCTTTATATTGTCTCACCAGTATGACCTCTTCATGTCACGATACATCTTCGTACTACCTGGATGCATAGCTATCCTAGAATAGTGAGCAGCCTCAAGAACTTCCTTCCTCAAGTCAGGAGGTTCGGGATGCATAGGCGGCCATGATAACGTAAGCCTCCATCCGTTCCAACTCTCCATTCGGCGTCCTCATCGCTGCTAGCCTGTTCTCTCATCTTTGCTAAGAGCTCGTCGTACATTTGAGCCACGATGATCCTGTCATCAATGAGGGGTTGTAGTCGAATATGTACGATGCCCTCATATGGCTCCTCCACCTTGAGTTTTTGCTCAAAGTCTCGCACGAACTCTACCATGTCCCACTTTGCTATCATCAACGGAGCCGCAAATGTTAATGTCTTCTTGCGGCTCAGTGCATATGCCACAAGGTTGGCCTTACCGGGATGGTAAGAAACCTCGAACTTAAAGTCCTTCAAGGTCTCCATCCATCGCCGCTGCCTCATATTCAGGTCCCGCTGAGTGAATATGTATCTGAGGCTCTTGTGGTCATAAAAGAGCTCGAACTCCTCTCCGTAGAGGTAATGCTTCCAAATCTTCAAGGCAAAGATGACGGCAGCTAACTCCAGGTCGTGCGTAGGGTAGTTTTCCTTGTGTTTCCTCAACTGTCGCGACAGATAAGCAATAACCCTGTCCTTCTGCATCAAAACACCGCCCAAACCAATGCGAGATGCGTCCGTATAGATCGTATACTTGACCCCTTGCTCTGGCAATACTAGCACAGGGGCGGATGTCAGCTTGTCTTTCAACTCCTGAAAGGCTGCTTCTGCCTTTTCATTCCAAGCGAACTTTAGATCCTTCTGTGTTAACTGAGACAAAGGTCTAGCTATCTTCGAGAAATCCTAAATGAATCAGTGATAGTAACCTGCCAGACCAAGGAAACTCCTCACCTCAATAACTGAACCGGGTTGCTTCTAGTCTTGAACTGCGGCTACCTCAGCAAGGTCGAAAGCTATCCCTTCTCTGGACACCACATGTCTCAGGAACTTAACTTCTTCTTTCTAGAAGTCACACTTCTTATACTGTGTAAACAATTGGTTCTTCCTCAGAGTATCCACGACTGCTCGCAGGTGTTCCTCGTGCTCTTCCCGACTCTTAGAGTATATAAGGATGTCATCAATAAACACGATGATGAATCGGAAAAGGAATGGTAGAAATACCCTGTTCATTAAGTCCATGAACACTGCCGGAGCATTCGTAAGGCCGAACGACAATATGAGAAACTCATAGTGCCTAAAATTGGTCCTGAAAGTCATCTTCTACACGTCTTCATCTCTGATGAGCAACTGGTGATACCCCGACTGCAAGTTAATCTTCGAGAAATACCTTACCCCCTTCAACTGATCGAATAGATTATCTATCCTGGGCAAAGGATACTTGTTCTTCACCGTCACTTGGTTCAACCTGCGATAATCAATACACAATCGCAGTGAACCATCCTTCTTCTTTACAAACAATACGGGCACTCCCCATGGAGACACGCTGGGTCGTATAAAGCCAGCATCTAACAGATCATCGATCTGTTTCCTCAGCTCCTCCATCTCACACAGAGCCATGCGATAGGTCGGAAGAGATATAGGTGTCGTACCAGGCACTAGGTCGATGGCAAAATCAATTTTACGCTGAGGGGGTAGTCCAGGTATCTTCCTGAACATGTCTGAGAACTCTTGGACCACAAGAGTGTCCTCAAGCACTGGACCATGAGCGTCCTCCAGCATGGAAGCATAACAATCAATACGATAGGGCCAACTAACCTGCACCGAAAAAGTAAAGGTCGTGCCCTCTGGTCCATAAACTGTCACCACTCTACAATCACAGTGGATCTCTACCTTCATCTTTATGAGTCAATCCATATCGAGAATGACATCATAGTGATGTAATGGGGTGACAATCAAGTCGAGGAGCGCTGTCCCGCTCCCTACATCTATCGAACACCCCTTACAAATCTTGGTAGCGTCTGAGAAAGTCCTCGTGGCAGTAAGGATTCTCACCCCAACCATAGGGCTAGTTTCCAACCCTAGCCGCTTGACTGTTGTGCACGATATGATGGAGACGGTGGACCCGGTGTCCACTAATAAAAAGACTAGAGTACCTTAGATATGTGCTGTAACATCAAAAGCCATAGGTGGCAGAGGTGCTGCCTCTGATGCCTCTGATGTAAGTGAATGCACCCGAGCCTGCTGAAAACGATTGGGCTGAGGTGTCATAGGCCGTTGAGGTGGCCTAGATCAAGGTGCAGGGGGCCTGAAGGAAGGATGTGCAGGTGCCATCTGTAGGGGTGGAGCTGATAGAGCCGAAGGGCGAGGGCGGTCAATTCTCTGTGGCGGTGAAAACCCACTATCTCTCATGCGTGCAAAATAGCTCTCCACCGCATGACCTGGTTTCCCACAGTACGTACATATCACACCAGGTCGCCTCATCGGAACTGGTGGCGCAGCGATCCTAGGAGGGGAGTGGGTACAGGATCTCTTGTTGAGGAATGGCCTGCTCAGCATATCTGGTCATGGCCTTGGATCATAGGCCCACGAGAACGTGACAATCGATCCCCATCCTGGTCCGCCCACATAGACATGTGTACTAGCTCAGCATAGGAGGGTATGCTAGCACAGCACATCTTCGAGTGAAGTTCAAGTCGCAAACCCTCTGAAAAATGCTGCTCCGCATCTGCGCGTCAGCAAGTACTGTAGGGACGTACCTGCCCAACTCCGTAAATCGGTGCTCATACTCTGTCACTGACATGCCTCCTTGTCTGAGGCGCAAGAACTCATTCTCCTTCTCGTGCTGGTACGTGTGGGGATAGTACTTCTCATGGAAGCAAAACTCAAAAGTTGCCCACGTCCATACATAGTCAACTACAACTGTCCGCAGGACACTATCCCACCACAAGCTGGCCTCCTTTTCAAACATAAAGGTGGGCAACTCAACTTGCTCCGGCTCTGTACAATGTAGCATCTTTAGCATCTTAGAGATGCAGTCTAGCCAATATTCGGCTTCCTCAGGTCTGTAAGAACCCGCAAATGTAGGAGGCCGCAAGCGCTAGAATCGATCAAGGAGACCACTCATACCCAAGTTCCTCGTAGGGTATCTAGCAGGTGCAGGTGAAGGCAAACCCTCATCCTGAGTAGAAGGCCCTACAGTCCCAACAGGGCGTACAAATGGTGAAGGTGGAGTCGCACTTCCACCCTGAGCTAGGGCCCCTGCAATAGTGGTCAAGAGCTGCTGGTGCTGCTGGTGCATCATCGTCATCAACTACTCCAACCTATCAGTAGGTGGGACCGACTAAGGCTCATGCAGCGTCGAAGCAGATGTAGGGTTTTGCTCACGGATCGGTGGTGTGTAAGGTGGCGGCCTAACCGTAGGACCAGTAGAAGGCTGAGGCTCAGGTATAGTCTCACGAACCGGGCCCAAACTAGGGTCCGTACGACCTTCACCCTTGAGAGGTGACTGGTCCATCGAATCAATAAGTGTGAGGCATGCCGTGCTCCGCGTGACCTAAGGTGGCATTCCCTACATGAAATAGGGTTCACTTACGTAAGATGTAGCATAGCAATACACGATCCTTTAAGCATTCCACACAACTTCTTAGTAAAAAGAGACCGCATGCATTTCATTTTCCAAAATTGTCACAATACATGAAATACACATTACATGAATCATGACAGGAAATGCATGAAAGCTATTACAAAACAAGACTACCAACGTAGAGCAACTGCCAACCACAAACACACTATCTACCAATGATGCTATTAAGCTCTTAATCATTGAAACACAAACATTATAAGACAGCAACAAAACAAGCTATGGGGCAACTACTTGGATGACTAAGCATCCGAGTCTGGCGACGGAGGAGGTGCACCCTTATCCTGTAAGCAGCACAGGATGGACTTCAAAGTGTGAGTCACCTTCTTAAACTTATGTTTCACGAGGCCCTGAAGATCCATTATATCCTGTCGTAGGACAGCCTAACCTTCCTCAAGTTGAGCTAAGCGAGCTTGAACAGTGTCATGCTCCGGTTCTACAGGAGGGGAGTTCTCATCCATATCCTAGGCCTCCTCTTCTTCCTCGCTCTGCTCTTCTTCTATTTCAGGTCCCTCTTCTTCCTCACTCTCTTCCTCTTCGCTCTCTGTCTCAGCCTCACTCTCTTCAAGTAGGGCTTGTCGTTGTCGCGGCCCGATTCCCATCTGATTGAGAGTCGCTTCATTGATGTAGTGGATCAGCACCGGCTTCTCTGCCCTAAGCTTGTAGCCAAACTCATGTGCAATCTTGCATATGAGTCGGCCGAATGGGAGTGAATCCGACCTTCTGTTAGAGCATGCAGTGAGAACTATCTGTCGCAGAACATGAGTGGGCACAGACAGCTTCTCTCCCTGCCCCACTTGATGCAGGAAATCTACCATTAGGCGCATGCACTCGTTGCGGTTGCTCCACCTGGGGTAGACGTTGAACGTGAAGATATGGTGAAGCAGACGGAAGTCGCCAGATATATGGGTCGCTAGAAGGCTATTGTTGGATAGCCACAGAACCAGTTGGCCACAAAGGGCCCGTGTGCGGCAATCTCTTTCATGTACACTCCTCAGATTCTTCTCAATCGCATGTACCTCGCCAAGAGGCACATTCATAAGCCGAGATACTAAACCAACATTGATGGTAGCTTCTCGATCTCTTCCACGAGGGATCTTGAACTGCAAGGGCTTCAACGTAGGTTCTTGAATGTGGGCATAGAAAGCTCGAACAGTGCCAACATTTGTGCGGTACTCAACCTCAAATAGCGGACCCCACCCGACCTCTTCCAGGCGCTCGAGTAAGAGGTATTCCCCAAATAGCCTTGCATCCACCTGAGCTTCAAAAAGGACCCTACGGCCCTCATAAATTTCATGCGACAGCTCTGCCAACAGAGTCCTTCCAACGGAAGCCTGGGGATCAAGATCCCGTTTAGTCTAAACTCTCGAGTGACGCTCATACTTGCGGCGGCACCTCTCGGTCTCCTCGAGCAAGTAGGGCGACTAGGCCCAGCTTCTTCCATAGGAACTCTTTTCTTTCCCATGAGAGAAAGAAGGGCGAAAAGAGAGAAAATAGTCGGCACAAGCTCAAAAAGAGCCATTGAACTAGAAGGAAAAGTGGGTATAAGATGGATTATGGGCTCATAAGATTGTTGAAGCACACAATGGTAGTTGTGTGCTCCAAAAAGAGAAGGAATGAAGAAAGTTGAAGGAATAGGGAAGATTAGAAGAGGGATTGTTGGGTTTTGAAATCTTCAGCTACAAAAGGGGGATGTGTAGGCTCAAATGAAAGGAAAATAAAGAGGGAAAATGATGGAATAAGATAGGTTAGTGAGTTTACACGAATTTGAGACTCAAATGGAGGGTTTAAGAGCTTAAATGAGAGAATGAGAAGGGGTTAGAAGCGGTGGTTGAGGGTTTTTGAAGGGATGGTGCAAGGGTTGCACGAAAATGAGGAAGGGAGCGTTTGGAGGAGGGATTTGAATGGAAAATCTGAAATTTTTAGAGAAAAGGAGAGCTTGGGGTAGTGATTTGTGAAGGAGAGGTAGTTTAGAAGGGGTTTTAACTGACCCCACACACGTGCATGGGTCCCACTACAACCAGGAATGATCGGCCCGAGCTGGCCCGCCCGGCCAGGCTCGTTTGGCGGCGAGGTCCTCGCTGGCCACTGGAGTTTTTGGTGAGGGCTCGCCCTTTGGGCAAGGTGCTCCTACCCCCTGGGTCCCAAAAATATGTGGGTCCCACCCTGGGTCCCCCTGGAAGTGTGTCGTTTAGCCTCCCACTCCGTTTTGACTCATTTCGGGTCATTTTATGTAATTTCTGGTGTATCTACGTATTTTGCCGATTGTTGAAGGCTGGGATTGGGTAAATCATGGTCTAAACTCGTCGATTGATGGTCTGGGAATGATCCGAGGTTGACTTAAGCGATCACGGATGTGTACAGACCCGATCTCGGCGATCGATTTCGGTGAACTTTGCCACTTGGCAAAATCGGGGAATCCTAGGCTTGTTTCTAGATTTCGCTCGCACCCAACTATGTTGCAAAGCATCAGTGTACGTCGTGTGACCATAACCCAGGTCCGATTTAATCCAAATCATGCTCTGATACCAACATGTAACTCCCTGAAAATCGGGGGTCGAGAATAACTCGATCCACGAGTTCCAATGCATCACTGATGCAACATAAATAATGATGATTAAATGTTGGCTGTATTAGTGCATTAATTATGAGAGGGATTATACCAAAACAATAATTCATACCCCAGATCAAATCATATAATGCAAGCGGAACACTGAAAAATGTGTATAAACGTGTATGAACCAAAAAGATCACGATCGATCACCAGAGTATGAATACATCATTGAGTCATCATATACATGTAATAGTTCAAAATAGTTCAACTACAAAAATAAACTATATAACCCCATCGATCCGGATGGCCTAAGCGAAACTATTAGAGAACTGCATATATCAGAACTCATCCTAATCATCATAATAATCGGGCTCCGCCTCCTGAGTCGCATCATCATGTGCAACTAAGATAGAGTCCAGTGGGTGTTCAGAACACCATCCCAGAATGTGGAAGTGAATGATCAACTCAGTGGAACAATAAAGCAAAGGTTAACATGTTCTTAATTCAGTAAAGCAGTAATGATAAAACAATACAATCGAACATCCCTAAGTACTCTGATTAATACAAGGATGAAATGTAAGCATAATGCATGCCCTCACGTACACTCCCTCATGCGACACCATCTTACGGTCGCAGCATGCTTTTTTCCCTCTGTGCTCTTCAACCCGAGGCACATGCAGTGCGATGACATGAGCGTGATTACTGAGTTATTATTAGTCCTTTTCATACAGTAAGATTGGGAAGCTAAGGTACCTCCCTTATATCAATTCCCAAGCAATGATCCATTCTAGGGTCATCAATCCTAGTAAATCTCATACAATGTTACAGTTTTAGGTCACTGCAAAGGGCTCGTCACCTTTTCGGTGCAGGCCTAGTGTACTCTTATTGCTACGTAAGGGCTCGTCGCCTCTACACAGTCTTAGTGTATGCTCGAAGTCACTACAAAGGGCTCGTCACCTTATCAGTGTGGGCCGACAGCTCGAATACAATGTCCCATACCACCATGTCCGGCTCATGAGTCTTAGCGGATCGAGGTACCAAGGTTTAAAAGGATTTTTCACTGGTGAGTTTGGTACCTTAGATTCAAGAAGTAGCGTCCATACATGGTGAACATACATC
The DNA here is from genome assembly GCF_029962835.1 of Magnolia sinica. Classification (NCBI taxonomy): domain Eukaryota; kingdom Viridiplantae; phylum Streptophyta; class Magnoliopsida; order Magnoliales; family Magnoliaceae; genus Magnolia; species Magnolia sinica. Next base: position 59,415,562 of record NC_080585.1, on the reverse strand, counting down.
GGGTCAATCGGGTTACTTGACGAGCTCGATTAGTACGAGCACACGTTGAGTTGATTAACATGAAGTGCGTGAGCACTCCGTGTGGCCTAACCACTGTCGACCACCCAAGTACGGATCGGATTCATCAATCACGTCCTATGTGGCGAGACAACTTCAGCCACCATATCAGGACCTGTTACCGGTTGTCTGGACTATTCCATAATCCTAAACACATTCAATGATAACAGATAATCATACATGCTAATCAGAACAGTAATGGATCAATAATTCCAATCATACAAGCATGTGAGCATTTTATGAATTTCAACTTAAACATGAATTCACACATAAACAGAGCCTAAGTAAAACAGACAAAAAATATAAGTTGCATGAAGGAAATCATACACATCGTTAAGGTAGTTGAGAATCTCTTCTCAACACCCAAATAAAGTATAATATAGTACACACTTGATCATTCAGACATTTCTACAAACACTTAGACTATACATTCCAACATACATGACCTATGTTGGTGATAGTGCATCTTAGGGAAAATCCTTTCACCAAGGAGTTGTTACACATACAACTAGCATAAATATATGACAATTAATCATGGCAAACACATGTTCAAATTTCATACGTATACGATACTTTCTATATATACATGGAATACACTAAACTCAATATAGTTCATATATATCAGAAACATGATACAAACATCGCATTTGGCATGTGAAATTGCACCCACATTAATAATAAACCATTAACCGACATTGAAAGCCTTAAAAGCCATAACCTATACATTTATAGTCTGTACCTTTCGCTAGTAGACTTGTAACGAACTCAGTTTTAAAGCTAAGTCTCTGTCTACGGCAGATTGGCAACCTATAGCATAAACTAGGTTAGATATTTCATAACTTACACTATATGAAACCCCAAAATAAATTAGGGTTAGGTTTTCTTACCCAATAGTGGAATGGAATTCGCCGGAATAGCGATCCGGTAGCGATGAATAAGCATGGGAAGAGGCAGGGTAGAATACCAAGAATCTTCTCCAAGTTCTCTCTCACTTTCTCTCTCTTTACTCTCTTCTCTCTCCTAGGGTTATTCTCAAATTCGTATGGAGTGAATGAGAGAGGGTTTACGGTCCTTATATAGGCCCAAGTTTGATGGGAATGGCCCCAGGGCCAAGGTATACTTAGGTTATATTCAAATATGGGTCGTTCCGGTCCAATGGAGCACTTCTGGTGGCCCCTTTTCCACATGTGGTCGGACTTAAGCTCCCTGACCATGGATCTAGGTCAGGCTGAGTTTTCGTCCCGATCGAATTTACAGATCAGCCGTGGCGGACCAGTTTCAATTCAACGGTCACGGTCACTTGATCAGGACCACAAGTACATCGACATGTGTGGGACATTTCTCCTGATCCGAGGGTGTACTTAGGTCAAATTCTGACGGTCTGAATCCTTATATTTGACCCGCAAGCGACACGACTCAAATTACTTAAATTCAGATTTTATTTATAAATATTTTCACGTTTCTCACACTCTTCCCTCCGAACTCAAGTTGTGCAGTTCCAGACATAATTAAGACTTGATTTTCGAGGGAGTTGTCAAGTCCAGTAATGTGGTCATATTCGTATAGTTTCGTGGTAATTGAACTTTCGACGTACGGTCCAGGTCCGATACGGGGTTTCGGTGTGCTCCCGAGAGCAACCAGGTTTAAGGATGAATTCTAGATTTCAGGGTAATGTAATTGCAGATCATATTTAAAGTGATTAGTGCTAATTTCATAAGCACTCTAGTTTAGCACTTGCTAGCATTAACCTAATTTCTAAAAGGTTTTGGTCTTGGGTAATTTCTGCCTAAGGTGGTACTCGAGTCCTTGTACGAATTTTTCCGAGACGTTTTAATCTACCCCCCTAAAAAAAATTACATCCTTGAAATTAGTACCTTTACGTACTCCTCGAGAATCTGAGGGTAGTTCTTTCGAACCTCGGCTTCTGTCTCCCAAGTAGCCTCTTCTTTCGTGTGATGCGTCCACAGCACTTTCACATGTGGAATGACCTTGCTACGCAATACCTGCTCTTTCCTGTCTAGGATACGCGACGATCGTAGTACATATGTAGCATCCTCGCTCAACTGTACCTTCTCCCATCTGATAATGTGGGAAGGATCGGGAACGTATTTCTTCAGCATAGATACATGAAATACGTTATGCATGCCCGTAAGTGGTGTGGGTAAAGCAAGGTGGTACGCTACCGCTCCCACTCGATCAAGTATCTGGAATGGGCCAATGAATCGAGGCGTAAGCTTCCCCTTCTTGCCAAATCGAAGGACTCCCTTCATAGGGGAAACTCTGAGGAACACATGGTCTCTGACCTCAAACTCTGGCGGTCGCCGCCTCGTATCGACATAGCTCTTCTATCTGCTCTGCGCTGTCAGCAGTCGGCGCCTGATAATGTCGATCTTCTCTGAGGTCACCTGTACTAACTCTGGGCCAATCAAGCTTTTCTCGCCAATCTCTGCCCAGCAATGCGACACTCTACACAGGCGCCCATACAGTGCCTCATAAGGAGCCATGCCAATACTCGCCTGGAAGCTATTATTATAGGCGAACTCCTCATAGGGAAGACAGTCATCCCAACTGTCCTTGAAATCTAGCACACAGGCCCGCAACATACCTTCCAGAATCTGATTCACCCATTCCGTCTGCCCGTCAGTCTGTGGGTGGAACGCGGTACTGAACTTCTACTTCACACCCATTGCTTCCTGGATACGAGTCCATAAGATAGATGTGAATCGCGTGTCTCGGTCCGACACGATCTCCAAGGGAACTCTATGCAGACATACAATCTCTTTGATGTACAACCCAGCCAACTCGTCTACAGAGTTCGAAACTCTGATAGGGAGGAAATGAGCTGATTTCATCAACCAATCCACGATCACCCAAATGGAATCATATCCCTTCCTTGTCTTCGGTAGACCTGAAATGAAATCCATAGAGATGAAGTCCCACTTCCATTCTGCTATGGGCATGGGGTGAAGCAAACCAGGAGGTCGGCGATGCTCTGCCTTGACCTGCTGGCATGTGAGACAACGAGATACATGATCTGCTATGTGAGTCTTCATATTATCCCACCAGTACGACCTCTTCATGTCACGATACATCTTCGTACTGCCTTAATGCTTAGCCATCCTAGAATCGTGAGCAGCCTCAAGAACTTCCTTCCTCAAGTCAGGGAGGTTCGGGACGCATAGGTGGCCATGATAACATAAGCCTCCATCCATTCCAACTCTCCATTCGGCGTCCTCATCGCTACTAGCCTGTTCTCTCATCTTCGCCAAGAGCTCGTCGTCCATTTGTGTCGCGATGATCCTATCATCAATGAGGGGTTGTAGTCGAATATGTGCGATGCCCTCATATGGCTCTTCCACCTTGAGTTTCTGCTCAAAGACTCGCATGAACTCTACCATGTCCCACTTTGCTATCATCAACGGAGCCGCAAATGTTAATGCCTTCTTGCGGCTCAGTGCATCTGCCACAAGGTTGGCTTTACCGGGATGGTAAGAAACCTCGAACTTAAAGTCCTTCAAGGTCTCCATCCATCCCCGCTGCCTCATATTCAGGTCCCGCTGAGTGAATATGTATCTGAGGCTCCTGTGGTCGCAAAAGAACTCGAACTCCTCTCCGTAGAGGTAATGCCTCCAGATCTTCAAGGCAAAGATGATGGCAACTAACTCTAGGTCGTGCGTAGGGTAGTTTTCCTCGTGTTTCCTCAACCGTCGCGACAGATAAGTAATAACCCTGTCCTTCTGCATCAAAAAACCACCCAAACCGACGCGAGATGCGTCCATATAGATGTATACTTGACCCCTTGCTCTGGCAATACTAGCACAGGGGCGGATGTCAGCTTGTCTTTCAACTCCTGAAAGGCTGCTTCTGCCTTTTCATTCCATGCGAACTTCAGATCCTTCCGTGTCAACTGAGACAAAGGTCTAGCTATCTTCGAGAAATCTCGAATGAATCGGCGATAGTAACCTGCCAGACCAAGGAAACTCCTCACCTCAGTAACTGAACCAGGTTACTTCCAGTCCTGAACTGCGGCTACCTTAGCAAGGTCCATAGTTATCCCTTCTCTGGACACCATATGTCTCAGGAACTTAACTTCTTCTTTCCTGAAGTCACACTTCTTATACTGTGCAAACAACTGGTTCTTCCTCAGAGTATCCAAGACTGCTCGCAGGTGTTCCTCGTGCTCTTCCCGACTCTTAGAGTATATAAGGATGTCATCAATAAACGCGATGATGAATCGGAAAATGAATGGCCGAAATACCCTCTTCATTAAGTCCATGAACACCGCCGGAGCGTTCGTAAGGCCGAACGACATTATGAGAAACTCATAGTGCCCAAAATAGGTCCTGAAAGCCGTCTTCTACATGTCTTCATCTCTGACGCGTAACTGGTGATACCCCGACTGCAAGTCAATCCTCGAGAAATACCTTCCTCCCTTCAACTGAGCGAACAGATCATCTATCCTGGGCAAAGGATACTTGTTCTTCACCGTCACTTGGTTCAACCTGCGATAATCAATACACAATCGCAGTGAACCATCCTTCTTCTTTACAAATAATACGGGCACTCCCCATGAAGACACGCTGGGTCCTATAATGCTAGCATCTAACAGATCATCGATCTGTTTCCTAAGCTCCTCCATCTCACACGGAGCCATGCGATAGGTCGGAAGAGATACAGGTGTCGTACTAGGCATTAGGTCGATGGTAAAATCAATTTCGCGCTGAGGGGGTAGTCTAGGTATCTTCCTGAACACATCTGAGAACTCTTGGACCACAGGAGTGTCCTCAAGCAATGAACCATGAGCATCGTCCAGCATGGAAGCATAACAATCAATACGATAGGGCCAACTGACCTGCATCGAAAAAGTAAAAGTCGTGCCCTCTGGTCCATAAACTGTCACCACTCTACAATCGCAGTCGATCTCTGCCTTTATCTCTGTGAGTCAATCCATACTGAGAATGACATCATAATGATGTAATGGGGTGACAATCAAGTCGAGGAGCGCTGTCCCGCTCCCTACATCTATCGAACACCCCTTACAAATCTTGGTAGCGTCTGAGAAAGTCCCCATGGCAGTAAGGATTCTCACCCCAACCATAGGGCTAGTTTCCAACCCTAGCCGCTTGACTGTTGCGCATGATATGATAGAGACGGTGGACCCGGTGTCCACTAATAAATAGGATGGAGTACCTTGGATATGTGTTGTAACATCAAAAGTCATAGGTGGCGGAGGTGCTGCCTCTGATGCCTCTGCTGTAAGTGAATGCACCCAAGCCTGCTGAAAATGATTGGGCTGAGGTGTCATAGGCCGTTGAGGTGGCCTAGATCGAGGTGCAAGGGGCCTGATGGAAGAATATGCAAGTGCCGTCTGTAGGGGTGGAGCCGATAGAGCCTGAGGGCGAGGGCGGTCGATTCTCTGTGGCGGCGAAACAAAACAACTCTCCGCCGCATGACCTGGTTTCCCACAGTACGTACATATCACACCAGGTCACCTCATTGGAACTGCGGGTGCAACGATCTTGGGAGGGGAGTCGGTACGGGATCTCTTGCCGAGGAATGGCCTGCTCGGCATATCTGGTTGTGGCCTAGGGATCATAGGCTCACAAGAACATGACAATCGATCCCCATCCTGCTCCGCCGGCATAGACATGTGTACTAGCTCAGCATAGGAGGGTATGCTAGCACAGCACATCTTCGAGCAAATATCAGGGCACAAGCCCTCTGAAAAATGCCGCATCCGCATCTGCACGTCAGCAAGTACTGTAGGGACGTACCTGCCCAACTCTGTAAACCGTGCTCGTACTCTGTCACTGACATGCCTCCCTGTCTGAGGCACAAGAACTCATTCTCCTTCTCGTGCCGGTACGTCTGGGGATAGTACTTCTCATGGAAGCGGAACTCAAAAGCTACCTACGTCCATACATAGTCAACTACAACGGTCCGCAGGACACTATCCCACCCCAAGCTGGCCTCCTTTTCAAACATAAAGGTGGCCAACTCAACTTGCTCCGGATCTGTACAATGTAGCATCCTCAGCATCTTAGAGATGTGGTCTAGCCAATATTCGGCCTCCTCAGGTCTATAAGAACCAGCACATGTAGGAGGCCGCAAGCGCTGGAATCGCTCAAGGAGGCCACTCATCCCAAATTCCCCGTAGTGTATATAGCAGGTGCAGGTGAAGGCACACCCTCATCCTGAGTAGAAGGCCCTGCAGTCCCAACAGGGCATACAGATGGTGAAGGTGGAGTCACACTTTCACCCTGAGCTAGGGCCCCTACAATAGTGGTGAAGAGCTGCTGGTGTTGCTGGTGCATCATCGTCATCAACTGCTCCAACCTATCAGTAGGTGGGGTCGACTGAGGCTCATGCTGCGTTGAAGCAGACGCATGGTTTTACTCACGGATCGGTGGTGTGTAAGGTGGCCGCCTAACCGTAGGACTAGTAGAAGGCTGAGGCTCAGGTATAGTCTCACGAACCGGGCCTAAACTAGGGTCAGTACGACCTTCACCCTGGGGAGGTGACTGGTCCATCGAATCAATAAGTGTGAGGCGTGCTGTGCTCCGCGTGACCTTGGGTGACATTTCCTACATGAAATAGGGTTCACTTACGTAAGATGTAGCATAGCAATACATAATCCTTTAAGCATTCCACACAACTTCTTAGCAAAAAGAGACTGCATGCATTTCATTTTCCAAAATTGTCACAATACATGAAATACACATTACATGAATCATGACAGGAAATGCATGAAAGCTATTACAAAACAAGACTACTAACGTAGAGCAACTGCCAACCACAAACACACTATCTACCCACGATGCTACTAAGCTCTTAATCATTGAAACACAAACATTCTAAGACAGCAACAAAATAAGCTATGGGGCAACGACTTGGATGACTAAGCATCCGAGTTTGGCGACAGAGGAGGTGCACCCTTATCCTGAAGGCAGCACAGGATGGACTTCAAAGTGTGAGTCACCTTCTTAAACTTATATTTCACGAGGCCCCGAAGATCCATTATATCCTATCATAGGATAGCCTGACCTTCCTCAAGTTGAGCTAAGCGAGCTTAAACAGTGCCATGCTCCGGTTCTACAGGAGGGGAGTTCTCATCTGTATCCTAGGCCTCCTCTTCTTCCTCGCTCTGCTCTTCTTCTATTTCAGCTCCCTCTTCTTCCTCACTCTCTTCCTCTTTGCTCTTTGTCTCAGCCTCACTCTCTTCAAGTAGGGCTTGTCATTGCCGCGGCCCGATTCCCATATGATTGAGAGTCGCTTCATTGATGTAGTGGATTAGCACCGGCTTCTCCGCCCCAAGCCTGTAGCCAAACTCATGTGCAATCTTACATATGAGTCGACCGAATGGGAGCGAATCCGACTTTCTGTTAGAGCGTGCGGTGAGAACTATCTGTCGTAGAACATGAGTGGGCACACACAGCTTCTCTCCCTGCCCCACTTGATACAGAAAATCTACCATCAGGCGCGTGCACTCGCTGCAGTTGCTCCACCTGGGGTAGACGTTGAACGTGAAGATATGGTGAAGCAGACGGAAGTCACTAGACATATGGGTCGCTAGAAGGCTATTTTTGGATTGCCACTGAACCAGTTGGCCACAAAGGGCCTGTGTGCGGTGATCTCTTTCATGTACACTCCTCAGATTCTTCTCAGTCGATGTACCTCGCCAAGAGGCACATTCATAAGCTGAGATACTAAACCAACGCCGATGGTGGCTTCCCGATCTCATCCACAAGGGATCTTGAACTGCAAGGGCTTCAGCGTAGGTTCTCGAATGTGGGCATAGAAAGCTCAGACAGTGCCCACATTTGTGCGGTACTCACCCTCAAATAGCGGACCCCACCCGGCCTCTTCCAGGCGCTCGAGTAAGAGGTATTCTCCAAATAGCCTTGCATCCACCTGAGCTTCAAAAAGGACCCTATGGCCCTCATAAACTCCATGCGATAGCTCCACCAACAGAGTCCTTCCAACGGAAGCCTGGGGATCAAGATCTTGTATAATCTGAAACTCCCGAGTGACGCTCATACTTGCGGCGGCACCTCTCGGTCTCCTCGAGCGAGTAGGGCGACTAGGCCCAGCTTCTTTCATAGGTGCTCTTTTCTTTCTCATGAGAGAAAGAAGGGCGGAAAGAGAGAAAATAGTCACCACAAGCTCAAAAAGAGCCATTGAACTAGAAGGAAAAGTGGGTATAAGATGGATTATGGGCTCACAAGATTGTTGAAGCACACAATGGTAGTTGTGTGCTCCAAAAAGAGAAGGAATGAAGAAAGTTGAAGGAATAGGGAAGATTAGAAGAGGGATTATTGGGTTTTGAAATCTTCAGCTACAAAAGGGGGATGTGTAGGCTCAAATGAAAGGGAAATAAAGAGGAAAAATTATGGAATAGGATAGGTTAGTGAGTTTACACGAATTTGAGACTCAAATGGAGGGTTTAAGAGCTTAAATGAGAGAATGAGAAGGGGTTGGCAGCGGTGGTAGTGGGTTTTTAAAGGGGTGGTGCAAGGGTTGCACGAAAATGAGGAAGGGAGCATTTGGAGGAGGGATTTGAATGGACAATCTGAAATTTTTAGAGAAAAGGAGAGCTTGGGGTGGTGATTTGTGAAGGAGAGGTAGTTAAGAAGGGGTTTTAACTGACCCCACATGCGTGCGTGGGCCCCACTACAACCAGGAATGATTGGCCCGAGCCGGCCCGCCCGGCCAAGCCCGTTTGGCAGCGAGGCGTCGCCAAACTGGCGATGTCCTCGTTGGCCATTAGAGTTTTCGGTGAGGGCTCACCCTTTGGGAGAGGTCCTCCTGTCCCCTGGGTCTCAAAAAGATCTGGGTGCCACCCTGGGTCCCCCTGGAAATGTGTCGTTTGGCTTCCCACTCCGTTTTGACTCGTTTCGGGTCATTTTATGTAATTTCTGGTGTATCTACGTATTTTGTTGATTGTTGAAGGCTGGGATTGGGTAAATCATGGTCTAAACTAGTCGATTGATGGTCTGGGGATGATATGAGGTCAACTCAAGCGATCACGGATGTGTACAGACCCAATCTCGGCGATCGATGTCAGTGAACTTTGCCAATTAGCGAAATCGGGGAATCCTAGGCTTGTTTCTAGATTTCTCTCACACCCAACTATGTTGCAAAGTGTCAGCGTATGTCGTGTGACCATAACCCAGGTCCGGTTTAATCCAAATCATGCTCTGATACCAACTTCTAACTCACTGAAAATCGAGGGTCGAGCATAAATCGATCCACGAGTTCCAGCGCATAACTTATGCAACATAAATAATGATGATTAAATGTTGGCTGTGTTAGTGCATTAATCATAAGTGGGATTATACCAAAACAGTAATTCATACTCCAAATCAAATCATATAACGCAAGCGGAAGACTGAAAAATGTGTATAAACGTATATGAACCAAAAAGATCACGATCGATCACCAGAGTATGAATACATCACTGAGTCATCATATACATGTAATAGTTCAGAATAGTTCAACTACAAAAATAAACTCTGTAGCCCCGTCGATCCGGATGGCCTAAGCGAAACCACCGGAGAACTGCATATATGAGAACTCATCCTGATCATCATAATAATCGGGCTCCACCTCCTGAGTCACATCATCATCTGTAACTAAAACAAAGTCTGGTGGGTGTTCAGAACATCGTCCCAGAACATGGGAGTGAGTGATCAACTCAGTAGAACAATAAAGCAAAGGTTAACATGTTCTCAATTCAGTCAAGCAGTAATGATAAAGCAATACAATCGAACATCCCTAAGTACTCTGATTAATGCAAGGATGAAATGTAAGCATGATGCATGCCCTCGCCTACACTCCCTCGTGCGACACCATCTTACAGTTGCGGCATGCTTTCTTCCCTCTGTGCTCTTCAACCCGGGGCACATGCAGTGCGATGACATGAGCGTGATTACCGAGTTATTATTAGTCCTTTTCATACAGCAGGATTGGGAAGCTAAGGTACCTCCCTTATATCAATTCTCAAACAATGATCCATTCTATGGTCGTCAATCCTAGTAAATCTCATATGATGTTACGGTTTTAGGTCGCTGCAAAGGGCTCGTCACCTTATTAGTGCAGGTCTAGTGTACTCCTGTTACTACGTAAGGGCTCGTTGCCTTTACGCAGTCTTAGTGTACGCTCAAGGTCACTACAAAGGGCTCATCACCTTATCAGTGTAGGCCAACAGCTCGAATACAGTGTCCCATACCACCGTATTCGGCTCACGAGTTTGGGTTGCTCACTGGTCACTACAGGAAGGCTCGTCACCCCAGCGTAGGCCGACAGCTCGACCACGGTGTCTCATACCACCATGTCCGGCTCATGAGTCTTAGCGGATTGAGGTACCAAGGTTTAAAAGAATTTTTCACCGATGAGTTTGGTACCTTAGATTCAAGAAGTAGCATCCATACATGGTGAACATACATCAAGTCAATCGGGTTACTTGACGAGCTCGATTAGTACGAGTGCACATTGAGTTGATCGACATGAAGTGCGTGAGCACTCCGTGTGGCCTAACCACTGCCGACCACCCAAGTACGGATCGAATTCATCGATCACGTCCTATGTGGCGAGACAACCTCAGCCACCATATCAGGACCTGTTACCGATTGCCTGGACTATTCTATAGTCCCAAACACATTCAATGATAACAGATAATCATACAAGCTAATCAAAACAATAATGGATCAACAATTCCAATCATACAAGCATGTGAGCATTTGATGAATTTCAACTTAAACATGAATTCACACATATACAGTGCCTAAGTAAAACAGACAAAGAATATAAGTTGCATGAAGGAAATCATACACATCGTTAAGGTAGTTGAGAATCTCTTCTCAACACCCATATAAAGTATAATATAGTACACACTTGATCATTTAGACATTTCTACAAACACTTAGACTACACATTCCAACATACATGACGTATGTTGGTGATAGCGCATCTTAGGGCAAATCCTTTCGCCAAAGAGTTGTTACACATACAACTAGCATAAACATATGACAATTAATCATGGCAAACACATGTTCAAATTTCATACATATACGATACTTTCTACGTATACATGGAATATACTAGACTCAATATAGTTCATATATATCAGAAACGCGATACAAACATCTCATTTGGCACATGAAATTGCACCCACATTAATAATAAACCATTAACCGACATTGAAAGCCTTGAAAACCATAACCTATACATTTATAGTCCACACCTTTCACCGGTAGACTTGTAACAAACTCAGTTTTAAAGCTAAGTCTCTGTCTACGGCAGATTGGTAACTTATAGCATAAACTAGGTTAGATATTTCATAACTTACACTATATGAAACCCTAAAACAAATTAGGGTTAGGTTTTCTTACCCAATAGTGGAATGGAATTTGCCGGAATAGCGATCCTGTAGCGATGAATAAGCACGGGAAGAGGCAGGGTAGAATACCAAGAATCTTCTCTAAGTTCTCTCTCACTTTCTCTCTCTTTACTCTCTTCTCTCTCCTAGGGTTTTTCTCAAATTCGTATGGAGTAAATGAGAGAGGGTTTAAGGTCCTTATATAGGCCCAGGTTTGATGGGAATGGCCCCAGGGCCAAGGTATACTTAGGTTATATCCAAATATGGGTTGTTCCAGTCCAACAGAGCACTTCTGGTGCCCCCTTTTCCATGTGTGGTTGAACTTAAGCTCCCTGACCATGGATCTAGGTCAAGCTAAGTTTTCATCCCGATCGGATTTACAGATCAGTCGTGGCAGACCAATTTCAGTTCAACGGTCACGGTCACTCGATCAGGACCACAAGTACATCGACATGTGTGGGACATTTCTCCTGATTTGAGGGTGTATTTGGGTCAGATTCTGACGGTCTGAATTCTTATATTTGACTCGCAAGCGACACGACTCAGATTACTTAAATTCAGATTTTATTTATAAATATTTTCACGTTTCTCACACTCTTCGCACCAAGCTCAAGTTGTGCAGTTCTAGACACAATTAAGACTTTATTTCTGAGGGGGTTGTCAAGTCCAATAATGCGGTCATATCCGTATAGTTTCGGGGTAATCGGACTTTCGACGTGCGGTCCAGGTCCGATACAGGGTTTTGGTGTGCTCCCGAGAGCAACCGGGTTTAAGGATGGATTCTAGATTTCAAGGTAATGTAGCGTCAATGAATCTGCACATTTTTGGTCTTGCAGATCATATTTAAAGCGATTAGTGCTAATTTCATAAGCACTCTAGTTTAGCACTTGCTAGCATTAACCTAATTTCTAAAAGGTTTTGGTCCTAGGTAATTTCTGCCTGAGGTGGTACTCGGGTCCTTGTACGGATTTTTTTGAGACGTTACAGACTGAATGCTGCTGAATTCGACTATTTATTTCAGCAACACAACCTCTAAAGTTGGTCTAATGATGTTTAGGGTATAGGGTCATATGGCTAAAAGGATGATCAAAATGGGTTATTCCTATTAAGTCCAAATTATCTAAAGGTTAAGAGGTTGTTTTGGGGCAAAGGTTAGGGTCACCAAGGCATCTTGATTTACCTATTTTGCTTCCTTGATGTGCCGACTTCGCTTATGTCTTCAGTATTCACTTTCCAAGGGCTTAACTGAATATGCGACACAATGACTCATGCGATTGACAAACTGAGTGAAAAAATGGTTGTAGTTACAATCTCCCCCTTTGTCAATTATGTGATAAAAACCTAACCTAATACCATGTCATGGTCCATACCAAAGACATACCAAACAATTAAAAAAAATTTACATGTCAAATATAAAATTTTACCATTCAATACACATATACTAAGACATGTAATATTAGCAATCCTCCTCCTAAATTGCTTCCCCCGCAACACAAACAAACCGTACACAAGAATATGTATTGTTTTGGTGGGAAATGACTTTTCTCCCCCTTTTTGTTAGTATTTGACAAAGGGTTAGCCCAAACAAGATATACCAATTAAATCACATATAAACTAATGTTAAATGTAAAAAAAAAAAAAAAATCATATAAAAGGCCATACTAACAAGGGTTAAGGAATGCATATAAACATGAAATTCATAAAGCATGCTAAGAATGGTCATTTAAATGAAATATCAAAGAAAAAGAGAATGACCCGTGATAATCTAGGCTATAAACATATGATAAGAGTTTAGCAACTTTAAAACCTAAATTATGAACGGAAATGAGGCTAAATCCTCTGATTTTCCTATAGAACACAACTAGATTGAATTGATATATAAAAGCATGAAAAGCACCATCCAATTCCAAAATGTGTCGGGGCATAAGCCCAATATCCATTACCAATAAAATACATAACATTCAAAAAAATATAACATACAAAACAACATAAAACTACAATGATCTAGAGGGCTCTGGTGTTGTTGGGTCATCTTGTTGGCACGATAGGTGAGTTATATGCTCTGTACAGTGCGTTGTAACAAATAAATAGCTTCTCCCATGGACTGGACCATCCACTCCAATCGAGACTGTCACTCTAGAATCTACACATGTTGGTCTCTGATGTGTGTGAGAATATCATCCTGGGAGGCAGGGGTTGTAGGACCAACATGAGGTGGTTGTGTATCTTCAACTGCCTCAGCGGTGTCCTCGGCCTCATCCTGGATGTCTTCTTTTGTTGGGCCACTGGATCCATCTTCGAAGGAGAGCTTCATTTTTTAAATACTTTGCACATTAAATTTTAGAGCTATGATCGATGTGCCTTTTATCCATTTAAGCCCACACTAGAAGGTTAGCCAACATAGCAATTGACCAAAAGGTATCCCAGATGAATTTAACTCAAAGGTAGAGACTATATAATGATAGATCATGATTGGAAGACACATCGGCTCCCCCTTTCCAAGATTGTATAGAATTTCTACCATAAAAGGGGTGAGCTCGGTGTAATTACCCGACCGAGGGTAGACATTGGAGATAAAAAATAAGATGCAGGATACAGTAGTCATAAGACATACTTGAGGCCCAAAGTGCATTGCCCTTGCTCCATTATACATCATCACCATTACACAAAAATTGTAGGAATGGGGTCATGAATTTGTCTTTTGGAAATATGACGTTGGAGCTCAATATCTTCTTTAACATAATCAGATAGGTAGATGATGATGACAAGGCCCACGACATAAACATGATAGACTCCTTCATGGAAGATAAAGCCCTGATGACCTTATCCTCTGACCCTTTAGAGACGTGCTTGGCACACTCCCCCAATTTGGATGATGACACGATTAGGGAGATGGATGTCATGCTTGATACTACACCGGTACTTGAAGTTAACCGGTGGAGGCCACAATTTAAAGAATTGCCCCAAACTGACGTAATACCTCTACCATCTAACCTCAAAGCACCTAAGCTTGACCTAAAACATTTACCCACTAATTTAAAATGTCTTTTTAGGTCAAGATGAAACATACCCAGTGGTGATTTCTTTCCACCTTGAGAAAGAACAGGAGAGTGAGCTTATCGCTACTCTCATTGAGCGTAAAGGAGCCCTTGGATGGACGATTGTTGACCTTAAGGGAATCGACCCTTTGATTTGTACTCATCGCATTCATCTTGAGGATAATGTGAAGACCTCCTGGCTACCACAACGTAGATTAAATCCAAACATGAGGGAAGTGGTTAAGGCTAAGGTGCTTAAATTATTAGACGTGGGTATCATATACCCCATAGCCGATAGCCAATGGGTGAGTCCAACTCAAGTGGTTCCTAAGAAGTCTGGAATCACCATCGTAGCCAATGCCGACAATGAACTCGTGCTAATTAGAGTCACTGCTAGTTGGAGAGTATGCATTGACTACAGGAAGTTGAATACTGTCATGAGGAAGGACCACTTTTCTTTGCCCTTTGTTGGTCAAATCTTGAAAAGGCTAGCTGGTCACTCTTATAATTGCTTCCTCGACGGGTATTTGGGCTACAATCAGATAGAGATAGCCCTTGAAGATTAGGAAAAGACAATATTCACATGTCCCTATGGCACCCTTGCTTATAGAAGGATGTCATTCGGACTGTGTAATGCTCCTGCCACTTTTCAGGGATGCATGTTTAGTATTTTTTCTGACATGTGGGGCAACATTTGGAGGTCTTCATGGATGATTTCTCTATCTTTCTTCCATCCTTCAGGGAATGTTTGAAAAATCTAAAAAACATGTTGAAGCAATGTGAGGAAAAGAATTTGGTACTAAATTAGGAGAAGTGTCATTTCATGGTTCATAAGGGAATTGTTCTTAGACATATCATCTTATTCAAGGGAATTGAGGCAGATAAAGACAAAATTGATCTTATCTCTAACCTACCTCCACCCAAGAGCATATAAGACGTGTAATCCTTCTTAGGACATACCAGATTTTACAGACGATTCATAAAAGACTTTAGTCACCTCTCTCGTCCCTTATGTAATCTACTTCAAAATGATGTACCATGCGAGTGGACTGAGCAATGTCTAGAAGCTTTCAATAAGCTCAAGGGCATGTTAATAACTACACCTATCATGCAACCACCTGATTGGAGCATCCCTTTTGAAATTATGTACGACGCGTCTGACTACGCTATGAGGGCGGTGTTAGGACAAAGAAAATAGAAGAAGCCCTACATTATTCATTATGCAAGTAGAACTCTAAATCCTGCCCAAGTGAATTACTCTACTATAGAGAACGAACTCTTAGCCATAGTATTTGCTTTGAACAAATTTAGGACCTACTTAATTGGATCGAAGATCATCTACATGAATCATGCGGTGCTCAAGTATCTTCTTTCTAAGAATGATGCTAAGCTCCACTTGATAAGATGGATCCTTTTACTTTAGGAATTTGATTTAGAAATAAAAGACAAAAAGGGAGTAAAAAACGTAGTGGCTAACCACCTTTTAAGGCTTGATCTTCCCAATCCCCTTGAGACGACACCCATTAATGACATGTTCCCTGATGAACAACTATTCAAACTCTCCCAACTACCTTGGTTTGCTGATATTGCAAATTATCTTGCTATAGGTTTCACACTGACTCATTGCACTGCATAAGATAAGAAATTTTTTCACCGAGGTACGTAAGTTCTTCTGGGACAATCCGTATTTATTCAAATATTGCCCAAACCAAATTCTAAGGAGATGTGTGATAGACAATGAACACTAAAGTGTCATCTCCTCTTGTCACTCTCAAGCCTGTAGTGGTCACGTTTCTACTAAAAAGACCATGGCCAAAATCCTACAGTGCAGCTTCTATTGGCCCATTATGTTCAAGGATACTCATGAGTTATGCAAATCTTGTGAGTGTTGTCCCGTCGAAATATGATGCCATTAAATCCCATTCAGATCATTGAAGCATTTGACTGCTGGGGCATCGATTTCATGGGGTCATTCTCCCAATCCTTTAAAAATTTATACATTTTACTCACAGTAAACTATGTCACTAAATGGGTCGAAGTGATCTCGTGTCGGAACAATGACCATCGAACGGTCATTAGATTCATAAAAGAGAACATCCTTTCCCAGTTTGGAACGCCTCGGGCCATTATTAGTGATGGAGGTTCACATTTTTGAAATAGGCCATTTGTAAATTTAATGAGGAAATATGACATTTCTCATAAAGTGAGCACTCCATACCACCCGCAAATAAGTGAGCAAGCTCAAATTTCTAATAGGAAGATTAAACATATTTTGGAGAAAATGGTTAACCTTGATCGCAAAGATTGGTCAATCCGTTTGACTGATGCTTTATAGGCCTAGCCTTCAAGACCCCAATTGGAATGTCTCCCTTTAAACTCGTCTATGGGAAAGCTTGCCACTTACCTATGGAATTGGAACATAGAGCCTACTGGGCTATCAAAAACCTGAATTTTAACTTGGACAACGCTGGCTCGTTGTACAAACTTCAGTTAAATGAACTCAAGGAAATCTGGAATGACACATATGAGAACTCGAGAATTTACAAGGATAGGATGAAGGTGTTCCATGACAAGAACATCCTTCGGAAATAATTCTTGACTGGTCAAAAAGTCCCTTTGTACAATTCTCGGTTACATCTTTTTTCAGGTAAACTCTGATCTCGTTGGACCGACCCTTTCACTGTTACTAATGTCTCTCCGTATGGGGCCGTTGAGAAAAAGAATCCAATGAATGATAATGCTTTCAAAGTGAACAGACATCGTTTAAAGCCATTTGTTGAGAAGTTTGATTTAGATGACATGTCCATACCTCTAATTGATCCTTTATACCAGGATTGACCTCCTAGTCTAATGGAGGTGTAGTTGGGTATATTGTTTTCAAAGGATTTAGGACTAAGATAGTTTGCTTTCCATTGTTTAATCTGTGTGCTAGCCCATTTTCGTTTTGAGATCCTTGGAAAAGCTAGAATTCGCCTTCTTCAGGTATTACCTTTCCTTCACTACTCCTTTCTTTTCATTGCCTCATATGCATTACATGCTCATATCTTTTACATTGACGACAATGTAGATTTTAGGTTGGGGGTGTGGATTAGGTAAACTAATCAGCTTTCTCTTAGTTTTGAGTAAAAATTGTGGAAATTTTTCAATTTTTCAAGATAGAACCTGTTTGGAAATTAATAATTTGTGTATTTAGGGATGCTTTGAGTATGACGATAAGATAGGAAGCGAATTTTGAATTGTTGGAGTTTAATTAACTAAGTAGCCTATCACTTATAGTTTTTACACTCAATTGATTAAGAGGAAGTTTGAATATCATGTTAATCTAAATCACAAGACATGTTCAATTTGCTTTCTGTGAATAGTACTAGATTTTCTGATTATTAGTATGATGATCATTGACACATAGTAATAATCAAGTTTGGAGAATTTTTCCACCGTAAAATAAGAAAAGAACCAGTTAAAAAATAGGAAGATCGACAAAAAGGTCATGTATGGTGAAAAAGTTTGAAAAAGAATGAAATATCTAGAAAAAAAAAAACAAGAGAAGATGAAAAGACTGAATGAATACAAATGACTGTCGATATAAAATCAAAACTAAAAAAGGAAGGGAAATAGGATAAGTTCGGAATCAGTACTCAAGTTTTCAACCAATCTTGAAGTGATGAGCATGGCTAACATTATGAAAAGATACTATTTTTATGAGAAGTAAGTTGATTTGTACTAAGCACATTGAAAAAATTGATATATGAACTTATGCTCTAAAAGAATTGATAAAGAATTTATTTAATTGATTGCTTATATGATTCGGCTCTAGGTTTTCAAAATCACACTTTCTCATCTTAATTTTACCCATTCATACTTGATTGCACAAAGGATTGATTTCTGAAAAAGGTTTGAATGTTGAGAATTGAAGATTACTTCACGCATGTTTTGCTCGGGACTAGCAAAATGCTGGTTGGGGAGTGTGTTGAGTGTTAATTATTGCATATTTTCTCCTATTTATATCTTTGTTTTATGAATATGATACTGCTTAATGTTATATTTTATACATGTTTGTGTTACAAGGTGAATCTGAGAGCTTGGATTGAAAAGAATGTTAAAAGCATGGATTTGATGCTCAAGAATCACCAAAGCAAAGGACGAATATTAGGAGACCAAGATTGAAGAACTCACATGCCAAAGATCCAAGGAAACTAAGTGAGGATGAAGAAAATTGAAGATCTAAAGTGAATTTGCGTGATTCTCGACTAGCCTAAGCTCTGGCTCGACCAGTCCTAGCTCTGGCTCAACCAGTCGAAGAAACTTCGGCTCGAACTCTAGCAACATCATCTTTTAAATTCGCATGATCCTCCACCAGTCAAAGACTGTCCTCGATTAGTCGAAGATGACTTTCGACCAGTCAAAGATTGCCTTCGACTCGTCTAAGTTTATGCAGATTTTGCTCGAACTGCATAAATTTGAGGCGGTTTCTGAATTTTTCCAACTCGGTGAGAAAGTTGGAGTTCTCCAACTATAAATAGGAGTTCCTAAGATGCTTCAAAGCATCTTCTAGGGTTTCAAGAATGGAGCAAAAGGGTGGAGCCGCCGTCCGAGAGTTTTTCTTCTTCTTCCTTAGTTTGTTTTTATGCTTTTCTTAAGAGTTCTTAGTCCAATCATGTCTATGGTTGGCTAAATCTCTTAGTTGGGGCTAAAAGGTGAAGCTTGTAGTGTGATTGGGATGTTTACTTTTCTTTGATTCTTATTTATGTTGAACCTCATTGAATTTTAGTCTGATTTTAAGTAATATTTTTAGTTTTTTATGGTTTGTTGTGACTCAAATTACAATAGACGCTATGATAGCTTTGAATATCTTCTTTTCTTATTTGAGATTGTTGGATTGGTAAATCCTGTTGTTTACCATAGTCTCTTAGGCATGGTTGGGTGATGGAATCCCTTCCAATCTTCACAATCCTCTTTCATTGAGGCTACATCAATGAGAAGTTCAGAGAATTGATCATCTCTCTTTCCAATTGGATAAGATAGGACTCCGATTCCAATTGGAACTCTTGAATTAAGTAAAGTAGCATCCCAAGAGCTACAAGTGGATCCTTGACACCCTAGTTCTTACCTTTAAATTCACAAGTTTCAATTACATCATTCACAATTAATCTTTCCAATTATTCAAATTTAGATTTACATCTTCTTCTAGTTCTAGTTCTAGTTACATTCAGAAACGTACTAAATTAGTCCCTGTGGATTCGACCTCGGTCTCATCGAGATTATTACTACATCGCAACCCTACACTTGGGGTTGTGAACAAGCTACATTTTGGTTGCACCGAAAGAGCCTTCGGTCGAACTAAAATGTCTTCAGTCAGACCAAATTTTGGTTTGGTCAGACCGAATAAAGACCAACAGCTACTGGACAGTTTTGGCCAGATTCGGTCGGACCAAAGCTAATGCTCGGCTACACTCGGTTGAACCGAATTTTGATTTGGTCAGACTAAATTAGGGCTGAAACTTGCTGGACTGCTTTGGCCATTTTCGATCGGATCGAAGGTTAATTCGATTGGACCGAACTTGCCATTTGGTTAGACCGAGTCCAACCGAACAACGGCCAGATTTTTCTATTTTGTTTTGTCCTACAATGGCCAGATTCAGTCGAACCGAAGCCATCTTCGGTCAAATCGAATGTTGTTGAATTCAACTGTTTATTTCAACAACACAACCTCTAAAGCCAGTCTAAAGATGTTTAGGGTATAGGCTCATATGGCTAAAAGGATGATCAAAATGGGTTATTCCTATTAAGTCCAAATCATCAAGAGGTTAAGGGGTTGTTTTGGGAAAAAGGTTAGAGTCACCAAGGCATCTTGATTTACTCGTTTTGCTTCCTTGATGTATTGATTTCGCTTATGTCTTCGGTCTTCACTTTCCAAGGGCTCAACCGACTATGTGGCACAACGACTCATGTAATTGACAAACTATGTGCAAAAATGGTTGCACTTACAATAGTCAGCTTGGCTCGACCAACAGCTAATCCCAGCTCAAATTCGGCTCAGCTCGATCCCTGTGCCGAATGGCCAGCTTAGCATGGTTCGATCAACAGCTCGGGCTAGCTCAAGCTAAGTTCGAGCATGTGTAACATTTTCTCAAACACATAAATTGCATCTTCAATCTCTCACACTTCGAATGCAAATTAGTAAGACTACTTTGCAGGCATTTCATCAAGCACTCAGGGAGTAGCATCAAGATCAAGATATGAAGGCAGGCCCACGATGTAAAGTTTTTTTTTCTTTAAATTTTGTTTCTTCAATCTTCTTTCCAATTCACATTTCGAAAATACCCTAATATGATGGTAGTCCAAGAAACAACATTTCGTCAAGGCATTTCATCAAACACTCGGCTAGCAACATTAAGATCAAAATGACAAAGTCACCAAGTTGATTCAATCCGAGTGGATTTGAGTCACGGTTCAGGCCAAGTCAAGTTGAAATGAGACAAGCTCGAAATTTTGTGGAGCTCCAGAAATTAACTTGACTCCATGCAAATCTAATTTCAAGTAAAAAAGAATATGAAATTTTACAAGTTAAGAGTTAAACGAATTGATCGAGCTAACTCGACTCAGGTACACATCAGCTTAGACCATTATTTAATTTATTTCAACGGAAATTGACTGTACTGACCTTGATGTATGGTCAAATTCTCTAAAAAGATTCAACCTTTCAAATATTCCGAGGTGGCCTTCTAACATGCCTTCAAAAATTACTCGGACCAAAATGCCCTTGTCCTTGTTTCAGTAATTGTATGGTTTTTAAGGGAATAAGAAGCTATGTCGTATTTAATGCCAAGAAAGTGATGTGCACAGAACCCTTTTTTGCGCGTGAGCAAGGACCAAACTCGTGGGGCCCACATTGATGTATGTGTATAATCCATCTATGTTGCCCATCCTTTTTGTCGTGTCATTTTAGGGCTAGGGCCCAAATATCATCCTGATCCAGAGCTCGCGTGGGTCACATAATGAAAATAATGGTGATAATGGAACCCACTATTGAAACTTTTCAGGCTCACTGTGATGTTTGTTAGAAGTGGACATTGCCCAAGTCAGGACTTTTTGGGCACATAGCGAGCTGGCCGACAAGGTGGACGGATTGGATCACCCCATTGTGGGCATTAGACTATTATATCAATGGTTATCCTTTCATTCGGTAGTAAAGGAAGTGAACATGTAACAAGTGCGACTCATATAACATGAGAACCGTGACCCATATAACATAATAACTACGACCTATGACAACTCCGACCCATGACAACTACGACCCATGACAACCACGACCCATATAACATAAGAACCACGACCCATATAACATGATAACTATGACCCATGACAACTACGACCCATGACAACTATGACCCATGACAACCATGACCCATATAACATGACAACCACAATCCATGACAACTGCGACCCTTACCACATTACAACCACGACCCAGGTATGGGTCGTGGTTTTCATGAGGAAAGGGTCATGGTTTTCATGAGGAAAGGGTTGTGGTTGTCATGTTATACGGGTCGTACTCTTCATTTTAAAGGCCTTGGCAAGGACTAACTAGTGGGGCCTACATTGATGTATATGAATAATCCATGCCGCCTATCCTTTTTGTCGTGTCATTTTAGGGCTCGGACCCAAATATCAACCTAATCCAGAGCTCGTGTGAGCCAAATATCAACAGTGGGTGCCATTGCCACCATTATTTTCTATTATGTTGCCCACACAAGCTCTTGATCAGGCTGATATTTGGAACCTAGCCATAAAATGACACGGCAAAAAGGATAAGCGACATAAATTATTCACATACATCAATGTAGGCCCCACTAGTTGGTCCTTACCAAGGCCTATAAAATGAAGATTACAATTCTTACCTCATGACAACCACGACTATCACGCCCCAAACCCAGAAATCGAATTCACAGGAATCCCGATCGTCAAATCTGGTGCTGACAACCTCCGTAGTACCCCATTCTCGGCTCCTAATGTTCATACGCCAGACTCCGATCCTGGGATCCTACAAGGAGGATTTTTTTTTGTACATTTAACTTGTAATAAGCATAACCACAAGTATACCCAATTTACAAAGACAACATCATCATCACATATCCACTAATATGAACATTTGAATACAATACTAAAAAGGAAATACGTAAATCGAAAGTCAAGCTCCAGAAGACCGCTACACGCTCCAAGCTCAACACTGCGGCAACCTATCATCATCTGCACGCATCTATCATGTATAAGCTTATAGAAAGCTTAAATGGTGGTATAAGTGTGTGCACAAGGTAAGTGCCAAGTATTCAATACAATGTCATCATCATACAATACTAGAAATACTGGTAATTCATAAATCGTACATTATCGGAATAAGCAGAAAGGCTGACAAGATCATGAATTATCAAAGTAAGCAGAAATATTGACAAGATCATAAATCATAAGATAACAGAGTAAGCAATATAGAACAGCTATGCAAATAAAGAGTCATAAAAAAAACTAAATATCAGATGCCGAGGATGCGATGCAATATATAATTGTATCTAGACCATATAAATGCAGAAACGCAGTAACCTAAAATGTCGTATGCCGCGAATGTCATGCAATATGCGGTGCAAATGGAATAACCATACTGGAGTGTGAAGTCGGGATGATAATACGTAATATCGCAGGCTATGGTGTCCATCACAAGGGACTTCTATCCAAACTAGTCCCATACCTGAATTTGGATAGTCAGACTCAATGTGGTAAACTCCTGATCTCAGGTTAGTCACGCCCCCCAACCGAAATCCTGGCCATTGCAAAGGCACACGTAACAAATAGTTGCGCACCACTAACCCGAGTGGATAGTAAATGAATGAATGCATGAATGAGTATGCAACTCCTGCTCATTAAATCCACATATCAATACAGTTCATCTCTGGGATCATCACTGGGGTTTAGTACATTTCAAATGGCACTGCCGCTCTCCCAGCCGCACAGTCTAAGTGAGCGTAAGAAACTTTACTATCCACCTGGCCAATAGTCTGCCAATACCTATCCGGCACGTCGATAGTGGACCCATTCACGAGCTGGTCAAACTCAACCTAGTCTTGCCCCCTACCCTCGGGCGGGTAAGGCCACACCCCCTCTCAACCGACCACGACACAGTGGGAAACACGGCCTCCTAGTATTCGGCACTCGGGCCCTCATGTATCCACTCGGTCTCGACGTTGGGGCGTCTCTTGGCCACGGAGGTTTAGGAATTTTCACCAGAGACATCTATGGCGCCCGTATGCTAGAACCAAACATTTTTGGTATCCTATTTGGCCATCCACGATATGCCTGTGGAGGCTACGGCCCTGATGTCGCTAGGGCGTACAGTAATCATAATGCAAGATGCATGAGTCATACAATCCAGTCATGCATCAATCCTGCGCATACCGCGTGTTCATGTGAGATAACCTCCGCCTATTAGGGAGTCTCATAACAACATGCTCAATGACATATGCAATGATCAACCACATCTTATAACAAACATGCAGATGATGCATATGGGCATGTATCATGATGTTATGCTGTCACATACTCATAATCAGTATCAACAACCGGCATCGACAATCGACCTCGACAATGTAGACATTTAACCAACATTGCCTCCAAGGAATGGCCCACATAGAGCCAAACATATAATGGGCCCACGGCCTCACACAAAGGCCTAATATACAACACAGTGGGCCTTACTTAAGGGCCACATATACACAACAGGCGGGCCCTGCTCATGGGCCTCAAATACACGACATGTGGGCCCTACACATGGGTCTTGAATACATCAAATGGGCCATGCATCATGGGCCATGAATACATCACAATGGGCCTTTCTCATGGGCCTAACATACATCGTAATGGGCCTTTCTCATGGGCCTAACATACATCGTAATGGGCCTTTCTCTTGGGCCTAATATACATCATAATAGGCCTTTCTATGGGCCTAACATACATCATAATGGGCTCCATAGCCTGGTCCTCAAATGCATCCCAATGGGCCTCATCGCATAAGCCTCATATACATCATATTAGGCCTTAAACACGGCTTAAATGCACATCACAACGGTCCTCAAATACGGGCCGCATATACATCGCATTGGGCCTCAACAATCGGCCTCGATATTCAGCCTCAATAATCGGTACCGATAATCAACATCTATAATCAGCACTGACAATCAGTATCGATAATCGGCACCGACAACCAGCATATATAAACAAGGCGGGGTCCATAGATAGACAACAATCACCAATAATGTAAAGATCGGCTCTCGGCCGTGGTTATATCAATCCGATAGCACGGAGCCATCTGTCTATGGCAAATGGGGCCCACTTATTTGGGTTAACTCACAAAGAGAATGGGCCTAACAAGGCCTAAGGGAAGGTTACAATGAGGACATCTAACCGTCATTGCCCATCAATGTGGATATTCAACCAACATTGCTCTCAAGCAGTGGCCCATGTAGAGTCAAACATAAGATGGGCCCATAGCCTCACATAAAGGTCTAATGTACATCGCATTGGGCCTCATACAAAGGATATATACACAATAAGTGGGCCCTGCACATGGGCCTCAGATACATCGCATGACCACAACCCGTGGGCCCAATGCACATCATAATGGGCCTCGTTAAATGGGTTGCAAAGCATCACAATGGCCATGCCATATGAGCTGAAAATACATAGTAGGCCTCAAATATCCAACAAGTGGGCCTTAAGTAGACAACAAGTGGGTCTCGAATATTCATCAGAGGTGGGCCTTACACATGTAGCAAGTGGGCCCACACATCACAGCTGGGCCTACCAATGGTCCAGCCAAAGAACGGCCTGTATAACATACACATCACGATGGGTTGCATCATTGGGCCGCACCAATGGTCCGCACTAATGGGCCACAAGTATATCAAAGTGGGCCTGACGGATGAGCCACAAACACATCAAAGGTGGGCCTCATGGATGGGCCATACACACATCAAAGGTGGACCTCCTAGATGGGCCATAAACACTTCAAAGGTGAACCTCCTAAAATGGGCCTTATGTATATACCAAGGTGAGCCTCATACATTCCCAAAAAAAAGATCATATTGAGGGATCTGGACCATTCCACAAATAGCAGTGGAGATAATGATTTTCGCTATTTACAATTCTAAGGCCCACCATTAAATTTATTTCCCATCTAGTCTGTTAGTAAGGTTAAAAAGACTTGGTTGGGAGGAAAAATAAATATCAATTTAACCCAAGACTACTATGGTCCAAAAAAAAGGACTTCAATGGTAAGCGTTTGTCTCTCCACTGTTTTCTATGGTGTGGTCCACCTAATAAATCAGCCTCATTCTTAGTCTTAAGCCTAAGATGGCTTGCTAATTAGATGGATGGTTTGGATGCAACACATGCGTCAAAGAGGGTCCCACACATGGGGTGCACACGTCACCAAGGTGGGCTCCATAGAACCTGCTGCTTCAACAGCAGCTATAGGCTAGTGTGTGGTGCACCTGCCAATCTAATCCCATCATAAGTGGGTCCCAAGTGGGCCCCACCATATCATTTATTTTCCTTCCAGCTGTTGATAAGGTCACACAAACCCACAAAATAAATAAATAAATATTATATTTGTCCAAAATTTCAGGACTAAGAAAGTTTCAATGGCAGACGTCCAACCCCACTGCTTTTGCTGTGTGGTCCTCTGATAGGCAGATCTGCCTTATTTTTGAATTCAAGCCCTTAAAATAAGCTTTCAAAATGGTTGGACAAATTGGATGCAACACATGCATCATTGGGGGGGGGGGGGGGGGGTCCACATGAACTATATATGGATCTGACTCATTCTTTAGCTCGTGTCAAAAAAATGAGCTTTCAAGATGGATGGATGGTTTGGATGCAGCACATGCATCATGGTGGGTCCCACCGTCCAGGTGTGGACGGTGTGGATAAAATACATGAACCATGGTGGGCTCCATCGTCCACGGCTGTGGACGGTGTGTCCAAACACATACATCACTGTGGTCTCACATGGGGCCCACCATAATGCTTACTAGCAATCCAACCCGTTGGTAAGGTCACACGGACCTGGATGAAAAGGAAAAACAAATTTCATGGTGATCCAAAACTTCTGTGACCCAGAAAAAGGGTTTCAATGGTAGTCGTTTAATCACCACTGTTTCCTATGATGTGGGCCACCTGAGCTTTGTATATGGATGATTCATGGGGTGGCCCACTGCCCGGAGGGGGCCTACAAAATAGACGGTGTGGATATACAACACACATCATAGTAGGGCCCACGGCAAGGACCATGGTCCCTGACTCGTCCGCCTACGCAACAGGACGCCACTGGCGTCCTCTGACGATAAGCAGCAGCAGCAGCTGCTACTGCCATTTTTATTTTTTTTTGAAAAGTGGTTTTTGTGTGGTTTTTTTGCATGTAGGGCCCACATCAGGCAGATCCACACCACCCATTGTATTTCATAGCCCGAGATGGACCAAACAAGTCCAATATTCACTATATTTTTGGTGCATCAAAACAACAGGGTGGATTTCAGTGGTAGACACACTGTTTGCTATGCTAAGGCCCGTCTGAGAGTTAGATTAACCTCATTTTTCGGCTCAATGCTTAAAATGATCTAAGAGATAGGATGGACGGCGTAGATTAAACTTATACATCGAGGCGGGGCTTATATGAGTGGTCCATCTAAAGTTTTTTTTTTTTTTTTTTATAAATCAAACTGACATTTTTTTTTGTCTTGATTGCTTGTCAGTACACAACACTCTCACTTCACTCTTTACTTCTCACCCACGTCCAGCATCCCTGGATGCTGGACGGTTTGCATACAACACATGTATAAGGTGGGTCCCACATGTGGGGACCATGGCAATGGCTGGTGGGTCACACATGGACGTGGCCCACTTGATTTGGACCAACTTAATATTTGTGTTTTCCCATCTCCCTAAGGTAGGGCCCAAATGGTTTGAACGGTTGGATAAGACATACATCAAGTGGGGTACATCCGGGTGAGCCACACCGCCACATCGTCACACACAACAAAAGTGAAAGAGAGAGACGG
Organism: Magnolia sinica; assembly: GCF_029962835.1. Lineage (NCBI taxonomy): Eukaryota > Viridiplantae > Streptophyta > Magnoliopsida > Magnoliales > Magnoliaceae > Magnolia > Magnolia sinica. The sequence continues at coordinate 59,387,987 of NC_080585.1, read as the reverse complement.
AAAGAGAGAGAGAAGAATAGAGACACCCACCTTTGATCTTCTCTCCCTTCTTCCGCCTATAGTCTCTAGAGCCCCAAGGAAACGATTCCAACGGTTGAGATGGACTTTGAATGGTGGAGATGGGAGGTAGGAAGGTGGGCCACACTAGCTCTCTCATGGGGAGCTTGGACATGAGTTGCTTGGGATGAAAAATGAGAGAGAGAATGAAAGAGAGAGAAATGATGGGAGAGAGAGATGGTGGAGTGACATGAGAGGTAAGGTACTTATTGACTTTATGGTACTTGTGTAAGAGAGAGGTAAGCTAAGGTATGGGTTGCTTGTACTTGACTTTGATTGATGGATTGATGTGACATTTGATGTGATTGATGGGACTTTCTCTTGGGATTTGCAACACGCGACGTTTTCGTCGAACTGAACGCGAGCTTACATCTCCTGGCCCGGGTATCGCCTCGGCACGTAATACGTGGTGTCGGAACTGCGGCGATGGCGCGGTCGCAATGGTACAAGTTTCGAGCCGAGCTGACTCTGATATACAAGACACGACTCAGGATCACGCACAAATGCCGATTACAAATCGTGGGTTGTTGAAATTCGACCGGGAGGGTCGTGGAAGCCTAGGGAACGGTACGATCTAAGATACAGGTCTTACAACGACCCTTACCTCATGCCAACCACGACCCATACCCGGGTCATGGTTGTAATGAGGTAAAGGTCGTGGTTGTATGGTGGTAATGGTTGTAGTTGTCATGGGTCATGATTGTCATGTTATATGGGTCGTAGTTGTCATGTTATATGGGTCGTTATTCTCATGTTATATGGGTCGCGATTGTTACATGTTCACTTCCTTTACTACCAAATGAAAGGATAGCCATTGGTACAATAACTTAAGGCCCAATGGGGTGATCTGTTCCGTCCACCTTGTCAGCCAACTCTCCGTGGGCCCAAAAAGTCATGACTTCGGCAGTGTCCACTTCTAACAAACATACATTGAGCATAGAAAGTTTCAACAGTGGGTTCTATTGTTACCATTATTTTCTATTATGTGATCCATACGAGCTATGGATCAGGCTAATATTTGAGCCCTAGCCTTAAAATGACACAGCCAAAAGGATGGGTGGCATGAATTATACACATACATCAATGTGGGCCCCATGAGTTTAGTCCTTGCCCACGTGCAAAAAAGGGTTCCGTACACATACATCAATGGATCCTTACTCTTGCTCCAGTGGTAAACTCTTAGGAGTTTCAACACCCAATCAAGTGTTCGAGTATCCATAGGTAGTGAAATCCCACTACAGCGTGAGTGTGTGGGGGTGTGTGTGCGTGTGTTATATTTTTTTAAAAAGAAAAAAGGAAAAACAACATAATTTTCTATTCCCTGAAAAATCGTACAACTATTGAAACAAGAAAAATGGCATTTTGGTCCAAATAATTTTTGAAGGCATGTCAGGAGACCATCTACGGAATTTTGAAAGGTTGAATCCCTTAGGAAATTTTCCCATACATCAGGGCCAGTGACAATTTTGCGTATTTCAATTGTCCTTGGATTCGGTCCATGTTTGACCCACCCAAAGAACAAATTGACCTACTTTTGGACCAATGGAACACGTCGTTCTCAGATCTGTACAAGTTGCCTCCGCATCGTGTGGTCAAGATTCCACAAGGAAATGATTGTCCAACAGGACTCTTTGGATGGTTCACCACCGTTTTCGAAATAGTGGTGGCTCTTCATCCGTACCCATGGCATAGCCTAACAGCAATCCATACCGTCCAAGTCTCCGAATCAGAATCAATAGTGGATGAGCACTGAGAAGATGATGGTAGCCATCCCGCACACGTGTTCCATATTGGCATGTGGATGGAAAGGGGGGCCGTAGGAGGATAACTAGCGATCTATTGACTTGTAATGTTGTTTCATTGGACGCGGATTGCGTCCTAGGCCCGTCCCATCTCCAACTGGGAACCGGTAGGAGCTTTAAGTGGCCACCATGATTTATGGGTCTTATCCATTTTTTTTCCTATCATTTTAGGAATTTAGCCTAAAAATGAGGCAGATCCAAAGCTCAAGTGGGCCACACCACGGGAAGCAGTGGTGATAATGATTCTCACTTATGTAACTTTTTTAGGGCCCACTGTGATTTTTATTTTCCATCAAACTCTTCGTACAATTAAGTAGACCTGGAAGAAGAGAAAACACAAATATCAGCTCCTTCTAAAACTTACGTGCCCCGAGAAGTTTTCAGACATAAGAGTTCAATCCACGTTGCGTAGCCCACTTGAGCCTTGGATCTACCTTAATTTTTGGTTTAAACCCTTCAATAAAAGAAAAAATAAAAAAATAAATAAAAATTGGATGCACGGTGTGGATAAGACCCATACATCACGGTGGCCACTCAAAGCTCCTGCGTCTGCATCGTAATGGCCACACACCATTAGAATCATGGCGGCCCACTTGTTGCTACAGACGTGGCAAAGGGCCATATTCCAATGTTAGTTTTGGAAAAGGATTGGTTAGTGACCGTGCCACTAGCCATTGGTCACTAGTCAGTGCTATGTAGGCCCCACCGTGATGTATGTGTTTCATCCATGCTATCCGCCCATCTTTCCAGCTCATTTTATGAAATGAGCCCAAAAATGAAGTAGATTTATCAATCTTAAGTGGACCACACAGCATTGATTGAATGCCCACCATTAAAAACTTCTTGTGGGCCAAAAAAGTTTTGGATCAAACTTATGTTTCTTTTCCTTTCATCCATGTCTGTACGACCTAATCAAAAGGTTGATGTTAATCAACACTACAGTGGGCCCTAGGAGGTTTTTAATGGTGGATATTCAATCACTACTGTTTTCTATTGTCCACCTGAGTTTTAAATATGTTTCATTTTTTATTTCAAGACTTAAAATGATATTTAAAAGTGAATGGACTGCGTGGATAAAACAAATACATCATGGTGGGGCCCACAGAGCACCCAGCGCTAGCCACCTGCCACTGTTTTACGCCACTTAAAAAATGACAGGGTCTCTTCAACCGTATCACCAGCATTATTGTACGTAAATCCACTGTCCTTGTCATTGACGGACGCTGATTCCGTAGATCCAGCAAACCATCCACCCCGGTAGATCATGACTGTGGAGCCCACCGTGATGTGTGTGTTTTATATCCATTCGGTCCATCGGTTTTTCCAGCTTCTTTTAGGGCATGAGCCCAGAACTAGATCCAAATCTTAGGTGGAACATACCACAGGAAACGGTGTTGATTGAACGATCACCATTAAAAATCTTCGAAGCCACAAAAGTTTTGGATGATACATGCATTTTCCGTGCATCCCGGTCCGTGTAACCTTATTAACTGGTTGGATGAAAAAAAAACAAAAAAACCAAACAACTTAACGACATGTTGGATGGCAAGTAAACATTACGGTGGGCCTAAGAAGTTTTTAATGGTGGCCGTTCAATCACAAATGTTTTTGTGGCTTGGTCCACTTGAGATTTGGACTACTTCATTTCTCAGTTCATGATCTGGTAAAGCCGAGTGGATATAAAATATATGCATCAAGGTGGGGCCCACAGTAATAGATCCACTGAGGTTGGTGGCTCGCCGGATCGACCGATTCAGCATCCGTCATTGACCCCAACCATCCATGCAGTATAAATATCCAAGCCATTCATCAGAAAAGCACCACAATGTAGATTCCCGTCTCAAGAATTAGGTTGGTCCACTAGTCAGATGGGCCAACTGAACAAATGTCCAGTTGTGCCGAAATCGGCGGATATTTTCTAACCCGTCCACTCATTTCTAAGTATGATGGCCCACTTACTGATTCAACCACCTTTATCTTAGGTGAGGCACACATGATGGGTGGCTTGGATATTTCTCATGTCCAAGCTGGCATATGTGATGGCATGTGCATTTGCGGACTTAGAGATGCATATGGGCTTTTAACAAAGCTATTACTTTGTACCGTTCATTTGATAACCATTAATTGGATGACTAGGATAGCTACATCAATGTGATTTTAGAATGCTTTCATCCACAGTGGAACCCACAACAATAGGACCCACAATTTGAATGATAGGATAAATGTACATCAGTGCCAGATGTGAGAAGGAAGAATCACCTCCTTTTTCTTTTTTCTTTTTTTTTTATTTTCTTTTTTTCTTTAAAAAAAAACAAAAAAACAAAAAAATACCAAACAAAACTGCAGAAAACTAACAAAGGAGTGATAAAAAAGTAAAAATAAAAATAAATAAAATAGTTTTAACTAGCGCTGTTGATGGGCCGAGCTGGGGTCATAATCAAATAGTGTAAAAATCAGAGCCTAAGACAACCCTGTCCGTCTGATCCAAACCTCCATGGGTCCACCAGCTCATGTTAGGAAGGGAGCCCAAACATTTGGCAGATCCGAAAGAAGTGGGTGTTGAACACCCACCGTTGAAACTTTCTTAGGTCCACGGAAGCTTTGGAACAGGAGGGATATTTGTGTTTGCCCATCATCCTGGTGGAAACTAGGTTATGAACGGATTGGATATCATGTAAACATTACGATGGGCCCCACGAAGGTTTCAATTGTGGGCATTTCCATCTCCTATATTTCCTGTGGTGTGGCCCACTTGAGGTTTGGATCTGCCTCATTTTTCGGCTCACTTCCAAACATAAGCTGCTGCAACTGATGGCCAGGGTGGATGTTATGCGGACATCTCAGTGGGGCCCACATTATCTTCTGTTACACGGGCGTCCTACTGAAACGTTATTGCACTTCTTCGAGATTTGCTACCAGGCTCGTCCCTTTTGTGCTAACAGAAGATGATCCAGACCGTTCATTTGTCAGATCCCACCATAGATTGTTTGTACCACTAAGACTTCAACGATTAAAAAAGGGAATTTTACAAAATAGTACCTCATTAATAAGGTATTTAATGAAAACATTATGTAAAAAGGTATCGGGATGTAAATTGAGGTACTATTTTGTAAAATTCCCTTTAAAATATCTTAGTTATCCATGCACGTACATTTATATGACAGCCATGATCAATGGCCATTGAGATTCTTTTGACCGTATATGGTACTTTTACATATTAACAGCCTAGATCACATTTGGTGGGGGCAGAAGGCCATGAACGGTCCGTGCTATTGAATCCAAATAACCTGATGACATCATAATATCGTGTAATCTGGACCATGAAAACTCTCATATAAATGGTGGTACCATTTGGATTCAAGAGGACACAAATTTCATACAGCACTTGATGATCCTAAGCATCCAATCATGGTCTGAAAATGAACAGTAGATAATGATGATAATAATAGGTCATAATGATCTAAACAGTCCATTGTGTATTCATGTAGGTCCCATACTGATTTCCTCTCCCCAAGGCTATTAATGGGTCAGACAGGCTGTTGAATTTTTGGATTTTACGCTGGGCAAGCTAGAAATTAGGCTAAGGTCTGGGCGCAGGCCAAAATAAAAGCCCGTTTATTAGTTGGTCAGGACTCAGGCTGTTTCTATGAGCCTGTTGGGCCCACCCATTTTTCGTAATACATGCCTAATGAACGGCTAGGATCTTGCACGAAAGCAAGAAATGGAAGAGATCGAACCAGGCTCAGGATTGGGCCATGTATAATCATCACGAGGCTCTGCTTGGGTTTTCCCTTGTGTGCCAGGACTGTACAGACCTCCGCCGGTTCCAGCCCGGCTGATGGACAGCTACGTGGGTACTTCATCTACACTAGAAGCCATACAGAATCATCAGAAGATGGGCTCATTAGGGTTGGCATTGGGCCAAGCTGCCAGGGCCAGCTCTGTAGGGAGACTTGAAATCTACGCCCGTGTTTGGGTCGGTCTAGACCAGGGTTGACCAGCTAATTCTAATCGTCAAGTGGGTCACTGTAATACAAAAGAATTGACTATTTGAAGATACCTGACTAGGGCCAGGACCATTTATATGATGGGATTCGGAGAGGATTTCAAAGAAGGAAAAAAAAAAAAACATAAATTCAGACTATTTCAAACCTTCGACAATGTCACTCTTTTCCTAGCTAGAGCTAGGACGGGGGCTAGGAGTTGTACATAGCCACCACTATGGCTCAAGCCGATTGACAGCTCCATGGGTACCTCATCCTGGGGCTGGCTTGTGCTACGGGACTGCAAAAGCATACAGCGATGAACCAAACAAAGTACTGTCATCGTAATAACAATTAAGTCTAATCTCAAACACTCTGAATTTAACGTGAAAAAATCTTTTCGAAAAAAAAATGGCACAGAGTGATAGTAATATACTATGAAAGCATTACAAGAGATAGAGAGAATAACTTATTTGAACAAGTCTCGAATCTCCTCTTATAAACTCTTAAAATCCTAGGAACGAATTAGAAAGCTCTGAGATACACCCGAATCTCGATCGAGAAGATCCACTATCTTGCTCAGAATTTCACCCCCTCGTAACTAATGCATTAGTAGAGGCACACATATCACTGTTTTTCTTTCTCATCGCCTTTCCTTGAAGGGTTGAGATAACAGTATCGACACTAAGGGTCAATCTACTGGTACACAATGAGTCCTTAAATGATTCATATAAAACCAGGAGAGAATTCAATGGGATTATGCCTGATCTTCATCTTTAATCGTTTCTTCCACATCCAATAATTTGTAAATCATCTTATTAAAGTTGCTAATGTGGACCTTAACATCACCTCCCTCTGCCATCTTCATATTGAACAACTGAAGCTTCAAGTATATGTGATTCTCAAGGGATTGCTTCGCATAGTCTAACTTCGCCCATAAACTTATTACAGTTTTCTCTCTTATGACATTATAGAAGACCTCATCAATTAAGCACAATTGGATAGAGGTTCTCGTTTTTTTATCCATATTGTTCAATTCATCATTTGTCATAGATTTTGGTTGTTTATTAAGGAGTGCATCATCCAATCCTTGCTTAACTAGGAGATCAGTCATCTTGACCTTCCATAATTAAAAGTTATTTTTCTCGAAATATTTCTCAAAATTGAACTTAGAATTAAAAGCCATTGATACTCTATTTTCATATTTAATCTGCGCCTAAACGTAAGCTCTGATACCACTTGTTAGGGGACCGTGGAAGCACATAGAGATGAACCAAATAAAGTACGCCAATCGCAACAATCAAGTCCAATTTCAAACACTCCGAATTTAATGTAGAAAAACCTATTATGGGTAAAAATGAACTAGTCAGAAACATAAGGTCGTGTCGAATATCTGTGCACGTCGCGTGGTCGGCTGTTACCAATCATGACCAAGGAGCTCCTCAACAGCCATAAATCAGTAATCCATTGTGTGAAAATCTACCCATCTGATGGATTAGCCTGCCAGGAAATGAAGTACCTCCTCCTTATTTGGAAGAGGATAAGCACCAAGCCCTTTTATGTTCGTTTCTTAGCTCCTACCCAGTATAATAAGATGAAGAGGATGGTTATTCGCAATGTCGCATGTTTCGTCAAGGGAGGGAGCTCGGTCTCAATGCTCGGACGCGGCCTTCACGAGATGGTCGGTAATCCGATCAGGATGTTCAACCATAGTCTATCAAAAGGCCTAACTCAGGGACCTTCTCAGGGCGGCCGTGAAGATCAGCTCAACTAGTCAACCGCAGTCTCCTACCATGTGACTTCATATCTCGACCACTTGGTCTCATCGTCACGGATGATCTCGTGAAACAGTTGCTAAAGGCACACCTATGATTTAGGAAGCATTTCTCTCCATGTAATCGACTTGTGGTTTATTAATAGATGCATTATCTACAGTGAAAGGTACGCACCAGTGAACCCTTTACTCTACTGGACCTAGCTTACTTGATTCTAACTTAGGCATCAGAGGGTCTCCCTGCTACAGCCAGGGTCTCCTTTATCTTCTTCATGTGCAGGTACTTGGAGGTCCAGCGAGGGTTAACCAGATTTATGTATCAATAGTTTGGCGCCGTCTATGGGAACGACATCAAAGCCGCATTCATCCTACCGGAGTTCTACGATGGCAAAAGGAATGAAGAAAGCTTTGGCCACCATTGCTGCTGTGGATATCCCAACCCTACTGGAATCATCTGTAGAGCAAGGCACACAATCCACTTAGCAATGAACTGATTCCACTCCAGCGGCACCTGCGCCTAGATCACGTAACCGGGGAGGTCGGCTGGTCTCTCTGAAAAATCGTGTCGAGACATTGAACAACAACATGAATCAACTTATGTAGATTCTAGAGAGGCAGAACCCCCTCCTTGGCAATGAGGTAGAAGATCGCACAGCAACTGAGCAGTCCCGACCTCCACCTGACCTCCCCAGAGAAGTCAGACTGTAGTCAAGGTAGCCCAACCAGATGCCCACCTGAACTGCAACAATAACTGCTCTTTTCGCTTCCGACCCGCGTCACTCGCTGTAACACCCTGATTCTCAAAACCTGAGGATGATAAGTTCGAGTATGAGAACCCGAGTATTACACAATGAAGTGAACAACTTTATATCTAATCACTAGAAAATTTCATGACGTAAAACAAGGCAACTACCATGTAAACTGAAATATCAAGAGTAACAACGAGGAAGTTTAATATAAGTAAATGGCAGCAAAATGGAATCCCTAAGCAGGGAAATTTTTTTATTACAGTTCACGCATAATGCAAAGTCTGAAACATGTAAATATGTAAATCCTAAAATATCAGTTGAGCTCCAACGGCTCAACTACATTTACATAAAGTTCTTCCTCGCCAAACTCCACCTCAGCCATCCCTGGAATCCCGTCAAAGGGGTCTCCACCTATTCATCATACCTATGTCTATTTGGTGCAACCGCACGATTGGGTGAGTGAAAATTCAGTGGAAATTTCCCATAAGGATTCGTGCATATCAAGTTATTCCAACATAGTTTAAACCAATATATTAGATTATAATGAGGAGAATATGAATTTATATGTAATGTATGGAGGTATGAAGGTATGCTCAAGTCGCGGTCTGGGGATGCACATCCAACTATCAAAATAAAGGGTTGCCCAAGGAGAACTAGTCACTCGGAAAAATACTCATAGGTACACCCAAGGAGAACTAGCCACCAGGAAAAGACCATCCAAGTGAGTGTGCCTAAGGATATCTCTTGAAAAAATACACGGGGTACGCCCAAGGATTGTTTAATCCTGAAAAAACCTCATGTAAAGAAAAACACCCAAAGTTACCCAAATGCACAGGTTCTGTGAGTTACACTAAAGTGTTAGGACTTTTAGTAAATCGAACAGATTGTGGCTTACATTAGGCACTCGGAAAAGCTCATATGTCATTCGTGAATGTCATGTACCATGATGCTCATGCAAATTCCATAGGATTAACAAGATTACTCTCATAAGCATGATAAAGACTTGTGGTCTTTTAATAGGATATTTAGCATTCAAATATGAGCTCAATATAAATTCATTTACTTTCCCATGGTCTAAAGGAGGGCCCACATATGACATTTCAAACATATTAGGATAGTAACAGGATTACTACACATCTTAAGAAAAGAGATATCCCACTCCTAGTATTCATTGTACATCTTATGAGGTAGAAGGATTATAGGCGTCATGATTCTTTTATGTACAAAATTGAGCAAGTACTAGGAAAACATAAGAATGCAATTCTAGATCATAGTTACTTAGTTATTAATCATAAGGCTTGAGTAAGTTAATGAAATAACTCATGTTCACCACATTCAAATAGGAACTAGAGGACCAAGTTCTTATTTGTAACATTCTAAGACTTTATTAGATTCAATTTATAACTATCTAGCATATATAAGGAGTTAATGGAGTAAACCCACCATAGAAACAAGATTATCACTTCCTAGTGCAACAAGTAGAAATATACGTGTACATAAGCAATTCCAAATATGGCATGGTGATCTTAAAGCAATTCTCATAAGATATGTTAGGGTAACATAAATTGAGGCATTCCTACATGCTTATCAAAATCAATTCAAGTCTAAGGGAACCACGATCAATATTTTCACAATTACAATATCTTAAGCTTAAATTATCTTAGAATTCGTTGAAATGAGGAAGCCAAGTGGGATATCCCTCACCTAGATTGGAAGTTCCTCTTGTCGTGAGATGTGGATGTAAGATCCTAAAATCCAAGCAAGTGCATAATTAATCTTCTAATTCCAAATAATCTACTAGCTATGTACACTTTGATCTTTACTTACTTGATTGGACAGATTGCAAGTAGGAGTGTCTTCTAAGGTAAATAGTTGTTGGTTATACTAGGAGGAATTGTTATAAAACACTAGTGAGTTACGACCGAGTTAACTCGGTTGGGATTTTTAACTAACAACGAGTCGAATTAGTTTGTAAGAGTTCTATTAACTACAAGGTCCGAATGATAATTCCTTTGAGTCCAGTGCTACCCAAATCATCCAAAGATGATAGGAGTCAACTTGATTTAGTTGGGAAACTGACCGAGTCAACCTGTTACTAAGTATAAAGTCGACTCAATTGGAAAATCGGTCGAGCCAGCCCTTTAATGGACAAATCTGGGATGCCCATGGTTGGGCTTCTGGCTGACCCGGGCGGGTTACTTCCCAGGCCCAACTGAGTCAGGTCTTTTGAGTCTGAAACGGTCCTGAGTCACTGACTCAGTGGTGACTCAACCCAGTCGAGTCTTTTCAACTAATAGCGTGCCAAATCGTGAACATGTCTGAGACCAGTTTGTGGTGTTGATCATTGCTCGAGGTGAAATGATCGTAGTCATGGATTCAGTCAAGGTTTTCACCCTAGAACTTGTAGCTGAGTCACTCAACTCATGACCGAGTTGAGATGAATGTGAACACTGTCAGCCGAGTAGATTGATTTCTACAGTAACTGAGAGAGGATCGACGCGGATTACCTGATCTGGGACGCTGTTTGGATGCTGAAAGGGGGTTTGTATATGGTGTGCATTACTCCGTGTTCGTTGGAATTAGAAGTACATCCCCATGACTTGGTTATGGTTGCCATTTTGGGATGATATGGGCCTAGCTAAGCAGAGCATTGGGTTAGGTTAGGAATGGATCTGATGTATGGCTATAACAGGGGCGGTTTCGGTTTCAATACCTGAACTGTGGCTGAGGTTGCGAACAGGACAAACAGGGCTTGTGGCGAGCCCGAGGAGCTTCAGACGACTGATTGGAATTTCATTCCATCAGCCGGTTCACACTCTCTTTATCCTCCTCTCTCTCTCTCTCTCTCTCTCTCTCTCTCTCTCTCTCTCCTTCCTACTCTCTCTTGCTCTCATACTACAGGGAGAAGAGTTGGAGTAGTCCCTGACTCATTTTGGGCTGAGTCGAGTTGCTACAGGGGCATGCAACTCGCTCGGCTGCGCTCTCCCACTCTCTCTTTCTCTCCTTTCCTATTTCTTCTCTTTTTCTTCCTTGGAATTCGCCCTTATACTTGGCTATTTATAGCCGTTCTATTTCTGGAAATATCCATAGCTAATCACAAAGATTAGCGTAGAGATAACATGAGTTAGCCGAGAATGGCTTGCCATCAGGGTCTTCCAATGCATTAGATCTGGTGCAGGGGGTTATGCGACTGCCCAGCTAGACTTTAATTGGGGTGGGCCACATGATGAACGGCCTGGATAAGTGAATGGGCTAGTTTTACGGAACATGGGTCGACCGGTCAGATCGGGGAAGATGACCCACTGGTCATGGTGATTTTTCAACTAATGGCTAATTTCACGATCGGAGATGCTTAAATGGTTTGGATTGTGCCCAGGAGGCTCGTGGGGTCCATATCACAGCGAGGTATGGGCCGTTGATGACAATACTCACTAAAACAAAGTCGGTTCGAGATGTGGCTGTGTCTTGCCAATATCTCGACTTCTTTACGAGATATTCCGGATAGCCCTAGTTCAAACATCCTAGATCTCTTAGATGAAGCTTCCAGAAGTTGGAGAAGGGTGGAGATCGTTCAAACCCAAAATAACAGTTATTCTACCGCCTTTCGCTACGTAGGGTTTCATTTCTGGAAATCGTAGGGCCGACGCGAATTTTCTTTGCACGTGTGGATGGAGTCTGACAACTCTGCATGGTTGGATTTTCCAGTAAGGCAGCGGACATGGATTCCTTACTCCCACCAGCGTCTTCCTTTCCCAACGTTTGACCGATCGTTATTCGTGCTTACGTGTGTGACATCCGTCTGCGGACCCAAACATGTTTAGGGTCGGTGGGACCCTATTTAGAGGATGGACGGTTTGGATTTTCCAAACAGGGTCTGATGGTGGGCCAATATCAGCAACAGATAAACCGTCTGTTTGAAATTCTGACGGGTGGGAAAGGATTCTAAAAAAATCTGGAGTTTTGGTTTCCATCGGGTCAACACTTGTTTGACCCGATGCTAAGGCGCTATGCACGGCATGTGCACTTATCTGTGCACATGCACGAATCGAATGTGGGGGTCCATGAAGTGATCAGCATTAATCCATGCCGTTCATTCTTCTCAGGCGATCTCCAAAGTACTTACGGTTAAGGATTAGCTAGTCTTAATGTTTTGGAGTTTATTATTTGGGGTCATATTATAACTAGATGTTGTTAACCCAACGGTGGTCATTTTAGTTGAGTTTAAAGGTGGGTTCTACTTGCGAATTTATCCTAGATGAGGGTTGATCATTTCAATTGGGCTGTTACTTTTTATTCTCGATATTAAGTTGGTAATCTTAAGGCGTGTTTATAGGAAGATAGAATCTTTCTTAGCATTGGGACCTTATTACTGGGTTTAGGTTAGATTGTAGTTGTTGGAGAGTCGGGTGATTGTTCCTATCTCAAGTTGAAATTTACGGTAAAATTTGAGGGTTGTTACACATGTCTAAAGTTATTTAGATCTCTATAGTAACACCCGAGTATAGAAAATACGGGGTGTTACAATCTACCCCTCTTAAAGAAAATCTCATCCTCGAGATTTGGTAATATGCGTCTTAACGATTAATCATGACAAGTAGTATGATCACATTGACTCCTCTATGTTTCATTTATGCTACCCCATTATAGATTTAAACAAACTATATCTAGATTTCCCAATGCAACTCTTATATCTATACTCTAGTCGAGTAATGTATATAAGCTCTAGAGAATTTGAGATTTATCTACCAAAAGTAGGGATTTATTTAAATACCTAATGACATTACAATTTCCTATAATATCTATTAGGTTTACAAGTTCATTTAGGTGACGACTAACTATAATATGATAGTTCCCGATTATCTAAATACAATTCAATTTTTCTGTTTTCATGTTCAAGTTAACACAAATGGATGGTTATAGTAGGTTTGAGCTAGATACATTGATCCTCTGCCTGCGCAGAACAGTGTATTCATTGACATTAATTTCTAATCCTGGTAAATCTCGATCTTCTGCTTGATAAGGGCATTGAGATCATTGGAAATTATTAGGATAGAATTTGGATCAAACTGTGTACACTTCGTGTAGCATGATTCTATCAGTCTGTGCTCCCAATTATTTCAGACTTTTGGGAATTGTCATGAAATTTCCATTTTAGTGATAGGAGTGTCTAAAATTTAGGTAAAACAAACTCAAATGACCATGACACTTTCGTTGTATTACTTGAAAATTAAACTTTAGGTTCAAAGTTTCTACATAGGGATTTGGGTTTGAAATTTCCAAATTCATTTAGATTCCCCAAGTCTAGTCTTAGGGTTCAATCTAAGGATGAAAGTTTACCTAAAATCTCTAATTGTACATCTAGTTAATTCTAATTGCTGAAAATTCTATGGAATATTGTTCGTAACTAATGAAATGTTTTAGGAAATTTAAATTGTAATTTCTAGTACGATTTCTTATGTTTAGGGAGTGTTCTTGTCTGACCTATTGTACAATATGGTGGGTAAGGATTTCTTACGATGCCTAAATTCGTTTCCTTCGACGAGTGTTGTGCCAATGTTGTTTCTAACCAAAAGTAATAATAATAATAATAATATTATTATTAATATTAATTTATCCAGTATAGGAATGTTCTTATTTGATTTCATGTGCATCACAATGGTCATTTGTTCACAAGTGGTACCTAAGTTCAGTTTCAAAGTTCAAATGACTAAACTAAAAATTTCAAAGAAGCCTAAAATTTTGAATTTCTATGTCCTCAACCTTCCCTACTTCCAAGGGAATTCCACATAAATTTAATAGCCATCCAATCAATTTGAAAGGGAACTTAAGTTTAATTTCTATGTTAAAACATTCAAACCTGATATTTCCTAAGGGGCCTAAAGCTTGGTTATCTACATTCTCAGACTTTCCTAATTCTAAGGAAATTCCACAAGCATCCAAATGGTTAAATAATTTCAAATGGGATTTAGGTCTCTATGTTCTCAAAATTCCCTATGTCTAGGGGATATTCACCTAAGTTTCAGCATCTAATTCCAACATCCTAATTTAAGACGTTTAAGGTTGGTATAAGATTGTTTCCCAAAGGCAAGGTTTGTTTAAACTCTCTCTCTCTCTGATACCATCTTGTAAAACCCTGATTCTCAAAACTCGAGGATGATAAGCTCGAGTATGAGAACCCGAGTATTACACTATGAAGTGAACAACTTTACATCTAATCACTAGAAAATTTCATGACGTAAAACAAGGCAACTACCATGTAAACTAGAATATCAAGAGTAACAACGAGGAAGTTTAATACAAGTAAATGGAAGAAAAATGGAATCCCTCAATAGGGGAATTTTTATTACAATTCACGTATAATGCAAAGTTTAAAACAAGTAAATATGTAAACCCTAAAATATCAGTTGAGCTCCAATGGCTCAACTACATTCACATAGAGTTCTTCCTCGCCAAACTCCACCTCAGCCATCCCTAGAATCCCATCATAAGGGTCTCCACCTGTTCATCATACCTATGTCTATTAGGTGCAACCGCACAATTGGGTGAGTGAAAACTCAATGAAAATTTCCTGCAAGGATTCGTGCACATCAAGTTATTCCAACATAGTTTAAACCAATATATTAGATCATAATGAGGAGAATATGAATTTATATGTAATGTATGGAGGTACGAAGGTATGCTCAAGTCACAGTCTGGAGATGCACATCCAGCTGTCAAAATAAAGGGTCACCCAGATAGAACTAGTCACCCAGAAAAATACTCATAGGTACGCCTAAGGAGAACTAGCCACCAGGAAAAGGCCATGCAAGTGAGTGTGTCCAAGGATATCTCCTGAAAAAATACATGGGGTATTTTCAAGGAGTGTCTAATCCCGGAAAAGACTCATGTAAAGAAAAGCGTCCAAAGTGGCACAAACGCACAAGTTCTATGAGTTACACTAAAGTGTTAGGACTTTCAGTAAATCGAACAAAGTGCGGCTTACATTGAGCACTCGGAAAAGCTCATATGTCATACATGAATGTCATGTACCATGATGCTCATGCAAATTCCATAGGATTAACAAGATTACTCTCATAAGCATGATCAAGACTTGTGGTCTTTTAATAGGATATCTAACATTCAAATATGAGCTCAATATAAATTCATTTACTTTCCCAAGGTCCAAAGGAGGGCCCACATATGACATTTCAAACATATTAGGATAGTAATAGGATTACTACACATCTTAAGAAAAGAGATATCCCACTCCTAGTTTTCATTGTACATCTTATGAGGTAGAAGGATTATAGGAGTCATGATTCTTTTATGTACAAAATTGAGCAAGTACTAGGAAAACATAAGGTGCAATTCTAGATCATAGTTACTTAGTTATTAATCATATGGCTTGAGTAAGTTAACGAAATAACTCATATTCACCACATCCAAATAGGAACTAGAGGACCAAGTTCTTATTTGTAACATTCTAAGACTTCATTAGATTCAATTTATAACTATTTAACATATATAAGGAGTTAATGGAGTAAACCCATCATGGAAACAAGATTATCACTTCCTAGTGCAACAAGTAGAAATATACATGTACATAAGCAATTCCAAATATGGCATGGTGATCTTAAAGCAATTCTCATAAGATATGTTAGGGTAACATAAATTGAGGCATTCCTACATGCTTATCAATATCAATTCAAGTCTAAGGGAACCACGATCAATATTTTCACAATTACAATATCTTAAGCTTAATTATCTTAGAATTCGTTGAAATGAGGAAGCCAAGTGGGATATCCCTCACCTAGATTGGAAGTTCCTCTTGTCGTGAGATGTGGATGTAAAGATCCTAAAATCCAAGTAAGTGTATAATTAATCTTCTAATTCCAAATAATCTACTAGCTATGTACACTTTGATCTTTACTTACTTGATTGGACAGATTGCAAGTAAGAGTGTCTTCTAAGGTAAATAGTTGCTGGTTATACCTGGAGGAATTGTTATAAAACACTAGTGAGTTATGACCGAGTTGACTCGGTCGAGATTTTTAACTAACAATGAGTCGAATTAGTTTGTGAGAGTTCTATTAACTACAAGGTCCAAATGATAATTCCTTTGAGTCCAGTGCTACCCAAATCATCCAAAGATAATTGGAATCAGCTTGACTCAGTTGGGAAACTAACTGAGTCAGCCCGTTACTAAGTATAGAGTTGACTCAGTTGGAAAACCGGTCAAGCCAGCCCTCCAATGGGCAAATCTAGGATGCCCATGGTTGGGCTTCTGGCTGACCGGGGCGGGTTACTTCCCAGGCCCAACTGAGTCAAGTCTTTTGAGTCTGAAATGGTCTTGAGTCATTGACTCAGTGGTGACTCAACTCAGTCGAGTCTTTTCGACTAACAGCGTGCCACATCATGAACAGGTCTGAGACCGATTCATGGTGCTGATCATTGCTCAAGGCAAAACGATCTCAGTCATGGATTCAGATCAGGGTTTTCACCCTGGAACGTGTAGCTGAGTCACTCAACTCGTGATCGAGTTGTGAAGATTGTGAACACAGTCAGCCGAGTAGATTGATTTCTACAGTAATTGAGAGAGGATTGACGCAGATTACCTGATCCAGGACGCTATTTGGATGCTGAAAGGGGGTTTGTATATGGCGTGCGTTGCTCCGCATTCGTTGGAATCAAAAGTACATCTCCATGACTTGGTTATGGTTGTTGTTTTGGGATGATATGGGCTTAGCTGAGCAGACCATTGGGTTAGGTTAGGAATGGATCTGACGTATGGCTGTAACAGGGGCAGTTTTGGTTTCGATACTTGAACCGTGGCTGAGGTTACGAACTGGACTAATAGGGCATATGGCGAGCCCGAAGAGCTTCAGACGACCGACTGGAAATTCATTCCAGCAACCAGTTCACACTCTCTTTCTCCTCCTATCTCTATCTTTCTCTCCTTCCTACGCTCTCTCGCTCTCACACTGCAGGGAGAAGAGTTGGACCAATCCCTGACTCGTTTTGGGCTGAGTTGAATTGCTACACGGGCATGCAACTCGCTCGGCTGCGCTCTCCTACTCTCTCTATCTCTCCTTTCCTATTTCGTCTCTCTTTCTTCCTTTGGATTCACCCTTATACATGGCTATTTATAGCCGTTCTGTTTCTGGAAATATCCACAGTTAATCACAAAGATTAACGCGGAGATAACACGAGTTAGCCGAGAATGGCTTACCATCAAGGTCTTCTAGTGCATTAGATCTAGTGTAGGGGACTATACGACTACCCAGATGGACTTTAATTGGGGTGGGCCGCATGAAGAACGACCTAGATAAGTGAATGGGCCAGTTTTATAGAACGTGGGTCGACCGGCCAGATCGGGGAAGATGATCCACTGGTCATGGTGATTTTTCAACTAACGGCTAATTTCATGATCGGAGACGCTTAAATGGTTTGGATTGGGCCCAAGAGGCTCGTGGGGTCCATATTATGGTGAGGTATGGGCCGTTGATGACAATACTCGCTAAAACGAAGTTAGTTCGAGATGTGGCTGCGTCTTGCCAGTATCTCGGCTTCCTTACGAGATATTCTGGACAACCCTAGTTCAAACGTCCCAGATCTCTCGAATGAAGCTTCCAGAAGTTGGAGAAGGGTGGAGATCGTTCCAACCCAAAATAGCAGTTATTTTACCGCCTTTCGCTACGTAGGGTTTCATTTCTGGAAATCGTAGGGCTGATGTGGATTTTCTCTGCGCACGTGGATGGAGTCTGACAACTCCGAACGGCTAGATTTCTAGCAAGGCAACGGACGTGGATTGCCTACTCCTGCTAGCATCTTCCTTTCCCAACGTCTGACTGATCGTTACTCGTGCTTACGAGTGTGACTTCCGTCCATGGACCCAAACATGTTTAGGGTCGGTGGGACCCTATCTAGAGGATGGATGATTTGGATTTTCCAAACAGGGTCTGATGGTGGGCCAATATCAGCAACAGATGAACCGTCTGTTTGAAATTCTGATGGGCGGGAAAGGATTCTAAAAAAATCTGGAGTTTTTGATTTCCATCGGGTTAACACTTGTTTGACCCAATGCTAAGGCGCTATGCACGGCATGTGCACATTATCTGTGCACACACACAGATCGAATGTGGGGTCCGTGAAGTGATCAACATTAATCCACGCCGTTCATTCTTCTCGGGCGATCTCGAAAGTACTTACGGTTAAGGATTAGTTAGTCTTAACATTTTGGAGTTTATTATTTGGGGTCATATTATAACTAGATGTTGTTAACCCAATGGTGGTCGTTTTAGTTAAGTTTAAAGGTGGGTCCTACTTGCGAATTTATCCTAGATGAGGGTTGATCATTTCAATTGGGCTGTTAGTTTTTATTCTCGATATTAAGTTGGTAATCCTAAGGCGCGGTTACAGGAAGATAGAATCTTTCTTAGCATTGGGACCTTGTTACTGGGTTTAGGTTAGATCGTAGTTGTTGGAAAGCGAGGTGATTGGTCCCATCTCAAGTTGAAATTTATAGTAAAATTTGAGGGTCATTGCACATGTCTAAAGTTATTTAGATCTTTATAACAACACCTGAGTATAGAAAATACGGGGTGTTACACGCACTGGAGAATCGAAGGCGTGGAAAAACACCCGAGGCGATGGGAGAAAAAGAAGTTCCCTGGAAAGCGAAACTTAAAGAGCTACGAGGTCAAATCGACGACATATGCCAAGCCTACCACGCACAGGTTCCGACCTCAATAGAAGCAATGCCGCAATTGAACCACCATTCACCGATGACATCATGTAAGCCTAACTCCCGTCCAGGTTCATGATGCCACAGATTACCCCTTACTCTGGGTCCGTCGACCTGGGTGAGCATTTAGAATCCTCTAAGGCATGGATAGAACTTCATGATGCCTTGACCGTGGTGATGTGCAGGGCATTTTCCTTAACTTTGTCAAGAGCAGCTCGGAAATGGTTTCGACAGTTAAAACCAAAATCCTTCAGTTCGTTCGTGCAGCTTAGCAAGGTCTTCATCACTAAATTCATTGAAGCAAAGGACAGACGAAAGCCGACAACCCACCTCCTTACTATTTCTCAGAAGGAGGATGAGCTGCTTAAGGATCACATCAAACGCTTCAACCAAGAAGTAATGCAAGTGGAGGACTTTTCAGATTAGATAGCCCTGACAACCATGATGGTTGGCCTGAAGGAGGGGAGATTTCTTTTCTCAATCGGCAAAAACCCCCCAATGACGTTAGACGACCTTCTCAACCGGGCTCAAAAGTATTCCAACACCGAAGTGTTGTTCAGCTCTTGCAAGGCTACTTGGAGTGTCGGGAGCTCAGTTAAGGAAAAGAAGCATAAAGAAGAGCCCCCTCCCAGCATTAACAATAAGAGGAGGAGAGACGACGACTCTGCGAGACAACATCTAAGCCAATGACCTGATAACAGGTTTCGGTCTTACACCCTCTTGAACGCTACGCCTAAGTGGGTCCTCATGGAAGTTCGTGATAAAAGACTCATGAAATGGCCGAACTGAATGAGGACTGATGCCGACAAGTGGGATAAGCGAAAGTACTGTCACTTTAACTGCAACCACGGTCACACCACCAGTGACTATTTCAACGTCAAGGAGGAGATCAAAGCCATCATCCATGTCAGACACCTGTGTGATTATGTTAATAGGAGGGAGGAATGACGAAATCAGAGGAACGAGCAGCAGGAAAATGGGAGTGACAATGAGGCTACGGGTGAAATTCGCACCATCTTTGGTGGGCTTATGAGAGGAGGAGATTCGAACCGAGCTTGCAAGCCCGAAGCATCAACTGCACCAGCCCGGAACACTACATCCACCTCACTTGTCGACCTCCGAAAGAGAAAAAAATGGTCCCCTCCGAACTAACGTTCATCGAAGAGGACTCTCGCGGAATCCACCATCCCCATGATGATGCCCTAGTGGTGGCCATGACTATAGCCAACCGCAAGGTGTTTCAGATTTTAGTGGATATTGGCAGCTCGGCCGACATCCTCTTCATGTCACCTTCGAAAAAATGGGGATTAGAAGCTCTCGACTCCAACCGATCTAAACAGTGAAGCCGACCAACAGGTTTGGACGTTGTATGTCAACGGTTCTTCCAATTATAAAAGCATCGGGGCCAGGATAGTCCTCGAGGCACCAAACGAGACCTGCACACATGCCTTGAGATTTGGATTCCAAAAGTCGAATAATGTGGCAGAATACAAAGCACTGCTTGCCGGACTCAGGTTGGCGGCAGTAATGGGGGCCCATACTCTGAAAGTCCACAGTGATTCACAACTCATCATCAACCAGGTCGCCAACTAGTATCACACCACGGAAGAGAAAATGATCGCTTATCTTTAGAAAGCACAAGAACTTATCAGTAAGTTCTAAAAATGTGAAGTCAGATGCACTGGCAAAGTTGGCCATGATGACTAAAGATGACATTCCAAAATCAATTCCCATCGAGTTCTAGTCAGAATCGAGCATCAATGAGTCTGACCAAGAAACTGCTTGTCCCATCATCTTGACCCCGAACTGGTTAAACCCAATTGCCAAGTATCTTCGAGATGGCAAGCTACCTGAAGACAGGCTCAAGGTGCGCAAGGTCTGAGCTAGGTCAGCTCAGTATACCATGGTGGGAGACATCCTATACAAAAAAGGTTTTTCTTTACCTTATCTAAGGTGTCTCTGACCTGAGGAGGCCGAGTACGTCTTAAGAGAAATACATGAATGAAATGGCGGAAACCATTCCAGTGGCCGAGCCCTTGCCCATAAGGTCATCCGATAAGGATACTTTTGGCCAACCGTCTAGGAAGATGCCAAGTAGTATACCCAAAAATGCAACAGTATAAAAGATTCATGACGATACATCGTTAACCACCTGAGCAACTGACCCTCATGACCGGACCATGGTCGTTCGCCCAATGGGGGATAAACATCATCGGCCCATTGCCAACGGGCAAAGGCCAGACCAAGTTTGTTGTCGTCGCAGTCAACTACTTCACTAAATAGGCCGAGGCCGAGGCACTGGCCAAGATTACTAAGCAGAAGTTTACCAACTTCATCTGAAAAAATATCATATGCCAGTATGGGATCCCACATATAATCGTCTTGGACAACGGTAAGCAATTTGACAATGATCGGTTCCGAGGCATATGTGGAGGGCTCGGAATTTGTAATGCTTATTCGTCACCTCGGCAGCCCCGAGCTAACGGCCAAGTAGAGGTGGTTAACAAGATCATTAAAAATCACCTCAGAACTAAGCTCGAAAAGGCCAAAGGGCCCTGGTTCGAGGAGCTTCCCTATGTCCACTAAGCATATCGAACTACTGCTTGGACGTCTATAGGAGAAACTCCATTCTCCCAATGGGGTAAAGGTTGTCGTTTTAGTTAAGATAGAGCTCCCTACTGTGCAAATTCAATCATACAATGAATCTCAAAACGCCGAGCAAATGACTTTGAGCCTCGATCTACTCGAAGAGGATAGGGAGCAAGCACAACTGAAGACTGCGACTCGCCGACAGTAGGTCGCATGGTTTTACAACTCTCAAGTGAAGGTGAGAAGATTCCGGGTGAGAGACCTAGTCCTCCGAAAAACCTTCTAAAATACCAAGGAGCTGGTTCAGGAACCCTAGGGCCAAACTCGGAAGGACCCTACAAGATAACAGGCACGACCCAGCCACATATAGACTTAAAGACATGGATGGACGACCTCTACCACACCTGTGGAATGCGGAACACTTGAAGATCTACTATCTATAATGATCGATTAGGTCTCAGGACGGAAATAATCGACCTATGAGGTTAGAACGACTTGTTTACTTGTATAACAGAATCTACAATAAAAGTTCCTGAGCTCAGGAAGTTCAAAATTCTACTTATTTTTTTAGCTACTCGGACTACATGGCCTATTATGAGGATTTCCCTTAGTGCAAAGGAAAATAATCCTCTTGTCAAGTTGCTCGGCCTATTGTGAACAAGTCAGTGTAGTGAATTCCTCGTATTCTACAAGGGCAGGGCTTCCCTAAAGAAAAAGGGAAGAATTCCTCCCAAATACCTCGACCACCCGAGCTACATTACTGACTACGAGGACTTCCCTTGATACAAGAGAAGAAAGTCCACCAAACTCCTCTTTCGCACCACCCCCAAGGTCAAGGGAGCAGAATTTCTTTTAGAATCTATTACTCGAGCTGCGAAGAAGGTTCTTTGCGCCCAGTTCACGACTATGTCGGCTATTTCAAAGACTAACCATTTTGCTGACCTATCAACTCAAGCCATTATGTTTGACTTGATACTATCTGCCTTGCATACTAGTCATGCTATAAATAATTTATCAACTACAGGCTCAAAAGCTTAACCACTACATGCACGGTTGACATGCAATCATACAAAAAGGAATAACATAAATCTTTCAAAAAGTAAAATTTCCATTGATAAAATTTCAAAGTACAAAAAGATAACTACAAGTATGGGGGGCGACGAGGTTAATCAGTTCGAGGAGGTTGCTCAGGTTTGGCCACTTTAGAAGGAGGACCATGGGAGGATCCCTCATCTAGACCACTTAGGTCAAGCTCGGGATATCTTCCTTTGACTTCTTCGAGGCACTTATCATAACCCAGGTTATATTAAACCTCTACCAAGTCGGCCATCTCCTTGAAGGTTTTATACTCCTCCACAGCAGCAGCATGAGCTGATGAGACAGATGCTTCCACATTGGCTAATTTCGCCTCTGACCTCGTGGCCTTGGCCTCTGCTTCAGTCCTTCCCTCCTCAGACTTGGTGACGCATGTCCTCACCCCCTCCAGGTCGGTTCGGGCCGAGCTCTCACTTTTCCGAGCCTCCTCCAGCTCGGTCCATGCCGAGCTCTCACTCTTTCAAGCCTCCTCCAGCTAGATCTTCAGAGCGGCCTACTCCTCCCCAGACTTCTTTCGGGTCTCCTCCAGTGAAGCCCTTAGAATAACTTGCTCCTCTGTGGACTTTGTTAGGGCTTCATAAAGGGCCTCGACCTTCTCGGTCTTTGACTTGGGGTTAGCCTTGTCTTGCTCACACTACTCTGCGACCCGCACCATCGAACGACGTACTGACAGGATAGTAGAGACGAGTTGGAAAACAAAGCCTGTTAAGACACCAATAGTGAAGACAAAACAAAGATAAAGAAGAGAAACCAACTTTATAGCACATAGCTGCTAGGTCGTCCAGTATCATCTGAGGATGGGCATTGACCATCTTAGTGATTTCATCTTCTAGGGTGTGCTTAGCTATCCACTTAGCCAGGCCATTCATGTAATAGCCGATAAGGAGGGAGCTCGGCTTTTCAGCCTCGTTCACCGGTTGGGCTGAGGTCTCACCCTCATAAACCCAAACTTTAGCTACTATAAGTTGAAGATCCCTAGCAGTGGGAATCTCTTCCTGAGCTGGAGGAGATTTTAAGTCTACTACCTTTGGAGTCGTCGAGTGAGGAGGATCAGCTAAGGAGGAGACACCCTGAGCCCCATCACCCGAAGCGGCCAAGAGGGGCTTCTCGGTCACGGCCAGAGAAGCTAGGGATAATTGCTCAACCATAAACTCCACTCAGAGCTCCGATGTAAGGCTCGTATCATAGTTTATACCGTTCCGTAGGTTTTCGCGGTCCTCTCGGTCAAATTCCAGCAACCCTCGACCTGTATCCGACGTTTGCGCGTAATCCTAGGTCGAGTCCTACATATCGGAGTCGACCCGACTTGAAACTTGTACCCCTATGACCATGCCGTCACCGCGGTTCCAACACTACGACTCGTGTACCGATCCAATACCCAAGCTAGGAGATGTGGGCCCACGTTTACCTCGAGAAAAAATGGCGCATGTTGCGAATTTCGAGAGAATCTCTGCAACATGTCCCATCAATCAATCAAGTCAAGTACACACCATACCACAAGTACAAGCAACCCATCCCTTTCCCCTTCCCAAAGTCAACTTTCTCTCTCTTAACCCATCCCTTTCTTACAACTCCATCACTCCACCCATCACCCATTACTCCATCCTTTATCATCCCACACTTCTCTCTCTCCCTCATTTCTCAAACAATCTCCCAAGCAACAAAATTCCAACGTCTAAGCCTTCTAAGAACAATCCAAGTATGGCCCATTTTCCTACCCTCTTATCTCCCGTCTCAACCATTCATTCATCATCTACCTCCATCAAAATTGAAGGCAAGGAGCATAGGAGTCCAATGAGCTAAAGGTGTGCAATAGGTGGGTGATCCCACGTTGATTTCAATTTCTAAGGGCCCACTTATTGTGGGACCCACTTGATGTATGCATTGTACTAGGGAGGGCCCAATAGTGGCGGGGTCCCTTCCCTTCTCATTTTCTCTCTCTCTCTCTCTCTCTTATGGATGTCAGTGTGTGTGTGTGTGTGTGTGGCCCACCATGAAGTATGTAACTTATCCATGCCATCCACCTTTGTAAGACTCACTTGATGGATGTGTTGGATCTACACCGTTTAGCCTGTTACCGGGCCTGGATTGAAGGAAAAAACACAAATATCAAATCAATCCAAATAGGTAAGCCACGTCCATACGGGACCCACCATGATGTCTGTATTGAATCCATACCATCCAGCGTCCAAGGACGCTAGACGTGGCCACCAGTGGAGTGTGTGAACTGACAGTGGGGTATGGTTAACAGTGTAGTGTGAACTGATGGTGGAGTGTACAAACCAGCTAGCAAAAGAAAAGGGGAGAGAGAGAGAGAGAGAGAGAGAGAGAGAGAGAGATAATAATAATATTTTAATATATACATATAGCATATGTATTGTGGTGGACCACACGTGTGGACCCACCATGATGGATAAGTTAGATCCCACCATCCAGAACGTCTAGAGGGTTTGGACGGTGGGCATTTTAAAGGTGTTTATATATGATATTATAATATATCTTATATATTATATTATATTATATTATATATATATATATATATTGTAGCTACTCAGCTGTTACAGCTGACATCTGCAGCTTGTGGGTCCCACCAGGTATGTGTTATATCAAGCCATCCATTCATCTGGCACACCACATGCGCCCCAACTTGATGGATGTTTTTCCATCCAAACCGTCCATCAATCTGGCGTGCCACTCCAGGTATGACCCCACCATGATGCATGTGTTGTACCCCTACTGTCCATCTGTATGTGGACGTGGGGCCACTGTGAAGTCTGGGTCTTACCACCGTCTAATACGCTGGACGGGTGGAACCCACCACTGTTAGATGTGATTCATCCATCTGACCATCCATTTGGTGAGCTATCTTAAGCGGACCACGTAGGTGGACCCCACTCTGATGTATCGGTTTATCCAAACCATCCATCCATTTGGGGGGCCGGTCCTAGGCTTAAGAAGAAAAATAAGACAGATCTAGTATCAAGTGGACCACACTACAGAAGACAGTGGAGTTGAACGTCAACCATTGAAACCCCCTTTGGGTTACAGCAATTTTGAATCAGTATAATATTTATTTTTTCACCCTGTTCAGGTCTTTAACCTTATGAACAGTATGGATGGGAAATAAATACTATGGTGGGCCCATTGGAATTTAACTGTGGAAATCATCATCACCACTGCCATTTGTGGTATGGTCCAGATGATCCTTTGGAGATGATTCATTTTTTAATGCTCTATAATGATCTCTAACAATGGATGAATGGTGTATTGGAATCGGCCTACTTGATTGGCCCATTTGATTCAGCGCATTTAATCGGCCCATTTGATTCGGCTCATTTGATCGGCCCATTTGAATCAGTCCATTTGATTCGACCCATTTGATTCAGCCCATTTGATAAGGCCCGATGTTATATATATATATATATATATATATATATATATATATATATATATATATATATATATATATATATATATTGGCCTATGAGTGGGGCCTAATGTGATGCATATATGCCCCATAAGCGAGGCTCATTATGATGTATATTAGGCCCTTGTATGAGACCATGTGCCCATTATATGATTGGCCCTATGAGCGTCATTCCTTGGGAGTAATGTTGGTTAATGGTCCACATTGATGGGCAATGATGGTTGGACATCCACATTTTAACTTTCCCTTAGGCCTTGTTAGGCCCATTCTCATCATTCTCTAGTGGGTTAACCCAAACGCTTGGGCCCCATTGATTTTAATTGATCCATCATCGACCGTCCATCTATGGACCTTGTCTTGTGTCAAGGTTGATTATCGATGCCGATTATCGGTGCCGATTGTTGACACCGACTACTATTGCCGATTATGAGTTTGTGATAGCATAGCATTATGATACATGCCCATACGCATCATCTGTATGTTTGTTATGAGCTATGATTGGCCATTGCATATGCCCTAGTGTAGGTGCTTTATGGGACTCCCTGATAGGTAGAGTTACCCCACATGAGCGCACGGTATGCATAGGATTGATGCATGATTGGACTGCGTGACTCATGCACTTTATATTTGTGTGATTGTGATTACTGTATGCCTAGCGACATCAGGGCCATAGCCTCCACAGATACATCATGGGTGGTCGGATTGGATATCAGAAATACTGTTTCTAGCATTAGGGCACCATAAATGTCCCTGAGTGAAAATTCCTAAACCTGATGGTACTAGGGATGACTCTAACATCGAGACCGAGTGGAAACATAAGCGCCCGAGTGCCGAATACCAGGAGGCCGCGTCTCCCACTATGTTGTGGTCGGTTGAAAAAGGGTGTGGCCTTACTTGCTTGAGGGTAGGGGGCATTGCCAGGCTGAGTTTGACCAGCTCGTGAATGGGTCCACTATCGATGTGCTGGATAGGTATTGGCAAACTATTGGCCAGGCGAACAGTGAGGTTTCTTACGCCCAGTTGGACTTTGCACCTGGGAAAGGGGCAGTGCCATTTGGAGTGTACTAAACCCCAGTAATTATTCAGAGTGAGAACCGTACTAATATTTGATGCCCTAGTGAGGAGCTGCATTGATATGTGGATGAGGATTGGCATGCATGAGTTGCATTTCGCATCGCATGGCCTTGATATAGCCGATAGCATTCATGTTTTGCACCGCATAGCCTTAGTACGGCTGCTTACATTCATGTACTCATCAGCATGATTCCACATTACTCTGTCATTACATTCTGAGCACGCCCATATTACGCACACATTTACACCACCCTCTAAGCTTTCTATAAGCTTATGCATGATTGATGCGTGCAGGTGATGCCAGGACGCACCTGTAGCTTCACCGCAGTAGGAGCATGTAGTCGGGCTTTAGGAGTTTTTGTTATCATTACCTTGTATTTCCCTTCATATGCATTGCACTTTAAAGTTTTTTTTATCATAGTGGATTTTGTGATGGTGTTCATGTAGTTATTATTCGTGAGTTATGCTTATGGTTGTGCTCATAACAAATCATTATGTTAGAAATCCTCCTTGTAGAATCCTAGGATCGGAACCTGGTGTATGGGTGCCGGGAGCTGATAATGGGGTACTATGCAGGCTGTCGGTGCCAGATTCGGCAATCGAGAATTTTGTGAGCCTGGTTTCTGAGTTTGGGGCGTGACATCCGACCTTGCCCCCACAGCCATGGAAGACCCTGCCTGCTTCGTCAGAGGTACGATTGCTCTCCTTTTGACAGGTGGCTTCTTTTAAGTCACCATGGCAATGGGGGAAGCTCGCATCCTCTTGGCACGGCACAAGTGATTAGACATTCCTGCATAAATGATAGGCCAGTCAGAAATGAAAAAGGAAAAGTCAAAGTTCAGAAGTTAATGCGTTTACCTCCGTAGATGGATGGGGCGAGACCGGACTAATGGAGGAGCTCAGGAGTGATCAAAAACTTCCACGATCTCTTAGAAGCATTTATTAACCTCGTGTGAGTGATCAAATTGTGCTCTGAATCAGTTACCTTGACAGACTTCTTAGGTAGGACTGCAAAAGACCACTATAGTTAAAAGAAAAATGAGATGAATACAAACTACAAGGTTAGCAGTTCAGATATACCCGACCTGGGTTGGCAAAGCGGGTTGAAACCCGAGGTCGTAGCCTAGCGACCGTCGGGGCTTCCCAATCTCCAGACGCCCAAAATCACTTGTCTTTCCAATTCTTGTTGGAGGACATGTACTTGGTAAGGAGGGCCTTATCCTTGCTCGGCCAGGTAGAGAAGTAATACCAACCCATGTGCTTAAGGTTGGCCTTCATCTGATAAAGATGGAGGAACTCGTCGGCAGTCAAATTTGGTTGCCTGAGCTGAAACCATAAAATGAAGGCCCCCAGCAAAGCCCTCTAGGCATTAGAGATTATTTTATCAGGGGGCAACCTGAAGAGAGAGATGACCTCCCTAATAATGCGATGAAAGGGAAGTCTAATGCCGCACTACAAGGTGACTAGATATACGGTGTAAGGCCCGTATCCTAATCCATACTGTTCCATAGACTCCCGCGATCCTTCCCATCGAATTTCAGCAACCTGCGACCTATAATCGACATTTGCGCGTGACCCTAAGTCGTATCCCATATATCTAATCGACTCAATCCGAGACTTGTACCATTGCGACTGCACCGTCGCCACAGTTCCAACGCCGTGTCTTACACACCGATTCGATACCCAGGCCAAGAGATGTGGGCCCGCGTTCAGTTCGAGAAAATATCGCGCGTTTGCAATCCCAAGAAAATCTCTACAACATGTCCAATCAATCAATCAATCAATCACCTCATGTCAAGTACAAGAGCAACCCCAAAGTCAACTCTCTCCCTCTCATTCTCTCTTACAAACCCATACATGTCAAGTACAACTATCACCTCACATCCATCACCTCTCTTACAACCACGCCCTCTCTCTCTCTCACTCTCTCTCTCTCTCTTCACAATTTCCAAGCAATAAAAAAAAGTGGACGTCCAAGCAATTCCAAGAGAGAAAGTGTGATGTGTGTGGCCCACTTTCACTCCTAGATCCATCATCCTAGCCCTTCATTTCTCATCATCTTCCATCAAAGAGGGACACAAGGAGATCGACGTTCCATTGGACCAAGAAGATTGAATGGTGGGTGCTTTATAGGTTTAAATTTCATGCTTTGATGATGGGCCAAGTGAGGCCTACCGATTGATGGTATGGATCTCACTTTGGACCCTAGGTGTGGTCGATGGCCCACCTTAATTCTCATGATCATTCCATGATCCAAGGACCCCATCATGATGTTTATTTTCCTTGCATGAATAGGGTCATCTAGACCTTGTATTTTGGTGGAGAAAGGATCTCCACCGTTGATTTTGATCGGTGGGCCCACATGTAATGAGACCCACTTGATGTATGTTGTAAATCATGGAAGGGAGGGCCCATAGTGCCGGGGTCCCTCCATCACTTGATCTCTCTCTTTCTCTCTCTTTTACCCTTGTTGATGGCCCATGGTGTGTGCATTTTATCCAAGTCGTCTACCTTCATGGGACCCACTTGATGGATGTGTTGGATCTACACTGTCCAAGCCATGTGGTCCCTACCTTATGGTGATGGAAAACACAAGTATTAGATTGATCCAAATCAAATGGGCCACGTCTATGTGGGACCCACCTTGATGATATATGTATACACACCGCCCATCCAGCGTCCCTGGACGCTGGACGTGTTCAGTGAATGTGAACAGATAGTGGGATGTACTAACAATATATATATATATATATATATATATATATATATATATATATATATATATATATATCAGTTTGATGCTTTTGGCTTTTTGGGTGGGCCACTCATATAGGCCTCACCTTGATGTATGGGTCTAATCCATGCCATTCATCTCATTCCCCAGCTCATTTTAGGCGTTGAGCCAAAAAATGAAGCTAATCCGATTATTAGGCAGGCCATGTCATAGAAAACAATGGTTTTTACAGTTAAAATCCACTATGATGTTTTTATACACCAAAACACATCAAATATTGGGCTCATTTAAACTGTCTTGAGCCATAGAATCCAATGGTTGGGTTGGATTTTTCGGATGCAGGCCCCACCTAGGAAAAACCCCGGAGAAAATGATAAACAAAAAAAAAAACAAAGCAGTTGATGCTGCTGTTGCTGCACGTCCAGAGGACGCTGCAACAACATCCTGTTGTGTGGGACAGTGGCCAGGGATGTGGATCCCAGCCATGGCCCCCACCGTGATGTGCATTGAACAGCAACCCCATGCATTTGATGGGCCCTTTAGGGCAGTGGGCCCCCTCCCAAAAATCAGCCATATGTGGAGCTCAGGTGGCCCACGTCACAGGAAACAGTAGGAGTGAACGTCTACCATTGAGACCCTATTTGGGTCACGAAAGTTTTTGGATCATTATAAAATTTGCTTTTCCTCTCTATCCAGGTCTGTGTGACCTTATTTACAAATTGGATGGAAAATAAACATTATGGTGGGCCCCATATGGGACCCACTGACATTGTGTCAAACCCACACCGCTCACTGAGTGGGACGGCTAGTGCACCTCACTCCAGCTACATAGCTACTGTAGTGGCGTCACCAAGTTCTGTGGGACCCACCTGCTTCATCCACACCATCTATGGGGTTCACCATGATGCATGTGTTGCATCCAAACCGTCCAACTATTTTAATAGATAATTTTAAGGCTTGAGACTAAAAGAAAAATGAAACAGATCTATGATCAGGTGGACTATATTATAGAAAACAGTGGGTTTAAACGTCCACCATTAAATCCCTTGGGCTACCAAGTTTGGACCAACATAATATTTGTTTTTCCTCTAAATCCAAGTCTTTGTGATCTTACGAATAGGCTGGATGAGAAATAAACCCTATGATGGGGACCTCTGGCATTTAACCGTAGAAATCATTATCACTACGGTTATATATGGTATGGTCCAGTTGATCTTTTGATATGATATATATATATATATATATGGATTTCTAAAAATAGATGGATTGTGTTCGGCCCATTTGACTTGGCCCATTCAACTCGGCTCATTCAACTTAATCCATTTGATTGGGGCCATGTGATGCAGCCCATTTGATGTATTTAAGGCCCAATGAGATGTATATAAATCCATTGCAATGTGTGATTTCACTATGGTGTATATAATGATGTTTATAACGGGTCATGCCTTAGGAGCAATGATGGTTTGACGTCCACATTGTAAGAATAATGTTGGTTAAATGTCCGCATTATAACTCTCCCTAGGGCCCATTGATAGGCCCATACTTGTTGTGTGTAGGCCATCTAGGCCCATCCTCGTTAGAAGGATAGTTCATCACCATATAACATGCTTAGTGTAGCTCTATGATTCATGCCCATACGCATCATATGTATGCTTGATATGAGGAATGTTTAATCATAGCATAAGCCATTGGGCTGAGACATTTGCGAGACTCCTTATAAGATAAGAGTGCCCCACATGATCGCGTGGTACGTGCAGGATTACTGCATGACTGGTAGGTGTGACTTATGCATCTCACATATGTGTGACATGATCATTGTATGCCCTAGCGACATAAGGGTCGTAGCCTTCATAGGCACATCGTGGATGGCTTGATTAGATACCAGAAATATTGGCTCTAGCACTGTGGGCATGTACGATGTCCTTGGGTGAAAGTCGCAGAACCTTTTTAGTACCAGGAGATGCTCCAATGTTTAGACCGAGTAGATACACGAGCGCCCGAGTGCCTAATACCAGTAGGCCGCGTCTCCCACTGTGTCGTGGTCGGTTGGAAGGGGGTGTGGCCTTATCCACCCAAGTGAGGGGGTTGTAAGCTGGGCTGAGTTTGACCAGCTCGCAAATAAGTCCGCTATCGACGAGTCAGGTAAATATTGGCAGACGGTCAAGCTGATAGTATGGTCTCTTTCACTCGCTGGGCTGTGCGGCTAGGGAGGCAGCAGTTAATGTGGAGTGTATTAGACCCCGGTGATATCTCAGAGAGAACTGTATTGATATGTGTACTTGATGATGACTGGCATGCTTGCTTTGCATCTCGCATATGACATTTGGCTACAAAGGCCTCGCATCGCATGGTCTCGGTATGACCGATAACATTCATACCTTGCATCATATAGCCTTGGTACAATTGATCGTATTCATAAACTTACCTGCATATTTTCGCATTACTCTGATATTGTATACTTGGCACTTGCCTTGCACATACACTTACACCACCCTCTAAGCTTTTGTAAGCTTATGCAAGCTTATGCACGACCGTTGTGTGCAGGTATCGTTAGATCGCAACAGTGCTGAGGCAGGAGTGCGTATCAGATTATTTTGGAGCTTTTTGATCACCTTGTATTTCCCTTTCCGCATTGTACTTAAATTTTTTGATATAGTGGATATGTGGTGATGTTGTTTTGTGACTTGGTTATGCTCCATTACAAAAAAAAAAATCATACTGAAAATTCTCCTTGTAGGATCCCAGGATCGGAATCTGGCATATGAGTGCCAGGATCCGAGAATGGGGCACTACGGATGTTGTCGGTGCCGGATTCGGCGATCGAAAATTTTGTAAGCCCGTTTTACGAGTTTAGGGCGTGAGAAAAGTTGGTATCAGAGCATAACTTGAGAATACCTGAGATCACATCACATATCTACTATGAACTTAGAATGAATTGGTCCCGAGTCCGAATGACTTAACGATTTTTCGACATAGACCCTTAACGTTTATGCCTTCGAGAATTCTCAAGGCTGATTAGGCCCTTGTTCCTCCCTGTAGGACATGCCACCTAGGAGAGTGACCTGAGCTACTCTCGCTCTCCCGTGTGAGCCTTGTGCAGCCCCGACAGCACCCGTGACCGCAGAGCAGCTTCAGCAGATGCTGTAGACGATGACCGTTATCTTTCACGGGCAGGCCAGGCGGCCCGTTGTTATGCCAGCCCGGCAGAGCAGGAGCGCGTGAGCGCCCTTCTTAAAGACTTTCAACGGCACAATCCCCCGCACTTCCAGGGTGTGCCAGACCTTACTGCAGCAGAGATAGGACGCTCCGAGTTAGAGAAGATTTTTGACACCATGAGATATATGACACAGCAGAGGGTCCCGTTAGCTGTATTTCTTCTCCAGGGTGAGGCTCAGCACTGGTGGGCATCAGTCACCTTAGCGGCAGCAGCCGATTTCGAGTGGACCTGAGAGGACTTTGTAGACCGGTTTGACTGGAAGTTCTTTCCCGAGCATGTGCGGCAGCAGCGCGCATTAGAATTTGAGACTTTGGTCCAGGGAGATATGTCTGTGTCGCAGTATGAGGCATGTTTCGTCGAGCTATTGAGGTTCGCTACGTATTTTACCGACGATGAGTGGAGGAAGGCCTGCTGTTTTGAGAACGGCTTATGTCCTGCCCTCAGGAGCCGTGTGATCGGACACATGCTTCCGACATTTGAGCAGATTGTGGAGAGGGCCCAGATCTACGAGGCAGATTGGGTTGGTTTGTAGAGGGCCTGTAACCAGAGAGGAGACTAGAAGAGGAAGGCACCCTCCAGTAGCTCCCAGCAGCAGTAGTATCGTCCAAAGCAGCGACGCATGACCTGCCCAGCATTCCGAGCACTAGTGGCACCCCCAGCACCACCACCGGGACCGTTTTCAGGTACTTGCTTTGGGTGCGGTAGGACAGGTCATCGTAGGCACGAGTGTCCCCATCCACAGCAGCAGCAGCCAAGGGCACAGTATTAGCCTCCACGACATCCCCCGCAGCAGCATCAGCCGAGGGCACTGTATCAACCTCCGCGACATCCCCCGCAGTAGCAACAACGACCACAGCACCAGTCTCCTGTACCTCCCCCGCAGTAGCAGAGGCAGCAGATCAAGCCGCTACAGCGGCAGCATCAGCAGCAGAGACCTCAGAGGGGACATGCACCTCCTCATCAGGCCCAGGGCAGATTTTATGCCGCCCAGTAGGACCCTCAGTCATCAGGAGGGGTCATCGAGGGTACTCTCCCTGTTTCTGCATGCATTGCACATGTATTGTTTGATTTTAGTGCGTCACATTTATTTGTGGTTAATGATTTCTGCCGATCGACCGGTTTGCCGATGGAGTCTGCCCATGAGGATTTATCGGTGCCGACGCCTTTGGGGAAGACTGCAGTGATAGACCGATTTTGCTCATCTTGCCTCGTTCTGATTGAGGATATCTTTTAGTCTGCGGATCTGTTCATATTGCCGATATCCTAGTTTGATGTCATCCTGGGCATAGATCTACCACGCCATATTGGAGTGCTCCGTGAGGACAATCACGTTCTGTATACCTGGCGTGCCAGAGTTCCAGTTTGTTGCCGAGCCTAGAGGAGTGCTGCTTTCCTGCCTATTGTCGTGTGCTGTTGAGGAGTCAGCTGCTTTGGGTATCGACCAGCTGCCAGTTGTTTGTGGTTTTCCCAATGTGTTGTAGGAGATTCCAGGGTTACCACCTCGTCGGCACACCGAGTTCCAAATTGATCTCGTGCTCGGTACCGCGCCTATTTCGAAGGCCCCATATCATATGGCACCGTTGGAGTTGCGGGAACTACAGAAGTAGTTGGACGAGTTACCCGAGCTAGGCTTTATCTGTCCGAGCAGTTTGCCATGGGGAGCGCCGGTACTCTTTATTAAGAAAAAGGATGGCTCGTTGAGGCTTTATATAGATTACCACGAGCTTAACAAAGTCACGATCAAGAACAAGTACCCACTCCCAAGGATTGATGATTTGTTTGATCAGCTGTAGGAGGCATAGTTCTTTTCAAAGATAGACTTGCGGTCCAGTTATCATCAAGTTTGGGTCCGAGATGAGGATACCCTGAAGACAGCCTTCAAGACTCACTATGGTCATTTTAAGTTCTAGTTCATGTCCTTCGGACTGACCAATGCGCCCGCAATATTCATGCAGTTAATGAATGAGGTCTTCCGTCCGTATCTCGATCAGTTTGTTGTGGTGTTCACCGATGACATTCTGATATATTCGAGGACTCGTGAGGAGCATGAGCAGCATCTGGAGATTACCTTGTAGACCCTCCGTATACACTAGCTTTACGCAAAGCTGGAGAAGTGCAAGTTTTGGCAAAAGGAGGTGAAGTTCCTCGGTCATGTGGTGACGAGGCAGGGCATGGCAGTCGACCCCTCGAAGATTGATGCCGTGCATCAGTAGGGCCAGCCCACGAACGCGTCTGAGATCCCCAGTTTCCTTGGTTTGGAGGGCTACTACCAACGTTTCATTGAGGGATTCTTTCGTATTGCAGCCCCGTTGACCAGGTTAACCCATAAGGGTGCCGAGTTCGTTTGGATCGACGCTTATGAGCAGGCATTTATGAAGCTGAAGGATCGCCTCACGTTCGTTCCTGTCCTCACTCTTCTCTCTGGGAGTGATGGATTTGTTGTATTTACCGATGCCTCGTGAGTTGGCTTGGGTGTTATCCTGATGTAGCACGGGAAGCTGATGGCTTATGCATCTCGCCAGCTCAAGGTCCATTAGCTGAACTACCCCATGCATGATTTAGAGCTGGCAGAAGTTGTCTTCGCACTAAAGGTGTGGAGGCACTATCTCTATAGGGTGAGGTTCGAGCTCTTCTCCGACCACAAGAGCTTGAAGTATCTGTTCTCTCAGTCCGGGCTGAACATGAGGCAAAGGCGTTGGATGGAGCTCTGAAGGACTATGATTTTGATCTTCAGTACCACCTGGGTAAGGCGAACGTGATGGTAGATGCCCTCAGCTGTCAGCCACGAGGCCTGGTGGCGCACATGATGATTAAGGAGTGGAAGATGTTTGATGATGTGTCTGCATTTGACTTCGAGATCGGCTTGCAGTCATCTATTGTACAGTTATCGAGCCCGTCGATTCAACCCTTTCTTGTTACAAGGGTGATCGAGGCTCAATAGGCAGATGAGTTAGTACAGAGTTATCCGACTAAGGCAGCATCTGAGAGTCAGTCAGATCGATAGATTGGTTCTAATGGTGGACATCGCTTCAGAAGCCGATTATATGTCTCAAATATTCCTGAGTTGCGCCAAGATCTTATAACCGAGACACATCGATCCAGTTCTCTATCCACCCCAGCTTGATGAAGATGTATCGCGATATGAGGTGTCAGTATTTTTAGGCGGGGATGAAGTGCCAGATCGCCAGTTTTGTGACCGAGTGTGACATATGCCAGCGTGTTAAGGTCAATCATCAGAGACCCCCTGGTCTATTACAGCCTTTGAGTGTCCCGATGTGGAAGTGAGAACACGTGTCGATAGATTTTATTATGGGCTTGCCGAGGATTCAGCGCAGTCATGACACCATTTGGGTTGTCGTGGACCATCTGACG
This sequence comes from Magnolia sinica, assembly GCF_029962835.1. Classification (NCBI taxonomy): domain Eukaryota; kingdom Viridiplantae; phylum Streptophyta; class Magnoliopsida; order Magnoliales; family Magnoliaceae; genus Magnolia; species Magnolia sinica. Next base: position 59,351,391 of record NC_080585.1, on the reverse strand, counting down.
AAGTCAGTACATTTTCTTACGATTTGTGAGACCTGACATGCGGACCGGCTCGCCAAGCTATTTTTTAATGAGATTATGAGACTGCACGGTGTACCTGTCTCGATCGTTTCAAATCGAGACCCGAGGTTCACATCTCAGTTTTAGGGGAGCTTCCAGAGAGTGATGGGGACTGATTTGCAACTCAGCACCTCGTATCATCCGTAGATCGATGGCCAGACCGAGATGGTCAACCAGATCCTTGAGGATATGCTTCGGGCTTGCGTGATTGATTTCTTAGGTAGCTGGAACGAGCACCTGCGATTGGCTGAGTTCGTGTACAACAACAGCTATCAGGCGACCATTCGCATGGCTCCTTTTGAGGCGTTGTATGACAGACCGTGCAGATCACCGAGTTGTTAGACCAAGGTTGGAGAGCGGCATCTCCTAGGTCCCAAGCTTATGCAGCAAACATCAGAGGTCATCAACATCATCAGGCAGAGGATGCGCATAGCTCAGAGCCGGCAGAAGAATTTTGCTGATCATCGACGTCATCCCTTGAAGTTTGCCATTGGGGATCACGTGTATCTCAAAGTCTCACCCATAAAGGGTGTGGTTCGTTTTGGAGTGAAGGGCAAGCTGGCACCGAGATTCATAGGACCTTTCGAGATCATCGGGCCCGTTGGCGTCGTGGCCTATCGGCTTGCCTTCCACCTCAGTTGTCGGGCGTCCACAACATTTTCTATGTCTCTATGTTGAGGAAGTGTGGCTCAGACATCGTTCCTGTTATTGATTGGCAGCCATTGGAGGTTCGTGGGGACTTTTCTTACATTAAGCAGCTAGTTCGTATCCTCGATCGGAAGGAATAGGTCCTCCGGACCAAGGTCATTCCCATGATGAATGTGTAGTGGGGCCATCATAGTGTGGATGAGGCGTCTTGGGAGCGCGAGGTGGAGATTCGAGAGCGCTATCCCCATCTTTTCAATGTTTGATTGTATGTTGTATTGTGTTTTGATTATATATGATGTTATGCTTTCTATTCTCTTATGAGTTATGATTAGTTGCGATAGTAGTTTAAATTTTGAGGACGAAATTTTTATTGGGTGGGGAGAGCTGTAAGGCCCGTATCCTAATTCATATTATTCCATAGACTCCTGCGATCCTTCTTGTCGAATTCCGGCAACCTGCGACCTATAATTAACATTTACGCGCGACCCTAAGTTGATCTCGTAAATCTGAGTCGGCTCAATCCGAGACTTCTACCATTGCGACCGCATCGTCCCCACGGTTCCAACGCCGTGTCTTGTACACCGATTCGATTCCCGGGCCAGGAGATGTGGGCCCGCGTTCAGTTCGAGAAAACATCGTGTGTTTGCAATCCCAAGACAATCTCTACAACATGTCCTATCAATCAATCAATTAATCAATCAATCAATCACCTCATGTCAAGTACAAGAGTAACTCCAAAGTCAACTCTCTCCCTCTCACTCTCTCTTACACACCCATACATGTCAAGTACAACTATCACCTTACATCCATCACCTCTCTTACAACCACCCTCTCTCTCTCTTCACAATTTCCAAGCAACAAAAAAAAGAGTGGACGTCTAAGCAATTCTAAGAGAGAAAGTGTGATGTGTGTGGTCCACTTCCTCGCCCTAGATCCATCATTATAGCCCTTCATTTCTCATCATCTTCCATCAAAGAGGGACACAAGGAGATCGGCGTTCCATCGGACTAAGAAGATCGAACGGTGGGTGTTTTATAGGCCTATATTTCATGCTTTGATGATGGGACAAGTGAGGCCTACCGATTGATGGTATGGATCTCACTTTGGAACTTAGGTGTGGCCAATGGCCCACCTTGATTCTCATGATCAATCCATGACGGGGCCATTTTCCATGTACCCCATCATGATATTTATTTTCCTTGCATTCATCTAGACCTTGTATTTTGGTGGAGAAAGGATCTACACCGTTGATTTTAATCAGTGGGCCCACATGTAATGGGACCCACTTGATGTATGTTGTAAATCATGGAAGGGAGGGCCCATAGTGCTGGGGTCCCTCCATCACTCAATCCCTCTCTTTCTCCCTTATTGATGGCCATGATGTGTGCATTTTATCCAAGTCGTCCACCTTCATGGGACCCACTTGATGGACATGTTGGATCTATACTGTCCAAGCCATGTGGGCCCTACCTTATGGTGATGGAAAACACAAGTATCAGATTGATCCAAATCAAGTGGGCCACGTTTATGTGGGACCCACCTTGATGATACATACATACACACCGTCCATCCAGTGTCCCAGAACGCTGGACGTGCTCAGTGAATGTGAACAGACAGATAGTGGGAGGTACTAACAATATATATATATATCAGTTTGATGCTTTTGGCTTTTTGTGTGAGCCACTCATATAGGCCCCACCTTGATGTATGGGTCTAATCTACACCATCCATCTCATTCCCCAGCTCATTTTATGCGTTGAGCCGAAAAATGAAGCTAATCCGATTATCAAGCGGGCCATGTCATAGAAAACAGTGGTTTTTACCGTTAAAATCCACTCCGATGTTTTTATAAACCAAAACACATCAAATATTGGGCTCATTTAGACTGTCTTAAGCCATAAAATCCAATGGTTGGGTTGGATTTTTCGAATGCGGGCCCCACCTAGGAAAAACCCTGGAAAAAATGATTTTTTTTTTTTTTTAACAAAGCAGCTGACGCTGCTGTTGCTACACGTCTAGAGGACGCTGTAGCAGCGTCCTGCTGCGTGGGATGGTGGTCAGCGATGTGGGTCCCAGCCATGGCCCCCACCGTGATGTGCGTTGAGCAGCAACCCCGTGCATTTGATGGGCCCTTTAGGGCAGTGGGCCCCCTCCCAAAAATCAGCCATATGTGGAGCTTAGGTGGCCCACGTCACAGGAAACAGGAGTGAACGTCTACCATTGAGACCCTATTTGGGTCACAGAAGTTTTTGGATCATTATGAAATTTGCTTTTCCTCTCTATCCAGGTCTGTGTGACCTTATTTATAGATTGGATGGAAAATAAACATTATAGTGGGCCCCATGTGGGACCCACTGACGTTGTGTCAAACCCACACCATCCTCACTGAGTGGGATGGCTGGTGCACCTCACTCCAGCTACATAGCTGTTGTAGTGGCGTCACCAAGTTCTACGGGACCCACCTGCTTCATCCCCGTTGTCTATGGGGTCCACCATGATGCATGTGTTGCATCCGAACCGTCCAACTATTTTAATAGATAATTTTAAGGCTTGAGACTAAAAGAAAAATGAGACAGATCTAGGATCAGGTAGACCACATTACAGAAAACAGTGGGCTTAAACATCCACTATTAAATCCCTTGGGCTACCAAGTTTGGACCAATATGATATTTGTTTTTCCTCTAAATCCAGGTCTTTGTGATATTATGAATAGGCTGGATGGAAAATAAACCCTATGATGGGGCCCACTAGAATTTAACCGTAGAAATAAACCCTATGATGGGGCCCACACACATCATATGTATGCTTGATATGAGGAATGTTTGATCATAGCATAAGCCGTTGGGCTGAGACATTTACAGGACTCCTTATGAGACAGGAGTGCCCCACATGATTGCACGATACACACAGGATTGCTGTATGACTGGTCAGTGTGAGTCATGCATTTCACATATGTGTGACATGATCATTATATACCCTAGCGACATCAGGGTCGTAGCCTCCACAGGCACATCGTGGATAGCTGGATTGGATACCGAAAATATTGGCTCTAGCACTGTGGGCACGTACGATGTCCTTGGGTGAAAGTCCTAGAACCTTTTTGGTACCAGGAGATGCTCTAACGTCTAGACCGAGTGGATATACAAGTGCTCGAGTGCCGAATACCAGTAGGCCGCGTCTCCCACTATATCGTGGTCAGTTGGAAGGGGGTGTCGCCTTATCCGCCCGAGTGAGGGGGTTGTAAGCTAGGCTGAGTTTGACCAGCTCGCAAATGAGTTCGCTATCGACGAGCTAGGTAGGTATTGACAGACTATTGGTTAGGCAAATAGTATGGTCTCTTCCACTCGCTGGGCTGTGCGGCTAGGGAGGCGGTAGTCAATGTGGAGTGTATTAGACTCTGGTGATATCCCAGAGAGAAACTGTATTGATATGTGTACTTGATGAGAACTGACATGCTTGCTTTGCATCTCGCATACGACATTTGGCTACATAGGCCTCGCATCGCATGGTCTTGATATGGCCGATAGCATTCATGCCTTGTACACATAGCTTTGGTACGGCTGATTGTATTCATGAACTTACCCGCATATTTCCGCATTACTCTGATATTATATACTTGACACTAGACTTGTGCACACACTTCCATTACCATCTAAGCTTTTGTAAGCTTATGCACGACCGTTACGTGCAGGTGTCGTTGGATCGCAACAGCGTTGAGGCAGGAGTGCGTATTAGATTATTTTAGAGCCTTTTGATCACCTTGTATTTCCCTTTCCGCATTGTACCTAAAGTTTTTGATATAGTGGATATGTGGTGATGTTGTTTTGTGACTTGGTTATGCTTGTGATTATGCTCTATTACAAAAAAAAAATCATACTGAAAATCCTCCTTGTAGGATCCCATGATCGGAATCTAGCATATGAGTGCCAGGAGCCGAGAATGGGGCACTACGAAGGCTATCGGTGCCGGATTCGGCGATCGAAAATTTTGTGAGTTCGTTTTCCGAGTTTGGGGTGTGACACATGGCCACCTCGCCTTTGCGGGGATCACCCGAAATTTCACGAAATACAGGAGCTCGGAGTACCACCGAGTTAGGGATGTGGTACTCTGACTTGATCTGGACTAGGTCAGATTCCTTGAGTCTCGACCCGAAATGGCCGGTTTCTTCGAATCCATCAATCTCTCTCTCCACCGGAGCAGACCCTGTCTCGGTATCTACAGGCCACTTAGCTGAGGACCGGGCAGCCACCCTCTCTGTTGAAGTAGGGGTACCCTTATCACCCAACAATGGGATCGGGGACAGTGGATCATGAGAAGCCTCCGGCAGAAAATCCCAATCATTCGGCTCTGAATCGCCCTGGAAGGCCATGGTTTCATCCCAATCATCCAACATATTGGACATTTTCAGCTAGAAAATAGTCGAGAAGCAGAAGTAGAAAGAAAAAATGGGTGAATGAAGAAGATCTGGAGTGACAGAGCTCGCTGAAGGGGAAGATTTCTAACTTACCGGAAATTGCCTGGTCTGGGAAGTCGGGGAGAGGCAGCGAAAGCAAATGGCTGGAATGATTAGGGTTTTCCACTTTTCATAGGCAACAGGCATTAATTACCTGCATTTAATGCAGCAGCCAAAGAGGCTCCTTGACACATGCGCGTGGCCACGTGGAGGCCTCCCATTCGATAGGCGACCCGACTTTCCAGGTAACGTCACGCATCCACATCCCATGGGTCGAGAACTGAGGAGGTACCCCTACTAGCGCAAGCCATACCATCATTGCAGATCCTCATCGATCTTTGTGCCTGCCGCCTCAATCCGCATTAATAACAAACCTGGCTCGACCCCTCACGCGCAAAATAATACGACCTCACTACACCAACTTACTTCCTGAGCTTACGTAGTCAGCTCGGAAGTAGGGGGGCTACTATTATAGGTAAAAATGAACTAGTCAGAGACATAAGGTCAGTTCGGACATTTGTGCACGTCGCGTGGTCAGCTGCTACCAATTATGACCAAGGAGTTCCATAACGGCCAGAAAGCAGTAATCCATTATGTGAAGATCTACCCATCTTACGGATCAACACACCAGGAAATGAAGTACATCCGGCTTCTTTGGAAGAGGACGAGCACCAAGCCCTTCCACATCCATTTCCAAGCTCCTATCCCACATGATAAGATGAAGAGGATGGTCATCCGCGATGTCACCTATTTCGTCAAGGGAGGGAGCCCGGTCTCAATACTCGGACGTAGCCTTCACGGGCAGGTCGATAATCTGATCAGAACAGTTGTTAAACGCACGCCTATGATTTAGGAAGCATTTCTCTCCACGTAATCGACTCGTTGTCTATAAATAGAAGCCTTATCTACAATGAAAGGTACGCACCAGTGAACCCTCAACTCTATTAGACCTGGCTTGCTTAATTCTGACTTAGGCATCGAAGGGTCTCCCTATTACAGCTAGAGTCTCCTTTGTCTTCTTTGTGTACAGGTACTCGGAGGTCCAGCGAGGGTTAACTAGATTTCTGCATCAACAAAACCCTTTTAGGAAAAAACCATATCATAAAGCGACAGTAATACACTATGAAAGCAGAAATTACAGAGATAGAGAGAGTATCCAATTCGAACAAGCCTCAAATCTCTCCTTGCAAACGCTTGAAAATCCTATGAACGAATTAGAAAGCCCTGAGATATACCCTAATCCCTAGGAACGAATTAGAAAGCTCTGAGATATACCCTAATCTCCATTACACCCGTATTTATAGCCTCTAGGAGAATCACAATCGGAATCAGAAACAAATCCTGCAGATACACAACTCTGCGCAATAGTTTGATGGGACTACAATGGCATTGAACAATCTTTCAATAGCATCGAACTAAACATCAAAACGTTTCAGTGATAAATCATGAATTTTTCAGATTTTTCTGATGACATTTCGATGTCATCGAATAGTCTTCGATGGCATCGAACCCACTTGATGGTATCGAATAGTACGCTCAAAGTGTCCAACAACCAATATAAGAAATTTTAGATTTTTACGATGGCATCAAAGTATGCTCAATAGCATCGAATAGTCATCCACAGACACATTGATCTACATATTTAAGACATCAATCAACAACCTGGACATGGTAGGAAGATCTTGGTGGTATGCCCATCAGGCGGGGCCTGCCAGTGTGCTGATTCGTATGAGGAGAAAGCAACCATACCTGTGCCTGCGGTGCGAACACAAGGGGTACATAGAAGGAACTTCTTGGCAGATATTCCACTGCATGTATTCATAGCAAGATGCAACCGAGTAACAGAAAAAATGAAATGAATTGCATCTCAGCTTTCTTATTTGGCAAGCTCTAGCCCTCATTACAGCAGACTGAACAAATGATTCAAACCCCCACAATGCGAAGAGGAAGAAGAAGACAGAATCCAACAATGAAGAGATTAACAACACAGAGAAACTCCTCCGAAAGAATGTTACGATTTGATGTGATCATGCTTTAGCTGAACTGAAACTTGCAAAATGGCAACTTCTGGATCGAACCCATGTCACAGAATATCATGTTTTGGTTACCTGGGCCGGCGGTAGGAACTGAGCAGCAGCAGCCTGTACATATCAGGCACTTTTAAAAGGATCCACTCCTCATCCCACTCGCACCAGTCATGGATCTGACCATATAGCCTGGCACCTGTTTGCTCCAACCACAGCTTAAGGCACCTCGCGGTGCTCGAGTTCTGGTCCTGTCCGGGTTGCAGCTGCTGCTGGCAGTCTAACAACCCCCATATTCACTACTTGCAATGGTACCCCATGTTCCGACTCATGTTCCATCTGAGCCATGTTTTTTTTCCGCTTATACCTCACTAGGAACACCAATATCAAACCCCAGAAGACGAATGCTGCAAACCCACCAATCACGGGTCCGGCGATCCCCCACACCTTTGACTCCTCCTTCACGGTGGGACCTGGTCTTGGAATGGGCATTGGTGCCAGCACTGGTGCTGGTGGAGTGTGGCTGCCACTGCCAGACTTGACAACAATAGAAAAGTGCCCCTGGACATTAGTCAAACATACATTTCTTGACATCAAAGCTTCAAATCTGGGCAAGCCATTCAAATCAAACGAGACGCACTGAGCAGTCGAACCGATCGGCACTGTTCCCACGTCCGTGAACTGAATCGAAATGGGCCTCCCTTTTGCCAATATATACAATTCAGGCAAATTTGTGGCAGATATGTTCATCGCATCATAAGCAAGTAGGCCAAGCATAGGTGTCAGAAAGCTGTAACCAGGTAGATCATAAAACAGAGAAGACCAGTTGCCCAAGTTCTGGTAAACCAGTGCAAGCCGCTTGACGTAAGGCCGCTCAATGACTCCCATGGGTATTTCAAACTCCTTGTAGCTTTCCACTCCTCTCCTTCGCATGCTCCCACTCCGGAGCCTCAATGCGGCTATCTTTATTCCAGAGAGATATGACGGGACCTGACCGTCATAGATCACACCCGTCAGTGGCTGATCGAATGCCCTGTATGCGTAGTCCTGAAGAAGTGTATCCAATGCCCTCGCTGTGCCTATGGAAGTGCTAGGTGACTGAGCTTGAACTTCAACTAATGGAACGATCAAAAGCAATGCAATGAATGGCAAGAAACCATGTGCATGCTCCATCCACGCTTATTTAAGGGGAATCGAAGATCTCAGGAGGCTTACTGTATACCTCTGGCCTTTAAAACTTCAGATTTTGAGGATGTTGATACAGTAAAAGAGATTGAATGGTGCTTTGTTAAAGAAAAGCAATCTTCTGTGAATAAAGCAGCTCTAAGTCTTTGTTCTGAATCCCTTTTACTCAATATTATCAAATGAGAATCTATTCCCCTAAAGATGACCTGATTCCTCAGCTCTGTCCAGCGAAATCTAGAAAAAGAAGGCCAAAAAATAAATAAATAAATAAACTAATTAACCGTTTGAAATAGCTCAGATCTCCCCGGACAATTCAATATTTTTTCGCTGTCATTTTTCTTTTCATCCAACAATTTTGAATTTTCAGCTCTTCTTTCAAACAGAATCATAAACAAACAAAAAAAAAAAAAATAAAAAAAAATTAAAAAAAAAAAAAAAGATGAAGAAGAAAAAGAACTAACAAAATGCTGAATAGCTAAAATCTCCCAAAAACAGCGAATCGTACCCCTATTTTCCGGCTGCTTTTTCATCCAATGGCCCCAGACTTCCCGTATTTTCTACAAAATCCTCGAAGAACATGATAGCGAAAATCAGAAACCGCATACCTGATCTTGGCCAAGAAATTACAGAACCGCCAGATTCTCCACCAGAAACATCTTCGAGAGAACTTTGATTATCGGTCAATGCCGCTGTTCTTGGGTGATCCTCGAACGAAATCTCTAACCCGTTCAAGAAACCGCTGCGCTTTTGATCTTTCCACCAAAAACCTCAAAACTACCCTAGAAATGACTGAATTACTCTTCGTCGTTCTTGATAAAATTGCGGAAGAAACAGCTAGAAAACCCTAGGAATTGCTGAAAAACTTTGACCAGATTGCATTATAAGCATAAACATCCAACAAAAAACAGCTAAATAGCTCATTTTAATAGCAGATTCGGGAATCATTTTGAGGATTTGCACCTGAATTTTCGCGAAAATGCGATTAATGCAAAGAAGATTAAAGAATCTCCGAATCCAAATGCCCCAAAGAATTGGAAATCCTTTGAAAAGAGTGAGTCCGAAAACCTGGAAAAGAGCTGGAAATGCAGAGAGAACCAAGAAAAGAGAAGAAAACGCAGCAAGAGACAGAGCTGACGAATCGTTGCCGGAGATAAAACACTGATAAACCCCATTGGTACTTTTAGTTGACGAAAATACCCATGTTCACTTTTAAATGGACGAAGATGTCCACAAAAGGGAGTTTTGATACCATGCCCGTTTATCAGAGCTACCATGGCCGCTTTTTTTTTTGGTTATCTTGTTAGTACACCCCCACACGTGATTTTACCCACCCCGTTGGGGAATCGATGCCAAGACGTCAGTATTGAAACGAGGTATCTTTCACTATCAAGGCAGCTTGCTCCCTCAATAATGACGCACGTGTAATGATTTGGGCCATTAATGAACTGTGAACATGCCATGTAGCAAAAATCATAATACTACCCTCATCACGTGGGTCACACATTTGCATTGAATTTGGAACGTTGGACTATCTGGTTCTAACTACAATGTCATTTTTGGCCCACTTATGTCCACGATGTACGCTTCCTGATGAATGAATGGCTCAGATCTCTTATGGGTATCCCATCGAATAGTGTAAAGAAGTTTCCGCTTGGTAGCTATGATGTGTGTCTGCAATCTGTCGAAACCACAATGATGGAAAAGAGGAAAACATTGACGCCGGTAGGATGATTGAATGGTTAACCTGACACTCCATGTGACCGGACGGGGCCAGTTTTGATTGATCCACGTGCTAAATTGGGGCCACCCAAAAGCATTTTGACGCATACAGTGATTGCCTTAGACCGAAAGCTAGGTGGACCCACTGTGATGTTTGTGATAAATCCACCCGTCCAGCCATTTTGCCTGATCATGTTATAACCAAAATTAAGCAGATACAAAACTCAAGTGGGCCGCACCAGAATAAAAAGTTGACTAGAAAATGTATACTATTGAAACCTGCTTGAGTTCATTTTGATGTTTACAAGGTCGATCATGTTGTCAGACATCTGCCTTAAATCTCATTTTTTTGGGGTCCCTCGACTGGTCGTGGGTCAAGCTCGACCGGTTGAGGGAGCTACACGACTGGTCGAGGCCCGCTCGACTCAAAGTCCAGTGAGCTCACCTTTTGGTGTCCGAGCCGCTCGACCGGTCGTGGAGATAGCTCGACCGGTCATAGGGGTCCCTCGACCAGTCGAGGCCTCGGCTCGACCAATCGTGGTTACACAAATTTGAGGCGGTTTCCGAATTTTTCCAGACTAGGTGCATAAGTGGAGTTTCCTAAACCATAAATAGGGGTCCCTAGGGTTATTCTAATGTATTCTAAAGCTTTTTAAAGGAGTTCTAAGGTTATCAAAGGGTGTAGTAAGGGTGAGATTCGAGGTTCGAATCGGGTAAGTCCTCTCTCTTTGTAATTGATGCTTTCATAGTTGATTTCTGTCGCTTTGTGCCGTGGTTTTTTCCCGTAAGGGTTTTTCACGTTAAATCTGTGTGTTCTCTTATGTGTGCTTGGTGTCATTGGATTACTATCCTAGATCTAGATCTGTGTGATTCCGTGAGCCAAAATCACAATAAGTGGTATCAGAGCAATCGTTGGGGCATAAATCTGAATATGCAAGATTAATAATAATGGGAAATGACAAGTCTGATACTGAGAAGTACTCAGGCAAAAATAATTTTGAATTATGGAAGGTTAAGATAATTAGCCTGTTAACCAAGCAAGGTGAGATTAAAGCTCTTGAGGAGCAAAAGTCTACCATGAAATATGATGAATGGGAAAACCTTGATAGTAATGTTTTAGCCTCCATCCGTTTATGTCTCACGGATGAGGTTCTCTATAATGTTTTGAGGGAGAAAACTGCGGTTAGTTTGTGGGCGAAGTTAGAGAACATTCATGTAAAGAAGTCCTCTGAAAATTACCTACACTTGAAGCTAAAGTGCTATATCTTCAAGATGACAGAGGGTGGAGATCTAGAAGCCCATATCAACAACTTTAATAAATTGATGTGCAAATTGCTGAATATGGAGGAAGTGGTCAAAGATGAGGAACATGCATGTATATTATTGAATTCTCTTCATGCATCATATGAGTCTTTCAGGGACACGATGTGCACCGCAAATAAAACCCTAAGTGTTGACACCGTTATCTCAGCCCTTCAAGGGAAGGTTATGAGAAAGCTTAACGTCGACATGGGATATATTCTGAAGCACTACTTACAAGGGGTAGGAATTCTGAACAAGGTATAGGTTCTTCAGGTTCTAGATCCAAATCCAGGGGTAAGGGCAAAATGCTGTAATTGTGGGATGGAAGGACATGTGAAGAAGGATTGTGAAAATCATAAATCGAAGAGAAAAGATTCTAAGGCTTCATACAGGGAGGCCAATGCTGTCACGTTAGATGTATCGAGTGGATGTGATGGTAATGTTTTATCTGTGTCTACTATCAGGCGGCCATACGATGATCTTAAGGACGAGTGGATGCTAGACACAGGGGCATCTTTTCACATGACTCCTCATCGGAGTTGGTTCGCCAGCTATAGGGAGTGCAATGGTAGACAGGTGTTTATGGGTAATGGCATTGCCTGTAATGTTGTGGCTGTTGGTACGGTGCGCATCAGAATGCTTGATGGGGTGGAGCGTCCCTTGACTGATGTTAGGCACGTTCCTGATTTGAAGCAAAATCTGATTTCTCTTGGTGTACTTGAGGCAAAAGGATGCAAGTACACAGGTATTGATAGTGCTCTTAAGGTATCTAAGGGGGCACAAGTAATCATGAAAGCGCAACGACTTGGTAACTTATACAAGTTTATTGGGAGCACTTCAAAAGGTGGAGCTGCAATGGATGTAACGGATTCCACCTCTGCATATGTGTGGCATGTTGGGCATGGCCACATGAGCGGGCAGGGCAGGAAAGCTGAGATGCGCAGACAGGGATATAGAGCAGGTGGAGCAGCCACCAGTGAGAAGAATCACACAGCATGATCGCAGGATATTGGCGTGGTACAAGGATGACTCCAATATCGCAGGGGATTCATCTTCTATTCTAAAGGCTCTAGGCGAGCCTGGTGATGAGAAGTGGAAGGTGACTGTATGCGATGTGATGGATTAGTTGTACCAGATCGACATATAAGAGCTGGTAGAGCTTCCAGTGGGCCGGAAAGCAGTTGGATGCAGGTGGATCTTGAGGAGGATACAACATACATACAGGGCGAGGTTGGTAGCTAAGGGTTATGCTCAGAAAGAAGGGATCGACTTCTCAGAGATATTCGTGCTGATAGTATAGTAGGTGTCTATTAGATCCGTGATTGGCGCTGGTTGGCCAATGTGATCTTGAGTTAGAAGGATGGATGTGGAGTCTGCACTTCTGTAAGGGAAAGTGAAGAGCAGATCTACATGAAGCAACCAGAACGGTTAGAAGTTAAAGGGGCTGAGAAAAGACTTTGCAGGAGGTCGTGGTTCGACTTTTCGCATAAGCAGTGGTTTAATTCCTTCATGGTAAGTCAGGGATTGTTGACATATAGATCACCAATTATGACATGTCTGAAATCAATGTACTGAAGACTCAGTTAAGTGGGACATTCAGGATGAAGGATCGGAGGGCTGCAAAGATGGTTATCGGCGTTGAGACTGAAAGAGGAGTAGGCTTTGGTTATCTCAGGCAGAATACCTTGGGTAGGTATTGATCAATGAGGTGATGGACCATGTAAAGCTGAAGAGCGTTCCCTACGTGTCTCTCCTCAAGTTTTCCTTAGGACATGTCCCAAAACAAATGAGAAAAAGAAGGATATTTCATTAGCCTTATTCGAATGCGGTTGGCAGTGTATGTCATGATCTGTATTAGACCGGTTATTTCACAAGTTATCGGTGTTGTGAGCAAGTACCCCGGCAAGAAATATTGGATAGCGGTGAGATGATAAGAAGACTACGTCTTAACTTTTGAGAAAACAGGGACAAAGTTGGTAAGGTATGTGGATTCCGACTATGCAGGCAGTGTAGATTCCAAGATGTCTACTTCAGGATACTTGTTTGTACTAGTGGGTGGAGCAATTAGTTGGATGTCGAAGCTTCAGTCTGTGGTGGCTCTTTTCACAATGGAAGCAGAATCTATGGCAGTGATGGAAGCATTTAAAGAAGGTGTTTAGTTCAAAGGCATGATAAATCAGTTGGGACTTCAGCAGGAGGCCGTGTCGGTTTACTATGATAACGAGAGCGCTATCAATTTGGCTAAAAATTTTGTTTATCACTCATGTACTAAACACATTAATGTTCGTCACCACTTTATCTAACAGGTGCTTGAGGAAGGAGGCGTAACACTGGAGAAAATTCATACTAGCGTGAATCTAACAGACATGCTCACCAAGGTCGTTCCTACAGAGAAGTTCAAGTTTTGTGCAACTTCTCTGAGCTTGGCGATGGCGTAAAAGAAGGATGGAGTGTGCACGAGAAGCATCGATTGAAGCTATGATGCGATGAAGAGATCAGAAAAGAGGTTAAGGAGCTACACTATTGAAGATTGAAAGCATGATGGAAATTGTTGTCAGACAGATGCCTTAAATCTCATTTTTTGGGGTTCCTTGACCAGTCGTGGGTCAAGCTTGATCGGTCGAGGGAGCTGCACGACCGATCGAGGCCCACTCGACTCAAAGTCCAGCGAGTTCACCTTTTGGTGTCCGGGCCGGTCGACCGGTCGTGGGGATAGCTCGACCGGTCGTAGGGGTCCCTCGACCAGTCGAGGCCTCGGCTCGACCAGTCGTGGTTAAACAAATTAGACGCAGTTTTTGGATTTTTCCGGACTAGGTGCGTAAGTGAAGTTTCCTAAACCATAAATAGGGGTCCATAGGGCTATTCTAATGTATTCTAAATCTTTCTAAAAGGGTTCTAGGGTTATCAAAGGGTGTAGCAAGGGTGAGATTCGAGGTTGTTCGAATCGGGTAAGTCCTCTCTCTTTGTAATTGATGTTTTCATAGTAGATTTCTGTCGCTTTGTGCCTGGTTTTTTCCCGTAAGGGTTTTCCACGTTAAATCTGTGTGTTCTCTTGTATGTGCTTAGTGCCATTGGATTACTATCCTAGATCTAGATCTGTGTGATTCCACAAGCCAAAATCATAACAGACCATGAAATGAAAATAAGAAATTACGGGATTTTTGTCCCCCAGTTAAATCTTAAAATATGTTATTTGAGGTCTTTGTTTAACCCATTAAGAAATAGTCTTTAATCAAAATTAATCAGGGAATAATTCATGGTGGTGCATGGGCCTAAAATGATAAGTAATTTTGACAAAATACAAAAGTGCTTTTAAGTTATAATAATTTCTTTTAAGATGACAACACTATCCTTTTCAAAGTAACTTTCAATGAAAGCTTTTATGGCTAATTGAAAACTTTTGCAGTCGGTCCTTACTATTTCCAATGGTGTAGTCCACTTAAATGCTGAATATGCTTTAACGTTAGGGTCATTGCATAAAATGAATCGGCAAAACATATGGACAATGTGTAAGGCCCGTATCCTAGTTTTTACCGTTCCTTAGACTCCCGCAACCTTCCCTGTCAAAATCTGGCAACTCGCGACCTATAATCGGCGTTTGCGCACGACCCTAAGTCGCATCTCGTAGATCTGAGTCGACTCGACCTGAGACTTTTACCATTATGACCATGTCGTCGCCGCGGTTCCAACGCCGCGACTTACGCACGATGCGATACCCAGGCTAGGAGTTGTAGGCCCGTACATATTTCAAGAAAAATGCTGCGCATTGCGAATCCTGAGAGAATCTCTACCCAATCCATCACATCAATCAATCAAGTACTAGTCAAGTACACATTCTATCACAACCCATCCCTCTCTTACACAAGTCATCCCCAAAGTCAACCCTCATGTTACTCACACCCATCCCTTTTCATCCCATCATAACCTTTCTCCCTCTTATTCTCTCTACTATTTCAAGCAACCAAAGAGAGGACCATCCAAGCTTCCCAAGAGAGTCAAGTGTGGCTCACTTGCTACCCCCTCATCTCTCATCCTAACCCTTTAATCTTCATCATCCTCCATCAAAGTTGAAGCCGATGAGCTTAGTATTCCAAGGAGCCTAGAAGATTAGCAATCGGTGGGTGTTTTGTAGGGTTAGATTGCAATTTTTGTGATGGGCCAATTGGGGCATATCGATTGATGGTATTGTAACGCCCTGAAATTCGGAGGTCGAGCATAACTCAGCTCCCGAGTTTCAAAACATCACTTATGCAACATAATTAATGATGGATGTATGTTGACTGCATTAGTGCATAAAACATGGAATAGATTAAGCCAAAACACAGATATGATTCAGGTATAAGTGAATAAAGCAAGCGGAAGACTTATAGAAAAATATGTGTACAAGTGTACATCCCTGAATTACATATACAAGCCAGATCGTATGAAAGTGTTATTTAACAAAATTATAAATATCAAGTTACATCATTTAAGTTCCCAAAAATAATCCCACAATCCCGCACATCAGACTGAGGCTCGCTAGAACCCATGCAAGGATGGATGCAATATGATGCGTGCCCTCACGCGTACACCCTCAGCGTCTTCATCTTACGTTACGCATGACATCGCCTCAAAGTGCGCCACATCTACAAAGCACATGCAAATGCGGTGCATGGATATGATTACCAAGTTGTTATTAGTCCATTTCACACAGTCGGATTGGGAAGCTAAGATACCTTCCTCATGTCACCATCCAAACAGTGATCCATTCTAGGGTCGTCAATCCTAGTCATCTCATACGATCATATGTTTGAGGTCGTAGCAAAGGGCTCGTCACCAATCAATGCACGCCTTTCATGCCTTTACTACCACAGTTCGGTTCGTCACCTCCTTGCGGTATCCAGGTATGCTCGGGGTCACTACAAAGGGCTCGTCACCAATTTATGTAGGCCGACAGCACGAATATAGTGTCCCATACCACCATAATCGGCTCACGAGTTTAGTTGCTCACTGGTCACTACGGGGAGGCTCGTCACCCCAGCGTAGGCCGATAGCTCGACCACAGTGTCCCATACCACCATGTCCGGCTCATGAGTCTTAGCGGATCGAGTACCATAGTTAATAGGATTTCACTGGTAAGTTCAGTACCCTAGATTCAAGCAGTAGCGTCCATACATGGTGAACATACATCGGACAATCGGGTTATTTGACGAACTCGACTAGCACGAGCGCACGTTGAGTTGAGCGACATAGAATGCGCAAACACTCCACGTGGCCAAACCACTGCCGACAACTCTAATATGGCTCGGGTTCGTCTAATACGTCCTACATGGCAAAAGCAATCTCAACCACGAACATAAGGTCAATTACCGATTTCCTAGACTAAGGCATAGTCCCAAACATCTTACACTACTACAGATACTCATATGGATTGTAAAACAGTAATGGAACAACAACTTAAATCATGGTACATAAGCACTTGAGGAATATCAACTTAACATAAATGTAAGCACAAGTAGTGCTTGAATTTAAATAACATGGAATGTAACTTGCATAAAGGAAATCATGCACATCAATAAGAGTGTTGAGAATCACTTCTCAACGCTCGCAATTAGTGTAATAAGTTACACTTTAGATCATTCATGCATTTCTACAAACACTTAGCATACATGGAACAACATACATGACGTATGTTGAAGAACATGCATTTAGACAATTCCTTTTTCCAAGGAGTTGTCATACATGCATCTAGCATACATACATGACAAATAATCATGGCAATCATAAGTGCATATTTTATACGTATATGGTACTTTATAAATACACATAGAATACACAAATCTCAATATAACGCATGCATATCAGGAAAGCAATGTAAACACAACATTTGGCATGTGAAATCTCATCCATAACAAGAATAAATCACTAACTGGCGTTGAAAGCCTTGAAAACCATAACCTATACACTTAAAGTCCGCACCTTAAGCAAGGAATGAACACCGAACTGATTTAGACGAGTTGTCTTCGTCAACGGCGAAAGAATACCCTAAAGCAAAGATAGAAATGAGATACAACAACTCCAAAACTAATCTAAGCTCTAACACAGGTTAGGGTTAGGTTAACTTACCCCAAAAGAACTCAGAACCGTCAGAAGAACAATTCAAAGTGAAGGTTCAAAGATGAAGAAGAACAAAGAAGAATCCAGATGATTCACCAACTTATCTCTCTCACTTTCTCTCTCTTTTCCACTCTCTTTCCAAGCTAGGGTTAGAGAAATTCGTATGGAAAAGAGGGCTAGGGTTTAAGGACTATAAATAGGCCTCAGAATGATGAAAATAACCCCAGGGACAAGGTATACTTAGGTTATAACCAAAGCATGCCTTTCTCGATCCAACGAAGCACTTCTGGTGGGCCTATAACCACGAAAGGTCGGACTTAAGCTCATTGACCATGGATCTAGGTCAGGCTGAGTTTTCGTACCGACCGGCTCTTCAGATCAGCCGTGGCGGACCACACTCAATTCAACAGTCACGGAATCTCGATCAGGTCCACAAGCACTAGGATATGCCTGGGCCAACTATCCTGATCAGAGGGTGAAATTGGGTCAGAATCCAACGGTCAGATAGCTTAAAATCGTCGCGCAAGCGACACGACTTAGATTACATAAAAACTTATTAAATTCCAACCGTTCTCACACTCTTCACTCCGAACTCAATCAAATCGACCCAGAACATCAGATGGACTTGATTTTCGAGGTAATGGTCAAGCCCAACATAGTGACCGCAACAGCCTAAGATCATCGCTATCGGACTTTCGACGCACAGTCCAGGTCCGATCCAGATCTTCCAAAAATTCCCCAGAACAACTGGATTTAGCGATGAATCCCAGATTTCAGAGTAACGTAGCGCTAACTAATCTACACGTTTAGAGCCATGCAGATACAATTTAAAGTGATTGATGCGAATTTCACAAGCAATCGAGTATAGCGCTAATTACCCCAAAAACAACTACTTAAGGAAAGATTAGCACAAAAATTCTAAGGTCGTTACAGGTATGGATCTCACTTTGGACCCTAGGTGTGGCCGATAGCCCACCATGATTCATATGATCATCTCGTGATGGAGACATTCTCCATGGACCCCATCGTGATGCTTATTTTCTCATTATGAGGAGGTCATCTAGACCTTGCATTTTTAGTGGAAAAGGGATCTCCACCGTTGATTTTTATGATTTAGGGCCCACATGATTTGGGACCAATTTTGATGTATGTATTGTATTTACATGGCCCACCTAGGGAGGGCTCATAGTGGCGGAGCCCCTCCCCTCCACCACGCATCTCTCTCTCTCTCTCTTTCCCATGTGTTGTGGACCCCACTGTGATGTATGTATCCACGTTGTCCAGCAGTGGGCCACCCACTGTCTAGCAGCAGCGACCCACCTTACTGCTGGCTGGCCTGAACAAGGGAGAAAACAAATAGCAGCTTGATCCAAACACATGTGGCCCACCCACATGGGACCACCATGATGCATGTGATTTATCCACACCGTCCAGCCATTGGACGGTGTGACCCGCCTTTAATGTATGTATCTTGCATTTCAATCAAAATAATAATAATAATATAATAATAATATATAATATTATATGGTGGGACCCACCTCTGTGGAAGCAGATTGGCTGGTGTACCTTACAGCAGCTATATAGTTATTGTATTGACGTCAGCAAGTTCAGTGGGTCTGATCATGAGGTGTGTGTTATATCCAACCGTCCAGATGCATGGACGGTGGGGCTTGCCTTGATATATGGGACCCACCTTTGATGTATGTGTTTCATACACGCCGTCCGTCCACCTGGCCAGTTTGACCCACCGTGATGTATGTGTTTCATGCAAGCCGTTCATTTGCAGGGCCCAACTGCAGCGTGCAAGGCCCACCTGCTGTGAGGCCCAATGTGATGTATTTGAGGCCCATGGATGAGGCTCAATGTGATGTATTTGAGGCCTATGGATGAGGCTCAATGTGATGTATATACGACCCATGTAATGAGGCCCATTGCGAAGAATATGTGGTCCGTGTTTAAGGCCCAATGTGATGTATATGTGGCCCATGTAATAAGGCCTATTGTGATGAATATGCGGCCCAATGTGATATATATGCGGCCCATGTAATGAGGCCCATTGTGATGTATATGCGGCCCGTGTATGAGGATCATTGTGATGTATATGCAGCCCCTGTAATGAGGCCCATTGTGATTTATATGCGGCCCATGTAATAAGGCCTATTGTGATGTATATGCAGCCCGTGTATGAGGCCCAAGTGATGTGTATGTGGCCCTTGTATGAGGCCCAAGTGATGTATATATGGCCCTTGTGTGAGGCCCGATTTGATGTATACGAGGCCCTTATATGAGGCCCAATTGTGACGAGTGATTTCACCATGATGTATGTGTTATATTCACACCGTTCACCATTTGTCTAAGGTCGTGGGCCCCATTGCCTTGAGAAGCCCACCCTGATTTATGAGCTATATACCCACCATGGGGCTGCCTTATGAGGCCCATCATGATGTATGTGTTACACACACAATGTCTATCCATTTCCCCAACTGTATAAGGGTTGTGGGCCCCATAGAGAGTTAGATTTAAATCCCAAGTGGACCACACACTAGGAGGCAATAGTGGTTAAATGTCCACCATTGAAATCCTCCTTAGGGCCCGTTGTTAAGCCCATTACCTTGGGAGCAATGATGGTTAAATGTCCACGTTATAATCTCCCCAAGTCCCATTGTTAGGCCCATTCTCATCTCCTCTTATTGGGCTTACCCTAAACCGTTGGGCCCCCATTGATGATTATATTGCCCACCTTCCCTTATTAGGCTATCCCAATCCATTGGGCCCCCATTGATGATACCCATCTCACCCTACCGGGGTAACCCAAACCCTTGGGCCCCCATTAATGCTAATGATATTCATCTTTCTCTTGATTATGTTATCCCAATCCGTTGGGCCCCCATTTGATGATAGTGCTTTCCACCATACCTTGTATAATTATCAAAACCTTGGAGCCCACCTTATATTCATATTGGACCTTTCATAGGAGATGTCGCCTACCTAGATACATGTGACTACCCAAAGTTTAGTGTCTATACCTAAGGCACACTTAGATGATGAGCAAGACCATTTGTAGGGTTACATAGTCCTAGATGTGTGGATCCTACCAAGGCCGGCCTTGTATTCATATCGAGCCCTCATAGGAAAGCCTAGTTGTTCACGATAAAAAGAGTGAGGAAGCCCACTTGTTGTATATCCGCTTGACTCACCCCGTGAGATGTTTTCTACCTTATAATCGATTGCTAGGACCTCGTGTTATGTATGTATCATCCACACTCTCCATTTACCATCTTAGGACAAGTGTGAGGCCTATCTTTGACATTAGTACATCATCATCAACCCCTTACTGTAGATGGAAGAATATGTAGTGTCAGGTTTGGTATATCCACTATGTAGAACCTATCTCGACGTATGGATTAGACCTGTCGTCCCCGTCTTGGATCATGTAGAGCCTTGGAAGGCTAATGTAAGACATGCCGCATGGACTCCTATAGTTGTAGAAGGAACATGTTTTTTAGTTTATACTCTTGGTATGCGTCATACCGGTGAAGGTCGATTATGGATTATTATTTCTGCCTTATCAGATAATCATGCCTATGTACTTTATTACATCATGATACATGCCCATACACATCATATGTATGTTTATTATGAGGAGTGACTGAGCATAACATGTGCTGTTAGGATGGTTTATTATGGGACTCTTTGTGAGACGGAGTGGCCTCACATGAGCACGCGGTATGCATAGGTTTTATGCATGACAGGAGAGTATGACTCTTGCATCTCGCATTTATGTGGCATGATCACAGTACACTCTAGCGACATTAGGGCCATGACCTCCACAGGTATATCATGGACGACCAGTTGGGACATCGAAAATATTTGGTTCTGATATATGGGCATCTAATATGTTCGTGGATAAAAGTCCCTAAACCCCTTGGTACCAGGGATGCTCCAACATCTAGACTGAGTGGATATATGAGCGCCCGAGTGCCGAATACTAGTAGGGCGTATCTCCCACTGTGTCGTGGTCAGTTGGAAGGAGGTGTGGCCTTACCCACCCGAGTGAGGGGCAATTGACTAGGTTGAGTCTGACCCAACTTAAGGAATGAGTCCGCTATCGACTAGCCGGGCCGATATTGGCAGGCGGATAGTGAGGTCTCTTCCACTCTCCCAGTTGTGCGCTTAGATGGGGTGGCAAGCTGGTGTAGCGTGTACTAAACCCTGATGATTGTCCTGATATGTGATTGTTCAAAGATGTACGGTACTGATATTGTGACGCACCATCTCTATTACACACGTAGGCAGGGCTTAAAGGCTTGGGCGAGCTACTAGTGATTGGCAGACTACTGTGCATGTAGTGGGGTGGAACCTTGTTCCACATTAGAACCGTGGTGGTGGTTATATGTGGACTTACTGAGTAGGAGTTGCATACTCAACATCTCATTCATTCATTCATTCACTATCCACTCAGGCTGGTGGTGCGCAACTAGATCATTATATGTACCCTCGCAATGACCGTGATTTCGATTGGGTATACGACTAACCTAAGATCAGGAGTTTACCACATTGTGTCCAGCTATCCAAATCAAGTATGAGCCAGTTTGGATAGAAGTCCCTTGTGATGAACCTCACAGCTTACGGTACTACGTACTATCATCCCGACTTCACACTCCAGCTTAGTCATTTCTTTCACACCACATATTCATTGCATCCTCAGCACATCGCATTTGGTTTACTATGCTTCTATATTGTCTAGCCTAAATAAGGTTGATGGTATTATGGACTCGTCAGGATCTATATATTGCTTTACATCTGTGACATATGGTATTTTGGTTTACTATGTTTCTGAATTTATATGGCCTAGATGAGGCTGGTGGTTTTTGTGGCTCGTCAAGAATTGCATATTATATTGCATCCTCGGCATCTAATATTTGGCTCACTATGATTCTGCATTGCATAACCGATCTGCATTGAATACTCTGATATTGAATGACTTATAAACTTGCAAGTATTCCACTTACGCTGATATTTGTGTGCTTAGTACTTATCTTGTGCACACACTTACACCACCCTCTAAGCTTTCTATAAGCTTATGTACGACCGTTGTGTGCAGGTGACGTTAGGTCGCAACAGCAATGAGGCAGGAACTTGTGGCAGATCACTTTGGAGATTTTGTTATTTATGTATTTCCCTTTCAGCATTGTACTCGAATGTTTATATTAATGGATATGTGTGTTGATGTTATCGTTTGTGACGTGGTTATGCTCCTTTATAAAAAAAAAAAATTTACACTGAAAATCTTCCTTATAGGATCCCAGGATCAGAATCTGGCGTATGGGTGCTGGAAGCCGTGATGGGGTACTATAGAAGTTGTCGGTGCCAAATTTGGCGATCGGGAATTCTATGAGCCTGGTTTCTGAGTTTGGGACGTGACACAACATACCATAAAACAGATACATCACAGTGGGCTTCAAAGAGTCATGTCGTCGCTTCCATTCCTCTTCAGACAGAAACAGACCCAACACCACTGTTTTATCCATGTTATCCATCTGTTTTGCCAGCTCTCTCAAAAGTGAAGCATATCCAAAGCTTTAGTGAGCCACACCACAAGAAATGCTGGGGGATTGAATGCCTACAGTTGACAAATTATCGGGGTATAAATGTTTTGGATGAAGTTGATATTTGTATTTTCCTCTCATCTGGGTCCATTTGGCCTTATCATTAGTTCGATGGCAAATAAACACTACAGAGGACCTTAAGAAGGTTTCAATGGTGGGCGATCAATGACGATCTACTTCATTTTTTTATCTTGTCCTAAAATAAGCTAGAAAAATTGATGGACGGCGCAACACATACATCAAAGTGAGCCCCACAATTGGGGCAATAGTCGCTAACTTGTTACACATGTAACACTAATCTACTTCCCTTTCAAACATGTGTGAGCCTATTGGGTTTGAATTCAGTTGCACATGTTGTGTGTGTGTGATGTATCGAAAGTGTCATACCAAAGTGGCTCAATTCAAACTGAACACCTTGTGACTCCAGGCACCGAAATAGTTAGATTAGGATTAAATCTATGAAGATTATCCTGACTATTAGCCACCAATTGTGTAGAATTAAGTGACTTGGGAAGGCGAGGGTTCATTCTTTTAATGAGTTTCTTTTTTCCTTTGGAGAAAAGAATTTCAATTAATCGTGTGATAGCTTATATTGTTCAATATAAAGATAATATGAATAAAAAGAATAAAACTAGGCCAAAGTTGATCAATTAAATAAATGAGTTCTAACTACACTCGGATGAAAAAGTAAATGATCAAAAGGAAAAAAGAAAAAAAAAGGATAACTAATGACAATTTGTTCATAGCAAGATAGTCGTTGAAAACGACTATCTATTCGTAGTAAGAAGGTCAACAGGCAAAAGAGTTGGATCGCCTACTCAGCGAGCTTCATGGCTGGATGGTCGTCAAGAACGACAATCTATTCCTCACGAGCTAAGCTTCATTAGTTAAGACAATTTTGGTTTCGATGAAGGGGGTGGACATCATCACATGGCTGGCTTCATAGTTAGACAATCATTTTGACAACTGTTTGTTCACCAAGTAAGGCTGAGTTTCGTACTTAGATGACTGATAGCAAGTATATCTTCAACAATCCATTCACAACAAGATAATCTTTGAAAAACAATAGTATGTTCGTTACCTTGAATGATTAAGTTCATCAGTGAGTCGATTGTTTAGAAAATGAACGACCATTCACCGCTCAACCATGTACTTCATGGGAGAAAGGTTGGTGGGGTGACAACCTCTACATCACTTCAAATCCTCACTTTGTGGCGAGTCTTGACTCTATAAGTAAGGTTATCATTGGATGATCACCTGTTCGTCGCTCGACTAAGCTCCATGGTGAAGCTGATATAATTAAACGGTGACCTATTCGTGGCTTAGTCAAACTTCATGGCGAGATGGTCGAGTGAAATCTCTAGCCATTTGGCAAGATGACCCTGCTAGCCATCCGTCCGAGACTTAGAGATCTTCCTAGGTCCAACAACATGACTGTGGACATAGTGTGCCGAACTATCTCATTATAATCTACTCAATTCGGATTGTTTTTGTAGCATTGCATTGACTCAACAATGGAGGAGTTAGATTGAATAGTAATAATAATAATAATAATGATAATAATAGTGATAATGATAATGATAAGTGTCAGTCAATAATAATAATAAAAATAATAATAATGATAAGTGTCCATGACGGATGGCAGATAGACAATGTTATATTGAAAAAGTAATGTTGTGTTGTATTAGAGTGACATAGGCCTTGAGCTCTTTATTCTCTGCTGAAATTATATATGTATAATGCGATTCGATAGAGACACATATTAGAATCGGTCTCTGATATCTTCTCCTGATTGATTGGCTAATAAGAAGACATGGCTAATTATATTTTTAATTTAAGACGAGTTTGTAAGATCTTCTTTCAATCAGCAAATTGTTCAGAAAACATAGTTGATTGTTTTTCTATCTTGAGATAACCCAACAACC
This sequence comes from Magnolia sinica, assembly GCF_029962835.1. Taxonomy (NCBI): domain Eukaryota; kingdom Viridiplantae; phylum Streptophyta; class Magnoliopsida; order Magnoliales; family Magnoliaceae; genus Magnolia; species Magnolia sinica. The sequence goes on along the minus strand of NC_080585.1, from coordinate 59,326,373 downwards.
TCCTTTTAGATACATGTGGCCAATCATGTTACGCCATATGTCTTTGTTGATCACCGCTTTAGCTAATCATGCATGTTAGAATTCTTTGTTTATAGCTTCACGTATATGTAACCTTCATACTTTATCATGTGTTGCAAGAAGAATCGCCACCTGCTAAAAAAGTGATCATGACTTCTTTTCTAGGCCATTATAGAGCATATGGCATTTCTAGTCGTAACATCCTGAATTTTCATCGCTAGAGTTTATACTCGTGCTTAAGAAAATTAGGTGTTAATAATTGAATGAATTGGATGCTTCAAAATCGCATCATATATATATTTTGTTTATTTAGATCACATCCAGTTACATTTACAAAGGTAAACCATTCACGAGAGTAAAATCAACCATATTTATTATTCCATAAAAGTAAAGTGTAAATTCAAAACTTCTAATACTCTCTCAATGAGAGCTTATTACATTATCGAGTTTGCAGCGGAAATATAAAAATAAATCATAAAACTATCTTCTTATTCATTCAGTATAATCTTCCATAGGGAGTTGGTCGTCTAGGTCTTCAATCTATACATCACTTGCATCATCTATACGGTTGGAGATGGTTAATTCCCTACTCATAGTGATGGTTATCCTTTAAGGTTAACAATAATTCAAGAGATTCATAAAAGTAATGTAAGGGTACTGATACGTCTCGTACTCTACCACTACGAGAGGTATTAGTAAGCACAATCAATATATATATGAATGTATGCCTAGTAAATTGTGTGCGGCTCATCATACGTAGTGATCATCACAATGTCGAATATAATTCATAAAAAACCCAACTCGCTCCGTATCCCATAACTACGGAGATTCGCCAGTGTGTACTACACTATCGTGGATTTACATGAACACCTCGAGGCGGCACAACACATGAGTCGAATGAATTACGTGACACGATTTGTTCATGGAGTGACTATTTGCGACATCCAATTCCAGAAGTGATGTAGCATGTATTACAAATTACTTACATCAATTTGTGCACCACTACTCAAACCCATGGAATTACACATCAACTAAGAGGCTCACTACCCAGAGTGCATTACATCTACGATAAATATTTGAATCACTAGTTGTGATACTGTGAATGTTGGCAATCAGCGCCCACATTGATTTTATTATTTGTGGGGCATGATGATGGGGGTTATCAAACTGATTTGAATTGCTGATGCAAAGTAGACTTGAAGTCGCCATTAGCCACTTACCTCGAAATCCCGCAGTTGACTAGAACCTGTAGAATACGTAAAGTTAGAGAATCTGCCGATTCTCTTACTTTAAATTGACTCTTGATATGCGGTTTTAAGATTCTAAGTAAGGGATCTCGGTTACAAAGAGGGAAGGTGTTAAGCACCCTCTTTACCCATACGAATGTATGGTCTCTACTTCGTGTGGTAAAATACTCTTAAAGGATAGAAGGTAGATTAGATGGGACTAGGAAAACTTCGATTTCTAATGTAACAAGGTCCGAAAATTCAACAAGCCACAGAGCATACATCCAAAGAGTGTCTAGAAGGATTTTAAACAAATGATGATGGAATATGGACTAAGTTGCCATGAATTTTGGATGTGACAGGATCCAGGGTTCTGGCAAGTCACAGAGCATGCGTTCAATGGTAGTGTAATGACCTGAAAAATTTCATGCCAAGACTCGAGTACTACCTCTATTTTTCCTTAGAAGTTAATGTGGGTTAATTAGCGTTAAACTCAATTGCTTGTGAAATTTGCATCAATCACTTTAAATTTGATCTGCAGGACCCAAAACCTGTAAAATCGTTAATGCTATGTTACCCTAAAATCTAGGATTCAACGCTAAATCCAGTTGCTCTTAGGAATTTTTAGAAACTTTGGATTAGACCTGGACCGCGCGTCGAAAGTCCGATAGCGTCGATCTTAGACAATTTTGGTCATCTTGTTGGGCTTGACCATCACCTCAAAAATCAAGTCTAGATGATGTCCTGGGTCGATTTGCTTGAGTTCGGAGTAAAGAGTGTGAGAAAGCTGAGAAATTAAATATGATTTTATGAAATCTGAGTCGTGTCGCTTACGCGACGGTTTTAAGCACTCTGACCATTGGATTATGACCCAATTTTACCCTCGGATCAAGGAAGATGGCCCTGGCATGTCATAGTGCTTGTGGACCTGATCGAGTTTTAATGACCGTTGAATTGAGAGTGGTCCGCCATGACTGATCTGTAAATCCAATCAGTACAAAAACTCAGCCTGACCTAGATCCATGGTCAGTGAGCTTAAGTCCGACCGCATGTGGAGAAAGGACCACCAGAAGTGTTCCGTTGAATCGGAATAGGCCTGATTTGGTTTGACGGATGACTTCTGCTTGCTTCACCACATATGCACATTCAATGTTTATCCAAGGTGAAGCAACCGCAGCGAGTGTACGCGCCTAATGGTAGATTTCCTGTATCAGGTGGGGTAAGGAGAGAAGCTATGTGTGCTAACATACATCTTACGTCAGATTATCCTTATCGCTCGTTCGAATAGGAGGACCGAATCGCTCCCTTTTGGCCGACTCATTTGTAAGCTTGCACATGAGTTTGGCTATAGGCTTGGGGTAGAAAAGCTGGTACCTGTTCGATACATTAATGAGACGACCCTAAAGTAGATGGACATTGGGCCTCGTCGACGACAAGCCTCACCTGAAGAAAGTGAGGATGAGACAGAGAGCGATGAGGAAGAGAGTTATGGCGAAAGTGGAGCAGAGATAGAAGAAGAGGAAGAGTAGGACGAGGAAGAGGTGGAGGCCCAGGATATGAGTGAGAGTTCTCCTCCTGTGGCACAAAGCAGAGCGTAGATCAGGCTGTCAGGGATGCCCGCATAGCTTGTCTTGAAGAGGGTCAGGCTGTTCTACGGCAGGATATTATGGATCTTCGAGGCCTCGTGAAGCATAAGTTCAAGAAGATGTCTCAAACTTTGAAGTCTATCTTGTGTTGTTTGCAGGATAAGGGTGCCCCTCCTCCATCTCCTGATTCTGATGAGTAGTTGTAGTTGTAGTCGTCCTTTGCTCTGTTTGTTGTTTATTTTTGTGTGTAGCCATTGTTGGCGTAGTAGTTTAGGAGTTGTTTGTTGTTTGAAGCTTTAGATGTTTTAGTTCACATGCTTTCTCTGTTGCGATTCATGTAATGATGCACTTCTTGTATTACGACAATTTTGTTAAATGGAATACATGTTGTTATCTTTGAGTTGTGATATAAATGCTGTGTGGGTGGATTATGTGAATGTTGGATCTCACAGGTTGCATCCTCTATTGAATGTAGGGTATGCCTCCTAAGGGTTCGAAGACTTCGGCCCGTCTCTCTTTGGTCGAGTCGCTTGCCGGGGTTTCTCCCATAGGCGATAGCCAGACGAATCCACAGTCGGGCCCGTCTCATATTGGTGTTGGGCTGAACTCTCAGCCAGCTACTAGCCTCGCTGCTGGGCCGACTCCTGTGATACCACCCATGGTTACACTAGTTACACCTTCGGTTCCTGAGCCGAACCGTGCATCTGCGTCGACGCCGTATGCATCTTTGTATGCTCCGCCTCCTGATAGGTTTGAGCAAATGATGTTGTTGATTCAGCAGCAGCAGATTCAGCAGCAGCAACACCACCACCACCAGCAGCAGCAGCAGTTTGTCTTCCATGGCTGGCATCTTTGCTCAGTCGATGGAAGCGACTCCCCCTGCTTCACCTATGCACCCATCTGGGAGCGCTAGTGCAAGCGGCATATTTGAGCGATTCCAACGCTTACGACCTCCCACATTTGTGGGTTCTCATAGACCCGAGGAGGCCGAGTACTGGATTGATCGCATCTCTAAGATGCTGAGGCCGCTGCACTGTTCTGAGGTTAAGCAGGTCGAGCTGCCTCCTTCATGTTTGAGAAGGAGGCCAGTTTATGGTGGGACAGTGTTCTCCGCATAGTTGCGGAAGGGTATGAGTGGACGTGGCAGGTGTTTAAGGCACACTTCCACGAGAAGTATTTTTCAGTTACGTACCGACACGAGAAGGAGAGTGAGTTCCTTCGCCTCCGACAGGGAGGGATGTCAGTGACTGAGTATGAGAACCGGTTTACTGAGCTAGGTTGCTATGCTCCATTTCTTCTGGGTGATCAGCCGATGCAGATGCGGTGTTTTTCTAAGGGGTTGAGGCCTGAGATCCGATCGAAGATGTGCTGTGCTAGCATATCTTCTTATGCTGAGTTGGTGAGCATGTCTCTGCGAGCTGAGCAGGATGGGGACAGGTCGTCCCGTATGCGAGCACCTATAGTTTCTAGACCGCGACCTGACTTTTCGAGCCCACCTTTTCTCGGCAAGAGGCCACGGGCAGATTCTCCTTCGAGGCGTGCAGCGCCGCCCGCTCAGTAGATGCGTTCTGACTTACGCTGTCATATTGTGGGAAGATGGGGCATTTGGATCGTAATTGCTTTACGCAAATGCGGGATAATGGATTTACTCCACCGCAGAGGATCAGCCGTCCGATTCCGCAAGTTATATCTCCTCCACCCCTTCGTTCAGCGCCAGCTCATCCATCCTTCAGACCTCCTGTACCTCGCTTCAGGCCACCTCAGCGGCCCATGGTTCCTTCGCCGAATCATCCACAGCAGGCTCGAGTTCACGCGCTTACAGCTGAGTGCCTATGGCTGACTTGGTATCGAGATCCTTTGAGGTTACAGCTCACATCCAAGGTATTCCCGTTTCTTTGTTGGTGGATACAGGGTCTACTACCTCTCTTATATCGTATGCGGCAGTTAAGCGCCTAAGTTTAGGCATTGTTACTATGAAGGGAGTGACACTCACTACCGCTACAGGGATCTCCTCTGATATGACCAGGCGTTGTATGGGTTGTTTGATTGATCTTGGGAGCAGATCGATTCTTGTTGACTTGTTTGTCGCACCGCTATACCATTACGATGTCATTTTAGGTATGGATTGGCTCACGAAGATGCGAGCAGAGATTGATTGTGAAGCTAAGCTGGTGACAATTCATGGACCTGAGGGCGAGACAGTTACTTTTCCTGTTCAGGTCAGTTACCCTTTTCATTTTGGTTATTATAGTTCTCTATTAGAGAGTATTGCTAGTTCGGCGCTTGAAAGTACGCCAGTAGTTCGGGATTTTGAAGATGTGTTTGAGTCAATTCCTAGATTACCCCCTCAGCACAAGATTGATTTTACTATCAATCTCATGCCTGGTGCGACACCTATTTCTTTGCCTACCTATCGTATGCCTCCAAGTGAAATGGAGGAATTAAGAAAGTAGATAGATGGCTTGTTAAATCTGGGTTTTATTCGGCCTAGTGTGTCTCCTTGGGGAGCACCTGTCCTGTTTGTTAAGAAGAAGGATGGTTCCTTGCGATTATGTATAGATTATCGCAGGTTAAATCAGGTGACTGTGAAGAACAAGTATCCTTTGCCCAGGATCGAAGATCTATTTGATCAGTTGAAGGGGGCATGGTACTTTTTGAAGGTTGATCTGTAGTCAGGGTATCATCAGTTGCGCGTCAAGAATGAGGACGTACAGAAGACCGCATTCAGGACTAGTTTTGGCCATTATGAGTTCCTTATGATGTCGTTCGGTCTTACGAACGCACCGGCCGTGTTCATGGATCTGATGAACAGGGTGTTTCGGCCATTTTTGTTCCGATTCGTCATTGTTTTTATCGATGACATTTTAATATACTCTGCGAGTCGGGTAGAGCACGAGGAACACTTGAGAGCGGTCTTGGATACTCTCAGGACGAATCAGCTTTTTGCATAGTTCAAGAAATGTGATTTCTGGAAAGAGGAAGTCAAGTTCCTAGGACATGTGGTGTCCAAGGAAGGGATAACTGTCGATCTTGCTAAGGTAGCTGCAGTTTAGGATTGGAAGCAGCCTGGTTCGGTTACTTAGGTGAGAAGCTTTCTGGGTCTAGCAGGCTATTATCGACGCTTCATACGAGACTTCTCGAAGATAGCCAGACCGTTGTCTCAGTTGACACGGAAAGATTTGAAGTTTACTTGGAATGAGAGGGCGAAGATAGCTTTTCAAGAGCTGAAGGACAAGTTGACGTCCGCCCCTGTGATAGTATTGCCAGAGCAAGGGGTTAAGTATACGATATATATTGATGCCTCTCGCATTGGTCTGGGTTGTGTCCTTATGCAGAAGGACAGGGTGATTGCATATGCTTCGAGACAGTTGAGGAAACACAAAGAGAATTACCCTACACACGACCTGGAGTTGACAGCTATCATTTTCGTATTAAAGCTCTGGAGACATTACCTCTATGGAGAGGAGTTCGAGCTCTTTTGCGACCACAAGATCCTTAAGTATATCTTCACACAGCGTGACTTGAATATGAGGCAACGCCGATGGATGGAAACATTGAAAGATTTTAAGTTCGATGTTTCTTACCGTCCCGGCAAGGCAAACCTTATGGCAAACGCGCTGAGTCGCAAGAAGGCTATTGAGTTTGCGGCTCCGCTAATGATAACAGAATAGGACATGATAGAGTTTGTGCGAGACTTTAAGTAGAAACTTACGGTGGAAGAGCCGTATGAGGTTATCGTACACATTCGAGTACAGCCCCTCATTGACGAGATGATCATTGCAGCTTAGGTAGATGACGAGCTATTAGTGAAGATGAGAGAGCGGGTTGGTACAGATGAGGACTCCGAGTGGAGTGTTGGTTCAGATGGGGGCCTACGAGATCGTGGCCGGCTATGTGTCCCAGACATCCCTGACTTGAGACGGGAGGTTCTCGAATCAGCCCATAATTCTAAGCTTGTGATGCATCCAGGTAGCACGAAGATGTATCAAGATATGAGAAGATCCTATTGGTGGGACAACATGAAGGTTCACATTGCTGAGTTTGTATCTCGTTGTCTCACGTGCCAGCAGGTCAAGGCAGAGCATCGCCAACCTCCTGGACTGCTTCAGCCCATGCCCATAGCAGAATGGAAGTGGGACTTCATCTCTTTGGATTTTATTTCAGGGTTGCCGAGAACGAGGAAGGGACATGACTCTATTTGGGTGATCATCGACCGATTGACGAATTCGGCTCATTTCTTACCGATTAGAGTCACAAACTCTGAAGACGAGTTGGCTAGGTTATACATCAAGGAGATTGTACGTCTACATGGAGTTCCCTTGGAGATTGTGTCTGACAGAGACACGCGATTCACATCTATCTTCTGGACTCGTATCCAAGAAGCGATGGGTGTGAAATTGAAGTTCAACACCACATTTCATCCGCAGGCAGATGGGCAGACGGAACATGTAAATCAGATTCTGGAAGACATGTTGCGAGCTTGTGTTTTGGATTTCAAGGACAGTTGGGATGATTGTCTCCCTTATGCAGAGTTCGCGTATAACAATAGCTTCCAGGCGAGTATCGGCATGACTCCCTATAAGGCATTGTATGGTCGCCCGTGTAGAGCACCGCATTGCTAGGCAGAAGTTGGTGAGCGCAGTTTGATTGGCCCAGAGTTGGTACAGGCGACTTTAGAGAAAGTTAACATTATTCGACGTTGTAACGCCCTAAAATTCGGGGGTCGAGCATAACTCAGCTCCCGAGTTCCAAAACATCACTTATGCAACATATTTGATGATGGATGTATGTTGACTGTACTAGTGCATAAAACATGGAATAGATTAAGCCAAAACACAGATATGACTCAGGGATAAGTGAATAAAGCAAGCGAAAGACTTATAGAAAAATATGTGTACAAGTGCAAACCCCTAAATTACATATACAAGCCAGATCGTATGAAAGTGTTATTTAACAAAATTGTAAGTATCAAATTACATCATTTAAGTTCCCAAAAATAATCTCAAAATCCCGCACATCAGACCGAGGCTCTCTAAAACCCGTCTGAAAACTGCATATAGGAGAAGGCAGCCTTGTCATCATCCAGCTCCCGCTCTGCCTCAGAAGTCGCATCCACATCTGCAACATCAGAGCCTAAGACAGAGTCTGATGGGTGTTTAACACCGCCCCAGAAACGTGGGAGTGAGTGATCAACTCAGTGGAACAATAAGGCACTGGTTAACATGTTATCAGTTCAATCAAACAGTAATGATAAAGCAGGACAATTAAATAAATCCTAAGTACTCTTATTAATGCAAGGATGAATGTAATATGATGCGTGCCCTCACGCGTACACCCTCAGCGTCTTCATCTTACGTTATGCTCGGGGTCACTACAAAGGGCTCGTCACCAATTTATGTAGGCCGACAGCACGAATATAGTGTCCCATACCACCATAATCGGCTCACGAGTTTAATTGCTCACTGGTCACTACGGGGAGGCTCGTCACCCCAGCGTAGGCCCACAGCTCGACCACGGTGTCCCATACCACCATGTCCGGCTCATGAGTCTTAGCGGATCAAGTACCATAGTTAATAGGATTTCACTGGTAAGTTCGGTACCCTAGATTCAAACAGTAGCGTCCAATACATGGTGAACATACATCGGACAATCGGGTTACTTGACGAACTCGACTAGCATGAGCGCACGTTGAGTTGAGCGACATAGAGTGCGCAAACACTCCGCGTGGCCAAACCACTGCCGACAACTCTAATACGGCTCGGGTTCATCTAATACGTCCTACGTGGCGAAAGCAATGTCAACCACGAACATAGGGTCAATTACCGATTTCCTGGACTAAGGCATAGTCCCAAACATCTTACACTACTACAGATATTCATATGGAATGTAAAACATTAATGGAACAACAACTCAAATCATGGTACATACGCATCTGAAGAATGTCAACTTAACATAGATGTAAGCATAGGAGATGCTTGAATCTAAATAACTTGGAATGTAACTGCATAAAGGAAATCATGCGCATCAATAGGAGTATTGAGAATCACTTCTCAACGCCCACAATAAGTGTAATAAGTTACACTTTAGATCATTCATGCATTTCTACAAACACTTAGCATACATGGAACAACATACATGACGTATGTTGGAATACATGCACTTAGACAATTCCTTTTACCAAGGAGTCGTCATACATGCATCTAGCATACATACATGATAAATAATCATGGCAAACATAAGTGCATATTTTATACGTATACGGTACTTTATAAATACACATAGAATACACAAATCTCAATATAGCACATGCATATCAGGAAAGCAATGTAAACGCAACATTTGGCATGTGAAATCTCATCCATAACAAGAATAAATCACTAACTGGGATTGAAAGCCTTGAAAACCATAACCTATACACTTAAAGTCCGCACCTTAAGCAAAGAAAGAACCACTGAACTGATTTAGATGAGTTGTCTTCGTCAACGGCGCTAGAATACCTTAAAACAAGGATAGAAATGAGATACAACAACTCCAAAACTAATCTAAGCTCTAACATAGGTTAGGGTTAGGTTAACTTACCCCAAAAGAACTCAGAACCGTCAGAAGAACGATTCAAAGTGAAGGTTCAAAGATGAAGAAGAACAAGGAAGAAACCAAGATGATTCACCAACTCATCTCTCTCACTTTCTCTCTTTTCCACTTTCTTTCCAAGCTAGGGTTAGAGAAAATCGTATGGAAAAGAGAGCTAGGGTTTAAGGACTATAAATAGGCCTATTCTTGATGAAAATAACCCCAGGGACAAGGTATACTTAGGTTATAACCAAAGCATGCCTTTCTCGATCCAACGAAGCACTTCTGGTGGGCCTATAACCACGAAAGGTCGGACTTAAGCTCATTGACCATGGATCTAGGTCAAGCTGAGTTTTCATACTGACCAGCTCTTCAGATCAGCTGTGGCGGACCACACTCAATTCAACGGTCACGGAATCTCGATCAAGTCCACAAGCACTAGGATATGCCTGCGCCACCTATCCTGATCAGAGGGTGAAATTGGGTCAGAATCCAACGGTCAGATAGCTTAAAATCGTCGCGCAAGCGACACGACTCAGATTTCATAAAAAGCTTAATAAATTCCAACCGTTCCCACACTCTTCACTCCGAGCTCAAACAAATCGACCCAGAACATCACATGGACTTGATTTTCGAGGTGATGGTCAAGCCCAACTCAATGACCGCAACAGCCTAAGATCATCGCCATCGGACTTTCGACGCGCGGTCCAGGTCCGATCCAGATCTTCCAAAAATTTTCTAGAACAACTGGATTTAGCGATGGATCCCAGATTTCTGAGTAACGTAGCGCTCACTAATCTACACGTTTAGAGCCATGCAGATACAATTTAAAGTGATTGATGCGAATTTCACAAGCAATCGAGAAAAGCGCTAATTACCCCAAAAAAAAACAACTACTTAAGGAAAGATTAGCACAAAATTTTCAAGGTCGTTACAATCTACCCCCCTTAAAGAAAATTTCGTCCTCGAAATTCATACCTTCATATAAGCCTCAAGGATCAGAGGGTAGGTCTTCCTGACCTCAGCTTCAGATTCCCAAGTAGCCTCTTCCACACCATGATGCGTCCATAGCACCTTCACAAGAGGGATAACCTTGCTACGTAATACCTGCTCCTTCCTATCGAGAATACGCGTCGGTCGCAGTACATAAGTGGCATCCTCACTCAACTGCACTTGCTCCCAACTGATAATATGCGAAGGATCAGGAACGTATTTCTTCAGCATAGAAACATGAAATACGTTATGCACGCCCGCAAGAGGCGTGGGCAAAGCAAGGCGGTATGCTACCGCTCCCACTCGATCCAGAACTTGAAATGGACCAATAAATCTTGGCGTCAGCTTTCCCTTCTTACCGAACCGTAGAACTCCCTTCATAGGAGAGACCTTCAGAAAAACATGGTCTCCCACTACAAACTCAAGCGGTCGACGCCTCGTATTAGCATAACTCTTCTGCCTGCTCTGCGCTGTCAGAAGTCAATATCGAATGATGTCAACCTTCTCCGAAGTCACCTGCACTAACTCTGGGCCAAGCAAACTATGCTCACCAATTTCTGCCCAACAATGTGGTGCTCTGCACGGGCAACCATACAACGCCTCATAGGGAGCCATGCCGATACTCGCCTGGAAACTATTATTATACGCGAACTCTGCATACTGAAGATAATCATCCCAACTGTCTTTGAAATCCAAAACATAAGCTCGCAACATATCCTCCAGGACTTGATTCACGCGCTCCGTCTGCCCATCTGTTTGCGGATGAAACGCGGTGCTGAACTTCAGTTTCACACCCATTGCTTCCTGGATACGAGTCCAGAAGATAGATGTAAAACGCGTGTCTCTATCAGACACAATCTCCAGGGGAACTCCATGCAGACGCACTATGTCCTTGATATACAACCTAGCCAACTCGTCTGCAGAGTAAGTGACTCTAATCGGTAAGAAATGCGCCGACTTCGTTAATCGATCGACGATCACCCAGATAGAGTCAAATCCCTTCCTCGTCCTCGGCAACCTAGAAATAAAATCCATAGAGATGAAATCCCACTTCCATTCAGCTATGGGCATGGGCTGCAACAACCCAGGAGGTTGACGATGCTCTGCCTTGACCTGCTGGCACGTGAGACAACGAGAAACAAATTCAGCAATCTGGACCTTCATATTGTCCCACCAATAAGACCTCTTCATATCCTGATACATCTTCGTGCTACCTGGAAGCATTGCAAGTTTAGAACTATGGGCTAACTCGAGAACCTCACGTCTCAAGTCAGGGATGTCAGGAACACATAACCGGCCACGAAAACGTAGGCCCCCATCAGAACTAACACTCCAGTCGGAGTTCTCATCTGTACCAACCCGCTGCCTCATCTTCACCAAAAGCTCATCATCTGCCTGAGCTGCAACGATCCTCTCGTCGATAACGGGCTGTACACGAATGTGTGCGATAACCTCATACGGCTCAACCACCGTAAGCTTTTGCTCAAAATCGCGCACGAACTCCAACATATCCCACTCTGCTATCATCAGCGAAGCCGCAAACTCAATAGCCTTCTTGCGACTCAACGCATCTGCCACAAGGTTCGCCTTGCCCAGATGGTAAGAAACATCGAACTTGAAGTCCTTCAATGTTTCCATCCGTCTGCGCTGTCTCATATTTAAATCACGCTGCGTGAAGATATACTTAAGGCTCTTGTGGTCGTAAAAGAGCTCGAACTCCTCACCATAGAGGTAATGTCTCCAAAGCTTTAATGCGAATATGACAGCTGCCAATTCCAGGTCGTGCGTAAGGTAATTCTCTTCGTGTTTCCTCAACTGACGCGAAGCATAAGCAATCACCTTGTCCTTCTGCATAAGGACACAACCCAGACCAACGCGAGAGGCGTCAGTATAAATAATATACTTAACTCCTTGCTCTGGCAATACTAGCACAGGGGCGGACGTCAACTTATCCTTCAGCTCCTGAAAAGCTAACTCCGCCTGCTCACTCCAAGCAAACTTCAAATCCTTCCGTGTCAGCTGCGACAACGGTCTAGCAATCTTCGAGAAGTCTTGAATAAAGCGTCGATAATAGCCTGCAAGACCCAGTAACTGAACCAGGCTGCTTCCAGTCCTGCACTGCAGCTACCTTGGCAAGGTCGACGGCTATTCCTTCCTTGGACACCACATGTCCTAGGAACTTGACTTCCTCTTTCCAGAAATCACACTTCTTGAACTGTGCGAAAAGCTGATGCTCCCTAAGAGTATCCAAAACCGCTCTTAAGTGCTTCTCGTGCTCTGCCCAGCTCGCCGAATATATCAAGATGTCATCAATAAAGACAATGATGAATCGAAATAGGAATGGCCGAAACACCCTGTTCATCAGATCCATGAACACGGCCGGTGCGTTGGTCAGACCGAACGACATCACAAGGAACTCATAATGACCGAAGCTGGTCCTAAAAGCGATCTTCTGCACGTCCCCATCCTTGACGCGCAACTGATGATACCCTGACTGCAGATCAACCTTCGAAAAGTACCATGCCCCCTTCAACTGATCAAACAGATCATCAATCCTGGACAAATGGTACTTATTCTTCACAGTTACCAGATTCAACCTGCGATAATCAATACACAATCGCAAGGAACCATCCTTCTTCTTCATAAACAAAACAGGTGCTTCCCAAGGAGAGACACTGGGCCAAAAAAAACCCAATTCCAACAAACCATCTATCTGCTTCCTCAACTCCTCCATTTCACCCGGAGGCATACGATAGGTGGGTAAAGAAATGGGCGCCGCACCAGGCATAAGATCGATAACAAAATCAATCTCACGCTGAGGAGGTAATCCAGGAATCGACTCAAACACATCTTCAAACTCCTGAACTACCGGCGTACTAACCAACGCCGATTCGGCCGCACTCTCCAACAGAGAAGAATAAAAATCAATACGAAGAGGGTAACTGACCTGAACTGGGAAAGTAACAATCTCGCCCTCAGGTCTATGGATCGTCACTGATCTAGCTTCACAATCAATCTCAGCTCGCATCCTCGTGAGCCAATCCATACCCATAATAACATCGTAGTGATAAAGCAGTGCGACTAGCAAATCAACACGGATCGATCCACTTCCCAGATCGACCAAACAATCCATACAACGCTTGCCCAAGGCAGAGGAAATCCCCGTAGCAGCAGTAAGCGTCACTCCTTGCATAGGAACAGATCTCAAACCCAAACGCCTAACTGCCGCATAAGAAATAAGAGAAGTAGTGAACCCTGTATCCACTAGCACAGAAACGGGAATACCTTCAATATGCACTGTCTCCTCAAAGGACCTCGGCACCAAGTCAGACATAGGCGCTTCAGCTGAAAGTGCATGAACACGAGCTTGCTGCTGACGATTCGGCGGAGGAACCATGGGCCGCTGAGGTGGCCTGAAACCAGGAACTGCAGGTCTGAAGGATGGATGAGCTGGCACTGATCGAAGAGGAGGAGGAGAAATAACCTGAGGTATCGGACGGCTAACCCTCTGCGATGGAGTAAAACCACCTGCTCGCATACGAGAGAAGCAGAAACGGTCCAAGTGCCCCACCTTCCCACAATAAGAACATCTAAGATCAGCTCTCATCTGCTGAGCAGGCGGCGCTGAACGCCTCGGAGGAGAATCAACTCGCGGCCTCTTGCCGAGGAAAGGTACACCCTGGAAATCCGGTCGCGGCCTAGGAACCATCGGTGCTCGCATGCGGGACGCTCTATCTCCATCCTGTTCTGCTCACAAGGACATGCTCACCAGCTCCGCATACGAAGAAATGCTAGCACAGCAAATCTTCGATCGGATCTCAGGTCTCAATCCCTCAGAAAAACGCTGCATCCTCATCGGCTGATTACCTAGGATCAAAGGAACATACCGCCCCAACTCAGTAAACTGGTTCTCATACTCCGTAACCGACAACCCTCCCTGGCGGAGGCGAAGGAACTCACTCTCCTTCTCATGTCGGTACGTCACCGGGAAATACTTCTCGTGGAAGCGCGCCTCAAACGCCTGCCACAACCAAACAAAATCCTCCTCGACAGTGCGAAGCACACTGTCCCACCACAAACTGGCCTCCTTCTCAAACATGAAGGTGGCAAGCTCAACCTGCTCGACCTCAGAGCAGTGCAGCGGTCTCAGCATCTTAGAGATGCGGTCTATCCAATACTCGGCCTCCTCGGGTCTATGAGAACCCGCAAAAGTAGGAGGTCGCAAGCGCTGGAATCTCTCGAATGTGCCGCTGGCACTGGCACTGGCACTCGCAGATGGAGGCATAGGTGAAACAGGTGGAGTCGCCCCCACAGACTGAGCAAAGATGCCAACCATGGAAGAGAGGAACTCCTGCTGTTGCTGCTGGTGCTGGTACTGCTGCTGCTGCTGCATCAACAACATCATCTACTCAAACCTATCAATAGGTGAAGCAGACAAAGGTGCACGGCTCGGCTCAGGAACCGAGGGCGTGACTGGAGGAGCCATAGGTGTCGACCCAACATCGGCACGAGATGGACCCGCCTGCGGATCCGACTGGCTATCGCTCAAGGGAGGAACCCCAGCAAGCGACTCAATCAGAGAGAGACGGGCCGAAGTCTTCGAACCCTTAGGAGGCATCCCTACATTCAATCAGAGGATGCAACCTGTCAGATTCTAAGTCACATAATCCATCCACACAACAACGCAGCACAGCACAACTCCAAAGATAAACAACATGCATTCCATTAATCAAAATCGTCGCAATACAAGTAGTGCAACAATACATGAATCACGACTAGGAAAGCATGAAAACAACAACATCTACAACTTCAAACAACCACAGCAACTACAACAACCACAAACAACTACCACAACTACAACACTACTACACTCCAACTACAAGCCAACAATGGCTATGCACAGAAAGAAAAACACAAACAAAGTAAAGACAACCACGACGACAGCCACTCGTCGGAATCAGGAGATGGAGGTGGAGCACCCTTATCCTACAAGCAACACAGGATAGACTTCAAAGTCCGAGACATCTTCCTAAGCTTATGCTTAACAAAGCCTCGAAGATCAACCATATCCTGGCGTAAAGCAGCTTGCCCTTCTTCAAGCCGTGTAAGACGGGAATCTCTGGCAGTCTGCTCTGCGCCCTGCTCTGGTACCACAGGAGGAGAGCTATCACTCGAATCCTGTACCTCAATCTCTTCCTCGTCTTGCTCTGCTTCTTCCTCAGACTCCGCACCACCTTCAGCATAACTCTCTTCATCACCGCTCTCAGACTCAGCCTCACCCTCTGAGGCAAGCCAACCAGAACCAACCTCTATCAGCTTAAGAGTCCTCAAATTGATATAACGAACAGGAACCGGCTTCTCAGCTCCAAGCCTATAGCCAAACTCATGTGCAATCCTGCAAATGAGGCGGCCAAAGGGAAGCGACTCGGTCCTTCTACTCGAACGAGTGATGAGAATAATCTGGCGCAGGATGTACGTCGGCACACACAACTTCGCTTCCTGCCCCACCTGATTCAGAAAATCCACCATTAGGCGCGTACACTCGCTGCGGTTGCTCCACCTTGGATATACATTGAACGTAAAGATGTGGTGAAGCAAACGGAAGTCATCCATCATGAAGGAAGCCAGAAGACTCCTATTCGGCTGCCATTCGACCAGACGACCACACAAGGATCGGGTGCGACGATCCCTCTCGTACACACTGTCCATATTCTTCTCGCTGGCATGCACTTCCCCAAGTGGCACTCTCAGGAGGTGGGATATCAAAGCAACATCGACGATACCCACATGACTGCTACCACAAGGAATCTTAAACTGTAGAGGCTCCAGCAAAGGCTCCAGAATGTTGGCATAAAAGGCTCGAACAGTGCTAGCATTCGCGCGATACTCGCCTTCAAACAAGGGACCCCAACCAGCCCCTTCTAGGCGCTCCAACAAGAAGAACTCACCAAAGAGCCGCGGATCAACATGAGCCTCAAAAAGGACTCTACGGCCTTCATAGACTCCATGCGACAATTCTGCCAATAAGGTCCTACTAACAGGAGCTCGATGATCGAGGTCTCGCTTCGTCTGGAATTCACGTGTGGCGGATGTGCTAGTAGCGGCACCTCTCGGCCTCCGTGCACGGGTTGGGCGGCTCGGCTCGGCTTCATCCACGGGCGCTCTCTTCTTCCCCATCAAGGAAAGAAGAGAAGAAATGGAAAAGATGGCCGTCACAATCTCAAAGAGGGCCAAGAGAAATGAGAGAAAGAGAGAAATAGGAAGATGGTGAAGCTTCCACACAACTATTAGCCAAATAGGGAAAATAAGGGCTCAAATGAGAAGGAAAGAAGAAGAAATTAGCAATGGGAAGGAAGATTTGAAGATGGGGTGATGGGTTTGCACGAAAAATGGAGGAAGATGAAGATTTAGGAGGGATTTAAGAGAGTTTGGAGAGGTTTTTGAAGAAAGGGAGAGCTTGGGAGTGGGTTTTGTGAAGGATATAAGTAAAAGAAAGAGGTATAAAGGGAAAACCGTGGAGAGGTGGGCCACATTAGGCCTAGGAACTATCGGCCCGCCGCGGCCCGGCCCGCCAAGCCAGCTGATCGGCGATCCCTCTCCGAACCGGCGATGGCATCGCCAGTCTCTGGACATATCGGGGATGCCTCGCCGTTTTGGCCAGGCCCTCCTGGTCCCCCATGGTCTGAATGATGTGGTTTCCCCCTGGGTCTCACAGAAAATGCCCCGATTGGCCCCTTGCGTAGTTTGACGCCTATCAGGTCATTTTGACAGAAATCTGATTCAAATAACGATTTCTTGCAGGTTTAAAGATGAAAAAAAGGAGGATATACCATCTAAACTCATTAATAGAGGGTCTAGAAAAGGTTTCAGGTCGCTGTGTGTGATCAGGTAGGAGTACAGACTCGATCTCGACGAGGGTTCTCAGGAAACTTTCGCCGATAGGAACTACGGAGCACAAACACAAAAGCGATAATAGACCCGCACCCAAATACACTAAAGTGACGACAACATGTGGTGTATGACCATAACCCAGGTCCGGTTTAATCTAGATCATGCTCTGATACCAACTTGTAACGCCTTGAAATTCGGGGGTCGAGCATAACTCAGCTCCCGAGTTCCAAAACATCACTTATGCAACATATTTGATGATGGATGTATGTTGACTGTACTAGTGCATAAAACATGGAATAGATTAAGCCAAAACACAGATATGACTCAGGGATAAGTGAATAAAGCAAGCGAAAGACTTATAGAAAAATAAGTGTACAAGTGCAAACCCCTGAATTACATATACAAGCCAGATCGTATGAAAGTGTTATTTAACAAAATTGTAAGTATCAAATTACATCATTTAAGTTCCCAAAAATAATCCCAAAATCTCGCACATCAGACCGAGGCTCTCTAGAACCCGTCTGAAAACTGCATATAGGAGAAGGCAGCCTCGTCATCATCCAGCTCCCGCTCTGCCTCAGAAGTCGCATCCACATCTGCAACATCAGAGCCTAAGACAGAGTCTGGTGGGTGTTTAACACCGCCCCAGAAATGTGGGAGTGAGTGATCAACTCAGTGGAACAATAAGGCACTGGTTAACATGTTATCAGTTCAATCAAACAGTAATGATAAAGCAGGACAATTAAATAAATCCTAAGTACTCTTGTTAATGCAAGGATGAATGCAATATGATGCGTGCCCTCACGCGTACACCCTCAGCGTCTTCATCTTACGTTACGCATGACATCGCCTCAAAGTGCGCCACATCTACAAAGCACATGCAAATGTGGTGCATGGATATGATTACCAAGTTGTTATTAGTCCATTTCACATAGCCGGATTGGGAAGCTAAGATACCTTCCTCATGTCAACATCCAAACAGTGATCCATTCTAGGGTCGTCAATCCTAGTCATCTCATACGATCATATGTTTGAGGTCGTAGCAAAGGGCTCGTCACCAATCAATGCACGCCTTTCATGCCTTTACTACCACAATTCGGCTCGTCACCTCCTTGCGGTATCTAGGTATGCTCGAGGTTACTACAAAGGGCTCGTCACCAATCAATGTAGGCCGACAACACGAATATAGTGTCCCATACCACCATAATCGGCTCACGAGTTTAATTGCTCACTGGTCACTACGGGGAGGCTCGTCACCCCAGCGTAGGCCGACAGCTCGACCACGGTGTCCCATACCACCATGTCCGGCTCATGAGTCTTAGTGGATCAAGTACCATAGTTAATAGGATTTCATTGGTAAGTTCAGTACCCTAGATTCAAACAGTAGCGTCCAATACATGGTGAACATACATCGGATAATCGGGTTACTTGACGAACTCGACTAGCACGAGCGCACGTTGAGTTGAGCGACATAGAGTGCGCAAACACTCCGCGTGGCCAAAGCACTGCCGACAACTCTAATACGGCTCGGGTTCGTCTAATACGTCTTACGTGGTGAAAGCAATCTCAACCACGAACATAGGGTCAATTACCGATTTCCTGGACTAAGGCATAGTCCCAAACATCTTACACTACTACAGATATTCATATGGAATGTAAAACATTAATGGAACAACAACTCAAATCATGGTACATACGCATCTGAAGAATGTCAACTTAACATAGATGTAAGCATAGGAGATGCTTGAATTTAAATAACTTGGAATGTAACTGCATAGAGGAAATCATGCTCATCAATAGGAGTATTGAGAATCACTTCTCAACGCCCACAATAAGTGTAATAAGTTACACTTTAGATCATTCATGCATTTCTACAAACACTTAGCATACATGGAACAACATACATGACGTATGTTGGAATACATGCACTTAGACAATTCCTTTTACCAAGGAGTCGTCATACATGCATCTAGCATACATACATGACAAATAATCATGGCAAACATAAGTGCATATTTTATACGTATACGGTACTTTATAAATACACATAGAATACACAAATCTCAATATAGCACATGCATATCAGGAAAGCAATGTAAACACAACATTTGGCATGTGAAATCTCATCCATAACAAGAATAAATCACTAACTGGGATTGAAAGCCTTGAAAACCATAACCTATACACTTAAAGTCCGCACCTTAAGCAAAGAAAGAACCACCGAACTGATTTAGACGAGTTGTCTTCGTCAACGGCGCTAGAATACCCTAAAACAAGGATAGAAATGAGATACAACAACTCCAAAACTAATCTAAGCTCTAACACAGGTTAGGGTTAGGTTAACTTACCCCAAAAGAATTCAGAACCGTCAGAAGAACGATTCAAAGTGAAGGTTCAAAGATGAAGAAGAACAAGGAAGAAACCAAGATGATTCACCAACTCATCTCTCTCACTTTCTCTCTCTTTTCCACTCTCTTTCCAAGCTAGGGTTAGAGAAAATCGTATGGAAAAGAGAGCTAGGGTTTAAGGACTATAAATAGGCCTATTCTTGATGAAAATAACCCCAGGGACAAGGTATACTTAGGTTATAACCAAAGCATGCCTTTCTCGATCCAACGAAGCACTTCTGGTGGGCCTATAACCACGAAAGGTCGGACTTAAGCTCATTGACCATGGATCTAGGTCAAGCTGAGTTTTCATACCGACCAGCTCTTCAGATCAGCCGTGGCGGACCACACTCAATTCAACGGTCACGGAATCTCGATCAGGTCCACAAGCACTAGGATATGCCTGGGCCACCTATCCTGATCAGAGGGTGAAATTGGGTCAGAATCCAACGGTCAGATAGCTTAAAATCGTCACGCAAGCGACACAACTCAGATTTCATAAAAAGCTTAATAAATTTCAACTGTTCCCACACTCTTCACTCCGAGCTCAAACAAATCAACCCAGAGCATCACATGGACTTGATTTTCGAGGTGATGGTCAACCCCAACTCAGTGACCGCAACAGCCTAAGATCATCGCCATCGGACTTTCGACGCGCGGTCCAGGTCCGATCCAGATCTTTCAAAAATTCCCCAGAACAACTAGATTTAGCGATGATCCCAGATTTCAGATTAACGTAGCGCTCACTAATCTACACGTTTAGAGCCATGCAGATACAATTTAATGTGATTGATGCGAATTTCACAACCAATCAAGAAAAGCGCTAATTACCCCAAAAAAACAACTACTTAAGGAAAGATTAGCACAAAATTTTCAAGGTCGTTACAGACGTCGACTTCTAACAGCCCAGAGCAGGCAGAAGAGTTATGTTGATATGAGGCAGCGACCGCTTGAGTTTGAGGTTGGAGACCATGTATTTCTTAAGGTTTCCCCTATGAAGGGAGTTTTGCTGTTCGGTAAGAAGGGAAAGCTCACGCCGAGATTTATTGGTCCATTTCAAATGCTGGATCGAGTGGGAGCTGTAGCACACCGCCTTGTGTTACCCACACCACTTGCGGGCGTGCATAACGTATTTCATGTTTCTATGCTGAAGAAGTACATTCCTGATCCTTCACATATTATCAGTTGGGAGCAAGTACAGTTGAGCGATGATGTCACATATGTACTGCGACCGACACGTATCTTAGACAGGAAGGAGCAGATATTGCCTAGCAAGGTCATCCCTCTTGTGAAAGTATTGTGGACGCATCATAGTGAAGAAGAGGCTACTTGGAAAACTGAAGCTGAAGTCAGAAAGAGCTACCTTCAGATCCTTGAGGAGTATGAGAAGGTACGAATTTCGAGGATGAAATTTTTCTTTAAGGGCGGTAGATTGTAATGACTCAAAAAATTTCGTGCCAAGACCCAAGTACTACCTCTATTTTTCCTTAGAAGTTAATGTGGGTTAATTAGCGTTAAACTCAATTGCTTGTGAAATTTGCATCAATCACTTTAAATTTGATCTACAGGACCCTAAACCTGTAAAATCGTTAACGCTATGTTACCTTGAAATTTAGGATTCAACGCTAAATCCAGTTGCTCTTGCGAATTTTTGGAAACTTTGGATCGGACCTGGACCGCGCATCAAAAGTCCGATAGTGTCGATCTTAGACAATTTTGGTCATCTTGTTGGGCTTGACCATCACCTCAAAAATCAAGTCCAGATGATGTCTTGGGTCGATTTGCTTGAGTTCGGAGTAAAGAGTGTGAGAAAGCTGAGAAATTAAATATAATTTTATGAAATCTGAGTCATGTCGCTTGTGCGATGATTTTAAGCACTCTGACCATTGGATTATGACCCAATTCACCCTCGGATTAGGGAAGATGGCCCTGGCATGTCATAGTGCTTGTGGACCTGATCGAGTTTCGATGACCATTGAATTGAGAGTGGTCCGCCACGGCTGATCTGTAAATCCGATCGGTACGAAAACTCAGCCTAACCATGGTCAGTGAGCTTAAGTCTGACCGCACGTGGAGAAAGGACCACCAGAAGTGTTCCGTTGGATCGGAATAGGCCTGATTTGGTTATAACCTAAGTATACCTTGGCCCTGGGGCTATTTTCATCTATTGTAGGCCTATATAAAGACCTTAAAAGCCTCACTCTCTTTTCCATACGAATTTCCTAACCCTAGTTAAGAAAGAGAGAGGAAAAGAGAGAGAAAGTGAGAGAGAAGTTGGTGAATCATCTTGAGATTCTTTCTTGTTACTCTGTATACCCAAACCATCACTTTTGAATCGCTATTCCGGCGATTTTAAGTTCCTTCTTGGGTAAGTTAATCAAACCCTAGCCTGTGTTAGAGCTTAGACTTGTCTAAGTGTTGATGTAGCTCATTTCTATTCATGCCTTAGGTTATCTAGTCGTCGTTGACGAAGACTTATCGTCTGAATCAGATCTGTGTGCTTTTTCTGGTTTAAGGTGCGGACTATATTCGTATAGGTTATGGTTTTCAAGGCTTTCAATGTTGGGTAATGGTTTATTATTGTTATGGATGTAATTTCACATGCCAACTGTGATGTTTATTTTGCGTTTCTGAAATGTATGTGTTATATTGAGATTTGTGTATTCTATGTATATGTAGAAAGTACTGTATACATATAAAATATGAACATGTGTTTGCTATGATTAATTGTCGTGTACTTGTACTAGTTGTATGTGTGTCAACTCCTTGGCGAAAGGAATTGTCCAAATGTGTGTTATCGCCAACATACATCATGTATGTAGGACCACGTAGTCTAAGTGTTTATAGAAATGTCTGAATGGTTAAGTGTGTAATATATTAACCTATTATGGGCATTGAGAAGAGATTCTCAACTATCCTAGTGGTGTGTATGATTTCCTACATGCAATTTACATTCTTTGTTGTTTAACTTCAAGCACTACTTAGGTATAATTCATGTTAAGTTGATATTCATCACATGCTTCCATATTGTATGTTAGAATTGTTGCTCCATTACTGTTCTAAATTGTTATTATGAATCTCTGTTATAATTGAACATGTTTGGGACTATGGAATAGTCCAGGAAATCGGTAACAATCCTTGAGTTCGTGGCCGAGGTTGTTTTCGCCACGTAGGACGTGTTTGACGAAACCAAGTCGTATTAGGGTTGTCGGCAGTGGTTTGGCCACACGGAGTGTTTGCGCACTCTATGTCGTTCAACTCAACGTGCGCTCATGCTAGTCGAGTTCGTCAAGTAACCCGATTGTCCGATGTATGTTCACCATGTATGGACGCTATTGTTTGAATCTAGGGTACCAAACTTACCGATGTAATCCCGTTAACCATTGTACCTTGATCCGCTAAGACTCATGAGCCGGGCATGGTGGTATGGGACACCGTGGTCGAGCTGTCGGCCTACGTTGGGGTGACGAGCCTCCCCGTAGTGACCAGTGAGCACACCAGACTCGTGAGCCAATTATGGTGGTATGGGACACTATATTCGTGCTATTGGCCTACATTGATTGGTGAAGAGCCCTTTGTAGTGACCTCGAGCATACCTTGCTACTGCATTGAGGCGACGAGCGTTAGGGTAGTAACTAAGGTATGATAGGCATGCATTGATTGGTGACGAGCCCTTTGCAGCGACCTAAACCATATGATCGTATGAGATTGTTTAGGACTGATGACCCTAGAATGGATCACTATTTGGAAATTGATATGAGGAAGGTATCTTAGCTTCCCAATCTTGCTGTATGAAAAGGACTAATAATAACTTGGTAATCATGTTCATGCACCGCATTGCATGTGCGTAGGAGTCGTTGGCACTGCGGGAGGTTGTCATGCATACCGTAAGATGAAGACGCTGAGGGAGTGCAAGCAGGGGCATGCATCATTTCTTCATACATCCTTGCATTAACAAGAGTAATTAGGACGTGTTGATTGTATTGCCTCATCATTACTGTTTGATTGATTTGATATCATGTTAACTTTTACTGTATAGTTCCACTGAGTTGATCACTCACTCCCACATTCTGGGACGGTGTTTCAACACCAACCAGACCCTGTTTTAGATGCAGATGTTGACGCGAACCCTGAGGCAGTGCAGGAGTACGAGGATGATGAGGACGCGTTTTCTTTTATGCAGTTCTCAGGCGGGTTCATGTGAGCCATGTCCTGATATGCGGGGATTCTGGGTTTTCTTTGTAATTGCTTTAGATGATGTCATTTTGATACTTGTATTTTGAAAGCAACACTTGTTATTCTGACCTGGCATGTCTACATATTTCAGGGACTTGCACATGTACACATATATTTCTTTAAGTCTTCCGCTTGCATCTTTCACTTATCCCTGGATTATGTTTGCAGTTTGGCTTAATCTATTCCATGTTTTATGCACTCATACAAACAACATACATCCATCATTAAATATGTTACATAAGTGATGTTTTGAAACTCGGGATTTGAGTTATGCTCGACCCCTGATTTTCAGGGCGTTACAGGTAGTCTAGAGGAGCAAGGGGCTTAAGAAAGAAAGTAATGATGCGATAAGAAGTATGATGATTGTGTGACTTTTAGCTTGCACCGGCTTGGATGTCTTGATGTGCTATGGTTAGGAAGTTTAACTCAAATGAAGGTGAGTATGCTAAGGGATGGCTGAGGAGGCTAGAAGGATAGAGGCTTGAGAACTCAAAACCTCCTCACTCTCACTTGCTCACTCTCTTTTTTTCTTCCCCTCCTTCTTTTGGTAGTGTTTTCTTGGTAGTTAATTGGTCTTTTCCTTTAATTGTTGATGAGAAATGAAGAGAAGTGAAGGCTATTTATAGCTTTTTGGGATAGCATTTTGGTAATTCTAAGGACTTTAGAGGGTAAATGATGATGTGGCGGCTTGTGATTGGTTGAAAGGAGGGCAATGCCACATGACACCCTCTTATTGGTCCTTAGGCTTTGGTAGGATGGTAAATAGGGTGAATTTTGGGGGTAATTCTATGGGAGAGTTGACTTTTGGAGGGGAACAGTTGTGTGCTCAGAAGGCACATTTGTCGAGGTGGGGCGGTAATCCGATTACCATCGGCCGTAGTCTGATTACCGCCCAACCGTCGTTGACTCTAAACTCCAGCTGGTGGGCTCTATTTTAGGCTTAAGGTATGGTTCTTTGGACTTTTTGGATATTTTTAGATAACCTAAGTTGAGGTTTGGGAGTTCTGGTTTTATTCCTAAGGATCATCCGTGCCTTGTCAAGCTGCTAGCCTAGGTGGGATGTCTACAAATGCCCCTCTTTGGCAGAGGTCGGGTGAAATCTAATGCCAAAGTGAGTACACACCCCACCTTACTGGTCAGAAGAGATTGTGGTTTAGATCTTATTGCCTGCCATAATGTCATAGTCAGCTTACTTTTTGGAAAAGAGATAACTCGTACATATCATGAGGGTTTGAGAAAAATATTGTGATTGTCCCTGTGCTTTCTGCAGCATTATGGGCCACGAATCACAACCTTTTCATGTCGGATTGATAATAGCATCAGAGGGTAAGTTTGAAAAAGTAGGGCCCCAACATGTTTTGTGGCTTTACGGGGATTCCCATACTGTTTGGATCTTGTTGTTCCTTTGCTATGTAATCACCCTAGGAGTACTTGTTCCATTTGATTGTCAAAGTGGTTAGTTGCCCTGCGCATTCAGCGGCCTTACGGGAAACTCACTATGCCGACTTGGACTTGATTAGGCTTTCCAAGTGTCCCAGACTAGGTATGTGCAGGTGACCTTTTCCATGTAGTATTCTGATTTTGACATTTTGGGTACAACATATTTTTTCCACTTTAAATTGGTTACTTTGACTAGAGATGGATCAAGTTTTATCATCATTCTCATTTTATTCTTCGTACGACTGTCCTGACATTGAGAATCGGGCCAACCGTACTTGTATTGCATACGGATTCAATTATCTCCTGGGGAACAGAAGAGGTCGAATCTTATTTTACTATTTACACTGGTTGCTACTGGGAAATATAGGAGATTTCTCAATATTTTGCATGCCAAATGCTATTTTTTTTAAAAAAAATTATCTTTTGAAAACTATCCTCCACGGAGCTATACTCGGGGATTTTATTGCAAATGTTTTTTGGAAAAAGATCCGTCCGATCTCGTAGGAGGGTGTCGTCGTTCAGTTTTTTTTAGAATGAGCCCAGATAGTTTTATTGCCTCCACTAGTGAATGCATGGGATTGATCAACAACTCTGACCTTTATTTTGTTCTTGTCATCATTTTTTTAATGTCTTTTTTCTAAAATTTCCTCCATTTTCTCATCTCAAGATTCTCAATTTCTCGTGAGATTTTGTAATTTCTCGTGATATATTCATTTTCCCTTTGATTTGATGAGAATCTATCTTTTTCTCCTCCTTTTCCTCTCTTTATCCACCGGACCAGAGCATTTTCCAGGCTCTCACATCACATCAGAAGGGAATAGGTGTGCAGGGCCGTGCTTTGGGCAGGGAGCAGTAGTCTGACTACCGCGGGCGGTAGTTGGAGTACCGCCCCATGCTCGTTTGCCCATTGGTTTGAGGTGGTCACTGGTCCGAAGGGGAGCCTCTACTCTACTATTTCTTCTTCTCTTTTTTTCCTTCCAAAGACACCATTGTTGTCTCTTTGCAAGTCCTCTCTTATTCTTCCAAGTGCTTCTTCCTTGCTTCCTCTTTCCTTGATCCTTAATCTTTCTTCTCAAGTGGTTATTTCTCCTTTGTGCAATGATCTTTCTGTTTTGATGGATTTTAATATCCATATCCAAGGAGTTTTTGAGATTCAACTTATCTATGGCCATGGATCCTTCTTTTTGACTGGAGAGATAAAAAAATGTGGGACTTTGGAATGTTTACCTGGAATTCTTGCACTTTGATCTTACTGGAAAATCTTCTTTTTTGCCATGAAATGATGTATTTTTGTTTTCTTAATGAAGTGGGGTGTGATAAGAAAAGTGCCCCATTCTTATTTGTGCATGGATTTTTTTGTGTTTCTCATTCATTCATTTTTTTTGGAAGAAGTTTCAAACCTTACACATCATGGAGTGGTGGCCACTAGAATGTAATCCTTTTGATGGACCAGATTGATGATTCGTGGCCCCCTTGGATCTTTCAATTTTACGAATTTTGATGGTGGGCCATTATTATGGAGTGGGTCCCATCTTTTGGTATGATTTTGGTCCCATGTGTGGATTTGGATTTCCTAAGTGAGTTTGGATTATGGGCCTAAAAAAGGTTTGGGATCATGGGTTTTAAGACAATGGGCTTAGATAATGGGCCTTGTAATGATCTTGGATGGTGGGCCTTAGAATGGGCCTTGGACAATGGGCCTTGTAATGAGCCTTGGATCATGAACTTTGTAGGTGGGCCTTGGGTAATGGGCCTTGGAACAATGGGCCTTAGAATGGGACTTGGATCATGGGCCTAGAAATGTGGGCTTGGACCATGGGCCTAGAAACGTGGGCTTTAGACAAAGGGCCTAGGAATGGGTCTTAGCTAATAAGCATTTAGGAGCCCATTCATGATGTATCTTCCTCATTTGAAATGTTTAAGCCATTTGTGAAGGTAGGGGCGGATACTTACCTGTAAATGTTGGCCTTACAGCATGCCTCGTTGTGGTAGGAGTGAGGTTAGGCCTTCTTGCCAGTCAGTCGATCCTTGATACGTACCTTGGGAAGGTCGCACCTTTCAGATGTGGCTCGGGAAGGAGGGGTTCCTGCTGTCTTGAGGGGTCGTGGGGTCCGCAGTCATTGGCCAGATTAGTTCATGGATCACCAACCACTATTTTTTCAGGTGTTGGAGCGTACCCCCCTCTATGGCTTGTTCAGAGTTCGTCTGAGTAAGACGAATATGATGCTTTTGTCCGTGCTGACCGAGCGGTGGTGTGCTGAGACCCACACGTTTAATCTTCCCCTTGGAGAATGGGGGATTACTCCCTATGATATCTTTATTCAACTTGGTCTTCGATACGAGGGGGGATCCATTCCTTTCAAGGAGGATCTCCCTGTTCGCACTGAGGATGACTGGATGAGTCTTCTAGGGATGGTTACTCATTCTTCAAACTTCTTAGGGCCGAGATTCAAACTGCTCTAGCTATCGGTGAATTTTTCTTGGCGGATTCCATAGATTGAGGCCGAAGCTATTGTGAAGGTTCATGCCTTGATTCTGTATACTTTGGGAGCCATGATCTTCTGTCATAGAAATGAGTTGGTGAGCTCCCGTCTGCTGACGCTCATGGTAGATATCACTTTTCCTATGCCGTATAACTGGAACGTTGCGCTCCTAGCCCACTTGTACAAAGGGTTGGACAAGGCCAATCGTTGCAGCAGTAGGTCGATGACTGGCTTTTATCTAGTTATCGAGGTGCATATTGAACCCTTTTACCTCGTCTCTTTTCTTATGAAGGTGCATTCTGATGATTGATCCTTGTGCAGGTTTACTTTTTTTACCACTTTCCACATTTGGGTCCCACTTTGATAAACTGCACCCCTCCTTTCCCTCGCATGATGTTGTGGTATAAGATAACCGTAGCCGTACTCGCTAATTTTCAGATCTTGCCTGGAGATCGAATGTGGATGCCCTGGTCCCTGATGATGTGAGCAATCATATTCTCATGCCTTTTTTCCTTTTGTCTGTACTTTGATCCTGACCTTGGATTATTTTACCAGTTTCACACCAAGCCTTACTTTCGATTGGTCACCGCTCTTACTCCTGAGACCCAGGAAACTTTTCAGGCCTCGCGTCATCGTCACATCTTGGAGGACCCTCGGGTGACGAAGTGGTACCTAGGGGAAAGACTCTTTTGGCAGTTGACTGGCAGTCCCCTTGTACCGTTCAACCCATCTTCCGATCCGACGAACTGGAGGGTAGTCCCTGAGCGTGAGTATAGCTCCTAGTGTGAGCAGTACGGCATAGGTCCCATTCTGAGTAATGCTTATGCTCCTAGTGGTGGCGCGTGCTTTGTCAGAGGCTTGTGGGACCTGAAGTTCCTTTGAAGGATATAGATGATTATGCACCTGATGAATAGTGTCTTTTTATCCTTTCTGTCCATGTATCTTCTGTGTACATTCTTCCGTATATATATCAGAATTTGCTTATCCAGTGTCGCCTTTCGTATTGCCTTTTAAGTCCTCCTATTTTTTTTGATTACTCATCATATTGATTTTTTGGCTTCCTCTGGCATCCATGGTAGACCCATGCATGATTGGTGTAAGATCCACGTCTCGGCAGTAGTTAGACTACCGTGGGCGGTAATCCGATTACCACCCGTTGACTTCTGCCCATTTTCTAAGAATGGCAGGTTGTCGCAGCAGAGGGCATTTTAGTCGAAGGCAAGTGGTCTTTTCTTCCAGCGACAATCGGTCTCTCTCTCTCTCTCTCTCTCTGTTCATTCCGATTTTCTTTTACTCCACTTACTTTCTACTAAATTCGTCCGGATATTCTCCTTTGTTCTTTATTCCTTTTGTCTTCTTCCTTATCTTGTCTTCTTCCCCATATCTTTTTTCAATGGATGGAAATGGAGGGAGCCTTGGTGGGTCCAACAATAGTGGGAGCATGGGTCCACACATTGAGGTAAATGATGTACCTCTTTCCAGTTTTTATAATGGGATGGTCGGTGAGAGTTCATTTATGGATGGAGCTCTTGATGATGGGTTGGTGGGTGTTAATGGTGGTTTGGTGGGGCCACTTGAGGAGGTGAACCATTTATGGTGTGGCTTCAACCACCATAAATGGTAAGATGGACTTTGGTGAGGTGGTAGGAGGAGGTTTGGGAGGTGGATGGTTGTTTGATGGTTTGGATGGGCCTACTCTTGGTGGGCCATTGGGTATTGAGAATGGGGATTTTAGTAGGTTGATTTTGGGAGTTTGGGTGTGGACATGCCATTGGATGGTGTGGATGGGACCATGATGATGGTGAATGGTCCGGATTTGGCCATGGTTGATCGCATGGGTTTTGATGGTGGAGATGATGGTTTGACCATGATGGGTGAGATAGACCATAAGGATGGTTTGTTGGATGGTGGATCCCATTTTACTGGCTTGGGTATGATGGGTGGTTCGGATGGGACAGATCATGGGGTTTTAGTGGATGGTGGGCCCCACATTAATGATTTGGGCATGATTTTTTAGTGCGAGTTACGAGGTTGTGATGGGTGGTGGTGGGACAGCTGTTGATCTGGGTGATGGTGGAGATTTGAGTGGTGGTCCTGATAGCTCTTTTGTATTAGAGTGGCCCTGGTATTGCGACGCCTATGGCAGGTACTTTTCTGACAGCTCCGGATGTGATGATTGTAGGTGACTCTAACCCGCTTCTTGTTGCTTTTCAGGACACGCTTCACGAAGCTATGAGAGCATTGGGCTTCTTTCGTCACCATGAGATTGACTTTTTAGACAAGGGAATGCCTATTTTTGATGACTCACCAGCTAATCCAGGCCTCTAGATTGTTGAGGGTGTGCCATTTCGTACCAATCGCCTGCAGCCACATGGTACCTATTCAGAGAGACTGCGCATCTGGATAGGGAGTTTGACAGCCTCTGAGAGTCACGAGCTGCATCTTCTGGGGTTTAGAGAGGTCCTACACCTTTATCAAGTTCGCCTGGATTGGTGATTGCTGAGTGTCGCGTCCTACGACTGGGTTCCGATGCTGAACTTGTTTTCCTTTAATAATTTGGAGTTAGGACCTTCTTTGGAGGAGTTGTCCCATTTGACTAGCCTCCCTTTCTCCCAGGAGCCGTATCTTCCTCCATCCCGTCAAGTCCAGTCTTAATACTTTGAGCCCTTGTTTGGATTTTCAGCAGCTCTCCCCTCAGTTGATGGTGGCACTGGTGAGTTCTCCCTTGAGCTCTTGTATGATCAATGTTTGTCTGCTCGAGGAGGTGATGGATCTGCTCGTCAGCTTCAGTGCTTGACTGCACTAATATTTTGTGTTCTACCGGAGCTGTTTTTCCCGAGATGGCGGCGATCATCTTTGACAGTTCTTTTTGATGCCTTTTGCTAGGGTCCTCTCTCACTAGAGTATCGTTCCAGTGGTGCTGGTGGAGCTCTTCCTAGGCTTGTCCGAATGTTCGCTTGGGCAGACTCGTATCTTCAGAGGATGTTGTTCCTTCCTCCAGGTATTTCACTTTTCCTTTCTCTTTTTGTTTTTCTTTTCTGCTTTCTTATTTCTCATGCATGATCCCTTTTCCTTTTAGGTGTTGTTGTGGGAACACTTGCTTATGACACCTCACCTTTCCTGGCCCGATTCCCATCGTAACGATGTTTTATCCTTGCTTCTAGATGGGCTCCCTCTTAGTGTGAGGCTACTGAGTCTCTTTATCGTCGTATGTTCTTCGAGCTCCAAGGTTGAGAGGTTAGCTGGGAGGCTTCATGGCTATGTCGAGTGCCTTTGAGTTGCAGTGCCGCTCCGCTCGTACTCCTTTGCTCCTGTTGGGCTTCTGAGGTTATTGCTCTTATCACTAAATTCGCTTCCTTCGACAATTCAGCTTCTAGCAGGACATCCCTGCTTTTTTCCTTTTTGGGATTTGGGCATGCCCCTCTTCCTCTGCACATGTCTGCCAAGATTGCCTAGATGTGACTGTGTTGGAGTTCGAGTCCTGGGCTCCTCCTTTAGTGACAGTGCCATATCAGTGGTGGGTGGCGGAGTTGTCGCTTTACCGTCAGGTTCCTGATTGGCATCTGGCAGATGATGAGGATGATAAGGACATTGTCGGGGATTCTACTTCGTCCTCTTCAGGGGTCGACGACTCCTTTGAAGCATTCGAAGAGAGGACCTTTGTAATGCCCCAGATTTCGAGGGTCGAGCAAAGCACTACTCCCGAGCACCAGCACATCACTTATGCAACATGGATATTAACGTTCAGATTTCATCCATGTTAATGAGTTAAACATAAGTGAGACTATACCAAAACAGCATATCATACTCTAGATATAATTAAATTAAGCAAGCGGAAGACTAAAACACATATATTTGAACAGGTAAGTGTTTCACAACCTCCAAAGTATGATTATGTAACCGGGCTAAATATATACATGTATTGTTTCAAAATAGACAAAATATCAAAATGTAAAGTGTCCAAGTAATCCATATGTCCCTGTAATCCTGTCGAATCGGCACGAGGTCTACATAAACCCGCTGAGAGCTGAATGTAGGAGAATTCTTCCTCCTCATCTATGAAATCCAACTCCGCTGCATAGACTTCCCCATCACCTGCATCTACAACAAAGTCTGGTTGGTGTTTTAAAACACCGTCCCAGGGTGGGAGTAAGTGATCAACTCAGTGGTACTATAAGGCAAAGGTTAACATGTTATCAAGTCAATCAAGCAGTAATGATAAACCAATACAACAATCACTTCCTAGCTACTCTTGTTAATGCAGGAATGGCGTGCAGGTAATGATGTATGCCCTCGCACAAAGCTCCCTCACAAGTAACTCTGACAACCAAGTTCGCGTATGACAACACTCCCTAACGTGCACCATCCTCGCCAAAAGAACATCCTAACTAATGCAATGCGATGCATGGCCGTGTTAGTCGAGTACTTAATTAAGCTTATTCATACAGCAGGTTCGGGAAGTTAAGGTGACTCCCTTTATATCATTAACCCAAACCGGAGGATCCATCTATGGTCATCAATCTTAGTTAATCACATACGATAGGCAAGTTGTAGGGCATCACTCCTAATGGAAAGCAGTCGATAGGCAAATTTAAATTTTATACTCGTGGTCACTACGGGGAGGCTCGTCACCTCAGTGTAGGCCGACAGCTCGAACATAGTGTCCCATACCACCATACCTAGCTCACGAGCCTGGGTTGCTCACTGGTCACTACGGGGAGGCTCGTCACCCCACCGTAAGTCGATAGCTCAACCATGGTGTCCCATGCCACCATGCCCGGCTCATGAGTCTTAGCAGATCATGATACCATAGTTGAAACGGGCCTTTACATTAGTAGGTGGTACCTTAGATTCAAGCAGTGATGTCCATACAAGGTAAACACACAATAGGTCAATCGGTAGGTTTGACAAGTTCGATTGGTATGAGCACACGCTGACTTAATCGACATGGAGCGCATAAGCACCCCTTGTGGCCTAACCACTGTCGACAATGATCGTGCGACCCAGATTCGTCGAGTTACTCAATGTGGCGAGACTAATTCGGCCACTTCTACATGGACTGTTACCGATTGCTTGGGCTACGTTTTATCCCCAATCTTACTCAGATGCAATAGGTAGACACATGTGATAATCATATCAGTATTTAACAAACAATCCAAATAAATTCCTAATTTGAGCATTTCATCAAACATATTGATTATATTACCTAACACTTGCATTTTATCCATAAATCGCATAGAGACAAATAAGATTACATGAAGGAAATTATATATATGAATAAGGAAATTGAGAATCCTATCTTAATGCTCTTAATAAATACAAATCATCAACAATTTCTCATTCAGACAATTTAACAAACACTTAGGCTACACTTCACCAAATACATAGACTAGGTTAGTTACACCATAGATTTTAGCAATTCCTTACACAAGGAGGTCAACACACATACGACAATGATGAATCCTAGATCAGTAGTCATGGCAAGCACAAATCATGTTTACATGTTCATTCAAACATTTCAAGAAATACATGGGATGCATCTTTGTTCAACATAGTTTATAGATGTATAATATATCAAAAAATGGCGTATCTAGGATAGTATGACAGTAATTAAGTCAGACATAAATCATTAGCTAACATTGAAAACATTGAAGACCATAACCTAAACATTTATAGTTCGCACCTTTCGTCAGAATACTCGATTCAGACATCGTTTGAATTCTACGTTCCCGAAAACGGAATGACAAGTACCTAAATCATGAAATAGGTTAGCTAGTTTTCGATTACTCAATCTGGATCTTTACAACGATACTAGGGTTAGGTTTTCTTACCCAAATCGTAGCCGAAAACGATTGTGTAGCGAAGTGGGGAGGTGAATCAGTACATGGAGTAGTGGGAGAGAACCACTGCAGCAATCTCTAAAGATTTCTCTTCTCTCCTTCCTCTTTTCTCTTCTTTTCTCTATTCTCTCCCCTAGGGTTTGGAGAAATTCGTATGGGAGAGAGATGGGGTGGTTTAAGGGCTATATATAGGCCCAGAAGTGATGCAAATGGCCCCAGGGCCCTAATATACTTAGGTTATATCCAAAGGGCGACTGTTTTTGACAAACGGGGCACATAGGGAGGCCTACAACTCACCTACATCATAGAGTAAGTTCCCTAACAATAATCTATGTTAGGATGTGATTTCAGTGTGATTGGATAGGCCGATCGACCATGGAGGACCTGTGTCAGATCAACGGTCGAACTTGCTCGATCGGGGCCACAAGTATACGGATATGAGCAGGAAAATTTTCTTTTCCCATGGGTGAAGTTTGGTTAGAAACTGATGGTCCAAAATCCTCAATTTCCTGTGTGAGCGAACGTCCCAATTCACTTAAGTTTTATTACATTTTCTAAAGATATTCACGTTTCTCACACACTTTACTCAGGGCTCAAGTTGTGCATTTCTGGATACTATTTGAACTTGATTCCCACGATGGTTATCAAGCCCAGTAAAACGGACATAACCCTATAGTTTTGCGGTCATCGGATTCTTGACATGCGGTCAAGGTCCGATACGGAGCTTCAATGTACTCCAGAGAGCAACAGGCTCTTGGGATTTCACCTAGGTCTTTATGTAGTATTAAATTAGTAGTATTAATGGTTTTAGGTCTTGTCGTTTGTGGAAATGGTAGTTCGAGCTAAATCCACCAATTATTTAGTTTAGCACTTAACCACTTTTCGCCTTAATTATGACGGGATACGGTGATTAGGTATTTTTGCCTGAGGTGGTACTCGAGTCTTTATACAAATTTTTTTGAGACGTTACAATCTATCCCCCTTAAAGAAAAATTGTCTCCGAAATTAGTACCTTCTCGTACTCCTCGAGGATCTGAGGGTAGTTCTTATGGACTTCGGCTTCCGTTTCCCAAGTAGCCTCTTCCTCAGTGTGGTGTGTCCATTTCACCTTCACGACTGGGATAACTTTGCTGTGTAGCACTTGTTCCTTCCTATTTAGAACACGTGTGGGCCGTAATACATAAGTAGCATCTTCACTTAGTTGTACTTGTTCCCATTTGATAACATGGGTAGAGTCAGGAACATCTTTCTTCAGCATCGATACGTGAAACACGTTGTGCACGCCGGCGAGTGGTGTGGGCAAGGTGAGATGGTAAGCTACCACACCTACTCGTTTTAGAATCTAGAATGGGTCAATGAATCTCGGCATGAGTTTCCCTTTCTTGCCAAAATAAAGGACTCCATTGGGAAAACTTTTAAGAATACATAGTCCCCGACTTTAAATTTTAACTGTCTCCGCCTCGTATTGGCGTAACTCTTCTGTCTACTCTGAGCTACAAGGAGTCGATGCCTGATAATATTGATCTTCTCTAATATTGCTTGAACCAAGTCTGGGCCAACCAAGCTCTTCTCGCCAACTTTTGCCCAACAATGTGGAGCTCGACATGGGCATCCATATAAGGCTTCGTAAGGAGTCATGCTAATGCTTGCTTGGAAGCTATTGCTATAAGCAAACTTGTCATAAGGGAGACAGTCATCCTAACTATCCTTGAAATCAAGCACGCACGCTCGCAACATGTCTTCAAGTATCTGATTTACTCGTTCCGTCTAATACGTCCTACGTGGCGAAAGCAACCTCAGCCACGATCTTAAGGCAGATTTGTAAGTGCTATAGTTTATATCCTTGTCTGTTGTCAAATTTGTGGTGCCAAAATCACTATTATATATAACTTGCATAAGTGAAGCTCTCTCAAGGATCAACATTCATGAACAAGCTAAGCTCACAACAAGCAAAGCTCACAAGTACAAGGATCAATCTTGAATACAAGAACTGCTCACAAGACAAGACTCAAGCTGCAAGACTTCAAGAAGAGTACAAGGCAGTTTGTAAAGAACTCAAGACACTTTCAAGATTGAGCTACATCAAGATTTCAACTACATCAATACTTCAAAGCTCATACTTCAAGGTCACTAGTTCCTAATGTTTCAATGTCCTTACTTCATGGTTGAGGTTTGACTGACCTTAGGTTGACCTTAGAAGTAGGTCATTTTGGATACATAAATCAAATGTTTATTTTACATGAGTTTGGTCTGTTATTCGACTAGTCCTAGGCCTTCTTCGACTAGTCTTAGAGTTGCTACGACAAGTCCAAGAAATTTCTCGATCAGTCGTGAGTTTGTTACAAATTTCGGATAAAATCTGTTAGGCTTCGACTAGTCCAGGAATCTGTTTGACCAGTGTCGACTGCATCTTCGACCAGTCGAAAATCTTCGACTCAAAATCCAGCGATGTTTTTCAGGTTCTTCGACCAGTCTAAGGAGACCTTCGACCAGTCGAAGGTGACCTACGACCAGTCGTAGAATGGTCAAAGCTTATCGTGCCTAATTTTTTAAATATTCGTTATTGCTTCGACTAGTCGAAGAGCTCCCTAGACCAGTTGAAGACGCAATCTGCTCACCTATAAATAGTGCACGAATCTCAGAAGAAATCATCGAATTAATTAATCCATTCAAGCCAATCTTCGTCGAACTTCTGAGAGATAATTCTGTGCTCTATCTAAGCTAAGTGTGCTTATTTAATATTCTCTTTCCTTAGCTTTATTTAATTGATTTTGTTTCTGCTATATCAATCTAATTTGATAAGAGGAATTGTTATTCCCTTTCTTTGGAATCAAAATCAATTAAGGCAAGCCCTATTTGGTTTAATTTAAAATCTATTAGAATTAGAACCATTGTAATTGAGTACTGGACATTGAACTTGGACATTCAATCATCTACTCGACTTAGCTTCAACAACGAAGGAGATAATCGGGTATTTTACATTTAATTATAAATTCCTTTCTGCTTTTGGTTTTTTCAAGATTTGCCATAAAAATCTTGTTGTATTGGTTATCCGAGGAGAGCCAGGAAAACTTAGAAGTGGGGTTTTTAATTGTGTAAGCCCACGATAAAGACACAATTGTAAAGGTTTTGGGTGAACTGGGAAAACCTATTTTGTTAGTGAACGCTAATATCCCCGTGTGAGGATATTAGGAGTGGAGTAGCATTCTGTGTGGTTGTTGTTTAACAGTTGGTGTACACATAAGGCGAACCACTATAATCCCTTGTGTTGTGGTTGAATGATTTATACTTCTAATCTTCAATTATTCTTTTGTGGGATGTATGTATGGTGGTGAATGTTGTAATCATTTAATTCAAGCATTGTGAGAATTTTGTAATAGTTTAGAATTTATTTTCTGCTATTCCTTTATCAGCTTGATATTCAATTTCCTTTAAAAGTTGTTCCAGCAAGGTTGCCCTGCCATTTTTATGGTGTATGGCTGTCCCTAGAACAATACATTTGTGATTACAATTTATTTCAATTCAGTTTGTATTTATTTCTGTATTCCTCTTTGGTTTGAGATTTGATACAAAGATCTTTCTAGAAATAAGGTTGTCCTACCATAAACTCTGGTTTTTGGTGTAAGGTTGTCCTTAGAACAACATTTTTATCAACCTCTCAAGATCTGAATTTTGAGATTATTTTACTTTCTTGCATTGTAATTTATTTTGGTTATCATATTCTTTTTAATTCCGCTGTTATAAATTTTATTTGGCATTGTCCTATTCACCCCCCCTTTTAGGACATATAGCTAGGCCTTTTCAAGTGGTATCAAAGCCTAATAGCTCTTTTTTAATTCTTGGATTTAATTCCTGAGCTAACGATTTAAGCTATTTAAGATGTCAAATTTTGATAGCCTTTCAGTCACAAGGCCTCCACCCTTTGATGGTTCCAACTATGCCTATTGGAAATCCAGAATGAGGATCTTCCTCAAATCAATGGATGAAAATGTGTGGCAAGCCACAGTAACTGAATGGAAACCTCCTATCATGGAAGTTACTGGGGTTGATGGTTCAAAATCTATGAAAGTCACACCATATTACCAATGGACCACTCTTATAAAAGTGAGAGTAGTGCAAATGCTAAAGCACTAAATGCAATTACTTGCGCACTATCACCGGATGAGTTCAAAAGAATCATTTCCTGTGATACTGCAAAGCAAGCTTGGGATATATTAGAAATAACACACGAGGGTACTACAATTGTCAAAAAATCTAAAGTCCAACTCCTCACAACCAGATTTGAAGAAATTCATATGGAGGAAAATGAAATGTTTATGGACTTTTACACTAGATTAAATGACATTGTAAACTCAATGTGGGGTCTTGGCGATAAAATCCAAGAAAGTAAAGTATGTGCAAAAATATTACGCTCACTTCCTGAACGGTTCAATTCTAAAGTAACCGCGATCCAGGAACTTCGTGATACGGATAATATGAGGGTAGAAGAACTAGTTGGTTCTCTACAAACCTACGAGTTAAACTTTAAAGCTCCTAAAGGTAAATCTATCGCACTAAAATCTTCTAAATGTAATTCAGAAGAAAATTTTGATTCAGAAGATGATATGGCTTTTTTAGCTAAGAAATTTTACAAGATTTTCAAAAGCAAGAAAAGGGTTGATTTTCAAAAATCAAATGATAAAAAGAAGTTTAGACCCAAATCTCAAAAATCTTTGATAGATAGTCAATGTTACAACTGTCAAGAATATGGACACTTAGCAAATAGATGTCCTAAAAGGGACAAACCCAAGAAGAAGGGTATGTTGGCTACATGGGATGAATCATCTGATTCTGAAGGTTCTTCTGAATCAGAAGATTCTGAAACTGAGTCGGGCAATGAGGTTAAAGCTCTTATGACTCTAGCCAAATTCACATTTTCAGATAATGACTCAACAAGTGAAGAAAATCTGAGTAGTGAATGTGAAAATGAAGATGATCTTCAAGACGCTTACAATGCTCTATATAAGGAAAGTAGTAAAATTGCTGTCAAACTTAAACTTCAAAAAGAAAAGTTTTCTAAACTCAAAAATTGTTTTGAATCAATTGTCTTAGAAAAATCACAAATTTCAGATTACTTTGAAAAATCAAAATGCGATTTGGAATTCAAAAACTCCCTAATTATTGATTTAAAATCTGAAATTGAGAAACTTAAAACTGAAGTATCTTCTCTTCTGAGTCTAAAGGACACATGGAAATATGCCCAAGGTGATCCAAAGTTAGAAAAACTGTAATCCGGATCTAAAAAATGTGGCGATCGATCCGGGTTGGGCTATGATAAAAATATACCTCCTAAACAAAAGTATACTCCTCCTATGTTTGTTAAAGGAGAATCCTCAAACTCAAAAGGAAAAAGTACTTATCAAGATTTTTCTAGAAATTCAAAAACTTTTCAAAAACCTAGAAGCAGCCATGTCAACTTTAATTAGAAACGAAATCCACTAGCTGAAAAGATAGTTGATTTACTCAAGAAGCTCTTAAAATCTAACTCTATAGGTCATTCCTACAAATATACACAAAAGAAGACCAACTATGTTCCTAAACCCAAAACAGTTATGAAATGGGTTCCTAAAGTTACTCGTTTGGTGCTCACAACGCTTTCAAAGCAACAAGTCATTCAAAGTGGTACCTAGACGATGGGTGTTCAGCATATGACAGGTGACAAAGCTTTATTCACGGATCTGAAAGATATGACTAATGGTTCAGTCACATTTGGTGATGGTAGCAACTGCAAGATTATAGGCCAAGGTACGATTCAACTTTTTAATCTTCCTGTGTTTAAAAATGTTTTATATGTTGAAGGCTTAAAACATAACTTGCTTAGTATATCTCAAATATGTGATAATAACCATAGTGTTCGGTTTTCTAATCAAAGCTGTGAGATACTAAATAATAAGGGTTCTGTAATATTAACTGGACGTAGAACATCTGAAAATTGCTATATTATTAGCGAATCCAGCTCATCTAATCAAACATGTTACATGGTCCATACAGACGAGACTGATTTATGGCACAAACGTCTTAGACATGCACATTATCGAAATTTATATAAATTGAGCAAACGAGAACTTATAAGAGGTTTACCCAAACTTTAGAAATTAGATAAAATATGTGGTGAGTGCCAGATAGGCAAACAAATAAAGAACTCACACAAAAAGGTGAATTCAAATACCACATCAAGACCACTCGAACTTCTCCACATTGATCTGATAGGACCTACCAGAATAGAAAGTCGTGGTGGGAAAAAGTATATCCTGGTAATAGTTGATGACTTTACAAGATTCACTTGGGTAGTCTTCTTAAGGGATAAATTTGAAACCCTTGAAGAAGTAAGAAAAGTTTTCAAAAGGATTCAAACTGAAAAATCTTCTCAAATCAGTAAAATTCGTAGTGATCATGGATCTGAATTTGAGAATAGCAATTTTGAGAAATTCTGTACCGACCAAGGAATATTACATGAATTCTCTGCTCCCAAAACTCCACAACAAAATGGAATTGTAGAAAGAAAGAATAGGGTGCTTCAAGAAATGGCTAATGTCATGTTGAATAGCATGAAGCTCTCTAAAAATCTTTGGGCTGAAGCAGTCAACACAGCTTGCTATATTATTAACCGAGTTTACACTAGCAAAGATAATAATAAAACGGCTTACGAATTGTAGTTCAATAAAAAGCCTACTGTTAAATACTTTCAAATTTTTGGCAGCAAGTGCTATATTTTACGTGATCGTGAAAATTTGAGAAAATTCGATACGAAGAGTGATGAAGGTATTTTTTTAGGATATTCCTTAAACAGTCGAGCTTATAGGGTTCTGAACAAAAGGACTGGTGTGATTCAAGAATCCATTAATGTTGTCATTGATGATCACTTAAACACGCCAATTTCTAATTCAGATAATGATGAAGTACTAATTATTGATAAACCCGATACTTCATCAAATCAGACTGATTCTGAGTTGAGGACTGTTAAAGATCATCCAACCACACAAATTCTTGAAAACCCTCTCACCGGTGTTCGCACCCGTAGACAACTTGAGAATATATGTAATTATGTATGTTTTACATCCCAAATAGAACCATCTAACGTAAAAGAAGCTCTTGTTGATGAGAACTGGATTGTTGCAATGCAAGAAGAACTCAATCAATTCGTAAGAAATAATGTTTGGTATCTCGTACCAAGACCTAAAGATAAACACATCATTGGAACAAAATGGATTTTCAAAAATAAGTCTGACGAGTGTGGAAATATAATTAGAAACAAGGCTAGACTAGTGGTACAAGGTTATACTCAAATTGAAGGGATTGATTTTGATGAAACTTTTGCACCAGTAGCACGTCTTGAATCTATCAGACTATTTATATCCATTGTATGTTTTAGAAAGATAAAGATCTATCAGATGGATGTGAAAAGTGCTTTTCTAAATGGCGATTTACATGAAGAAGTCTATGTTGAACAGCCAATGGGTTTTGAAGATTCCAAAAATACTGATTATGTGTATCGGCTTAAAAAGGCACTTTATGGATTAAAACAAGCACCTAGGGCATGGTATGAGAAACTAACGAAATTTCTTGTAAGTCATAATTTTCAAATGGGATCTGTTGATAAAACTCTGTTTGTTAAGAAACATAATGATCATATCTTAATGGTGTAGATTTATGTTGATGATATCATTTATGGATCAACTTGTACTGACTTGACTACTGAGTTTGCAGATTTGATGAAATCACAGTTCAAAATGAGCATGGTTGGGAAATTGACTTATTTCCTTAGATTGCAAGTAAAGCAACAACCTGAAGGAATATTCATTTCTCAATCTAAGTATGCTTTGAATCTAATCAAGAGATTTGGATTTGAGAATGGCAAGAATTTCGATACTCCTATGAGTACTACCCTGAAACTCTCAAAAGACTTTAATGGTAAAAATGTTGACTCAAAACTTTATCGGAGTATAATTGGTAGTTTGTTATATTTAACTGCTAGTAGACCTGATATTTCTCTAAGTGTTGGTATTTGCGCAAGATATCAATCTGATCCAAAAGAATCTCACTTGATTGCTGTCAAGCGAATTATTAGATATGTCGCAAGTACTGTAAATCTCGGTCTCTGGTATCCTCATGAGACCAATGTCTAATTAGCTGGGTACTCGGATGCTGACTGGGCTGGTAATCTAGATGATAGAAAATCAACCAGTGGTGGTTGTTTTTACATTGGAAATTGTCTAGTTTCCTGGTTTAGTAAGAAACAAAATTCTATATCACTTTCAACAGCTGGTAATGCGTGTGCATGTACACAGCTTGTTTTGATGCAACGAATGCTAAGTGATTATGGAATTAAACAGATTCTATATTATTACATTGTGATAATTCGGATAAATATTTCAAAAAATCCTATTCAGCATTCTCGTACTAAGCACATTGACATTAGATTTCATTATATAAGGGAATTAGTAGAAGAAAAAGTTATATCTCTAGAATATATTCCTACCGAAGATCAACGAGCTGACATTTTCACAAAACCTCTCGATAAAAGCAGGTTCAAAAAGATGAAATTTGATCTTAGCATGTGCATTTTAAAATGATTATTTATGCCTACTTGTATTATAGTGTATATATTTGCTAGATTGAATTCCAATTTTTGTATAATTTGCAAGAAATATGAATTTTTTAGGCATTCTTCGACCTGTCATGAGTATACTCGACCTGTCGACATTAATATGGATGATATTTTTGAGGAACTGGATTCTGACTTAAATTTGGGGATTTTTG
Source organism: Magnolia sinica (assembly GCF_029962835.1). Classification (NCBI taxonomy): domain Eukaryota; kingdom Viridiplantae; phylum Streptophyta; class Magnoliopsida; order Magnoliales; family Magnoliaceae; genus Magnolia; species Magnolia sinica. The sequence goes on along the minus strand of NC_080585.1, from coordinate 59,283,904 downwards.
CTTTCTTCCTCATTTTGCTTTTCTTCTCCTTGGAGCCGTGCGTCGACTTGTCGAACCCATCTTTCATGTTCTTCAAGGTTAGTGTTCCAAATCACGTTTTTTCTTGCAGATTTGTGTCTAAATTATTTTCTTTTCAAGCTTTAAGCTTTCTATTTTGGATTTCATTGAGATTTGGGGTTTGGATTTTGAAAAATCTATTTTGAGTAAACCCACTTCTCAATCCTTTGTAACTTCTTAATTCCTTGATATCCTTGTTGCAAATGGCTTCTAGAGGTAGAAAAACTACTTCCCGTGGTCCTTCTTCTTCCACCAGATCGACCGTTATCTCTAAGCGTCATTTTCTTGTTCCCAATGATGATCCATCATATGTTAGGGACATTAGATTATGTAATGTTATTGTTGAACATCCTGTTGATGTTAATCATATTGCACCTTTTGACATCCTTCCTATGCTTGAAGCTGTAGGTTGGGTTAACTTATTACATTGGGGTGGGCCTGCAAACCGGTCCATTGCCCAATCCATGTTTACATGTATTAGTGCTTTTTCACAGGATAATTTAACTTTTAAAATATCTACTAGAGAAGGGCCTTTTGACGTTGATCGTCATTTAATTTCAGCCCTTATGAACATTCCTGTGAATGATGAGGGTATTCCTATCCATAACTTAACTGATAAACCCTCAATGTCTGAAAAACGCATGCTCACTAGAGACTTGTGCAACATGGATGTTCAATGTACTCAAAAAGGGAATGCGCTTCCCGCAAGGTATTTGTTACGCAAATACAGAATTCTCGACAAAATCTTTGTGTCCAATCTGTATCCTCGTTCGGGTAATAAATCTGACTTGACTTCGTTTATGGTTCGTGTTATCCATGCTATTTCCAATGGTACTCAGATTTGTTTACCATCCTTAATCTGTCATTTCATTCTTTAGTTTAGACTCCATCCTGGTCATAGTGACATTCCTTTTGCCTATTTAATGACTGTATTGGCTACACATATGTTAGTCGATATGCCGGTTGATGAGGCACCAATCCATCATCTGATCTTCAACAATACTAATATCAATAAGATGAAGCTGGATCTACTTCCTGAACAAGGTGGTGGTGGTGGTGGTGGTCATGAAGAAGCTGGTGTGACATTAATATGGATGACATTTTTGAGGAACTGGATTCTGACTCAACAAATGATCCAGATTTTGAACCATCTGATATTGATGCTCGTCTTAGTGCATTAGAGGATAAAGTTGAGAATATAAATGTAAAGATGGAAAACATGTCTGTTGCTCATGATTTACAATTCAAGTACATGCACAAATATCTTAGGCGATTGAACAAAGGCATGCACCAACTTGATCCCTCTATTCCTGCTCCGTCATCTGGTTCTGGTTCTGACTAGTTTATATGAGACTTCTGGTCTGTAATAACTTTATAACTTAGCACTTGGTTGACTGATTTTGAGTTGGATACTATCTATGTTTTATGCTGGATATTTATTCTATGTGAAGCTATGCTGAGTATCTCTATCACTGTTTTGCTATACTCTCATAACTCCTCATGTTTACTCTCATATATCCCTTTATTTAGTTCTTCTTTATTGTTGTTTCCTTTGTCATATTGTGACAAAAAGGGGGAGAATGGTTTGTTTTTAACGATGTGATTGTGAGAGGAGTAGCATTGATTATGTTACTCAGGGGGAGAGGGGGAGTATGTTTGAGCTTGTTGAATGAAACTGGTTGAATGTTGAAAGTTGAATATTGAATATTGATTTGCAGGTATTAACCAGTTGTTTTACTTTATGATTATCTTGGTTATGTGTTTTGTCACTAATTTGACAAAGGGGGAGATTGTAAGTGCTATAGTTTATATCCTTGTCTGTTGTCGAATTTGTGGTGCCAAAATCACTGTTATATATAACTTGCATAAGTGAAGCTCTCTCAAGGATCAACATTCATGAACAAGCTAAGCTCACAACAAGCAAAGCTCACAAGTACAAGGATCAATCTTGAATACAAGAACTGCTCACAAGACAAGACTCAAGCTGCAAGACTTCAAGAAGAGTACAAGGCAGTTTGTAAAGAACTCAAGACACTTTCAAGATTGAGCTACATCAAGATTTCAACTACATCAATACTTCAAAGCTCATACTTCAAGGTCACTAGTTCCTAATGTTTCAATGTCCTTACTTCATGGTTGAGGTTTGACTGACCTTAGGTTGACCTTAGAAGTAGGTCATTTTGGATACATAAATCGAATGTTTATTTTACATGAGTTTGGTCTGTTCTTCGACTAGTCCTAGGCCTTCTTCGACTAGTCTTAGAGTTGCTACGACAAGTCTAAGAAATTTCTCGATCAGTCGTGAGTTTGTTACAAATTTCGGATAAAATCTGTTAGGCTTCGACTAGTCCAGGAATCTGTTCGACCAGTCGAAGGAACAGTGTCGACTGTATCTTCGACCTGTCGAAAATCTTCGACTCGAAATCCAGCGATGTATTTCAGGATCTTCGACCAGTCGAAGGAGATCTTCGACCAGTCGTAGGTGACTTACGACGAGTCGAAGGAGACCTTCGACCAGTCGTAGAACGGTCAAAGCTTATCGCGCCTGATTTTTCAAATATCTGTTATTGCTTCGACTAGTCGAAGAGCTCCCTAGACCAGTCGAAGACGCGATCTGCTCACCTATAAATAGTGCACGAATCTCAGAAGAAATCGTCGAATTAATTAATCCATTCAAGCCAATCTTCGTCAAACTTCTGAGAGATAATTCTGTTCTCCATCTAAGCTAAGTGTGCTTATTTAATATTCTCTTTCCTTAGCTTTATTTAATTGATTTTGTTTCTGCTATTCCAATCTAATTTGATAAGAGGAATTGATATTCCCTTTCTTTGGAATTAAAATCAATTAAGGCAAGCCCTATTTGGTTTAATTTAAAATCTATTAGAATTAGAACCATTGTAATTGAGTACTAGACATTGAACTTGGACATTCAATCATCTACTCTAATTTGGTTCTATCGGGCTGCTACAACGAAGGAGATAATCAGGTATTTTACATTTAATTGTAAATTCCTTTCTGTTTTGGTTTCTTTCAAGATTTGCCAGAAAAATCTTGTTGTATTGGTTATCTGAGGAGAGCCAGGAAAACTTAGAAGTGGGGTTTTTTTAATTGTGTAAGCCCACAGACAAAGACACAATTGTAAAGGTTTTGGGTGAACCTGGAAAAACCTATTTTATTAGTGAACGCTAATATCCCCTGTGTGAGGATATTAGGAGTGGAGTAGCATTCTGTGTGGCTGTTGTTTAACAGTTGGTGAACACACAGGCGAACCACTATAATCCCTTGTGTTGTGGTTGAATGATTTATACTTCTAATCTTTAATTATTCTTTTGTGGGATGTATGTATCGTGGTGAATGTTGTAATCATTTAATTCAAGCATTGTGAGAATTTTGTAATAGTTTAGAATTTATTTTCTGCTATTCCTTTATCAGCTTGATATTCAATTTCCTTTAAAAGTTGTTCCAGCAAGGTTGCCCCGCCATTTTTATGGTGTATGGCTGTCCCTAGAACAATACATTTGTGATTACAATTTATTTCAATTCAGTTTGTATTTATTTCTGTATTCCTCTTTGGTTTGAGATTTGATACAAAGATCTTTCTAGAAATAAGGTTGTCCTACCATAAACTCTGGTTTTTGGTGTAAGGTTGTCCTTAGAACAACATTTTTATCAACCTCTCAAGATCTGAATTTTGAGGTTATTTTACTTTCTTGCATTGTAATTTATTTTGGTTATCATATTCTTTTTAATTCCGCTGTTATAAGTTTTATTTGGCATTATCCTATTCACCCCCCCTCTAGGACATATAGCTAGGCCTTTTCAAGATTCGAATCCAGAAAATAGACGTGAATCATATGTCTTGGTCTGACACAATCTCCATATGAACTCCATGCAGTCGTACTATCTCCTTGATGTACAGCTTAGCTAGATCGTCTGTCGAGTTAGAAATTTTAATCGGGAGGAAATGGGCTAATTTTGTTACCAGTCCACAATCACCCAAATGGAGTCATGCCCCTTTCTTGTCTTTGGTAATCCGAAAATGAAATCCATAAATATGAAATCCCACTTCCATTCAACTATAGGCATAGGCTGAAGTAAATCAGGGGGTCGACGATGCTCAGCCTTGACTTGCTGGCACGTGAGACAACGGATACATAATCTGTTATCTGGGCCTTCATGTTGTCCCACCAATATGAACACTTCTTGTCTTGATACATCTTCGTACTACTCGGATGCATTGCCATCTTTGAATTGTGGACGGCCTCTAAGACTTCTCTCCTCAGGTCATGACGGTTCGGGACGCATAAGCGGCCATGATATCGCAAACTTCCATCTAAGCCAATTCTCCATTCAGATTCTTCACTATTGCCGCACACTCTCTCATTTCCACCACTAGCTCATCTTCCTTCTGAGCCACAATGATTTAGTCATCAATAAGTGGCTACAAGTGGAAGTGTGCGATGCTCTCAAATGGCTCCTCCACTGTCAGCTTCAGTTTAAAATCTCGCATGAATTCCACCATATTCCACTCTTCTATCATCAGTGGGGCCACAAATTCTATAGTTTTCTTGCGGCTTAATGCATTGGCCACAAGGTTAGCCTTACCAGGATGGTAGGAGACCTCAAACTTAAAGTCTTTCAAGGTCTCCATCCAACAAAGTTGCCTCATATTCAAGTCCCTCTGTATAAAGATGTACTTGAAGCTTTTCTGGTTTCAAAAGAGCTCGAACTCCTCTCCGTAGAGGTAGTGTCTCCAAAGCTTTAATGCGAAGATGACTGCCACCAATTCCAGGTCGTGAGTGGGGTAATTTTCTTCGTGTTTCCTCAACTGTCATGAGGTATAGGCAATCACCCTATCCTTCTGCACAAGTATAAATCCCAAACCGACTCGAGATGTGTCAGTGTATATAGTATATTTGACCCCTTACTCTGGCAGTACAAGCACGGGTGCGGACATCAGCTTGTCCTTTAATTCCTGAAAGGCTGCTTCTTCTTTCTCGTTCTAAGCAAACTTAAGATCTTTCCAAGTGAGTTGAGACAACGGTCGGGCTATCTTGAAGAAGTCCTTAATGAATCGGCGATAATAGTCGGCAAGTTTGGGGAAACTCCTCACTTCTGTTACTGAACCAGGCTGCTCCCAGTCCTGTACCATGGTCACCATGGTAAGGTCCATGGTGATTCCTTCCTTGGAAATCACATGTCCTACGAACTTGACTTCTTCCTTCCAGAAGTTAAATTTCTGGTATTATGCAAATCGCTGATTCTTCCTGAGAGTATTAAAGACTGCTCGCAGGTGTTCTTCGTGATCTATCCGACTCTTGGAGTATATCAGAATGTCATCTACAAATACGATGACGAATCGGTACAGATACGACCGAAACAACCGGTTCATGAGATCCATGAATACGGCTGGTGCATTTATAAGTCCAAACGGCATCACAAGGAACTCGTAGTACTCGAAGCTGGTTCTGAATGCTATTTTCTGCACGTCTTCATTCCTGACGCACAACTGATGATACCCGGACTGTAAGTCTATCTTAGAGAAATATTGCATCCCCTTCAACTGGTCAAACAGGTCATCTATCCTGGGCAGAGGATACTTGTTCTTGACTGTGACGTGATTTAGTCTGCGATAATCAATACACAACCGCAACGATCCGTCCTTCTTCTTTACAAACAACACAGGTGCTCCCCAAGGAGATACGCTCGGTCATATGAAACCTGAATCTAACAAATCATCAATCTACTTCATCAGTTCCTCCATTTCACATGGAGGCATACTATATGTCGACAAAGAGATAAGTGTTGTGCCAGGCACAAGGTCGATGGTAAAATCGATTTCATGCTGAGGAGATAGTCCAGGTATCGTTCTGAACACATCTATGAAATCTTGGACTACAGGCGTGTCCCCAAGTGACGGACCACCACAATTTTCCAATAAAGAAGCGTAACAACTAATGCGGTAGGGCCAACTGACCTGAACTGGGAAAGTGAAGGTCGTGCCCTCGGGCCCATGGGCTATCACCAATCTGGTTTCGCAGTCAATCTCTGTCTTCATTTCAGTGAGCCAATCCATACTGAGGATGACATCGTAATGATATATCGTGGTGACAATCAGGTCAATGCACACCACTTTGCTCCCTAAGTCTATCAAGTAACTCTTACAAAGCTTAGTGGCGTCTGTGAAGGTTCCTACTACTGCGATGACTCTCACCCCAACCATAGGGGTAGTGCTCAGCCCTAATTGCTTGACTGTAGAGTATGCTATCATTGATATAGTGGATCTAGTGTCCACCAACAGGAAAACTGGTGTACCTTGAATGTGGGTAGTGACTTCAAAGGCTAGCGGTACTGCAACTGCAGATTCAGACACTTTGGCTGTGAGGGCATATACTCAAGCTTATTGAGGATGATTGGGTTGCACTGCCATAGGTCGTTGAGGCGGCCTGTATCAAGGTATGGGGGGTCAGTTGAATGGTTGTGCCTGTAGTGCAGATCGTAAAGGTGGAGCTGAAATAGCAAGTGGTGGCTAATGGTTGATCATCTGAGGTGGCGTAAAGCCGTTGTCTCTCATCTTGGTAAAATAAAAGGGTTCTATATGGCCCGTCTAGTTACAATAGACCCACTAAAGATCAGATCTCCTCTGCTGGGCCGGCAGAGCCATTTATCTGGGAGGCAAATTCACTCGCGGCCTCTTGCTGAGAAATGGCCGATTTTGTAATTCAGGCCGAGGCCTCGGGTCCATTGGCACACGTGTCCGAGACACTCTTTCACCATCCTGCTTAGCTCGCAAGGACATGTTCACTAGCTCAGCGTAGTTGGGAATACTAGCGCAACACATCTTTGTGTTGATATTAACCCGCAGTCCTTCTAAAAATTGTTGCATTCTCATCGGCTCATTTGCTAGGATCAATGGAGCGTATCTGGCCAGCTCTATGAAACGGTCCTCGTATTCTGCTACGGTCATTCCTCCCTATCGAAGGTAGAGAAATTCACCCTCCTTTTCATTACGGTAAGTGAGGGGAAAGTACTTCCCATGAAAATAGTTTTCGAACTCGTCCCACATCCACACGAATCCTGTGGGATGGTTTGTAAGATGATATCCCACCAAAGACTAGCTTTCTTTTCAAACATATAGGTAACAAGCTCAACTTGCTTTGCCTCATTACAGTGCAACGGCTTCAACATCTTTGATATATTATCCAACCAATACTCAGCCTCCTCGGGTCTATGAGTACCCGTAAAAGTGGGAGGACGGAGGCGCTAAAAGTGCTCAAATAGGCCACTTGCAGGCATAACCCCAGTATACTGTACAAGTGGCATTGACGAGGCCGTATTCATGTTCTATGCGATGACCCCCACTATAGTGGCCAAAAACTGTTGTTGCTGCTGCATCAGGAGCATCATTTGCTCCATCCTATCAGGGGGAGAGGCCGCCTGAGGCATGTGTGGCTTCAACGAAGACACACGGTTCTAACCCAGAACCGGTGGTGCACTCGGTGTTGGCCCATTTGTGGGGCCAGTGGCTAGCTGTGAATCCAGCATTGTCTCAATACCCGGGCCCAAACTGGGATCCGTGTGGCTATTGCTCGGGGGAGGTGCCCCGTTAATCGATCCGCCAAGTGGGAGACGTGCCAAATTCTGAGTGGTTTTAGGAGGCATTCCCTAAATACAACATAGGATGCAACGCGTGTAAGATTAAGATAATATCATCCACCTTTTTCCCAAACATTCTACACATTTCAAAATCAAAAGATGCTTCATGCATTTCATGTAACCAAAATTTGTCACAATACATATGGTGTAGTATTACATGAATTATGACAGAGAATGCATGTGAGCTAATTACTAAAAAGCTGTAACACTTACTAAACCAACACTCAACTAAGCCTAACCAAGGCTATCACAAAGAAAACAGGAAAACAACTACAAGCATGTGACTAGTCCTCCAACTCTGGCGAAGGTGGAGGCGCACCCTTATCCTGCATACAGCACAGGAGGGCCTTCAGGGTGCGAGACATTCTCTTAAATTTTTATTTCAGATAGGCCTGGTTCTCTTCAAACTTCTATTTCAAATGGGCTTGGTTTTCTTCAATCTTGGCCATGCAGGCTTCTAGGGCGGCTCGATCATAGAGGTCTTCATGTATAGTAGGAGGTCCCCCATCTGAATCTTGGGCCTTCTCTTCTTCTTCCTGCTCTTCTTCCTCACTGCCTCCCTCTTCTTCATTGCTATCCTCTTCTTCATTTCCATCTTCCTCTTCACTTCCTTCCTCTTCTTCAGTCTCTTCTTCTATCTCATCCCCGTACTCATCAAGCCTTGCTTGGTGTTGCCTCGGCCCTATACCCATATTGTTGAGTGTAGTCACATTGATGAAGTGGATAGGTGCAAGATTATCCATTTGAAGCCTGAAACCAAAGTTGTGGGCAATCTTGTAGATGAGTCGGCCAAATGGGAGGGATACGTCCCCCCGAGTAGATTGTGCAGTCTTGATTTCTGAGACAAGGTGAGGGTAGGTAGGCATACTTTTCCCCTTGTCCAACTCTATACAAGAAGTCCATCATAAATCGAGTGCATTCTGTGTGGTTACTCCACCTAGGATACACATTATACGTGCATATGTGATGGAGCAGGCAAAAGTCTGTCGTCATACATATCGATGCGAGGCTATTTTCACACCTCTAATGAACCAGTCAACTGTAAAGGAAACATGTGTGGCAATCTCTTTCTCGTCCACTAGCGAGATGAGTTTCACTAGCATGTACCACACCACGCTCTATTCCCATGATACAGGCCATAACATTCACGTCTACTCTAGCTTCATGCCTCCCCAACGGAATAGTAAACTGGAGGGGATCTAGAGTTGGGTTCCGTATGTGAGCATAGAAGGCTTGTATAGTGCCTTCAATTGCATAAGCCTTCCCTTCGAATATGGGACCCCACCCATTCTCCATAAGAAGATCAATTACCGGATACAATCCAAATAATTTCTCGTCAACATGAGCTTCAAATATAACTTTGCAATCACGAAACTTACCAAGTTCGGCGCCCGCTGGTAGAGAGACCTTTCTAGCGAGATTCGAGGGTTAAGATCCCATTTCAACCTTCACTCTACGCTTACACTTGTCTCAGCATTCGTCTTCTTCTTAGAACGGTTTGGACGGCTAGGCCCGGCCTCATCCGGGGCCGCTTTCTTCTTTCCCATAAGGGAAAGGAACGTTGAGATAGAGAAAATTGCGGTGATGAGCTCAAAGAGGGCCATTGAGATGGGAAAGCTTGGAGAATGGAGTGGACTTGAAGGTGTGAAGGTTATGAGACACAAAAATGTGGGTTTTGTGCCCAAATGAGTGGAAATAAAGAAGATGGAGAGTTGCAAGAGATAGGTTTAGGGAAATGGTGGTAGACGAGTGTAGGATATGGAAGAAATGGGAGATATGAATGTATAGGGAAGATTATTTGAGAGAGAATGAGAGTTGTTAGTGGGTTTAGGGGTGTTTTTGGGGTAGGATGAAATAAGCAAAGGGGGCAAAGAGGGGGTTAAGTGGGAGGTCCCACATGTGGGAGTGGCCCCACATGGGCGGCCAGTCGGCAGTGCGCCATTGCTGCCGCGGTGCCACTGCACCCCTGTCTGGGAGGGGCCGTCGCACCCCCCTAGGGTGTCCGGTAGTGGCCAACCCCCCCACCCCCCCCCCCCCCCCCCCAAGGGTCATGATTTGATGCGTGGGGCCCCCTAGGCCCCATCGTATTTCATACTTTGGGTCCTTAAGCCCACACGATCCATTTTCTTAACTGTATGCTCACATATTCGCTCTTTTTTAGGTCAATTTTTGGTTTGGAATTTGTCAATTAATGATTTAGACTCATCGACTAATGGCCTAGAGGTGATTTGGGTCACTGCATGTGATCCAAGTCCCTCAAGTATTCGCTGGGAACTCACCTAGAACATTTTGTTTCTCCCATCGGTAAAACTTGGGATCCTACTGTGGTTTCTAGATTCCATCACCCCCTTCTTAAGTTAGAGTGCGTTAGAGTGCATCGTGTTACCTATAACCCATGTCCGATTTAATCCAAATCATGCTTTGATACCAACTTGTAATGCCCCGAATTTCAAGGGTTGAGTAAAGCTCTACTCCTGAGCACCAGCACATCACTTATACAACATGGATAATGATGTTCAGATTTCGTCCATGTTAATGAGTTAAACATGAGTGATATTAGACCAAAATAGCATATCATACTCTAGATATAATTAAATTAAGCAAGCAGAAGACTGAAACATATATATTTGAACAGGTAAGTGTTTCATAACCTCCAGAGTATGATTATGTAACCGGGCTGAATATATACATGTATTGTTTCAAAATAGACAAAATATAAAAATGTAAAGTGTCAAGTAATCCATATATCCCTATAATCCCGTTGAATTAGCACGAGGTCTACGTAGACCCACCTGAGAGCTGAATGTAGGAGAGTTCTTCTTCCTCATCTATAAAGTCCAACTCCGCTGCATAGACTTCCCCATCACCTACATCTACAACAGAGTCTGGTTGGTGTTTTAAAACACCGTCCCAGGGTGGGAGTGAGTGATCAACTCAGTGGTACTACAAGGCAAAGGTTAACATGTTATCAAGTCAATCAAGTAGTAATGATAAAGCAATACAACAATCACTTCCTAGCTACTCTTGTTAATGCAAGAATGACGTGCAGGTAATGATGTATGCCCTCGCACAAAGCTCCCTTACAAGTGACTTCGACAACCAAGTTCGCATATGACAACACTCCCTAAAGTGCACCTTCCTCGCCAAAAGCACATCCTAATTAATGCAATGCGATGCATGGCCGTGTTAGCTGAGTACTTAATTAAGCTTATTCATACAACAGGTTCAGGAAGCTAAGGTATCTCCCTTTATATCATTAACCCAAACCGGAGGATCCATCTAGGGTCGTCAATTCTAGTTAATCACATACGATAGGCAAGTTGTAGGGCATCACTCCTAATGAAAAGCAATTAATAGGCAAATTCAAAGTTTATACTCGCAGTCACTACGGGGAGACTCTTCACCTCAGCGTAAGTTGACAGCTCGAACACGGTGTCCCATACCACCATGCCCGACTCACGAGTCTGGATTGCTCATTGGTCACTACGGGGAGGCTTGTCACCCCAGCGTAGGCCGACAGCTCAACCACAGTGTCCCATACCACCATGCCCGGCTCATGAGCCTTAGCGGATCGTGGCACCATGGTTGAAACAAGCCTTTAAATTGGTAAGTGGTACCTTAGATTCAAGCAGTGATGTCCATACATGGTAAACACATAATAGGCTAATCGATCGGTTTGGCAAGTTTGATTGGTACGAGCACACGCTGACTTAATCGATATTAAGTGCATAAGAACCCCTTGTGGCCTAACCACTGTCGACAATCATCGTGTGACCTGGATTCGTCGAGTTACCCAATGTGGCGAGACTAATTCGGCCACTTGTACATGGACTGTTACCGATTTCCTGGGCTACGTTGTATCCCTAATCTTACTCAAATGCAATAGGTAGACACATGTGATAATTATATCATCATTTAATAAACAATCTAAATAAATTCCTCATTTGAGCATTTCATCAAACACATTGATCATATTACCTAACACTTGCATTTTATACATAACACAAACACAAGGCTCTGAACAACATGATTTTATTGAGTCTTCTCGATGGACTCGAGATTCAAATTTCGATGATATCAAATCCTCTATCGATACATCGATAGTTCTATCCAGAGATTTTTGTGGTTGCTGGACAGCTTATATCCTCATTTTGATAATATCGAGTGAGCTTCGAGGACATCGACAACAGTGTTCGATTTCATCGAACCACTTGTCGATAAATCGACAAAGGTAAAAAACATAGAGATTTTTCTAAGTTTGAAAAAGGTTTTTTAGCCATAATTCCTTAAGATGTTTTATCCAATTTTAGGATTTTAATTACCTGGTGTTTTGGGACATGGGATGTAGGGCTAAGATTTACCTGTGATGTGTTCGGGCACACATCCAATTAAGGCAGACGCTTGATCAATCTTCCCATGGGACTCTTTTGTCTAATTGACTCAACGCTCACACTAATTGACAAACCAGGGCACTTTCAATCTCCCCCTTTGGCAATTACGTGACAAAACACCAAAACACCCTAGAACAACTTCTAGACAGACACCCTAAATTGTGTGTACATAATCTTTACACAATTGTACAAAATTCTCTAGTTTGCACATACACACATTCAGTAGCTGCTCCCCCTACAGTAATCTCCCCCTGTCTCCTTGCAGCTGCTCCCCCTAACACAAATAACAAATAGAAACACACAATTGTCCTTCGAGGTGTATTTGTTCTCCCCCTTTTTGTCAGTCATTGGTAAAGGATAACATAACAGTTGATATTGACTGAAGTTTAGAGAATATGGGAGAACCAAAATGCAGGGCATAAGCAGAGTAGATAGAAAAGAACATCCCTGGAAAGCATATCAGTTCAAAGAAAATAGATAAGGGTTTACAGTAAGGGCATAGAGAGAGAGTAAACATCAGAATTGAGATAACCAAATACAATAGGAAAATAGGGATAAGGTTCACAAATGATAGCAGCATTCAAAGTAGACTTGTAAGTAAACCGAACTAAAGTGGCAGTAAGATATATGAGATAGCCATAGCCCACAATATCCAATATATATATATATATATATATATATACTGCCCAAGATTGGCAGTAGTATAATCATTCATACCAAAACCAAAAAGAATATCAAGCCCATCCATGGGCACCCCAAACAGCCACAAGTATTTAGCCCATCCATGGGCATATTAACAAAAAAAAAAAAAAAACTATCAGACTTGCAGGTTAGTAATTTTATCACATACACTCATGGGATCATAGGGCATTCAAAAAGATACCAATGCCCATATGTGGATTTAAGAGAAGAGTGTATGTGACAGATCCCGGATGACAGCACTAAGGTGGAGGAGCGGAGGAAGACGATGCAATATCGTCGCGTCGGCAGGTGAGCAGGTCCACTAAGTGTTGCATCGATTGTTGCACCCCATTCACCAGTCACTCCAAGAGAGTGAACCATGTGTTCACAGACTCCTTCAGCTGGGTGACATCTCGCTGTATTGCTCGAATCCTATCCTGATGGAGCTTGAACCATTTTATATGTCCAGGGTCAGACAGGGGCGGAGCTCGTTGAGATGCAAGAGGGTCACCCTTAGCCATTCCATCACCTTCTGTTGGAGCATCCCTTTCACCACATTCACCTTCTTCTTGAATCCCTTCCTCGGTTAGGTCTTCGGGAAATTTGTGGAACTTTAAATCCACCCTTCTAATATTGTTCTTGTTGAAGTGTTGAAGGGGAAGTTCCAGATCGTTTGATGTTGAAAAGCTGATCGCATTGCATATAGAGTTAATGATCTAAGGATAGGGCAAATGCATGTCCCAAGAGGTATGAATGGCATATACCAACTGATGAACAATCAGGGTAGGAAGGCAGATTTTGATTCCTGTAGCTACAAAGTAAACTATCATGGCCATGAACCTGATGAGATCCGAACGATTGGTACTTCTAGGATATATATTAGAGGCAAAGATACCATGCAAAATACGATACTGAGGTTCCATGAACTTTCATTTTAGTGCATTTCCTTGATACCAGAGGATATCACGACCATGACAGAGAAATTTAGTAACCATGGACCAGGTTTCAGCGCTCTCAAGGTCCATGTTAGGGAGACCAATAGGTGATAGTGTAAGCCCAAGAATGTTTGCAACCGCTACAGGAGTGATCTCTACATCATCACCGTAAACAGAAACCGTGATGGACAGAGGATTAGACACCGGCGAATGACAGGAGGCAAAGAAATGGTAGGTCCGTTCATAGTGACAAGGACCCCCAAAATTGAGTATAGGTAGCCATCCGATTTTGGCTAACAGGGGTTCCAGATTATACGGTTGTAGGCATTCCCTGTCGACCCTTCTTTCAAAAACTAACTTCCACCCAGTGTATTTTGCCATCACCGGATTCACCCTAATAGGAGGAGGGGCTGGTATTTCAGATTGGGAACAGCCACGTGAAGTTTGTCGTGTTCGCTGGCGAGTGGGAGTCCCATGTTCAGTAGCTCTTGCCCGTTCCCTTGGAGCAAGAACTTTTTTTTCGGGAGGATCGCGAAGATTCTCCGGGGCCAGACAATTTCCTTTTGTCTTTCCCCATTTTTCAATACTCACAGAAAGGGATTTGAAGAGATGGAAGATAAAAAGGGGCAGAGTTTCTTTTAAAAATTAGGAAATACTCTAAAAAGGGCAAGATGGAATCATGATGTGAGGAGAAAATGGAAGGAGTATTACCAGATTTGAGGAACGTCTGGAACCCACCGATGAACCTCCGGTTGAAGGGGACAAGCAGGGAGAAAGAAAAATACTTTTTAGAAAAAAATTTGTAATTTTTCCCACTCGACCTCCTTTTATCGGGCTCCATACTTCAATATCATCAAACGTTGTATCGATGATATCGATGGACCCCATTCGATGTTATCGAGACTATCTTCGATAGCATTCTCGATCATGTGACTTCTCAGATTCCAAAGAGACATTGATGATATCGATCCTTGGTCGATTTAATCAAGAGTCCACATGAATTATCGATAAACATATTAAAGGTGTATATTTTTCATTTATCAGCATATCGACAATCTTCAATGTATAATAAAGTATTTCTTTATGTCAACTAGTATACAGAGCAAAAATTTTGTACAAGCATTGTACGATCCAAAATTATAAACATCAAGATATTTATATACAAAAGTTGAGGTGAGAGACCTCAGATATACCATTAAGAGTTCAGTAAAATTACATCATTTCAGCAGCTATCCAGATCTAGATGCATGACCTGGACTTGCCTTTCCATGCTGAATATTTCAAGGCATATGAATCAGTTCTTCCTTTGCCTTTAATGACATATCAGTGGTTATTTGTGCGACAACCCTTCATTACTAATTTTCCTGATAGGTTAAGGATTTTGCATTCCTGTTTGTTGAATGTAACAACATGCTCATTATCACATATTTGAGAGATTCTCAGAAGATTATGCATTAATCCTTTTATGCAAAAGGCATTCTCATTTTTAAACGAATTTATTCCTTTGATGATTCCGTGTCCAATTACCTTAGCGGTGCTTCCGTCTCCGTAGCTGACTATCCCATCATTAAGATCTAAAAAGTTTGAAAGAAGGAATTGTCACCCGTGACATTTCTTGAGCAACCACTATCCAGGTACCACTTAGTATCATTACCTGTTATATGATTTAAATGAGTAACAAGGCAATTCTTCTTTTCTTTTACTACCCATTTTGTGACAGGATTTTTAACTGTGGTAGTTTTTTTAATCAAGTTAGGCTACTGAATCGCTTTTCTTTGTCTCACACATTCATTTGTTTTCTTGTTTAATTCAGCCACTTGATTTAATAACTCCTTCATTCTGTTAGTCATTATAGGTGGTGATGGATGTGTATTTCTTCTATGAATATCCCTAGATGGACTCTTAACATTTTATATTGTTCCTTTGGTCGGTCTATTTTTACGGTATGATTTTGACCAGAATTATGTTGAGTCTTCCTAGGTGACATGCATTCAAACTTCTAATGACCAGAATCACCACATAAATGACAAACAGGAGTGGTTCTTGTTTCACTACCTAAAACAGTAAATTTTTCAGTTTGTACGGCATTTCTAGTTTTTGTTTTAAATTTTTCATATCCTAAGCCACTCTTGTCCTTTCCGGGTCTTCCCATACCTAATAGTTTTTCTAATTTCTCACCACTCTGGGAAAACCTATAGTTTATCTTAGGAAATTTTTTGGATTCTTCTAAATCAAAAAGGAGTGTGTGATTTTCATTTTGAAAGAGCATGTTTTTATCTTTTAATAGCTCAACCTATTTGTTTAGTTTGTCAGACTCAGATTTAAGGAAGGCATTGATTCTTTCTAATCTATCATTATCTAAATGATACTGCTGTAAATCATTAATTAGATGTGTATTAATTTTCAAAGTTTTATCCAGATCTTTTTGCAGTAATTCCTTTTTGTTTTCAAATATTCCAAGTCTTTTAAGGATGTTGATGTTATGAATGTAGAGTTGATTGTAAGCATCCTGTAGTTTGTCATGTTCTTCTTCTTCTTTCTTTATTTTCTCATTATCTGATGGAAATGATTTGGTGGCTTTCGGTTCTTCATCGTTCTCAGTTTCGATGAGAATAATTGGGGCAATAGAGACCATAAGAATTTTTAGAGATTTCTGGTCTCCAATGCTCTCTGAGTTGCTAGATTCTGAGTTTGACTCTTTCGTATCATCCCATGTGGCTGCCATTGCCTTTTCCTTAGTTTTTCGATTTGGCCATTTAGTAGACAGATGTCCAAACTTTTGACAGGTATAACATTGTGGTTCCTTGGACTTTTTACCAAATTTACCTGTGAAATGTCTGTTGTTCATCTGTTTTACTTTAAATGGATGGCCACGATTTTTCTAAAAGAACTTTCTGAACCGTTGTGCCAACAGTGCCACTTCCTCATCTTCATTTTCTCTTTCACTTTCAATGCCCTCATTTGTTGTATTTTTTGAAGTTTTGAGGATAGTATTTTTGGATTTTGGGGTTTGTTTGAAGTGTAATTCAAAGGTTTGTAGGGAACCTACTAGTTATTCTACTTTCATTTCATTTATATTTCTACATTCTTCAATGGTGGTTACTTTAGGATTAAAGCGTTCCGGTAGTGATCGTAGTATTTTCCAACATATTTTTGGAACTAAAATTTTCTCACCTAATCCACCCATGGAGTTGCAAATGATGTTCAGTTTTGTGAAAAACTCCATGAAAGTCTCATGTTCTTCCATTCTGAGACTTTTAAACTGTGATGTTAGCAGTTACAGTTTGGATCTCTTTACAGTGTTTATTCCTTCATGGGTTGTTTCTAACAAATCCCATGCTTCCTTGGCTATCCCACACATACTGATTTGATTGAAAATGTCTTAGGACATAGCACAATATATAGCATTCATTGCTTTAGCCTCAGCAGTTTGGTTTTCTTTATCGAATTCTATCCACTTTTCTTTGGCTTTTGGTTTAGTGATAGTTGTGCCATTCTCAAGTACTATTTATTCGGTCGGTGACAAGTATCCTCTTTCAACAATGTCCCAAACATTATGATCCAAAGATCTCAGAAAGTAATGCATTCTGGCCTTCTAGTATATAAAATTTGATCCATCAAACACTGGAGGTCTACTGACCAATGAGCCCTCTCCTTTGGCCATATAACCAACTTCAGTCAAGATCACTCTCTAGGCAGTGAAACCCTTAAGAGAGACCCGCTCTGATACCAATTGAAATTGTGATAATGACCACTTTAGTAGATGTGAGAATATGCCAATATGTCCTAGAGGGGGGTGAATAGGACTTTTTAATATTTTATGGTTATTTAAAATCCTATCACTCTAATCCTGAGTAAATATGCATGCACCAGGATTTCTTTAGAGTAACTTTAATGGCTTCTAAGCCAAATAGAGGATCCAATCATAAAACTAATTTAAAGATAAACAAGATGCAAACACAGTTTATGATGGATGTGACTGTATGTGAGATATGATCAAATATGAGAGTATTTAAGGAAATCACGTGAGCAATGGAAGACAATAGCAACATCAAACACAATCATTTTTATAGTGGTTTGACTAATTGTCTACTCTACTTCCGGCGGACGCACTCAACCCTTGAGTGTACCGAATCTCACTAAAGGAGGTTTCACAATAGGTTCACCTCAAACCGGAGGTTTTAAATTAGGTTCACCTCTAACCAGTAGAACCTACACTTAGACTGATGCAACGTGTCTATACGACACTGTTTATGCTCTCATGAGCAAGGGTTAACACATAACACCTAACTTTTAGGCCCCACTGGCCAAGGATCCACACAAGGAACCTAACAGAGGTTTCACAATAGGTTCACCTCTAACCAGAGGTTTTACACAGGTTCACCTCTAACCATTTTATGCTCTCCACAGAGCAAGGGTCAACACAAAGCACCCCCACGTACACTCCTGCCGGAGGCCTCCTAAAAGGACTTGTAAGTGTTGAGAAACACCTTAGACCTATTCCTATAAAAGGAATGATCACAAAGGTCCTCTAGACTCTAATGACTTACAGATAAGTAGATGAGCCTCGTTCAGCGCGTTGTTGAAGATATCCTCCTTTGTTGATGAAAAATCTTCTGCTTCCTTGAACCACAACTCAGAAGATGTACCAATACATGGTGACGGGTTGGGTCAAGGTTATGATGAAATCCTACTCTATTAAATGTTTTCCTATAAGGAAAATAAAGTGATTCCAATCATCTATGTATTCAAGGCATCCCAGCTTAATGATTTTCCATTAAAGTGGTAGCTGCAGGATCCTTTAATGCGGAAGTTCATTCCCCAATCTACTCTATTGAATGTCAATGATGAAGGTGGATTGGAGGATGAACTCCCATGAGAGAAAAGGCTTAGGGTATATGATTTAAGGTTTAAGCACATAAAAGCACTCTCTATTTTCTCTATCCAATAACCAAGGGCAAGCTGTAAGACCTGTATCCTAGTCCGTATTGTTCCGTACAATCCCGCGATCCTTCCGACGAATTCCAGCAACCTGCGACCTATGATCAATGTTTGCGCGCAACCCTAAGTCGCATCCTGTAGATTTGAGTTGGCTTAATCCAATACTTGTACCATTGCAACCGCACCATTGCTGCGGTTCCAACGCCGCATTTTGCATACCGATCCAATACCCTAGCCGAGAGATGTGGGCCCGCGTTCAGTTTGAGGAAAAAACACCACGCGTTTGCAATTCTAAGATAATCTCTACATCATGTCGCATCAATCAATCAATCAATCAAAGCTTTCTTTCTCCTTAAGTTAAGCAACTACCAAGTCAACTCTTTCTCACCCTCTCTCTTACACACCCATACATGTCAAATATAACATCACCTCACCCATCACTCACCTCACATCCATCACTCTTACAACCATCCCTTCTCTCTCTCATTTCACAAACAAAATTCCAAGCGACAAAAAAAATATACACGTCCATGCATTCCAAGAGAGAAAAGTGATTTTGGTGGCCCACCTTCCCATCCCAAAAACCTTCATCCTAGCCATTCATTTCTCATCTTCCACCATCAAAGTGAGACACAAGGAGATCGGCGTTCCAACAGACCAAGAAGATCAAACGGTGCGTGCTTCTATAGGCTAGTTTTCATATTTTTATGATGGGCCAAGTGAGGCCTACCGATCGATGGTATGGATCTCACTTTGGACCCTAAGATATGGTCAATGGCCCACCTTGATTATCATGATCATTCTATGATGGGGCCATTCTCCATGGACCCCACCATGATGTTTACCTTCTAGCTTGAAACGAGGTCATCTAGACCTTCCATCTTGGTGAAGAAGTAATCTCCACTATTGATTTTTGATTTGGTGGGCCCACATGTATTGGGACCCATCCGATGTATGATTGGATGCTTAAAAGGGAGGGCCCATAGTGTCGGGGTCCCTCCATCACACGTGTCCCATCTCTCTCTCTCTCCCTCTCTCTTTATTTTTTTCCTAATGTGTGTGATGATGTGATTGTGTGGCCTACTTGGATGGACCCCACCTTGGTGTATGTCTTATCCACACCAACCATGCATTTAGTGGCCCACTTGAGCCAGGCCCACCTTGTACATGTGTTAAGCCCAAACCGTCTAGCATCTAGGGACGCTGGACGTGGAATGAAAATATAAATATTTGCTTGATTCAAAGCCTTTGGGAAGGGCCACTCTTACAGGCCCCACCTTGATGCAATGATCAAATCCACTCCATCTATCCTATTTTTCAACTCATTTTAGGCGTTGAGCCGAAAAATGAAGTCTATCCAATCTTTTAGCAGGCCATAGCATATAAAACAGTAGTTTCTACCATTGAAAACCACCCTGCCACTTCTATACACCGAAAGATATCAGATATTGGGCTTGTTTGGTCCGTCTCGGGCCATAAAAACCAGTGGCCGGGGTGGATTCGACCGATGCGGGCTCCATGCATGAAAAACCGCAAGAAAATGGGATTTCAAAAAAAATAATAAAAAAATATTATATATATAGGCAGCAGACTCTGCTGCTATCAGAGGCGCAGGCAACGCTTGCTGCGTTGGATAGGCAGATGGTAGGGACCCACAGCCCCAGCTGTGGGCCCCACCATGATGTATGTTTGTTATCCAAGCCGTTGATTTGGTGGGCCCCCTCCAAATCTCAGCTCCATTGGGAACTCAGGTGGCCCACATCACAGGAAACAGTGTTAATTGAATGTCTGTCATTGAAACCCATTTAGGGTTTTTCACAGAAGTCTTGGATCATATGAAATTTGTTTTTCCTTTCATCCAGGTATGCATGGCCTCCTCAACAGATTGGATGGCAAACAAACGTTATGGTGGGCCCCACATGGGACCTACAATGATGCATGTGTTTTATTCATACCATCCACAGGCAATGGACGATTGGACCCACATGAATGTATGTATTATACACCACACCGTCCACGGATGGTGGAACCCCCACTGTGTACATGTTTTATGCATGCCGTCCAGCCATGGTCGCTGGACGGTCAATGGACCCCGCCTTTGATGTATGGGTTCCATCCAAACCGTCCATCCTGATGGCGGGCTAGCCTTAAGGCTTAAGATTAATGAGGTAGATCTGCCTATCAAGTGGACCACACAGCAAAAGGCAGTGGAGGATTGAACGTCTGCCCTTGGAACCTCCTCGGTTCCACAAGTCTTGATAAATATAATATTTATTATGTATTTTTGGTCTGTGTGACCTTATTAAATAGATTGGATGGTAGATACATGTTATGGTGGGCCCCACATGGGACCACTGCTGTATGTTTTGTAATCCACACCTTCCATTAGTGTGGACTCCACTATGAGGTATGTACGTCATCTATGTCATCCATCCCTATGGGACCCACCATGATGCACGTGCTGCATCCAAACCGTCCAGCCACTTTGAAAGCTCATTTTATGGAATGGGCTAAAAAAATAAGTCAGATCTAAAGTTCAAGTGGGTCTGACCATTTAAAGTAGTGGACAATGACGTCCATTGTTCAAAATTTCTAAGGGGCCATAGTAGTTTCCTAATAAGCTGATATTTGCTTCCACTTCATCTATCACTATGTTAGTTTATAAACAGGTTGGATGGGAAATATATGTTATGGTGCACCTTACGAAGTTTAATGGTGGAAATCATTATCACCACTTATAGTTTGGTGTGGCCCATTTGATATGCATGGGACCCTGTTGGTATGGCACATCTGATATACATAAGGCCCATATGATGAGGCCCATCCTGATGTATTTGGGGCCCATGGGTTTAGGCCCATTGTGACGTATAAGGGCCCGTAGGTTGAGGCCCATTGTGATGTATTTGGGGCCCATGGGTTGAGACCCATTGTGATGTATTCAAGGCCCGTTATTGAGGCCCACCTTGATATGCATGAGGGCTCGTTATTGAGGCCCACCTTGATGTGTATGAGGGCTCGTTATTGAGGCCCACCTTGATGTGTATGAGGGCCGTTATTGAGGCCCACCGTCATGTGTATGAGGCCCATTGTTGAGGCCACATTGATGTGTATGAGGCCCATTGTTAAGGCCACATATATGAGGACCATGTGATTAGGCCCATTTTGATGTATTCTAGGGCCCATGGGTTGAGGCCCATTGTGATGTATTAGGGCCCATGGGTTGAGACCCATTATGATGTATAAAGGCCCATGGGTTGAGACCCACTGTGATGTGTATAGGGCCCATGGGTTGAGGCCCATTGTGATGTATTTGGAGCCCATGGGTTGAGGCCCATTGTAATGTGATTCCACCGTGGTTTATGTGTTGACCTTTATGGCAGGCCATGCGTTGGGAGCGATGTTGGTTTGACATCTACATTATAAGGATAATGTTGGTTAAATGTCTGCATTATACTACTCCCTAGGGTCCATTGATAGGCCCGTACTTGTTGTGCGTAGGCCGTCTAAGCCCATCTTCATTGTGAAGATAGTTCATAAATGCTTAGTATAACTCCATGATTCATGCCCATACGCATCATATGTATGCCTGATATGAGGAATATTTGATTATAGCATACGCCATTGGACAGACTATTTATAGGACTCCTTATGAGATGGAGTGCCCACATTATCGCACCGTACGCGCAAGAGTGCTGCGTGACTGGATAGTGTGACTCATGCATCTCGCATATATGTGACTTGATCATTGTACGCCCTAGCGACATCAAGGTCGCGGCCTCTACAGGCACATCGTGGATGGCTAAATGGGACACCAGAAATATTTGGTTCTAGCACTATGGGCACTTAGGATGTCCTTGGGTGAAAAGCTCATAACCTCCGAGGCCAGGAGAAGCCCCAACGTCTGGACCGAGTGGAACATGAGCGCCCGAGTGCCGAATACCAGTAGGTCACGTCTCTCATTGTGTCGTGGTCGGTTGGCAGGTGGGTGTGGCCTTATCCGCCTGAGTGAGGGGGCTATAAGCTAGGCTGAGTATGATCAGCTCGTAAATGGGTCAGCTATCAATGAGCCAGGTAGGTATTGGCAGACTACTGGCTAGGTGGATAGTGAGGTCTCTTCCACTCACTGGGCTGTGCAGCTAGGGAGAAGGTAGTCGAAGTGGAGTGTAATAGACCCCGGTGATTTTCCCAGAGAACAACCGTACTGATATGTGGACTTATTGAGCAGGAATTGCATATCCATTCATTCATTCATTCACCATCCACTCGGGCTGGTGGTGTGTAACTATTTGTTACGTGTACCTTCGCATGACCAGGATTTCGGTTGGGCGCGCGACTAACCTGAGAGCAGGAGTTTACCACATTGAGTAAGACTATCCAAATTTAAGTATGGGACTGGTTTGGATAGAAGTCCCGTGTGGTGGACCCCGTAGCCTGCGATACTACGTACTATCATCCCGACTTCACATTCTAGGATGATCATTTCATTCGCACCGCATATTGCATGATATCTGTGGCATATGGCAATTTGGGTTACTATATTTTTTTTACACTTATATGGCCTAGATGAGGTTGATGGTATTCGTGGCTCGTAAGGATTTGCATATTGCATTGCATCCTCAGCATTTGTTACTTTCTTATTATGTTTTGCATCACATAGCCTTTGTACGGCTAATAGCACTCATGAACTTACCAGTATATTTTCACTTACTTTGATATCGTATGATTCATGATCTTGTCAGTATTTCTGCTTATTCCGATAATGTATGATTTATGGGCTTTATGGTATACTTAACACTTATCTTGTGCACACACTTTCACCACCCTCTAAGCTTTTGTAAGCTTATGCATAATAGACGCGTGCAGGTGGCGTTAGGTTGCAGCAGCGTTGAGCTTGGAGCGTGCAGCTGTCCTCTAGAGCTTTGATTTTGATATATGTATTTCCCTTTCAGCATTGTATTCAAATGATTATATTAGTGGATATGTGATGATGATGTTGCCTTTATGATCTGGGTATACGTGTGGTTATGCTTCTTATAAGACAAATGTACGTTGGAAAATCCTCCTTGTAGGATCCCAGGATCGAAACCTGGCGTATCTACGCTGGGAGCCGAGAATGGGGTACCACAGAGGCTGTCCGCATCGGGTTCGGCGATCGAGATTCCTATGAATCCGATTTTCGGGTTTGGGGCTGACACAAGCTCTCATTAAATAGGCAAAAGGTACCAACGGATATAAAATGGTCACATTTTTTACAAAGTTCAATATCATTGAGCAGTCGATAACATCGAGCGTATACTCTTGATCGCGTTGATTGGAATCTCGATGACATGAACTCAAATGTCAAACACTTTTGAAACCTTTTGCCAGCTGGTCGAGGAAATCGAACATGTGTCGATGTCATCAGATTTTAAACTCCGATTTAATCGACGCAAGGTTTGATTCCTCGACATTTAAAAATGTGAGAGACTTGCCTTTGAAGATTTTTAGGTAAAAGATATGATCAAGCATCACTCGATTTCATCGGAATTTCAATATTGATGATATCGAGGTTAGCGTTGATTCATCGATAATTCTAAGGAATTTTCCAATAAGCTTTCTGGACAGTTTGTGTCCATATTCGATGACATCGACCATGCCTCGATATGATCGATATTTGAATATCAATTTTATCGAGTGACCTTCGATCCGAGAAAAATAGCCTGAAAAACTTTGTTGGATATAGATGTGTCACAATCCGATATCATCGAAGGGCTTCCACTATCATCGAGATTCGAATTCCAAGGATATTGAGGAGCTCTTCGATATATCAAAGATTACATGATTTACCATAGTAGAACTTTGGACACAACAGACCTGATGTTGATTTCATCGACCCTACTCGATGGACTCGAGATTCAAATTTCGATGATATTGAATCCTCTATTGATACATCGATAATTTTGTCCACAAATTTTTGTGGTTGCTGGACAGCTTATGTCCTCATTTTGATAATATCGAGTGAGCTTTGAGGACATGACAATAGTGTTCAATTTCATCGAACCACTTGTCGATAAATCGACAAAGGTAGAAAACTTAGAGATTTTTCTGAGTTTGACAAAGGTTTTCTAGCCATAATTCCTTAGGGTGTTCTATCTAATTTTAAGGATTTTAGTTACCTGGTGTTTTGGAACATGAGATGTGGGGCTAAGATTTACCTGTAACGAGTTCGAGCACACATCCAGTTGAGGCAGATGCTTGATCAATCTTCCCGTGGGACTCTTTCGTCTAACTGACTCAACTCTCATGCTAATTGACAAACCAGGGTACTTTCACAAAGGTCCTACACTAAGAACCCATGTTTAGGCCCACCAACCAAGGTCCCACACAAGGCACCTCCGTTTAGGCCCCCGACCATGGTCCCACATAAGGCACCTACGTTTAGGCCCACCAGCCAAGGTCCCATACAAGGCACCTATACGAGTTTGTTAATAGCAAACTCTTACCCTCAATTCTACATGAGGATAAAGATTAAACTTTAGACTCTTAAAATGACATTTACTTGTCGGAATGAGTCCTCTCTTGTAGCTTGTCTTGGGTTGCTTGATCTTCGCTTTTTTGTGTTTGAATCAGCTCCCCGATCTTCCCTGATCACGTAGCTTGGATTTTTCTGTTGGTTTAGCTTCATGATCAAGAACCTTGCATAAGATATGCCTATAGAGGTGATCAAGGTAATGGGAGTTGGTTTAATATCCTATCTAGGATAATGAGTGAATTTCCTAAGGGATTCAACCTATGGATGCTCTAGAGTATCAAAAGACATAGGATTTTCCTATTGGTTTGGTCTTTGTACTCTAGAAAAGGCATGAGTTCATGTTCTTCATTAATAGGAGCTTTAAATGCTTATAGAAGTGAAAGATCACAATGAAGAGAGCATGAAACTCATATGGATAGAGTCTAGATTGGCTAGGATAAGCTTGTGATACACTAGTGTAAGAACCCCAGTCCTGATAGTCAGTTGTGAATACAGACATACTTCACGGAGAGGGTGGTGAATGCTAACAAACACAATAAAATGGATTTTCCTCGTTCCTATTTAAGCTAGGAGTGTTAAATTTCGGGGACAAAATTCTCTTTAAGGGGGGTAGATTGTAACACCCCGTACGTTTCAGTACTCGAGTGTCTTCACAAGACCCTAACTTAATGTAATCACGAAGCCGATTCATCTAAACATCCACCTTTATTCTAACTTAAATACAACCATTAGGAGGGTCGCTCGTTCAATTGAGGTGTAGGGGCAACTAATTGTATAAATGATTGTGGAATCTACCATAAATTGGAGTACGAACCACTAGATCATAATTGGAAAGTACCTAACCACAAGATCAGTGAAAATCCATGGCTAAAGATCACGAATTTAAAGCATGGCCATCTATGCAAGGTAACATCAATTTAAAGTAGATGGTGGCCCTGATTGGCTACCAATTAAATGAACAGTCCTAATTTTAGGAGTGGACCACCGATCGCTATCAGATCAATGATAATTGGAACCTAATGGCCATACTTATGATATGGCCCACCTAAGTCTTTAGATCTACCTCATCCTTTGGGTTACGTCCTAATTCGAATTGACAGAGTGGATAGACAGAGTGGATTAGCCAAAACCATCAACTTCAGACCCTAAATCGAGGGATCCATCATCCATCCGATCTACAATATTAATATCAAGTAGTCTCACACTCAAATACTACAAATAAAGTGCCATTGAGGATCATTTAAACCAGACTAGCTACCCTTATAACCGTTAATGACATACGAGGAGGCTATTTGACCATCGAATCGACAGAAACTGACACTTAAAGACCATAATTCCTTCGATTTAGGCACACCCAGGATATGAATCTGCCCCATCAAAGGTCTGGTGACCTAACTTGAGGCAAATAACTCAATGGTCGGAGTTGATTTCATCCAAACATCTCAGTGGACCCCATTCTGGGGCGCGTGTGCACATAGATTGTGTACACTCGCTGAGCACTAGCCCTGGAAGACCCGGTCAAACCGGTCTGACCCGACGGAAGAAGGAAATTTCCTTCTTCCTTTTCCGCTTCCGGATTTTTAAATGGACTATTTCCGTTTAGGGTGAGCTATGGCTCACCATGATCAGCCATCCGAAAGATCTGATCCGTTCATCTTGTATATGACACACGGACGACCAATCCATGACCAGTTTCACCCGCTGGATTGCACACATGTGACCACGATCACGGGCACAAGAAGGCTGTGTGCGGCCGATCTTTTCAAAAACAGAAAGTTTTTATTTTTATTACCTTTACACGCTGGAAATCCGCGTGCATTGCCTCCTGACCATCCCAGCCCTCCATTTTATTCCGATTAGAGACCTTTGTAGCCAATAAGAAAAAGGTCGAGTGGAGTCTTTCGTTTAAAGGAAAGCGAGTGCAATCCGGGCCATCTGCTCTTCATCAAATGGCACTACAAGAAATAGGGCCATAGCCGACCGATGAGCTAACCCTTTGCCGGCTGCCAGTTTTAACGGCTGCCGGCAGGGTCTGTATATATAAAAGTGGGAAAAAAAAAACCCTGCAACCTAGCGCGACTTTTCTCTCTCTCTATCTCTGCCGCTCTATGTCCCTCTCTCTCCCCACCACTAAATCGCTCTCTCTGCACCTCTCCCTCTCCGCTCAATCTATCTCTCTACGCCTCTCTCTTTGCACCTCTCCCTCTCTGCTCGATCTACCTCTCAGCCTCTCCCTCTCCGCTCGATCTCTCTCTCCCTCTTCACTCTTTCCCTCTCCCCTCTCCCTCTCCGCTTGATCTACCTCTCCCTCTTCATCTTTTATTTCTTCTTTTCTTTGGTCCAGCAGATTAAGGATCATTATGCAATGTCAGCTCTCTCTCTCTCTCTCTCTCTCTCTCTCTCTCTCTCCTTATCTATTCATATCAATTTGGGCTTTTTTTGGCATTTTTTAATCCTTAAAGTAACATTGTGTAATGATTTGTGTTTTAGGAATTTTTGAGTTTTGAATCCCTAATTAGGGATTTTGTAGTGTTGATTCCCTAATTGTGGATTATAGATTTTAAAAAACTGAAAAATCCCTAATTAGTGGAATTTTCCTTAGAACTATGAAATGCTTTGTTTCTCTTGAGAGTAGCTAGATTGGGAAAATGCTGAAACCATTAGCTTCTATGTGATTTTTGTATTCTTGTTTAAACATCTTAATATTGTGCCATTTGCTTCTGTTGTATGTGGCTGCAGTACCAAGCCAGTGGTCTGCATTTCCTTCTGCTTGCTTGTACAGGCCATGTTTCACAGCCATGTTTATGGAACACAAATGGAGGTGCATTTGTGAGTAATTTCATTTACTTCATTTTGTGGGATGAAGCCCTTAATTCTTAGTCAGAATGATTGAATTTTTACAATTCATGCTATCCTGATTTGTAGATGTTGGAAACACTGAGAACCCAATAGAATTCCAGCAAAAATTAGAGCCTTTCAACTAGGGGGAAAGAAAAAAGAAAAACTGCTTTTTGTGATTTATAGCTTAGCTACGAATGGGACCATGCCATGTGCTTATATAGACCATGAAACTTAAGCAACTTCTTTCATGTCAACTGCTTGATAGTTCAAGTTTTTTTTTCTTCAGAATATAATCAAAAGGGTTTTCTGACTCATTGAACAGTACTGCAGAAATGGTGATCCAAAGAAGTTGGCAAGGCATTGATTTTGGAGCACTTTGGGGTGGTTTTTCTTTAGAGCCTGTTTGTTTCTCAGTCTTGACTATATCCTTGCAGGACACAACAGAGTATCAAAAGTCACTGGCATGTGATATGGAGGATCGCTTGGAAGCAAAATGTGATAAGTTAGGTGATGCCTTTGTAATGGATGAAATGTGATAAGCGAAATTTCCATTTTGTGGATGTTTTATATACCATGTTAGTTGGCTCTAGAACTTCATGAGCTAAAGTTTGTTGATATTCATTTTGATGAAAGTCCATGGTAAATAGACCATCCTGATGTGATAATAACTGATCCTGAGTTCAAACTGTCTCAATCCCACATAACAATAATCAACTTTAATAACTTGCAGAAGCTTCAAGAAGATCTGCAAAAGTTGGGATTAAAGATCAAGTATCATGAGGACAACCTGAAATTTCTGAAGACTCAAACAAACAACTTAGGATGAATCCATTTTTGATAAGCAAGGTTAGCTTAATTCTTTTCTTTAGTGTGTTGTCCTTGTATCATCTTGTCTATGATCCATCTTGAATTAGGTATGGCCTTGAAACTAGTTAAAAGCAGAATCAGAAATAGAGTCCATAGTCTATCTATTATTCTGTTCTATTTTTTAAGCCTGTGTGGCTTTTGATCTAATGCACTAGGAAAGGTTGGGTCATTTAGATGCTAGCCTAGGATTGCATCTATTCAAGTGCAACACGATATAACTAGTTACTACTTCATTTCCTTTCTTTTTCTTGTTTTAATATCTATTTCCTATTTCATTGTTAAGGGTGTGAACGGTCAGGCCTACTCGGGCTTGGGTCCAGACTCCAGACTCCTCGGTCTGTTGTTCTGGATCTAATGGACACTTATGCATAATTACTAATTGAGCCAGAAATTGGTTGAGGATCTTCTGATATACTGGGAATTGATGCACTTGTGGGCAATCAAAGTTCCATCTATAATCTGTCTGCTATATACAAAAGCTCCCTGCACCTTAGAGATACATTTCCTAGCACCTTTTGTAAGTGGATGGTAGTATTTTAGCATGGATTTTGTAGGGACTTTCAATCAATCTGATTGGCCTGAAATCCCTCAAGGACCCACTCCTTTTTTCTTTGGAATGAGAGTAATAAGTGATGTTCCCAACTCCAATGAAAATACAACTACTTTCAGAAGCTTACATTTCAACCTTTGTAGTATGTAGTATGTAGTACGGATGCAAGACAGAGGATCAAACTTTCACTATTTTATGGTGTGCAGCTGACAGAGAGCACGGCCTGTACCCTGTCATGTAAAGCTGCACCTTCCAACTTGTACATGCACTTGGACTCTCTCATCTGTTCTTTGAATATTTGGTATTGCTTGTCTTCTCAATTCGGTCTCATTTTGAACTTCTACATGCACTTGGATACTCTCTCTCTCTCTCTCTCTCTCTCTCTCTCTCTCTCATATACATATTATAGCTATACAATAGATGGCCAACAATTGAAGAGTTTGGATGACAATCTCATTTTATTAGGACTGCTCTAGCATAGCTCTCATGTGGGAAAATGCAAGCATGCCAACTAATGTGAATGAGATCCACACTGTCCAGCAAGTACATTCCCTAATGAGATCCGTTGTGATGCTAGTGCAACATCCACTCCGTCCATCATTTGAGAAAAATCATGTTAGGATTTAAGCCTAATGGTATATTTGTTATGGATTTTTCAGATGAGGAACCTGTTCTATTTCATTTATAAAAATTTATATTACATTTATATACCATTAGACTTGACCCAAAATCTCCAAAAACATCCTGATGCTTTTCCCATATACAGGCCTAATGGAACATGCTATGCATAGCTAATATTTCTTCTTTAGAAGTTCACATTTGCTAGAACATTTCCCAAATTAGTTTATCAACAGATCTAATTAAAAGCTTGTGAAACTAATTAGAATGCCAATCAATCTCATCTCTTTAAAGGGTTCTCATCATTGATGGATACTTTACTACTGTACATGTTACCTTTGTAGATTTTGATTGATCTCTAACTAGTTTTGGGCCTTCTTTACAACATGCAGATATTGAACCTTGTTGATGTTCAGTGTCATTCTGGAAGTCTACTTGTTAATTCATGTTGTCTCGCATAAAAGCTAGTTCTAAGTGACAGTTTTTCTATTGACAGGCTGAGAACCCAACTTCAGTACCTCAATGCTTCACCATGGCACCTGAGCATCCTCCTGTGTGGACTGGTCTCTATCCTGGTTTCTTTCCCAACTATGAGATAATCTTCCGCCTATTTTATTTCTTGTTTCTTATTGTAATTTCTTTGCTGATGTGGGTTTCCTTGAGCATTGGGTGAACCAAGATGGACATTACTGCTGCTAGAAAATTGACTGAACCTCACCTTGAGTTGTTCTAGTTGTTATCATTAGCACACCACATAGATTACACTTCTAAGGGATATATCCATCCTCATTGGCATTTGTGTCTTGTCTTCACTTTCAAAATCTCAGATGCCTTTCCTAGTACTCTACTCCTTGTGACTACTGGTGGTTTACCAAACAAATTGCAGTTTTGGAAAACCTTATTCATGTGATTTAGCTTATTAAGAAATCTTATACCATCTGATTCAACCTGGGATACATTTGAAAGAAATTGCAGCTTTGGAAAACCTTATTCATGTGTGCCTTTGTCAACCCATTGAATGTTTCTTTTGAGCAGCTTGTGCAGGGTGGTACTGCTATGGGAACTGGATTGAATTCCAAAAAAGGGTATGATTTTTTCTGGGTTTTAAGCAATGTCGCTTTATGGCTATTTGTCAGTGTGATTTGTTATGGTAGTTATGTACTCATCATTTCTTACAATCTTCATATCTGGGATAATGTTTCTTCTTTTCTTTACTTTTTTGAGTTTACATTTTGCCTTGATATTTGTTAAGCTTGATACATTTGTACTTCTTGTAGTGTCTCCTTCAGCATATCTCTTGTAAAAATTGCTACTGCAGTAGCTGATTTATTCATTTTTCTTTTACTGGCAAGAAACCAAATATTTCAGTGTAAGAAAATGGGCGTTAGTGGTATTATTACATTAAAATGATTTTATGTTTTATTGATCTTCTCTATAATATGATTTTACATGTAGAAATGGTGGCATGGATAGGAAGAAGATCATTGCCATAGGTATTATGCTCTAAACCTCTGCATTCTTTTTTCATTGCTTCTTGTTCAGTGATGTTTCGTCAATACGAGGTGATAATTTATGGACCATAGCTGTCCTGAAATACCATTTTGCCGAAACTGCTGCTACTGGTTTGTATGCTACTTGCAATTGTATGCTGACTATCTTACACTCCGTATGGGTTTCATCATGGTGTGCAATATCTTGAAACTTCTATTGGCTGCTTTGTGTTTTGTTTCTTATGGTTTGGAAGAGAGCTTTATGTTTCACACTCTTGTTCCCTCTTTATGAATGACTTTCTTTGCAGATAAAACTTAAGAGACTCTGTTTTATGGTTTTAAAGAGAGCTTTATGTTTTGCACTCTTGTTTCCTCTTCATGAATGACTTTCTTTGCAGATAAAGCTTAAAGAACTCTCTTCCTGTGCATCCTTCACTTCTTCTACTAAGTTTTTTATTTTCTGGGTGGCTTCTTTTATTTTTTGGGAAACTATGCCTTCAAAAAATAGCTTCATTGGTTTGTGTCCTACCATTGGGAGGTTTTGAGGCATGTTGTTTAGGACATGATTGCTTATGCTAGTTTTTTGTCTTGCGAGATGTAAGTTGCCCCATCGTCTTTACTAATATAGATTGTTCTAGATTATTTATATTGTCAATTGATTTTTTTAAGCCAAGTAAAATCCTTTTGATGTTGATGCAGATTGACTTGTAGCAATCTGCTCCAACTACAACTAGATCGAACACTGAGCTCTGATTTTTCAATCAAATATTTCCGCAACACATCATCTTGATTTTGGTAAAGAGATTGCATGGTGGGGACCACCTGTGAACATAGATAAAGTACTAGCTTCTATATATAGTCTTTTTTTTCATGTACATCACAAATTGTGCTAGGAATTTAGGAATTACTAAAGAATTTATTTCCAGGAAACAAATTCTCCAAGAAATTGAATCTGTTGATTATGTCTGGAAACTAAGAATAAAATTCAGCAGATTCTAGAAATGTGCTTGAAAACTTGGAATTCATTACCTTGGAATGTCTACTTATATGACAAATTAAAGAAATATTCACATTTCCCAGGGATTTGTAAGCTTCCCTTAGGCCAAGAATTCAAGAACTGGCCTTTTTCTGGAATTGGCTTGATAACTTGATAGGATTTGTATCCATAATTAGCTGATTCTCTCTCTTTTAAATTTTTTTAGTTGACATAGTTATTTTTTATTTTTTATTCTTATGGCTTAAATTAATGATTCAGGAGATGAAATGACTTGTGTTCTTTGAAAACCAATCAATGCAGGAGTTGGAAATTGAGGATCTTGCTAATTTGAATCCTCTGTTTTGATGTACCCCATGGCTTATTTTCCCATTTTTGGAATCTGCTTCTATTTCCCTTTGTCACCTCTATATCTAGCTGTAGACACTAAATCAACATCTCATTAGTTTATACATACATCTCATATATATATATATATATATATATATATATATATATATATATATATATATATATTTATAATCAATTTCTTCAACCTCAACTTCACCTAATCTCGTGCTATTTTTATGTGCTCAAGTTTTTGACATGTTTGTTTATCTATATGTTAGAAAGATGATCTTAGAACTGTGATGTCCTATCTACAAAGTAACCCAAAATTTTCATGCATAGGTCTTTGGGGATGATTTATGGGTTCTGTCACAAGATAGTTAATCACACAATCATACAAATATATCTGTCAGTGCTTTTGTTAGACTTGCACTCTTGTTCACTTAGCTATCAGATGTCGAATGTGTTCATTGGGTCTGATGAGGATCACTTTTGTCAGTGCTTTTGGTCATTCTTTTGAATTAGGTTTGTGTTGAGCCCTCTCTACCATGTGGAATTTGAGGATTTGATTTTCCTGGAGGCAAATGAAAATGTGGTTTGGTTGTCTAATTTTCCAGGAGGTAATTCCAGAATATACCCATGATGATTGTTTCAGAGTACCATCCAAAAGTAAGCATCTTTGCATTCATATGAAAATTTTCTAATAGCACACTTGGTTGCTGCAATCTGCTATAAAAGTTTAGTTGTCTGATTTTTGATGTAAAATTTTTTATTCCTTTTGAGTTGTCCCATAATTCCATTCTATTGCAGTTTCCCCATACATTTTACTTGTTTACATCGATGTTGATAATACATATGGCATCACTTAAAATATTATTTTGAAGACTGCATTGTCTAGGTAACATTTATGTATGTCATTAAATCATATGGATTCTTGTACTTCGGTGGATTTCAGGGAGATTTGGCAAATTACCTTTAAAAGAAAGGACATCTACAGCCTTCTAAAGCTCTGAGATTTGCTCTTGATATTGCTAGGTAAGCTCATAACTTGATATTTGGCCACCAACTGATTGTTTTTTTAATTAACGATGATGTGGTTTTCACTGACTTTGTTGGTGACAGCAAGTAATCAAAAGCTATATCACCTTTCCCTTAGTTTTCTTTTCTTTTGTGGGGACCTATGATACCACCAAACCCACAAGATCTGACAGTGATGTATAGCTTCATCTACAATTGGGTCAGCAATTTGGACAATCTGGATTTCTGAACGGCTAAAAGTTGTAATTTATCAGATGTGTATCATTACAAGCTATGTAGTAGATACTTTGTATTTAGAGAATTCTATAAGAATATCTGTCTCTCGTGTTCTTTGAACTGACTCTGAACATGTCTCATCACATTCTGGAATTAGCCAGCTTGTTTTCACCACATTGCAAAGTGGGACCGCATGGGAGAACTTCCCGACAAATCAACAATCATTGTTTGGCGGTCTGAAACACAATGAATGGTGATTTGGAGTGTGAGCTAATTTTAACTGCTAATGTGTGCTACTTCTTCATGAATATAAAATTACAGTTAGGTCCTCTTTAAGCCGGATTGGGCTTGGGCTGACCCTCTAGTTGGAATTGGTCAGGTCAAGTATGGTTACTTGATTTGGCAATTCTGCTTCTATCCTTGTGCTTCTCTGTTGGAATGTAACTCTTTAGAGATGGTAAGCTTGTTTTGCTCTTTCTCATATTTTTTTTCTTTTTTTCTCTCTAACTTTATAATGATCAATTACTCATAAGCGTATAATCAACTCTATGCAGACTTGGGTCAGGCAGTCACTGGGTTTCTGTAGAACCTGGTGACATAGGAGTACTTGAAGAACTCATTCCTGACCTGACTGAACTCTGAGTTGGAAAGTCTTGAGTCTGTGACATGATCTGACATTTATTTATTTATTATCTGTGGACTCACAAATCAGCCATTTAGATTTTCTCAGAACATAATGTGTGGAATTTCAGAAACCTTCTCATAACTACATTTTTATATGGATGATTTTTGTTGGGAAGTATCCTTGCACCTACCTGGGTTTAAGCTATATGGATGCCTTTTTGTCCCGAAGGTTGAAGCCATGCTGCATAACATGATTTGTGCCATGTCGAATGTGTTCATTGGGTCATTGGGCTTGACATTCACTGAGGACATATTCCGACTCTGGAAGGACTGGGGATCAGCTTCGATTTGTGATGAGTATATGTGCTAAGGCAAGCAACCTAATTTCATAGCTGACTTGGAATGAAGAAGAGTGGTGGTCATGCTTTTGGTGTGCTTTCCTTCTTTTCACATCATCAATGGCTATGATACAGATGGTTGCCTGTAATATTTCAATGTGCAGATGGTTGCCTGTGATATTTCAATGTGCAGTTAGGAAAATCTTTTTCCTTGGGCCACCCAAATGCCGATAAGAAGGAATTGCTTTATAGCTACGGATTATGGTGGTCTATAGCTACGGATCTAATCCGTAGCACAGTTTTAAAAAGCTACGGTACCAATGGCTACGGTCGTAGTGTGGGCTTATACATATTTCGCTACAGATTTTATTCATAACTTTTGACCAATTTCTATTAGTGTAGCAAAAATTGACGATTTAGCGGTGTCCAGTATAACTGTCAGCAAAGGTCTAGACCGCCGGTAAAGCCTTTACCGACCGAGGCTTTACCAGCTGTAAGCTGACCGCGGGCAAAAGATTTGCCGGCGGTTTTTTGGGCGTTTACCGGCGGTTTTGACCGCCGGTAAAGACCATTTTTCTTGTAGTGTGGCTCTGGAGAGCTAGGGTAAACCTTAAAGGAGGGAGGATCAAGCATCTCTCCATAGCCTCCTCCATCCCTTTCAAAAATCCTAGAAAAATAGCCGCACCCTTCAAATTTCAAACCCACCAAAGAAACCTCCTTAAAGCTTCTATCTAAGCATTCTTAAAGCTCCCTTGGCCTCATCCACACCCTCCATGATGACCAGATCAAAGGAAAATCTAAAGATATGAAACCTGCCATGATCATCCTTCTTCTTCCTCGCTTGAAGATCGAGTCTGTGCGACCAATGTGGGCCCCATTCCGAGATCAGAAAAAACTCATTAGATGGCCGGTTTGGGCAGCATTCCATCATGTAACCAAACCTATATCCATCCCATGCGTGCAAGGCTGAAACTCGACGAGATCAGTGCATGAAGGTCATGCGCGAGCTGCCTGCACTTCCAACTGTAATGTCGTTGAGTCAGGCTGAGTTCACTCGAGCTCGAGATCTGTTCATGTCCGGTCTTCTTGCTGATTAAGCCTAAGAAAGAAGGGAGAAAAGAGAGGAAGGTAGAGGAAGAAAGAAAGAGAAAACGAGAAGGAGATGGGTGGTTGCTATCCCAACCCAACCAGGCCAAGCGCGAATCAGTCACTGACTGGTCCAGGTTGTGGACGGTGCAGTGGAGAGAAGAAGGAGAAAGAAAAAAAGGGAGAGAGAGAGAGTTGGGAGTCGAGTCAACTCGCTGCCAAGTTGTGGTTGCCGAGTTGAGTCCGAGTTGACTCGGTCCAGGTTCTTGCTGGATGTTCCAGCAATTTTAAAAAGAAATAGAAATAGTAGAAGAAGGAGAGAGGGAGGAAGAAAGGAATAGGGAGAGGAAAAGAAAATGAGAAGGGAGCTTGGGGCCATTGTTCGGTCGAAACCGAGTTGACTTGGTTGGAACCGAGTCCAGTCGAGTCGAGTTGGGTTTGGGCCTTAGTTCAAATATTGTTGGACATTCCAAAAAAAATATAGAAGAAAAGCAGAAGAAAATAAAGAAAGAAAGGAGAAGAGAAGAGAGAGATAGGGTGGTCGTCGCACCTATAAGCCAACTCAGTTGAGTTGTTGGGCATGGGCCTAGTGCGGGTTCGATTGGAATCCCAATAGGGAGAGAGGAGGTGCACCCGATTTTCGATCGAGTCGACTCAGTTAATTTTAGCTAAGTTCGTGTCAAGCCGCCAAGATAAAGGTAAATCAAAACTCATTTATACCTATTAGTAACTGAATGAGTTTTCACTTAGTATATTGACCATAGGAGCCAATTACTAACCATCTTCCTTGATGTTTTGATTGGGTCGTGGTCATGTTTATCAACTAGATTTGACTCTTTCAGACTTTAGTCATGCTATCTAGCGGGCCACGCAACTTGATTGCTTGATCGAGGTGAGGACTCACCCTTTGAGCTTCTCACTTAAATTCATTAATCTAATCATAGATGATGCCTTAATCCCTCCCATTTAGTATCTCCTAAGTTACTTGATTGAGTTACTTAACCTATTATGTGAATATGTGTATATGATAATATGTTGTGCACTTGATTCTTGTATTAGATAATGAACATATCCCTTTAATTTTAGTAAGCATAAATGATTGATGATAATATGCTATCTTTATTTGTACACATGTTAATTAATTATATGATTGTCATTTACGATCATTTAATGGATTGGATGGAACTTGTTGTGGTCTTACTATCTTACGGTCCATATTTGACTTATGCGACTTGAATCGCATATTTGCCTTACATAGCTTAGATCACACTTTGCCTTACCTGGCTTCGATCGCACATTTGCCTTACATGGCTTAGATCACATTTTGCCTTACATGGCTTGGACCGCATATTTGCCTTACACGGCTTGGATCGCATATTTGCCTTACATGGCTTGGATTGCATATTTGCCCTCATGGCTTTGACGGATTATTGGTGCCCTTTTGTGGCTTGTTGGTTTTCTAGCCATCTTGTGGTGTTCAATCGTATTGTGATTTCCGGATGGAGTGGGTGTTCGCTTAGAAATTTTCTAGCCATCTTGCGGTGTTCGTGTACGATATGATTTTCAGGTGGTCTAGAGTTTGTATGTTGCTTGTCTCTTCATCTTGCGTTGTTCAGTCGTACCATGATTTTCTAGTGGAGTGGGTGTTCGCTTAGTTATTTTCTAATCATCTTGCGGTGTTCACGTACGATATGATTTTCAGGTGAAGTAGACGTTTGTATGTTGTTCTCTCTTCATCTTGTGATGTTCAGTCGTATTGTCATTTCCGAGTGGAGCAGATGTTCGCTTAGCTATTTCCTAGCCATCTTGTGGTGTTCACATACGATAGATTTTCGGGTGAAGTATAAGTTTAAAGCTTGATTTTCTAGCCATTTTGCGAAATTTGAATAACTGATTAATTGAATATCTGGGCACGTCCCCTTGCGTTGCGATTTCTATTACATTTTCTTAATGTTGAAATTATGTTGATTTATTTCTAAATATATTATGATTTTGAATTGTGCTGTTCAATATGTCTATTCTCACATATTATAATTTATGTTGGATTATGAATGATGAGAGCGTAATCTTAGAGGGTGCCCCTCACTGCGATAGCCATTAATACTATCAAACCATAACAGTTAATGCAGATGTAGAGCGAGTCGATGCTGTTCACTGGTTCGCTAGAGCAGATCGGGTAGATGAGGAGCTAGACGAGGTCCCTACGGCCCATGTTGAGCTTCATCATTAGACGCTAAATTTCTATCTTTGTTTAATGAACTTTGTATTTGGGATTGTATAAGTCCTGTATGGGCGCTACATTTGGATTTTTATTATGGTTGGAATGTTTTTATACAATGCATGGTTTACTCTAACTACGTTGCTGTTAACTCTGATTAATGATAAGTGATTCAAATATACATTGAATTTTATAGGATAATACTCATGTTTTTGGAGAATGAGTCATATACTCAGGTTCCAAAAACCGAGGCGTTACAACTAGAGACTCTAAGATGCCTTAATCCATTAATTTTACAAGTTTCTGTAAGCTGCTTTTATAGATAAAAAATTCCAACAAATAGAAAACGGTTAGTTTACGATGCTATTGAAGCCAAGTTCGGTATCACCGAACTTGCTTCGGTAGTACCGAAACATATTTCGGTAGTACGGAATTAATTCCTTAAGTTACTGAATAAAAAAGGTCCCTTTCGGTGGCACCGAAATTTGTTCATCGGTGGCAACTGGTGTCACCGAAATATCCAGTCAATGACACCGAATTATCTTTGTAATGTTTCTGGACTGTTTTGAGCCCCTTCGGTAACACCGAAGGTATCTTCGGTGATACCGAAGGTGCTATTCGGTGGCACCTTCTTCTTACTGATAATGGACAGATTTCCTGTTTGTCCTTTTAATCATTCATCATCTTAGGACTTGCTAAAGCCAATACTAAATGATAGAAAATATGAACTCGAAATTGGCTTTGAATAGATGACCTAAGTAGGTTTTCCTATTTGAGTTGGGATCATCTACTTGCAAGATCAAGATCCTAGAAGCGGTTCTTTATCTTCAATATGGCTTTGATGCTTCTGATCCAATTGCGTCACGGTCTTCATTTGCCAAGAACTCATCCGACTACTAGACACAACTAGTCACGTGATTGACAAACAAGTGTGCAAAGGTGGGTGCACTTTCAATCATCCCCTTTGTCAATCATGTGACAAAAACAACCTATCCTATGACCGTGTCATGGTCCATACCAATGACATACCAAAATAATAAAAGATTACATATTAAAAGTGAAATTTACAACTCAAGACTTGACATGTAATACAAAATCATGTTGGTCCCCCTTAGTGTCTACCAAGAATAACCTGCAACAAGAGAAAAAGCAATTTCTGCAGAAAACAAACATTGTTTTGGAGGGTAGGTTTCATCTCCCCCTTTTTATCAATTATTGGCAAAGGATTTACTAAGAAATAATCCCATAACATCGAGATGAGAATCCAGAGGGTAAGAGAATAGAACAGATATATAATGATATAAGCATAAATACCATCATCCAAATAATGAAATATATCATCATACACAATCAAATCACATGTTAGACAGAAAAGATAACCATAAAAGAAATATCTAACGAGAGCAGAATGGATATCACCATGAATTCACCAAAATTACTGCCCCAAGTTTTGGGTAGAATGAACCAGCATCCAAAAAATTTAAAAGTTAAGCCCTTAAGGGCATAGCACAACCAAATAAAAAAATATTCAGATTTAACAACAACAACACAGCAACAGAACTTCATCTAGAAGATCCACCCTCATACGGAGGGATATAAGAACAGCGAGTTAGAAGCAATTCAGTGATGTGTTCCCCAGTATGTTGAAGAGCGTCAAGACGTAGATCAATCCCAGAGAGTCGATTTTCGCACTGTCGGAGGCGAGCTTCTATATTTGATTGCCCTTCAAGAAGTTAACACAATGGACTGTTATGGCGAAGGAGATGTCCAGTACTGACAGACAATGGACTTAGTGCAGGCACTGGGGTGCAACAAGAGTACCAGCTAGTGGTCATGGGAGTGTCTTAAACTTCTTCGCCACTCCTGCATTCCTGATTCTCCTCAAATGTAGTTGCAAACAGATTTAGTTGAATTAGAGTTTCCTTGGTAAAGCACAAGGCAGGATATATCGTATCATGCGTAGATGGCAGACCAAGGAATTTTGAGAGTTTGCAGATAACACTTGAGAAGGGAAGGGTAGTACAATGAATGCCTTTGACAACTAGGGATAAGGGTTGGTAGGCATACTTCAATCCCCTGAAAGATGTCATACAGGATATTTAGAACAAATGGAGAGATCATATCTCCGGAAACTTCACATGGGTATGCATTTGTACTTAGCATGTTATGCAATACATTGGTGGTTAAGTCCAAATGCGATGATCGGAGGAAGTTTTGTTTGTTCCAGGGGATTGTGGCACCATTACACAATGCTCAAGTTAACTCACCCCAAACTTTGAGATGATTGAGAGGATGATCTGTTGGGGGAATTTATGTTACTCTGAGGTGCAATAGTTGACTCAACACTAAAGGAGTGACATCCTTGGTTTGATTCATGAAGTTGATGCTGATGGATGGAGGGTCATCATGAGTGTTATGATGAGAGTTTAGAAATTGATGAATGAGGTCATGTTGAACCTCTCCTCTAAAGTATAGTAGGTTATCACAATTAATTGATCCTAAGTAGAGATCAATCCCATATGGTTCGATGAGAAGGGATCTAGTTAATCTGTCAAAGATTGTTTTGTTTGACATAGCCATTTCAGTAGGGTTAAAATAAGGAGAACGACAAATGTTAGTTCGTCTAGAGGAGTGTTCTCCTTTTGCAGCAGCCTTGCCCTTGTATTTAACCATTGTTGTGTTGTAATCATAGATTAGAATCACTAATGGAAGGATTAACAAATATCAACAGTATGCACATGAAGTTCCATATTTTTCAAATATACCAGAAAAAAGTAGATGAAATATTTCAGTCATAATGCATATGCAACTTCAGATAATCTTATCTCCAAAATAAGGTACTAACTATGAATTTATCAATATAACAAAGAGCTGG
The DNA here is from genome assembly GCF_029962835.1 of Magnolia sinica. Lineage (NCBI taxonomy): Eukaryota > Viridiplantae > Streptophyta > Magnoliopsida > Magnoliales > Magnoliaceae > Magnolia > Magnolia sinica. The sequence goes on along the minus strand of NC_080585.1, from coordinate 59,242,650 downwards.
AGAGTTTCAATTTCCTTGGAAAATTAGTTATCAAGGAAATGAATGATTGATGCATTAATATACCAAAATAAGTTTCCAACCAAAAATAAATAAATAAAAAAATACACACAACATGAATAATCCTAATACATAGTTAATCTTAAGAAGATCCATCAGCAGCATCTTCTTGGGGGCATGATAGATGTGCTGCAATTTGTTCCACTGACTGTTGGACTGAGTAGAGCTTTTCTTCCATTGTCTTCACCATCTCATCAAGTTTTGATTGCTCCTCTAAAATTTGCACGAGAGCATTCCTCTGAGGAGTAGAAACTGTAGGAGATAAGGTTGTTGAATGGGTATCTAGGCCTTCTTTAACCATTTCATCTTCCTTCCTCGGAAGCTCTTCTTTTGCCGATGTTGGATTATCAGTTTCATTCACAGAAGAGAGATTTATTTTTCTGATACTATTCATATTGATTTATGGGGCTGATATAGATTCACCTTCAGCTACCCTGAATCCACATTGATGGGTCAGCTCACATAGCAAATGATCAAAAGGTATTGCTGTGAAGTTAGACTCAAATCCTAAGACTATTTCATCGTATATTAAGGTAGGCAGGCATAATGGTTCCCCTTTACCAATGTGTTATAGGGTCTCCACCATGAATGGTGTAAGCTCAGTATGATTTCCGTATCTAGGGAGATGTTGGAGATGAAAATCAGATGGAGTATACGAAAATCATGGGACATATTTGTGGCTCATAGTGCGTTCCCGTGACGCCAAGGTACATTGTTCCCATTGCACAAAAATTTGGTCCAAACGACCCTTTTTACTTCAGTGGGTAGGTTTAATTCAGAGGGTTGTTTGGAGCTCAATGGTATTCCTATAAGAGTTGAAATGCGATATGGGGTGATTTTAACTATTCGACCATTACAATCAGCTTTGAAACCCCTGGATAATGTGGAATGAGACAAGAATGATTAGACTAGGGTTTCATTAACTGATTCTCCAAACGGCAGAACTTGCAGTCATCCTTGTCATGAAAGAATTTCCTAAACTTTAAAATTTTCAAGACATTTCACATCTACTCTTCTTTCACATACAATCTTTCTCTTTAAAAATCTAGGAGCAATGGGACTAGTAGAGTCAGGGTTTGAAGAGGACAAGGGTCTAGATGATTGGTTAGAAGATCGCCCACACTTTAGAACGCAGAGTTTTTGCCTAGTTCTTGTTGAGTCTTCTCTGTCATGCTTCTTCTCGGATCTGTTTTCTATAGGTGGCGATGACTCTATTTAGTGAAATAAAGTGGAATGATAAAGACCTATCAAGAGGAGACAAACCTAGGGCAAATGATCTTAGTTTTTGAGATGAAGAGAGAAAACACTAGGAGATACCTTGGATTTTGCTAATTTTGGTTGCACAACCCTTCAACCGAACTAAGGAAGAAGCAAGAGAAGTGACAGTCTAAACAGACTGAGTAGTGAGGGATTTAAGTAGTTTGACACGGCTCAATTTCGGTAGTACCGAAGGTAAGTTCAGTGTTACCGAAGTATCCCTGAAACTCAGAAGTTGTTATAACAGATTTTCCTAATATGCACATGTGTTCATGATATGATTTTAACATGATGTTTAGAGGCAAGGAATCCTCAGATTTAACAATTAGAACAGTTATTAGGATTAGTCCTTTGGTTTGACTCTAATGCTTATATAGGAGGCATGATCCTCAGATATACGATTTAGCTCAAGTGGACCACTAGGGTCGCTTTTCAATATTCTTGAGAGGATGATGTGATGTGAGCTAATAATTGCACATTTGGCTCTCATCCTTCATATTTATATGTTTTTCTTCTATTTTGTTCTTCAAGTTGGGAATGATTGTGGTTGTAGATGCCATAAGTATTTTTAGTGACTTTTGGTCATCTTCACTATCGAATTCACTGTTTTCAGAATTGGATTCATCTGAGTCATCCCATGTTACCGCCATAGCTTTTCCTTTTGATTTCTTGGATGGACACTCAGTGGATATATGTCCATACTTTTGGCAATTATAGCTTTGAAGTTCTTTGGACTTCCTAAAGATTTTACCTATTTGGCATTTGTGGTCTAGTTGAACTCCTTTGTTATTGTATGGTCTCCCATGGTTCTTGTTGAAGAATTTTTAAACCGTTGAGCCAACAGGGCTACCTCTTTGTCAACATCTTCAACTTCATTTTCTTCTTCCTCTATTATATCTATATCTTTGGTAATTTTGAGGACATTATTCTTGGTTTTTGTAAAAGGTTTGTAGTGTAATTCAAAGGTTTGTAGGGAACCTATTAGTTCTTCTACTTTCATCTCTTCTATATTTCTACATTCTTCAATTGTAGTGACCTTGGAGTTAAAACATTCTAGTAGAGTTCTTAGAATTTTCCTACATATTTTGGGTACCGGAATTCTTTCCTCAAGTTGACCCATGGAGTTGCATATACCATTTAATTTTGTGAAAAACTCCATGAACGTCTCATCTTCTTCCATCTTTATTTGTTCAAATTGAGATGTCAGGAGTTGAAGCCTTGATATTTTTACCATGTTGTTTCCTTCATGGGTAGTTTCTAATAACTCCCATGCTACCTTAAAGTTTACACACATACTTATTTGATGAAATACCTCTTGTGAAACTTCACAGAAGATTGCATTCATGGCTTTGGCTTCACACATCCTCATCTCTTTGTCATACTGGGTCCATTTGACCTTTGGTTTCGGTTTGGTAATTGTTGTACCATCCTCGAAAATAATTTGTTCTGTTGGTGCAATATATCCATTTTCGACAATCTCCCTAACAACATCATCTAAGGCCTGGAGAAAATATATCATTCTAACCTTCCAGTATACGTAGTTCGTTCCATTAAAGATAGGTGGTCATGAGACAGATGGTCCCTCTCCTTTGCCTATAGTTCTTTCTTTAGTCAAGATCTTCCTCTAGGTTGTTAGACCTTTTTCAGAGGAACCTTGTTCTAATACCAATTAAAGTTGCGGCTTACACCACTGATACTGAAGAATGAATATGAGAGAAGGTCCTAGAGGGGGGTGAATAAGAGTTTTCAAATATTTTTGCCTACTTAAAATCTTGATTGCCTAACTTAAATAATCATTTTGTTTAAAGCAAGTAAGGCAATATAATTCTAACGGCTTCTAAGCCAATTAGAGGTTCCAATCACAAAGGGTATTAAAGATATATAAATATAACAACTAGCCTAGTGTTGTGAGCTTGTGTATGGAATGTGCTTCCTATCAATCAATAGCATTCATTCAATCATGTATGAGAATTTAAAATATTCAAGCATATATGAGCATGATTAAACAAATACACAATGACAATTCCAAACACAAGCATATATAGTGGTTCAGCTATGTGCCTACTCCACTCCCGGCATCCACACTTAATCCTAGAGTGCACCGCATTTCATTATTAATGGTTTTAAAACAGGTTCACCAATAACCTTTACAGTCCTACACTAAAGACACAAATTTATGCTCTCTGCAAGAGCAAAGGTCCTACACTAAGAACCCACGTTTAGGCCCATAGGCCAAGGTCCCACACAAGGCACCTACGTTTAGGCCCACCGGCCAAGGTCCCACACAAGGCACCTACATGAGTTTGTTGATAGCAAACTCTTAACCTTAATCCTACATGAGGATAGATACTAAACTTTGGACTCTTAAAATGACACTTACTTGTCAGAATGAGTCCTCTCTTGTAGCTTGTCTTGGGTTGCTTGATCTTTGCTCTTCCGTGCTTGAATCAGCTCCCCGATGCTCCCCCGATCTCGTAGCTTGGATTTTCCTGTTGGTTTAGCTTCATGATCAAGAACCTTACATAAGATATGCCTATAGAGGTGATCAAAGTAATGGGAGTTGGTTGAATCTCCTATCTAGGATAATGAGTGGATTTCCTAAGAGATTCAACTTATGGATGCTTTAGAGTATCAAAGGACAAAGGATTTTCATATTGGTTTAGTCTTTATACTCTAGAGAAGGCACGAGTTCATGTTCTTCATTAATAGGAGCTTTAAATGCTCATAGAAGTGAAAGATCACAAAGAAGAGAACATGAAACTTGTATGGATAGAGTCCAGATTGGCTAGGATAAGCTTGGGGTACACTAGAGACTCTAAGATGACTTAACCCACTAATTTTGCAAGTTTTTATAAGCCGCTTTTATAGATAAAAAGTTTCAACGGATAGAAAACAGCTAGTCTATGGTGCTACCGAAGCCAACTTCAATATCACGAACTTGCTTCGGTGGTACCGAAATATATTTCGGTAGTACCGAATTAATTCCTCAAGTTGCTGAATGAAAAAGGCCCCTTTCGGTGGCACTGAAATTTGTTCATCGGTGGCAGTCGTGACACCGAATTATCTTTGTAATGTTTTTGGACTGTTTTGAGCCCCTTCAATAACACCGAAGGTGCTATTCGGTGACACCTTCTTCGTACTGACAGTGGTCAGATTTTCCTGCTTGTCCTTTTAATCATTCATCAACTTGGGACTTGTTAAAGCCAAGACTAAATGATAGAAAATATGAACTCAGAATTGGCTTTCAATAGATGACCTAAGTAGGTTTTCCTATTTGGGTTGGGATCATCTATTTACAAGATCAAGATCGTAAAAGCGATTATTTGTCTTTAATGTGGCTTTGATGCTTCTGATCCAGTTGCGTCGCCAGTCTTCATTTGCCAAGAACTCATCCGACTACTAGACACAACTAGTCACGTGTTTGACAAACAAGTGTGCAAAGGTGGGTGCACTTTTACACACAACTCTACGCGCCCAATAAACCCTAAAATTTTACTGTATCTGGATAGCCTGGGAGGGTCCCCCTACTAGAGTCAGGGTCTCATTTGTCTTCTTCATGTGCAGGTACCTAAAGGTCCAGCGGTCTAGCGAGGGTTAACCTGAAAATAGCATCAACAGTTTGGCATCGTCTGTGGGAATGATATCAAAGTCATTCTTATCTTACCAGAGTTCTAGGATGGCAAAAGGGAAGAAGAAATCTCCAATCATCATCATTACGGCCCTTCCTGCTCTACCAGAAAATTCCATCGATCTAGGCTGTCAATCCTCTCAGCTATAAGTTGATTTCGCTCCCGCGGCACCTACACCTAGAACCCGAAACCGAGGAGGTTGGCTTGTCTCTCTAGAGAATCGAGTCGAAGCTTTGAACGATAGCATGAATCGATTGATGCAAATCCTAAAGAGACAAAATCCTCTCCCTGGCCACGAAGCAGAGGATGGTGCCACTACCCAGCAATCCCAACCTCCACACGATGCTCCGCAAGAGGTCAAACCATGATCAAAGTTACCCAGCCAGGTGCAAACCCAAACCACTAGAACGGTTGCTCTCACTGCTTTCGACCTTCATCACAAGCTAAAGAACCATAGGCGGAGGAAAAGTCCCGAGGTGGTAAAAGAGAACAAGGTCACTTGGGAAGCAGAACTTAGGGAGCTATGAGGTCAGATCGGCGACATACGCCAGGCCTATCAGTGCAAGTGTCGACCTCAGTAGAAGTTATGTTAGAGGTAACTGAGCCACCATTCATCGATGACATCATGCAAGCTCAGCTCCTACCCAGGTTCAAGATGCCACAGATGACCTCCTATTACGAGTCCATCGACTCGGCCGAGCATCTGGAATCTTTCATGGCATGGATGAAACTTATAACAACTTGAACATTTCAATACTCGAGTATTGAAAGTTCTCGAGTGTTACCATGAAAAGTAACATAATATGTACATATGTACGATACAAATCTAATTATCCTAACCTTACATCGATTACCTGACATGGATCCAACCATTGGGAATGACCTCCAGTCCATAGATTAAGCCATCTGACCATCCATCATGTTTGGACCCGTCAAATGAGCCACCCGAATATTATAATAAATCGGTCATTTTGAAGATCCTAGGGTGTATTCCAAGACTACCGGCTAACCTCCCAATTATGTGTACAAAACATCATTTTTAGACATTGGAGTGATATTGTCCATTAAAAAGACATCTGACTCATCTATAAGTGATCAAGGCTCAAACTTAGGCGTTAGAAAGAGCGTGAAATATAACAAGCACTAGTGAAATTTCGTCTCATTTGCACGGTGCAGTCAGGAGATATAGATGGCAGAAGTTGTAAAAAAGGAGAAGGGCAAATTTGTAATTATAAAGCCTCTATTTACACAACCAACGTTACATGCCAAACCCACATAAGTTCTACGTGTGAGCTTCACTCGGATGTTTTACAACATGTGGGCCACTAAAGGCTCAGATCTTGTTCATATTCGAGCCCATAGCATAAAATAACCCTACAACTCTGGTGAACAGAGTGGATTACTCACCAAACATCACAGTGGACCCCACCTTCACCCCAGCCATTCATGAAACTAAAAATCTACGTAACTGATTTTCCACCAACGGCTAATGTAGTCCTCATGTTGGCTGATGGTGTGGCCCACTCAGAGCTCAAATCTACTTTAAACTTGGGGCCATGGGCCCACATAGCGAGCTGAAGTCGGTATAGGGAGCAGATCTCTTAAAAGTTCACCATAGTGGACCCCACCAGATGTCGTGGTGAAACACGTACCTTGTTATGATGGCTAACCAATCACGTGTATTATGTTATGTGATTTCAGTAACATTTAAGCATGGAAAGCGTCGGATGATCAGGGGGTTGTAACCCACCAAAGACTTGGAATTCCTTCATCTTTTGGCCTATGGCCTAACGTGGCCCTACAGAGCCGATGAAATCCAATCCCACCCGCGACTTTTCCACGTTCCTTCCGCAAACAGCAACAACACCAGAAATTTTGGACTCTGGGATTACATGGAAAACGCCACGTGGGTCCTGATTCAAGAAAGATCTGAACCGTCCAGTCCTTACTGGAAGAAGATCCGACCACCATTAGAAGCATTAGAAGATTATGAAGAGTCCAGCGTTGCTGGGATCTCAGAAACAATATGCAAACACGAACAGCAGAATTTTTAAAACAAACATGATGATAAACGGCCCACATGTGGATCTAAGTTTCGATTCGTGCCATCCAAATTGAAGAAGGGAAGAGTCTGACCACTTCCAAGAAGCCGGATCGAAAGGGTCAGATCAAAGATCACCCCAATCTGGATCGGACGCAAGAAGAAATCCCTGTTTTTGCTGTGTAGGAAACAAGTTGCGTAAATCAAGCTTGCGAGAGCTTTCACAAGAAGTGTTTGGAACATTCACTGCGCTATTATAAAAGGACCCCTCACCTAGTGATCTAAAGAAGCACCGTAACAAGAAGAATGAGAGGAAGAAGAGAAAAGAGAGAAGAAGAACAACGGCTAATGAATACGGTTCACATCTAACCCCTAGTTTACTTTCTTTTTCTTTTTCTTTCTTATTTTCTTTCTTTTCCATCCTCTCCTCTCTAAATGTTCATGGGAAGGATCCCATCTCAAAAAAACGAGGTGACTTCATGATTAGGTTGGATCAAAAGAAGGTAGGATAGAACTTATCAATACCCAAACTATCAAAGAATATAATTTGAATCAAATCACCTCAAATTTACTGAATCTAATCTAAATCTTGCTTAAACCATCCAAACCAGGTGAATTAAAATAGAAGGCGATTCCACGACATAAGGTGAGGGTTTTATCCTTTAAGCTTACTTTAATTGAGTTGATGCATTTTATCTCGCCTTTTTACATGCCAATTTTCATGCCTTTTACTTGTTCTTAGGTTACCATGACTTTCTCTATGTTTTTGTTTAAATTGTCATCAATAATTATTGGCCCTTCTAGGATTATGACATGATGTCTATTGCAAGGAGTCTTCCTAAATTCATGTGGGGCTATGGATACGAGCCTTGCTCTTGCCTTTAATCTTATTTGAGTTAACCTTTGCCACTTGTCTCTTATTTGAGTTGACCTTCGTCATGCGCCTCTTATTTGAGCTGGTCATTGCCACTCATCTCTTATTTACCTTAAAGGTTCGGGCAAGTGTCTTAATATTCCTAAACTCCCATAGTTCAAGGGTTTCTCTCTTGGTGCAAGTACTATGTCAGGTATCCCTCTTCTAGCGATCGAATAAATATTGTGGACGTAATGCGTTTTCAGTAGCAACCCTGGGATGAAACGTAATTTCATGTTTCACAGGTGATGGTGCACCAATTGGTGTATGTAAATCATTATATATACGAGTTACATCAATTCTTTTCTTTTGGGGGTTGGTTGTCACAATTAGTTGCTTCAATCGGAGTTGCGTAATTCACCTAGTCATGTGTTGTGTCCGTCTTGGGATAACCGCATAAATTCATGTTAAATGTGGAACATGCCGGCGAATCTCCAAAGTATGGATGTGAGGCGAGCCAGATAACTCTAATCATATTCCATAATTTGGCAATTGCTAAGTATGATAAACCACATATACTTTGCTAGGCATGCATCTCATATAGATTATTTGTGCATTGATACCTCTTATAGTTATGGAGTACAAGACATATCAGAACCTTTACATTGTTTTATGAATCTCTTGAATGACTGTTAGTCCTAAAGGATAACCATCACTATGAGCAGGGCATTGACCCTCTCCCAACCGTACAGATGTTGTAGGTGATGTAAGGTCAAGGACCCAGAAGACCAGACCCTGGCAAAAGACTTTACTGAATAGACTAGGAAAATTAGTTTATGGTTTATTTTCTTTATAATTCCACTACACAACTTAGAACTTGTAATGAGCTCCCATTGTGAGAGCATTTGACGATTTACTTGATTTTGGAATAAGGAATATAGTTAATTTTATTCTTATGAATGTTACCTTCTTGAATGTATCTAAATGTGATCTATAACAATTATAAGAAATGATCTCCAAAGCATCCAAGTTTTACATTATTAACACCTGATTTTCTTGGGTACGAGTATAAACTCTAACCGTGAAAATTCACGGCGTTACAGAACTTCATACTACCTCATCTTCGTTGATGTGCCGAGCATTCTCCTTAACTCTGTCAGGAGCAGCCTGGAAATGGTTTCAATTATTGAAACCAAAGTCCATTAGCTCGTTAGACAGCTCAACAAAGCCTTCATTACCAACTTCATCGGAGGACAAGAAAAGTGAAAGCCAATGACTCATCACCTTACCATCACTCAGAAGGAGGACGAGTTGTTGAAGGATTACATCAAATGCTTCAACATAGAAGCGATTTAAGTGGAGGGCTATTCAGATCAAATCGCCCCACCACTATGATGATCAACCTACAGGAGGGGAGATTTCTCTTCTTGCTTGGCAAGAATCCCCCAATGACATTGGCCGATCTCCTCAACCAAGCTCAGAAGTAATCCAATGCCGAGGAGCTTTTCAGCTCACGAAAAGGAAGGACAAGCATCAACTCCTAGTAACAAGCGTAGAAGGGACGACGATCTGACTAGGGGTCAACATCCGAACAGACAACATGAGAGCAGATTCTGCTCTTACACTCTCCTCAATGTTATGCCCAAGTAAGTCCTCATGGAAGTTCGTGACAAACGACTCTTGAAATGGCCAAACTGGATGAGGATTGACGCCAACAAGTAGGATAAACAAAAGTACTGCAATTTTCACCACGACCACGGCCATTCCACCAGTGATTGCTTTAACTTTAAGGAAGAAATCGAAGCCCTCATTCACAACGGACACCTGCGGGAGTATGTCAATAGGAGGGAAGAATAGTCAGATTAGAGGAATGAGTAGCCCGGCAATAGAAACAACAACGAGGGTACAGGAGAAACCACACCATCTTTGTTGGGTCTACGAGAGTAGGAGACTCAAACCGAGCACGCAAAGCTCATGCTCAGAGCATCAGCCATAGCAGTTCGGAACATCAGGTCCACCTTACTACAAACCTCCAAAAGAGCAGAAAATGGTCCCTTGTGAATTAATTTTCAATGAGGAAGACGCCCATGAAATCTCCCACCCTCATGATAACGCTCTAGTCATAGTCATGACCATAGCCAATCATAAAGTATATCGCATCCTCATGGATACTGGTAGCTTGGTCAACATTCTCTTTGTCAACGTCTTCGATAAAATGGGGATCGAAATGTCCCAACTCTGACCTATCAAAAACCACCTCAAAATTAAGCTCAAGAAGGCCAAATGAGCATGGGCCGAGGAGCTTCCTTATGTACTCTAGGCATATCGAACTACTGCTCGGACGTCCATAGGAGAAACTCCCTTTTACCTATCCTTCGGGGCAAAGGTCGTCATTCTAGTCGAAATGGGGCTCCCCATGGCACATGTTCAGTCCTATGATGAAGCTGAGAATGTCAAACAGACTCAAAGAGGGGAGGGAGAGAGTGCAACTGAAGGTCGTGACCCGGCAGCAGCAAGTCACCCGATTCTACAATTCCCAAGTAAGGGTGCGAAGGTTTTGGGTAGGAGACCTGGTCCTCCGCAGAACCTTCCAAAACACCAAGGAGACTAGTTCAGGGACCCTGGGGCCGAACTAAGAGGGGCTTATAAGATAATAGGTACGAACCAACTCGGGACCTATCGACTTGAAGACATGGAGGGACAACCTCTTCCACATTTGTGGAATGCCGAGCATTTGAAGATCTACTATTCGTAAAGACCAATCAAGTCTCAAATCGAAAATGACCGACCTATTGAGTCGAAGTGGCTTGTTTATCTATTGTACAGAATCTACAATAAAAATCCCCAAGATCGGGAAATTTCAAATTCTCCTCGTCATCTAAACTGTTCGGACCATATGGCCTACTAAGGATTTCCCTTAGTGTAGGAGAAAGCAGCCCTCTCACTAATCGTCCGACCCTTAGAGAAGAGGTCAGACTATTAATCATTTTCGCTACTTGGACTACGTGATCTACTACGTGGATTTCCCTTAGTGCAAGGGAAAAAAGTCCTCTTAATTGAACTGCTTGACCCTTTATGAAGAGATCCTTGCAACTAATCTATCTGTTCTACAAGGGAAAAACTCCCTTAATGAAGGGAAGAGCTTAAGAGCTCACCCCCAATACTCCTACTACTTGACTAATATGATTAACCTACTACTGTAACCAACGCGCAACTAACCAACCTGTTAAATCTACTTAAAAATTCTATGCACAACATCAATTACTATAAAAGATTATCTTTTTATTGATAAAAGGAGGTAGTATAACAAAAGGTAAAAAATTATACATGTATGATGAGGGGTTGTAAAGCTCAACCGACTTGAGAGGGGGGTTGCTCAGCCGGTTGTAAATAATTTCATAGAGTACGAGGCAGAGGTGCATTATGCACCTCATTTTCATCTTGAACTTCCTTAATAGGTGGTTGAGGTTGATTTGCAGCCATCACATCTACTGACTTAGAGGCCTCAAGTGATGTCTAATCCGGTGATGGATAGGCAACCCTTTGACTAATCCTCCTTCACTTAAGAGATGTCGAGTGTTGTCATAAACCCACTTGGGCATGAAACACTCGCAACCTTTAAGTAACTAAACAACTAAACTTAAAAAGAAAACTAGAAAAACTAAAATAAATTAGAGATCTAGAAAAGGTAAGAGAGAGGGTTGGAACAAAATTACCGAATAAGAATTGCTATGTTAGGATCCTACAAAACATAAAATAATGTTAGTTAAAAACAGAAAATCCTAACTTAAAAACAAAGCAGAAAAAATAAACCCTAATCTTAACCTAATTCCAAAACTAATTAATCTCAGAAAAATGCAACTGTAGTCCCCAGCAACGGTGCTAAAAACTTGTTCATGACCCCAAGCGTAGAGTCACGATGTAGTAATAACTCGGTAAGATCGAGGTCGAATCCACATGGACTAAACTTGTACGTTTTCTAAAAATAACTAAAACTACAACTAGAAAAAGATCTAAATTGAAATCTGAATAATTGAGAGTAATGGTGAATAATGTTGATTAAAACTTATGAATTTAAAGGTGAGAACTAGGGTGTCAAAGATTCACTTGTAGCTATCAAGATGCTACCTTACTTGATTCAAGGAACACAATTGGAATTGGAGTCTTATCATATCCAATTGGAAGAAAAAATAATTAAATCAAATCTGAACTTTTCAATGACCTAATTCTCAATGGAAGAGAATTGTGATGATTAGAAGGGATTCCAACACCCTACTATGCCCAAGAGACGATGGTGAACAATAAGATTTACCAATCTCACTATCTCAAAATAGGAAAAGAATATATTCAAAGTTATCACATCATCTATTGTAATTTGAGTCACAATAAATCATAGAAAACTGAAAATATTCCCTCAATATCAAACTAGAAATCAATGAAGTTCAATAAGAACAAGAATCAAAGCAAAATAAACATCCAAACACGCTACAAGCTTCATTGATTTCTTTGGACATGATTGAAACCAACCATGGACATGATTGAAACCAAATCTCTTAAACAAAGCATGAAAAATAAACTAGGGAAGAAGAAAAAATCTTTGTTGGATGCTCCACCCTTGTGTATGCTCCTTGAGACCTTTCCAAACCCTAGAAGATACTTTGGAGCATCCTAGGTAGTCCTATTTATAGTTGTGGAACTCTAACTTTCATACTGAGTTGGAAAAATCTAGAAACCACCTCAAATTTACGCATTTTGCACAGTTTCCTAAAATAAGTTCGGAGTTTAAACCGCCTCAAATTTATGCACTCTACACAGTTTTCCAAAATATACTCAGAGTTTTAGAATATGCTTTTTTAGGACAATTTCAGGAATATGTTTGTTTTCAGGATAATTTCAGGATTCATTTTCTTTACTTCAAATATTTGATTCTCTTCATTCCTTACTTGGTTTTCTTGGATCTTTAGCGTGTGAATTCTACATTAATGACTTCCAAATCTCTAAATCTTCATTTAGTAATCTTTTAAGCATAAATCTTCCTTTTGGCATCAATTTCACCTTAAACTCTCGAAATCACCTCGCACATGAAAACATGCATAATTAAATTGATTAAACACTATCATGTTTATAAAACTAAGGTATAAATAGTGAAAAATATGAAATATTTCACACTCAACACACCGTCAACCAGCATTTTGCTAGTCTTGAGTAAAACATGCGTGAAGTGATCTTTAATCTTCAATGTTCAAATCACTTTCAGAAAATAATCTTTTATGCAATCAAGTATGAATGAGTACAATCTAAAGAAGCTGTTCACAACCGCAAGTGTAGGGTTGCGATGTAGTAATAATCTCGGTAAGACCGATGTCGAATCCACAGGGACTAAACTTGTATGTCTTCTGAATTTAACTAAAACTAAAGCTAGATAAAGGACTAAAGCAGAAATCTAAATTTAAATGAGTAATTTAAAGTAATGAGTAAAGTATCAATTAAAAGTGGGAACTAGGGTGCCAAGGATCCACTTGTAGCAATTGAGATGCTACCTTGCTTAATTCAAGAGATCCAACTAGAATCAGAGTCTTATCCTATTTAGTTGGAGGAGAAGACAGTCAAATCTCTGAACCTCTCATTGATCTAGCCTCAATGAAGGAGACTTGTGGTGACTTGGAAGGGATTCCATCACCCAACCATGCCCATGGGATGATGGCAAACAACAAGATTTACCAAATCCATAATCTCAAATAGAAAAGAAGATATTCAAAGTTATTGCAGATCTATTGTAATTTGAGTCACAACAAACCATTAAAAACTGAAAATATTCATTAGAATCAACTAGAATTCAATGAAGTTCAAACATAAACATGAATCAAAGCAAAGTAAACATCCCAATCATGCTAAAAGCTTCACCTCTTAGCCCCAGCTAAGAGGTTTAACTAACCATAGACATGATTGAACTAAAGTCTCTCAAATAAAGAATAAAACAAACAAAAGAACGAAGAAGAAAGCTCCTGGACGGCGGCTCCACCCTTTTTCTCCACTCCTTGAACCCCAGAAGATGCCTAGAAACATCCTAAGGACTCCTATTTATAGTTGTGAATCCCCCTCTTATGCACCGACTTGGAATTTCCGTAAACTACCTCAAATTACGCAATCCGTGTCGGCCCTGCGTTACAACTTTGCGCGATTTCGGTAACACCAAACTTAGTTTGGTAGCATGAAAATCGTATCTGAATTGTATGTGCAGAGTACTTAGGTAGCACTAAAATGGCAGTAAGTAGCACTGAATGGCAGTAGGTAGCACCGAAATGGCAATAGGTAGCACCAAAATTACAGTAAGTAGTATTGAATTAAGCTTAGGTAGTATCAAATTAAGTTATTTTTTTGCTGGACTATTTTGTGCACTTTCGGTGGTACCGAAGTTGGCTTACGTAGTACCGAACTGTCTTGCTTTTTTACTGTTTAACTTGTGTCTTTACCAATCTTTTCTCCATCCTTTGTATTTGGTTTCCTAGGATCTTTGGCATGAGAATTCTCCATTCTTGGTCTCCTAAGATCCATCCTTTACCATGTTGATCTTGAGTATTAAATTCATGCTTTTAGCATTTTTTTCAATCCAAGCTCTCAGATTCACCTTGCAACACAAACATGCATAAAATACAACATTAAGCAGTATCACGTTCAAAAAACCAAGATATAAATAGGGGAAAATATGCAATATTTGACACTTAACATACTCCCCAACCAGCATTTTGATAGTCCCGAGCAAAATATGCGTGAAATAATCTTCAACCCTCAATGTTCAAAACCTTTTTCAAAAAACAATCATTTATGCAATCAGTATGAATGAGTAGAATGATTGTGAGAAAAGTGAGGTTTTGAACCTAGAGCCGAATCACATAAGCAATCAATCAAGTAGGTTCTTTATCATTTAACTTAGAGCATAAGTTTAGATACCAAGTTTTCCAATGTGCTCAGTGCAAATCAACTTACTTCCCATAAAAATATTATCTTTTCATAATGTTAGCCATGCTCATCACTTCAAGATTGGTTGAAAACTCAAGTACCGATTCCGAACTTATCCCATTTTCCTTCTTTTTTCAATTTTTGACTCTATATTGACAGTCATTTGTATTCATTCAGTTTTTTCATCTTTTTTACTTTTCAGATTTTTCATTCTTTTTCAAGCTTTTTTAGTCTTTTCACCATACATGACCTTTTTGTCGATCTCACTGTTTTTTAACTAGTCATTTTCATCTTTAAAGGTTGATAAAATTCTCCAGAATTGATTCTCAATATCTTTCAATGATCATCATACTAACAATTCAAAATTCTAATACTATTCACAGAAAGAAAACTGAATGTGTCTTGTGATTTATATTCACATGATATTCAAACTTCTTCTTAATTAATTAAGTGCAAGAACTGTAAGTGATAAACTACTTAGTTGATCAAACTCTAACAATTCAAAATTCAATCTCTACCTTATTATCATACTCAAAACATTCTTAAGTATACAAATTATCAATTTTCAAATAGGTTTTATCTTAAAATTTTGAAAATTTTCTACAGTTATTTGCTCAAAACTAAGAAAATATCGATTAGTTTACCTAATCCACACCCCCTAATTTAAAATCTATATTGTCCTCAATTTAAAAGATATAAGCATGCAATGCATATCAGACAAGGAAAAGCAAGGAGAAGTGATGGAAAGGTAGTACCTGAAGAAGTAGAATCTACGCTATTCCAAGGATCTCAGTGTGAAGATGGATTAGACAAAGACCAGACAAACCGAAAGCAAACTACCCTAATCATATGAAAGCAATAAATTTTAATCCTAAACTAAGAAAGAAAGGGAAATCTACTCAGTCATGTATCTAGGTTCTTCCTCTGGCCAATATCTTAATGAATTTCTCAGTAGGTTTCTCAACAAGATCATCCAAAAGCCCTTTTTGCAATAGGCTTGGATATCCTAGAGCATGAATGTCCAGAGAAATTTATAGACCTCAGCATAAAGTTTCCTTTTAATCTCCTTAGGTGTCTAAAGTATATACGATTCACATGCGATAGAAAATATTTCAATGTTAGTATACCATGGTGAATGAAAGACTACGAGTAGATGAAATACAGAAAAATTCTTAATAGGTGATGTAGTCTCAACACATTCCGAAGTTTCAGACTTCAGTCCAATTTTCAGCTCCTCCTTTAATAATAAACATTCAAGATCTAGGGAAGGAGAGGCTTCAGAATAAGGGTTCTCTTAGTCAGTGACAACTACCGAGGTATTGTCTTGCAAGGCATCCAATATTTCTTTTATCATGGGATCGTTTAAATCTGCTAAGTGCACTAAGCAATCTTCCAGAGAGTTGAGAGAATCAATTGAGAGGGGCTCTTTCTCCATATTGAAGTTTGTGATGATCTGCCTAAGGATTCCATCATTTTTTTAAGTAGATGAAGGCATGCTCTCTTGCTCTTGCCCTACACAGACAGATTGAGGGTTAGTAGGTGAAACATTGATGTGAAGACCCTGTTCATTGATACTACTCAAAAGAGGCATTGAATCGTCAAGAATTGACAGCTCAGATGGTGGCTTCAACTAAGTGGCCTCAAATTCCAGAGTCTTATTGAGCAACTCGTCTATCTCCCTAACCATCTTATAATTTAAATCAGGGAAGTGGTCTAAACATGCCTCACAAGAGTTAGAAGGGTCAGTTGAAAGGGATTCAACCACCACATTTAAATCAGACATGTCAGATGAGTGGAGTAAATCATTATGGCTGACCACTTCCTGTACCTCTTGATCATTAACCTGGATCAAACTTGAGATTGATTACAGAGAATTTGGTTGTACATTTATGATTGTCATCCCAATACTCATCATCTTCTAATTCAGTGCAGTTTACCAGTGGGATGGTAAACTGTGTTTCTAGGTTGGGTTGAGGCTCGAATAAACTAGCCACTTCCTCCTCATTGGAGCCAAGTGTGTCAGTATCATTATATTTGAAAGATACCCATGTCTTTTAATCATTCCTTTGGACAGTCATCGAGATCGCCTCTTCAAAAATTGAACCGTATGCTCATTAACAAAATCCAACTCTTTATTCTTAATTTCAGTATCTTCCACAAGTGAGTTAGAATCACTTTCCTCACATTGTGTTTCTGGATTGGGTTGAGACTGGGATAACCTAGCCTCCACTATCTTATCGAGGTGCGATTCAAGCACTTTTAATGTTTTTCTAATGCTTGTAAGATACTCTGTGTAACTCTGAACTAAATCCTCTTAGATCATTTCTGGTTGGATTTTAAAGGTAGGGGATCCAAGAGAATAGTCACTATAATCGATCGTTGGTTCATCTCCCCAATGTTGATGGTTCACTATAGGCCACTCGACCAGTCGAGTAGCGATCTTATCTTATCGCACCAGAATTTTTGAAATATTATTGGTCCTTTAACCAGTCGAACCAACCACTGGACCAGTCAAGTGAACAGTATTTTTGCCTATAAATGAGGACGATTTTCAGAGTTTTTCATTACATTCCAAGATATTTAAGTCACAACTCTAAGAGAACTTGTCCCTACATTTGAGAAGCTAATTGGTTAGTATTTAAGATTCTGTTAATAGCTTTTTGTATTTGATTTTGTGATCTCTATTCAATTCTATTTCTTTTAAAAAGGGAATATTGATTTTACTCTTTTTGAGATCAAAATCAAATCAAGCTAGCCCAGGTCAATTTAATCTAAAAATCATTTAGATCTAAGAACCCTTTCATATTTGAGTTTGTATATTGAACATCTACATCGAATTAGTTCTATCGGGCTTCATCAAAAGAAGAATCCTCAGATAAGTACATTTCAATTTTCTATATTTGGTTTGTAAAATTGCTAGAAAATCTTTCATTTTTGGTTTTAACTGAGATAGCCAGAAAATCTCAGTGAGTGGGGTTTTTAATTGTGGTAGCCCTTTTTGAAAACACAATTGTGAAGGTTTTGCGTGAACCTTGGAAAACCTATTTCATAGTGAAATCCAATATCTCGAGGGTGAGGATATTGGGAGTGGAGTAGTTGTATGGCTATTTTTCTAATAGTTGGTGTACACACAAGCGAACCACTATAATTGCTGGAGTTGTGGTAGATGGTTGAATGTGCTTAAGTGTGTGAATGGTTGTAATTTATTTTCAGCATTTGTGGTAAATGATTGTAATTTACTTTCTGTATATGTGGTGAATGTTATAACCGAAGTAAAAATTTATTTCTATTTTATTCTTTATCCCTCTACATTTGTTTGAGATTTTAATACATGGACCGTTCTAGAAATCAAGCTGTCCTACCATAAGCCATTAGTTTTTGGTGTAAGGTTGTCCTTAGAACAACATCTGTATCAACCTCTCAATACTTATACATTTGAGGTTGTTATTCATTTCTGCTATTTGAATTGATAAATGTTATCTTTATTTATTTGTTTCTTATTCCGCATTTAATTTTTTTAATTTGGCATAATTCTATTAACCCCACTTCTAGGACTCTTAGCTCAGCCTTTTCACGTGGTATCAGAGCTTAATAGCTCATTTTATTATTTGTTATTTAGATTAATTTCTTGAGCAAATCGATATGAGCTTTTTAAGATGTCAAATTTTGATAGCCTTTCAGTCATTAGGCCTCCACCATTTGATGGCTCCAATTATGCCTATTAGAAAGCTAGAATAAGGATTTTTTTAAATCCATGGATGAGAAGGTGTGCCAAGCCACAGTGACCAATTAGACCCCTCTTACCACTGAAGTGACTGGTACTGATGGATCTAAAACTGTAAAAGTCTCTATAAGTGTTATAGTTTCTAGCTCCTATAATTGTCAAATTTTGTAGTGTCAAAACCTCTCTTGGAATCTATCCAACTCATCTACATAATGAAGAATGTGTATCTCTCAAGAACTTCAAAGGCAAGTGTACTTGAATTCAAGCTTTCAAGTTTCAAGAGTCCAAAATCTTCAAAACTTCGTACAAGTCAAGACAACGTTCCTAGATTTTGATACTCAAGTTCAAGCTTCAACATTAGTCAATTTTAAGCTTCAAGAGACTCAAGTTCAAGATTTATCCTATGACAAGATCTCAAGCTTCGAGAACCTCAAAGAATGACCATCAACTGAAGAAAAAGAAGTTTCAATGTTCATACATCATGTATAAGGTATGAATGACCCTAAATTGACCATAGGGTAGGTCATTTTGAATACATAATTCAATTAGATCATTTTATAAGTGAATAGACTATTTCTCGACTAGTCCTGGACTCTATTCGACTAGTCCTAGCACTAGCTTGACTAGTCCAAGAAATTTCTCGACCAATCCTAAGTTTGTTATAAATTTTTAAAATTTTTTGTTAAGCCTCAACTAGTCCTGGAGACTGCTCGACCGGTCGTGTGAACAGTGCTCGACTCGTTCTCGACCAGTCCTACAGCCTTGACTCAAAGTCCAGCAACTAAAACTAGTTCCACACGACCAGTTGTGGAGGTCCCTCAACCAGTTGTGGAACAACTTTATCTTATCGTGCTCAAAATTTCAAAAATTTGTTAGTCCTATGACCACTCGTGGTGTCCTCAGGACCAGTCGTGAACGCGATTTCTTCACCTATAAATAGAGCACAAATTTCAGAGTTTTTCAATTCAATTCAAGCTAAATCAATCCGCCACTCTGAGAGATAAATTAGTGATCTTTTTAAGCTATATTGTGCTCATTTAATATTCTCTTAATTTAGCTTTATTATATTTGATTTTGTATTCTTTATTCCAATCACATTTGAAGAAGGGATTTAGTCTTGCCCTTTTCTTGGAATCAAAATCAAATAGAGCTAGCCCAACTTGATTTAATTTAAAAATAATTTAGAACCTAGAACCATTTCATAAGTGAGTGTGGACATTAAACTTCTACGTTGAAATTCTACTCCAATTTGGTTGTTCCAGACTTCGTCAAAAAGAGAATATCCACGTATTTTACATTATTGTAAATTTTTATATTTTTGGTTTCATTGAGATTAAGCCAGAAAAATCTCTCTGTTTTGGTTTGTCTGAGGTGATCCAAAAAACTCAGAGTGAAGGGTTTTTGAATTGTGTAAGCCCACTTGAAAGACACAATTGTGAGGGTTTTGGGTGAACCTGTAAAAATATTTTCATAGTGAATGCTGATATCCACTATGTGAGGATATTAAGAGTGGAGTAGTTGTGTGGCTGTTTTTCTAAATAGTTGGTGTACACAGAAGTGAACCACTATAATTCTTTGTGTTTTGTGGATTTGTGGTTTATTTTCTTTATCTTTTGAGATTAAAGATTAAGGGATGTATTTGTGGATGTGAATGTTGTAATCTTTTATATTTAGCATTGTGTGGTGAATATTGTAATAGCATAGATTTTATTCCTTGCTATTTATTTTTTTATTCCTCTGTATCAATTTGAGTTTTTGATACACAAACCGTTTTAGTAAGGTTGTCCTACCATACACCCTTGGTTTTTATGGTGTAAGGTTGTCCTTAGAACAACATCTGTATC
The DNA here is from genome assembly GCF_029962835.1 of Magnolia sinica. Classification (NCBI taxonomy): domain Eukaryota; kingdom Viridiplantae; phylum Streptophyta; class Magnoliopsida; order Magnoliales; family Magnoliaceae; genus Magnolia; species Magnolia sinica. Next base: position 59,222,285 of record NC_080585.1, on the reverse strand, counting down.
AACCTCTCAATACTCGTACATTTGAGATTGTCTTTAATTTCAGCATTGTGGGATTGTCTATTGATATATGTATTTAATTTATTTAAATTTCACTGTTATTTTTTAATTTGGCATATTCCTATTCACCACCTCCCCCCCTCTAGGACATATAACTCGGCCTTTTCAAGTGGTATCAAAGCCTAATAGCTCACTTTTAATTATTCTTATTGGATTTATTTCCTTAGCTAATCGATCTGAGCTATTTGAGATGTCAAATTTTGATAGCTTTTCAGTCACTAGGTCTCCACCATTTAATGGCTCGAATTATGCCTATTGGAAAACCAGAATGAGGATTTTCCTAAAATCCATGGATGAGAGCGTGTGACAAGCCACAGTGGCTGAATGGACCCCTCCTACCACTAAAGTAATTGGGATCGATGGATCTAAAATTATGAGAGTTACACCTTACTTCTCTTGGACCACTCTTCAGGAAAATGAGAGTAGTGATAATGCAAAGGCTTTAAACGTCATAACTTGCGCACTATCACCGGATGAATTCAAAAGAATTATATCCAGTGATACTGCAAAGCAAGCCTAGGATATTTTAGAAATGACACACGAGGGAACAACAATCGTCAAGAAATCTAAAGTCCAAATCCTCACAACCAAATTTTAGGAAATACGTATGGAAGAAAGTGAAACGTTTATGGACTTTTATACTAGATTGAATGACATTGTTAAATCTATGTGGGGTCTCGGTGATAAAATCTCAGAAAGTAAAGTCTGTGCAAAGATACTACGCTCACTACCTGAATGGTTCAATTCAAAGGTGACCGCGATCCAGGAACTTCGTGATACGGATAATATGAGGGTAGAAGAATTAGTTGATTCTTTACAAACCTATGAGTTAACTTTTAAAGCTCCTAAAGGTAAATCCATCGCCCTTAAATCTTCTAAATGTTCTTCTCAAGAAAATAGTAGTAATTTTAATTTAGAAAATTCTTAAGATGATATGGTCTTTTTAACTAAAAAGTTTTATAAAATTTTTAAAAGTAAAAAGAGGGTTGATTTTCAAAAATCTAATGATAAGAAAAGATCTAAATCTAAAACTTGGAAATCTTTAAAAGATAGTCAATGTTACAACTGCCATGAATATGGGCATTTAGCGACCAAGTGTCCTAAAAAGGACAAACCTCAAAAGAAAGGTATGTTGGCTACTTGGGATGAATCTTCTGGCACTGAAGCCTCTTATGAATCAGACGATTCTAAAATCGAATCAAGTAATAAAGTTAAAGCCCTCATGACTCTGCCAAGTTTACTTTTTCAGATCATGATGATACGACTAGTGAAGAAAATCTGAATAGTGATCATGAAAATGAAGAAGATCTTCAAGATGCATATAATGCCCTTTATAAGGAGAGTTGTAAAATTGCAGTAAAACTAAAACTTCAGAAAGAAAAGTTTTTGAAACTTAAAGAAAATTTTGATACTCTTGTTTTAGAAAAATCCTACATTTCAGATTGTTTTGAAAAAACTAAATGCGATTTAGATTTCAAAACCTCCCTTATTGAAAATCTAAAATCCGAAAATGAAAAACTAAAACTTGAAGTCTCTTCACTTTTGAGTTTAAAGGATACATGGAGGTATGCCCAAGGTGATCCTAAGTTAGAAAAACTATTATCTGGATCCAGAAAATGTGGCGACCGATCCGGTTTGGGCTACGATAAAAATATTCCTCCAAAACATAAGAATACTCCTCCTAATTTTGTGAAAGAAGAGTCTTCAAACTGAAAAGGGAAAAGTTCAAATCAAAATTTCTTTAAAAATACTAAAACTTTTCAATCCTTAAAACCTAAAAGCAACCATATCAACTATAAAAATCAGAATCATAACCCTTTAGCAGAAAAATTGTTAATTTACTTAAGGAGCTCTTAAAATCTAACTCAAAGGGTCGGTCTTATATCAACTACAAACATAAGAAAACCAACTATACTCCTAAACCCAAAACTGTAATGAAATGGGTTCCTAAGGTTACTTGCTTGGTTGCCCACATGGCTTTCAAAGCTTCAAGCCATTCAAAGTGGTACCTAGACAGTGAATGCTCCAGGCACATGACTGGTGACAAAGGTCTGTTCACCAATTTTAAAGACATGACTGATGGTTCAGTGACATTTGGTGATGGTAGCAACTGCAGGATTATTGGCCAATGTACAGTTTAACTTTGTAACCTCATTTTATTTGAAAATGCTTTATATGTAGAAGGTTTAAAACACAACTTATCAAGCATTTCTCAAATATTCAATAAAAATCATAGCATAAAATTTTCTAACGTAGGATGTGAAATTTTAAATAAAAACGGTTCTGTAATATTAACTGGTCGCAGAACTTCTGAAAACTGCTATATTGTAAGTGATACAAGCTTATCTAATCCATCGTGTTACATGGTCCATACCGATGAGACCGAGTTATAGCATAAACGCCTTGGACATGTACACTATCGTAACTTGTATAAATTGAGCAAAAGAGAGTTAGTAGGAGGTGTGCCCAAACTATAAAAAATAGATAAAATATGTGGCGAATGCCAGATTGGCAAGCAAACTAGGAGTTCTCACAAAAAGGTGGACTCCAATGCCACATCTAAACCGCTCGAACTCCTCCAATGGGTCTTATTGGACCAAGTAGAACAGAGAGTCGAGGTGGAAAAAAGTATATTCTGATAATCATTAATGACTTTTCCAGATATACTTGGGTAGTCTTCTTAAAAGATAAATCAAAAACTCTTGATGAAGTTAAAAGGGTACTTAAACATATTCAAACTGAAAAAGAGACTCAAGTTTGTAAGATCTATAGTGATCATGGATCAGAATTTGAGAATAGCAGTTTTGAGAAGTTTTGCAGTGATCAGGGAATATCACATGAATTCTCTACGCCCAAAACACCACAACAAAATGGTATAGTAGAAAGAAAAAATAGAGTGCTTCAAGAAATGGCAAATGTAATGTTAAACAGTATGAAGCTCCCTAAAAATCTTTGGGCCGAAGCCATAAATACTATATGTTATATAATTAACCATATTTATAGTAGAAAATCAAATGGTAAAATGGCTTATGAGATGTGGTTTGATAAGAAGCCTACTGTCAAATACTTTCGAGTTTTTGACAGCAAGTGCTACATTTTACGTGACCGAGAAAATCTGGGTAAGTTTAATACCAAAAGTAATGAAGGGGTATTTTTAGGGTATGCTCTAAATAGTCGAGCATATCAGGTTCTTAATAAGAGAACTGGTGTAATTCAAGAATCCATTAATGTGGTTATTGATGATCACTTGAATACACCTGTCTCAAGTTCAAATAATGATGAAGTACTTCTAATTGATAAACTAAATTCTTCATCAAGTCAAAATAACTTTGAATTGAGAACTGTTAAATACCATCCAACTAATCAAGTTCTTGGAAACCCTCTCACTGGTGTACGCACTCGTAGACAACTATAAGATGTGTGTAACTACGTGTGCTTTACATCCCAGATAGAACCAGCTAACTTAAAAGAAGCTCTTACTAACGAAAACTGGATAGTTGCAATGTAAGAAGAGCTTAATCAATTTGTTAGAAATGATGTGTGGTACTTTGTTCCTAGACCAAAAGATAAACATATTATCGAAACTAAGTAGATTTTTAAAAATAAGTTTGATGAACTTGGTAATATAATTCAAAACAAGGCTAGATTGGTTGTACAAGGGAACACTCAAATTGAAGGCATCGATTATGATGAAACCTTTCCCCAGTAGCTTGTCTTGAACTAATCAGAATATTTATATTCATTGTTTGCTTTAGAAAGCTTAAAATTTATCAAATGGATGTAAAGAGTGCTTTTTTAAATGATGATTTATATGAAGAAGTATATATTGAACAACCAACGGGTTTTGAAGACCCTATGAATACTGATCATGTCTACCGCCTAAAAAGGACTCTTTACGGTTTAAAACAAGCTCCCAAGGAATGGTATTTACTAAGTCATAACTTTATAATAGAAAGTGTTGATAAGACATTGTTTGTAAAGAAACATAATGATCATATTTTAATAGTACAAATTTATGTTGATAATATTATTTATGGATCTACCTGTGCTAACATGACTGTTGAGTTTGCAGATCTTAAGAAATCTAAGTTCGAATGAGCATGGTTGGGGAATTGAATTATTTTCTAGGGTAGCAAGTTAGACAGCAACCTGATGGTTTCTTTATTTCTCAAACCAAATATGCTCTGAACTTAGTTAAAAAGTTCAGATTTGAGAATGGAAAATTTTTGATACTCCTATGAGTACAACTCTAAAACTCTCAAAGGACTTTGCAGGTAAGAAAGTGGATCCTAAATTGTATCGCAGTATGATAGGTAGTTTGTTATTTTAACTGCGAGTCAACCTGATATTGCATTTAACGTAGGGATTTGCACTAGATATCAATCTGACCCTAAAAAGTCACATTTAACTGCTATTAAGTGGATTATGTGATATGTCGCAAGTTCAGCTAATTTGGGTCTTTGGTATCCACATGATACTAGTATTTAATTAGCTGGTTACACTAATGCTAATTGGGCTGGTAACGTTGATGATAGAAAATCAACCAGTGGTGGTTGTTTCTATGTTGGGAACTATTTAGTTTCTTGGCAGAGTAAGAAACAAAGTTCTGTATCGCTTTCTACCGCTGAGGCTGAATACATTCCAGCAAGTAATGCATACACTTAGCTTGTATAGATGAAAAGAATGTTAAGCGATTATGGAATTGCATAGGACTCTATGGTTTTATATTGTGATAATTTCAGTGCAATTAATATATCTAAAAATCAAATGCAGCATTCATGAACCAAGGACATTGACATTAGATATCACTACATTCGTGAGTTAGTGGAAGAAAAGACAATTACCTTGGAATACATTCCGATCGAGAATCAACTTGGTAACATTTTCACGAAACCGCTCGACAAAAGTAGGTTTTCTAAATTGAAATTTGATCTTGGCATGTGCAATTTGAATTGATTATTCATGCATTTCTATATTATAATGTATATACTTGTTAGTTTGAATGTTTAAATTTTAAAATTTCATGAAAAACGCACATTTTTGTCCGTGCACAACCAGTCAAGTACATACTCGACCAGTCATGGCACGACCGGTCGAGCATGTATTCGACCAGTCATGGAGCGCGGTCTAATGCTTTATTTGAGGGAAAACCCCTTTTTCTTCATTTGGGTTTCTTCTCCAATGGGTCCTAGCATGACTGGTTGAACCCACCTGCATTGTTCTTCAAGGTTAGTGCTTTATTTTCATTTTCCTTATAGATTCAAGTTCATATCACTTCTTTTGCATCTTTGGAGTGATTTATTTCTTATTTCCTTGAGGTTTTTGGGGTTTTCTTCTCCAAAATCTAATTTTGAGAAAATCTACTCTACTTCTCTTACAACCTTTTGATTCCTTATTTTTCTAGTTACAAATGGAAGGTAGAGGCAAAAAGAAAAGTTCTCATGGTCCTTCAACATTTAGATCGACACCTATCACAAGGCGTCACCTTCGGTCACCTAAAGATGATCCCTCTTATGTGCGGGATTTAAGGTTGCACAATATAATAGTTGAACGACCTGTTCATGTTGAACATCTTGCTCCATTTGAAATCCTTCCTCTTCTCCAATCTGTAGGATGGGCCAACATTCTACATTGGGGTGGGCCGGCATACCAGTCTATTACGTAAGCTATGTATGCATGTATTTCTGATTTTTCAACTGAAAATTTAACTTTTATTATAGCAACTAGAGAAGGTCCATTTCAAGTAGACCAACATCTGATTTCTGGTCAATGATGAAGGTATTCCAATTAGCACTCTAGTAGCTAAACCATCAGAATCAGAAAAATGTATGCTTAGTAGAGCATTGTGCAATATAGATGCGCAATGGAGTCAAAATGGGAATGCGCTTGCTTCAAAGTATTGTTACCCAGATACAAGGTCCTTCACAGGATATTTATTTCAAATCTTTATCCTCATTCTGGTAACAAAACCGAACTCACCTCTTTCATGGTTCAAATTTTGTATTCCATCATTTCTGGTACCAATGTATGTCTTCCTTCTTTAATTTGCCATTCCATCATTCAATTCTGTCTTCATACTGGACACAGTGATATCCCTTTTGCATATCTTATGACTGTGTTAGCCACCCATATGTTAGTGGCTATGCCTGTTGGAGAGGCACCCATTCATCACCTCATCTTCAACAACTCAAATATAAACAAGATGAATTTGAGGTTAGTCGCAGGCCAAGTCAATGTGGGTGTTGGTGGAGCTGAAGAGTAAATGAAGAAGAAGGCAATTTACCTCCAGAAGGCATTAACATGGACGATATCTTTGATGAAATCGAATCAGATTCTGAGGCTAACCCTGATTATCAGCCCTCTGATTTTGCTGAGAGGTTGAATTCTCTTGAGGAACAAGTGGCTAAGATTCGTGTAACCTAGGATTCGCAATTTTTTTATATGTGTAAATATATAAGGCCCATTAATAAGGGTTTACATTAGATTGATCCATCTATTCCTGCTCCCTCTTCAGGATCTGATTAGTATTTTCTAATCTTGGTTTGTAATAACTTTCATAATACTTTTTTTTAACACACGCACACACACTCACACTGGTGGAATTTCACCTCCTATGGGTACTTGAACCCTTAACCAGGAGTTGAAACTCCTGAGAGTCTACCACCCGAGCGAGAGTAAGGACCCAACTTTTAACTTTCATGATACTTGGATTTCTTTTGTCTTGTTTGGTTATACTTGACTTAACTTAATTGAACTTAGTTAATTATGTTTGATTATGACTTGCATGGATACTATCTTGATCATTTATTCCTCAATACTCTTCTTATTCTTCCTTAATTTTATAATTCCACTTCTATTTTTTTTCTTTCCTTTGTCATATTGTGATAAAAAGGGGGAGAATTTTGGCATGCTTAATATATAGTGATTGTGGTATATTGGTATATGGCATGTGGATTGTATATGGATGATTCTATTTTGGTGAAGGGGAGTTAAGTAAGGTGGAGTATTGTTGGAGGAATTTATGCGAATTAATGCTTTGTCCTATTTTTAACTAGTGCATGATTCTTTAACCAAGTTGACTGGTTTATATTGATAACTGGTGCATGATTCTTTGTGCATATATTGTTTATGATATTGTGGAGTGTGTTTTGTCACAAATTTGACAAAGGGAGAAATTGTAAGTGTTATGGTTTCTAGCTCCTATAATTATCAAATTTTGTAGTGCCAAAACCTCTCTTGGAATCTATCCAGCTCATCTACATAATGAAGAATGTGCATCTCTTAAGAACTTCAAAGGCAAGTGTACTTGAATTCAAGCTTTCAAGCTTCAAGAGTTCAAGATCTTCAAAGCTTCGTACAAGTCAAGACAACGTTTCTAGAGTTTGATACTCAAGTTCAAGCTTCAACATTAGTCAATTTTAAGTTTTAAGAGACTCAAGTTCAAGCTTCATCCTATGACAACATCTCAAGCTTCGCGAACTTCAAAGAACGACTATCAACTGAAGAAAAAGAAGTTTTAATGTTCATACATCATGTATAAGGTATGAATGACCCTAGATTGACCATAGGGTAGGTCATTTTGAATACATAATTCAATTAGATCATTTTATAAGTGAATAGACTATTTCTCGACAAGTCCTGGACTCTGTTCGATTAGTCCTAGCACTGGCTCGACCAGTCCTAAGTTTGTTGCAAATTTTTAAAATTTTTTATTAAGCTTCGACCAGTCCTAGAGACTGCTAGACTGGTCGTGTGAACAGTGCTCGACTCATTCTCGACCAGTCCTTTATCCTTGACTCAAAGTCCAACAACTAAAACTGGTTCCACACAACCAGTCGTGGAGGTCCCTCGACTGGTCATACAATGCCTACGACCAATCATGGAACGACTTTAACTTATCGCACTCAAAATTTCAAAAATCTGTTGGTCCTATGACCAGTCGTGGTGTCCTCAGGACCAGTCGTGAACGTGATTTCTTCACCTATAAATAGAGCACGAATTTTAAAGTTTTTCAATTCAATTCAAGCTAAATCAATACGCCACTCTGAGAGATAAGTTAGTGATCTTCTTAAGCAATATTATTCTCATTTAATATTCTCTTAATTTAGCTTTATTATATTTGATTTTGTATTTTTTATTCTAATCACATTTGAAGAAGGGATTTAGTCTTGCCCTTTTCTTGGAATCAAAATCAAATAGAGCTAGCCCAAGTTGATTTAATTTAAAATCAATTTAAAACCTAGAACCATTTCATAAGTGAGTGTAGACATTGAACTTCTATGTTAAAATTCTACTCCGATTTGGTTCTTCTGGGCTTCTTCAAAAAGAGAATATTCAGGTATTTTACATTATTGTAAATTTCTGTATTTTTTATTTCATTGAGATTGAGCCAGAAAAATCTCTCTGTTTTGGTTTGTCTGAGGTGATCCAAAAAACTCAGAGTGTGGGGTTTTTGAATTGTGTAAACCCAATTGAAAGACACAATTGTGAGGGTTTTAGCTGAACCTGTAAAAATCTATTTTCATAGTGAACGCTAGTATCCACTGTGTGAGGATATTAGGAGTGGAGTAGTTGTGCGGCTGTTTTTCTAAACAGTTGGTGTACACACAAGCGAACCACTATAATTCTATGTGTTTTGTGGATTTATGGTTTATTTTCTTTATCTTTTGAGATTGAAGATTGCGGGATGTATTTGTGGATGTGAATGTTGTAATCTTTTATATTCAGCATTGTGTGGTGAATGCTGTAATAGCATAGATTTTATTCATTGCTATTTATTTTTTTATTACTCTGTATCAGTTTGAGTTTTTGATATATAAACCATTCTAGTAAGGTTGTCTTGCCATAAACCCTTAGTTTTTATGGTGTAAGGTTGTCCTTAGAAAAACATCTGTATCAACCCCTCAATACTCGTACATTTGAGGTTATCTTTAATTTCAGCATTGTGGGATTGTCTATTGATATATGTATTTAATTTATTTAAATTCTATTGTTATTTTTTTAATTTGACATAGTCCTATTCACCCCCCCCCCCCCCCCCCCCAGGACATATAGCTCGGCCTTTTCAGTCTCACCTTACTTTTCTTGGATCGCTCTTCAGAAAAGTAAGAGTAGTGCCAATGCAAAGGCTTTAAATACTATTGCTTGAGCACTGTCACCAGATGAATTCAAGAGAATTATATCCTGTGATACTGTAAAGCAAGTCTGGGATATTTTGGAAATGACACATGAGGGTACAACAATTTTCAAGAAATCTAAAGTTCAAATCCTTACAACAAAATTTGAGGAAATACATATGGAAGAAAGTGAAACTTTCATGGACTTCTATATAAGATTGAATGACATTGTTAACTTTATATGGGATCTTGGTGATAGGATCCCAAAAAGTAAAGTCTGTGTAAAGATACTACGCTCGTTGCCTGATCGGTTCAATTCAAAAGTGACCATGATCTAGGAACTTCGTGATATGGACAATATGAGGGTAGAAGAGTTAGTTGGGTCTCTTTAAACCTATGAGTTAAATTTTAAGGCCCCTAAAGGTAAGTCAATTGCCCTCAAGTATTCTAAAAGCATTTCTCCTGAAAATAGTAATAATTCTGATTTAGAAACTTCTGAAGATGATATGGCTCTTTTAGCCAAAAAGTTTTAGGAGATTTTCAAAAGTAAAAAAGAGGGTTGATTTGCAAAAACCTATTGAAAAGAAAAGACCTAGATCTAAAACTTGAAAATCTTTAAAAGACAGTCAATGCTACAACTGTCATGAATATGGGCATCTAGCAAACAAATGTCCTAAGAAGGACAAGTCTAAAAAGAAAGGTATGTTGGCTACATGGGATGAATCTTCCTGCTCTGAAGTCTCTTCTGAGTCAAAAGATTCTGAAACCGAGTCGGCTAATGATGTTAAAGCCCTAATGACTCTACCTAAGTTCACTTTCTCAGATAATGATGATTCAACTAGTTAAGAAAATTTGAATAGTGACCATGAAAATGAAAAAGACCTTCAACATGCTTATGATGCCCTATATAAGGAAAGTTACAAAATAGCTGTAAAGTTAAAACTTCAGAAAGAAAAGTTTTCAAAACTAAAAGAAAATTTTGATAATCTAGTCTTAGAAAAATCACACTTTTCAGATTGCTTTAAAAAAACTAAGTGCGACTTAAATTTCAAAACATCCCGTGTTGAAAACTTAAAATATGAAAATGAAATGCTAAAACTAGAAGTCTCTTCGCTTTTGAGTTTGAAGGACACATGGAGGTATGCCCAAGGTGATCCTAAATTAGAAAAACTTTTATCCGGATCCAGAAAATATGGCGATCGATCTGGATTGGGCTATGATAAAAGTATTCCTCCCAAATATAAGAATACTCTACCTAAATTTGTTAAAGGAGAGTCTTCTAACTCAAAAGGGAAAAGTCAGAATCAAAATAATTATAAAAATACTAAAACTTTTCAAACTTTAAAACCTAAAAGCAACCATATCAATAATAAAAATCAGAATCATTATCCTTTAGCTAAGAAAATTGTTGAATTGCTTAAGGAGCTCTTCTAACTCAGTGGGTGGGACTTATAGCAACTATAAACATAAGAAGACCAACTATGCCCCTAAACCCAAAACTGTAATGAAATGGGTCTCTAATGTTACTTGTTTGGTTTCCCACACTACTTTCAAAGCTTCTACCCATTCAAAGTGGTACCTAGACAGTGGTTGCTCCAGACATATGACAAGTGACAAAGGTCTGTTCACCAGTCTTAAAGACATGACTGATGGTTCAGTCACATTCAGTGATGATAGCAACTGCAGAATTGTTGGCCAAGGTACGGTTCAACTCTTTAACCTCCCTCTATTTGAGAATGTTTTATATGTTGAAGGTTTAAAACATAATTTATTAAGCATCTCTCAAATATGCGATAATAATCATAGTGTAAAATTCACCATCCAAGGGTGTGAAATTTTAAATAAAAATGGTTCTGTAATATTAACTAGTCACAGAACTTCTGAGAACTGCTACATTGTTTGTGATTCAAGTTCATCTAAGCTATCGTGTTACATGGTCCAAACCGATGAGACTGAATTATGGCATAAGCGCCTAGGACATGTATACTACCGCAACTTATATAGATTGAGCAAAAGAGAATTGGTAAGAGATCTACCCAAAGTAAAGAAAGTGGATAAAATATGTGGCGAGTGCCAGAATGGTAAACAAACTAGAAGTGCTCACAAAAAGGTGAACTCCAAAGCCACATTTAAACCACTTGAAATTCTCCACATATATCTCATTAGACCAACTAGAATGGAGAGTCGAGGTGGCAAGAAGTATATTCTGGTGATTGTTGATGACTTTACCAGATATACTTGGGTAGTCTTCTTAAGAGAAAAATTAGAAACTCTCGATGAAGTAAAAAAAGGGTACTTAAACGTATCTAAACTGAAAAAAGAATCACAAGTCAGTAAGATCCATAATGATCGTGGTTCTGAGTTTGAAAATAGCAGTTTTGAGAAATTTTACAGTGATCAGGGAATATCACATGAATATTCTGCGCCCAAAACACCACAACAAAATGGTGTAGTGGAAAGAAAAAATAGAGTGCTTCAAGAAATAGCAAATGTAATGCTAAATAGTATGAAGCTTCTTAAAACTCTTTAGGCTGAAGCCATAAATACTACTTATTATATAATTAACCGTGTTTATACTAGAAAATCAAATAGTAAAATGACTTACAAAATGTGGTTTGATAAGAAGCCTACTGTCAAATATTTTGAGTTTTCGGCAGCAAATGCTACATCTTACGTGACCGAGAAAATCTGGATAAATTTGACACCAAAAGTAATGAAGGGATATTTTTAGGGTATGCTCTAAATAGTCAAGCATATCAGGTTCTTAACAAGAAGCCTGATGTAATTCAAGAGTCCATTAATGTGGTTATAGATGATCACTTGAATAAACCTGACTAAGTTCAAAAAATGATGAAGTCCTTTTATTTGAAAAATCAGACTCTTCATCTAGTCAAAATAATACTGAACTGCGAACAGTTAAAGATCATCCATCTGATCAAATCCTTGGAAACACTCTCACTTGAGTGCGCACTCATACACTACTTGAAGATATGTGTAACTACATGTGCTTTACATCTCAGATAGAACCGATTAATATAAAAGAAGCCCTTACTAACAAAAACTAGATTGTAGCAATGTAAGAAGAGCTCAATCAGTTTGTTAGAAATGATGTTTGGTACTTAGTTCCAAGACCAAAAAGATAAAAATATTATCGGAACAAAATGAATTTTTAAAAATAAGTCTGATGAACTTGGTAATATTATTAGAAACAAGGCTAGGCTGGTTGTACAAGGGTATACTTAGATTGAAGGCATTGATTATGATGAGACCATTGCCCCAATAGCTCGTCTCGAATCAATCAAACTATTTATATCCATTGCATGCTTTCAAAATTTTAAAATATATCAAATGGATGTAAAGAGTGCGTTCTTAAATGGCGATTTGCATAAAGAAGTGTATATTGAACAACTAAAGGGTTTTGAAGACCCTAAGCATGCTAATCATGTCTATCGCCTGAAAAATGCACTTTATTGTTTGAAACAAGCTCCTAGGGCATGGTACGAAAAGTTGATTAAGTTTCTACTAAGTCATAACTTTGTAATGGGGAGTGTTGATAAGATATTATTTGTAAAGAAACATAATGATCACATTCTAATAGTACAAATCTATGTTGATGACATTATCTACAGATCTACCTGTGCTAACATGACTGTTGAGTTTGTAGATCTCATAAAATCTAAATTTGAAATGAGCATGGTCGGAGAGCTAAACTATTTCCTAGGGTTGCAAATCAAACAGCTCCCTGATGGGTTCTTTATCTCTCAAACCAAATATGCTCTAAACTTAGTTAAAAAGTTCAGATTTTAGAGTGGAAAAAATTTTGATACTCCAATGCGTACTACTTTAAAACAATCTAAGGATTCAACACGTAAGAGTGTGGATCCTAAGTTGTATCATAGTATGATAGGTAGTTTACTTTATTTAACTGCAAGCCGACCTAATTTGCTTTTAGTGTAGGAATTTGTTTTGGATATCAATCTGACCTTAAAGAGTCACACCAGATTGTTGTTAAGCGCATTTTGCGATATGTCGCTAGTTCAACTAATATTGGTCTCTGGTATCCACATGATACTAGTGTGCAATTAGCTAGTTACACGGATGCTGATTGGGCTAGTAACATTGATGATCGTAAATTGATCAGCGGTGGTTGTTTCTATGTCGGGAACTATTTAGTTTCTTGGCTAAGTAAGAAACAAAGTTCCATATCGTTTTCCACAGCTGAGGCTGAATATATTGCTACTAGTAATGCATGCACTCTGCTTGTGTGGATGAAGATGATGTTAAGCGATTAAGGAATTATGCAAGAATCCATGGTTTTATATTATGACAATTCAAGCGCAATTAATATTTCTAAAAATCCAATTCAACATTCACGAACCAAGCATATTGATATTAGATATCATTATATTCGTGAATTGGTGGAAGACAAGATAATTTCATTGGAATATAGTTCGACCGAGAATCAACTTGCAGACATATTCACAAATCCACTCGACAAAACCAGGTTTGTAAAATTGAAGTTTGATCTTGGTATGTGCAACATGAATTGATGATTTGTGCCTTTTGTATCATAATGTATTTAATATTTTGAAATTTTTAAAATTCAAATAGATGTAAAATTCCATATTTTTAGTGGTGCCTGACCAGTCGAGTACACACTCGACTAGTGGTGGCTCGACCGGTCGAGTATGTACATGACCATTCGTGGAACTCGGGTTATGCCTTTTATTTGGGGAAAAACACTTTTTCTTCACTTGGTTCTTCTTCTCCAAAAAGCTCTACCATGACCGGTCAAACCCATCTTCGATTCCTCTTTGGTTAGTGCTTCATTTTCATTTTCCCTATAGATTTGAGTTCTTTGATCTTCCATTTTCTTAATTTTATTGTTTATTTCAAGGTTTATGGTAGTTTGTTGGGTTTTCTAGCTTAAAATTTAATTTTCTTAAAACCCTTCTTTCCTCTATTACATTCCTTATATTCATTGTTTTTCTTATTGCAATGGAGAGTAGAAACAAGAAGAAAGGATCTCATGGTCCCTCTTCCTCTCGTTCAGCACTTATCATGGTGCGTCATCTTCGATCACCCGAAGAAGATCCCAAACATGTGCGAGATATTCAATTACGCAACGTGATAGTTGAACGGACAGCTAACACTGATCATTTGGCACCTTTTGGTATCCTTCCACTCCTTTAATCTGTAGGATGGGATAACATTTTACGTTGGGGCAGTCCGGCATACCGTTCCATTGCACGGGCCATGCATGCTTGCATGACTGACTTCTCTTCTGAGAATCTTACGTTTACAATTTCTACTAGAGGTCCAATTGAGGTGGACCGTCACCTAATTTCTGGATTAATGGACCTTCCGGTTAATGATGACGGTAATCCCATTAATACTCTTGTAGCAAAACTGTCTGAATCTGAGAAAAGATTGTTCACTAGAGTTCTATGCAACATGAATACAGAATGGAGTTCTGGGAATGCACTTGCTTCCAAGTTTATGTTACCCAAATATAGGGTTCTTCATCAGATTTTCATTTCTAATGTCTATCCACGATCTGGTAACAAAACTGAGCTCACTACCTTCATGGTCCGCATTCTACACTTTATTGTTACTGGAGTCTCTGTGTGTCCTCCTTCACTTATCTATTATATCATGATTTAGTTCCATCTCCGTCCAAGTCATAGTGATATACCTTTTTTCTATCTTATGACTGTATTAGCCACCTATAGTCGAGTAGCTATGCCTGTTGGAAAAGCTCCAATTAACCATCTTCCCTTCAACAACTCGAACATTAATAAGATGAATTTGAGGTTGGCTCCACGCCAGGTTGATGAGGGTGTTGGTGGAACAGCTGCAGCAAATGAAGAGGAGGATGTTTTGCCTCTGGATGATGTCAATATGGATGACATATTTGACGAGATTGAATCAGACTGCAGCGGATCCTGATTTTCAACCATCTGATTTTGATGAATGTTTGCGTTCCCTTGAAAAAAAGGTAAAGGGTATGCATGTGTCCCAAGAAACTCAATTTAAATACATGCGCAAATATCTGAGGCGCATTAACAAGGGACTATATCAAATCGATCCTTCCATCCCTGCCCCTTCCTCTAGTTTAGATTAGTTTTGAATCTCTGATCTGTAACAACTTTTATACTTAGATTTCTCTTAACTTTATATGCTTGGACATGTTTTCTTGTTATTGTAGACATGTTTGAATGGTTATCTTGACAATATTTATGTTATCTTGAACTTACTTCTTTCTATCATTACTCATTACTCTTTTGTTTCCATCATCATTTATAGGTTCTTTCCATTGTCATACTATGACAAAAAGGGAGAGAATTTGTGTTGATATGCCTATTTCATAATGATATTAGATTTTATAGAGTGGATGTTAAACATGTGAAAGTGTGAAATGGTTAGGTAGCAAATTCTTAATCTCCTCTTGGATTCTATAGAGTAATGAATTGAGGGGGGAGTATTGGTTTGCAGTTTTTAACTGATGCATGATTCTTTGACTAGGTTGTAACTGGTGCATGATTCTTTATTGTGCATATATGATTCATTACTATGCATACTATGCATCATATTATTTATTTGGTTTTGTCACAAATTTGACAAAGGGGGAGATTGTAAGTGTTATCTTATCTAGCTCCTAGATTTGTTAAATTTTGTAGTGTCAAAACCTCTTGGAATCTGTATCTTGTGTAGCTGTTCTATAAGATCAACTTCATGTCATCCTTGCCTACATTTAAGAACTACATCAAGAAGTTCAAGAACTAGATCAAGTTTTCAAGCTTCGACTACATCAAGAAGTGCAAGTATTAGATTAAGTCTTCAAGCTTCAATTATATCAAGACAGTGTGCATTACTTAAGAAATCAAGCTCATGTAATCTTCTCAAGTTTAAGCTCATCTTCAAGTAGACAATGATAAGCTTCATGTACTTCAAGATAAACTATCAACCGAAGCGAACGATGTTTCAATGTTCAATTTTCACATATAAGGTATGAATGACCCTAGATTGATTTAGGGTCATATTGATTGCATACTTAATTTAGGTCATTATATAATTTTATAGGCTTTTTTTCAAATAATCCAAGTACTGGCTCGACCGGTCTAAGAATTTTCTCGACCAGTCCAAGGTTTGTTGTGAATTTTTAGAATTTTTATTGGACTCTCGACCAATCCTGGAGATTGCTCACTAGTCGAGTGAACAGTGCTCGACCAGTTGAGTAGGCTCGACATAAAGTCCAGCAACATTTTTGGGTCCCACTCGACCAATCGAGTGCAGGGCTCGATCAGTCGAGTAGCGATCTTCTCTTATCACGCCAGAATTTTTGAAATATTGTTGATCCTTCGACCAGTCGAACCAACCATTGGGCCAGTCAAGTGAACAGTATTTTTGCCTATAAATTGAGGACGATTTTCAGAGTTTTTTATTCCATTCCAAGATATTCACGTCACAACTCTGAGAGAACTTGTCCCCACATTTGAGAAGCTAATTGGTTAGTATTTAAGATTCTTTTAACAGCTTTTTGTATTTGATTTTTTGATCTCTATTCAATTCCATTTCTTTTAAAAAGGGAATATTGATTTTACCCTTTTTAAGATTAAAATCAAATCAAGATAGCCCATGTCAATTTAATCTAAAAATCATTTAAATCTAAAAACCCTTTCATATGTGATTTTGTACATTGAACATCTACATTGAATTGGTTCTACCAGGCTTCATCAAAAGAAGAATCCTCAAATAAGTACATTTCAATTTTTTGTATTTGGTTTATAAGATCGCCAGAAAATCTGTCATTTTTGGTTTTGACTAAGATATCCAAAAAATCTCAATGAGTGGGGTTTTTAATTGTGGTAGCCCTTTTTGAAAACACAATTGTGAAGGTTTTGGGTGAACCTTGGAAAACCTATTTCATAGTGAAAGCCAATATCCCGAGGGTGAGGATATTGGGAGTGAAGTAGTCGTGTGGCTGTTTTTCTAACAGTTGGTGTACACACAAGCGAACCACTATAATTGCTGGAGTTGTGGTGGATGGTTGAATGTGCTTAAGTGTGTGAATGATTGTAATTTATTTTCAACATTTGTGGTGAATGATTGTAATTTACTTTCTGCACATGTGGTGAATGTTGTAATAGCAATAGAAATTTATTTATGTTTTATTCTTTATTCCTCATTATTTGTTTGAGATTTTGATACATAGATCCTTCTAGAAATCAGGTTGTCCTACCATAAGCCATTGGTTTTTAGTATAAGCTTGTCCTTAGAACAACATCTGTATCAACCTCTCAATACTTATACATTTGAGGTTGCTATTCATTTCTGCTATTTGAATTGATAAGTGATATCTTTATTTATTTCTTTCTTATTCCGCATTTAATTTTTTTAATTTGGCAGTCCTATTCACCTCCTCTCTAGGACTCTTAGCTCGGCCTTTTCAAGTAGGTTCTTTATCATTTAACTCAAAACATAAGATCGAATACCAAGTTTTCCAATGTGCTTAGTGCAAATCAATTTACTTCCCATAAAAATACTATCATTTCATAATGTTAGTCATGCTCATTACTTCAAGATTGGTTAAAAACTCAAGTACTGATTTTGAACTTATCCCCTTTTCCTTATTTTTTCACTTTTTGATTTTATATCAATAGTCATTTGTATTCATTCAGTTTTTTCATCTTTTTATCTTTTCAAATTTTTCATTCTTTTTCAAGCTTTTTCAGTTTTTCACCATACATGACCTCTTTCAGTCTTTATCAATCATTTAAGAGCATAAGTTCACATATCAAAAATTTTCATTGTGCTTAGTGAATTCTATTTACTTTCCATAACATACTACTATTTCATAATGTTAGCCATGCTTATCACCTCATGGTTTATTAAATAATCAAGCACTAATTCTGAACTTATCATATTTTCCTTCTTTTTCCAATTTTTTATTTTATATCGACAGTACATTTTATTTATTCATTCTTTTTAAACTTTTCATTCATTTTCAGACTTTTTTGTCGATCTCTCTATTTTTTAATAGGTTCTTTTCATCTTTTTAAGGTGAATAAAATTCTCTAGACTTAATTCTCAATATCTATCAATCATACACATACTAACAATGAGAAATTCTAGTACAATTCATAGAAAGCAATTTAAATGTGGCTTGCGACTTAGATTAACATTATATTCAAACTTCCTCTTAATCAATTAAATGCAAGAATTTAGATGATAGTATACTCGGTTGATCAAACTCCAACAATTTAAAGTTCAATCTCTATCTTATCATCACACTCAAAGTATTCTTAATTCCACAAATTATCATTTCCCAAACATGTTTTTAACTTGAAAATTTGAAACTTTTCACAATTTTTGCTCAAAACCAAGAAAACACTGATTAGTTTACCTAATCCACACCCACCAACCTAAAACCTACATTGTCTTCAATATAAAAGATATGAGTATGCAATGCACATGAGACAATAAAAAGAAATGAGAAGTGATGGGAAGATAATACCCGAAGAAGTAAGGGTGCACATCGAACCAATAGAATTGTGGAACTGGACCGGAACCGTTGGATCGGTCCGGTTCTAGACAGTACCAGTTCCGATTCTGGTTTTAAATTTTTAAGAACTATTGGATATGGATCGGTTCTGGTTTAAGGCCCTGTAGAACTGAACCGAACCGTGAACCGAACCGTTGATCCGAACCGTGGATCAGAACCATTGATCCGAACCGTGGCCCGAACCGTGGGTCTGAACATTGGATCCGAACTGTTGATCTGAATATGAGTTAAAAAAAAACTAATCTCTCTCGCCCCTGCCCTTTCTCTCGCCGACTGCAGTGCCGCCTCTGCCCCTACCCTCTCTCAATGTGAAGACGCTTTCAAGGGCGAAGAAATGGTACGTTCCTATTGTAACCCCTTAACATGCTCATCTCTACTCAACGCCCTTATACTACTCATGCAGATAGCATCATAAAATGGCTGATTCTGTTCCCCATTTCCATTATTATTACTATTGTTGTTGGTGTTATTGTTGTTATTGTTTTCCTTGTAATTTCTATTGTTATTGTTGTTGTGAAGCTGAGGAATGCTTGTATGCAACAAGCGCTATATAGATATTCTATGCACTACCTTCCCGGTGTAGATCGGAACTCTTATTCTAGTGGGCCATCATTTGGATAGGCCGTTTCCCCATAATCAAGGGGATTGGACGGTTTTAGCCATCCGATAATCGACCTGCAAATGGAACTCTTAGAACAGTGGTCTACATGGAACAGTTGGAAACTCACTACAACTGGACAGTCAGAGTTGTCCAATAACTACTGCCTTTGTGAAATAGCTAATCCACACTGCAGGCCGCCAAATTAACGGTCCCGATCACTGCATGTCTTGCCCTGCATATTCCTTACATTAAGTCCATATGTTCGAGATCTGAGCTTTCCCTCATACAGGGCAAACTGATGAGATAATCAGTTTGCTTCACTCCCCAAGTGGGCCACTATGTGTAAGTAAAATAGATGGTTATAACAAATTTTCATAATCGTCCATTTGTTCTGTAACTGTGGCCCACCTGAGCATTGAAATGGCTTGATTTTAGGTAATAAGATCTAAACAGTATAGTTCATCTGATGGAAGAGAGTAAAAAGCCCAGAACCATGGAACCAATCCGGAAATCCAGTTCCGGTTCGGTTCTAAGGTAGTAACGGTCCGTTTCCGATTCCAAAAATAGTAAAATCATTAGGAACAGTTTAGTTTCAGTTTCACCCCAGAATCGAACCGAACTGACCCATGTGCACCCCTACGAAGAAGGAGAATTGAAACTTTTCCAAAGTTCTTAACATATAAATGGTTTAGCATGAAGACTAAACAAACTGAAATCAAACTATCCTAATCTTAAATCCTATGAAAGCAATAAACCAAACTACACCTCCATCAAACTAGGAGGTTAATCCTGGTACATAGGATCAGTAAGAGGCATGGACATGTCCTCTGAATCAAACTTCTCAACAAATGGCTTGAGACGATGTCCATTTACTTTGAAAGCATTGTCATTCGCTGGATTCTTTATCTCGACGGCCCTATGAGGATAAACAATAATAACAATGAAAGGGCCGGTCCAATGAGATCAAAGTTTTTCTAAAAAAAGATGTAACCGAGAATTGTATAGAAGGACTTTTTGGCTAGATGTGAATGATTTTTAAAGGATGTTCCGATCATGAAACACCTTCATCCTATCCTTGTAAATTCTCAAGTTCTCGTATGCATCGTTTTAATTTTTTTTGAGTTCATTCAGTGGAAGTTTGCACAGCGATCCAACGTTGTCCAAGTTAAAATTTAGATTTTTGATAACCCAGTAGGCTCTATGTTCCAACTCTATAGGCAAGTGGCAAGCTTTCCCATAGACAGGTCTAAAGGGAGACAATCCGATGGGGGTCTTAAAAGTTGTACGGTAAGCCCATAAGGCATCGGTCAAACAAATTAATCAATCCTTACAATCAAGGTTAACCATTTTTTTCAAATTTTGCTTAATTTTTCTATTGGAAATCTCATCTTGCTTACTTGTCTGCCGGTGATATAGAGTGCTCACCTTATGAGAGATGCCATATTTCTTCATTAAGTTCTCAAATGGCCTATTACGAAAATGTGAACCTCCATCACTAATGATCGCCCGAGGTGTTCCGAACCAAGAAAGGATGTTTTCTTTTAAAAATCTAATTACCATTTTGTAATCATTATTCCGACACGGGATTGCTTTGACCCACTTAATGACATAGTCTACTGCCAATAAAAATATAAATATTTCCAAAGGATTAGGGAAATGGCTCTATGAAATCGATGCCCCAGTAATCAAATGCTTCAATAATAAGAATTGGGTTTAACGGCATCATATTTCTATGGGATAATCCTCCTAATTTCTGACAACACTCACAACTTTTGCAAAACTCATAAGTATCTTTGAACGTAGTGGGCCAGTAAAAGCCACACTGCAGAATTATGGTCATAGTCTTTTTAGCAGAAAAGTGACCACCACAGGCCTGAGAGTGACAAAAGGAGATGACACTCTGATGTTCATTGTTTGGCACACATCTCCTTAGAATTTGTTCTAGGTAATATTTAAACAAGTAACGATCATCCCAGAAGAACTTGCTTACCTCGACGAAGAATTTCTTCTTATCTTGCGTAGTCCAATATGTCGGCGTGAAACCTGTGGCAAGATAATTCACAATATCAGCAAACCAAGGTAATTAGGAATGTTTAAACAATTGTTTGTTAGAGAACATGTCATTTATTGGTGTCCGTTCAAGGGAACCAGGAAGAGCAAGCCTAGAGAGATGGTTAGCCACTACGTTCTCTACTCCTTTTTTATCTCGTATTTCTATGTTAAACTCTTGGAGTAAAAGGATCCATCTTATCAAGCGGAGCTTAGTATCATTCTTAGAAAGAAGGTACTTCAGTGTCGTATGATTAGTGTAATTGATGATCTTGGATCCGATTAAGTAGGACCTAAATTTTTTCAAAGCGAACATGTCATCCCCGAACTCGGAGACCGGGCTCACAGAGTTCCCGATCACCGAATCTGGCGCCGACAGCCTCTTAATACCCCATTCTCGGCTCCTAGCGCTTATACGCCAGATTTCGATCCTGGGATCCTATAAGGAGGATTTGTAAGTAAATTTTTTTGTTTTTTTAGCATAACCACAAGTGCACCCAATTCATAATGGCAACATCATCATCACATATCCACTAATAATAAATCATTGATTACAATGTTGGAATTGGACATTTGGAGTGGTGTTTAGTCCCATGTAATATATGTTTCTTGAAGGAGTGGACCCCACCTATAAGCATGTCAATTTCAACCCCATCCGACTCCATTTGGTTATCCAAAAGGGTGGGCCAAGAGGGGTGGTCAGCCTGATTTTCTGATGTGCAGTCCAGCAACGTAGACTGTTGTAAACTGAAATTCATAAATTATTTTGATGATGGTGGGCTACTTTTCTAGACTCCATCTTGTTGTATACCTGATGAGGGACCTTGGTTCTAAATTTTAAGAATTTTGGAGGCCCAAAAGCCCACCCATTGGATGGCCCAAATTCAGGCCAATCACATTCCAGCAATACTTTACACTAGACAAATTGTTTTATTTAAATTAATTAAAATATTTATATATATCTAAAAAATTTTAAAATTTTGTGGAGGTGTGTTCCACTCATGGTAGGACCCATTTACCAAATTTTAGGTCCAATGGACCCCTGTGCACACCATGGCGAGGGCTGGACTGGTCCACCACGTTGGGACGTCCAAGTCTGTCTGATTTTTCTGGACAGACTGTTTTGTTTAAATTAATTAAAATACTTAAGAAAATCTTAAAATCTTAAAATTTTATGGGGGTGTGTTCCACAAATTGATGTATTACCCCATAAAATTTCAGACCCAATGGACATTTGAGCTGGTCGTGGTGTGGCTGGGAGTGGCCCACTAGGCAGGGACTACCTGGCTGGGGTGTCCAGCCTTGGCTGGCCCTCCAGCCTGCCTTATGGGCCCACCTAGATGTATTGTATATCCCACCACATTTTGAGGATATTAGAGGGAATAATTTATACCTTTAGTCTCTTAAATATTAGGCTTAATAAATGCACTTTTGAGTCCCACCACAATTGGATTCAATTGGGTCCATGAATGTAGCTAGTTGTTGAACTTTTTAAGCCCAATTGGGCTGGAACTTTTTGGATAGGCCCATTGAACTCTTGGGCCATTTTTACCATACTATTGCGTTGGGCTAGTGGGCCGGATTACACATGTAGATGGGCCCTTGGTTGCCCACCAAATCAACTTTATACTTGGGCCAGGTTGTAGGCCCAATATTACTTGACTAAGAGCATGACATTTGCCTATGTGATTTGAGCAATGGGCTGCCCACTAGGCTACCACAATATAAGGGATTAGTGGCCTTTATGTTGGGTCCTAACCTTTCCTCTATGGGCCCATAATAGTATATATGGGTTGGGTTATGTGTATTTCCCTTGGACCCATATTTTGGGTAGGCCTTAGGCCGCCTTTCTGAAGCCCAACATGAGTGTATGTGGTATGATTATGGATGCCCATTTCTTATTTCTAATGTTACGTGAGCCTTGGGCCTTGATCCGTGATCAATTAGAGATGAGATACCTTTTGAGGACCAATTGTGGTTGGATGTCCACATTGGTGGCCCTAAGGTAGGTCCATGGGCTTCTATGAGTGGTTAAAGGCCCACCATAGACCCTTGCTAGGCCCGTTTCATCTATTTAGGCCCATACCATTGTTCTCCTTAGTCTTGTGGGCTACCCCAGGTAAATGGGCCCCCACTAGAGGTTGTATTCCTTATGAGGAATTGATTAAATACCTAGACCCTTCATAGTTAGGTAGAGAGTTCATCTTCACCTTATTGGCACCCCTAATCATCTTCATGGCCCACTCTCATACGCATCATATGTATTCTTGGTTGAGGTATGATTGGCCATGGTTGTGTCATTGTGTAGAACACGTTAGTATCTCCCTGAGGGGTGGAGTTTTCCTCTCTGGATCACGATGGATGCTTGGGATTAATGCATGGGTGATTGTGTGATTCATGCATCCAGCATTTGCATAGCATGTGGATATCCGCCCTTTCTTCATCAGGGCCTTGCCTCCACAGGGATATTTGTGGATGACCATATGTGTGGACACCAGAAATATTAATTGAGCATACCGGGTGCATAGGATGCCCATGGGTGAAATTCCTAAAACTTCCATAGTACCAAGGATCTGCTCCAACACCGTGACCGAGTGGAATACATGAGCGCACGAGGGCTTTATACCATTAGGCCACGACTCCCACTGTCATGTAGTCAGTTGGATAGGGGTGTGGCCTTACCTGCCTGAAGTGAGGAGTCATTACTAGGCTGAATCTGACCAGCTCGTAAATGGGTCCGCTACCGTCAGGCCTTGCTGGTGATTGGCTGTCTACAGGCGAGTAGTGAGGTCTCTTACGCTTGTTTGACTATGCGGGGTCTGTAGAGCGGCAGTCATTCAGCAATGTAATGGACCCCGGTGATTTCCTTATGATTAGAAATGTACTTGACTTGTGGTTTGGATATAAGAACTGGCATTACTTGCATCGCATTAGCATTGGTTGTACAAGCCCCTTCATGCATTGCCTTGGCATGGAGTCCAGTACTCATTGCATCATATTCATGGTAAGCCTGGGTAAGGCTAGTAATCTTCTCGTCGATCATGCTTCTCTCCTTGTATCTCTTACTACTCTTCTGTGCACCATTATCACACACCTACACCACCCTCTAAACTTCTATAAGTTTATGCACGATTAATGCATGCAGGAGATTCTAGGCAGGCGTCGTAGTAGTAGAGCGTGAAGTAAAGCTGAGCATTGAGGACTCCAGTGTTGCTGACGTTTCTCTCTTTTCCTTTTTATCTCATGTATATTCTTTTGGACCTTATGGATGATTGTAAAAGTTCAAATTTATAGTGGATTTTGCAATGTGTACATTTATTATTCTCAGATGTACTTGCGGAAATCTTGGGTATGCTCGCATCAGAAATGATTATACTGTTATGAAAATCCTCCTTGTAGGATCCCAGGATCGGAACCTGCCTCAGGAGCCGAGAATGGGGTACTACGAAAGCTGTTGCGGCCAGAACCGGCATCGGGTTCCTTATGAGTCCGGTTACCAAGTCTAGGGCGGACAGGACACTACGACTAAGAGCTCCTTCTCCATAATAGAGTAGTTCACTTGGGCGGAATTTAGAATTCTACTCGCATAGTGAATTACATAGGGCGTCTTCTCTTTTCTCTGGCCTAACACCACCCCAATAGCATAATCAGATGCATCGTACATAATCTCAAAATGGATGCTCCAATCGGGTGGCTGTATGATAGGAGCGGTAGTCAACATGCCCTTGAGCTTAGAAAAAACTCTCTGGCATTCTTCACTCCACTCGAATGGTGTATCCTTTTAAAGTAGATTACATAAAGGATGGGAGAGATGACTAAAGTCCTTTATGAATCCCCTCTAAAATCTAGTATGTCCTAAGAAGGATCACACGTCACGTATGCTTTTGGGTGGAGGTAGGTTAGAGATAATATCAATTTTTGCCTTGTCTACCTCAATTATTTTGGATGAAATTATATGTCCAAGAACAATTCCCTTGGGAACCATGAAATGACACTTCTCCTAATTCAGAACTAAATTCTTCTCCTTATATTGCTTCAGCACATTTTTAAGATTTTCTAGACACTCGCTAAAGGATGGACCAAAGACAGGTCCATGAAGACCTCTAAATATTGCCCCACCATGTCAGAAAAAATACTCAACATGGGTCATTGAAAAGTGGCGAGGGCATTACACAGTACAAATGGAATCCTTTGGTAAGCAAAGGTGCCAAATGGACATATGAACGTTGTCTTTTCTTGATCTTCAAGGGCTATCTCTATCTAGTTGTAGCCTAAATATCCATCAAGGAAGCAATAGTAAGAGTGACCAACTAGGCTTTCCAAAATTTGATCAATGAAGAGCAAAGGAAAGGAGTCCTTCCTTGTAACGGTATTCAACTTTCTGTAGTCAATGCACATTTTCTAACCAGTAGTAACTCTAGTTGGCACAAGTACATTATCGGCATTGGCTACGATGGTGATTCTGGACTTCATAGGAACCACTTAAGTTGGACTCACCCATTGACTGTCGGATATAGGGTATATGATACCCACATCTAATAACTTTAAGTATCTCAACCTTAATCACTTCTTTCATGTTTGGATTTAATCGATGTGGTGGTTGCCGGGAGGTTTTTGCATTATCCTCAAGATGAATGCGGTAAGTACAAATTAAAGGATTAATTCCCTTGAGGTCCGCAATCGACCATCCAATGGCTCTTTTATGCTCGATGAGAGTAGAAATAAGTATAATCTCTTGTTCCTTCTCAAGGTAGGAAGAGATCACCACCAGGTATGTCTAGACATATTTAAGATCAACAGGCAAAGGTCTTAGGTCAAGGTTCGGTGCTTTGAGGCTAGACAGTAGAGGCACTACATTAGTTTGGGAAAATTTCTCAAATTGTGGCCTTCACCGATTAACTTCAAGTATCGGTGTAACATCAAGCAAGGCATCCATCTTCCTAATCATGTCATCATCTAAATCAGGAGAGCAAGCCAGGCATGTCTCTAGAGTGTCAAAGTATAGAGTCAGGAGTACTCTATCTTCCACGAAAGAATTGATCATGTTAATGTCGTGGGTATCGTCATCATCCTCTGGTTGTTTGTTCATGTTGAAAAAGATGTTAAGCTCCAATGTCATATTTTCAAAAGATAAATTCATAATTCCATTCCTACAATTAATGATGGCATTTAATGTAACAAGGAATGGGTGCAACAACTTTGTTTTATCTACTTATTGTAGTCAAATACCTCTATACAAACATACAACATTGATGGAAATAGAAAATATAATGAATCCTTAGAAATACTATAAAATAGATGGTCCTTGACCTCATTCAGGATAGAAGTGTTAAATTTCGAGGATGAAATTCTCTTTAAGAGGGGTAGATTGTAACACCCCGTACTTTTCAGTACTCGGGTGTTACCATTGTAGTTCAAGTTAGCAAACTTGTGTGAACGTACACACCCAACCTACGACATTCCCTAGTAATCGATAATTCAAAATGACTATTGATCCTTAAGAGGGACAATCACGTTCTCTTGAAAATGAATATTAAGCATCAAATCAGAGTCATAAATCACTAGATCCACCGTTCGTTAGAGTCTAACTTGAAGACCTTTCACCTAATCATCACACTTAGACCATTGGACCACTAATCCAACCATGGATCTTCATCTGGATGTTCAGACCATTGATGTTTAGATTTAAAATGATCCGACTGCTAAATTGTCGATAAACGTTAACTAGATAGTCATAAGACTATGAACCAGAAGTTTAAACAGATTCAACTATTAGATTGTTTGGTATCAATGATTAATTATCAAAAGGTAAATTGGGTAGCCTTTCAAACATCCAAGCCACAAATGATCAAGCCATTATACTCAATTTAATGATCCATCACTCGATCATTATAATTGGACCCCCAAGATTATCAAATCTACTAAGGATTTTCATATAGGTAGGGCTAGAAATCCTAAGAATCACTAATGAACAGATTAGGAAAAGATCTGACCATCAAATCTCCAATGATCGTCAGATATCGTCATTAAGACACACAATCCCATTGATGTGGACCACCTAAGTTTCTGATTTTCGTCATATTTGGTCGAATCGTCATATCATGGAACTAAAGCTCATTAGGAGTGGATTTCCCAAAACATACTTGTGGGCCCCTCACAAGTGTTATGTGTGCATCATGGATGGTGCACACGCAGTGCACTGAACCCACCTCACGTTCAAACCGGGTCTAACCCGCGTTTTCCTGAAAAAAAGAGATTCTCTCTCTTTCTTTTGTCATTCCCACCCAACTGCGGTTTAAAGTTTAAATGGACAACATCCGTGTGCAGCCATTGTGGCCCACCATCATTGACCATCACAATGATCCAAACCGTCCATCTGGTCCGAATGGGAAGTCTAACCAAAACCTAGCTTTTCACACCTGTCATTATACACCCTTCTGCGCATGAGATCCAGCACAAGTTGAGTTATGCACATGGCTCATTTTCGAAAATGAAAACCATTTTTTACGTTAGCTAGCATCGCACGTGCCTCCTCATCCTTGAATCCTACCCACACACGTAAATAGATCCCAGCCCTCCATTTTACCTTGACTCTAGGGCTTCCTTTACAACAAGAGAGCCGCTGCCGCAACTCAAAATTCTCAGAACCCAGTGAGATGTCGTCCATCCTTGCCCAAATGATGTGTCCCACAAGGTCCTTATGACCCATCCGAACCATCCAAACGTTGTTGATCATTAGATCAACTATCCGTAGGATATCCGCCATTAACAACAGAGCCATCTTCACCATTTATCTGAAAAACCCATCACACTCTAGTGGGTCCCATTCACTGATCTAAGACATTCATCATGTGGCCCAGAGTCCCAGAAGTCCATCCTTACCATCCGATCACAACCATATAATCAGGATTAAATTTTGTCATTATAAAACATCATATATTAAACAACTAAAGATCATAACTAATCCTTTAATTAGTTACGATTCGAACTGTCTATAATAGATTAATAAAACTTATAAAAGGTCGCCCATTTAGGGCAACCCTTTTCAAAAATAGGAAGGCATAAAGTGATGAGAAAGAACGCCGTTTCTGGAGTCGCACCATGCTGAGTCCACTCGTCCAAGTCTATGCGAGACAGAGCGAGTTCTGTCAAGTCCTGTTGGACATTAGCTGCAGAAAGAAAGTAGAAAGCAAGAAAAGAGAGAGAATAGGTGGAGGCTAGGCCGGGTCTCGCTGCCGCACCACATCAGTCTGCTGAAACTGGCTCTCTGAGTCACGGTCCGGGTCGAGTCTGAGTCAAGTTGGGTTAAGTCGTTGTATGTTCAGGTGAGCCCGGATCAACTCCCATTCAGTTGAAGAGGTGAGAAAGAAGGAAATGAGAAGAAATAAAGGAAGTAGAAGGACGAAGAAGAAGCAAAGAGAGAGAGAGAGACCATTGTCCCTCTATTGTCATGTTGAGAAGAATGGAATCGACCCACCGAGTCTGAGTCGAGTCAAGCAGAGTTGGGTCAGGTATGGCTGGTCCAATCCGGCCACCCCGCTGGACATGGGATTGAAAAAGAAGCATAAGAAAATGAAAGAAGATGAAGAAGATCAGAGAGAAAGGAGAGAGGAGATTGTTGATGTCGAGTATACTGGCGGGTCATAGCCTCGAGTCGAGTCAAGTTGAAGCGTAATCGGGTTTTGTTGTCTGAGTTCAGGGCAAGTCTGGGTCGTTCGGCCCATTTTCCTGACTACCCAAACAAGCAGACGAAGAGAAAGAGAGAGAGAGAGAGAGAGAGAGAGTCAAGCTGAGTTGACTCAGTGAGTCAACCCACCGTGTCAAGAATGATTTGGGCCAAGCATGGGTCGAGTTTCACAAGTAGGTGAGTCGAATCTCAAATTTCTTCTATTATTTCTGTTAGTAGTATGTTATTAGTAATTATTATATTATTGTTATTATTGAAGTATTAGTATAATAATATTTTTAAAATAATAATATTATCATTATTATTTTCATTATGAGTTATCATTATCATTATTAATATAATTATTAGTGTTAGTTCTCACTAGACTATTGTTGGTACTTATTCTATCATTATTGTTAATTTTATATTACTTGTATCATTTATGAAACTATTAGTTATGTTATAATAATATTATGTATTGTTGGTATATTAATATCAACTCATGAATTATCAATATTAATATTATCAGTCAATACTTTTAATATGAATATTATTTTATTCATTGCAAAAAAATTAGGATTCGAGTTCTAAAACCTAAGCTTGAATTTAATTTATATGATGAAACCCTAAACTTGCATGATCTAAAGCCTAAGCCTTGATCCTAACCGTGTAAGTTTAATAACATTGAAATCTAACCCCTCAAAATAATCTAATTTTGTTAGATTTTGATCCTAGGGCGTGTACAATTAACTCTAGCATCATTGGGAGACGAACCAACTCTTGAAAGGTGAAGATCACCCTTCAAGCTTTTTTACATCTTGATAATTAGCTTTTTTTTATTCATCTTTGTTCATTTATCTTATTGATTGCTTAATATGGTGAATTGCTATAATTGATTTTGGTTGTTTATAAATGATTGATGGATTGGATTTAAATTCAAATATTTGGACATGTGATGAAATTAAATACCTCTACTCTGGTTTTAAATTAACACCTTAGATATGCATGTGTTATCGATATTATGCATAATTTAACTTGTCATTTATGATTACTTGATTGAATGCTTGGAGGTCCTAAAACTAGTGGCCACTTTACCTAACAAATTAAATGGAATGTTTGTTGGAGACTTACCATCTTATAGATCATTTAGGCCTATATGGCTTTTGGGGAATAATCCCTTCTTGTCACATCATTGATTGGAATATTTGGCCCTTGCAGCTTTTATGAAATAATTACCTTATGTGTCTTTGAAGGATTATTTTTTATATAACCTTGCGATGGTAAGTTCCACTTGTTAAACTATAATTGGCCACCAGTTGAAGAGGTTATCTTCAAACATCTTATTTGTTAGAGACTCATGAGCCGAGGATGGGGGTATGGGACACTATGTTCGAGCTGTCGGCCTATACTGGGTGACGAGCCCCCCATAGTGACCTCTGAGCATCCTTAAAATGGTTGTTTGGAATTTGAATAATAATGGTTGGGCTAATCATGTATTTTCATGGCATATGGACTTTTCCGGGTGCCTAGTCCTCCTTAAGGCTTACCTTTGAGTTCTTTTCCGGGAGACTAGTTCACTTTGGGTGTCCTTGTTGCATGAACTTTTTCAGGTGCCTAATCCTCCTTCGGGTGTACCTTTAAGTACTTTTTCAGGAGACTAGTTCACCTTGGGTGTCCTCATTGTATGGACTTTTCCAGTGGCTAGTTCTCCTTAAGGCGTACCTTTGAATACTTTTCCGGGTGGCTAGTTCTCCTTGGGCGACCTTTTTGCGAGCTGGATGTGCATCCCCAGGTCTGTGAGCATATGCATGCATTCACGCATTTAAACAAGAATATCTTTATGGAATTTATTTAATGTATGTGTATCTAATGAACTTTATCATATTAATATGATAATCATTGTGAAATATTCATTATAGACTGTTTCTGATAACTATGCTTACTTATCTTGATGATATAATAAATCTTGGGGGTTATACCTCACTAGGATAGCCATTAACCTTATTAAACCATATTCAGAGTGCAGGAAATGTAGATGACGTGCATGCTGGTGTTCACGTGGAATAGGAGGAGCCATATAATCTTGTGACTCTCTATTCTTGATTTCATTTGTATTTATTTTGTACTGTCACGTTTCTTAAAAACTTAAGACATTAATTTGTATAAGTTTTTGGGCAACCACTCAAATATTTGGTTATGTGTATTTGGACTCTCTTATACTTGATTTATCTCTATTCCGCTAGATTGGTAACTCTGATAAATAACAAAAAAATGTACGTGAAATTTGAGTCACCCTTAAAGGTTAACACTCGGGTTTTTGGAAAACGAGTAGTGTACTCGGGTTTCAGGAACCGGGGTGTTATAATGGGCGACCAAGAATGATGGGAATTTGAGTGTCAACATCTATGATGGGTTGAGTATCCAAGACAATAAAATCTACTGGATAGTAGAATTTATCAACTTAGACCAACACATCCCCAATTATCCCTCTTGGTACACGAACTGAGCGATCGGCACGTTGTAATGTGGTTCGAGTGGGTTTTAATTCACCTAGACCTAATTCTTTATAAACAAAGTAAGGGATCAAATTTACACTTTCCCCTAAGTCAAGAAGTGTGTGCTCAATCTGGTAGTTCCCAATTACACAAGTGATGGTTGGGCTACCAGGATCTTTGTATTTTTGTGGCACATCTTGCTAAGGATGACACTCACTTTTTCTGTCAAAAAGATTCTCTTTTGTATGTTTTGTCATCTTTTGGTCATACATAAATCTTTCAGAATTTTGGCATATGAAGGCATTTGTTTAATGGCATCCAGTAGAGGGATATTGACCTTCACTTGCTTAAGCACCTCTAGAATATCCTGTAAGTTAGCTAGAGGTTTTAGTGCAATAAACAGTTGAGGGAATGGCGCAATTGGCTTACTTTAAGGTTCCGGTTCTAAATCATGTGGAGCATTGCTAGGTCTATCATTCTCATCTATTTCTAAGTCCTTAGGCTTCTCAGCCCTTACCGAAATAGATTTGTCCATCGTCTTCCCACTCCTAAGAGTGGTGATAGACTTAGCTTGCTCCATCTGATTTGAAAAGCTTGGGTCACTTATTTCATATTGCGGTTTTTTATTAGAGAGGGGTTGGGCCGAAAGCATCCCTTTCTCCCCATTCGCTAAGTGTGACTCAATCTTTTGAATTGAAGATGCAAACATTCTCATTATTGTTTTGAGATCCTCGAATGCTTGCACTATATTTTGGTTGAATAGCTTTTGGTTTTACATGAACTTTTGAACCGTATCCTCTTGAGATTTCCTTTGATTCAGAAATTAGTTAAGGATTCCTTGAGGAGTTATAGTTTGTTCATTCCTCCAACTGAAATTTGGATAGTTTCTCCAACTTGAGTTATATGTATTTGAGGTGGGTCCACTAAAAGGTCTTTGTTAGTTATTTGCGGCATTTGATTGCTCATTCAATATCTCTTGAAAAGCAGAAATTGTTGGGCAATTCTCAGTTGTATGTATGTTGTAAGCACAAATACCACAAATAACTTTTGCAGCCTTGTTGGGTTCTACCTTCTTAAGTTCCATGGCCTCGACTTTTCTTGTAAGTATCTATTCTTATATTTATATCATCTTCCTCTTGTAAAACATAAATTCCTCCCCTTTCCTTTAATTAAGTAGGCTTAGAAGTGGTGGTTTTTGAGGAGGTATCCCATGATTGCGCATTTTCAGCAAGTTTATCAAAATAATCCCACGCATCATCAGCTTCCTTGTTCATGAATTTCCCATTACACATCATCTCCACAAATTGGCGCATGGGTGAGGTCAATCCTCATAGAAAAAGCTTGTTATACACCATGTTTTGTAGCCATGTTGTGAACGTGAATTTATGAGATTTTTAAATCGCTCCCAACATTAGAAGAAGATCTCATCCTCTTTTTGCACAAAATTCATGATTGCTTTCCTTAAGGTATTTGTTTTATGATAGGGAAAGAATTTTTTAAGAAACTCCCTTGTCATCTCAACCCATGTGCCAATAGACCTCGGTCTTAAGAAATGTAACCACGACTTAGCCTTTTCTTTCAAAGAGAAAGGAAACAATTTCAGCCTAACTGTGTCCTCGGACACGTTTGGGAAGTGTGATGTAGATATTATTTCATCAAATATGTAAGTATGGACTTTCAGATTTTATTCCATGAAACTTAAGGAGGAGTTGAATTACCCCTAGTTTAATATCCACAGTTCTTGCATTCAATGGAAATATCATTCAGGAAGGTGTGCTCACCCCTGCCGGTTGTAAATAATCTCGTAGAGTATGAGATGGGGGTGGATTATGTACCTCGTTTTTATCTTAAACTTCCTCAATAGGTGGTTGAGGTTGATTTGCAGCCATCACTTCTACTGACTCAGAGGGTCTCAAGTGATGTCTAATCCGGTGATGGATAAGCAACCCTTCGACTTATCCTCCTTCACTTAAGAGACGTCGAGTATTGTCATGAACCCACTTGAGCAAGAAACACTCGCAGCCTTCAAGTAACTAAAAAACTATACCTAAAAAGAAAACTAGAAAAATTAAAACAAATAAGAAATCTAGAAAAGATAAGAGAGAGGGTTGGAACAAAATTACCGAATAAGAATTGATATGTTAGGATCCTAAAAAACAGAAAATAATGTTAGTTAAAAATAGAAAATCCTAACTTAAAAACAAAGAAAAAATAAATAAATCATAATCTTAACCTAATTCCAAAACTAATTAATCTCAAAAACTTGTAGTCCCCGGCAACTAACATATCAATTCTTATTCACAGTCATAGTCCCCAACAACAATAAATCCTAATTTTTCCAACTTGCAGTCGTAGTCCCCAGCAACAGCGCCAAAACTTGTTCACAACCCCAATTGTAGGGTCACGATGTAGTAATTACTCGGTAAGAACGAGGTCAAATCCACAGGGACTAAACTTGTACGTATTCTGAAAATAACAAGAACTAGAACTAGAACTAGAAAAGGATCTAAATTGAAATCTGAATAATTGAGAGTAATAGTGAATAATGTGGATTAAAACTAATGAATCTAAAGGTGGGAACTACGGTGCCAAAGATCCGCTTGTAGCTATCAAGATGCTACCCTACTTGATTCAAGGAACATAATTGGAATTGGAGTCCTATCCTATCCAATTGGAAGATAAAACAATTAAATCAAATCTGAATTTTTCATTGACCTAATTCTCAATGAAAGAGAATTGTAATGATTGGAAAGGATTCCATCACCCTACCATGCCTAGGAGACAATGGTGAACAACGGGATTTACCAATCTCAATATCTCAAAATTGAAAAAGAAGATATCCAAAGCTATCACATCATCTATTGTAATTTAAGTCACAATAAATCATAGAAAGCTGAAAATATTCCCTTAATATCAAACTAGAAATCAATGAAGTTCGATAAGAACAAAAATCAAAGCAAAATAAACATCCAAACACATTACAAGCTTCACCTCTTAGCCCTAGCTAAGAGGTTTAGTTAGCCATAGACATAATTGAAACCAAATCTCTTTTAAAAAAACATGAAAAATAAACTAGGGAAGAAGAAAAACTCTTTGTTGGCTGCTTCACCCTTGTGTATGCTCCTTGTGACCTTTCCAAACCCTAGAAGATGCTTTGGAGCATCCTAGGGAGTCCTATTTATAATTGTGGAACTCCAACTTTCGTACTAAGTTGGAAAAATCTAGAAACCGCCTCAAATTTATGCACCCTACGCGGTTTCCCAAAATAAGTTTGGAGTTTAAACCACCTAAAATTTAAGCACTCTGCATAGTTTCCCAAAATATACTTGGAGTTTCAAAATATGTTTTTTAAAGATAATTTCAAGAATATGTTTGTTTTAAGGACAATTTCAGGATTCATTTTCTTCACGTCAAATATTTGATTCACTTTATTCTTCACTTAGTTTTCTTGGATCTTTGGCATGTGAATTCTTCATTAATAACTTCCAAATCTCTAAATCTTCATTTAATAATCTTTCGAGCATAAATCTTCCTTTTGGCATCAATTTCACCTTAAGCTCTCGAAATCACCTCGCACATGAAAACATGCATAATTAAATTGATTAAGCACTATCATGTTTATAAAACCATGGTATAAATAGGGAGAAATATGCAATATTTCACACTAAACACTGGGATAGCCGTCATAGCCTCAAACAACTGAGAAATCAAAGTTACCTCGACTTCAACCAACTTGGTTGCCGAGCTTGCTCTCTCTCTCTCTCTCTCTCTCTCTCTCTCTATCTCTCTCTCTCTCTCTCTCACCAATTTAACCTTTAACCTCGCGGCCTCAGCTGCTACTATAAATCGTTCCTTCTTGACTGAATAAAGGTGTGACCTTACCTCTTCTAGCTCAGCCAACACTGAACTCTCCTTCTATTGGGCTTCACTTAGCTGGATCTTCAGAGCGGCTCGGTCCTCCCCAGTTAGCTCCAGAGCCCATCGATGGGCCTCGACCTCAGCAGTCTTGCCCTGAAGCGTCGCCTCTTCCTATTCACACTCATTCGCCACTTACCTCAATTTTTTGGTGAGTAGACAGAAGAGCGAGGACGAGTTAAAACAAAGAAAGCATGTTAGAAATCAGATGTAAATGAACAAGCACAACAATGAGGAAAGAATATACCTTATAGTAGAATGCCGCTATGTCATTCAGGAGAATCTCCGAATGAGTGTTGATCAAATCAAGGATCTGATCCTCTGGAGCATACCTGGCCGCCGAGATGGTCACACCACTCATACAGTAACCAGGGGGTAGGTGTTAGAGCAAAAATTTAAGGAGAGAATTGAATATTGAAGGTCGATATGTTTTGGTTAAGTGGAGTCCAACAGAATAAAGGTAAAAGTCCATTGTACACCGCACAATTGAAGTACGTTACCCGCGCAATGGGACCCACCCTTGCGCGACAAGGAACAGTTGCGCGAAAAGAGGTGTTTACACATGTGGTTGGCTATAAATACCCCTCATCTCTCTTCATTTGACACACATGAAGACTCCGGGAGCCAGGAGAAGACTTGAAAGTTCTCCCAAATTCGCAAGGTATTGGAGGATACCTATTGTGTGGCCCATAACAAGGTGACAGTGCAATGAAGTACCCGAAGTTCGTTGTGTCATACGCAACAAACTTGTTGTGCACTGTAACACCCCAGTTCCCAAAACCTGAGTACACTACTCATTTTCTAAAAACCCGAGTGTTAACCTCTAAAGATAGCCCAGATTTCCCGTACATTTTTTTTTCTCTATCAGAGTGAGCAATTTAGCAAAATAGAAACAAACCAGGTATAAGAGGGAGTCTAAATATACATAACTAAATATTTGAGTGGCTACCTGAAAACTTATACAAATCAATGTCTTAAGTTTTTACAATACATAATAGTACAAATTAAATACAAATGAAATCAGGAATAGAGAGTTGCAAGATCATCTGACTCCTCTTATTCCACATGAATACCAGCATGTGCATCCTCTGTCTCCTGCACATTGATTATAGTTTGATGGCGTCAATGGCTATCATAGTGAGGTATAACCCCCAAGATTTATCATATCATCAAGATAATTAAGAATATTTATCAGGAACAGTCTATAATGAATATTTCATAATGATTATCATAATAATAAGACAAAGTTCATCAGATACACATATATTGAATAAATTTCACCAAGATATTCTTGTTTAAATGCATGGATGCATACACACGCTCACAGACCTGGGGATGCACATCCAGCTGGCAATAGGTAGCCTAAGGAGAGCTAGCCACGTAGAAAAGTACTCAAAGGTACGCCCTAAGGAGAACTAGTCACCGAGAAAAGACCATGCAACGAGGAAACCCAAGGTGAACTAATCAGTCTCCCGAAAAAGTACTCAAAAGTACGCCCTAAGAAGGACTAGGCACCCGAAAAAGTCCATGCAACAAGGACAACCCATAGCGATTCGAATGCATGCAATAATAGCTTAGGATTAGCCAGTAAAATACTCTATGGTACAGCACAATTATCGAAGAAACCCCCGTGTCTTACATCGACCACTCGGTAAAGTCCGTATGCTATGAAAATACATGATTAGTCCAACCATTATTATTTCAATTTCAAACAACCATTTTAAAGAAGCTCAAAGGTCACTATGGGGTGATCGTCACCCAGCATAGGCTGACAACTTGAGCATAGTGTCCCATACCACCATCCCTAGCTCATGAGACTCTAACAAATAGGATCGTTAAGGGTAACCTCATCAACTAGTGGTCAATCATAGTTCAACAAGTGGAACCTACCATCGTAGGTTATTTGAAAATAATTCATCAAAGCCATAAAAGGGCAGATGGTCAATCAAAGCCACATAAGGCAAATAGTCCATTCAAGGCTGCGATAGAAAGGGATTGTCCCAAAACACTACATAGGCACAAATGATCCACAAGGTGGTAAGTCCACAATAAAGAAATTTCATTTAATCTATTAGATAAAATGTCCACTAGTTCAAGGACTTCCAAAAACATCATTAAGTAACCACAAGTGGTGAAACAAGCCACGCACAATATCAATAGCATTTACACATATAAAGTGGGATATTTAAGATTCATCACATGTTCATATTTAAATGTAGATCCAACGATCAATCATTATGAAGAATCACTCAAATAGAAACTAACATTTATCAGCATTTTCACTAAATATTATATTAGGCAATTGATGAAATAAACGAACTAAGATAACTATCAAAATGTAGAAAAGCTTGAAAGGTGATCCTCACATTAGGATGTGGATTTTCTTTTAGAGTTACTAAAATACAATTGAGTGCCCTAGGCACAAGCTTTCAACTGTGACTTGCTGGACTCGTGATGCAACTCGGCTTTGATTTTGTACCTAATTGGCAAAATCTGACAAAAGCTTCGAATTCCTGAATAATTATTGCGTCGTATGGACAAACTAGCCTAAATGACGAAATAATCAGAAGCTAACCAATAAAACTTAGTAACTCAGTGAATTTACCAAGAAATACCTTAACTCGACTCGCTTTAACTCTAAATCTTAGTTCCACATAGCTTAATGAAGCAGCTTTGCTGACGAGAACATAAACTATGCTCCATTTCGGCTAGACTCGGTCTAGATTCGCTTAATGGGTTAACTTAGGAGGACTAGCCGAGTTGATGACTCGGTCCTTCTGTTCTCTCTTGCATTTTCTCCTTCTTCCTTTTATATTTCCTTCCTCGTTCCTTCTTTCATCCATCTTTTTCTTGAGATGTTCAATAATAGTTGGTTATGAACGATCCCTGCAAGACAGACTGACTCAGTGAGTTCAATCCACCTTATTGGTAGCGATTCGATGACTCACCGACTCAATAGTGAGTTTGGTGTGTCACGACGTGCACCCCCTCTCACCTTCTTCCTCTCTTCACCTCCCTATCTTTCTTCCTTTTCTTCATTGTTGGTGAGTCCAGCCAACAAGGGCCTTCTTTTGGCTGGGTTTGAGTGAGACAGCCTGGGCAACCCCCTCTAACATTACTATAGCCAGAACAATTAAAGATTCTGCAATCAAATTATAGGGTGTTGATACCGCATGCCAAAAGAAAGAAGCCATTTTCGATCATGCCAAAATGGTTTTGTGTCAAGTCCAGCTCAAAGAATCCTGAACCAATCGAATTATATGCCCCTCTAGAGAGAAGAATAAAAGAGAAGACTAATGGAAAAGTGAATCGTGACAGGTTAACATCAGAAGATCTGAAGAGATATAGTCCAATTGGCAGGAAAATTA
Organism: Magnolia sinica; assembly: GCF_029962835.1. Lineage (NCBI taxonomy): Eukaryota > Viridiplantae > Streptophyta > Magnoliopsida > Magnoliales > Magnoliaceae > Magnolia > Magnolia sinica. The sequence goes on along the minus strand of NC_080585.1, from coordinate 59,183,453 downwards.
TGCAGAATATGGGCTTCGATTGCGAGGAACCAACCAGGTTGAATAGCGGCAAAGGTATACAGATCCCAATTGGTGTACATGTGAGGAAACAAGAGAAATTTAGTGGACTGGGAGCATTGTCTTCTCATGCACAGGTAAACACGATCGTGACCAATCCAGTGGCTAGCGGAGAGACGGATCCTAAAATAATATTTATTAGTCCTCAAGGCAATTTGTTGCCATATTCCTTCATGTTAGGTACTGCATGTACCAACAACGAGGCCGAATACAATGCGCTCATCATAGGAATGAAGATAGCACAAGAAATGAAGATAAAATCATTGTAAATATTTGGAGACTCTAAACTAGTAATAAATTAGTTAATATTATAGTTTGAAATAAGAAAGCAAGAACTGTTACCATATTGCCAACGAGCACAACAATTGGTAGAATGGTTTTAAAATGTTGAAATCAAGCATATAATGCGATGCGAAAATGCAAAGGTAGATCCTTTAGCCAGCTTAGTTGCAGCTTTATCCTGCCCCGACCGAAGTCCTCTCCAAGTAACAATTGAAGAGAGGAGATTTTTGTCATCGCTGGAGCTCCTTAACGAGAATATGGAAGCATTTCTGGTATTTTGTTTAAAGATTACCATAGATGATTGGCGTCAGCCATTTATCGATTATATCTGTAACGCCCTGAAAATCGGGGGTCGAGTAGAAGTCCGACTCCCGAGTTCCAACACATCACTTATGCAATATATTTAATGATGATTAAATGTTGTCTGTATTAATGCATAAAATATGAATAAGATTAAGCCAAATCAGCAAAACATAATCCAGGGACAGCTGTAATACGCAAGCGGAAGACTAACTCAAATATGTATAACTTTACAAATTAGTATAAGTCCCCAAAGTATGTATGCATTGCCAGGTCAATAATTACATGTATTGTTTCAAAATATAAAATGTCAAAAATGTAATAGTCCACTACAAGTATAACCCTGAAGCCCCGTCGATCAGAACGGTCTATATGAACCCGCCTGAATACTGCATATATGAGAAAGCATCCTCATCGTCTACGAAGTCCGCCTCTGCCTCATCAGTCGGGTCTCCATCTGCGACTAAGACAGAGTCTGGTTGGTGTTTAAAACACCATCCCGTAACGTGGGAGTGAGTGATCAACTCAATGGAACAATAAATCAAAGGTTAACATGTTATCAATTCAGTCAAGCACTAATGATAAAACAATACAATCAAGCATCCCTAGGTACTTTGATTAATGCAAGAATGGTATGTATAAATGATGCATGCCCTCGCCTGCACTCCCTCTGCAATCTTCATCTAACGGTCGCGCATGTCAATCATTTCCTCAGTGCTCTGCCCAACGCCAAACGGCACATGCAGTGCGGTGCATGAATGTGATTACCAAGTTCTTATTAGTCCTTTTCATACAGCAGGATTGGGAAGTTAAGGTACCTCCCTTATATCAATTTCGAAACGGTGATCCATTCTAGGGTCGTCAATCCTAGTAAATCTCATATGATGTTACGGTTCTAAGTCGCTGCAAAGGACTCGTCACTTATCAGTACAGGCCTAGTGTGTACTCTTGTTGCTACGTAAGGGCCCGTCGCCTCTACACAGTTTTAGCGTGGGCTTGAGGTCACTACAAAGGGCTCGTCACCTTATCAGTGTCGGCCGACAGCTCGAATACAATGTCCCATACCACCGTATTCGGCTCATGAGACTGTGTTGCTCATTGGACACTACGGGGAGGCTCGTCACCCCAGCGTAGGCCGACAGCTCGACCACGATGTCCCATACCACCATGCCCGGCTCATGTCTTAGCGGATCGAGGTACCAAGGTTAAAGGAGTTTTAACTGGTGAGTTTGGTACCTTAGATTCAAGCAATAGCGTCCATACATGGTGAACATACATCAAGTCAATCGGGTTACTGGACGAGCTCGAATAGTGCGAGTGCACCTCGAGCTGATCGACATGAAGTGCGTAAGCAGTCCGTGTGGCCTAACCACTACCGACAACCAAAGTACGACTCGAGTTCATCGAACGCGTCTTGTGTGGCGAAAACAACCTCAACTAAAGTACGACTCGGGTTCATCGATTGCCTGGACTAAGTCATAGTCTCAATCACACTCAGTTGCAGTTTATATATCACATATGATATGCATAATAGTATTACAAAATAGTTTAACCATTTCAAGCATTTAAGCATTTCATGAAACACATAGTACTCATGTTATCTTACCTAGACATTACTTCCATAAATCACATAGTAGGTAGATAGGTTATATAAAGGGAACTATTGTTATATAGAAGGGGATTGAGAATCCTAACTCAACACTCTCATTTCAAACATTTAAATAAGCATTTCCTCATATAGGCATTTTATCAAATACTTACTGTAAGACCCATATCCTACACCGTACCATTCCGTAGGCTTCCTTGGTCTTCCCGGTCGAATTCCGGCAACCTTCAACCCTTAACCAGCATTTGCGCGCGACCATGATTCATATGCCGTCAACCTGAGTTGACTCAACCCAAGACTTGTACCTTAGTGACGCGCCGTCGCCGCGATTTCGATGCCGCGATTCGCTCTCCGATCCAATACTTTGGCTAGGAGATGTGGGCCAGCGTTCGGTGCGAGGAAAACGCCGCACGTTGCAATTCCGAGAGAATCTCTATAAAATGTCACATCAATCTATCAATCAATCAAAGTACTCCCATCACCTCACACCCCATCCCCAAGTACAACCACCCCTCCCTTAAAGCCAACACTCTCTTACAACTAAGTACACCTACCCATCACTCACCATCCCTCTCTCCCATCTCTCTCTCTCTCTCTCTCTCTCTCTCTCTCTCTCTCTCTCTCTGTCATTTCTCAAATTCACTTTCCAAGCAACCCAAAAACACCACACGTCCAAACTCTCCTAACCCTCCATGAGAGAGTTTTGTATGTGGCCCACTTCCTACCCTCTCATCTTCCATCTCCACCATCAAAGCTTCATCATCTTCCGTTGAAATCGAAGCATAGGCGACTACCTTTCCATCGGACCAAGAAGGAGTGGATGGTGGGTGATCTTGGAGCCACATTCTTATTATTTATTTATTTATTTATTGTGATTTAAGGGTCTACTTGTTGTAGGACCCACTTGATGTATGTATTGTTCAAGGGAGGGCCCAATAGTGATGGGTTCCCTCCCCTACACGTTCCTTTCTCTCTTTCTCTCTCTCTTCCTATGATTAATGGCCCACCTATGATGTGTGTATTTTATTCATGCCATCTACCGGTGGACCCCATCCATGTGGGACACACCATGATGTTTGTATATCATCCCAACCATTCATCTAGGACATGGCCAGCCCCACACGTGTGGGTGGGGCCCTCCTTGATGTGTTAACCCACCCTGATCCATAGCTCAAGTGGTAGATTGCGTGAAAGACACCTCGTTTCAGCAATGAGTGTGAGTGGGCAATGGGAGTGGCTAGCAATGAGGTGTGCAATGTCTATGGGAGTGGGAGTGGCTAACAGTGAGGTGTGTACTGGAGGTGGGTGTGGCCAGCAGTGAAGTGTGATCTGACATTGGGGTGGCTAACAGTGAAGTGTGAACAGACAGTGGGTCCGTGGGATCCACCCATTGGATGGGCCACACTGTATTACATGTGATGGTGGGACCCACTGCCCTTTTTAACGTCAGCAGTCCCATGGGTCCCAAGTGAGATCCAGACCGTCCAGACAGTGGGACCTAGATCCACGGCTCAAATGGTAGACGAAGTGTAAGATACCTCATTTCAATATTGAGGTCTTGGCATTGATTCCTGTACGGGTGGCTAACAGGGATGTGTGTGTGCTGACGGTGGGGTCCATGGGACCCACCCCACGTCGTCCATCCTCTTAGATGGGCCACCCCATAGTGCATGTGTTTTATCCAAACCATCCACCGTCCTTGGACGGTGGGACACACCCCACGTGTGGGGCCCTCCTTAATGCATGTGACTGTCCAGGCCATCCAAGGGCCTGGACGTCAGCTAATGTGTGTGTGTGTGTGTGTGTGTGTGTGTGTGTGTATATATTATTGTATATTATATATATTATATATTATATTTATATATATATATATGAGGTGGTGGTCATACGTGGGACCACATCTGCCCTCTTAAAAGTAGTAAAGTTGCACTGTGGTAGCTACTTTATTATGTATATATATATTATATTATATTATATATATACTTGAGGGTGGGCCCTATGTGGGACCCACCTATGCCCCTTTTATGCAGGGAGCTGCATGTACATCAGCAATCTAGCTGCTCCTTTGTTGGCAGCAAGCCCATAGGCCCCACATTGATGTATGTGTCTTATTGACACCGTCCATTGTTTCGACGGTGGGGCCCACCATGATGCATATGTTGTATTCAATCCGTCCAACCATATTGAGATACCATTTTCATGGCATGAACATAAGGATGGGTCAGATCTAAAGTTCAAGTGGACCCCACCATTTAAAAGTGGACCGTGACATCCACCATTCAAACTTCTAAGGGCCATGGTAGTTCCAATTAAGTTGATATTGTTTTCACTTCATTTATCTCTATGTTAACTTATGAATAGCTCGGATCTCAAATATACATAAGGGTGGGCCCGATTTGATATATATGAGGCCCATCGGTGCAGCCTATTCGATGTACATGAATCCCGTTGGTGCGGCATATGTGATGTGGCCCGCTTAACATAAGAGGCCCATTGAGAAGTATTCGAGGCCCTGGTGCGAGGCCCACCTGTTGTGTATTTGAGGCCCGATGAGATGTATGTTAGCCCATATGACGAGGCCAATGTGATGTAAATGAGGCCCATAATGATTATACGTAAGGCCATGGGCCCACTATATGTTTGGCCCTATGTGGGCCATTCCTTGGGAGCAATGTTGGTTGAATGGCCACATTGATGGGCAATGATGGTTTAATGTCCACGTCGTGACCTTCCCTTAGGCTTTGTTCGGCCCATTCTCATCAAGGCCGATTATCGATTTCGATTCCGATTATCGATCGAGGTCGATTGCCGACTATCGATTCCGATTCCGATTATTGATCGAGATCGATTGCCGATTCTGATTGTCGTGGCCGATTGACCAATTATCGATGCAGGCCGATTATCGTGACCGATTTGCCGACTCTGATTATCGATTGAGGCCAATTATCGTGACCGATTTGCCGACTCTGATTATCGATCGATCCCGATTGTCGTGACCGATGTGTCGATTCTGATTATCGATCGATCCAATTGACGTGACCGATTTGCCGACTCTGATTATCAATCGATCCCGATTATCGTGACCGATTTGCCGATTCTGATTATCGATCGATCTGATTATCGTGACCGATTTGCCGATTCTGATTATCGATCGATCTGATTGTCTTGACCGATTTTCTGACTCTAATTATTGATCGATCCCAGTTGTCGTGACTGATTTGCTGATTCTGATTATCGATCGATTCGATTGTCGTGACCGATTTGTCGATTCTGATTATCAATCGATCCCGATTGTCGTGACCGATTTACCAATTCTGATTATCGATCGATCCGATTGTCGTGACCAATTTACCGATTCGGATTAGCGATTGAGGCTGATTATCGTGACCAATTTACCGATTCTGATTATCGATCGATCCCGATTGTCGAAGCCGAGTATCGAAGCCGATTCTGATTGTCGAGGTCGATTGTATAGGCCGACTCTGATTGTTGAGGCCGATTCCGAGTGTCAATTCCAATTGTCGTGACCTATATGATGTATATGCGAACCGTAGTTGAGGCCTACTGTGATGTGTTCATGGCCCATGGGCAAGGCCCAATGTGGTGTATTCGTGGCCTTTGGGCAAGGCCATTGTGATATGTATTAGGCCCATGATGTATGATGCATTTGATGTATTCGTGACCCATGTGTAGAGCCCACATGTCATGTATTTGAAGCCCATGAGTAGGGCCCACCTGTTGTGTATATGTGACCCTTGAGTAAGGCCCATGGTGTTATATATTAGGTCCTTGTGTGAGGCCATGAGTCTACTATATATTAGACGTTATGTACGTCATTCCTAGAGGGTAATACTGGTTAAATGTCCACATTATCGAGATTGATTGTCGATGCCGGTGATTGATACCGATTATGAGTATATGACAGCATAGCATTATAATACATGCCCATACGCATCATCTGCATGCTTGTTATGAGACATGATTGACCATTGCATTGCCATAGGGCAGGTTATTTATGGGGCTCCCTGATAGGCAGAGTTGCCACACATGAGAGCACGGCATGTGCAGGATTGATTCATGATTGGACTGTGTGACTAATGCATCTCGCATTTGTGTGACATGACCACCATACGCCCTAGCGACATCAGGGCCGTAGCCTCCATAAGTATTTCGTGGATGGCCAGATGGGACACCGAAAATCTGTTCTACATGGGGTGCTATAGATATCCTTGGGTGAAAGTCTCAGAACCCTCTTGGTTCGAGAGGTTGCTCCAACATCTAGACCGAGTGGATACATGAACACATGAGGATCGTATACCGTTAGGCTGCGTCTCCCACTGTGTCGTGGTCGGTTGGAAGGGGGTACGGCCTTACCTGCCCGAGAGGAGGGGACAATGCTAGGCTGAGTCTAACCAGCTTGAGGAATGGGTCCGCTATCGATGAGTCGGGCCCGATATTGGCAAGCGGATAGTGAGGTCTCTTTCACTCACCTTGTTGCACGTGATGAGGCAGTAATCTGGTTTGGAGTGTAATAGACCCCGATAATTTTCCAAAGAGGAACCGTACTGATATGTGGACTTATTAAGTAGGAGTTGCATACTCATGCATTCATTTCATTCGCTATCCACTCGGGCTGGTGGTGCGCAACTAATTGTTGTGTACCTTCGCATGGCCAGAATTTCGGTTGGGCGCGCTACTAACCTGAGATCAGGAGTTTACCACATCGAGTCTAACTATCCAAATTTAGGTATGAGACTGGTTTGGATAGAAGTCCCTTGTGATGGATTCCATAGCCTGCGATACTACGTACTATCATCCCGACTTCACACTCTAGCATGGTCATTCCATTCGCACTGCATATTGCATTACATCCGTGGCATATGACATTTTGGGTTACTATGTTTCTGCATTTATGTGGTCTAGATACGGCAGACGCTATTCGTGAACTCATCAGGAATTGCATATTGCATCGCATTCTTGACACTGATAGTTGACTCTTTATGACACCTCATTTGCATAGCTATTCTATATTACGTATTCTGATATTGATTGACTCATGGAGTTGTCCGTATTTCCGCTTACTCTGTTATCGTATGATTTATGATCTTGTTAGTATTTCTGCTTATTCTGATATTGTACGATTTATGGATTATCAGAAATTCCAGTATCATATGATGATAACATTGCATTAAATACTTGGCACTTACCTTGTGCACACACTTACACCACCCTCTAAGCTTTCTATAAGCTTATGCACGATAGATGCATGCAGGTGATGTTAGGTTACAGCAGTGTTGAGCTTGGAGCGTGCAGCGATCTTCTGGAGCTTGATTTTTGATTTATGTATTTTCCCTTTTTATATTGTACTAAATGATTATATTAGTGGATATGTGATGATGAGGTTGCCTCCGTGATTCGGGTAATCTTGTGGTTATGCTTATTACGAAATAAATGTACATTGAAAAATCCTCCTTGCAGGATCCCAGGGTCGAAATCTCTTGTATATACGATAGGAGCCAAGAATGGGGTACTACGGAGGCTGTCAGCACTGGATTCGACGATTAGGAATTCTGTGAGCTTGGTTTCTGAGTTTGGGGCGTGACACTTATACTACACATATTAAATACATAGATTAATTTACTTAAAATGTATATTATAGCAAATCCTTTCACATAGGAGTTGCAATACATACAACAATCATGTATTACCAAACATCCATCATAACAAGTACTAATCATAATTCCATATTCATTTAGTCATATCAACAAATACAAGGAATACACTATATTCAACAGAGGTCATATATACATGTAAAGTGCAGGAAACATCGTATCTAAGCATGTGATAGCAATTCAAGTCAGTCATAAATCATTAACTAACATTGAAAGCCTTGAAAATCATAACCTAAACATTTATAGTCTGCACCTTTCGCCGGTAGACTCGTAACGAACTCAGTTTTAATAGCTAAGTCTTTGTCTACGACACCACAATAACCTATAACAAGGAATAGGTTAGCTAATTCATCTATTATGCTAGTCGAAAACTCTAAAACAAGTTAGGGTTAGGTTTCTTACCTAAGTATGGAATCGGAATCGCCTGCATAGCGATATAGGAATGGTGGTTGACTGCGTGGAATAGCGGGATCGAATCCCAGGAAGAATCTCCAACTCTCACTCTCACTTTCTTTCTTTTCCCTTCTCTTTCTCTCATGTCTCCCCTAGGGTTTCTCAAATTCGTATGAGGTGAGAGAGAGAGAGAGAGGGTTTAAGGTCCTTATATAGGCCCAGGACTGATGAAAATGGCCCTAGGGCCAAGGTATACAGGTTATATCCAGAGGGCATCTATTTCAGTCCAACGGAGCACTTCTGGTGGCCCCTTTTCCACATGTGGTTGGACTTAAGCTCCCTGACATTGGATCTAGGTCAGGCTGAGTTTTCGCTCCGAACGGGTTTGCAGATCAACCATCTCGGACCAGTTTCAGTTCAACGGCCATGGTCACTCGATCAGGGCCACAAGTACACCGACATGTGTGGGACATTTCTCCTGATCTGAGGGTGTATTTGGGTCTGAATCTGATAGTCTGAACCCTTATATTTAGCCTGCAAGCGACACGACTCAGTTTACTTAAATTCGGATTCCATTACTAAAGATATTCATGTTTCTCACACACTTTGCTTTGGGCTCAAGTTGTGTATTTATAGACACAATTAAGACTTGATTTTAGAGGGGGTTGTCAAGTCTAGTAATGCGGTCATAACTGTATAGTTTTGCAGTTATTGGACTTTTGACATGCCGTCCAGGTCCGATACGGAGTTTCGGTGTGCTCCCGAGAGCAACCGGGTTTAGGGATGGATTTTAGATTTCAGGGTAATGTAGCGTCAATGATACTGCACATTTTGGGTTTTGCAGATCATATTTAAAGTGATTAGTGCTAATTTTATAAGTATTCTAGTTTAGCACTTGCTAATATTAACCTAATTTCTAAAGGTTTTGGTCCTGGGTGATTTCTGCCTGAGGTGGTACTTGGGTCCTTATACGGATTTTTTCGAGACTTTACAATATCAAATACAACATCCTTCCAAAAAAGTCATCCCAAAGATTACAAGTCAAGCAAAGGTCGAAAAGATTCATCATATGTAATAAAGTATTATATAGGGGATCTTATAATGAGATTCTATTACAATGCTTGAATATAAAGGAAGCAAGCCGCATATTACAAGAAGCCCATTCAGGCGAATGAGGAGCTCATCAAGCCAGTCAAAATTTATTTCATCATGTACATCGAATGAGACACCATTGGCCTTCAATGTTCAAAGATGCAATAGCTTATGCAAAATGGATGGCTGGAAAGTCTTGCGGAGTAAAGGAGTCAAAAGATCTTCCTGGATATAATGGAGATTAAGTGAGGGCGGGGTTATGCTACACAACATTACGCATAATTGGTCCCTTAATTATTTATAACGGAGCTGGGTTGACGACTGCTCAAGATCGGGTCTTTGATTTCTTTGGAGACACCATGGTCCATTCTCCATCAATGTCTTGGGTCACTGGTGATACAGAAATCACCCCTATCGTTGCTCATAGTACACTGTTCGCAGCTAGAACTGATCGATTCTTTTGATTCAAAGATTTATCATGAGCATACTCAGTGACAAATCCGATCGATGTGAAGTAGAAAACTATTTTGCTGAGAGAAGATACCATTGCGATCGAATAAAATCGTAGTTCCTTGCGAAAGACAATAACACATTAATAATAGGGATTTGAATAAATTTGTGCTCTATTTTGGATATGAAGGGGAGGATGTTCCAGTTAAGAGTCACCATTTTGGTGTTTGTACGATGCCAAATTGTGATAAAAGTGCTCTAAATAATTTTTAAGTTAGTATTGAATAAAAGCTCCCCAGCAAAGTCACCATTTTGTTTCGACAAGAAATGAAGGTATTTTATTTGGGGGAGATCTTATTTAATAATAACAAAGAAAGAATTAGAGGACATTCATCACAAAATATTTTTTTGATTCTGAAATTCATTTACATCCTCATGTTTCCCTTGATTCTAAAATAAGGCAAACAATTATGAAACACAATAGTCAAATCTTGTTCGGACATTGATTTCAGCACAATTTCGATTCGTGATATAGTCTTCTAAATATAGAAGTCATTATGCGAAAATGATATATCCTTGTGAATCTTTTAGATCCTTCAAAGGATCTTCTCCTTTCATATCAATCTTGAAAGAACCACGAAGATGTAACATGTTGAGGGTAAATGGTCATTGTGCAACAGGCCTATTGCATGCAGTGCAACGAACTTCGGTTACTCCATTGTGCGGCCACCCTATTGCACACCGCGCAACAGGTATCCTCTAGTACCTTGCAAATTCAAGAGAACTTTCAAGTCTTCTACTGGCTCCCGAAGTCTTCGTGTGTGTCAAATGAAGAGAGATGAAGGGTATTTATCGGCAACCACACGTGTAAACACCTCTTTTCACGCAACACTTCCTTTTTGCGCGGGGGGTGGGTCCCATTGCACCAGTAACATACTTCTATTACACTCCACACAATGGACTTATACCTTTATTCTGTTGCACGCCATGCAACCAAAACATATCAATCTTCAATCTTCAATTCAATCATTAAATTTACGCTCCAATATGTAAGACCTGTATCCTAGTACCATACCTTCGTCCAACTCCTAGGATCCTCCCCGTCGTATTCCGATGACCCCCGACCTGTAGACAGTATTTGCACGCGACCCTAAATCACATCTCGAAGATCTGAGTCGACTCGACTCGAAACTTATACCATTGCGACCGCACCGTTGCTATGGTTCTAATGCCACATCTTGCACACCAATGCGACGCTTAGGCTAAGAGTTATGGGCCCGCGTGTATTTCAAGGAAACACCACACGTTGCGGATCCGAAACATTCCAGTTGGGAGAGAATCTCTACACTACCTAGCCTATGGAACATCATAGCCTAGCCACCCATGCCTATCCCCCATCATTGCTAGCAACCATGCTCCCCTCTCTCATCTAAAGTCAAATCTCTATGCATGCTTCTTACACCACCATCACTCCTCTTACATCTCGTACACAACCTATCATAGCTCCCATCCCACGCCTTCTTACTCTACTCTTCTCCCTCATTTCTCTACTCATTCTCTGGCAACCATTGTAGAGAAAATCTTAGGGGAGAAGGAGAACCCCAAGCTCAGGCCATTTCCTACCCCAATCTCATCATCCCAACCATTCAAATCCCATCTTCCACAATTAAAGAGGAAGCTTAAGAGCCAAGGATTCCAAGGAACCAAGAAGGAGATCAAGAGGTAGGTGTTTATAGGGTTAGATCTTCATTTTATTCATGGGACAAGTAGGGCCTATTAGTTAATGGTAGAGATCCCATTTTGGACCCAAGGTGTGGGCAATGGCCCACCATGATATGCACATGTATTCCATGATGGGGCCATTCTCCATGGACCCCACCATGATGTTTATTTTGATATTTTATTGCAAGAAGGTCATCTAAACCTTGATCTTGGTGGTGGAAATGTGATTTCCACCCTAGATTTTGATTTAGGGCCCCCTTATTTTAGGACCCCACCCTGATGAACATTATACCCACACCCTTCACAAGTAATCTTATTTTTGTACCTGGACAGCAACTTCTAAAAATCGTATAAAATCAATCATGCATAGATCAGAGTTAAAACTTGGGAATAATATGAACCATAATATAAGCTAACTCTAGACCAAATTTCATAGCCATATAACCATCCAATCATCCGCAGCATCAATTTTACTTGGCTACTGTCCAGCAGCACATGCAGAATTCTGATTTGCCTAAAACAGACCCATTTTTAATTCTTTTAATAAATGTATTAAAAATATATGTTCTGTTAGATTCATAGAAAATTAAACTATCTTTCCAACAGTATATAATAAGCCTCAATCGGAATTCGGACGGCTGAGATCTTGGCCTTGCACGAAAGATCTATTAGAGAGCTTGTTATGACTATTCTTGTGTGGGCCATAATTGTGATTCGAACGGTCAGATATATTTGATATTTGTTCTTAACTTACTTAAGATACTTATGGATCATATGTATGGTCCCTATGGTCATAATCTTTCATGATAAAATTTAGAAAACTCTGGACCAATGGATACTCTCGTAAGGATAAACCTTAAATTGTTATATGTGGTCCAGATGGATCTAAGGCTCTGTATGGTTGGAAACCTATATATAGCCTAAATGATATATTCCAAAACCATATATTGGCTCAAATTTCCCAACAAAGAATCTAATTATAAAGATTTAATCAATATATTTCACATGCTACTGGATGTGTATGTATCTTTACACTTTCTGTTTGCTGAAATATTTCTATAGTACGGAACTGCATTGCATGTAGACATCTTTCACACCTTGTGGTGGGCCTCACACTCTGTAGTTAAGGGTACCACTTTGGGGGATGTTAAATCCTTATATAAGTAAGCTGGGATGTCCCACCTTTGTGTCAGGAATGATCCCCAAGTGTTTGAAAATTGGGCCCTGAGTTGTGACAGGCGCCATTGCTGAAAACTGTCTGATTATTTGTGTTTTGTACCAACTTTAGGCCTCTATAGTGGACCACACGCTGGAGATATGAGTAGACCACCACTTAGAACCTTTAACCTACACCAATGAATAGATAAATAATATTTTAATCAGGCTAAATCAGACCCCACATGATCAGGGAGTGGATCCCAAAATGGGGCAAGGCACGGTTGTGCAGAAAATTAAAATACCTATGTTTGGCCCTATACCAAATATTATGTGTGCACAACTAATTGGTCCTAGATTATAATTTTTAAATTACATGTATAGTATTACAAAGGTCACCTAACGGCATACTGAAAGGTGGTCCCTTGTGATCTTGGGACATACTCAAAATTGGGCCAAAACTAATTCTACACTGTGTTTCCTGCACTTTTCCTCCAAGTACCCATGTTTGGGACATCACCGTAAATTGTATACACCCAACCAATGAGGCCCGCCTTATACCTTTTAAAGCCCACATATAGATCTACCAAATGGATCCTTCCTTTCACCAGATGTGGGTTCCATATGATCATAAATTTGAATTGAAAATGGCCCAGAACCAACCCTGCACCAAAAGTCTGTTTGACATAGAATTTATGTGAAGCCACATCAGTGGCATCCACCACCTTCCCAAAGCATTGAATGCAGCATCTAAACTCTGAAAAATAACTCTCAAGTGTTGTTGGGCTCAAAACCTTAAGTGGGCCATCTAGTATGGGCTATCTTGTATGGGCCTTACCTTTCATGTAATGAGGACCACCTAGCGTGTTTTATAAATGGGTGTTGTATAACTTGTAAAATATTTAGTGGACAGATCTTGCTTTCCAAATGTTCTCTTAAGATATAGATAGCCTTGGGCCCGTCTAAATGATGTAACCCTAAGGCCCAAGCAGGCCCAACACTAAGAAAAATCGTTGGAGAGTAAGAAACCCACAATGGTAACCTTCCTTAAGCCCGTTGGGCATGCCCATTGCCTACTAGGTAGTGTACCTTGCATACTACCTCTAGTCAAGTGAACCACTATTTAGAGCCTATCTGGATGTTTGGGTTAGATCCGCCGTCCCTCTGTGGACCCCACCATGTACTTAGGCCGATTATTGTTTATATTGATAATCATGCTGGTGTACTTAGTTTAGTAAGACACACTGAGAACATGCTTAGTATTACATTATGATACATGCCTATACATATCATTTGTATGCCTATTGTAAGGAATGATGGATCATAGCATTTTTCATTGGGTTGAGTTATTTAGGGGACTCCATGTGAGACGGAGTTGCCCCACATGATCGCGCAGGTTTGATGCATGATTGGATGGTATGACTCATGCATCTCGCATTTTGTATGACATGATCACTTGGCGCCCTAGTGATATTAGGGTTGTGGCCTCCACAGGCATATCGTGGATGGTTAGATTGGACATCGAAAATATTTGGTTCTAGCACTATGGGCACTTAGGATGTCCTTGGGTGAAAGTCTCAGAACCCTTTTGGTACCGGGAGATGCTCTAATATCTAGACCGAGTGGATACATGAGCGCACGAGTACCGAATAACAGTAGGCCGCGTCTCCTACTATGTCGTGGTCAGTTGTGAAGAGGGTGTGGCCTTATCCGCCTGAGTGAGGGGGCTATAAGCTAGGCTGAGTCTGACCAGCTCGTAAATGGGTTCGCTATCGACGAGCCGGGTAGGTATTGGCAGACTACTGGCCAGGCGGGTAATGAGGTCTTTTCCACTCGCTATTTGTGCGGCTAGGGAGGCGGCAGCCAATGTGGAGTGTACTAGACCCCGGTGATGTTCCAGAGATGAACTGTATTGACATGTGGACTCGATGAGGACTGGTTTGCTTGTGTTGCATCTTGGATATGACATTTGGCGATGTAGGCCTTACATTATATAGCCTTGGTATGGTTAATAGCATTAATGGACTTTCCAGCATTTTCGCTTATTATGATATCGTATGCTTGGCACATGCATTGCACACACATACACCACCCTCTAAGCTTCGTAGTAAGCTTATGCATGACCGTTGCATGCAGGTGATGCAAGGACGTAGCTGTGTTGAGGCAGGAGCGTGTGGTGATCTTTCCGAAGATTTAATATACTTGTATTTCCCTTTCCACGTTGTACTCAAATATTTTTAGTGGATATGTGGTGGTGTTATTTGTGACTTGGCTATGCTTGTGGTAAAGCTCCTTTATAAAAAAAATTATACTGAAAATCCTCCTTGTAAGATCCCAGGATCGAAATCTGGCATATGGGTGCCGGGAGCCAAGAATGGGGTACTACGGAGGCTGTCAGTGCCGGATTCGGTGATCGAAAATTTTGTGAGCCCGGTTTATAAGTTTGGGGCATGACACAATAAATACCCCATTGATTCTTCATTTGATCTTCTCTTTTGGGTTAAATGGAGGATCAATCCGCGTTCCAAAATCCATTTCCTATAAGGCTTTATGTGCAACGCATACCCATTGGGCTATCGGGTCCGCACAATGGATCTGATTCCTGGCTATATAAGCAGCAATTCAACATAATGTAAGTCACTTTCCTTTTTAGAATCAGAACCCTTTGGGCGCAACCAGTCTTCCACACAATGAACCTCTACGCGTAACAGTCTTCTGAACTTAACGACTTTCTACCCACAACGAACCTTCCGTGTAATGAGACCCTGTGCTCAACAGCCTCTACTTTTTATAGAATTTCTTCAAGTAACTGGACCTTACTGAAACCTTGTCTTTTAAAATGGCTTGTACTAAAAGGCAATGTACTCCTCCTAAAGAGAAAGCCACTTCTTCTCGACACTCCGAGCCCTCCGATCTTCACTCTGATCCCATTGAAGGTCATTCCCAGAAGAGAACTCGGACGAACAACAAATGTTCTTACCTTTTCAAAGAACCAGCTCTCCCTATCATCAATTTCTTTGATTGTATACTTCTTCTAACAAGTCCCATTCGGAATGCCATAATAATGGGAGATGTTGAGAAGCTGCCGAGAGAAGTTCGTGAGTCCGACTGGGAGACTTGGTTGAAATCCACAGTGAACTTTCACACCGATACCTCTCGCCCTTCTATTGTAGAATCCTCGCCTCCTCCTACATTCTCGAAGAAAAGAAGTCAAAGAGGAAATGGGAGATTCTACGAGGGAAAATTAAAGAACATAGTAAGAAACATTATCAGAACGTATGGTATAGCATCAAGATTCAACAAGAGGTGATCAAGTTTAGAAATCCTTATAGGGATGAGACAAACGTTATCTCGATGTCTCTTCATCGCCATGTCTCCATGCTTCAGAGTGAGCCATCTAATCAAATGGCACAGAACAGACTCCTTTATACCACTAATTGAGTTATTAAGGAGCCGAAGATTTTGGAAGGCTTTCTCTTAGAAAGAGGGTTGTAACAAAAGACAGGCCAAATTTCCTGCATTTGATTCTTGATTCCATGTTATAACCCTCATACTCTCTACCCCACTCACTACTTCGAGACCATTCAATAATGCTTTTGTAATAGAGATTCTCTGTGGGGGAACAATGAATTCCGAATGTGCGGCTTCCTTTCCCATCTCTTCTACTATAAAGCGTGGTCAAGAGCCATTCTGAAGAGATACACACAAGTTCTGGCTAATTTCAACTTGTATAGTGCTATTGAAACTACCTCAAATTATTTCTGTAAAGATACTATGGTGTATAAGGGCTTCTTGAAGTATTGTTCTCCAACAACTAATTCTTTCCATCTACCAATAGGTGAAGTAAGCATAACCCTGTGGGATCTTCATCGCATGGCAGGACTTCCCATCACAAGACATTTCTTCGATGAATTTGTCCCCACCAACAAAGAGTTTGCTTATTTTGATCCTCAAAGGATGGATTCAATTTCTGCAACAACTATAGAACTCTTTCGGGAGATGTCTAAATTCCCTAATATCCGAAATATATCACGAGAGACTTGCGGTATATTCTCTGACTTCTTTTTTACTTATATATACATCTTTTGCATTTTATATTTTTCTGACATCTTCGCTCCTTTCACAGTTTCTCAAGTAGCCATTCTCAAGACTTTGAGAACCTCATACATAAAATAAGGAGCCCAACGGACTATAGCTCCAATGTAAAATTAGTCGCCTTCCTTGCTTATCGGCTCAGCCTAGTGGTACTACTGAGCTTAAAATGGGCGGATGTTATCCGACCAACTTTGTTTGTAGTTATTGGAGCGATGGTCGAAGGCAAGAGATATTCATTGGCTCCTCTCATTCTTTACTCTCTTTACAGAGCATTCGGGGATATTGCGACACATGGCTCAAGTCCATTTATAAGAGCTTCATCTACATATGCACCCTGACATTACTTCTCCAGATGGCTGGGTGTATACTTTCCATGGACATATGGCAATCCTAAGAAAGCTAACATTAACCCAAAATGTCCTCCTTTATGTCATTATCAGCAGCACAAAATGATAAAGAAGACATATGATTGGGTGGTTAACAAGATTGTGAGCACAAATTCTATCAATTTCTTCCAATTTCCATGTCTCATCAAGCCGAAGATAAAGACGTGATAGATAACAATGACTTGGAGCGATCAAGAGAACATTTTTTATCTGCATTAGATTGAGTAGTCTCCCCTTGAGAGAATGTAAGGAATTCTGGCGTGAACCTTACTACCCAAGTAGGTTTACATGACAGTTCGACTATGATCAAACTATACCGCAAGACGGAGAGGTCGTCACTAGAATAATGAGGAGCTATGGAGTCGGCCCTTATAATTGGGCTCTGATATGGAAGCAGCTGTTGGCCAGGAATTTCGGTTCCCACTTCATTCTCCCAGGCTATAACCACCAAGTTCAAGCTTCTTATGTTTGGATGCGGTGGTGGACACACCAATTTTATCTTGTGAGCAACTTCTACCTAGTGGATCAGTCTGTTTGGATACCTCTTCCCAAGTTACAAAATTACAAGCCAGAGCAAGGCATCAGTTATTTTGTAGAAAGAGACCATGATGTTGCTTTAGGTCAGGTTTGTCTGAAGATTTCTTTCGAGGAACCCATTCGGTAGATAAAGCCAGCCAATAATTTTGAAGGGTGGATTGCTTGTGGATCTTCTCATAAGATAATAGACAGATAGTCTGCCGCAACTACTTCTCCAAATCATCCTGAAGTTCCAACCACCACTTTATATACTCCTACTCGAGGGGTAAGGGACCAAGCTATAGCTACGACATCTTTTACAACTGGACCGATTCATTCTTCTCCGAGAACCCATTCTCAAACAAGATCCGTTTCACCTCAAGTACAGGTCTAGTAAAGCACTTCTCCTCCCCTTAGAGATGTCTAATCCTCTCCTGTCAAGGTACATCTTTCGTCCAAGGGTAAGCAAATAGTTTCTGAGGAGAGCTCGTCTAGTTATTCTGAAGAAACTGAAACTAGCAAGACATCCTCTAGTGAAAGTTTGACTGATGAAGGTGACGTGTTGAAAGACGATAATCAGGAGGAAGATGAAGAGGTGGACATTAGTGAAGAAGGTGAAATTAGAGATGTTCTAGTTATGAAAATTCAATAAGAGATTCAAGGTGCCTCTTCACCAATTGTCCGAGTGAGCACTCCCATTGAAGAAGAACAACTTGACTACGGGATCTCAGTTATTCTTCGGGTGTGAATATTTTTATATCTTATAATGCTCTATATTCTCCTTCGCCTATAGCAATCACTGA
The DNA here is from genome assembly GCF_029962835.1 of Magnolia sinica. Lineage (NCBI taxonomy): Eukaryota > Viridiplantae > Streptophyta > Magnoliopsida > Magnoliales > Magnoliaceae > Magnolia > Magnolia sinica. The sequence goes on along the minus strand of NC_080585.1, from coordinate 59,164,924 downwards.
TACATTTCAACGAGATCCTACAACCCTTCTTAGTATCACAAAGGTTTCATCATCAAGAGAGGCTGGAATTTCTATACCAGAAGTGCGGATGATGACAGAAGCATCGGTTTCTCCTCGAAGCATAGAGGTGAACCAAGATACTTTAGACATTTCATTAGCTACTGAAGAAAATAGAGTCATTGTTGAACAGGTTCATGTTGAGAGGATGGCAATTGCATGCCCTGCCGCCCTTTAACGAATTGCTCGCAATCTCGAATTCCATTCCGATCCCGTTGATGCGGCAACGTCGACGACTCTGGATTCGAGTACCGGGGCTAAGGAGTTATCTTTTAATATTGTGACTACTATCGCAGATATTCTTGAATCTTTAGAAATAGGGGCTTCTACATCGCCAATTATTTCACAACCTACCCCAGTTATGGTATAAATTTTCCTCTCAAGTTTCTTCTCATTCGTCTTCATTCTTTAAATGTTATTGTTGCTATGTCATTCTATTTATCTTTTAACTGCAGTTATTCATTCTTCTAGCGGCTCGGCGAGCTCTAATTTAGCAGCCACAATATTGGATAAACTCTCTTTAGATAAAGTTCCTCCTATCATGCTCGTACTCTTTAAGAATGATATCTCTACCGTTGTATGCATGTTCAAGGATCCTAAACGGTGGCCCTATTTGAACAATGCATTGGCCATTCTTAACCATGTAGCGAGTGTATTCCTCTACACGACTCTTTAACTCATTTTTGTGCTTCGCTGAGTAATCTGGAGTCAGTATGCAATGTAGTCATTGCTCCAAAGATTTTAGAGTGTCAGAAAGAATTGGCGCCACTCAAGGAGAAGGTTTCTCGGACTGTAGTTGTCATTTCAGGTTATAATGACAAATATAAATCCCTTCAAGAACGGCTGAAGGCTTCTAATCAGAACAGGAAGATTATGAAATGATCAAATAGCCCTTTTGAAGGAGCAGATTGTCCAGCTTGAAGTTCGAGAACAAGAAGAAGACTTGAACGTGAGTAAGGTTAAAGCGGACATGGAAGTTAATGTTCATATCATTAAGCTTGAAAAATCTAAGATAGCCAAGAATGAAGAGGTTGTTGCATTTTTTGAGAGAGAGCTAGCTGATGCACCTGATCAAGTCAAGATTAGTCCTGAAGCTGAACTGATGAGTGCTGCCGCTCAAGTTCAGTTAAAGCAAGATTTGCAAAGATATGTGGAAGCTTTGGGTGTTTCAAAGGATTTGTAATAATTTTTTATTTTGATAATGTATTTTGATTTGATATAAATGAAATTTCAATGTTTCTTCTCAAAGTGTTCTCTAAATTATAATCATAACATAATAAACATGTTTCAAGAATATTACGAAATGAAGAAATACATACTTGTGTTAAATTTTGATTCATCAGTTCCAGACTTATAATCTCATCCTTTGATAAGATATGCAATTCGCAGTATAATGAGGCGGCAACACATCATATTGTTAGTGTCACCTATGTGGTATTCATTTTGATGGGCGGAACTAATTTGTAGTTTAGTTAACTCTAAAGGTGCCACATACAGTTTAAGCTCTTGAGTAGTTGGAGAAATCACAGTTTTTTAGGCACTTAAGTAGTTAGAGCCGAGGGTCTTACGCAAATGGTCTCTGTAACTCTTGTGATTTCGGTGAACCACTACAGCCGGAAATTCACAGACCGCGATCCATCAGAGGGGCCTAGTGAAGCTACTGGGGCAGTGAACTCCGTAGGTTTTACGCACGAGGTTGGCCGTAGTAACTCTCTAGAGTTCACAGGGCGCACAAGGCTACCTGTTTGGGTACCAAATCCAATGTCACCAATCCATCAATAAGGGGACAGCTTATTTAGAGATCGACCCTTCCTCATAAGTTTCTACTGAAATCAAGCCGTGAATATAGGGGGGTCTTATGCATGGTTGGCCTATCTATAGACAAGCCAAAGAGTGTACACTACAGCCCACTTTTTCTTCACCTGTAAGGTCTAACCCATTCATGAGAGGACATTTTCTCTCACCTTCCCGCTGTCAGAAGCTAAATAGATGGCATTGGTCTCACGCGTGGTTAGCCTCATGGGCGCTCTCCACTACCTGCATGGGTCTAAGCATGTGATTGCCTTCACGAGCTTTTTAGGGCCACTAGCTTTTCACTACTGCTCGTATGATGAATCATCATTGCTAATAATATATGGCTTGCACGTGGTTGGCCTTATGAGCGCTCTCCGCTACCGTAAATGATAAATCGCCATCGCTGATAATGCAGGGCTTACGCATGGTTGGCCTCATGAGCGCTCTCCTTTGCCATAAATGATAAATGATAATAATATTTGATAGCATTTGTAACTGGAGTTATGTTATCATCTTGGTGATAATATCAATTTTGTGATAATCGGCGATAATAATCAATAATATTTTGTTGATCCAGAGAGCTTTTTCTTCAAAGAATGATCGTATGCTTGTGAATTTATCCTTTCATTCATATATGGAGAAGAGTACATGGCTTTTAGCCACTTGTTGAGGCTTTTTCATCATTTTGCATGTCTTGCCCCCTTTTAATTGGGACAGATTTTTTTAATAATCTTCGCAATCAAAACTTCCTTGATCTTTAAGAATGATACTTCTAAATGAAGCGAACATTAAAGGGTATTTCGATACCATGTCCATTCGGATCTACAACTCGATAGGCTCCGTTCAAGTATACTTCAGTTATTACATATGAACCGTCACATTTAGGGTCGAATTTGCCCCTTGTTCTGTGAATGACCACAATGGGTCTTTTCAATATTAATATCATATCGTCTTTCTTAAAAGAGTGATGCTTAACTTTCTTATCGAAGGTAGCGGATATTCATGCCTGATATAGTTCTAATCGATGTTGGGCCAGTAGAAGCTTTTCATCAAGCATATCTAGCTCTGTTAGCCTTATCTTGGCATTTTCATCATCTGTGATTGATTCATGTACCGCTACCTGAGTGACGTGACTTGCATTTTGATAGGGATGATGGCTTTAACACTGAAGACTAGCGAATACGGTGTAGCTTTAGTCGCAGTGCGGTGAGTCATTCGGTAGGCCCATAAAGCTTCTTGTAATTTTTCTTCCTAGTCACGTTTGTTTCTTGTGACAGTCTTCTTTAATATCTTGACTATTGTCTTATTGAAGGCTTCTGTCAATCCGTTGGCCGGAGGATAATAAGGTGTCGAGAAGGAATGCTGAATGCCAAATTTTTAGCATAATTTCTCCATGCCCCTATTTTTTAAAGGAGTGTCATTATCGGTAATGATCTTCTTTGGAATCCCATGATGGTATATTATTGCATAACGAATAAAATTCATGACATCTTTCTCTTTGACATTGCGCGGCGCAATTGCTTCAGTCCATTTGGAAAAATAATTTGTAGCCGCCAGAATATATTGTCGTCCTTTGGATGAAGGAGGATTAATAGGGCCGATGACATCCAATCCCCAGGCTGTGAAGGGTCAGGAAGCTATTGACTGATGTAGATCTTCAGGAGAGACATGTATGACATCTCCATGCACTTGGCATTCATAGCACCACTTTGCATAACCTATTGCATCTTTGAACATTAAAGGCCAATAGTATCTCATTTAATGTATGCAATGAAATAAATTTTGAACAGCTTGATGTGCTCCACATTTGCCCGAATGGACTTCTTGTAATATGTGGTTTGCTTCCTATATATCCAAGCATCATAATAGCATCTCATTATAATATCTCATGTATAATACTTCATTGCATATAACAAATCTTTTCGACCTTTGCTTAATTTGTAATCTTTGCGACAGATCTTCTAGAAGAATGTTGTATGAGATAATCGATAAATGGTTGACACAAATCATCTACAGTAATCTCTAAACATGATACTGGAAATGCTTTAATATTCTCATCAAGGAGCTTTGGCGATGGCAAAAATCTCCACTCTTCTATTATTACTTGGAGAGGACTCCGATCGAGGCAGGATAAAGCTGCAGCTAAGCTAGTTAAAGCATCTGCCTTTACATTTTCGTATCGTGGTATATGCTTGATTTAAACGTTATAAAACCATTCTAACAACTGTTGTTCTCGTCGGCAATATGGTAACAGTTCTTGCTTTCTTATTTCGAACCTTGTTGTTAACTGATTTATCACCAATTTGGAGTCCTCGAATATCTACAAGGTTTTTATCTTCATTTCTTGTGCTATCTCCATTCTTATGATGAGGGCATTGTATTCAGCCTCATTGTTGGTACACACAGTACCTAACGTGAAGGAATACGATGGCAAATTGCCTTGAGGACTGATAAATATTATGTGGCAAAGATGTATAGAATCAAAGGTTTACCTTTAACAGGAGTTGCCAATACTGGAGATTGTTTCAGTAACTCTTTAATAGAGTCAAATGCATTCTGACATGCCTGATCCCATATGAATTCTATTCATTTCTTCATCAGATAAGCGAACAGTTAACACCTTCCTTCCAAATTGAAGATAAAGCGTCAAATGTATGCTAATTTTTCTTGTAAACTTTTTAGTTCTTTCAACATCTTTGGTAGTGGCATTTCTTAAATAGCCCTAATTTTTCCTGGATCGATTTTGATTCCTCTATGCCTGATGACAAAGCTGAGAAATTTTTCTAATGATATGCTAAAGGCACATTTTATCGGATTCATTTTCAATTGTTTCTTCCTGAGCTAACAAAAAACTGAAGATAAATTTTCACGATGTTCTTCATGGTAACCCGAACTGACCACCAAATCATCGACGTAGCACTTTATGTGTTTGTGCATCATGTCCTGAAATATGTTCTGCATTTCCCTCTAATATGTAGCGTTGGTGTTCTTAAGGCAGAAAGGGATGACCTTAGAACAATATATCCTGAGAGAAGTTCTGAATGACATCACTTCTTCATCTTTGGGTGTCATTTGTATTTGATTGTATACGGCGTATCCATCCGTGAAAGATATGACAACATATTTCATCGTGTTGTCTATTAATGGTTCTATTATAGGCAACAGAAAATCGTCTTTCCGACATGCCTCATTCAAATCTCTGAAGTTAACAAATACTCAGATTTTTCTGCTTTTCTTTTTCATCGGGACAATGTTGGATATCCATTTAGGATATTTGACTTCTCTTATGAAACTGACTTTGATCAGCTTGTTTACCTCTTCTTCTATCAAAGGTACCAGATCTGGATGTAATCCTCTTTTTGTTTGTTTGATCAATTTCTTATCTCTGGAGATATTCAATCGATGCATCGCCACTGATAGTTTTAAGCCTGACATCTCTGCATATGTTCAAGTAAACACATCCTTATTTTTTTCAACAATTTAGTATATTGATCAGCTTCTTGTTTAAATAGACTAACATTTATGAACGTGTGTCATGGTTCTTATTCTGTTCCCAGATTTATTTCTCACAAAGTATTGACTGCTGGTTGCCCCCTATCCTCTATCTATTTTAAAGTTGTTTTTGGATGTTTGATTATTTCGGGATTCGTTATTCGGCTAGCTATTGGATCGGTCACAATCATGTTTACTTGTGCATGAGAAGACGACACTCCCAGTACACTGAATTTCTCTTGTTTCCTCACATTTACACCAATTGTGATTTATATACCTCTGTCGTTGTTCAGTTCGGTTGGTTCTTCACAATCGAAAATCGTATTCTACATAATTTTCCTGCTAATGGGACTATATCTTTTTAGATCTGCTAATGTCAACCTGTCACGATTCATCTTGCTGTCAATCTTCTCTTTTATTCTTCTCTCTGGAGGGGCATAGAATTCTATTGGTTTAGGATTCATTGAGCTAGATTTGACACAAAATCATTTTGGCATGATCAAAAATGGCTTATTTCTCTCAGCATGCAATATCGGTACTGTATAGTTTGACTGCAGAGTCTCTAATTGTTCCGGTGATAATAATGTTAGAGGAGGCTTTCCAGGCTGTCTTAAGTATTTCAGCATGAAATAAAACTTCTTTTTCTTGTCGGCTTTCTCGGATAATTTTATTCTTGTAACTTTATCTTCTATTGTCGGTGCCTGACTATTTACTATTGTCATGTTTTCTTTATTTCCTCTTTTATTTTATGCTGCGAATTTGTCATAATAACTTGCGTCTGCGAAAAAAGGATTCTGCTTTCGTATACGGTTTCATCTTGACCATCACTTTATACTGAATTCAGTTCCTGCAATACTTGAAGCATTGACGTAAAGTAGATGGTTTAATGCTATATTGATGCATCCATGGCCTTCTTATGAGGACATTATAAATCTTAGGACCATCCTCGATGTTGACCATTAAAGGAACATTCCTTATAACCTTTTTTCTATCACATTCAACAAGGTGAAAGGAGATGTGTTGAGAATCTTTTAGTCCGAATTCAGATTCTTTTTTTTTTAGTATTATACCTTTTATAAACTTCACTATGGGGATCAATAATTTTTTATCCTTAGGCTCCACTGACTATGAGTTCTCAAAGAACTCTACATCTCTAAACTCTATTATCACATTAGACTTTAAATCTAAGAGTTTATATGCTTTATTTTTGTACATAACCTACAAATGCACATTTAATGGCTTTAAGACCTAGTTTGGTTCTTTTAGGATCGAGAGTTCTACAAAATGCTAGATACCCCACACTTTGAGATATCCTACAGTTAGTTTTCTACCTTTCCATAACTCATATGGAGAAATCTTAGTTTTCTTAAAAGGGATCCTATTTAAGACATAACAAGCTGCTAATAACGCTTCTCCCCATAAACTAAAAGGCATTTTCGCATCTAAAAGCATGTCATTTATCATTTATATTAAGGTGTAGTTCTTTATTTCGGCCATACTATTTTGTTGTGGTGTGTGCAGTGTTTTGCATTGATGCACTATGTCATGTTCTTTACAAAACTTAGAAATTTTATTAAAGAAGTATTCTTCTCCTCTATCACTGTGAAAAACTTTGATATTCTTATCTAATTGATTTTCTACTTTGGCTTTATAGAATTTAAAAGCATAAAAGGCCCCATCTTTAGATCTTAAAAGGTATACATATACAAATCTAGAAAAATAATTTATAAAAGTAATAAAATATATTTTTCTCCTCCATTAAGATTGTCGTTTAATTCACATATATCGATATGTAGTGGGTCCAAAATTTAAGAGCATCTATTAACACTTGAAAACAATTTTTTAGTCATTTTGGATCTTATGCACACTTTGCATTTATCATTCTTATTTGCATTACATGTAAGTAAATCATTATTTATCATTAGTTTAAAGATACTATAACTAACATGTGTTAATCTACCATGCTTTTAAAAAAAAAAGAAAAAAGACTTAATTACATAAATAGAAGAAGAATTACTTTCATTAATAGATAATTTGACTATTTCATTACAAAAGTATTTATTTTCAAAAGAAGTTTTCATTTTTTGACAAAATTAATTTGCCCAAGGATACCAGGTTTAGCCAAAAATTTGGGATATGTAATACATTGGTTAATGTAATCTTTTCTTTCAGAAGTAAAGAAAATTTGCCGACTACTTTTGATCAACCTTTATTTTCCATTTAAACATCAATGTCCTTAGTGACATCTTTATATGTTTTGAAGTTCAACATGTCGTGGTAGACATTAACTATGGCTGTAGTGTCATACCACTAATCGGGTATCTATCTTTAAACTATATTATTGACTTCAGTTACCGTGACAACAGTGTCTTTATTTACTGCACTCACCTCTTTCTTAGATTTCTTATAAAACCTATAAACATGAGAAAAATGCCCATTCTTGCCACATGTGTAGCATGGACCCTTGGGCTTTTCATTTTTATTTTGAGACTTCTTGAACTTCTCTTAATCCTTATTAGGTTTTAAAGAATTGTTCTTATTTGGATTACTCTTATTTTGAAATGGTCTTTTAACTGCATTAATCTTTGATACACTATTGGAAGTTGTGTCATCTTTCTTATCTCATTAATGTGACCCTTTTTCAATTCGAAGATGTTTTTGAATTTGTTATAATGAGAAGTCTTTAGACTTATTCAATATCTTCTTTTTATAATCTTTCTATGTTAGAGGTAACTCAATCACAATAGGACCAACTTGGAAAGACTTAGACTTGTCAATCTTTAAAGCCTTAATCTTATTAATCATCACTTGTAATTCATGCACTTATGATAAAATAGGCTTGATATCTATCATTAAAAAAAAATAATAATAAAATAAAATTGAAACACCAGGTAATAAAAGAATTTGTTGGTACCTTTTTCTTCAACATTGCATTTCATTTTGAGGGTGTTCTAAATGTCTTTAGTCGAAGATGTGTCTATATGCAAATTGTATAGATGGTTGGAGAGAGCGCTGAGAATGTGTCCATGACATATCAGTTCATGCTCCTTTCTTTTCTTTATTTTGAAAATTCTCTCTTGTATATCTTGATCAATTGATTGAAGAATTATAGGTAGGTTTGGGTCCAACACATAGAAAATATTTAGCATTGTTAATAAGAAAATAAGTTTATCTTGCCAGGTGAAATTATTGTTATCGAACCAGTCTAATTTGACTAGATCCTAGTTCATTAACTTAATAGGTGCAATATTGGTTTCAATTTCCATAAATAACACTTTAAGATTGTTGGGAAAGATGATGGAAACGAAAATGAAACAAAAATTAATAATAATAACAAACTTTAAACTAGGCTCGAAGCACATATTAGATACACTTTCCTTAAAGCATTATTTGCCCATTCTCGTCGGTATGAGATCACTGTCGGATTATTAACGAACCAATTCTAAAATATGACAAGTCTTGATGGTTCTAACTATAACAATCGTAAAGAAACCACAATAGAAAATCTAATACACAATCTTCTAATTCTGGTATGCTGTGTTTTGTGAACAGATAACCATTCGAGTGTTTGTAAAGAGAAAATGATAGAACATCTAAATGGAGGATTTCAATATATGAAAAATGCTATGTAAGATATGATGGTTTTTTATCCTCTAATTTCATTGAGTTTTTATAGAGAATGAAAAGTTATACGCCTTTGTAAAGAGACGTTTCTGAATAGTTATTTCTGTAACTATTCAAAACGGTTATGTTTATTTATTTCCAATGAAGAGACACGACTTAACTCAAATCAACCGACCAACTGATTAATTGGAAGAACCAACCATTTTTGTCGACTAGACTTCACAACGGTCATATGTTATTTACCAAACTTTACAACAGCAAATTTATGTCTGCCAATCGGTGCAACAACTTTTTTTGTTGGTTGATTTCCTCAGTGGCTGATAGGTTGCGTGAGAGCACCACTAATAATGCCTAAACATTGCATATTTATTCTCTTAGTTACATTATCTTTCCTTACATTTAACCGTTAATTTGATATAATTACATATGTTTTCTACATATGAGGTAATTTTGGACCTAAAGATGAATACATGCTTAAAAGGAGCATTTAAAGCTCAAAAATAGATAAAGTTAAAGATGATGAGGAATTGAAAATTTAAAGGACATTATTAAAGAATTTACATGACAAAGATTTAAGAAAACCAAGTACAAATGAAAGAGAAAATACTAAAAAGTTACATAGTGCATTAACAGAAATAATAGATTGCCTGGTCCCACCTGAGGTTGATTCAGTGTGACTGAATGTACACAGAACAGTCCAGCAAGAAGAAGTAATTTTAAGAGATAATTCAACTCGATAATTAGGTATGACTGAAGCCATGTTCGATCCCACCGAAGTAGAGTTCGGTATGACCTAAGGGAGACAGAGACTTCAAAATAAAATTAAAAAAATTCAGTTGCAACTGAGAAACCCATTCGGTGCAACCGAAGTGACGTTCAGTGAGATCAAAGCCTACCATCAATGCAACCGAAGGATACCATCGGTGTGATCAAAGTGTAACAGAAGTGTGTAAATTTAAAGTTTGTTTCAAGTTGGTTTGGATTTTTCCTATATTAAAGGGATATTTTAAGTTTTCCTAAGTACAAATTAAGACTTAGGAGAAAGACTTAAAGGTGGCAGAGCTTCCACGAGGCCATTCTTCTTCTTTGATCCCTTAAATCTAGTTTGTCATTTTAGTTTTTTCTTTCTTTCTTTTTAAGATGTTAACCATGTTAGGCTAATTTCTTAGCTAAGGCTAAGGGATGAAGATTTTTGTTTAATGTAATTTAGTTTGTTTGATTCAATAATAATGGTTTGAATTATTATAATAAATTGAAATTAATTTGGATTTTACTTTGATGTATTTGAGTTATTTATTTCTGAATTTGTTGTATACTACGGGTACAATGAATTCTTTGATTTAACAATTGTTTAGCCTGAATTAGAAAAGGTATTAATCTGTATAATTGATTGATTTATTGTCGTCTAAGGGTACTTTAGATGCTTTTGATTCCTTGCGAATGAGATCTGAGTACTTCATGAGAGAATCATTCAATTAAAATCATATCTTATTAGTGCTAATGATTGGTTTAATAGAATTATCTTACAATTAAATAAGATAGGACTTTGATTCCAATTGAGTTATATATTGAATTAATAAATGAGATATTATGATTATTATAAGTGAATTTATGGATCCTTAGTATTTTATTTATTTGTTTTAAAACTCCTTTTAACTTCGCTGGATTAGAAACCCAGACACCCATTACCTTTAGATTAGTTATAGGTTGCGTTCCTCATTCCCTGAGGATTCAACCTCGGTCTCACCGAGTTATTACTATATCATAGCCCTGCACTTGAGGTTGTTAACCATTTAGTTCGATCACGTTTTTGGCACCGTTGTTGGGGAGTGGTGTAAACACAATTAGGTTTAGATTTTCTAGTTTGATTTCTGTTCTAGGTTAGATTTTTCTATTTTTCTATAATTTTCTAACCTGGGGTTTTTAGGTTTTCTAGTTTCAGAATTTTTTTAGGGTTTATAATTTTTTTAGATCTCCTAATACTACTATGATCGTTTGTTTATTTTTATTTGTAGGATCTTCAGTCTAGTTCCTCTTTTCTGGTAACATCCTTCCTCACTCCCTTCACTTGTTTCCTATATTTCTATAGAATTTTATTTTTTGTATGATTTTTTTAAAAGATTTTTAGATTTAGGTTCAGAATTAGGATTTTATTATGTTCATACTGGAGTGGACACAAAATACTATTATCAACTTTTAAGGGACAAAATATTTAATTGAATGGTTAACAGATCATTATGTTAGGAAACGCCCTGTGTCTCATAAATTAGTTGGAACTACGATCGAAAACTAACCAGACTATAATGTTTTACCAGTTAAGAAGACAATGCGTGATTATTATATGAGTGATTACACTTATCAACCATCGAGTACACCCACATATAACGAATATGATCTTGATTTGTGGAACCATCAGAGCATAAATTAGAGAGGTAAACCAATTATGAATTCTAATGACTATCCCCTTGGGCCCCCTACTTATGAGATCCCACCGAAGAAGACCCAGGAGGATCCAGTTCAGAGGTTCATGAATGCTCAAGAGAAAGCCAACCAAAACATCATGCAAATATTCCAAGACATCATAACGTCATTAGGCATGCTTGCATCCTCCATTCAAAGAATTCAATCACTCCTCATTGATGAGAAAGTGATATGTCTAGCCTAGCCTCAGCCTAATCCAGAAATACAATGTGATTAGAGTGATCTCAACTCGCTTGTTGAGCATACTAAATTTGAGAATGATGAGGATTCGTAGTATGCTCAAGAGCATATGGTTCAGTTTCCCCAAGGGTTAATCTCAATTAATGTTCTAGTTAATAATAAAGAGACACGGAAATTTTTTAAACATAGTGATATTGATACAATCCACCAACATGAGATGTTTGATCCCATTATAGAGAATGGGTCCCTTTTCACTGAATGTTTCGACTCTCTAGAAGTTTGCTTGGCACACTTTGAGGATTCAGATTATAACGTGATTAAATAATAGTGAATGTCTTGCAAGACAATACCTCAATACTTGATAATGACCGAGGAAAATTCTGTGTTGAAGGGTTCCTTTCCACTGATCCTAAATGTTTACCACTAAAGGTAGAGTAGGAATTTGAATCGAGGACTGAAACTTTGAAATTTATACAAACTACATTGCCTAAAGAGAGTTTTTCTGAATTTCAACTAATTGTATTATTTGATTCATGGTGGTGTACTAACATGGAAATTTTTTCCGCCACAGATAAATTCTATAAAATCTAGATACCTCAGGGCAATAAAAGAAGATTTTATACTAATGGCTATAAATTTCTCTGGGCATTAATGCTCCAGGACATCCAAGCCTACTACAAAATGGGCATCCGAATGATCTCGTTGAGAAGTTCGCTGATGAATTTATTGAGATACAAGCCAGAGAGGAAATCATCTATCAAGAATGAGTATTTTTTTTCAATTGCTTTCTTAGATTTAGGAGTTTTAATTACTTTCCCAATATTAGTTTGATTTATTAGTTTAGTTTAGTTGCTGAAACACCAATTGATAGGAAGTTCGCACTGGCTTATCTGTCTGTTGTTTTTCACGTACTTTTCATCCACTCTTTATTGTCATTGTTCTCATGTTACTCTTATTGCATATATTTTATACATTGAGGACAATGTAGAATTTAGATTGGGGGTAGATTTTCATTAGAAAATTCTTCATTTATGTTGAATTTTTGAATTTTTTAGCTAAAAATTCTTTAAAATTTTTTAAATTTTATGTGAATTTAAGTGATTTTAAAATTAATCCATAGATTAGAATAATAAAATATTAATGTTGAGGATTTTTTAAGTCTAATTTTAGTTATTCAAAGTTAAGTTCGAACTTTTTAATATTTAATGTGAAGTTTTAAACATTGATTAAGTTATGAATTCACATGTCACATCTAGCTTACATATTAAAGTCAAAGTTAGATACTGAATTTTTAACTTGATGATTATTGAGAATGATAGGAACCAAACATGGGGAATTTGTCCATCACGTTTAGTGAAAAAGAAAAGAGTAATACCAACTAAAAAAATATTTGTCATCGAAAATGGCTACCTATCAAAGTTCCATGAAAGAACTGTTGTAAAAAAATTTAAAAATAGTGTTAAAGTCGTTAATGGAAAAATCAAAAGCTAGAAGAGCAGAGTGTTGAACTGTAAAGCAAGTTTTAGTTTAGGCTTTGGTTATCGTGAATACTCTTATTATCCCTGTTACCATGAAAGTAAAGAGCTGAACCTTTCACCGTGTTCAATCTAGATTTCATTACGCACTCATAGAACTCAATGTTTAAATGTAGTTTTTTCTAATTATAAGATTAATGCTTATAACTTGTTTAGGATATTTACCGATTGCTAGAGTTTAGATAAAAGCTGTGCTCTCCATTAATTAATTTAGATTTTTATAATTTGGATTGTTTTTAGAATTTCTTGAGTTTATAGGAATTTATTCAATTGGTTTCGAAATATTCTTCGCATGTTTTGCTCAGGACTAACAAAATGTTGGTTGCAAGGTATGATAATACATAAATATTGTATATTTATCTTCTTAGTTACATTGGTTTTTCTTGCATTTAAGTACTAATTTGATATAATTATATATGTATTGTACATACAAGATGATTTTAGACCTAAAGACGAGTACGTGTTTACAATAAGGATTTATGTTAAAAAAGAGATAAAGTTGAACATGATAAGAATTGGACATTTAAATGACACTATGAAAGAATTTACATGCCAAAGATCTAAGAAAACCAAGTACAGAGGAAAGAGAAAAAACTGAAAAATTACACAGTACATTAACAAAAATAATAAACTATTTAGTCCCACATGAGATTGGTTTGGTCCGACCAAATGTGCATAAAACAATCCATTAAGAATAAGTTATTTTCAGAGATAATTCAGCTTAACACTTAGTTTTTTTTTTTTCTTTTTAAGATGTTAGCCACATCAAGCTAATCTCTTAGCTACGGCTAAGGGAAGGAGCTTATAGTTCAAATACAATATTTAGTTTATTTAATTCAATAACAATGGTTTGAATGATAATAGTAAAATGAAATTGAGTTGGATTTTACTTTAAAGTCTTTGGATTTTACTTTAAAGTCTTTGAGTTGTTTATTTCTAAATTTGTTGTGCACTACAGGTGTTGGGGACAAAACATACAAGTCCGCAGACTCGGACTAAATGCCTCGGGCCACCAAAGGATGTGTCAAATCCGAGGAGTTATTCGCTAGACCGAGGCAAAGGTTGAGTCGGCCCCGACGGGTCGGTAGGGTCGTCAGTGTCTCGGGCATGCTTCGGGCGGACCTCTTTATCGGATCGACCGTCACAAGATGAAGCCGCACTCCGGATGTCTTGGGATAAGATTCCCGATCCCGAAGCTCACGGGATCGGATGAAGGCATGAGACGGGCACGATCCTGTTTCCGTGATCCCAGGAGAAGATTCCGTGATCCCGGGAGAAGATCTCGCGCACAATACCAGGAAGAGAATCCTCGTACGATTAAATGCCCCAGCAGCTATAAAAGAAGGGGGGGCCCTCACCTTGAGAGGTACGAAAACAAATTCCTCCAAAAGACTTTTCAATACTTTAAGACCCCGAGTCCAGGCCTGACTTTGGCATCGGAGGGTCCCCTGCGCTAGCCAGGGTCTCCTTTGTCCTTTTTCTGTGCAGGCATACAAGGATCCAGGAGGACGAACCAGATAATTGCATCAACAGTTTGGCGCCGTCTGTGGGAACGTGCAAAAAGCCATCCCGTACCTCTATATTGAGTCCAATGGTGATGACTAGAAGGACGGTCCCAGAAGAAGATTTGAATGAGAACGCGATTACAGGGCCACCCGGTCCAATCGCCGTTCCCCCAGCCCAGAACGCACCTAACAACCGCCGACGAGGGGCGACCGGAACAAGCAACAATCAGCGGGGTCGCGACGATGGGCGGTTGGACAAGGAGGTTCAAGAAATCCGTTCGTATATGAATTCGTTGAAACTGATGCTGGTACGAATGATCAGCAGCAAATGCAACCACTCCCGCATCCTCAAGGGGAGACGGCGCGCGTAGCGGCGGCGGTTGATCCTCAACCTTCGGCGCCGCGTCTTTCCCGCCGAGCCAACCCCAAGGCGGGTCAGAACCATCCCAGCGCAGTCGGCCAACGCCTCCCTCCCCGACTGATCTTCGGCACGAAATAGAACGAAGAAGGCGCAATCGCCCTTCCATGGAAGGCACGGCAGAAAGCAGCGAACCTTGGAAAGCCGACATTCAAAATTTCAAAAAAGAAGTGCGGGAAGAGATGGCAAAAGAGATGGCAGACATAAAGCACGGCCGGAATGTATATTCAACCGGGTCCGAAGCGAAAGCGTCCCCCTTTGTGGACTCGGTAATGAAAGCCCGATTGCCCGAGAGGTTTCGATTACCTCAAATCACTCCTTTCACCGGCAAGACTGACCCGACCGAGCATATTGAGTGCTTCAGAACCTATATGGAACTCCATGATGCCTCGGATGCAGTAATGTGTCGGGCCTTTTCTCTTACATTGACTGATGTAGCTCGACTGTGGTTCAAACAGCTGAAGCCAAAATCCATCAGTTCATTCGTTGAGCTAAGCAACGCCTTCCTCACCAACTTCATCGGCGGAAAGAAAAAATTAAAGCCCCCTGCACATCTGAATAACCTAGTTCAGAAGCAGGGAGAGCTATTGAAAGATTACATCAAGCGTTTTAATTTCGAATCCCTTCAAGTTCGGAAACATTCGGAAGAAACGGCCCTCAATGCACTCATGCAAGGAGTTAGGGATAAGCCATTCCTGGCATCTCTAGACAAAACTCCGCCCGATACTCTGGCAGAATTTATGGCACGGTCCGATAAATATGCCAACGCTGAGGAAGCGCGAATCCTGCGTGAAACCAAAACCTCGGCCAAAGAGTCGGCCAGAAAAGAAGCCGACTCGGCCGGGGGAAGGAAACGCAAAGAGGATCAAGCACGTGACGAGCGAAGGTCAGGAAAACGGCCGGATCGAAAATTTTTCACATATACTCCCCTGAATAAGACTCGGGAAGAGGTACTGATGGAAATAAAAAACGAAGGCTTTGTCAGCTGGCCCAGTAAGCTCAGGAGTAATCCTAATCGGCGGGATAAGGATAAGTACTGTCATTATCATCGCGATCACGGGCATAACACAAGTGATTGCCGTCACTTAAAAGAAGAGATCGAAAGACTCATAAAAGACGGCCGACTCAGAGAACATATGGTCAAAGCTGGGGTATCTGAGGCGCGCCCGACCGAGAGTCAGCCTATGGAAGAAATCCGGACGATTATCGGCGGTCCACAATGTGGGGGCGACTCAAACAACGCGCGAAGGAATCACGCACGAAAACTTAGTCAGCCTCAGTCCGAGCTCATGATTATAGATCGGCCATCAAAGGAGAAGAAAAGAGAAAGATATTGCATCTCGTTCACAGAAGAAGATGCCCGAGGCATCTATCACCCCCACGATGACGCATTGATTGTCACCCTGACTATCGCTAACCGAAAGGTGTTTCGTATACTAGTCGATACGGGGTCATCTGCAGCGTGTTATTTACCCAGGCGTTCGACAAAATGGGGATCGAACGATCCACACTGCGCCCAGTTCGGACCCCGTTGATCGGTTTTTCCGGAGGACAGGTGCTGCCTGAAGGAACTGTCTCATTACCACTCACTGCTGGCAATGCCCCACATCAGACGACGATGATGATTGACTTCCTGGTCGTCGATCAACCCTCGGTATACAATGCGATACTCGGCCGACCTTCATTGAGTCTCCTCCAGGCAGTGGTATCCACATACCATCTTACAATGAAATTCCCGACCGAGTCAGGAGTCGGAATTGTCAAAGGAGACCAGCAAGACGCAAGGCGATGTTACATGATAGCTGTAAAAGGAGCCGCCGACAAGATTCCGACCAACATATTAACAATCGAATCGTTGGACCCTCGGGCGAGAATTATGAACGAGGACAGCCGGTCGAGGATCTTGTCTCGGTCCCCTTGGTCGAAACAGATGGATCCAAGACAGTGCGAATTGGCTCATCTCTGCAGTCCCCTTTGAGAGAAAAGCTGATCGCCTTGCTCCGAGAGTACGCCGACGTATTCGCTTGGAATCATGAAGATATGCAAGGGATCGACCCCTCCGTGGTGACTCACCGGCTTAACGTCGATCCGTCATATCGACCGATCCGACAGAAGCGACGACCGCTTGGCCCTGAACGATACGCCATCATCGAGAAAGAAGTCAACAAACTACTACAGGCTAATTTCATAGAAGAAATACACTATCCAGAGTGGGTCGCGAATGTCGTGCTTGTGAAGAAGTCCAACGGGAAATGGCGAGTCTGTATTGATTATACCGACTTGAATAAAGCCTGCCCCAAAGATAGCTTTCCGCTTCCGAGGATAGACCAGCTAGTAGATAGTACAGCCGGACATGAGCTCCTTAGCTTCATGGATGCTTATTCGGGATATAATCAAATTGTAATGCATCAAACAGATAAATCAAAAACTACCTTTGTCACCGACAAAGGCCTTTATTGTTACCGAGTGATGCCATTTGGTCTGAAGAATGCCGGTGCAACTTATCAAAGGTTAGTTAACAAAATTTTTGCTCGACTTATAGGCCGAACCATGGAGGTATACATCGACGACATGCTTGTCAAGAGCATACACGCGGCGGATCATGTGAATGATTTGGAAGAAATGTTTCTAATCCTACGGAAGTTCCGGATGAAGCTGAATCCAAGTAAATGTGCTTTTGGAGTAGGCTCCGGAAAATTCCTCGGTTTCTTAGTCAGTCAGCGAGGAATAGAGGCAAACCCTGAGAAGATAAAGGCTCTGATTGATATGGAATCCCCCAAAACCATTAAGGACGTCCAAAGATTGACCGGACGAGTCGCAGCACTTAATCGAGTCCTGTCCAGAGCTACGGATAAATGTCTCCCTTTCTTCAATCAATTGAAAGGGAGACAAGCGATGGGTTGGACGGAAGAGTGTGAAGCAGCATTCCAGCAATTAAAATCATATCTCGGTTCTGCACCTCTCTTATCAAAACCCGAACCAGGGGAGTCGTTGCTCCTCTACCTAGCGTGTCCGAGGCAGCTGTTAGCTCGGCTTTGATACGAGAATCTGAAGGAAAGCAACTGCCGGTTTACTATGTCAGCAAAGCATTACTGCCGGCAGAAACAAGATACCCAAGCTTGGAGAAAGTTGCCTTGGCTTTAATAACTTCATCTCGGCGGCTTAGGCCGTATTTCCATGCCCACACCATCATTGTAATGACCGACCTTCCGCTTCGCCAGGTACTGCAAAAACCAGAAGCTTCCGGCCGACTCACCAAATGGGCTATCGAGCTGAGTGAGTTTGATATTCAATACCGACCAAAGGCAGCAATCAAAGGGCAAGCCGTAGCTGATTTTATCGCCGAAGGAACACCTTCAACCGAACTCTCAGTGAACGATACGCCGAAGGTCGATGCAGTGCCCGCCTCGACCGCTTCCCCTTGCCCTATTCCATGGAATCTGTATGTCGACGGTTCTTCCAACTCGAAGGCCAGTGGGGCTGGGGTAGTGCTGGAAACCCCCGATCACACCTATATACAGTATGCCTTACGACTTGGATTTCAAGCGTCGAACAATACGGCGGAATATGAAGCGTTGCTACTCGGCCTCCGACTCGCCGCTAGCATGGAGGTCACGCACCTAAGCGTTTTCAGCGACTCTCAGTTGGTTGTTAATCAAGTTACCGGTGTATACCAGACACGGAAAGACCGGCTAAGGGCTTACATGGAGAAAGCGAAAGAACTTATCAACAGATTTCAATTCTGTCGTGTAACTCGGATACCTCGTACGGAAAACAGCAAAGCCGATTTGCTAGCAAAGCTCGCCTCGGCCGAAGAAGACGATATACCCAGGTCCGTCCCCGTCGAATACGTCGATAAACCAAGTGTAGACGAGCCAATTAGCGAGGCCGTCAATACAATCGACTCGGAACCATCCTGGATTGATCCAATCCGCCAATTCCTTGACGAAGGAAAGTTGCCAGAAGATCGCACCGAGGCCCGACGAATTAGGATCCGAGCTTCCCGTTACACCATACTCCCCGGGACCCTTTATAAGAAAGGATACTACGCCCCGTTCTGCTGCGGTGCCTCAAACCCGGCGAGGCAAACTATGTGTTACGGGAAATTCATGAAGGAATCTGCGGAAACCACTCCGGAGGCGATCCCTCGCCTACAAGGTCTTACGACAGATATTACTCGCCCACTATCCAACACGACGCTCGTGAGCTCGTTCAAAATGCGACAGATGCCAACGGTTTGCGGCAATTCCGAGGCAAGCACCCGAGGCATTGACACCGATGACCGGTCCCTGGCCTTTCGCACAATGGGGCATCGACCTCATAGGACCGCTCCCTATGGGAAAAGGCAGACCAAGTTCGCTGTGGTAGCAGTGGACTATTTTACGAAGTGGGCCGAGGCAGAACCATTAGCCAAAATACCGAGCCGAAGATCACCGAGTTTGTATGGAAAAACATTATCTGCCGATTCGGAGTACCACGTACCATTGTCACAGACAATGGAAGGCAATTTGATAATAGGAGCTTTCGTGAGATGTGCAAGAACCTCGGGATCAGGAATATTTATTCATCACCGCATCACCCTCAAACCAACGGACAAGTCGAGGCAGTTAACAAGATTATCAAGCAACATCTTCGGACCAAGCTTGACCGGCCAAAGGAGCATGGGCCGAAGAGCTCCCGAAAATTCTTTGGGCTTACCGAACTACAACCCGAACGGCCACAGGAGAAACCCCGTTTTCACTCGCTTACGGCTCGGAAGCAGTCACTCCCGTCGAAATCGGATTACCTTTGGCTCGAATCACCTTATTCAATGCAGAAGAGAATGAAGAACTCCTTGCACTCGGACTCGACCTTCTGGACGAACAAAGGGAAAGGGCGAGGCTGCGCACGGAGGCTCGACAACGACAAGTGACTCGGTTCTACAATACCCGAGTTAAGATTAGAAGATTCCGAAGGGGAGATATGGTTCTTCGGAAAGTGTTTTCCAACACTAAGGAGTTTGGGTCGGGTACACTGGGACCCAATTGGGAAGGACCCTATATCGTCTCGGGCACCATTAGACCAGGAACATATCGGCTGGAAGACCTGAACGGACAGTCATTGCCTCATCCATGGAACGCTGAACACCTCAAGGTCTACTATCCTTAGCTTACTATTTGATGTTTAAAGACATGCTTTTTCATTCGTCCGAATACGTGTAAGTACAAAAGCAACCGAATACATCGGAGCAAAAAAAAATATTTACATATAAAAAAAAACCAAAGTCTTCATGCGTCGGCCCCGTCCCCGGCAGTTTCAACAGCGGCGTCGGATTCTCGGATTCCGAGGCTGCTCCACCTTCGATTTATGAAAGGTCAAGGTCAGGAAAAGACTTCTTTATATCCTTGACGCATTCCAGATATCCGTCTGGAACAGGCGATCCCTCTCGTCCTCAAACTCGGCCGACTCGAGGAATGCTTGGACGGCTTGGCCTAGCCTTCTCGGCCTCCGAGTCTTCTCGTTGGCCTGCTTGAATATGCCTCGCCGCCTCAAGCTTAGCCGAGCGAAGTCATCCGCGCACGAAGCATGGGCTGCCAGAACTCGCTGATTCTCCTCTTCGGCTTTGGAGAGTCGAACCAGTGCCTGAGCGACCTCTGCCTTCGCTTCGTCCAGGGCCCTTCTGGAAGAAGCCGCCTCTGCCCTCGCGTCTTCGGCAGCTTTCCGAGCGACTCGCCTGTCAGGACGCCGACCCGGATCTCGGCCTCAGACAGAAGAGCCTGTAGCCGATGAGTTGAGGATAGCTCCTTGCTGGCCTTGATTAAGCAAGGAGCGAGTTCAAAAAGCATCCGGGCAGCGTGGCTGACGGTCTGCGATGACGGGGCGTTGTACAGTTTCACGAACTCTCTTTCACACCCATGGGCCAGGGCCCAAGGAACCATCCCCGACACCACTTGTTGCAGGATTGACGGCCCCTCCTGGTTCGTCTCTTCCCCTCGGGAGGACGCAGTCCTCGTCTCTTCCTCCCCCCTTGAGGTCGTGGCCCCGGTCTCTTCTTCCCGACTCGGCACCGTCGTCTCAACGCGTGCCGAGTCAGGTGCCGCCGGAGGATCCGAAGGCAGCAATCGCCGTCTCTTCCGCCCTTTCGTCCGGGTCGGGAATCACGACGACCGGAGGGGCAGAAGAGCTCGCTGGCTCTTTCTCCTTCCGCGGCACCCTTTGCCTCTTCGGTGGCCGAGGCTCTGAAAGAAGAACTGACCGTGGAGGAGCCTTCAACTTCGTGACTGGTCTAAGGGCAGGACGAGCTCCAGTCATCTCCGGTTCGGGGACAATCCTTAGGTTGGGACGAGCTTCGGGCAGATCTGCAAAAACAAAAAAAGGAGGGGGAGAGCAAGGCGAAGTAAGTCGGCGGAAATTTGAAAAATTCAGAAGATTCGTTCTTAATTACCTGTAACTTCCGAGTCCAGACCTGCAAGGTGAAGGCGCTCCAGCTGAAGAAGCACCTTCCAAGACCTGTCCCTCGGATCCAACGACTTCAACTCTTTGATCCGAGCCGAGGCAGTGCTGCCGAGCTTCGGCTTCTTCTTCGGAATATCTGCCAAACACAAGTCCGTCAGACAAAAACAAAAAAAAAAAAAAAAAATGAAAAAGGGCGAGGGAGAGAAGACCCAAGTCACCTGCTCTCTGAAATGTCCGAGGGACACGAGCCTCGCAAGACCCGGACTCGTCCGTCTCCCATCGACCACATGCCCAGAACCAACGCTCTTTCCAATGTTTGTTGGAAGTGGGAGGGTCGGTTATCAGGGAACCGCCTCCGCCTCGCCAAGCAGCAAAGACGTAGAAGCCAGGGTAGTTCGGATTTACCCGCACTTGGTACAGGTGGAGAAACTCGTCGACTGTGAGCGGTGGCTGTTCCATCTCAGCCCACAACACCGCACATCCGAGTAAGTTCCTCCACCCATTCGGGACTATCTGCCCCGGGGCAATCTGTATGCGAGATAAAACTCCCCGGACGATGGTCTGAAGGGGCAGACGCAAGCCGCACTGCATCGATACTTGGTAAATTGCGACTGCCCCAGCAGGAGGGTGATCTGGCAGGTCATTCGGGCGAGGAAGATACGTGATGACCGACTCGGGGATATGATACCCGACTCGAATTCTGTCCAAGTCCGCCTCAGTCAAGACTGAAGGAACCGGACCGCTTAAATCTTCCCCCGATTCTTCCCCTTCAGACTCGGCCTGCGCCGATTCATCAGCAGGAACTGGGTCAGGGGTTCCTCCGGCGATTAAAATTTCATCTTCTTCCTCTTCATCTTCCTCCATGTCCCTTGGTAAGTTGGGCCTCCCCGGGCGGGTTAATAAGGATGACCCGCCACGGAAAGGAACGACGGAAGCAGGGCGCTCCGCCTGATCGTCGGTGACTCTCTCAGGCATACAAGCAGCGTTGGCATCCACTGCTATCTCCGTTAGTAAAGAAGGCGATTCCGCAACGTTCCAAAAACGTTGCACTTCGCCTTCGTCTCCTGAAACTCCCACTTGGGGGCTTTGAGAACTCCTATCCGCCATTATTATTATGTAATAAAGAGGAAGGAGAAACTCACCGGAGAGAAAGGAACAGTGGCGGAAAGAAGTGCCGACGATAAAGAGAGAAGAAAGGAAGGAGATGAAAGGCTACGCAAATCCCAGAGAAAACGCAGAGCGAGAATGGCAAGAGCAGTAAAAGTTCGAAGTGTGGGACCCCTGACGTTTTATAAGGTCGCCCTACGGCGGAGACATTAATGGGGAAATGATTCGACGCCTGCATCGATTCCCCCACTCGACACGTGGAGCACGCCGACTAGCAACAATAATAGCTTTACTACGTGTCCAATCCTCATTGGCGGGACCTGCGATTTGATGGCCGACGGCGCATACGATGTCAGAAGCTGAACCGTCCCCATCAAAGGTCTCAATGAATGCGCTTAACGACTACTTCTCGTCTCGGACTAAGTTATGAACCGACTCAGCACTCGCTACTCCTCAGTGTCATATGGAAAATTCACTTAAATTTTAGGGGGCTCTTGTTGGGGACAAAACATACAAGTCCGCAGACTCGGACTAAATGCCTCGGGCCACCAAAGGATGTGTCAAATCCGAGGAGTTATTCGCTAGACCGAGGCAAAGGTTGAGTCGGCCCCGACGGGTCGGTAGGGTCGTCAGTGTCTCGGGCATGCTTCGGGCGGACCTCTTTATCGGATCGACCGTCACAAGATGAAGCCGCACTCCGGATGTCTTGGGATAAGATTCCCGATCCCGAAGCTCACGGGATCGGATGAAGGCATGAGACGGGCACGATCCTGTTTCCGTGATCCCAGGAGAAGATTCCGTGATCCCAGGAGAAGATCTCGCGCACAATACCAGGAAGAGAATCCTCGTACGATTAAATGCCCCAGCAGCTATAAAAGAAGGGGGGCCCTCACCTTGAGAGGTACGAAAACAAATTCCTCCAAAAGACTTTTCAATACTTTAAGACCCCGAGTCCAGGCCTGACTTTGGCATCGGAGGGTCCCCTGCGCTAGCCAGGGTCTCCTTTGTCCTTTAAAGTCTTTGAGTTGTTTATTTCTAAATTTGTTGTGCACTACAGGTACAATGAATATTTTGATTTAATAATTGTTTAACCTAAATTAAAGAATGATTCAATATGTATAATTGATTGATCTATTATCACCTAGAGATTCTTTCCTGGATAATTGAGATCCGAGTGTTTCATGAGAGAATTTTTCAATTGAAATCATATCTTATTGGTGTTAATGATTTGATATGATAGGACTTGAATTCCAATTAAGTTATATATTAAATCAATAAATGAGATATTATGATTGCTATAACTAGATTTTTGGGTCCTTAGTATTTTATTTACTTGCTTTAAAACTCTTTTCACCTTACTGGATTAAAAACCCAGACACCCATTACCTTTATATTAGTTCTATATTGTGTTCCCCATTCCTTGAGGATTCGACCTCGGTCTTACTGAGTTATTACTACATCGCAACCCTACACTTAAGTTTGTTAACCTATGGGTTCGATCAGCCACTCATGACATGATGCGCACATGTGAAATACAAAGTTTGTCACCAGCGCCTCTACAACCTCACTGTTCCACTAGATCCTCATTAACCTTACTGTCTACGCTGCACGCGCGCCAGTGCCAACGCAAGAGCACATGCATGTGTTCCAGTGTTTTCACACTAAAACACACAAGCTAACTCACTTCTTCCTACAAACATTAAATAAAAATGCAAGAAAACTCAAAGCTTATAAATTATTCTAGCTTTCTCTCTCTAAGTAATGTAAGATTAAAGATTTTTAAAGAGTTCACTTTTACAATTTGTTTTGAAGGAAAAATGAAATTCAATGCAAATGCAATGACTAACATTTTTATTATATTATTTAACCAATCTCAATTGAGATAACATCCCAACATTACGTGGGCCAATCGTATATATTAAGTGTGGACCAGTGGCATATTTTCTCTAACTGTCATTTCTCCATACATGCGTGGTTATGGTTAGACCCACCCAATGAATGGGCCCATAGCTACAGAAAATCACGCCTCGTTGACACCATATACTATAAAGAAGGCCATCAATTTCACACAAACGAGTGTAATTAGCTGACATGGATTCGATATCACCCTCGTCCATCCCTAGCTAGGAAATGGGCTCTAAAGGGCCACATTGATGAATACACTTTATCCACACTGTCCATCTATTTTTCCATGTCATTTTATGGCACACAATAAAAAATGAGGCAATTCCAAGGCTTAAGTGGACCACACCAGAGGAAGCAATGGTGATAATGATAACCATTGTTGAAACCCTATTAGGGCCCACCATGATGTTTAATTGCCATCTAAAATGTTCATAAGCTCATATAAACCTGGATGAAGGGAAATCACAAATATCAACTTGATCCAAAACTTCTATAGCCTCGAAAAAGTACTCAACAATAGGTGTTTAGTTCCCTCTGTGTAATTCACTTAAGCCTTAGAAATACTTCATTTTTTGACATATACAATAAAAGGATATGGTAAAATGGATAGATGTCATGACAACCTAAAGTACAAGGTTGCAATGTAGTAATAACTCGGTGAGACTAAGGTCGGACCTAGAGGGACTTGCTATTGTGCGATTTTTGAAATACATTAAAATTAGAATTAGAATTTAAACTAACTACTAAAATTTGATTTAAAGAATAATTGAAGAAAAAAACTATCAGAGCTAAAATACTAGAGTGTCAAGGTTCCACTTATAGCTTCTTTAATGTTAATTTACTTGATTTAATTAGATCACACAACTGGAATTGAAGTCTCAACCTATCCGGTTGGATAATAGAGCAGTTAAATCAACATTCATATACTTCAAAACATATGAAACTTTCATTCAATTGGTTCCCTCATAAAGCATCAATGAATTGATCGCATGGAATTTAAAGCATTTATCATGCCCGAAGTTAATGATAGATCAATGGATTATACAGACCAAACTATTACTGAACATGTAAGAACATATTCATATTCTTCCTAAGTATCCAATGTGTCTTAGAGTCGAAAATGGATCAAAATAAACTAGAAATACTTATTTATTCAAACTAAATATCAATTAATTGTTTAACATGAAAACCAAATAACTTAAATAAAGTAAAAATAAAAAATAAAAATTAAGAAGAACTACAAGCTTCACCTCTTGACTCTTACTAAAAGATTAGCCAACCATAGACATGATTGAACTAAAACTAAAACAGAAAAATATAAAAACTAACTAAAACCGAAGGATTGAAGAGGATGGAGGACTCATTAAAGCTCTACAACTCCTTGCTCCACTCCTTCTACCCTAATTCATGTTTAGAAGATCCTAAAACATCCCTTTATATAGCCTTCTTTCACACCGACTTCAAAATTGACTTGATTTTACACAGTTATTTCATTTTTGATGGCACATTCGATGAGATTGATCTCCTATCGAAGAGTCTGGATGAAATCAGGAAATTTTCTAGCAACGAACTTTCAATTTTACATATTTTTTCGATGCCATCGAACTTCCTTCGATGGGATTGAACTTTGCTTCGATGGCATTAAATATGCATTCAATGGAATAAAAAAAAATACCTGAATTTGTCCAACAATAAAATTGTATTTTCATGATTTTTGCAATGAGATTGAAGGTGGCTTCGATGACATCAACACTTTAATGGCATTGAAGGTGCTATTAGCATCATTGAATAGTCGATATTTGCACTTCCAATTTTTTGCACTTTGATATCTCAATTTCATTCATTCTTTGCTTGGTTTCCTCGTATCTTAGACTTTGAATTCTTCAATCCTGACCTTCATAGATCTAATTCTTCATTATTTTCTTTTGAGCTCTAAATCCATCATTTTAAGCACATATGCATCATATGCTTCTGAATCACCTCGTGTGACGAAAACATATATAATTAAATCGAATTAATACTTAAATCTAAGAAAACTAATGTAATTGAAGAGTTAAATATACAATATTTGAATCTCAACAATGGACGGTATGAGTAAAACCAATATATCATGGTCGGCCCTAAGAGCCCCTATCCACTCCTAGTTAGAGACGGGCAGGGGAAGTACCCAAATTTGGGTCCGCTGTTAGCAAGTTTTGAAGTAATTCAGTTAATACCTATCGTACATCATATGCCAAATATATATAAGATCCGGGATGGATACTACCCCCACCAGGACCTAGTTAAAGATGGATGGTCTTGATAGGGACTCTATGGAGCCCATCGTGATGTATTTATTTTATCCACACAGTTCATCTATTTTGATTGATATTTTAGCGCACAAGCCCAAAGGTATGCAGATTGAAGGCTCAAGTGGACTTCACCACAGGAAGCAAGCAGTGGTGACAATGACACCCACCATTGAAACCTTCTTAGGGCCCATTGAGATGTTTATTTATCATCCAACCTGTTTATAAGGTCACATGGACCTGGATGAAGGGGAAACATAAATATTAGGTTGATCCAAAACTTTATACCCCCAAAAAGTTTTCAACGGTAGCATTCAATCCCCATTGCTTCCCATGGTGTGGTCCAATTGAGCCTTTGATTTACCTCCGTTTTGAGTTCATGCCGTAAAATGATAAGTTAAAATAGATGAATGGAGCGGATAAAACAAATGCATTGCAGTGGGCCGCACAGAGCCCCTGTCAGAACTGTCCTACTATAGCTCGGTCCTAATGTTGGTAGTACCCAATCTGGGTCCACCCACCGGCTCTCATCCACAACTGCATCGACTTTCAACCACAATGTCAAGGCAATTCCTGGCACAATCGATCATGACATGCTTGTGGGGATTTGATTTAGCCACATGCAACCATTAGACAGAGTCCCGCGGTGGAAGATTTTTCTAACATACTCTGTGTGGGGCAATCTTTTCATAAGTAGCATATGGCATCATTAAATCACGCCACCTCGAGTCACCAGGCAATCCACTTCCACTCTCCATGGTTGGTACTGGCCACATCATCAACCCTTATCCCACTCTCTTGAAAGCAGAAGTTGTACTTGGACACGCATGGTCCATCTCATGAGTGGACCAGCCTATTTTTAGACAAGGCATTTTCATTGGTCGCAGATTGTCCGTGCAACAAAAATCTCCATTGCCCATCATGCACGGGTGCATCATGTCTACTCCATTCATCGTTCGGCTACGTGAACCAAAAAAAATTCAGGCCGAACAAGTGCGCCACACAACAGTGAATGGTGGGTGTCAGGGCCCACCGTGATGTTTATATTACATTCCAACCGTTCGTAGGGTGAGTCCCACCGGTAAGCTGGATAAAACAAAATATCAGCCCAATCCAAAACGTGACTGGCGACAAGAAAGCTTCAATGGTAGGCATCCCCATCCGCACTTTTCTCCGTGTGGCCCACTTTGAGTTTTGGATCGGCCTTACTTTGGAGTTCATGTCCTAACTTGAGGTGGCCCCAGTGATGGACGGAGCGGATCTCACACAAATTAAGGTGGGCTCTAAAGAGCTTTTTGGTGACAAGGGTATCCATTTTCAATGCCTTGGATCTTGCCGCCGCGCCCACGATTTCCTCCGATTTTAACGCCGATTGCCCGCCGCGCCCTGCTCGTGGAATATTCCTGCAGCCCCAAGATCTCCGGACCTACCGTGATGTATGTATCATGCCTTCACCGTCCGCATGATTCGTCAGATCATTATTTGGCATGAACCCAAATATAAGGCAGATCCAAATCTCAGACGGAAACACAGGAAATAATGAGAAAATCATGCTCACCGTTGAAATATTTCTGGGCCCACCGTCATGTTTATTTTCCATCCATCTCATTCATAAGAGGTGATTCGATGCTGGATGGAGAGAAAATACAAATATCATCTTGATCCGGAACTTATCTGGCCTCTGAAAGGGTTTAATGGTAGGTGTTAATTTTCCACTGTTTCTTGTGGTGTGGTCTAATTGACTTTTAAATGTTCCTAATTTTTGAGATAATGCCATATAATGATTTGGCCAAACAAGTTAACGGAGTGGATATAACATATACATCCAAGTGGGTCCCATGGAGCTTAGAGCTGCAGACCTTCCGTGGTCTATTATAATTTCCAATGTCTCCTTGCGCTAATTGTCCCAGCATTTTAATAAATGCTCTGGCGATCCTCGGAGAGACTGAGGAAGGAATTGCAGGACACGTGCTAATGCGGAACACGTGTATGAGATCCTGTTCCATCATGAAGCAGGGCCGACCGTGATAAGTAAAAGATCCATAACAATCGACTCATTTAATCGGCTCACTAGAATCATGAAAATGGACGAGCAAAGAGAGACAGAGAGAGAGGATATAATCGCATAATTCGCATTTCTCCTCTCCCGGGGGCGCAGCTTCAGTGGATCTTCGGATCCACCGAGGCGAGTGTATCACTAACTATGGTCCAACATTGATGTATTTTCGTTACATCCTGGCAGACTGTCTATTTTTTCATATCATTTTAGGGTATGGTCTGAAAAATGAAATAGATAAAAGCTTCAGGTGAAACATACCAAAGTAAATAATGCTGAATGCCTATTAAAAGCTTCTTGTGGATCACAAAAGTTTTGGATCAAGATAATATTTGTGTGGTCTCTTCAAACGGGTCTTTCTGACCTTATCAACAGGTTTGGATAGAAAATAAATATTCTGGTGACCCCATCGAGTTTTTAACCGTGGGTATTCAATCATCACCGTTCCTGTGGTATCATCCACATGAGATTTGGATCTGCTTAATTTATTGGATTGTGCCCTAAATTATTCTTTAAAAACGAATGAACCGCGTGGATGTAAGGCACATACATCAAGGTGGGCCCCACAGTCAGGGATCTACCCACCTCGGTAGATACGGTGATCCACCTAAGCGACATCCCTCTCCCATGTCCATGTGCCAGGAGAGCGAGAACATGAGAAGGACAGAGTGGCCGTGGAAACCGACGGAGGAAAAGGAACCTACGATATCCGCCGCAGGTTTGCTCCAGTACATCGAGATGTATTATAATACGATATTTGGCACTTGAGCCTTTGAATCTGAGTCATCATCCAAGCGGTTCATAAGATTATGCTAACTTGGTACGGTGGAAAATAAACAAAACAGAATTTGTCAGTTGGATTATTCCAACCATGGACGTTTTGGCACTTTTGCTTTGATGAAACTTCAATCCAAGAATTTTCTCCAGAAATCCCACGTCCAAGTGGAACCTCGTGAATACGTAGTTTGGATCTTGGAAAAATCCAAAATCCAATAGCTAGAGTCCCGAAGAGTCTTATTGCAGCAATTCCAGGTGTATTCCAGCAAACCCCAGGTGGGCCATGACTCAACAACCCACATAATTTTTCTGGTTCTTCCCACCGTGGATGGGCCATATCCAAAATACTCTCTCGGATATTTTTTTCAGTTGAATGTGGACCATTGATTCATGTCTCTTTCTCATCGTCTATCTGTGGGCCGTAAACGGAAAGGCAAGGATGACCCACTGAAGGGACTTCTGAAGCATAAAAGACAAATGGTCTGGCATTAAGAAACCATAGCCCCACCTTTAATTAAAGTGAAAGGTGAGTTATTTCATACACCGGGCTGCATATGCCCTTACTCGCAGGCACTCATAACTTGTCATGTGGCATATTTTAGTTCAGATTTATACTGCAGAAAGCATTAGCTGTACGATTGTTTGAACAATTTTGACCTCGTATTCATGAACACTTGTTTCTTAAAACAGGGGAATTGAATATTTTTCATTGTTAGCTGTCCAATAAATGTCCTCCAATCTGATCGTCTAATAATGGGAAGCACCTTGTGGCCTGGACAATAAAAACCCCTGTGGTGCCCACAATGATGTATCGGTTTAACCAAGGCCTCTGAAAATTTTCTCTAATCATTTTAAAATATGAACCAAAGATAAAGAAGATCCAATGCTCCAGTGAACCACACCAATAATGAGCTTGGGTTGCATTAAATGCAAGAGTCAGTTCTACTATCATCAACTGTATCAGTGGATCTATTCATTTCCAAGCTCATACGAGAAAATGGATGGATGGTATGGATAAATAAGTATATGACTCCACATGAGCTCCTATATCTACATAGTTATTACATATTATTGTTTAGTAGGGTCAGACGCAATCCGCTTGCCCAGTAACCTAACGAGCATTATTTTTGGCTTATGAAACCTCGTTCGTAATTTCGAAGTGCTGCGTATCATCACCACAGTCCGCCAGACTACGAAGTCATTCTCAAAATGAAAACCAGCGGATACCGAAGAAGGCGCGGGCCTCGTTTCAGATAATCCTCATTTTGTCTATTTCGAAGACGGAAAGGGGGGTAGAGGGGAAAAAAGAAAAAAAAGAAAGGAAAAAAAAGCTATCGAACCCCTTCTCTCCCATCCTATAAATTCCCCTTGCATTTTCTTCTCATTTCGAAATGCCATTCAACTGACGTCAAAACCCCCAAAGACAAAGTCCCCAGATTCTCTCTCTCTCTCTCTCTCTCTCTCTCTCTCTCTCTCTCTATCGTGATTAGGGTTAGGGCTTCTGTGAATAGATTCTCTGCTCACCATTCGCCGATCGTTGAAGAAGCTCCGGAGGTAGGTAGCTTTTCTCTCTTGATCCTCCTTATCTGTGAATTATCGCTTCAATCTCCTTTTTTTTGCCGTCGAAATCCCTTCCGGAAGAATCTCTGCTCTCGAATTTTGCTTCTCTCTGATTTCTACGGGAAATCCGTGAATCTCTCTGTATTCGATGGAAAAAGATCAAGATTAGCGTTAAGGAGTTGCAGTAACGCAAGAATTATTGCTTCGGTTTCTTTCTGTCGCTACTGGAAGCCGTTCCATCTATTTCTGTTCATATTTCTCTCAGGATTTTCATCTGTAAGGATAGAGTTGGGACTAGGACCAGCGTTCTGGAGAAATGGAAACATCCGGCGGGAATTCTGATTCATACAGGAGTTCCTCAGGCAGTAGCGGTTTGAGAAGATATGGAATGCAGTTTTCCGCATCGAGTTTTATCCAGGCACCATTATCGGCGCTGTTGGAGTATTCGGGTATTCTCCGAGCCCGGTCGAGTCACCAGGAAAATGAGGGGCTGATTGATGGGCAGAATCGGTTAGATGATTCTGCTGCTGGCGAGGTCTCAATAAGGATAATTGGTTCTGGAGATCATGAGAATGTTCGTCCAGGTGTGCCAGTGGGTCCAGCGAGGGATGTGGATTCTGGTCAGAATGGCGTTCCTGTGGAACAGATTAATGGGGCGGTGGTAGGGGCAGATCATGAGGAAGATGGTGGGAGTGGAGAGAGGGGTCCGTCATCACCATCGCCGATCATGTCTCCTAGTTCACCAAGTGGGGGTTTGGATGGAGAGGCCGGGAATGCCACTGGAGGTAGCACTAATAATAGGGATTCTTCATATCAGAGATATGATATTCAGCAGGTTGCAAGGTGGATTGAGCAGATTCTGCCATTTTCATTGCTTCTGTTAGTCGTATTCATTCGTCAGCATTTGCAAGGTATTCGATCTTGCAAATTTCAGTTCAATTGTCTTGTGTTCTTGTAGTATTAGTTTTGCTCCTGTTGGTTTTTTTTTTTTTTTTTTTTGGGGGGGTAGGGGTAGGGTTATTTTCATGAGAATGGAAAACAAACTATCTGTACATGTCAAACTTTAATGCTTTTCTATAGGTGAACCAGAGGTTTTTAAAGCTTTAGTAATATACATTGCACCATCATTAATGAATACTGAAAGTACAATTTATTTTGGTTGAAGCCTCAGTTTTGCATGTGCTTTTTTCTTTTCATCCCAATACTGTTTCTTGCAAATTGTGATATGTCGCCTTTCTGCAAGGACTCACAGGTTTCTTTGTCACAATTTGGATTTCTGCGGTGATGTTCAAGTCAAATGATGTTCTACGAAAGCAGACGGCCCTAAAGGTGCTGTTGTTTATCTTACTGTCATGAAATATGTAACTCTTTTCTTTGATATGTACCAGATGTGCTCATCTACACTCATGTTGCTCTATTAGTATTTTTATTTCGTTATCGGTTCAACAAGAAAAAATGCATGTCACTATATATGGTTTTTTTTTTTTTTTGTTGGTTTGTATGAATAAGAGCAGTTTTTTTTTTGGTTGAGAGGTAATATTTTTTTATTTTTTTTAAAATTTTTATTTTTAAAATCTAAGAAAGCATATAAAAGATTACGATATGCAAAGATGATGAATCATCTAAAACAAAGAGACCCCAAGCCTACTAAATGAAACTCTGATCCACTATACAAATTCCCCCCTGCCTCAAAGACAACCTCTTTTGATTCAAGAAGAATTTTAAAATGATCTAAAGGTGCGCACTTTCCAAATCGAGCAAATGGTTGTTGGGATTGCTCCCTACCAAAGGAATTTCCTTTGTCTTGAACTGGATTCCTTGCCAAGCCATGAAGAAGTCTTGGATCTACCTCATACATATAACATTGAAGAGGTGAAAAAGAATTTGCTACATGGTCATCAAGAATTCATAGTGAAGAAAGAAATTGTCTACTTAGGAGGGACCATAAATATCATCCATTAGTGATAAGCATATTCTTGTTCTTGAAATGGTTAATGGTGAGATTCTTGTTCGTCCCAAGTCCCCACTGACCAACAAAAGGGACTAGAGACTTCCAAATGTTTTGCCACTGGAGATGGATGAGGCTGATTTGGTACTCCATCCAAGAAACAGTGAGAGGATTTGACTGTGAATTTGCCATTTCTATTGACTCCACCATTTCCCCCTTCGATTTTGTTTACGATGCTTCAGCCGATCCACGAGAGTAAGGAATTTATTGACTTCAACAACATTTAAGGCTCTACTAAATGCTGGGTTGCAATTAACATCTTCACCTAACATACTGCAATCTTGAAATCGCAACTTTTTCATAGGCAACTTGGCACAAAGGTGGGAAGTTTTGGTAGAGCTGTATGTTGCCACACCACGGTCCTCTCAAAAAGCATCATCATCATATTGTCCATATTCATGATGAAAGTTACAGTAAAAGTTTGATGTCGGTTGCCGACCTGACTCAACCCTCCCTTATTTGGCTTGGGACTGACAATGAGCACAAAACTCCCACCGCTATGGAATAGACTATTACATAGTTTGATTACCATCAAACAATATCTAATAATATATTTCATAGGTTGATGACAATCATGAGTCTCCCAGAAGCGGATACAATCTTCAATACCAAATTTTCCCACAACTGCCATGGAGAAGATCGGTTGGACCTTAAAGACCACTTTTGACCAAAAGTGTTGTATTGAGATGACTTTAGTATTCCAGCTCCCCTAGCCTGGATCCAAATTTGAATTGTTTGGTTTGCTTGGCTTTTGTTTCTTATCGCATTAGAGGATTTGTAACATCTTATTAAAGATGCTTTTTGTTTTTGGAATCTGGGAACACCATGCACCTTGAAATGACTCTTTTGTGGATCCATTTAAACCCTATTTGGATGCACCCTTAAAAGGGGCTTTTGAGCTGTTTTGATCCAAAGCGTCAAAACATCAGTCATTGTTGTATGTATGGATGCACTTTGCAAACCTCTATCTCATATTTCCCTTGAAAAAATAGGTGTTAATTGACAAAAACAAATTGGTTAGGTTTTTTCCTAATCCTCTGAAAATGCAGGCTTGAAATCAAGGTACTCAGTAATGGTAACGGTGGCCGTAATGGCCACCACGGTTACCTTTACGATACGGGTTGTAACAGTCTTCTTCTTTATTTAAAAAAAAAAAAAAAAAAAAAACCCTGAAAAACTTGTATTGGCTCTATAATGGACCATTACAGGGCTGTTACGGCCTTTAGGGGGCATAACGGGCTGTTACAGGTCATTTTTTCCATAACAGTCGTCACGGCCGTTACGAACTCATAACACGTAACGGTTGCCACCGTTACCTTTACGTAATGCCCTTTACAACCCTATAACGGTTGTTACTACTCATCATGCTTGAAATCCCCCCTTTCCAAAAACCTGCTTTTGAGGAAGTTTGTCCAAGTGGGTCCTTTATGAGTTTCAAGCAAAATGAAAAGTTCATTGGAATTTTATGTGCCAACTACTTGGGAGCAGTTAAAGATAGGACATGCATGTGTTGATGCCGGCAAGCCTTTGGATGGCCACGATCAGTCCATGATCACAATCGCATGCTCATAACATAAATTAAACAATTCCAAGGATGACTAAAATTGCAGATTAAGATCCTTCTATAAATGTGCCATATCATCTGATTTGGTTAGCATCACACTCATTGGAATGCGCATCATACTCAATGTTCTTGAGAATCACTTCCCAAGTGAAGAAAATCGCCCAATCATCATCTATAGGCTCATATAGCCTTGTCCCAACAATTTGGGGTTGGCTTCAGAAATTCTGTTTTGCCAATCATTTCTAAGGCTGTATCCTTGGTATGTGAACAAAGAAGAGACTCTTTCATTCTCTCTAAGGCCCTATTTCTTAGAATCTTTTTGAAATGGAAAAAAATCCCCTTCATTCCTTCTAAGAAAATCCTTTTATGCGAGTGTGTGTCTATATGCACACAGTGAAGAACAAAGCAAACCCTAGTATATTTTTCTAAGGTTTATCTGCAATAATCACCCTCCGTCAATTATCTCATTCTCAACATTTAAAAGACTCTTAAAACAAACCCACTTTATCATTTTTTTTTTAATTTTATTTTTTTAAACAAGGGAAAGCAATGGTTGGATTAAATACTACAGGGCCTATACTATCACTAAAATCAACATTGCTTTAAAACAGAAAACCTAATTGGTGAACAATGATTGGATTAAAACCCCGAGCTTTAGAATTTTTAGAAATGATGAAAATGCCCCGAGTGTCAAAAATGAGGTTAAGTACAAGATCTGTGGTTTTTGTTCATCTAGATGGGATGGAACTAGAGTGACTTGAAAAATAGCATTTTGATGATATTCCTGCTGATTCTCCTACAATGTCTGGTTGGAATTGCGGGGTTTTCTCGGGTCGCAGCAGGCAGCACAAACGATTCAAACTTTGAGCTTGAGGTTTGCAAGTTGCACCATCTGGATTACATCATGGTATTTTTGATAAGGAGTGGAATGGAGATTTGATGAATAGGGAGGCCTATGCTGTTGTTTGAAGCACTATGCACTCGTTTCTGTAGTTTTAGTGGGCCCCTATGATTTTCAGTAGGGAACTGACTTCATTATTTTTTTTTTTTCCTTCATGCATTCATGGAATTGTAACTATAGTACTTTGTGGTTCACCCATAGATGGCTAAAACTGCAGTCTATCCTGTGTAATTTCTTATTGTGACGATTTTTTCCCCTTTACATATTCATGGAATCATAACTATTATTACTACTTTGTTCACACTTAGATAGCCAAAACTGCAATCTATTCTGTGTCATTTCTTATTGTGACCAAGTGTAGGTGATCATCAACCAAAGTTTTCTTCTGTTGCTATTGACTTTTTAGCCATACAAACATTTCTTGATTTGATATGCTGGGCAACTTCTCGTCAGTTTGTAGCAGTTTTTCCTTCACAATTCGAACGAGCAGCCTTTTCTAATTTTCTCCTAAAAACTTCAAGGCATGTATGTTGATCTCAGCACTAGGTGATTTGAGGACCATCATTTTAGTGTTTTTATTAGATGCTGAATGCATGTTTTATTATATATGTTTTCTGTTATTGGTTTTTGAAGGTTATTCCTAATGCTTTTCTTGGTAAAATCTCCAAGCATCAATCTGGGGGTGGGTGAAATTAGAACGACTGTCATTCTTTTCTCGTTTCTTAACACAATAATTCAATCTTGGTCTCTGCAGGGTGAGAGAAAAATTTCTGTTCTGCTTGGCATTGCAGTAGTTTTCATGCTTCATGTGATTGGAGTTTACTGGTGGTACAGAAATGATGATCTTTTATACCCCCTGGTCATGCTTCCACCAAAAGCAATACCACCCTTCTGGCATGCTATATTCATCATCATGGTGAACGGTACTTATTTTATCCATATTGGCCCCTAGGTTTGTATTTGGTAATGAATTATTGAAGTTGCTTATTATCTTGATCAACATTTCAACTGAGTCGCCAGCGAGTTGTGACCTTTTTGTTGTATTCGTAATGTAATGGACCTTAATGCACCAAATCATGCTTGAATTATGTTCAATTAGGACCTATTTGGTGGACTTTCAGCAGGTTAAGTGGACAGATAGTATTCTTATCGATGAATGGTCTGAAACACCGTTTAATGTTAAAAAGACAAAGAAGTGGTGGATTCTGATGTTTTACAGTTTTCCTAATTTTCAAGATTTTTTGTGCGATTTTTTTCGTCTTCTTTCGAACAGGTCCATCGGTCTTGTATCGTATCATTTTTGGGCAGCTGATACGCCCACTGAGACCATATACAAAAGCCTTGGGTATTAATAAGATTGAAATCATGAATTGCACTCTACTATGCAAGTGGCTTTGGAGATATGCTAGTGATGAAGAGAGTCTACAGAAACAGGTCATCAAGGGGGGAGCAAGGTGTCATAATGACCGTTACGGATCCGTAACGGCTGTTATAGGCCGAAAATAGGAAAAAAAAGAGCATACCTTTTTTTTTTTTTTCTTTCTTTCTTTTCTTCTTCTTCTTCTCCTTCTTCTTCTTCTCGCCCTGCTGCGGTTGCGGCCCTGCTGCGGGCCTCCTCCTCCTCCTCCTCCTCTCTCTCTCTCTCTCTCTCTCTCTCTCTCTCTCTCTTTCTCTCTCTTCTTTCCCTCTCTTTCTTTTCGGTTTCCCTCTCTCTCCCGTCTTTTTCGTTCGAAATCGGAAGCCGATTGACTGGTGTACCACACACCAGCTATATAGCTGTTGTAGGTACGTGTCATGCTAAAACGAGCGCTGACACTCCTCGAGCTTTGAGTTGTACGAACGGTTCAAAGGAGATCAAAGTTACATGGGCTCCACAGTGATGTATTTGTTATATCTACACCGTTCATCTATTAATCATATCCAAAGATCGTCTGGACCACACCAAAAATAACAGCGGAGACAATGATTTTCACCGTTAAACAATTCTTAGGCCCACCATAACATTTATTTTCCGTCCAATCTGTTCATAAGGTCCAAAAGACCTGAATGAAGAGGAAAAACAAATTTCATATTGATCCAAAACTTTTGTGATCCCAAAAAGGGTTTCAATGGTAGACGTTCAATCCCCCACTGCTTTTTGCAGTGTGGTCCACTTGATAATTAGATCTGTATTATTTTTTCGTGTCAAGCCTTAAGACGAGCTCGTAAAATGAATGGACGGTTTAGATATAACACATACCTCATGATCAGACCCACAGGACTTACTGACGTCAATACATGTATGTCAGTGAGGTACACCACCCAATCCGCGTCTAAAGAAATCTGTGTAGGACGCTTTTGTACACGTGCTGCGTGGCCCCACCATGATGTATATATTTTATTCATGCCGTCCATCCATTTTGCCACATCATTTTATGTCATGATCCAAAAAATTAGTAAGATTTGGATCTCAAGTGGACCACACCATAGGAAACAGTGGTTATAAAATGCTCACCATTAAAATTTTCTTAGGGCCCACTGTAATGTTTACTTTTCATCTAACCTGTTAATTGGGTCACATTGACGTGGATGAAGGGAAAACACACATGTCAGCTTGATTTAAAACTTTTATAGCCCCCAATAAATTTTTAATGGTGGATGTTCAATTTTGTTGTTTCTTATGTTGCAGTCCACTTGAGCTTTGAATTTGCACCATTTTTGGGCTCATGCCCTAAAAATATTTGGCAAAATGGATGGACGGTGTGGATATAACACATTCATCACGGGTGGGGCTCAAAAAACTTTGACACTCGTGTGCTCTTCACAATTTGGGTCCCACTTAATTCGGGCCCTTAAAAAATTGTACACGAGACATTTATTAACTTAAAATTTACCAATTAAATTATGGACTGTAATTGCTAACTCACAATGAAATCAAATTGTTTGAATAGTTTTAATTGTTAATTTGTGGACGCTTATTTTTTAAAATATGGCCTTTTGATTTTATTTTTTTTCATGATTCACTATCCAATAAATGTCCACCAATTCACAAGTGGGATAATGTCAATAAATTGCATGAATTTGAGGTTGATTTGGGGCATGAATTGGTCCTCCAAGTCAGCCCCAAATTGGCAACGCCATCTACCTGAATTTAATTTCATTTTTTTAAAGAACTATTGGGAGAAATGATATAAGTATATAAATTAGATATTTATAAAATTAAATATATGAATTTTATAGTCAAATTCAAGTTATCTGGTTCATAAATTCATCAAACAGTCTGATACAACTTCTCACCAAAGAGTGGACCGTTATACCACCATAAACATGTTCCAATTTATAAATGAATGCATATTTGGAATGTTTAGAATATTCCGAATTTAATCCATATTTTTTCATTTTTTTAGCAAAAAAAATAAAATTGCACCGTTACAGGCCGTTACGCCCCCGTATCCGTATCGGTATCGGAGGGCACCATTACGCCAACCGATACCGATACGGGATACATTGGTGGGGAGGGGGTAGGGGTGTTCACTAAGGACTCGTCGCATCGAGAATTTGGAGGGCAATCGTTAAAAAGGAAAAAAGCCCTTTCTCCAAATGGGTGTTATTTGAGATTGGGATAGTCTCGGGTTACATTTTGGAAGGGTGGTGTAGTGGAGATCCATGTTGAGTTTGCCGTGCTTTATGGTGTTGCCTCATGAAAGGAAGGAATATCTTGACCATGGGGAGATCTGTACTATTCCAAAGAGATCTGCTTTTGTCGTGGGTCTAGAACACGTCGCACATGCTTGAGTCATTTGTTCTCAAAGTCTGTTAATTTATTATTTTCAAATAAATTGCAAAGGATCTTAATTTCCAATGTGAAGTTTGTTAATTTAAAAACATTGCCAAACCTCATTTTCTCTTGATAATCATAAAAATAAACTACTTTTGAATTGATTCATTTTGATTTGTAGAGATCTGCCCCAGTTGCCACATTTTTTTTGTTATAAATATTTCATTTAGAGTTGTTGGTTACTTGAGATTTTTGTGAGTTTACTTGGTGAAAAGTATGCATGAGGCTTCTTCCATTGTTAAAAACTTCAAATGTTTCCTAAGATGGTTCTAACACAGTTTGACACCAAAATCAAAGTTTCCTGTTTATACAATGCCAAGGAATATCAAGCATGGCCCACAGAATTACCAATAGCACAGCATAGAATTCCAGCTTCATGCCCATCTAGTCCCCAATAGAATAGCATTTGCTAAGTGGAAAAATCATAATCGCTTAGAGGTTGCTAGATTTGTCGTGAGATGTTGGTTCTAAAATCTATTGGGATGAGGTAGTCCCCACCATGGGCACTCTTCTTCTTGGAAACAGTTATCCTGTAAAGATTTTGAAATATGATCTCCCATTGTTTACCATTCCCTAGATGTCTTTGAATGTGTGTTTTGTTCAAGTGTTAACAATGTTCAAAATATCAGTATTGCGTTACGTATCGCACCTTTGGGATATGGATACAATCGGTTATCGCATGGGATATATCGGTCGTGTCGCATAATGTATTGTTGTTGCTGTAAACATGGGGAAACATTGGGAAATTGGTCAAATTTTTCAATGAAACTTTAGTGATTGTAAAAAGACAACAATACACACTTATAAATCAAAACAATACAAAAAATAAGTGCACATAATAAGTTTTCTTTCTATGGGGTCCTAATATATGCGCTATCTAACCAAGGTATCCCATATCGGTATCGGTTGGCGTAATGGTGCCCTCCGATACCGATACGGATACGGGGGTGTAATGGTGATACGAGGGCGTAACGACCCGTAACGGTGCAATTTTATTTTATTTTTTGCCAAAAAAATATGAAAAAATATGGATTAAATCTGGAATATTCTAAGCATTCCAAATATACATTCATTTATAAATTGGAACATGTTTATGGTGGTGTAACGGTCCACTCTTTGGTGAGAAGTTGTATCGGACTGTCTGATGAATTTATGAACCAGATAACCTGAATTTGACTACAAAATTCATATATTTAATTTTCTAAATATCTAATTTAATATTCTTAACAATTTGATATCATTTCTCCCAATAGTTCTTTTAAAAAATGAAATTAAATTCAGGTAGATCGCGTTGCCAATTTGGGGCTGACTTGGAGGACCAATCCATGCCCCAAATTAGCCTCAAATTCATGCAATTTATTGGCGTTATCTCACTTGTGAATTGGTGGACATTTATTGGATAGTGAATCATGAAAAAAAATCAAAAGGCCCTATTTTAAAAAATAAGCGTCCACAAATTAACAATTAAAACATTCAAACAATTTGATTTGGCATTTTGAGTTAGCAATTACAGTCCATAATTTAATTGGTAAAGTTTAAGTTAATACATGTCTCGTGTACAATTTTTTAAGGGCCCGAATTAGGTAGGACTCGAATTGTGAAGTGTAGCACACGAGTGTCAAAGTTTTTTGGACCCCACTCGTGATAAATGTGTTATATCCACACCGTCCATCCATTTTGCTAAATAATTTTAGGGCATGAGCCCAAAAATGAGGCAGATCCAAAGCTCAGGTGGACCGCACCATAAGAAACAACAATAATTAAATGACTACCATTAAAAATTTATTGGGGCTACAAAAGTTTTAGATCAAGCTGACGTGTGTTTTCCCTTCATCCACGTCAGTGTGACCCTATTAACAGGTTAGATGGAAAATAAACATTACAGTGGACCCTAAGAAATTTTTAATGGTGAGCATTCTATAACCACTGTTTCCTATGCTGTGGTCCACCTGAGATTTGGATCTTACTAATTTTTTAAATCATAACCTAAAATGATGTGGCAAAATGGATGGACGGCATGGATAAAATACATACATCATGGTGGGACCCATGTGGCATGTATACATTTTATTAACTTGTGCGACGTGCTGCATAACTCGTACGCAGTCCATTCATTTGACGTAAGCAAGTCCTGTGGGTCTGATCATGAGGTATGTGTTATATCTAAACCGTCCATTCATTTGACGAGCTCGTCTTAAGGCTTGACACGAAAAAATAATATAGATCTAATTATCAAGTGGACCACACTGCAAAAAGCAGTGGGGGATTGAACGTCTACCATTGAAACCCTTTTTAGGATCACAGAACTTTTGGATCAATATGAAATTTCTTTTTCTTCTTCATTCAGGTCTTTTTGACTGTTTGAACAGATTGGATGGAAAATAAACGTTATGGTGGGCATACGAATTGTTTAACGGTGAAAATCATCATCTCCGCTGCTATTTTTGGTGTGGTCCAGACGATCTTTGGATACGATTCATTTTTTGGCTAATGCTCTAAAATGATATTTAAAAATAGATGAACGGTGTAGATATAATAATACATCACTATGGAGCCCATATAACTTTGATCTCCTTTGAACCGTTCGTACAACTCGGAGCTCGAGGAGTGTCAGTGCTTGTCTTAGCATGACATGTACCTACAGCAGCTATACTAGTGTGTGGTTCACTAGTCAATCCGCTTTCGATTTCAAAAGAAAAAGATGGGAGAGAGAGGGAAACCAAAAAGAGAGAGAGAGAGAGAGAGAGAGAGAGAGAGAGAGAGAGAGAGAGAGGAGGAGGCCCGGGCCGCAGCCGCAGCTGCAGCAAGGTGAGAAGAAGAAGAACAGAGAAAAAAATAGGTATGTTTTTTTTTTTTTTTTCTATTTTTTCCCCTATTTTATAGGCCCGTAACAGCCGTTACGGGACCGTAACGGTCACAGAATCTGGGGGGTTGCCCGTTTCGACCCCGTATCGCGTAACGATGTCGGCCGTTACCGTTACGTATCGGCCGATACGGCCGTATCGTAATGGATACGGGACACCTTGTGTCTAACTGAATTGGTGCAAGTATATTCAAAGTCAATTCGTATAATTTATAAATGTAAGAAGAAGTGTGTAAACACAAGGAATACATTCAAAAGCAAAAGAAGAATCGCTAGATCAGGTTACATACATGTTTGGTTTTATGTTTGAACAAAGATTGCAACAGATTTGTGAGAAATTGTGATTTTTTATTTTTTATTTTTTTCAATTTTCCACAATTCGGCTCATCTCCTCCAAATCTCCAAATTGAAGCTCCCAATCCATGATTTTTCATGCAAAACATGAAAAATCATGGATTTGTAACAATTTGACACCGATTTAACATGATTTACAGAAAAAAGGATTGGAAATTAAAAATGCTCACCGGATCGAACATGTGGGATATATCCCACTACTAGTGCGTTTTGTATCGCACATGTTTCGTATTGCACAGGTGGGATACAAGATATATCATGGGATATATTGGTTGATATCGTCGATACTCAAAACACTGAGTATTAAGACCATAAAAAGAACAAGTTGGCCCCGCAAGTTGTGAAGTGTGTAGGGCGCTAAGGGGAGCAAGTGTTATTATCTTGTGAGTAGAGAAGGCATATTGCTAAAAATGTTACTTTGTTTGAGAATGGTCCTTATTTCTCATCCAGACAACTGCTACTACTACCTCATCTCATGATGATCTTTAAGAAAAAAGGTAGATGGCTCTGTGTGTTTCTGATCAGTCTAATTCTGTGGAGAAGCAACTGAAATTGTATGCTTAGAGGAACAAGGACCAGCCCTCAGTGATCCTTCATGATCATCACTCATTATTCGATTTGGTCCTCTTTCCTACTTCCAAGTTACCGTTTGCTCTTCAAAAAGCCAAGCGGTCATGCACTCCGCATCCAATTAGTAATATTGTCCTATTGATCCATTTCCCCATCCTTTAAAGCATTTCTTTCATCCACATCCTCCGTGTCCATTCCTTTTAGAGTGTAGTTGCCTTGGCTATCCTCATCGAAAAGTATGGTAGGGAACATAGAATTTAGGTGAGTTGCCTATAAGGAGCATGTGGTTGGATGTTGATGGGTGTAATCTTGAGATGCAGGGAACATAGAATTTGGGTGAGTTGCCTATAAGTAGCATGTGGTTGGATGTAGATGGGTGTACACTTTAAAGAAAAATTTGGATGATCGATTGCAAGTTTCAAAGGTTGTCTTGTGGCTAAAGTGTTCACCCAACAGGTTGGTGTGGACTACCCGAAAATATTTGCTCTTATAGTTAAATTTTGTGCTAGTACTTCCTTTAGCTGTCATTTTGTCATTGGGCTTTTCATTAGCTAGATGTGAAGAAAACATTTCTCCACAACAACCCACATAATGCAGGGGCATTTTCACACTGGGCTTGAGCGGGGTGGCTTGTGTGAAGCAGGGGCACACTCAGGGTGGGCGACCCATGTGAGCCGTGACCCATGAGAAATGGGGCCCACAAGGGGGGGTTCGGCCAAGGGCCTGACCTGGGCTATGAGATAAATGGATTGATTCGCCTCGCTCTATTAGTTCGAGCTTTTAAAGCAAGTGGCTAGTTGTTCTATGTCAAAAGTGGTATCAGAGCGGGAGGTCTCATGTTTGAGACTCCTCACTGAGGATGATTAATGTAGTGGCATTTTCACACCGGGCTCGAGTGAAGCTGGGGCAAACTCAGGGTGGGCGACCCGTGTGAGACGGGACCCATGTGAAGTGAGGCCCACGAGGGGGTTTCAGCCGAGGGCTTGACTTGGGCTATGAGATAAAGAGATTGATTCGCCTCGCTCTTTCAATTCGAGCTTTTAGAGCAAGTGGTTAGTTGTCCCGCGTCACCATGTCTTTGCACCATGGATTTCACCCACCAGGAAAGAAAGAGATGGAATGCAAACGGAAGAAAGTTCTTTATGGTCTCTAGTTTCCTAGAGCGCAATTCAAGAAGTTTAATGAAGCTATTTCTTAAATTGGTTGCCATCAGAGTTCCTCTTATCACTCCGTGTCTGTAAAGTGAAATGGTAAGTCGATGACAATCTTGAGAGTCTGCGTTGATTTTGTCATCATTGGTATTGGTGATGTGGAAAAAGTTGTGAAATCTTTACGGGCCAGTACATTTGAGAT
This sequence comes from Magnolia sinica, assembly GCF_029962835.1. Lineage (NCBI taxonomy): Eukaryota > Viridiplantae > Streptophyta > Magnoliopsida > Magnoliales > Magnoliaceae > Magnolia > Magnolia sinica. The sequence goes on along the minus strand of NC_080585.1, from coordinate 59,120,280 downwards.
GGACTTGGGGTTGTTAAAAACCTTGGCATTGAAGTTGCTAGTTCTGAAAAGTGGATCTTCAACTTTTAGAGGAAATATGTGGGTGTTGTGTGCTCCTCCAATATATAATCCTATCCTATCAAAGAGAATCACCCTCTTAAGATAAGAAGTTCTTAATCCTGGCATAAATCAATTTCTAGTGGGCTAGCTTATTTAATTGAGGCTTACTCGTGCGACATTACCTATGCTATCAGTGTAACTATGGCATCCAAAAACATTTATGTAACAGCCATTACGTAACGGTAACGGTGGTACCTTATGCGTTACGGGCCATACTGGCTGTTACGAAAAAATGGCCTGTAATAGCCATTAGCGGGGCTGTTACATTTTTTTTAAATTATTTTTTTGTTTAAATTTTGGCAGTAACGGCCATTACAACTGGTATTGTAATGGTAATGGCTACCATTACCTTTATTGAATACCTTGAGTGTAGCCAGAAAGTTCATCTGCTGTCTATGTTCTCGTCATCTTGAGGCCATCTATTGTATTCTTCCTATTTGAAAAATGCTCCAAGAAAGGTTTTACCATATTCTACTCATGGTTGCCTTAATATGTGTGGGTATTGTGATGTTGACTGGGCAGGGTCTTTGAACGACTGGAAGTTCACAAGAGGTTTTTGTTGGCAGCAATCTAGTAACTTGGAGAGTAAGAAAGAGACCATGGTAGCACACTCATATGTCGAAGTTGCATATCGTTCTATGGCTTTTGTTGTTTGTGAAATTATATGGTTCTACTCCCTTCTTCAGGAAATGGGTTTTGAGGTCTCCACTCTTGTTCAATCAAGTTGCAATCCACATTGCCTCCAACCTGATTTTCCATGGAAGGAATAAGCACAGTGATGTTGACCAGTCCTTTTAGGAGAAAAATAAAAATAAATCTCAACCAAGTATAGTGCACTCCATTTGTTTGATCCAATAATTGATTAGTTGATATCCTAAAAAAGATCCTCTCATCTTAGGGAGATTGTGGGCTCGTCAGGCATCGGATAATATGCTCCGGCTTGAGGGGGAGTGTAGGAGTTTGCGTGTGTGGGTGTGTACACGTAGTATGTGGGGGTGTAGGTACCGTTTTGGGTGCTCCTGTGGGATACCGTATTATATGGTGTTTAAGGTTTAATTGATCAAATATTTTCAGGAGAGAGTCCATGATCTCTCTATAATCTTTTCTCCTTCCAGACCCTTCACTTCCCGATCTCTTCTTTTCTACCATGTGCTTTAACAGTAAGCGAGGAACGAATTTTCAAGACCTCAAGGTTGTGATGAAGAATGCCACCCATTGAGCTATATAAGCTTGGACCCCTTTTTCATAAGCAACTTCTTTCTCCACCTGGTTACATGAGAAGGACACGCGGTGGCATCTGAAGCCTATTTTCCTTTCCTCACACCTCCATCTTGCATTGAAGTTGATCTATCGTACTATCATCTCTACTATATATAATGCAAATAACTTTGGAAAAATTTACCCATGCAATTAGTTTGAAGGAGCCTGAATCACTAGCTGAAGTGGATGTTGCATTGACTCATTGTCCATTGTGGACTGGAGATGAGTCTCCCTGTTGTATTGTAGTTTTCCTTTTTCTTTGCCTCTGTTTTGTTATTGCTTTGTTTTCTTTCTTTCTTTTTTCTTTTTTCTTTCTTTTTTTTTTTTGTTCTTTTTTTTTTGTTCTTTTTTTTTTTTTTTTGAGAGGCAACATGTTTTCTATTTTTTTATTCTCATAAATAAATATCTACCCTTAAAAGGGGAAAGTTTTAAGGAGCTAAAACTTTCACTTATTGAAGGACATGGGAAGGGATTTATCCAAAAGAAAGGGTATTAAGTCATTCTGTTACATGTGTTTGGCCGACCCGTGTTTAACAAAACTCTCGTGCTTTTTAAAATACGAGTAACTTTGATGCTTTGGTAGACTGAGATGGTTGATACTATGGCACTAAGAAATTTTAGAAGTGGAATACCATGAACTGAAAATAAGTCATACAAGTTATGGGTCCTTACTCTTGTCCGGGTGGTAGACTCTCAGGAGTTTCAACTCCCGGTCAAGGGTTCAAGTACCCATAGGTGGTGAAATTCCACCGGCGGGAGTGTGTGGGGGTGTGTGTGCGTGTGTAAAAAAGAAAAAAAAGAAAAAAAGTCATACAAGTTATGGGCTTTGATTCTGATGCCATTATTTTTCCAAGCCATGGATTACAATTGCAAGACAATTGATTCTTTACAATCATAAGCAATACTTGATGAGCCCTAACAAATAGATGGGTCAAATTGTTAATTGACCTAATTTTTGTGTAAATGATGTCCATGTCAAAGGCCATTGTCAAATAAATGGCCAATATTTGTCAAATTGGTGTGATGTTTGAAATGTGCATTGTTTTGCCTAAGTGTCCCAATGCAACTAGAAGCACTATAATGTATAATGCTCTAAGATCACTGGAGCATTTCTCAAACATAAATAGATAGTGATTTGATTTTTTTAATTGACCACTTGATGGATAGTTAATTGATAGCTGAATTAAAACAGTCAATGGTCCAAATTCAATGAATAAATGCTTATTAATAAGAGATCAGGTATGTTAAATCAATTTGAATTTTGAAACATAACCTATCTAACATGGTTATCATAACTTAGACATTTGGATTGAGTTTGTATATGCCACATGTACACATTCAAAGTGCTAAGTATCAACCATCACTCTCTGCTAGTGTATCAAATAACTCCCACTCCTCTGCCCTCTCCCTTGAAAGCCGCTTCATCTCTCCACATGCTTAGCACATGCCATACCCACTAGTCTAACATAATTCCTACCATGTTAATTTTTCTTCGACTTAAGTACCAGACACCACCGTTGCAACACCCTAAGATGCCCTTAAGTTCACCCATTTGACTTTTAGAAGCTTCACAAAGTATGAAGGCGTCAATGGCAAATTACGATGCAACATGAATATTTCTAGGTTTGCCATGTTGAGTCTTTTCAAGATTTCATTATCTTTTCTGCTTTTTGCGTTAAAAAACTGCTAATATCTTTAGCAGTGATACTAATGGAAACCTGCTTAGTCTAGTTTGGGATTTTTTCTTTTTTAATTTTCCCCTTTTCTTTCACCTTTTACCTGTGGGGCTGTTCTTGTATGTTTTGGGGGCTTGGGAACTGTTTTGTGGAGGATGATTTCTCATCCTCTCTGCTGGTTCTTGTTTTGGCTTTTCTTCTCTTTTGCAATAATTTGAGTTGTCATTCAAAAAGAAAATGAGAAATGGCGAGAATCCTTGATGCAACCCTTAGTAAGGAATGGCGAGCACACTTGATGACACCCTCTTTTCTTTTGTGTCGATAAAGAGAAATTCTATTAAAAATGGAAGGCAAGAACATTATGCAAGAGGAAATTGTCTCTCCATTTCAAATATAACATAAGCGCTCTTTTCTTGTTTGGGCATCTCGACCTCACAATTCCTTCTCTGCCCTAATTTCTTCCACCAATTGGCTGAAGTCCACAAGAAACCCTTTGTGGAAGAACTTAGCTAATTGCATTGGACTAGGATCATTTTACATGCAAGAAAAAATTGTGTGGCGAAACATGAAAGGCTGCCATTTGCAAAGCAGCCTATTTTCTTCCTCCCAATCCCAATTCACTAATGTCCATGAGAAGTCCTCCATGGAGATATCCTAGTTAATTTCAGCCCTTATGCTTGGTTATTTCATGAAGGGCACGAAGAACACCATCATTCCACGTGAGATGCAATAGGACAAGAGACGGATGAGGACTTGTTTAAGAGCATGGTCGAGTGCAAGACGTGATGTGGTATTGAGAGGAGCTTAGGGAGATCAAGAGGTGATGGATTCACGGAGAAGCAGGGTGGTAAGTCAAAATGGTTTCAAGGGGCATAGGAGTAGGGTCATGAGGGGGAGGACGGATTTGGGGGTTGGGAAGGTTGAGTGTGTGTTTTGGGGGGGGGGGGGGGGATATCGGAGGATGTGAGTAGGAATGATGGGACCAGAGGGGAGGAAGGGTGTTAGGGAAATGGGTCTTGGTAAAATGGAAAAGGAAAGGGGGAGGAGGGAAAAGAGGGGCGTGAGCCTTGTTGGAGATTCCGACATTATTCATTGAGAACTTTCCAAGTGGGTTGATGGAAACACATCGTGATAATGAATTCCGTAAGGTAGGGAAAGTGGTAGAGGTGGTGTTATCTCTATCGAGGGGCTTCGCTCGGGCTTCGCTCGTGGCTTTGCTTTTGTGAGAATGGAAGGTGAGGAGTTGTCAAAGAAGGTAATTACAACTCTTAATGGGAGCTCCTTCAGGGGATGACATTTGTTGATGAAAAAGAGGCAAAATATGGTCCGAAGGTGATTAACAGAGTGGAATCACATAAAGTTGGGGAAGTTGAGAGGGTAGAGGAAGAGAAGAAAGGGTAGTATGGGGAAGAGAAGGAGATCTGGAGGGGGGAGATTACTTTGAGGAACAATCTCTCTTTTAGGTATGTGGTGATAGGGAGGGAGGCAGAGAAGGGAGAGAGGAGGTAGGAGGAAGATGACGTGGGCTAGGTAGAGGGGAAGTGGGTGTGGAGGAGCTTGGAGGTTGACATCCCAATGATCAATATCTTTCTCGAGGTGCTTGAGAGTGTAGGGTTGGTTTTTAGTGGTGCTTGGTACTGTTAGTAAGGGAGGGAGCTACTTTGGAGGTGGGGTTTTTGCTTGAAAGTAATTGGAGGGTGGAGGAACAAGATCGGTCTTGAGATGCTCAACGAGAAGTTTTAATTTCGCCTAAACCACAAGCTGAGGTCAATCCTCACCGGTAGTTTTTTTAGGGACACCTTAGTGTTGGGTGTCTATAAGTGGGAGGGTTGGTCGAGTATTGGATGGGAATGGATTTGGCATTAGCTATGGGGCCTTCCGTTGCAGTTGTGGGCCCGTGAAGTGTTCATAGAGGTGAGGCCTGCTTGGGGGAGATGACATCCATTGATCCTCGGATGGTTACCATGAGTTGAGAGTTGTAAGGATCTGCATGAGGATCATAGTAAGTGATCATGGCTGTTGGTGAAGTTGAAGGTGGTGATGAAGATATTGCATGACTCGTATGGTGTAGGCTTTTCATGTTCGTTGTTTGGTGTTGGTGGAGGGGCTTCGACCAAAGGGGGGAAAGAAGGGTGGATAAGTCGGCAAAGGGACTGCAGGTATCTGTGGAGGGTGGTTTGGTGAATCAATGGATCTTTTTCGGGACACTTCTCAGGAGAGGAATGCGGGATAGGAAGAAGAGGGAGACGTGACAAAAGGAGAGGGGCTAGGTGTCGTCTGACGTCTTGTCTAACAAAGACAGGGAGCTAGTGTGTGAAGAGAGGGCCACGCGTCTCAAGGAGTAATGGGGAGATGGTGCTTTTATTATGCATGGGACGGGTGCCTCGTCTCTCGTCAAAGGGGTGTGTAGAGGGGGTGGCGATGGAGGCCACATGGCTGCCGAATGAGACAAGTGGTGTTGAACGAGAGGGGGAAGATGAACATGTTTCTCTTGTCGATTTGGAGGGTGACTGATGGGGACATCACGTGCACATGCACGCCCTCTACGCATGTACGCAAGGAGGAGGGCCCCACCATCGATCGATGACGATGTCCAAGGAGGGCTTCCTAGTTAGAGGACTGCGTTTTTGTTCGTTGGAGTGGACTTGATAGTCATGTGAATCCCACCATGAGTTCTCATGATTGTAGCCTACTATTCTAATTAATCCAGTACTTTGGGTTTTGCTTATTATTGTTATTAGGAATATCATAGATGATTTAGATTGCTTTGATTAGTTATTATTTTTTATTATTTCGTCTCCAAGTAATAGGTTGCGCACATGGCGCAAGTTTTGGAGCATACGGTTTTATTATAAATAGGCACCCCTTTTAGTCTTTTTTCCTCATTGAAGATTAATAAAATTTTTGCATTTTTTTCTGCTGCTCTAAATTTCTGAGTTGTGGAAATCCAATTGGGTGTGAAACCTTCCCTTCCTCGAAGGGCTAACTACCATGGTGCGAAGCCACACCTATCTCAAATCGCCCCATCTCCTACCTTCCATATTTACCTCTTCCTACAGTCAGCTACACTTTAAATCCGTCCTCTATTGCAGCCGTTTTTCTCTCTACAGCAAAATTTCGGAATCTGGCCCTGCAGGAGGGCTGAAACTTCGGCGGAGCACCACGCACAGATCGTGCATCAGATCAGACTGAAATTCGGGGGTTTTGTAGCCCACCCCTGGCCGACCAGCCCAAAGGAGGGGGATTTTGGGTTCGTGGGCCCCACACACATGCGAGCGGGATCACACACACGTGTGTATGGGCCATCGCTGTTGTCCATGTATGTGGTGTTTCTCTGGTTTGTCTCTCTCTCTCTCTCTTTCACTTCTCTTTCACCCAAATCCCTAACGATAACCCTAAATTATTCAAATCCCCAATTTTATGCCCTTTCTTCAACCTTAGGGTTCCTCGAATTGAAATCTGTGAATCCCTTGGATTGAGGAATTATTTCAGTGCATGTGTGGATGAATTTACCCTCCTTTGATTATTGTTTGGTCTATAATTTTGATTGATCTGGCCCTAGCATGTGTAGGCCCGAATCCGCATAAGATTCCCCTTGATTGAGTGCTTGAGCTTTTGTATGGGATGTGGAATTTTGTGTAACTGTTTCTGAACTAGTGTGATCTAAAGCATGAAAATCTTGCACATCATACTTGAATTTCATGTCCTGCATCAGTGACACATCATTAACCTGTGTGCTGATGATCCCTCACACAAAGAAATCCCTTACATTGCCTTTTGTTGTGGAGGCTTTTAGCGAAGGCATGTGTGAGACAAATCCTCGACTCATCTAAAGGGAACTTGAATAGTCTAGAGCTGTTCTGAAGATAGGTAGAGTAACTAGGGCAGGAGGAATTGGAAACTCCAGTGTGGACGTCTCTGAGCCATTACCCAAACGAGGCCCATGGAAGAAAGACAACATCTTCCCTATCCGAGTGCAATTTCTCAACAACAGAAGGTGTAGGAGCGATGGTGGGGGTTGAACAGGGCAATGTCTTTATTGGTGTTGATCGGGGAGAGGGGATTCAATGCTACAGGAGTTGTCTGGCGGTGTTCCTTTCTTTGTTAAGGCTCTTGATATTTCGTTGTTGCGGATGTTAAGGGGCAATGCAGTGGAGAACATACAACTTTGTGGGAGGCGTGATCTATCTCAACTGTGCAGGTGCGGGAAGAGGGGGAACATGTCTGCACGGCTAAAGAAATGTGTTGGATTAGGGATGCCATGTGGTTTGTGGGAAGGTTAATAAGCGTGACCTTTGGGGACCGTGAGGAAGACTATATTGTTATTTAAATTGATTGAGGAAAGGGGTATTCAGAAAGCCCCATACCTTTGTAGGGAGGCGACTCTTAGGCCTCAGAAGGGAAAAAGAGAGTTGGGGATTTGTGTAGGCGATTCTTAGCCTGCTCTATCAATTATGATGCAGGGAAGGTGCAAAGAGGCTAGGACTAGGGTAGGAGGGGAAAAGAGGGTGACTGATGAAGATCATTAGCTGGAATTTTAGGGGGTGGGGAGCCCCCTAAAACGAGCCCAAATTGGGGATTTGTGTAGGCAATTCAAGCCTTAGATTGTGTTGTTGCAGGAAACCAAAATGAATTCATTGAATCAGATGATTGTCAATGCTCTTTGGAGTGGGAGGTCGAAGAAGGGAGTGACTCTAGATGCGGAAGTTACAGTTGGTGGGGTGCTGGTGATATGGGATACTAATGTGTGGGCGAAATTGGATTGGTGGTGTGGTCGATTCTCAATGTCTATTCTGTTGAGGTAGTTGGCTACTAGATTTAGATTGGTGCTCACTGTAGTTTATGGGCCTAATTTGCCTAGATAGCATGCACTAATGTGGGAAGAACTGGATCTGGTTGTGAATAAGTGGGGATGCCATGGTGTATGGGAGGGGATTTTACCGCTATCGGGTTTTTGTACGAAAAGTCAACAGGAGGCCGTATAACCCACCACATAGGGGAATTATCGGAATGGGTTTAGAAGAACAAGTTAGTTGATCTTCCGATGGGCGATGTCAACTTCATGTGGTTCAATGGCCACGACAGGATGATCATATCGAAGTTGGATTGGTTCCTTGTCTGTGGATTAGGTTGATAAATTCCCTTTGATTTGTCAACGTGGTCTTCTAAGACCCATATCAAACCATTATTCGATTTTGCTAGAGATGGACCTGGATGGTTGGGATCATAGGCCATTCATATTTGTACTCACGTGGCTTGAAGTGGGGGTTTTACCGATTGGTGAAGGAGTGATGGGCGTCTTTCAATGTAGACGGTCATCCGGGCTTCATTCTATTCTAGAAGTTAAAGTTGCCCAAGGGCAAGATTACGGGTTTGAAAAAGGAGGTGCTAGGGGGCCGGGAGTAGGAGTTGGGAGCCATTTTATTTGATATCCAAGCGTTGGATATTGAGGAAGAGGGCATGGAGTTGACGGAGGATGAAAAGGTGAGAAGGGAGGCTTCTTCACTCGAATACATGAATCGGTTGAAGAGGAAATAAAATGGAAGCAATGTTCAAGGGCCATGTGGCTAAGGGAAGGGGTTAGGAACACCAAGTGTTCCATGGAGTAGCATGGAGTAGCATGTATGGCGTTATAATGAAGTTTGACATGGACCTTTCCTGCAAGTGGTGGGATAGGCCAAGATTTGATAACTTTGCCTTTCCAATGATCCCTGTGGATGAGGCGGCTATTCTTGAAAAGCAGGTGTTTGAAGAGAAAATCAAGGTGGCGGTGGATTTTTGGGGGGGAGACAGGGTGCTCGGAATGGGTGGTTTTACCATGGCCTTTTAAAAAAAAGATTTTCGAGGAGTAGGTAAAAAAGAGATGTGCTAGCTTTCATTTTTTTTTTATTTCTTTGATAGCAGTTGGATTCCATATGAGATTTTGCGTCGTTTATTGCATTAATTTCGAAGAAAAAGGATGTTGAGTGATTATGGGACTTTAGACTCATCAGTTTGATTAGAGCGACGTACAAAATTATTGCTAAGCTATAAGATTCCACTTAATCATTGGGCTAATCACTTCCAAGGTGCGAGGTGCATTTATAGAAGACAAACAAATCTTGGATAGTTCGTTGTTGCGCACGAATGCATAAACTCCTGTCACAGGCATGTGAAGAGTGGGGTCGTGGGCAAGCTTGATTTGGAAAAGGCATACAATCATGTTGACTGAGACTTCTAGACTACATGTTGGGTCGGTTTCGATGTGGAGAGATGGAGGGGATGGATTCAGGCTTGCATCAGATCTGCCAAGTTCTCGGTCCTCGGATTGCCAAAAGGGTTCATTAAATCTTCGAGGGGGCTTAGGCAAGGGAATCGACTATCTCCATTTTTTTGTTTGTGGCTATGGCAGGGGCTTTTGCTAGAATGTTTGAGAAGGGGTTTTGATGGGCCTTATAAGCAGGTTTAAGGTGGACAAAGGAGTGCTTTAAGTGTCTCACCTTCAGTTTGCAGATGGTACTATTCTCTTCTATGAAGTGGATGCATCAATGTGGTGGACAACCTCAGGAAAATCATCTGTTGCTTTGAAGTGGTGTTAGGTCTTAATGTGAATGTGGAGAAGTGCAAAATGTAGGGCATTGGCATCTCAAAGGAGGAAGTTCCATTGTTGGAGGAGGTGTTCGAGTGTTAGGCAAGTTCATTTCCCTCTACTTATTTGGGGCTTCCTTTGTGTATTAGCAAGCCAACTAAGCACTTGTGGTATAAGGTGGTTGAGTAAGTTAAGAGGAAATTGTCATCTTGAAAATGACAACATCTTTCTTTGGTAGGAAGGTTAGCTCTCATTAAAGCGACCCTATCTAAACTCCCGATATATTACTCATCATTACTCATCATTTTTCAAGCGCCCAAAGGAAGGTTTGAAGAGGTTGCAATGGCTTAAGCATGACTTCTTGTGGAGGGGAGTTGAGGAGAAGAACAAGTTCCATTTAATGAAGTGGGAGGATGTGTGCAAGCCGTTGGGGGAATGGGTATTAGAATTTGGAGTTTATGAATGATGCTCTCTTGGGTAAATAGCTATGGAGGTTTGATACGGATGAGGGCAACCTTTCGAAGGAGTTAATAACTAGGAAATGGAGGCTTGTATAGGGCCCCGCGGACATGTGAAAAGCCATCTCTGGACTAGGTAATAGATTCAAGGAGCAGATTGGATTCGTGGATTTGTTAGAAGAGGAGGAAGATTCTTATGCTTGTCGAAGCAGTTTGCTGGTATTTGTCCTTTAGTAGATTTGGATGCAATGGTGTGGAGCATAGATAAGTTTGGGAAATATTTAGTTTGATCCTTCTACACTTTACAGGCTGCTCACAGGGATCTCTCTGGTAAAGGAATTTGAACACACATTCTGTTTGTGGTCCGACAGGGCCCCTCCTAAGGTGGTCACATTGGCTTGGTTGGTGGGGTGGAACAAGGTACTCACCATTGGCAATCTTCAGAAAAGGAGGATGACAATCGCCAATATTTGCTTACTCTACATGCGAAATGAGGAAATGGTTGACCATCTATTCATCCATTGCCCATTTGTGAGGGTAGTATGAGCCAACTTCTGGGATCTCTTTGGGGTGTCATGGGTGATGTCGGAAACAATAGACAATTTTCTTCGCTCATGGCATGAGGGTGGGGTTTGGAAGAATGGTTTGAGATATTGGAGGATGGCCTTTTTGGCCAGTATCTGGGCCCTATTTTGGGGGGCATTGGAGGGCTTTAGGAGAGCCAAATTGGGTGTAAAGGATTGAGTTTCAAACTCTAGTGCTACTGGCGAAGGGGATCCCCTTTGTATTTAGTTTGTTGTTATGTAATTCTTTTGGTTATTTCGATTTCTTTCAATAAAATCGTAACCTTCAAAAAAAAAAAAAAACCTTCATGCATCCTCCATGGATGCAGGTTAGATCCCACTTCTACCTCCTACCACATTCATCCACCAATAACCAAGGCAACCTTCGAAGCATGTCAAATTCCTTGTAGATAGGAGCCTAGGAGATGCTTTGTTAAGGGTGTATTAAAAACCTTCTTGACCCTTCTTGTTTTGAAGGACCTACTACTTATTTCTTTACATATCAATCACCTACTGTAAAGAATGCCAAGGTCCCACAAGATATGATCATTTGAGTCCTTGACGCAACTCTCATGAGCTTCAGCGCTCCTAAACATGGAAAAAAATGTTGGGCTTAATTGAGTGGAATGATGTGGTTGGTGGCATCGCTTTACCCACCTCTGTTTGAATTTCAATCTGCCATGCGTCCAATCAATAATATGGTGATCATTAGACTTGACATGTGCATGGTCTCTTAATGTCGACCCATATATCCTAGTCAAAAATATATATTGGGTTCCAGTCCTTGCCCGAGTGGTAGACTCTGAGGAGTTTCAACACAAGGTCTTGGGTTCGAAACCCATAGGTGGTGAAATCCCACTGGTGTGTGGTGGGTGCATGTGTTTAAAAAAACAAAAAAGAAAGAAGAAAAAGTAAAAAATATATATTCAATACTCGTATAACAAACTAGTGACATTACTGATTGATGGGGACGTCACGCACACACGCACGCCCCCTCTATGCACATATGTAAGGAGGAGGGCCCCGCCATCGATCTGGATCGATGACGACGTCCAAGGAGGGCCTCCTAGTTAGAGGACGACATTTTGGTTTGTTGGAGTGGACCCGATAGTCATGTGAATCCCACCATGGGTTCTCATGATCATGGCCTACTGGTCTAATTAATCTAGTACTTTAGGTTTTGCTTATTGTTGTTATTAGGAATATCATAGATGGTTTAGATTGCTTTGATTAGTTGTTATTTTTTATTACTTCGTTTCCAAGTAATAGGTTGCACACATGGCGCGAGTTTTAGGGTATAGGTTTTTATTATAAATAAGCACCCCTTGTAGTCTTTTTTTTTTTTTTTCCCATTGAAGATTAATAAAATTTCTGCGTTTTTCTGCTCCTCTAAATTCCTGAGTTGTGGAGATTCAATTGGGTGTGAAACCCTCCCTTCCTCGAAGGGCTGAGTACCGTGGTGCGATGCCACACCTATCCCGATTTGCCCCCACCTTCTACCATCCATATTTCTCTTTTCTTACAATCATCCCATTTGCAAATTGATAAATATTTGCAGACGTTTCCCATCTACTGCAAATTTCTGCAATCTGGCCCTGCAGGAGGGCTGGACCTTTGACGGAGCACCACGCACAGACTGTATATCGGATCGACCTGAAAATCGGAAGTTTTGGAGCCCACCCTTGGCCGACCAAACCCAAGAAGTCGCCTTCCGGGTTTGTAGCCCCCACGCACGTGCGAACAGGCCCCTGCACATGTGTGTTAGGTCTGACCCGCTGTCCACACGCATGGACTGTCATCAGGTCCCATCTTTCCTCTCCTTCATTCCTCTCTGGCTTAATTTCTCTAATCCTAACCCTAGATTGTCTTAAATTTCAATTTATTTGACCATTTTCTAATCTTAGGGTTCCCCGATTTGAAACTTGTGAATCCTTTGGATTGAGAAATTATTTCTGTGCATGTGTAGATGAATTTACCCTCTGATTATCGTTTTGTCTATAAATGTGATTGATCCAGCCCTAACTTGTGTAGGCCTGGGCCTGCATAGATTTCCCTTGATTGAGTGCTTGAACTTTTGTGTGGGATGTGGAATTTTGTGTAATTGTTTCTGAACTAGTGTGATCTAAAGCCTGAAAATCTTGCACATCATATTTGAATTTCATGTCCTGCATCACTGATGTACTTTAACAAATATTCCATGGTAGCCATAGAAATTTCTTTCTTTACATGCAACTTATATCCTGTTGTTTGAATTTGCAAAAAAGAAATTTGATACATCATGAGACTTGTTCTGAATATGCGCACAAATCTTCATTAGTATTTATGGGAGAATTAATCTTCATTTTACATTGTAATTTGTTCGTGTATTCTTAAATAAACAATACCAGATTCTTTTGTGGTTCATATCTCATTGTGAGCATTGTATTTTGATGTCTGATGCCTTTTATCTCTGAGCATCTGTTGAGTACTTTTTTTTTTTTATACTTATAATCATCATTTTTTTTTTCTATATTGGGTTCATGTGCATGTGAATAGGTTTAGTAAGCCTTAAGGATGAAATCGATCTTCTAAACACACAAAATTGGTTTGCTCTCCAGATACCATGGTACGGCAAGCAGGGATGGTTTTCAAGTGTATGCTACTAATGTACTACAAGAACAATAGAGGTCGTAATTACCGTAAGCAGGTAGGCCTTTTTTTCCCTCAATCTCTACTACTTTATACATAAAATTTTTATGTTTATCTAGGGGTTCATTGTTACCGTTATAATTTTATACTTGACTAGGATTTGAAGTATCGGTATCGCTACAAGTTTCGTTGGTCGAGGACAAAAACAATATTGTTATCATTGATTTCCAAAAATGAAGGGAAACATGGGGAAAACAATGGAATTTTTCAGTGAAACTTCAGGAGATGCTAAAATACACATATTTGCATATTAAGGAATAAAAAAATTGCAAAAAGAATGCATACATAATAAGTTTCCATTTAATGGGGCCTAAAAATATGTGTTGTCGTAAGAAATCAATCCAATAGTAGCACAACAATCACTTAAATCTCATTAAACCAATTAATAAGCAAACTAACATGCATATTGCATTTATACATTCATGCATAAATAAGCATATAAACACAATACACATTCATGATGATCCAACCATCCTATCCATCCTTCCATCCATCCCATCCCATCCAAACATCCATCCCATCCCATCCCATCACATCCATCCAAACATTTTTTAATAAACAGATTTTTGGTGATATCGATACATTGGCGATATTATCAAAATATCGTTGATACATTGGTGATATAAGCGACACCTAGAATTTACATGGTAAAAAATATTGGCAATATATTGGCGATATCGATACATTGGCGATGCAAGTGACACTTGGAATTTACATAGTCGAAAATACTGGCGGTACATTGGCGTTATTGATGCATCCATGATACTTAGCGATATATCGCCAATACCTGGAATTTTTTTATACTACCAGCGTTTTGGTATTGCCAAGCTGGAGATACGGATAATATCAGGGATACTCTGAACAATAACTTGACCATGTTATTGCACATTTATCTCCTCCGCCGAAGCCACAAGATATGCTAAGTAGGCAAGGGGGACTGAGTGATGTGTACATTTGCCCATCTCCATATAGCTTCATGACAATTAGGGTGCCACAACTTGCCATTCATTGTAAAATTTGATAATGTCGGATGAACTAGTTCGCTGATTGTATTTTAAAAGGAAAAGAAAAGAAAAGAAATGTGGCTGAGCACTTGTAAAACTCACATTAAGTTCATAATGCTCGTTGGTGCAAGACAGGTTTATACCCTCGAGAAAAAAAAAATGATGCTAGACAGGTCTTGAATTGGAATTCCAAAAATCTTTTTTTTTTTTTTTTAAGTTTTGAATTTCAAAAAATCTGTTCTGTAAGCAAATTATGCAGGGAAAGAATTGTAGTGAAAAAAAAAAAAAAAAAACCAGCACCATTGAATGTCAGAAACAAAAATTTGTTGTTTGTACCTTGATATTATTAGCATCACATCGACCAGCGTGGGCATCATACCAACAAAATAGAGGAATCCTCAAAGCAAAGAGAATCTATAAACAATAAAAACTTCAATTGTTCGTTTCAGCATCGATAAGAAGTCAAACAGGCTGGAATTTATCTATGAAAAAGTTATCAGCTTCAGCTCCTTATTCAGAAATGGGTAGATTAATGTCCTCTCTTGGAGAAGGGCAATAAAGTAGATGCATCTGGATGCCAGATCCTTGCTGTGAGGGATCTATCAAGGGTAGAGCCTGGACTGTTTTCAAGACCGGTAACTATATTGCAATGCTTTAAATAGCTAGGCTATGTAGCTTGTAGCTTACGCTACATAGCATAGCTTAGCCTTAACGCTACGTAGCTCATGCAAATAGCTTAAGTTGCATGTAGCCTATGCTACATGATAAATAGCACATGCTACATGCTATGTAGCTCACATTACTATTTATTTCTGCTACAACATTAAAATCAGTTGATGTTTTCATTGGTTTGTAACATTTTTTTAATTTTCAACAAAAAATAGTTAATCTTTTCAATTCTTTTAGGAAAATAATACAAGAGTATTAAATCAGTTTCGTTGCTCTTTCTTTACCTTTATACTTAATAATTGCCCTTTCCTATTACTTTAGGTTGCGTTTCGTTGCACTAAATATCATAAAATTTTGTTAAAATTTACTATTAACCAGTCTAATTTGGTGAAAAATATCATGAATTGCTGTAACCAAGTGCAACCTTGATTAAAAATATATTGGTGTGTAGCTTACGCGACATGCTATGTAGCTTACGTGTCACGCTTCAAAGGTGGGCTATGTACTATTTGAAACACTGATATATGGTGGTGGTGGCAGTCTGGCAGATGATGCAGCAAAGGAAAGCAAGTCTCCTTTCAAGCACCATGGTGTTTCTTCCCCCCCTCCCCCCCTCCTTTTTTTTTTAAACCTTGGAGACAGGAAAAGATGTGGAGGGTTGTCAGACAATGTCTTGTCTAGAAATGGGGAAATGCCTCCCTTGTAGAAGTGAATGAGTTTTAGGAAATTTAAGGTGGTGATCAAATTCTCCTCTAACTGGTTTGCATCAGCTGCCCTTAGAGACGGCCCACGTCAGCCAATACTTATTATATCTTATTCCCTTGTCTGAGACCATGGTAGGAAATAACAAGGTTATGTGGTTAAGCAGATTGCGCCTTTCCGTCATTCCCTTGCATGCTTGGTTCCTTTAAGCTTTTAAAATAGTGTGATAATGCTTTGACAAAGTTTTTGATGTGGATCCGGTGGAATCACGTATTTGCATGTAAAGAGCTAGAATTCATTAGGGTGAAAAACCTCCATGGCGATCTAACAGAAACCAAGTCATCTTAAGCAGGCGCGTGCAACAATGGTCTCTTGCAAGCAATGCGGCAAGAGTATCCATACCGGTATAAGGTGGTTGTCTTTGGTGGACCCCACCATGATGTGTATGTCAAATCCACTCCGACCATTAGGTATGTTACCTCTTGTTAAGCCCAGGGTTAAAAAATCAGACCATCTATGATTGAGGCGGCCTGCAAGATGGGAAACAGTGTACAAGACAAGGTATTCCATAACAGTAATGGCCACGGATATGGGGTGTAGCGGCCGTTACAGCTCTCTTTTTTTATTGAAAAAAAAAAAAACCCTGAAAAACCTAGATTGGCCCCATAATGGACCGTTATGGCCTTTACGGGAGTGTAACGGCCTTTACGAGTCAATTTTTCCGTAACGGCCGTTACAGTCTTTACGACCTCGTAACGTGTAACGTGCCACCGTTACCTTCATGTAACGGCCTCGTAATGGCCTTTATGTCACACCATGGTACAAGGTAATGCCGACCCTCCAAACTGTTTCCCTTGATGCGGCCCACCTAGATGGGCCTTTTTTGGGCCCTAGGCCAAGTTTTTGGTGTGGCATCTAATGGTTGGAGTGGATTTCGTCTACTCATCATAGTGCGCCCTCTAAAATATCAAGAGAGGATGTCTCTTTTTCCAACCGTTTCCTTCGGTGTGGCCCACTTGAATCATGGGTCAGGTTAGACTTTTTGGCCCCGGGCCTAACAATGGATGGCACATCTAATGGCCAGAGTGGATTTCACATACACATCAAGGCAGGCCTCGTCAAAATCAAGGATGCCCCCCACCCCGAAAAAAAATTTGTTTCCCTTGGTGTGGCTCACTTGAATCACAGATCCCCTGGTTATTAAGCCCTATGCCTATCATGGGATCACACACTTGATGGTCATAGTGGATTTTAGAGACACATTGTAGTGGGTCCGCTTGACCCTTTTGCTTGCATAGATGGTTTCTTGTGACATTGCTTTTGGGAGACTAAGCGTGTGTGTGCGCCGCCCCCATGCGCGTGTTTTGCTAGCATCCACACCATAAAGGTAACGTTAGCAATGTCCTCCAAGCTTTTAAATGGCACATGAGGTGACCTATTTTCGATTTGAATTGATTCATTCATTTATACAACTAGGTAGGTCTAAGCCCCTTCCTGATTGGTGGGCTTGCATACCTCCTTCCAATCAAGAAGGTGGAACTTGTGGCTTGGTGGGCTTGCATACCTCCTTCCAATCAAGAAGGTGGAACTTGTGGCTTGATTCTGACCTGTTATAGAAATCCCACTGAATCTTCTCCAGGTAAGCAATGACCCCAGCTGAACAACGAATTGAGACATAAAATAGACAGTCATCTCCGCCCCACCTTAATGTCCGTTGGTCTTCCCCCCCAACGTGAGACATCTTCCTTTCCAAGAAGCCAACCATCTTTCCAATCGGACGATGACCGGATCCCAAAGCAACTTGGAGGGACAGCCAATGCATAATGGCAGACCCCATCGTAGTGGGTCCGCTCAACAGGTGGTGAAATTCCACTAGCATGGGTGTGTGGGGTGTGTGTGTGTGTAAAAAAAAAAAAAAAAAGCCAATGCATAATGGTAGACCAAGATATTTGACAGTAACGACCCCACGTTGCATCCCAATACAAGTTTATGGAAGCAAGCTTCGTCCACATTCAGCTCCAGCATTTCACTTTTGCTGAGGCAAGCCTTGAAGCCTGAGACTGCTTCAAAGCACCTGAGAATGCAACGCAGGTTTAGCACCATCCTCAAATCTGCATCACAAAAAATGAGGGTGTCATTGGCAAATTGCAAGTGTGAAACAGTCATCTCATTCCTTCCAAACATTGAACCCTTCAATGAGCCCTCTTCATTGGTTCTTACAAGGATTTTGACTAAGTGCTTCTGCCACAATGATGAGGAGATGCATGGATAGGGGATCGTCTTGTCAGATCCAGTGCTGTCATGTGCGACCGCATATGCGCATATGCGATCGCATATGTGCATATCCATATGCAAATCGCATATGCGATCATGGCACATATGCGATCGCATGTGTGCCATATGCGAAAATATGCAATCGCATATTGGCCATGGCATATTAATTTTATTATTATTATTTTTTTTGCAAAAAAAAAAAAAACAACATTTTGCTTATAAAAAGGCTTCCAAATCTCCTCCATTTGCAATATTCTTACTCCAAAACTCTCTTACTCTCTTCTTCTCTTACATTTCTTAATTACAAGTAGTCTTAATCTCTCTCTCTCTCTCTCTCTCTCTCTCTCACATTGCCTCTCTCTTGGAAGTTGGAATATCAAGATTCAAGCACTTATAAGTTTCAAGGAAGATAGTTTGTTGATTTTCTACAATAATAAATAAATAACTTGTTGATTTTTGTTGTTACTTCTTGTTAGCTATATTGTTGATCGTCGATGACTTGATGTTTAATTGATTTTCTCTCTCTCAAATGTATTTTAAATAATAAAATTAGTTATCTATTAATATAGAAAAGTTCCCCTTAGGTTTTTTTTTTTGGTACTTTTTTTTGAAAATTTCCATATATATATATAATTTATTTTTAAATATGCGGTCGCATATGTGCATAGGCATATGCGATCGTGCGATTGCATATGCGATTCGACAACATTGGTCAAATCCCATGGGTGCCTTCAAAATAGCCTTTTGGGGAGCCATTGACTAAAATTGAGTACTATGCCCTACAAGACACACCGGTATTTATTTCCACCGGTATCTATTTCCTCCAACAAAACGCAGAGCCTATTCTATGAAGCATGTAATCCAGGAAGTCCCAATCTTACATTATCACACGCTTTCTTAAGATTAATTTTGCATACTTCTGGTTTTCGAGATCAATATCTATGGCCAATGAATTCATAAACTACTAACGCCCCATCTAGTATCTGTTTTCCTTTGACAAATGCTCCCTGGGAAAAGGAGATAACCAATTCCATAACCCTTCTCAAGTGATTATCCACCACCTTAGCTTTGAGCTTGTACCAAGTACCAAGCGGTAATTGGTGATCGAAACCAATTCCATAACTCTTCTTAAGTGATTATCCACCACCTTAGCTATGAGCTTGTACCAAGTACCAAGCGGTAATTGGTGATCTAAACCAATTCCATAAGTGATTATCCACCACCTTAGCTACGAGCTTGTACCAAGTACCAAGCAGTAATTGGTGATCTCTTTCGCCTCTTCTTTTTTGGGAATTAAGGCTATGAACAAAGCCCCAAAGTCTTTTGCCAATCTTCCACTCTCATAAAATTTGTTGATGAATGCTAAAACATCTTCCTTGACGTCACCACAAAACTTCTTGAGAAAGAGGATAGGAAAGCCATCCGGCCTGGGGCTTTATCTACACCCAGCTGGTCCATGGCCAACCAGATTTCATCTTTTCCGTTTGGCATTTCTAGTGCATTTGCGTTTGCCTCAAAGATGTGACTAAATCCTTTGATAGACATTTCTAGAGCATTTCCCTCTGCCACATTTCTTGCTTAAAAACCTTGTAAAAAATAAATAAATAAAGGAACTTAAGCAAACTTTTCTCACCTTTGGGGTTCCAGTTTTAATCTTCTTTTGGATCATGATTTCTCCACCAAATTTGTCTTTTGATGTGAAATGACTTGAGTGGAGAATAGAAAACACACCAGAACACAAAATCGAATATTTCCAATTCCTCTTTTTTTTCCCCCTATTTTTGCATGAATTTCACACTAATCGTTGTGTATCGATACTATACTTGTGAAAATCACAAGTATTGATCTGAAACACATTTATTGAGCTGTATTCGCATTGATATATCATGATCTATTGATATGTATTTTCACGAATGCATGTGGGTTTCATATTGCCTAGGTGAGATATTGATAATATCAGCAGATACAATCGATATATGAAACAGTGTGTGTTGATAGGGTCTGTTCATTAGAATGGGCTCTTCTTGGATAGGTGATTGGGCAAAACCCAGATTGATTGGGTCATCTGAACTATGTGCAAGAAGCCTACAATATCCATGAATTGGGTGGTCAAGACAATTCCTGCCTCACTGCTACCTAAATCACCAACTCCTTATGTTCTTTGTTCCAAATCTCATGGTCTGAATTATGGATTGTTTCTGATCCAGATCGCTATTTTTACTGATTCAAAATTATGGTCCTATACTCCTAGTGTAGATTAACGTGTAATGTCACTCTATAACTCAAAATAATAATAATAATAATAATAATAATAATAATAATAATAATAATGATAATAAATAAATAAAAAATCAGAACGTAGAGATTTATACTTTCATTTATTCAACATCATGCACCCATTATATTATGTGCGTGGGACTTATAAGAGTTTTGTTCATCATTTTATATATGAATGATAAGATCAATTCTTATATAAACTGTGTTGTATATATTTCTTAGGAGGGATCTTAAGATGAGGGAAAGTAGCATGAATAGGTGTAAGATGAGGGATAGTAGACTTGGATGGTTTGGTCACATGCAATGGAGACCAAGAACCGCACTGGTTAGGAATGACTTGGTACAAGTTGAAGGCTCTGAAAGGGCAAGGGAAAGACCCAAAAGGACATAGATGGAGGTAGTAATAGAAGATGATCACCTATGGTCTAACTTAAGGCGTGGCCCTTGATGGAGTAGAATGGTGGAACATGATTCATGTAGCCGACCCCGTGGGAGAATATATTATGGAGGCATATTTGCTGCCCCGGGATTCTAATACTTGACCTTCTGCTCTGATACCATATCAAATCACCACTTGCTCCAAAAGCTCGAGCCGTTAGAGGATGTTGTATCAATGTATATCAAGGGACTTTAACAAGAGGAAACTTCTTACAATTGCAATTTTCTATTCAATCGTACAACAATTCTTGCATTGATATTACATCTTTAGTGGTTCTTAATGAAACATATTCTTACATGGTTGTTGTCCTTTTGGATTTTAAGGTCAAATGCTAATTCTAGTTGAGTATTTCATGCTGCTTGCAACATTGCTTGCATTGATAGACATCTTTACTGATTGTTAAGGAAGCATTTTCTTGCATGGAGCCGACCCCAATTAGTTGGGATGATGATTTCTTACATAGTTCTCCTTTGGATTTTAGGGTCAAATGCTAACCCTAGTTGAGTATTTCCTGCTGCTGTACCGCGCTCTGCTGCCAGCACCAGTTTGGTATCGGTTCTTCTTGAACAAGGAATATGGAAGCCTCTTTTCATCGCTCACCACAGGGCTGTACCTGACTTTTAAATTGACATCAGTTGTTGAGAAGGTGCGCATTTCCATATAGCTTATCATCGTGTTCTTCACATTTACCACTTATCTTTACATGGTGGGGCTTGTGTTCATTCGTGCAGACAATGACAACGTCCTTTACCAGATTGCTAAGCTTTCATCATCGTCATCATTATCATAACCTTATATATATATATATATATATTGTATCATCATTATAAATCTTGTCTTGCCAATCATACGCGGAACAAGAATGATTTGATTGCTAAGCATCCTTAAATTGACATGTGCAGGTCCAATCCTTTTTTGCTGCATCGAAGGCCTTGTCACGTAAAGAGGTGCATTATGGATCATATGCAACATCTGAGCAGGTAATTGTTCCATCGTTTCCCATTCCTCCCACTCACATGCACACATGAAGGCCTTCTCTAGGGGCCTTGCACCTCTGCTTAATTTGAGTTCATGTTTGGACTGGGAAAAGAGCTGAATAACCCCATTCAAATCCATAACTACAACCCTACCACGCACTGAGTTGTATTACCGCTCAATTTGAGTACATGGTTGGCTGGTTTACTGTCATTCTCCGCTTTTATAATGCAACCCCTTTGAATTTGTTTCTTCAGAGAACCTAAATTGGTGATTGAGAGTTGTTAACTCTCAACCCCAACTTCTGACCCACATTGCTGAAATCATTTTTGTTTCTTTCTTTTTGGATGCCCCAAAGAGGACCAGAAACAGAAGTAATCATTTCCAAAGAATTCTGTCTTGCTTTCATTGGCCCACTGATGCAGGATAGATCTAGGTTCGAAGGACTCAATGGATGGCAACTCAATTCCGACTGTATAGCGTATGCCATACTTCATTTTCCCACACCAAATATGAAGTATTTGCAAAATATCCTTGAAATCAGCGTGTAAACTAAACTTCCAGCAGCCATTGACAGTTTCTGGAAATTTTGATGCACTTTCCAGAAAATAAAGTTGAAAGTTTGGTCGTCCAAAATAAGTTCCTCACAATAACATAAATAGATACCTGCAATAAAAAACTATAAACTAACCTGAGTGATGCAACACCACTAGAAGAACTTCAAGCATCAAAGAAACAGGAGTTTAAACCCAAATATGCATTTTCCCCACAAATAAAACAAGCCACAATAGCGATAATCCAATCCTTCAAAAAAAATAATCCAATCTTCAAACATAGACTTTGCAAAAATCTGTAGAACAGGCATTATGTAGGTCTTTTTTTTTTTTCTCAAGCTTGGAAAATATTATTATAAAGGGAGTGAAAGCAACCCTAAAAGAAGCAACAAACAGAGAGAGAGAGAAGGGGGGGGGGGGGGGGGTGGGGGGTGGTGACGGACGACCTATGCAACTCGAAAGACAAAAGGCTCAGCAGAGCCTGAAGGTACACCGAAGCCTGAAATCAAAAGGAGCACATGCCATCGTCTCTGCCCAAAAGATTGACGGCCCACAACTTTAGATCGCGCAAGGGAAGGGAAGAAACTCTGTATGAGTGAGAGGAAACGTTCTGAAAGCATCTATATATCCTCTCTCTCCAAAGGGCCCAGAAGAAAGCCATCACTGCCAGATGCCATATGGAGAGGGAGTCACTGTGCACTCTTAAGAAATTAAAGAAAGCCTTGTAATCTTCACTAACCCAAACACTTAGTTCTAATCTCAGCCCTGAGTTAGATTTAATCTCAACCCATATAATACCTCTTCTTATAAGAAATTAAAGAAAGCATTGTAATCCCTCTTGTCAACACTGGTGGTGTCTGCTTTCTGGACCAATGGATGGGCTTCAAAGCCTTCCAACTTTTGCCTCTCTGTCTATAAAAGATAGAGCGTTCCAACCTAAAAACCATTCAAACTATACCATAAAAGACTCCAAAGAAATAGGAACGAAATCCTACATCATAACTATACACCAGCCCCCACTTTGACAGCTTCCCTCACAACTCTTTTATATCCCAAAATACCCCATACGCACACCATTTCTAAGCGAAGCAGTGCCTATTCGATAGGCGACGCCGATGTCAGCACATGGATGGCATCAGCCCCTCACAAACCTTTTTAGTCCCAAGTTGTTCTATTATGCCTATTTTTCAAAGATAAAATCATACCCACTTCCTTTTGTCTTCTTCCCCGCCCCTTTTTTTTTGCGGGGGTTGGGGGCATGTTTCATTTTTGCACCTGAGTTTCCAAAGAGTCATGTTGCAGCACAAAATCTGAACCATTCAAGTGGATAGGCCTACAGAAAAGGGTCAACAGCCCAAATATATGGCTTATTTGGTTATCCTGTGCCCTTTGTTGGAGGAAGGGAATGGATTATCACCTGGCTTTGGCTATGTTCAGTTCAAGCAGCTATTGTCATCTGAGTAGATTTTGGGCCATGGCCTATATATTGTCTCGCCAGGTGAGTGGTTTGGATCTTGTAGACATCTGTCACATATCCCCATACAGTTTTGAGTACAAAAGGTTGTACACGGTTTCATTTTACTTTGTATCTTACCTTCATACAGTTTTGAGTTGGGAGTTGTTTTTATTTCTGTTGTGCGAGGACTGGAATGGTGTCAAATGGTGAACATTTACTGGATGGTGGCAGCTCATCTCTTCTTCGCCATACACATGACATACCGTGCTGGTCTCCATTCTGGATGAAGCATATAGCGCAAAAGCTAAAACTGAATAGACATTAGTAACATCTGATTTTGCCTGTTGAATTTGGACTTAAGACCATCTCCTTTTCTAATCACCTATTTCCTGTCCCTAGTCCGATAAAAGGTTGGTTGATGACAGGTAAGCAGCCAGTCATTGAACTTTTTCAAGCAATCACGAGAAGAGCAGACCCCTAAAGAGCTGGGATGCGGAGGTGATGATGATGATTCGATGTCCAGCCCATTGGATTATTATAATTGTCCAATCAACAAGAGCTTTTCCAAGCAATCATGAGAATAGCATACCCCTAAATAGCTGGGACAAGACGGTGATGATGATGATTCGATGGCCAGCCCATTGGATTATTATGATTGTCAATAATCAGTGATAGCTTTTCCAAGCAATCATGAGAATAGCAGACCCCTAAATAGCTGGGACGAGGTGAAGATGATGATTCGATGGCCAGCCCATTGGATTATTATGATTGTCCAATCAGTGAGAGCTTTGCGCAACTCTCAATCTACAATGGCCTCCATATCAATATGTCTTGATTGATGTCCATGTATTCCCTGTGTACGTTGGATGAGTACTTCCCCAGTTCAGTAAGTTGGCACTTGGTAGTTGTCCCAATGCACTTTTGACCAATGATCCATGGTACAAATATTAGTTCAGAGAAGAGCATAATGTGTACCCGTGAGAAAAATCATAATATATACTAAAGGGAAATAATCCACAGTTGAAAGCCACTTTCATGGTGGTCCCCCCAGATGACTGACCCATATCTTGGACTCGTGCAGAGATTAGGATTTTTCATTAGCTACTTAATGCAACTATCCAATTTCATTGCCAGGTTCTCCATTGTATATTCTAAGCTATTGGTGGATTGATGCAGGTTACTGCAGCAGGAGATCTGTGTGCAATTTGCCAGGAGAAGATGCATGCACCGATCTTGCTTAGGTGTAAACACATCTTCTGCGAAGACTGCGTATCTGAATGGTAGAGCATTTAGTTTCCAGTCCTTTTGGTCTAGTTTGTTTCCCTCTTTGGCTATTTGTCGTTTCTTGTCCGCCTGATGATGGTTTTATGCTTGTGGGCCTCAGTGTGCATAACCATCTGAGAAAGCATAATGTGATGCATGCACATCCATGTAGTTTCCATACATGTACAGGCTATGGGATCATGTGTGGATGATGCATGCATTTGCATGGCTGCTGGGGACACTAGTTGGGTTTCATGCATCAGCATGTGCTACATATGAGATTGCAGAACCCTAATTAACATATGGGATCACCATACAAGTAGGGGTAAGTGCATGCATCCATATTTCTGTAGTTGCTATATATGAATGTACATGATTGACAGACAGCATGCAGCTACTGTTGCATGCACTGGACACAGCATGCAAATTTTCGATGCATCTTTTTCTGTTTAGTCTCTTCTAACCAGTCCTTTGGGACTGCCTTTTTCTTTTCGGACCCCACTTTTTTCAGGTTTGAAAGAGAGCGTACCTGCCCTTTGTGCAGGGCACTGGTGAAACCAGCAGACCTGAGATCATTCGGTGATGGCTCTACGAGTCTCTTTTTCCAGTTATTCTAAATTGGCCAAAGATGCAAACTAAACGTTGACAAAGGTTGCTTCATCACCACATTGAAATGCTGCTCCAAAAACGCCTGCCCACTCGACTGTCATCTCACGGGTAATTCTGCTGCACATCTTGTATTGACTTGTTCTGTATTTTTGGGTCTGGTGGACGTGCTGGAAACTGGCTTCAAAGGTGATCGTCTGTCTATAAGCATATATTCATGGGCTGGGTTATGTATATCTTTCATGGGTCCTTCAAAAGGCAATTTTTGAACTACAGATGAGGGTCTTTGACCGTATAAATCTATATATACCCTGTAATTCTAATATATATGAAGTCCATGGTCGTGATGGATGGGCAGAAGTCCTGGGCATGATCATTGTTGTATCCTTTTCCAAGCTATTATAGGTCAGCTTCATTCCACCAATCTATTCCAGAGCTAACGATCCTGTATAAATTCTTCACACTTTGTTGTACTGTGAATCCCTTGTTAAGGCCAAGTGGTCCCACCTACCAACAGCAAAGACTGTTGGATGTAATAAAATCAATCCTAGGTGCTATGACTTTAGGACTTATTAGTCTTGACTGCAGTTCAAAAACTCAACTCAATATTCGGCTGGGTCAGGTTGACATCTGAAGACTCGATGAATTACAACCACATTGACCACATTTTGGTAGTGAGGTCAAAGTCCAACTGTTTGGACCACAAGTTACAGTTCTCCCAGTAGATACATTATATTGAGTGCATCCTGCATCCAACCCTTCAATAGGTGGTGGGCCACATCCAGGGGTTCACTTGTTTGCAAAAATCAGCTGTAGCCACTAATTGAGCATCCCATACTATGTATTTGGCTATTTATCAATGATGAGATATTGTTACCAATCGTGTTGCCCAGCTGAAGAATAGATTGGGCTGATTTTCCTACTAGATCCATGTGGTGGGTGGGTCAACATATTGGACTGTTTGGATGTTGCATGCACATGACAGGTTTGAAGTTATCCGCTGTGTGGATTATAAATTATGGTTCAACCAGGTGGACTTGAGAGTTGAGACTTCTTTAATGATTAAATTAAGAATGGATGTAGTGGGCTCAAGTGACAATACATATCTCATGCCTGAATTGAATGTAATTGCTAAAATTAATGTATTTATTGTTCATGGCAAACTGGTTCCTGCCTTGAGAAGGTCGTCAGTTGGAATCTGAAGAGCAGCATTTTTGTGTTTTACGTGTTTAACATAGTTGACTGTGTGAATTGCTCGGTTTGAATCTTGTTGCGCTGGCTTGACCTCTCATGGAGTTGAGTTCACTTGGCCAAGGTTCGAGTACAGTCACCGGGTTTCGGGACTATCATATCTAAACCACTCATGGGGTTGAGTTCACTTGGCCAAGGTTCAAGTTGAGTCATTGGGTTTTGGGATTATCATCTAAACCACTCAAAACTATCAATCCATCGCATGGTTGAAGAGCAATCGTTTATATATAAAAATTTAACGTTTGGTATGAGACAGCTATCACAAATTCATTGACCTGGTATCCATTTGTATAAGAAAACAAAATACGTAGGTCAACTACGGCATAAAATATTTACTGTGCAAATAACATGACCTCAATTTTATTTTTTTAAAGATTCATCTGTAGTAGTCCTATTTTTTTTATATTATTATTATTATTTTTTAATGGTTCATTCCAGAGCCTCCACACCTCAAATATTGGTTGAAATTTAAAATATGATCTGATTCTATAAGAGCAATAGCATACTCTATTAACCTGAATATGGCTATATTTCCAACAGTTCTACATCTACTCGTTGACCAGAGAATGCATCATAATATTTTTCATCATTGAGCCATGTCAGTAACCTGTACTACATTGCAATTGCTAATTGCAAATAGGACTTGCAAATAAAACCATTATCGGATCAACCATGTTTGGAAACCACATGACTAAATACTAGTCATAATGTACATAATACAGAAGTTTTGTCTTCCACTACCATTGAAAGCTTTGAAACTCTAATTTGTGTTCAACCATAAGTATGGAAGTAAGAGATAGTTAACCAGCAAGTCTGTTAGTGTGGTGGTGGTCACTTGAACAACTATACTTTTTTTTTTTTTGAAGGATGACAATTTATTAAGAAATGGCAAAGGCGAAAGAATACAGAATAAAAAGGGAAAACCAAAACGCAAATGCAAAGGCATGTAGCAAACCACAATTTACGGGATGCAGCTGCCCAACCCATAGGAAACCACAACTGAAGGGACGCAGCTGCCCAATCTAACACAGAATTTAGCTCTAAGGCAAACCGTGAATATTCTGAAATCACCTACTATTCCTTTCATTCCAAATAGCAAAAAACTTAGCAAGAAGAAACATTCTCCACGCCTTTCTCCCCTAAT
This sequence comes from Magnolia sinica, assembly GCF_029962835.1. Lineage (NCBI taxonomy): Eukaryota > Viridiplantae > Streptophyta > Magnoliopsida > Magnoliales > Magnoliaceae > Magnolia > Magnolia sinica. The sequence goes on along the minus strand of NC_080585.1, from coordinate 59,092,354 downwards.
TGCCTTGACCACCTCCATAACACTGGCAAAACAGATCTTCAACCGTTTTGACCCACTCCATGCTACTAGCAAAACAGAACTTCAATCGTCTCTCTCTCTCTCTCTCTCTCTCACACACACACACACACACTTGTTGCACTATAATGGCATTGAGTCGCCTGTCCTTGTCACACTCCATCTTTGATCGCTCTCCTCTCAGCAGAGCTGCAATCACTGACTTCCTTGTCACCCCTGCCGTATGTAAGAAGTCTCTTGTTGCTTCCTTGCGTTTGTGACCATCCAGTTGTAGGTAAGTGTTTCTTTGGTTTATGCATTCATTGTTCATTTTGTAGTATGGTATAAATAGTCAGAAGATGGGTTTGTGAGTGAACCGCTACCCTAACCTTTACATTACCATTGTTAAGTTAGATGGTTGTAACTATTTCAAATGGGCATACTCTGTGAAAATATACCTTGGGGGCGAACTGAAGTTGGGTTTTATCTCTGTGACTAAGCCGACACCACCTGATGGAGACCCATCTCTGGAAAGTTTAGGAGAGTGACAACTTCATGGTTATGGACTGATTACTTCATTCCATACATCCTAACATGAGTGACCCATTGATGATGTACTCGATAACTCAGGAAATCTAGGATGGTAATGCAAAAATGTTTTCTTAATGTAATAATTTGACCAGGACATGTCAATTGACTATAGAGATAACTAATCCACGGGGGAGTCTTCTGTGAAGTTCTGTTATGCCTCTCTTTGTTAGAGGTGGAAGAAACTCATCCATTACATGCCAAAGTCTCTTCTTCCTAAAGATATATAAAATAATATGAGGAGCTTCATATTTTCAAGTTTCTTGGCGTATTCAATAATGATTTTCAACCTCAAAAGCTTCAGGCTTTGGGATGTGAGTCTTTGGCCCCCTCTTGAGACTGTTTATAATTACATCTGCAGTAAGGCTACTTGTGATCCCCAAACTTGTCTTCCATCACATAGCGATCTGTCTTATGGTTAGACCCAAACCTAATAGGAAGGGCTTCCTGCAAAGGGGCAGAGTAGTAAACAAAGGATTGTGCACCCTCACAAAATGATGATTCGGACATATATATGCACCAACTATGGTAAATATCGACATACCAGATATCGCTACTATGATCTTCACCCACATCTCCGGTTTAAGCCCAAGAGAGAGGCTAATATTGTTACAATTAAGGGAGAGATGCATATTGTTTACAGTGCATACACCACCGCAATTCATTAGGGTGTTACTAGTCATTAGGCATCTCCTCCTGCTACGAATCTTTTTTTCCTTTTTCTTTATTTATTTATTTTTTTTTTTTTGGGGCGTAGTAATGGTGGTAGTAATGGCCATCATCGTTACCTTTACGATACGGGTCGTAACAGCTGTTACGGTCCCCGTAACGGTCGTTACGGTTTTTTTTTTTTTTTGAAAAAAAATCCCGAAAAACATGTATTTGCCCTGTAATGTTGATTAAAAAGTATGGAAAACCTGTATCTGCCTCATAATAGACAATTACGGGGCTGTACGGACGTAACGAGCCATTAAAGGCAATTACGGGTCTTTTTTTCCTTTTTTTTTTTCCCATAACGGCTGTTACGACCCCATAATGTGTAACGGTTGCTACCGTTTACCTTTACGTAACGGCCTTTACGGCACACCATGGAACCTTGTTTCCCATCCTCTATCCACTAATTTAGGTGGTAATGATTACGTAATAAATAAAGAAGGTAATTTCCTTATGTTCTCTTTTATTCATGTTAAGATCAAATTAAAAGGAAGATCTTATTCCAAATTTGTTTGGAAAAGAAACTTATCAAATTAAATCTTCTATTACATTTTCATATATTGTTCATGTTTATTGTTTCACATCTAATCTCATTTCGGTGAGCTTGTTAACTAAACAATTGAATTGCTTTGTCACATATTTATCAAGGTATTATATTATTCAGGATCTAAATACTAGGTAAAAAATTAGTTGTGGACTTGAGTTAGGAGGTCTCCACTTGCTTATGAACAAGGCCTCCTCTTCTTATGCCATTGTGTCGAAAAGTAATAATTAGGAGCCTTTTTGCCATTAGCACTACCATCTAAAACATGTCAATACGTTCCATTTACATATTATCTCCTAATAAGTTTAGCATTATTTCTTTGTTTAGTTGTGAGACGTGAATTATCAAAGCATGTTCGTATTATATATAATTATAGTGAAAGCAACACCACTTTTTCTTTTGAGTAAATTCTTCAAATGTTTGTAATGTTTCCCTAGTTATACCCATATCTGGATTTCACATTTTTATATCATTTATTGATGATTTTTCATAGTTTACATTGCTATTTTTTCAAAGTAGAACTATGGTTCCGCCTTTTGTATAGGCATTTACTAGATTGTGAAAACTTAGTTCAGGAAAGCTTAAAGTGATTTGGTTTCACAATGGCAAAGAGTATACTTTTCTTGAGTAACAAATATTTTTCACTAATTAGGTATTTAGGCTAAAACCTTACATATATCCATCAATAAAATGGGCTAGCTAAAAGAAAAAATCGTCACTTATTAGCGTTCACTAGATCCATAATAATTGGAATGGAGGTACCAATGGTCTATCGGGACGAAATAGTTATAATGGCCACCTCATACATGGTCAATAAAATGGCATCTAAATTTTTGGGTAATAGTTATCCTCTTCGGATGTTAAATCGTAATACTTCGTTGTTTGCTCCGCCCCCTCGGATATTGGTGTGTTTGTTTTGTACATACAATTGTCCATTCTCACATAATCTTATGCCTCGTTCAATTAATGTTTTCCTAAAATATTCAAGTGTTCAAAAGGACTACAAGTATTACTGTTTGATTAGTAAGTGACAATTTGTCTCAAAAGATGTTACATTCCTTAAGAATGCTTCCTGAGGAATCCTCAACGTCTCCCAATCAAATTCATCTTCCTATGTTAGACGCCACTACCAATGTTAAGCATGAAATGCCTTTCGCAACTATTAGGTCTTTACATTTAGATGTCTTGCCTACAAATATTGAAGTTGCTGTCCCATCTATTGATCTTTCCATTGTGGTTAATAGAGCAAAACATAGTATTGTCATTCTTGAGCATTATCAAAGGGATTTAAGCACAACTTATCATATTGGTAACTATGTCTCCCTCGATTGTTTACTTCCACCTTACCATGCAGTTATTTGGGTCATCTCTTCTGTGTTTGTCCCCTCTATAGTTGTAAGTGCTCTGAAGGATCTTCAATGGAAAGTAGCAATACTCAATTAGATGCATGCTCTTGAGAAACAAGCGTGTAGGAATTAATTAGTCTTCTTAAGGAAAAACATGTTGTCATGTGCCAGAGAATTTACACATTGAAGTACAATTTTGATTAGTTGGTTACTTGGTACAAGGCCCGTCTAGTCATAAAAGGGTTCACACAGAAATCAGGAGTTGACTATCGTTATACTTTTCTCTTGTAGCCAAGCTAAACTCTAGTCCAAGCAATTCTCTCCATTTTAACACACCATTATTGGCTCATTCACCAACTAGACATAAAAAATGCACTCATTATGTGAAGCGATTTATATGCATCTACTCTAGGCTTTTGTTTGCTAGGTTTGATGGTAAAGCATTTCGTCTTGAGAGAGCACTTTATAGTCTTAACTAATATCCTAAAGTTGGTTTAAGTATTTCTGTTTAAATATCATTCAAATTGGTTTCCAGCTGTGCCTCTTAACCACCCAATATATGTCAAGAAAAATGCTCTTAAATCACATTTTAACAGTGTATATTAATTATATCATCCTAACAGGAGATAGCACTGGAGAAATATTAGAAGTTAAGCAATTTCTTACATCAATTTGATATTAAGGATTTGAGGATTGGGGGCCTCTACATTACCTTTTTGAATAAAAATTAAATGATCCACATGTGGCATTTTTATTTCCCAAATGAAGTATATCCTTCATCTTTTGGCCAGTATAAGAATGTTAGGATCTCACCTTGCTAAGATGCTATCGAGATAAACCATTTATTGTTTAATAAGGAATCCTCTCTTCTTTTTAATCCAAAGTATTATTATAACGCCCTGAAAATCGAGGGTCGAGTAGAAGCTCAACTACCGAGTTCCAACGCATCACTTTCCCGAGTTCCAACGCATCACTTATGCAACATAGATAATGATGGTTAAATGTTGTTCGTATTAGTGCATTAAACATGAGTGAGATTGTACCAAATTAGCATATCATACTCCAGAGACAGTTAAATTACACAAGTGGAAGACTGTGATAAATATATAGAGCATATAAGTAATTGTAAGTCCCCAAAGTATGAATGTCATCAGGTTAAATAATTACATGTATAATTCCAAATTTACAAAACGATAAAGTGTAATGTCATCTAATCCATATCCCTGTAGCCCTGGTGACGCAACTTCAGATCTACATAGACCCACTAGAGAGTTGCAGATAGGAGAACTCCTCATCGTCATAGAAGGCAGGCTCCGTCTCATAAGCCTCGCCGTCATCTGAAACTATAACAGAATCTGGTTGGTGTTTTAAAACACCATCCTAGAGTGGGAGTGAGTGATCAACTCAGTGGAGCTATAAGGCAAAGGTTAACATGTTATCAAATCAACCAAGCAGTAATGATGAAGTACAACAATCATGCCCTAAGTACTCTTGTTAATGCAAGGATGGGATGCGATAATGATGTATGCCCTCGCCTGCACTCCCTCTGTGACATCATCTCACGGTCGCGCATGCAACACTCTCGCTGTGCTCAAATCTAACGCCAAAGGCACATGCAATGCGGTGTATGTGCGTGATTAGCCAAGTTTTTAATTAGACCTATTCATACAGCAGGTTTGGAAAGCTAAGGTACCTCCCTTTATATCATTGACCTAAACGATGATCCATCTAGGATTGTCAATCCTAGTTAATCATATATGATAAGTAAGTTTGCGAGTTTACACTATAGGTCGCTACGAGAGGCTCGTCACCTCGGCGTATGCTTAATTCATACTCAAGGTCAGTATGAGAGACTCGTTACCTGATCATAGGCCTATTTTATACTCAAGGTCACTACGGGAAGGCTCGTCACCTTAGCGTAGGCCGACAGCTCGAATATGGTATCCCATACACCACCATATTTGGCCCATGAGTTTGAGTTGCTCACTGGTCACTACGAGAAGTCTCGTCACCCCAGCGTAGGCCAACAGCTCGACCACGGTGTCCCATACACCACTATGCCCGGCTCATGAGTCTTAGCGGATCGTGGTACCAAGGTTAAATGGGCTTTGCACTAGTAAGTGGTACCTTAGATTCAGGTAGTAGTGTCCATACATGGTAAACACATATTAGGCCAATCGGGTTACTTGACAAGTCCGATTGGTACGAGCGCACTCTAAGTTAACTGACATGGAGCGCATATGCACTCCTTATGGCCTAACCACGGTCAATAATTACCGTACGACTCGGATTCATTGAACATGTCCTTGGTGGTGGAACCAATCCGTCCACTCTAACGAAATCTGTTACCGAATGCCTGGACTATGTCGTAGTCCCAATCACACTCCAAGATAATAGCATTCACATATGGTAGTCATAATAGTATAGAGTAAACAATGCAAGCATTGTAATCATTTAAACATTTCATAAAAATACAGAATAAACATATTATCGTACATATTCATTTCGTACCTAAATCGCGTAGTTAGATTCAGGTTACATAAAGAAATCAATGCATATAGTTAAGGTGGTTGAGAATCTTATCTCAACACCTTTAATAAATGCATTTTATCAAACAATTACTCATTCAGACATTTTATCAAACACTTAGGCTACACCTTTCGACATACATGATATAACTTGGTTATAACATGTATTAGGGCAAATCCTTTCACAAAGGAGTTGTCACACGTACAACAATCATATATTCTCAATCAATAATCATGACAAGCACAAATCATAATTCTATATTTATTTAAACATTTCATCAAACACATAGAATGCATTTTATTCATCATAGTTCATATATATGTGTAATATACGACAATCATTGTATCTAAGTACATGTGATAGCAATCAAGTCAGTCATAAATCATTAACTGACACTGAAAGCCTTAAAAACCATAACCTAAATGTTTATGGTCCACACCTTTCATCGGTAAACTCGTATCGTACTCAGTTTGAACACTACGTCTTTGTCTACGACACAACGGCAACCTATAGTATGAAATAGGTTAGCTATTTCACCATTTACTCTATTTGGATACCTAACACAAATTAGGGTTAGGATTTCTTACCCAAGAACGGAGTTAAAATCGCCAGTATAGTGACACGGGGGAGACGATTCGATACGAGGAGCGGCGGAAACGAATCCCAGTAACTATCTCTCACTCACTCTCTCTTCTCCTCACTTTTTCCTTCTCTTTTCTCTCTTCTCTCTCTTAGATTTTTGAAAATTCGTATGGAATGAGAGAGAGGTGGGTTAAGGCCCTTATATAAGCTCAGAATTGATGTCAATGGCCCCAGGGCCATGGTGTACTCAGGATATAGCCAAATGGTGGCTGTTTCGGGCCAACAGAGCTCTTCTGGAGGCCCATTTTCTACATACGGTTCAGAGAAAATTCCTTGACAATGGATCTATGTTAGGTTAAAGTTTTGGTTCGATCGGATTTGTAGATCAACCGCGGAGGAACAGTTTCAGTTCAACGGTCATCGTCACTCGATCTGGGCCACAAGTATAATGACATGTGTTGGGAATTTTTCCTGATCCAAGGGTGTAGTTGGGTCAGAATCTGACGATCTGAAACCTTAACGGCTCAATTTACTTAAGTTTGAGTCTAATTTCTAAAGATATTTACGTTTTTCACACACTTTGCTCCGGGCTCAAGTTGTGCGTTTCTGGATACTATTTGGACTTGATTCCCGAGATGGTTGTCAAGCCCAGTAAGGCGGTCATAACCATATCGTTTCGTGGTAATCAGACTTTCGACGCGTGGTCCAGGTCCAATACGGAGTTTCAAGATGCTCCCGAGAGCAACTGGGTTTTGAGATAAATCATAGGTTTTTAGGTAATGTGGAGTTAGCAATTCTACTGGTTTTGGGTCTTACGGTTCATATAAAAAGTGATTTGAGCTAATTCACCGATTAATTTAGTTTAATACTTAATTAATTTTTGCTTAATTTCTAAAGGATTCGGTCCTCAGTGATTTCTGCCTGAGGTGGTACTCAGGTCTTTGTACGATTTTTTTTTTCCAAGACGTTACAATTATCGTTTGGTGAACAAGCTCATCTATCTTTCATCACTTGCCCAAAATTGCCTATGGTGCAAGCTTAGTCAGTCAGTTTATGTAGACTTTGTATACTTTATCTATATATTGTTCATCATATTTTGTGGTACACAAAAGCTGTCCAAACAAAAGCCTTCTCTATGCTAATTGTGGTCACCTTGATATTCAGGCCAATTTATGATGCTGATTAGGAAAGTTGCTCTACTAATCGACATTCTACAATCGAATTCTATATGTTTGTGGGAGGCAATCTTGTCTCTTAAAAAGTAACAAAGCAATTGCTTGTTGGGCGATCATTAGAAGAGGTGACAACCTTATATGTTATTCCTTGTTGCACAATATCATCCGTCGTTAAACATAGTACTAGTGCAGTGGTGTGACTGCACTATTTTCTTATTTATCTTGCATTACTTGCACATCTATTGTTCCTCTCTTTTGCGACAATCAAGCCACAATTTGTATTGTATCTAATCCATTTTTTCTCAAGTACACCAAGCACATCAAGGTTAATTATTATTTTGTTCATGAAAAGCTAACAAATGGTGTTATTAGTACACCTCATCTTACATTTAAGAATCAACTAGTTGACATTTTCACAAAAAGTATAACAAGGCCTCGTCTATCTATCATTGTATCCAAGTTGGGCATGATCAGTATCCGTGCTCTAATTTGAGGGATTGTTGGTGTGGTGTACTCTCTTTTGGTGATCATGTGAGCTACCATGTCTTTAACAAATTTATAAATAAGAGAAAGGGGGTTATCAAATTACAATTTCCATCGAAGACTATTTCTCACACTTAATAAGCAAATGCTAAAATACGATTGGCAATATTTTCATGATTTTTGATACACTAGTAGATGACATCATAGTATCACGAGTTAGATTAAAACTACCAAAATTAGAAAGTAGATATTGGAAGTTATAAAGGAAGATTGGACTATCGTCCACAATTCAAAGAAACTAAAATGACTCTTTAGCATCTTCATTGCTAACCTTCCATTTAAGTCATCTGCAAATGATTTGCTACAGGTATTCGGCATATTCATAGCCATCATTGATATTTTCAATATATAATAAGGAATATCTAAAAAGAATTGTGGTTTTACATTTATCTTATTTTTATATGGCATTCATATGAGTCCAATATCATTGATGCCATGAATGGTAAATGGTTTAGAGGAGGGTGTTTAGGTTCTAAGCAAAAGTCTTCTAAAGTTATGGGCATGGTTACGATTAGGGTTTAGTCTCTAATGATGACTCATATCAATTTTTTTTTAAAGTGTAAACACCCCACTCGCAAAGGGCTATCTCGGACCTCATTAAATCTAATTCTAATAAAGTAGATATGATTTTAATCCAGGAAACAAAAGTCAAAGAGGACATAATCTATCTGTAAAAATATCTAAAAAGATGCTGGCAGCTGCTATGTCCCTTCGAAAGGTGCAGCTGGTGCCTCTTGGATTAATTGGAACAAAGAAAATAGATCCATAAAAGAAAGTCAAAATCAGCTTGCGACGAGCCTATAAACAAAAGACCTTCTACAGCCCCTAAACGAATGAATAAGAGGAAAAGGAGGCGTTCGATATTTCAGATCTCAAGGAGGATGTGCTCAGAATGGCCGTGCCCTGAATCATTCAAAAATCTTATTGATTTGATTCATTCAATTCCATTTGGGCAAGAGGGAGGCAGTGAGTCACCTGGGCTACGATGACTCATCAATTTTTTAAGGCGTAGATACCCCACTCAAAAATGAGATTAAAACTATTCTTCGACTTCAGTTAAACTTCAATCAAAAGTATTCATACGGCCCAACACTCGTCATACGACCATATGAGTTGGATAAAGTATGGCTCAGGCAATCTCAGAAATAGTTGACGGACTGTATTAATAGATTTGCAAGCCAACCTATCCAATCCTAACCCAATTGTTAAGATTCTTTTAGAGCTCCAGACGTACTCCATCATGATAAATTCACAACTGGCTAGCCCAAAAGGCCTCAAAAGCCTGGATTGGCCATCCAGTGGGAGTCCCTAACAAGACCCGAAGATGATCAATGGATTGGATTGGCAGGCTCGCAATATGTTTAAAGTAGATATTGGTCGACTGTCTAAGGGGTTCGGGAGTCACAAGTTAATTAAATCATATATACCAAACTCCAACAGTATCAGAAAACTGCAAAAGATGAGACAAAAGGGTCCCCGATACTTCCTAGAAGCGACTATTGAATCCAATCAGCTAACTTCAAACAAGGCAAACCATAGAGCAGGGCCATACAACATGACCCCCGTAAACCTCAAGACTACTCATAAATCGTCAGTCGACGCGCATGAAAAATAAAAACCTATAATTGGCCCTTAAAGACATAGGTAAAGGCATTAAATGATGTTTGGCAATAAAAAGAGCCTATTGTGCTAAAAAGTTTACCTATATGCCTATAACTAGAGCTGTACACGCTAACCCCAGCTCGAACTTGACTCGGTTCGGTCCTTGAGCTTATCTTGCTAGGTTGGCTCGGTTCGGTCAGTAGCTCGAGCCAGTTTGGCATTTTCTCAAATAGGTAGAATGCATCTTCAATTTCTTAGAGAATGTAAAACAATAACAATATTTTACAAGTATTTCATCAAACACCTAGAGAGCAATATCAAAATCAAAAAACCCGGGCGAGCAACATCAAAATCAAACAGTCGACGTATCCATTCCTTCCTCGCCAACACTTTGTTAAGTCATTTACTCAAACACCCGACGAGTAGCATTCATATCAAAATAACTGAGTCATCAGGCTGAATTGATCTGAGTCGAGTCGAGCTCAGGCAAGCTCGAACTCGGCTCAAAATTTTTTCAAGCTCTAAAAACCAACTCGACTCGGTCCGAATCCAATTTCGAGCTAAGGTGAGTCGAGCTTTTCCAAGTCGAATCGAGCGAGCTAACTGAGCTAACTTGACTAATGTACAACTCTACATATAACAGGCTCATTATAGGCCAGTTTAAGACCTATTTAAGGGCCACAATAATGAGCAATTGAAGGAGAGATAGTGGGTGAGAGAGGTACGAGTGCAAAGAGTGGTGATAGTGGTTTTAGCCAACTAGGAGGGTGCTAAGGTGAGCCGAAGCCAATGCCTCACCGCCAACTAGTAATTACATGTGGTTTTAGCCGACTAGGAGGGCGCTAAGGTGAGCCGAAGCCAATGCCTCACCGCCAACTAGTAATTACACGTGGTTTTAGCCGACTAGGAGGGCGCTGGGGTTGTACATTAATATGAGTTGAGTCAAGGTGGGCCAAGCTCGACTTGACTCGTTCGTGTTCTACTCGAGCTCGAGCTCGCCCTCGAGGTTAACATTGGAGCTTAGCTTGTTTGCCAAAGTTTTCGAGTCGAGCTCAAGGCAAGCTAGTGGATCGAGTCGAGTTGAGCTTACCTCAAGTCAAGTCGAGCCTATTTCCACTCTAATTTATTATATTTTTTGTTAAAAAATATAAATTAAAAGTTAACAATATTAAGTCTAAAATGTCTCACATGCCACAACACTAAGATAAAAAATGTGTCACATATACTATCTAGATACCACAAGTTGGTCCACAATATCATATCAAATTCAAATAGTGAAAATATATTAAAATATATAAAAGCTTAAACAAAAATTTAAAAGCTTACATTCCTTTAGGCAGTTTTAGATGTATTCTCATCTTCACTTCCATTCTCGTCCTTATATTCTTCTACATCAAAACTACTACTGCCCTAAACTGGATGTAACCAATCTTGTGTACATATCAGTGCTTCAACTGTTTTCGAGGCGTGTGAGCTTCGATACCTGCTAACAACCCTACTCCCCATGCTAAAAGTTGATTCTGATGCCATGATCGAAATTGAAATTAACAATATGTCTCATGCCATTACCGAAAGTCTAGGGTATTCACGAGAAGTACCAACATATAAAGTGAATAGCTCTTCAACTGTAGCATGAATAATGGTGGTCTCGCTTGAAATTCTTTCAGAACTAGACTAAAATTATCTGAAAATGTACCTAACCATTGTTATATTGTATCGTGGATCCATAACAACTACAATGATTATTAAGAAATGATAATCAGCCCAATACGTATTGAATTTCATCTGCATTCTTAGAGTCATCGCTTGTAAACAATTTGGGCCCTCATCAATACATTTTTTTACCGCGTCCATAATGAAAATATTTTTTGGAAGAAATTGATTTGTCATAGGATACTTATTCTCAAAACAAATCTCCGTGTAATCATAAAAAACTTTGAGAAACTAATGAACATGTTCAGCTTTCGTCCAGTCTTCATCACTGGGTACATATGTGTACATTTTATCACGTGCCGCAAGTTCAAGGAATGCAACTTTAAATTCTAAAGTTGTATATAATATTTCATAAGTTGAATACCAGAGCGTGCAAACATCCAACTTCATCTTCCTTTTAGATTTTAAATCCAAACATTGGATTATATTACTCCACGTACTTAGCCTTGAAGTTGACCCCCTCATATATTTAATCTTATCTCGTATGTTGGTGATCGTTGAGTTAATTGCTGTCAGTTCTTCTTGCATAATCAAGTTCAGTATGTGGGCACAACATCTGACTTTGAATATTTTACCTTCAAAGAATAAATTTCTATCTGCCTTGAATTGACTACATAAGAAAGAAACCAAAATGTTATTGGAAAATGTATTATCTAAAGTTATTGAAGAAATTTTCTTTTCGATGCCCCATTCAACAAGACAATTGTAAATGAAGTCCGACATTACCACACCAATATGAGGAGGATAAACGCAGCAGGAGTTTATAATTTTCTTTTGTAGTTTCCAATCTGCATCAACGAAGTGTGTAGTTAATCACATATATCCCTTTCTTTGATTCGATGTCGTCCACATATTCGAAGTCAAACTTATTCTTGATACAGATGCTAGAAGAGTTTTCAAGTTTTCTTTCTCAATCGCATACATCTTCATACACTCTCTTTTCACAGTAATACGACAGGCCTTCTCACATTTGAAATTAAAGAATTTATAAAATTCCATAAAAAATTTTCTTTTTACCATGCTAAATGACTTCTCATTAACTATCACCAATCTTATATACCACTCTTTCAACTTTTTCGGATCATACTTATAGGTGGAGAGTGTAGCTTGAGAGTCGTCATTTTTAGAAGCGGTAAATGAAAGCAGCTGTTAGACTCCACCCTTCGATGTTCTTGGTCTCTTCACACATTTATCAAGATGCCTCAAATAATGAGTTGTAGAAGAATCAAATACTTATTGTAAAGAGTTTTACAATACTTACATCTAATCTTGACTAAATCATCTAGTCGTGTGACCTCATAAAAAATTCACATACCACTGATCTTTTTTTCCCATTCATTGAACTTGAAGTTGTTTCAACCTTATTTTTTAATAAGTCTCCCTTCACAATAAGAGGAGATGTGACTGACGCACCAGCACCAGTGGTACTTAGGTTTTCCTCACCAATTATTTATAAATCAAAAGATAACAAGGGTAAGGTAAGATCAAGGCTTTTATAGGTTGAAGTAATAAGTCAATAACATTTATATGTATATATAAATATATATATATATATATATATAGTACAAATAATATCAAGCCCCTCCATAACTTGCAAGACACAAATATCTCAAATAGTCCCTTAATAAATAAATCTGTTAGGGTACATATATATACATAACTATATAATGTCCATAATTGTTTCAAAATTTGTTTACTATTTATCTATAAATATCTCATATATTCATATTTGTTTATATCTAGAGGTGTTAATTGTCTATCACATTCTGTAACATACAATGTACTGTCCTATACAGTTTACATGCGAGCCGAAATTTCAGCAGCACCTCCCCATATTCTCCAAACATATGTAAAATTCAATATTAATTAGTTGTCACATGTAATCCATTACACATGGATTGTGAAAACCAACTAGTAAAGAACCATATATCCAAAGAAAATATAAGAAGACACTACCAAAATTTTAACTACATGTAAATTGAAAATGATGACAAATTAAGTACATGGTATGATATTGAACTGTCTAAAATGACACAATTTAAGAATTCATAAAGAATAAAAATTTTCAGTCGAATGACTGTACTTGTTCAATATAAATTCCTAAATGGGGGGATACATTGCTAAACCATTAGGTGACCTAAATACTAATTAACAATATAAGATAATAAAGAATCACAATCATAAATATTTAAAGAACAAATATGTAAATATATAAGAAGAAGTTACTCCATACAACTATAAGTATAAAAGTAAAAAACTTAAGAACAGTAATGATATAATGCATTTATAGTAGGCAAGTTAAGTTAATGCATTATACTAGAAAGTTAAGTTAGTATATTTATTCAATACAACTACAAGTTTACAAGTAAAAAAATTAATACGTCTTTCATAGTTTTGATATTCTCTTGATCCGGGATTGGATCCATCATTTTCGTCGTTTGTACTTGGGCTGGTGGTATCCTCTCCAATATGCTCATTAACCTCCCCCTTAATCAGAAAGTAGGGAGACTTTTCCACCATACTCTTGTATAGATTTAGGTAGTTTTTTAAAACTTTTTTTTTTTGTGACCTGATATATACGAAGTACCCAAAATCTTGTAGAATGAGGCAAGTTTAGGAATAAACTTCGATGACTTCTTACTTGTCGAGCTTGGCTCTGCTTCTACGTCATGTTGTCGAGGAGCGCATCGTTGATATCTAGATACCTCTGCCTCTTTCTTGCTTAACTTCAATGCTATTTGCAATTGTTCTTCTTCCAATCTTCTCAATCTAGTTTCCTTCTCCTCTTCCTCTTCCCTACTAATTCTCTTCACTCTCTATTTCAGATTCTTCATTGATTAAAACAGGTCTGTTATGGCATATCTTGTGATTAGTTGTATTCGGTGTGGGGGAGGGGATGGAAGGCTTCTTGTTGGAGTCTACAAGAGCCTAGAATAAAACTCGTACCTCCCTTAATACTATGGAACATGGTTTTGCATCTCTCTCTCTCCCCCCCCCCCCCCCGATCAGATAAGTGTAGTCTAAGTCGATTTTTTTTGTTTACAAATCTGGCCCCACACAAATTGCATTGAATCTTCATTCTTCCAAAGTCTGGGGAGTAGACTTGGGAACCATAATTTCAAATATTTGTGGATGGATCATCTAAAGACATTGTTGCATACTATTTTGTTATAAGAGAAATATTGTTATAAGCAAATTAAAGAAAATCATGCAAATGTAATCTATAATCACAATTATTATAAATTTACAAATTATAATTCACTTAATACAAATTTAAAATTTATAATGAAAATCTAATTGAACCAACACCTAACCCAACCCAACCAGCATGCTACCCGCACCCAATCTAATTTAAAATTTGTTTTGTTTACAAATCTGGCCCCACACAAATTGCATTGAATCTTCATTCTTCCAAAGTCTGGGGAGTAGACTTGGGAACCATAATTCCAAATATTTGTGGATGGATCATCTAAAGACATTGTTATATACTATTTTATTATAAGAGAAATATTGTTATAAGCAAATTAAAGAAAATCATGCAAATGTAATTTATAATCACAATTATTATAAATTTACAAATTACAATTCACTTAATACAAATTTAAAATTTATAATGCAAATCTAATTGAACCAACACCTAACCCAACCCAACCAGCATGCTACCCGCACCCAACCCAGTAGTCCAGCGCCCAATCCCTAACGTAACCCAGCGCCCAACCCGACTCAACCTGACTCAGTGCCCAACCCCACCCAAATCAGCTCCCAACCTTGAAAGTGCTCTTGTTTGTCAATATACATGAGTGTTGAGTTTGTCATTTAAGTGAGCCCTACGTTGAAGACATCAAGCAAAGATGAAGGCATACGATTGATCTTAACAAGTAAACTAAAGCCTCATCAACCCAAAACAAACCCCGACAAATATATGCCCCCATAAAAACCTAACTTACCCAAAACTATTTCAAAAATCTTCTGGTAAGTTTGAGTTGTTTGCACTTTGAGTATTGGAAGAAGTATGAAACAAAAAGGTAAAATATATGCCATGTTGAATGCATCGAGTTGCAATCGAGGACATTTTCGATGCCATCGAACATCATTTGATTGCATCGAATACATGTCCATATTATCCACCAAAAAAATGAAAACATGCTGGGAATTGTTGATTGCATCAAATGTTGTTTAATGACATTGAAACTTATGTTTCGATGACTTCGAACGCATTTTGATTGCATCAACCTTGGGCTTGCTTCTTCCACAATCCAAATATACTCTAAGTGCTTCTCAATGTAATCAAACCCTTTTTTATGGTATTGAGAGTAAGTTATCGATGGCATCGAAGGCTGCTCGATTGCATCAAAACTAACTCCAGTTTGTTCAGCAAGCTTTCAAGGAAAATCTAATTTTCTTCGAGCACATCGAAGACCTTTCGATGTCATCGAAATTCAAATCTCAATGCATCGAAGGTCTGATCAATGGCATCAAACAAGGGACAAAACTGTCCAGTAACCTTTGTGTGTTTTCAAAAAGAATCCCGATGGCATTGAGACATCCCTCGATGGCATTGAAGTGCACGTCAATGACATAGAAGGATGCTCAATGAGATCGGACATAATCTGTCCTACACCCAATTGAATATCTTGTGTAAGAAGTTGATGCAATTGAAGAAGGTTCAATGATATTGAAATTCAAATTTCGATAACATCGAATACCCTTCCATAGCATTGACAATGTCAGATTTCTGCCCACTTTTTTACTGTTGGGATTTCAACTTTATAAATACACATGGTTTGCTTCTTGTAAAAGGAGCTAGAATTTAAGAGAGTTTGAAGAGTTGCTTCAAGAGTTAATATCCCCTTCCTTATTCCCTCTTTCCCATTAGAGTTCATCATTCAATCCTTGGCACAAACATTTACTCACATCTTCATTTCTTGGATTGAATTGTGAACTCTAGCATTCAATGAGTTTCCAAAAGCACTCATCATAGGAAAATCTTTGTGTTGGAACTCTTGAATGCATAACTCATGGGAATCTTCTGTGTTTAAATCATATCATCTAAATAGAGAAGAACAACCAAACCCTAAACCTCACAACCTCAGAGCATTGATCGAAGCATCATAAGCGGTTACAGTTCAAGGGAGCTAAGACTCTTCGTCAACATTGAAGATCTTCAAATTGTGTGAGAAAGGGGCTCACTCACTTATTTGTAAGTATAAGGAGTCCATTGAGTCTGAAGCACTTTCCTAGTGTAGGATTGGGATTTAGAGTTTGAGTGACAAACTCTCTAAGACCTCTTTATAGGCCTCCGACGGGAGAATACGTTGTCCTTGTGAAGGACGTGTTACCTTGTGTAGGCATAGGTTGCCTTGTGTAGGCTCCTAGTTGTGTCCTTGTGTAGGACTTGTCGCCTTGTGTAGGCACCTAAGGCAACCTTGTGTAGGTCCCTTAGTTAACCTTGTGTAGGTTGTGAAGGTTCATGGTTAACCTGATTTAAAACTATTGGATAGTAAAATCTGGTACACTCTAGGAGAGAGTGCGTCTGTCGGGAGTGGAGTAGGCAAGTAGTCGAACCACTCTACATGATTGTGTTTGGGATTGCTTTTTGTGCATTAATCTAATTATGCTTATGTCTATGAAATGATTATTTTGATGCATAATTTAGTGAATGCATAAGTATTGATAAGAATCACATCTCACACACTGTCATATATACTATCCTTATAAGCTTGTTTTTGTACATGTAAATCTTGTGTAAGCCTATGTGTTTGGACCCTCTATTGGCTTGGAAGCCATAGAGTTACTTTGCCTTACTCACTTTGATTAAAGTTAGGCATTATTTATTGTTATAGGAAAATAACTTTTGAAAAGTCCTATTCACCCCCCCCCCCCCTCCCCCCTCTAGGACACTTGGACATACTTCCATACTTCTATTATAGTGGTTCTATCGTAATTTCAAACCTGACTCAACGCGGCATCCAACTCGTACCCGGCTCAACCTGGCACCCAACCAAGCCCGACTAATGATAGTGCCCAACCAGACTCAACCCAGCGCCCAACCTGTGCCCGACCCAACCTGACACCCAACTCGCACCTAACCCAACCTGACTCGATGCTCAACCCAATCCCACCTGCACCGAACCCAACTCACAACCCACCTGACTTAACCCACCCACCCGACCCACCCCAAATCAAACAAATAATCAAATAATGAAATATTAAAAAATAGATAAATAAAATAATCAATAGATGATATAAAATGGGTTTGAATGTCACTTTTGTGGATGCTGAGAGAGAGAGAGAGAGAGGAGTGCTCTGCTCACTCGACAGATGAGATGAGTACTCGGGTCGGGCAGGTGCAGGCGGGCAGTAACAGGTTGGGTAAGGGAAAAGGAGGAAAAGGGATTTTTTATGTTTTATATATATATATATATATATATATATATAAAAGTCGAGTGATTTCGAGACGAGTCGAGTCGAGCTGTACTATACTCGAACTCGGCTTGTTTTCAAAATGAGTTGAGACCTATGGAGTTTAACTCGCCTCGAGTCGCCCTTCAAGCCGAGTCAATCCGAGATAAATCGAGCCGAGTCGAGCGAGCTTTTCGAGCCATCTTGACTCGTTTATAGCCCTCATTCTACCTGCCACCTCGAGTATTGCGGCTGAAACTCGAATGACCAAAATACTCTTAGAACTTTTCCTTTTTACCCTCTATACCATACCTCTCAGCCAATGGGAGAATGCCATGTGGCATTCCCATTCCCTCAATCAATCATAGCCCTTCACCTCAGCTTTTACCCTTAAACTTCACTAAAATCCCCAAAATGACACCCACTTCAACTATAAATACCTCTCCCCTCTTCATTTCATACATCTATCATCCATTACACACCTATTCTTTACACCACACCCTTGAGAGAGAGGGAGGGGGGAAAGCTACCATTTTATACATCCACTAAGGGGTAGAGAGAGAGAGAGGAAAAAAAAAAGGAGAAGTCATTCTGCCTATAGGCTAACCTAAGCAATCCGAAAGTGCCGATCAAGCTTCCTCCTCAATCCTTATGGCACTCTATCCATCCACCACCCCCTCATTTCTCTCTTGGCGGAAACCCAGGCCACGAATAAGTTACATTCATTATTTTCATCATTCTCACATCTAGAATTTGCAACATCACATCCTCTTCAAACACCCCTGCTCTTCTAGTTTGATCGAGCATATGCTCTAGAGTTTGCCAGTTTTTTGGATTCTGCCACTTCATAAACTTAATTGACTAGTTCATTTTTTTCTTTCTTGTCCCTCTCAGGTAAACAGGTGTTGGTAGATCGCTTATATTCAATCCTGAGTTGGACACTATCATTATTCACCATCATATATTATTCATCAAATTTTGTTTTTATTCTTTTCTTCTCTCTGAGGTAAATGGGTATTGGCAAATCGCCTGCGTTCGATCTCTCATTCCTAATCCTAATTTTAACACCATCATACATTATTCATCCGTTCTTTTTTTTTGTCTCTAAGGTAAATGGGTACTGATAAATCGCCATGTTCAATTTCTCACTCCCACTCTTGAGTTGGACACCCATCATTCCTCCATTCATTTTACTTTATGCAAAGCTAGGTCAATCGAGTCTCTTGAAATTTGTTAAATCCCACAAAGTAAAGATCACATTCACATGCGGGTTGAGAAGATGCCTAACACCTTCCTTCTTCGTCACCGAAGTCCCCTACTTACAATCTTAGGTCGCAAATCAGGAGTCATTACAAAATAGGGAATCATCGGCTTCTCTATTTTCTCAATGAATCTGCAGGCTCTAGCTGACTGTGAAAATCTGAGTTAATTGGCTAATGGCGACTCTAAATAAAATATTTCATATCTCGAGTCAAACCATGAGATGCCATGAGTGGAAAGTCCAAAAAAGGCCTTCACGAACGCAATCCCATTGTTCAACATTCACACCACCATAATGTATGTGTCTTATCCACATCACCCATCCCTTCCACCAGTTAATTTAGGGCATGAACCGGAAAAAAAAAAGAGGCAGATCCAAAGCTCATGTGGACTATGCCATAAGAAATAATGGGAATTGAATGCCTACTATTGAAAACTTATTGTGGGCCTTTGAAGTTTTTTATCAAGCGTATATTTATGTTTTCCCTTTATTCATGAATACGTGATCTTATGAATAGGTTGGAGGCAAATGAACATCAATGTGGGTGCTAAGAAGGAAACAACTTTCAATTGTGGAAGTCTTTAGGACCACTGTTTCTTAAGGTGTGGTCCAGTTAAGCTTTGGATCTGCCTCATTTTTAGGCTCATGCACTAAAATGTGCAAGTAAAACAAATGGATGGTGTGGATAAGTCATATACATAACAATGGGCCCACAATTTAGATCAAACAAATGGAGTAAGCCATTATTACCTACTTACCTTTATTTACCAAGGTAATATGAAAATCAAACAATCCCTAAAGGTAGCATAATCTTATTGCATTCGGAAATGTGCCAATTGGAGAAAACTTCAGCCAACCACACATGTTCTTCAATAGATATTGCTTACACTTAGCCTGACGCAGTTCAGATCAATGAATGAGAAGTTGCCACATGTCGACACACTCAAAAGAAAGACAAGTGAGAAACATACTTGCACCATTAGGAGTGACCATTGGTGCCTATCTCTCCAATATATGCATCCCACCAAAGAACCGAATGCTCTGAGTCATATGCATAGCCAGGTCCTGAAAAGGTGGTAATCTCTTATATGCACGTGATCGATGGATGCAAGGGACGCACAATCCTTAGCATGCACAAGAAGTTTCTCAAGATCTACTGTTACCAGATTCTTCATAGCCAGTAAATGCATAGCATGGTCGTCCGATTAACCCAAAAGTGAATTTTTCCTACAAAAACATCCAAGATCTTCTCGGTGGTCGTAAGAAAGTTGGAGCGAATGGTGAAAAGATATTAAAAAATTGAAGCAGATCATCTACGATGGCATAACCCAACAAGGACTCCAAATCCGAGTAGGATACAATCGCTTTGTAATCAAAAGATTCATGTATAAGTCACGAGACCTTAGTCACGTCCACCGACTCTCAGAAACTTATAAAAATAGTACTCGAAGAAGTGCTTAGGGACCTCACCAATACAAATCAATCAATCTCTTTTTAGCTATATGTTACTTATCCCTTTCTTCCTTCATGGACACATATTAGTTTCGCTTCTTAGCTTAGTTCATCCACTTCTATCCAGCCATGCTGCGGTAAGTTCGAAGCCATAAATTCTTAGCTTAGTTTCTCTATTATACATCACATCATTGCAATACGTGCATTATAGTTTAAATATTTATGACCTAGTTGTTGAATTCCCAGATTACTAAGTTCTTACTTGGTACATCTCTGGTCATGTCCTGCGGACTTCACACCATGACCGTCTCACAACCGTCTGATTTTTTTCACGATCGTTTTACTAGCACATACCGCCATATGATTTTTCTTCTGCTTATTTTTTTCTTTTCACCAATTGTACTTATCTGATATCCCAATCAATAAAATCAGCGGCCCATCCTTTATTCTTAGTTTATCTGTTTATCTTTCTTTATTGCTTTATTAAGAAACATGGTCTATGTTGTCACCATTGATAGAAAAGTCCTTAAGTCTTTAAGGAAAAAAAAAATCTCATTCAGAATGACTAACTCTCCCATTCTAAAATTGCTTGAATGCTGCAACAATCGGTGAATGAACAATCAGGACAATCTTCACATATTTGGTCATAATTCAGCTAGTTCGGCACTTAGGGTCACAAGCGTCCAGTTCGATTTGAGTCGAGCACGACTTTGGCACGCCCGACACCTATTTTAATCGCACATCTTTAAATGAAATCAGGTCATTCATTATATGTGTGGCCACATGTTCGGATTGAACAACAACACTATTTTTCAGCTCTCCTGGTGGGACGAGGTGTGTTAAATCGTAATTTTTCAATAAAATAATATGGTTGCTCAATGAAGATCAAAGGCTAGTAATCCTCCTGAGACTGCGATCGAACCACAAGATGAGGGACATCAGGTAGAACCCGTAGACATGGAAACAATATCTTCTTCCTAAGCGAATGTTATGTTGGATGATGTTATAGAAACCCTCTGCGACGTGCGAGGGGTCATGCAGTAGATGACAGACCACAACAGGGCCCAAGTAAAAAAACATCATCAGGTTCTTCAGAGTCTACCTCAAAAGATTCCCAACTGTGGAAAATCTCCAACTTACCAAAATTTTCTAGTGGACTTAAAGGTAGAACAACTGGCTAAACCCCCTATAGAATAAACCCCAAGTGCAGAGCTGCAAGGTAGTTTTATTCAGTGAAACCGAGATCGAACCCATAGAGACTTATATTTGTGCGTTTTCTAAAATACTTTAGAACCAGAACTAGAGCGAACTATGGATTTGATTTTTAAGAATTAATGATTGAAACTAAGATAATTTAAAGAGAAAAATTAATATAGCAAAGCACTATAGCGCTAAGAATCTACTTATAGTCATTCTTAATGTCTAATTCATTGATTCAATTAGATCACTCAACTGGAATTGAAATCTTATCTTATCCAGCCGAATAATAGAGCGGTTAATTCATCCTTCACAATCTAAAATAGATTTGAACTTTAATTGATTTGGTTCCTACATAATGCACCAAAGTATTGATCACAGGGAATTCAAAGCATCTATCGTGCCCTTAGGCCCCGTTTGTTAATTCTAAAGTCTAAAGCCTGAATCTGAAATCTGAAGCTGAATCTGAAGCCTAAAGCTTGAATCTAAAATCAAAGTCAGAAAACTTGTTTGGTAATTATGGCTGAAGTCTGAAAATTAAGTACTGAATTTGAAACAATCTGTTTGTTAACAAACATATGAATTGTTTGAAATATGTTGATTTGACACATTTGCCCATATCTCCTGTTTGGAAATATTTTACATTATAAAGAAATAATTTTTTATTAAATGAAAATAAAATTATTCTATTTAATTCAAATAAACTATAAAATACTTAATAGAAAATTAAAATATCATTATTCTTGAATACAGATTGTAAATTAATGATTTGTATGTATAAGTGTGGTGGAATTTTTTGGGATAAAGATATAAAATGATATGTAAAAAATGAATGAACTGAATGGATGAAACACATACATCATGGGGCCTCACAGCACTGAGCTGGGGGAGTAGCCAATTCGTTGATACGTGGATACGTGTCGTGCGAAGACGCTCCTCGAGGTCGGCCTTGTATGAAGGTTTCAAAGGAGAACAAAGTTACATGGGCCCTACAATAATGTATTTATTATATCCGAACCGTTCATAAATTTTTTAAGATTATTTTAGAGCATTGTCCAAAAAATGAATCATATCCAAAACTCAAATGGACCACACCAAAAATAGCAGTGGGATAATGATTTTCACCGTTAAAAAATTCGCCGGGCCCATTATAACGTTTATTTTCCATCTAATGTATTCATAAGGTCAAAAATATCTAGATGAAGAGGAAAAACAAATTTCATATTGATCCGAAACTTCTATGACCCCAAAAGGGTTTCAATGGTACACGTTCAATCCCCTACTACTTTTTGCAGTGTGGTCCAGTTTATCTTTATATATGTCTTATTTTTCAGCTCAAGTCTTACGACGAGCTCGCAAAATGGATAGACGGTTTGGATATAACAAATACATCATGATGGGACCCACAGAACTTGCTTACGTCAATCCACCAGCCAATCCGCTTCCCAATCCCGTCCCTGACTCGGACGAAGATTCCTCCCGGAAGTGTAACGACCTTGGAATTTTTGTGCTAATCTTTCCTTAAGTAGTTGTTCTTGGGGTAATTAGCGCTATACTCGATTGCTTGTGAAATTCGCATCAATCACTTTAAATTGTATCTGCATGGCTCTAAACATGTAGATTAGTTAGCGCTACGTTACTCTGAAATCTGGGATCCATCGCTAAATCCAGTTGTTCTGGGGAATTTTTGGAAGATCTGGATCGGACCTGGACCGCGCGTCGAAAGTCCGATGGCGATGATCTTAGGCTGTTGCGGTCACCGAGTTGGGCTTGACCATCACCTCGAAAATCAAGTCCATGTGATGTTCTGGGTCGATTTGCTTGAGCTCGGAGTGAAGAGTGTGAGAACGGTTGGAATTTAATAAGTTTTTATGAAATCTGAGTCGTGTCGCTTGCGCGATAATTTTAAGCTATCTGACCGTTGGATTCTGACCCAATTTCACCCTCTGATCAGGGAAGTTGGCCCGGGCATATCCTAGTGCTTGTGGACCTGATCGAGATCCCGTGACCGTTGAATTGGGTGTGGTCCACCACGGCTGATCTGAAGAGCCGATCGGTACGAAAACTCAGCTTGACCTAGATCCATGGTCAAGGAGCTTAAGTCCGACCTTTCGTGGTTATAGGCCCACCAGAAGTGCTTCGTTGGATCGAGAAAGGCTTACTTTGGTTATAACCTAAGTATACCTTGACCCTGGGGTTATTTTCATCAAGAATAGGCCTATTTATAGTCCTTAAACCCTAGCTCTCTTTTCCATACGATTTTCTCTAACCCTAGCTTGGAAAGGGAGTGGAAAAGAGAGAAAGTGAGAGAGATAAGTTGGTGAATCATCTTGGATTCTTCTTTGTTCTTCTTCATCTTTGAACCTTCACTTTGAATCGTTATTCTGACGGTTCTGAGTTCTTTTGGGGTAAGTTAACCTAACCCTAACCTGTGTTAGAGCTTAGATTAGACTTGGTATTGTTGTATCTCATTTCTATCCTTGTTTTAGAGTATTCTATCGCCGTTGACGAAGACAACTCGTCTAAATCAGTTCGGTGTTCATTCTTTGCTTAAGGTGCGGACTTTAAGTGTATAGGTTATGGTTTTCAAGGCTTTCAATGTCAGTTAGTGATTTATTCTTGTTATGGATGAGATTTCACATGCCAAATGTCGTGTTTACATTGCTTTCCTGATATGCATGTGCTATATTGAGATTTGTGTATTCTATGTGTATTTATAAAGTACCGTATACGTATAAAATATGCACTTGTGTTTGCCATGATTATTTGTCATGTATGTATGCTAGATACATGTATGACAACTCCTTAGTAAAAGGAATTGTCAAAATGCATGTATTTCAACATACGTCATGTATGTTGTTCCATGTACGCTAAGTGTTTGTAGAAATGCATGAATGATCTAAAGTGTAACTTATTACACTAGTTGCGGGCGTTGAGAAGTGATCCTCAACACTCCTATTGATGCTCATGATTTCTTTTATGCAAGTTACATTCCAAGTTATTTAAATTCAAGCATCTCCTATGCTTATATTTATGTTAAGTTGATATTCTTCAAATGTGTATGTACCATGATTTGAGTTGTTGTTCCATTACTGTTTTACATTCCACATGAGTACCTGTAGTAGTGTAATGTGTTTGGGACTATGCCTTAGTCCAGGAAATCGGTAATTGACCCTATGTTCGTGGTTGAGATTGCTTTCGCCACGTAGGATGTATTAGATGAACCTGAGCCGTATTAGAGTTGGCGGCAGTGGTTTGGCCACGTGGAGTGTTTGCGCACTCTATGTCGTTCAATTCAACGTGCGCTCGTGCTAGTCGAGTTCGTCAAGTAACCCGATTGTCCGATGTATGTTCACCATGTATTGGATGCTACTGTTTGAATCTAGGGTACCGAACTTACCAGTGAAATCCTATTAACTATGGTACTTGATCCGCTAAGACTCATGAGCCGGACATGGTGGTATGGGACACCGTGGTCGAGCTGTCGGCCTACACTGGGGTGACGAGCCTCCCCGTAGTGACCAGTGAGCAACTAAACTCGTGAGCCGATTATGGTGGTATGGGACACTATATTCGTGCTGTCGGCCTACATTGATTGGTGACGAGCCCTTTGTAGTGACCTCGAGCATACCTGGATACCGCAAGGAGGTGACGAGCCGAACTGTGGTAGTAAGGGCATGAAAGGCGTGCATTGATTGGTGACGAGCCCTTTGCTACGACCTCAAACATATGATCGTATGAGATGTCTAGGATTGACGACCCTAGTATGGATTACTGTTTGGATGGTGATATGAGGAAGGTATCTTAGCTTCCCAATCCTGCTGTGTGAAATGGACTAATAACAACTTGGTAATCATATCCATGCACCGCATTTGCATGTGTTTTGTAGATGTGGCGCACTTTGAGGCGATGTCATGCGTAACGTAAGATGAAGACGCTGAGGGTGTACGCGTGAGGGCACGGATCATATTGCATATATCCTTGCATTAACAAGAGTACTTAGGTTTTATTTAATTGTCTTGCTTTATCATTACTGTTTGATTGAACTGATAACATGTTAACCAGTGCCTTATTGTTCCACTGAGTTGATCACTCACTCCCACGTTTCTGGGGCGGTGTTAAACACCCACCAGACTCTGTCTTAGGCTCTGATGTTGCAGATGTGGATGCGACTTCTGAGGCAGAGCGGGAGCTGGATGATGATGAGGCTGCCTTCTCTTATATGCAGTTTTCAGACGGGTTCTAGCGAGCCTCGGTCTGATGTGCGGGATTATGGGATTATTTTTGGGAACTTAAATGATGTAATTTGATACTTATAATTTCGTTAAATAACACTTTTATACGACCTGGTTTGTATATGTACTCAGGGATTTACACTTGTACACATATTTTCCTATAAGTCTTTCGCTTGCTTTATTCACTTATCCCTGAATCATATCTGTGTTTTGGCTTAATCTATTCCATGTTTTATCACTAATTCAGTCAACATACATCCTTCATTAAATATGTTGCATAAGTGATGTTTTGGAACTCGGGAGCTGAGTTATGCTCGACCCCCGAATTTCAGGGCGTTACAAGTTGGTATCAGAGCATGATCTGGATTAAACTAGACCTGGGTTATGGTCACACACCGTACGTTGTCGCCACTTTAGTGTATTTGGGTGCGGGTCTATCATCAATTTTGTGTTTGTGCTCCGTGGTTTCTATCGGCAAAAGTTTCCTGAAAACCTTCGCCGAGATCGAGTCTGTACTCTTACCTGATCACACACAGCGACCCGAAACCTTTCCTAGACCCTCTATTAATGAGTTTAGATGGTCTATCCTCCCCTTTTCACCTTTAAACCTTCAAGAAATCGTTATTTGAATCAGATTTCTGCCAGAATGACCCGATAGGCGTCAAACTACGCAAGGGGCCAATCGGGGCATTTTCTATGGGACCCAGGGGGAACCACATCATTTAGACCATGGGGGACCAGGAGGGCCTTGCCAAAATGGTGAGGCATCGCCGGAATGTCCAGAGACCGGCGATGCCATCTCCGGTTCGGCGAGGGTCGCCGGTCAACGGGCCTGACCGGGCGGGCAGCAGCGGGCCGACGCTCCATAGGCCTTGTGTGGCCCACCCCTCCACGGTTTCACCTTTATATCCCTTTCTTTTACCTATTTCCTTCATAAAGCTCTCTCCCAAGCTTTCCCTTTCTTCAAAACCCTCTCCAAAACCTCTCAAATCCCTCTCAAATCTTCTTCTTCCTCCATTTTTCGTGCAAACCCATCACCCCATCTTTAAATCCTCCCTCCCATTGCTGATTTCTCTTTCTTTCCTTCTCATTTGAGCCCTTGCATTCCCTATTTGGCTAATAGTTGTGTGGAAGCTTCACCATCTTCCTATTTCTCTCTTTCTCTCATTTCTCATGGCCCTCTTTGAGATTGTGACGGCCATCTTTTCCATTTCTTCCCTTCTTTCCTTGATGGGGAAGAAGAGAGTGCCCGTGGATGAAGCCGGGCCAAACCGCCTAACCCGTGCACGGAGGCCGAGAGGTGCCGCCGCTAGCATGTCCGCCACACGTGAATTCCAGACGAAGCGGGACCTTGATCCTCAAGCTCCCGTTAGTAGGACTTTGTTGGCGGAGTTGTCGCATGGAGTCTACGAAGGCCGTAGAGTCCTTTTTGAGGCTCATGTTGACCCGCGGCTCTTTGGTGAGTTTTTCTTCTTGGAGCGCCTAGAAGGGGCTGGTTGGGGTCCCTTGTTCGAAGGCGAGTATCGCGCGAATGTTAGCACTGTTCGGGCCTTTTATGCCAACATTCTGGAGCCTTCGCTGGAGCCTCTGCAGTTCAAGATTTCTTGTGGCAGCGGTCGAGTGGGTATTGTCAATGTTGTTTTGATATCCCAACTCCTGAAGGTGCCACTTGGTGAAGTGCATGCCAGCGAGAAGAATGTGGACAGTGTGCGCGAGAGAGATCGTCGCACCCGATCCTTGTGTGGTCGTCTGGTTGAATGGCAGCCGATTAGGAGTCTTCTGGTTTCTTTCATGATGGACGACTTCCGTTTGCTTCACCACATATTTACATTCAATGTATATCCAAGGTGGAGCAACCGCAGCGAGTGTACACGCCTGATGGTGGATTTTCTGTATCAGGTGGGGCAGGAAGCGAAGTTGTGTGTGCCGACGTACGTCCTGCGCCCGATTATTCTCATCGCTCGTTCGAGTAGAAGGACCGAGTCGCTTCCCTTTGGCCGCCTCATTTACAAGATTGCACATGAGTTTGGCTATATAGGCTTGGAGTTGAGAAGCTGATTCCTGTTTGTTACATCAATCTGAGGACTCTTAAGCTGATGGAGGTTGGTTCTGGTCGGCTTGCCTCAGAGGGTGAGGCTGAGTCTGAGAGCGATGATGAAGAGAGTTATGATGAAGGTGGTGTGGAGTCTGGGGAAGAAACAGAGCTAGACGAGAAAGAGTTTGAGGCATAGGATTCGAGTGATAGCTCTCCTCCTGTGGCGCCAGAGCAGGGCGCAGAGCAGACTGCCAGAGAAGCCCATCTTACACGGCTTGAAGAAGGGCAGGCTGTTTTACGCCAGGATATGGTTGATCTTCGAGCCCTTGTTAAACATAAGTTTAAGAAGGTGTCTCGGACTCTGAAGTCTATCCTGTGTTGCTTGCAAGATAAGGGTACTCCGACTCCATCTCCTGATTCCGACGAGTAGCTGTCGTCGTGGCCGTCTTTTGCTTTGTTTGTGTTTCTTTCTGTGTGTAGCCGTTATTGGCTTGTAGTTGGAGTGTTGTAGTTGTGGTAGTTGTTTGTGGTGGTTGTAGTTGTTGTGGTTGTTGAAGTGTTAGATGTTGTTGTTTTCATGCTTTCCTAGTCGTGATTCATGTATTGCTGCACTACTTGTATTACGACGATTTTGATTAATGGAATGCTTGTTGTTTGTCTTTGGAGCTGTGCTGTGTTGTTGTGTGGATGGATTGTGTGACTTAGAATCTGACAGGTTGCATCCTCTGATTGAATGTAGGGATGCCTCCTAAGGGTTCGAAGACTTCGGCCCGTCTCTCTCTCGGCGTGTTGCTCGGGTTCCTCCCTTGAGCGATAGCCGGTCAGATCCGCAGGCGGGTCCATCTAGTGCCGGTGTTGGGTCGACACGATGGCTCCTCCAGTCACACCCTCGGTTCTCGAGCCGAGCCGTGCACCTTCGTCGGCTCGCCTGTTGATAGGTTTGAGCGGATGATGCTGTTGATGCAGCAGATTCAGCAGCAGTAACAGCAGCAGCAGGAGTTCCTCTCTTCCATGGCCGGCATCTTTGCTCAGTCGGTGGGCGACTCCAACTGTTTCACCTATGCCTCCATCTGGAGTGCCAAGCGGCACATTCGAGCGATTCCAGCGCTTGCGACCTCCTACTTTTGCGGGTTCTCATAGACCCGAGGAGGCCGAGTATTGGATAGACCGCATCTCTAAGATGCTGAGACCGCTGCACTGCTCTGAGGTCGAGCAGGTTGAGCTTGCCACTTTCATGTTTGAGAAGGAGGCCAATCTGTGGTGGGACAGTGTGCTTCGCACTGTCAATGAGGATTTTGTTTGGTCGTGGCAGGCGTTTGAGGCGCGCTTCCACGAGAAGTATTTCCCGGTGACGTACCGACATGAGAAGGAGAGTGAGTTCTTTTGCCTCCGCCAGGAAGGGTTGTCGGTTACGGAGTATGAGAACCGGTTTACTGAGTTGGGGCGGTATGTTCCTTTGATCCTGGGTGATCAGCCGATGAGGATGCGGTGTTTCTCTGAGGGACTGAGACCTGAGATCCGATCGAAGATTTGCTGTGCTAGCATTTCTTCTTATGCGGAGCTGGTGAGCATGTCCTTATGAGCAGAGCAGGACGGAGATAGAGCGTCCCGCATGCGAGCACCGATGGTTCCTAGGCCGCGACCGGACTTTTAGGGTGCACCTTTCCTTGGCAAGAGGCCGCGAGTTAATTCTCCTCCTAGGCGTTCAGCACCGCCCGCTCAGCAGATGAGAGCTGATCTTAGATGTTCTTATTGTGGGAAGGTGGGGCACTTGGACCGTTTTTGCTTCTCCCGTATGCGAGCCAGTGGTTTTACTCCACCGCAGAGGGTTAGCCGTCCGATGCCTCAGGTTATTTCTACTCCTCCTCTTCGATCAGCGCCAGCTTATCCATCCTTCAAACCTGCAGTTCCTGGTTTCAGGCCACCTCAACGGCCCATGGTTCCTCCTCCGAATCTTCAGCAGCAGGCTCGTGTTCATGCGCTTTCAGCTGAAGCGCCTATGTCTGACTTGGTGCCGAGGTCCTTTGAGGTGACAGCGCACATTGAAGGTATTCCCGTTTCTGTGTTAGTGGATACAGGGTCCACTACTTCTCTTATATCTTATGCGGCAGTTAGGCGTTTGGGTTGGAGATCTGTTCCTATGCAAGGAGTGATGCTTACTACCGCTACGGGGATTTCCTCTGCTTTGGGCAAGCGTTGTATGGATTATTTGGTTGATCTGGGAAGTGGATCGATCCGTGTTGATTTGTTAGTCGCACCGCTTTATCACTACGATGTTATTATAGGTATGGATTGGCTCACGAGGATACGAGCTGAGATTGATTGTGAGGCGAGATCAGTGACGATCCATGGACCTGAGGGCGAGACTGTTACTTTCTCGGTTCAGGTCAGTTACCCTCTTCGTATTGATTTTTATTCTTCTCTATTGGAGAGTTCGGCCGATCGGCGTTGGTTAGTACGCCGGTAGTTCAGGAGTTTGAAGATGTGTTTGAGTCGATTCCTGGATTACCTCCTCAGCGTGAGATTGATTTTGCTATTGATCTTATGCCTGGTGCGGCGCCCATTTCTTTACCCACCTATCGTATGCCTCCGAGTGAAATGAAGGAGTTGAGGAAGCAGATAGATGGTTTGCTGGAATTGGGTTTTATTCGGCCCAATGTGTCTCCTTGGGGAGCACCTGTTCTGTTTGTGAAGAAGAAGGATGGTTCCTTGCGATTGTGTATTGATTATCGCAGGTTGAATTTGGTAACTGTGAAGAATAAGTACCCTTTGCCCAGGATTGATGATCTGTTTGATCAGTTGAAGGGGGCACGGTACTTTTCGAAGGTTGATCTGCAGTCAGGGTATCATCAGTTGCGCGTCAAGGATGGGGACGTGCAGAAGACCGCTTTTAGGACCAGCTTCGGCCATTATGAGTTCCTTGTGATGTCGTTCGGTCTAACGAACGCACCGGCCATGTTCATGGATCTGATGAACAGGGTGTTTCGGCCATTCTTGTTTCGATTCGTCATTGTCTTTATCGATGACATCTTGATTTATTCGGCGAGCCGGGCAGAGCACGAGGAGCACTTAAGAGCGGTTTTGGATACTCTTAGGGAGCAACAGCTTTTCGCACAGTTCAAGAAGTGTGATTTCTGGAAAGAGGAAGTCAAGTTCCTGAGACATGTGGTGTCCAAGGAAGGAATAGCCGTCGACCTTGCCAAGGTAGCTGCAGTGAAGGACTGGAAGCAGCCTGGTTCAGTTACTGAGGTGAGGAGTTTTCTGGGTCTAGCAGGCTATTATCGACGCTTTATTCAGGACTTCTCGAAGATTGCCAGACCGTTGTCGCCGCTGACACGGAAGGATTTGAAGTTTGCTTGGAGTGAGCAGGGGGAGTTAGCTTTTCAGGAGCTGAAGGACAAATTGACGTCTGCCCCTGTGCTAGTATTGCCAGAGCAAGGGGTTAAGTATATTATTTATATTGACGCCTCTCGCGTTAGCCTGGGTTGTGTCCTTATGCAGAAGGACAGGGTGATTGCTTATGCTTCGCGTCAGTTGAGAAAACACGAAGAGAATTACCCTACGCACGACATGGAATTAGCAGCTGTCATATTCGCGTTAAAGCTTTGGAGACATTACCTCTATGGTGAGGAGTTCGAGCTCTTTTGCAACCACAAGAGCCTTAAGTATATTTTCACGCAGCGTGATTTGAATATGAGGCAGCGCAGATGGATGGAAACATTGAAGGACTTTAAGTTCGATGTTTCTTACCATCCTGGCAAGGCGAACCTTGTGGCAGATGCGTTAAGTCGCAAGAAGGCTGTTGAGTTTGCGGCTCCGCTGATGATAGCAGAGTGGGATATGTTGGAGTTCGTGCGCGATTTTGAGCAGAAGCTTACGGTGGTTGAGCCGTATGAGGTTATCGCACACATTCGTGTACAGCCCGTTATCGACGAGAGGATCGTTGCAGCTCAGGCAGATGATGAGCTTTTGGTGAAGATGAGGCAGCGGGTTGGTACAGATGAGAACTCCGACTGGAGTGTTAGTTCTGATGGGGGCCTACGTTTTCGTGGCCGGTTATGTGTTCCTGACATCCCTGACTTGAGACGTGAGGTTCTCGAGTTAGCCCATAGTTCTAAGCTTGCGATGCATCCAGGTAGCACGAAGATGTATCAGGATATGAAGAGGTCTTATTGGTGGGACAATATGAAGGTCCAGATTGCTGAATTTGTTTCTCGTTGTCTCACGTGCCAGCAGGTCAAGGCAGAGCATCGCCGACCTCCTGGGTTGTTGCAGCCCATGCCCATAGCTGAATGGAAGTGGGATTTCATCTCTATGGATTTTATTTCTGGGTTGCCGAGGACGAGGAAGGGATTTGACTCTATTTGGGTGATCGTCGATCGATTAACGAAGTCGGTGCATTTCTTACCGATCAGAGTCACTTACTCTACAGACGAGTTGGCTAGGTTGTATATCAAGGAGATAGTGCGTCTTCATGGAGTTCCCCTGAAGATTGTGTCTGATAGAGACACGCGTTTTACATCTATCTTCTGGACTCGTATCCAGGAAGCAATGGGTGTGAAACTGAAGTTCAGCACCGCGTTTCATCTGCAAACAGATGGGCAGACAGAGCGCGTGAATCAAGTCCTGGAGGATATGTTGCGAGCTTGTGTTTTGGATTTCAAAGACAGTTGGGATGATTGTCTTCAGTATGCAGAGTTCGCATATAATAATAGTTTCCAGGCGAGTATCGGCATGGCTCCCTATGAGGCGTTGTATGGTCGCCCGTGCAGAGCACCACATTGTTGGGCAGAAATTGGTGAGCGTAGTTTGCTTGGCCCAAAGTTGGTGCAGGTGACTTCAGAGAAGGTTAACATCATTCGACGTCGACTTCTGACAGCGCAGAGCAGGCAGAAGAGTTATGCTGATATGAGGCATCGACCGCTTGAGTTTGAGGTTGGAGACCATGTTTTTCTGAAGGTCTCTCCTATGAAGGGAGTTCTGCGGTTCGGTAAGAAGGGGAAGCTGACGCCGAGATTTATTGGTCCATTTCAAGTTCTGGATCGAGTGGGAGCGGTAGCATACCGCCTTGCTTTGCCCACACCTCTTGCGGGCGTGCATAACGTATTTCATGTTTCTATGCTGAAGAAGTACGTTCCTGATCCTTCGCATATTATCAGTTGGGAGCAAGTGCAGTTGAGTGAGGATGCCACTTATGTACTGCGACCGACGCGTATTCTCGACAGGAAGGAGCAGGTATTGCGTAGCAAGGTTATCCCTCTTGTGAAGGTGCTATGGACGCATCATGGTGTGGAAGAGGCTACTTGGGAATCTGAAGCTGAGGTCAGGAAGACCTACCCTCTGATCCTTGAGGCTTATATGAAGGTATGAATTTCGAGGACGAAATTTTCTTTAAGGGGGGTAGATTGTAACGACCTTGGAATTTTTGTGCTAATCTTTCCTTAAGTAGTTGTTTTTGGGGTAATTAGCGCTATACTCGATTGCTTGTGAAATTCGCATCAATCACTTTAAATTGTATCTGCATGGCTCTAAACTTGTAGATTAGTTAGCGCTACGTTACTCTGAAATCTGAGATCCATCGCTAAATCCAGTTGTTCTGGGGAATTTTTGGAAGATCTGGATCGGACCTGGACCGCGCGTCGAAAGTCCGATGGCGATGATCTTAGGCTGTTGCGGTCACCGAGTTGGGCTTGACCATCACCTCGAAAATCAAGTCCATGTGATGTTCTGGGTCGATTTGCTTGAGCTCGGAGTGAAGAGTGTGAGAACGGTTAGAATTTAATAAGTTTTTATGAAATCTGAGTCGTGTCGCTTGCGCGACGATTTTAAGCTATCTGACCGTTGGATTCTGACCCAATTTCACCCTCTGATTAGGGAAGTTGGCCCGGGCATATCCTAGTGCTTGTGGACCTGATCGAGATCCCGTGACCGTTGAATTGGGTGTGGTCCGCCACGGCTGATTGGAAGAGCCGATCGGTACGAAAACTCAGCTTGACCTAGATCCATGGTCAAGGAGCTTAAGTCCGACCTATCGTGGTTATAGGCCCACCAGAAGTGCTTCGTTGGATCGAGAAAGACTTACTTTGGTTATAACCTAAGTATACCTTGACCCTGGGGTTATTTTCATCAAGAATATGCCTATTTATAGTCCTTAAACCCTAGCTCTCTTTTCCATACGATTTTCTCTAACCCTAGCTTGGAAAGGGAGTGGAAAAGAGAGAGAAAGTGAGAGAGATAAGTTGGTGAATCATCTTGGATTCTTCTTTGTTCTTCTTCATCTTTGAACCTTCACTTTGAATCATTATTCTGACGGTTCTGAGTTCTTTTGGGGTAAGTTAACCTAACCCTAACCTGTATTAGAGCTTAGATTAGACTTGGTGTTGTCGTATCTCATTTCTATCCTTGTTTTAGGGTATTCTATCGCCGTTGACGAAGACAACTCGTCTAAATCAGTTCGGTGTTCATTCTTTGCTTAAGGTGCGGACTTTAAGTGTATAGGTTATGGTTTTCAAGGCTTTCAACGCCAGTTAGTGATTTATTCTTGTTATGGATGAGATTTCACATGCCAAATGTCGTGTTTACATTGCTTTCCTGATATGCATGTGCTATATTGAGATTTGTGTATTCTATGTGTATTTATAAAGTACCGTATACGTATAAAATATGCACTTGTGTTTGCCATGATTATTTGTCATGTATGTATGCTAGATACATGTATGACAACTCCTTGGTAAAAGGAATTGTCAAAATGCATGTATTTCAACATACGTCATGTATGTTGTTCCATGTATGCTAAGTGTTTGTAGAAATGCATGAATGATCTAAAGTGTAACTTATTACACTAGTTGCGGGCGTTGAGAAGTGATCCTCAACACTCCTATTGATGCGCATGATTTCTTTTATGCAAGTTACATTCCAAGTTATTTAAATTCAAGCATCTCCTATGCTTACATTTATGTTAAGTTGATATTCTTCAAATGTGTATGTACCATGATTTGAGTTGTTGTTCCATTACTGTTTTACATTCCACATGAGTACCTGTAGTAGTGTAATGTGTTTGGGACTATGCCTTAGTCCAGGAAATCAGTAATTGACCCTATGTTCGTGGTTGAGATTGTTTTCGCCATGTAGGACGAATTAGACGAACCCGAGCCGTATTAGAGTTGGCGGCAGTGGTTTGGCCACGCGGAGTGTTTGCCCACTCTATGTCATTCAATTCAACGTGCGCTCGTGCTAGTCGAGTTCATCAAGTAACCCGATTGTCTGATGTATGTTCACCAAGTATTGGATGCTATTGTTTGAATCTAGGGTACCGAACTTACCAGTGAAATCCTATTAACTATAGTACTTGATCCGCTAAGACTCATGAGCCGGACATGGTGGTATGGGACACCGTGGTCGAGCTGTCGGCCTACGCTGGGGTGACGAGCCTCCCCGTAGTGACCAGTGAGCAACTAAACTCGTGAGCCGATTATGGTGGTATGAGACACTATATTCGTGCTGTCGGCCTACATTGATTGGTGATGAGCCCTTTGTAGTGACCTCGAGCATACGTGGATACCGCAAGGAGGTGACGAGCCGAACTGTGGTAGTAAGGGCATGAAAGGCGTGCATTGATTGGTGACGAGCCCTTTGCTACGACCTCAAACATATGATCGTATGAGATGTCTAGGATTGACGACCCTAGTATGGATTACTGTTTGGATGATGATATGAGAAAGGTATCTTAGCTTCCCAATCCTGCTGTGTGAAATGGACTAATAACAACTTGGTAATCATATCCATGCACCGCATTTGCATGTGCTTTGTAGATGTGGCGCACTTTGAGGTGATGTCATGCGTAACGTAAGATGAAGACGTTGAGGGTGTATGCGTGAGGGCACGCATCATATTGCATACATCCTTGCATTAACAAGAGTACTTAGGTTTTATTTAATTGTCTTGCTTTATCATTACTGTTTGATTGAACTGATAACATGTTAACCAGTGCCTTATTGTTCCACTGAGTTGATCACTCACTCCCACATTTCTGGGGCGGTGTTAAACACCCACCAGACTCTGTCTTAGGCTCTGATGTTGCAGATGTGGATGCGACTTCTGAGGCAGAGCGGGAGCTGGATGATGATGAGGCTGCCTTCTCTTACATGCAGTTTTCAGACGGGTTCTAGCGAGCCTCGGTCTGATGTGCAGGATTATGGGATTATTTTTGGGAACTTAAATGATGTAATTTGATACTTATAATTTCGTTAAATAACACTTTTATACGACCTGGTTTGTATATGTACTCAGGGATTTACACTTGTACACATATTTTCCTATAAGTCTTCTGCTTGCTTTATTCACTTATCCTTGAATCATATCTTTGTTTTGGCTTAATCTATTCCATGTTTTATGCACTAATTCAGTCAACATACATCCTTCATTAAATATGTTGCATAAGTGATGTTTTGGAACTCGGGAGCTGAGTTATGCTCGACCCCCGAATTTCAGGGCGTTACAGGAAGGCTTTCGCATGAAGTTCCTGCGCTAGGAACTTAGGTGGGGCCTACCGTGATGTTTGTGAGAAATCCACTCCATTCATCCATTTTGTGAGTTCATTTTAGGACATAAGGACAAAAATGAACCGTATCTGATACTCAGGTGGGATAAAAATATGAGTATTGAATGTCAACAGTTGAAATATTTGTGTGGCCACAAAAGCTTTGAATCAGGATAATATTTTTGTTTTCATTTCATCCCAGTATGAATGACATTATAAACAGTATAGATGGCATATAAACATCACTGTCTACGCCAGGAACGTTTCAACGGCAGGAATTTCCCTGTACACATTTTCCTTTATTGCGGCCCACTTGAGTCTTGGATCCTTCTCAATTTTTTTCTCAAGTCCTAAAATGATCTCAAAAAATGGATGGACGGGGCGAATTTCTCACAAACATCACGGTAGGCCCCACCTAAGTTTCCAGCGTAGGAACTTCCTGCGAAAGCCTTTAGTAAGAAATCCACGTCCCCCTGACTCGAGACGGATTAGCTACTCCTTGGGCGGTGCTC
The DNA here is from genome assembly GCF_029962835.1 of Magnolia sinica. Lineage (NCBI taxonomy): Eukaryota > Viridiplantae > Streptophyta > Magnoliopsida > Magnoliales > Magnoliaceae > Magnolia > Magnolia sinica. Next base: position 59,055,391 of record NC_080585.1, on the reverse strand, counting down.
TGTTAGCCCCTCCATGATGTATGTGTTTCATCCATTCTGTTCATCCATTTTTACAGATCATTCTAGTGCTTCATCTCAAAAATTAGAGGGATATAAATCTCAGGTGGACCACACCATAGGAAAACAATAATGATTGGATATGCATCATTAAAATCCTCCTAAGGCCCACTGTACTGTTTATTTGACATCCAATCTTTTTATTAGGTCATACAGGCCCAGATGAAGGGAAAAAACAAAGATCAGCTTGATCTAAAACTTTTATGGCCACCAAAAGGTTTTTAATGGTCGACACTCATTCAACAATGTTTCTTGTAATGTGGCCCACTTGAGATTTTGATATATCTAATTTTTTGTCCCATACCATGAAATGATCTGAAAAAATAGATGGATGGCATGGATGAAACACATACATCATGGTAGGGCCCACAGAGCACCGACCACCAGCCATTGGCCGGTGGCAGTGGGAGTAGCCAATCCATTCCCGTCTTATGTCCAGGACGAGCACAGAGTTCCACAAGGACGCAGATTGCATACTACCCCCGCCCGTCCCTAGCTCTGAACGGGCAGTTCTGTGGGCGGGCCCACCGTGATGTATTTGTACATCTAAACCGTCAATCCCTTTTCTCAGATTATTTTAAGGCACGAACACAAAAATGAGGCAGATCCAACGCTCAAATGGACGACACCAAAAATAACAGCGGGATAATGATTTTCACCATTAAAATATTCACAGGTCCACTGTGATGTTTTTTTACCATCCAACCTATTCATTAGGTCATGTAGACGTGGATGAAGTGAAACACAAATATCAGCTTGATCTGAAACTTCTCCAGCTCTCAAGAAGTTTTTAACGGTGGACGTTCAATCCCCACCTTATGGTCCAATTAATCATTGGACCTGCTTCTTTTATTGGATCACACCTTAAATTATTTGAAAAAGTTGATGGACGACGTGGATCAAACACATAAATCATGGTGGGGCATAAAGAAGTTTCACAAGTTAAAGGTTGATTTTGTATTGCATAAACAATTTAAAAGAAAAAATTTCCATAGTAACTTGAAAAGGGGTACTTTTGTAAGTAAAAAATTTTTGTTAAATGAAAAATCACGAAGTGCATTTTGCGTTCACCATTAAGCCAGACTCCTATCACAGAAAGAATTCGGTGAAAAACCACTTAGCGCTTTCCATCTTCCGCATTAACAACACATTAACAAACACCACTAAACACGGAAAATTTTCCCCATTTCGCGTTAAGTGCAAAAATTCAGTGTTAACAAACATGGCCTTAGTCTACGATAGATCAATTGATTTTATAGGTCAATCCCTTATAAAATAGATAAGCAATCACTCTTAGCATTCGCATCTAGTGTGCTTGGAGTCAATAATGGATCAAAGTAAACTAAAAATAAATCTTCATTTAGACCAATATCAACGAATTATTCAACAATCAAACCAAATACTTGAATCAAAGTAAACTAAAATATTAAAAACCATTATAAGCTTCACCTCTTAGCCCTAGTTAAGAGATTTAGCCAACCATAGACATGATTGAACTAAACTAAAAAAAAAACATAAAAACCAAAGTAGAACCGAAGGATTGGAGAAGATTGAGGACTCTATAAAAGCTCCACGAGTCCTTGCTCTCTCTCCTCTACTGTAATTCGTACTTAGAATGGCTTGAATCATCCCATTAAATGGGAAAAACTCACACTGATTTGGAACCAATTTTAATTTTACACACTTATGTTACACTTCGGTTGCATCAACAATTACCTTCGATTGCAACCGAACATACCTTCGGTCGCACTTAACCCACTTTCGGTTGTAGTCAAATTTCTCCAAAATATGTATGAAGTCTCTGTCTCCCTTAGGTCACGCCAAACCTCCCTTCGATCAGACCAAACATGGCTTCGGTTGCACCTAAGTGCCAAGCCGATTTAAGTCTATAAATCACAGTTTCTTGTTAGACTGTTTATGCACATTCGATCGAACCGAACTAACCTCGGGTGAGACCGAACATTTTGTTATTTCTGTTGGTGCACTTTGTGATTCTTCCAGCCTTTTCTCTCTCTCTTTTGTACTTGATTTTTGGATCTTTGGCACTTGAATTCTTCATTAACAACCTCCAAATCTTCACTTAGTCATTCTTTGAGCATTAAATCTTCTCTTTAATCATTTTTTTCATATTAGGTCTCTAAATCACCTTGCATAACCAAACATACGTAATTAGATCAATTAAGCACATCTATGCATATAAAACCAATGCACAATAAGAGGAGAATATACAATATTTCATACTTAACACCCCCAACATAAGGATTAGTCAGTCTGAACCATAAGGCTACCCTTTGCCATCTCTATTGGTTACAAGGAGAAATGACCGATACGACCAACCATATGGCCAACAATATTATGGAGATCCTCAAAACGTCTATATGCCTAGGGACAACTCTATATAGTCATTGATCTACTCGAGGGGCAACACCCATGTCAATGGCGCCATAGATGTATTATGTTGGAGCACCCATGGGGGAAATGCCTTGTGATACTAGCAATAGCATAAGGTTATATGAGGACTGAGATACTTGGGGGGCAATCTCCAATTCCTCAGCCTCCGGTGGTTGAAAATCTAGCGGTGCAAAGGCAATACCCTACGCAACCGCAGTGGATACATGGCCATTATGATGTCATCAGGATCATCTAGGAGCAAGATATCAAGCCTCACAACTGGCAAGTCACCTAACCTGATTGGATATACCAATACTTTGAACTACCCAGAGGTTATAGGGTTCCAAAATTCACCCTCTTTTTTGGAGAACTTGACAACGATTGTGCGTGTTGGTCATTTTACCATGTTGTGTAGAGAGGTTTCGATTGATCTTTTTCTCAAACTTAGGTTATTCAAAAATTCTTTAACGAGAGCAGCTTTCGCGTGGTGCATATATCTACCCCCAACTCAATCATACCTGGTTTGAAATAGATGAGAGATTTCATACCCAATTCCATTGAATGGAACCTGAAGTTTCCGTGACCGATATCTCCCAACTATAACAATTGCTGACAGAAACAAGCTATTTATTATTCTATTCAAAAAGGGAAAAAACTAATGCTCGGTGGCCCTACTCAAGGTTAAGTTTATCAAACTGGCTCAGGACAATATAAACATCAAACTTTGAAAGAAGTATGAGGGCATGCACTTCGAGAATCTCTTCGAACTATCTACTCGAGCCACTCGCTATGAATATATTCTCTGCAACGAGAATCAAAGAAGAAACTCTTCACAAGGTACCTACTATTAGTAGGAGTGTACAACGAGTTGAACTGAGTCGAGCTGGCCTCGGCTCGACTCAGCTCGGTCCTCGAGCCTGACTGGCCAGCTTGACTCAGTTTGGTCAATAGCTTGGGCTAGTTCGAGCCGAGTTCGAGCCAAGATCAAGTCGAGTTCGCCTATGCAGTATTTTCACAAATGCCTGGACTGCACCTTCAAAATCCCACTGTATGTAAAATAGTTGCAATGGTTTTTACAGGTATTTTATCAAACACATTCTAAGTAACATAAAAATCAAGAAAAAATGGTATTTACTTCATATACATACCTTACTTGCCACCAGCCACACTTCGTTAAGTCATTTCATCAAACACTTGGTGAGCAACATCAATATCAAAGTAACCGAATCACTGAACTGGTTCGATTCGAGTTGGGGCCAGCTCAAACTCATTTTCATGCTAAAAAAATAGCTCGACTCGGCTCAAACTCAGCTTCGAACTAAGTCTAATTGAGCTTTTTAAAGTCGAGTCGAGCAAGCTAACCGAGCTATCTCGGTTCGTGTACACCCCTGACTATTAGAACCCCAATTATAAGTTGGTCACCACTAAAGTTATGGCCAAATGGTCATACAAATGTCTGGCCCTGAAAAGAATGAAAGTGCAAACCCCTTAGAGAATTAATCTTAAGAAGAATATATTTAAATTCACCAAATAATATTCTTTAGACATCACCAAGGCTGATGAAATTTTTGACCTATTTCTGGAAGCTAAATTCATTGAGTTATCCAAATATAAAAAAGAAATTATCGGTTAAGGAGTTTTTTTTTTTTTTTTTTTTTTTTTTAATTTTTTTATTTTAAGTTCTATAAATGGCATGGAACCAAAACTCACTCAACTAAAATTGTGTCATTTTTAGGAACATTGACAATGTCCTCTTGAAATTTCTAGATAAGTAAGAGGACATGGGGATCAACAGACCCCCGTTTCTGAAGATGATCGAAGTCAATGTCATTTTAGCATAATTGAAGACATTAAGCTGGTACCTAGAGAAGCAAACTGTAGCAACGCTTTAGCGGGTTAAGAAATCGCCATCTCTGCTCAACAAAAAGATTACTATTTGACCTTCAAACTCAAGCATGGAGACTATAAGAGGGCAACAAATGTAAAATAATAACAAAGCAAATGCCCTTGTAGTTGATTTTCCTGTGTAACCCATGTTGTGTGAGTGTTGTTCAAGGTATATCAACAACGATCATAAATGGTCACCTCCAGTCATTGCGCATAGTGCTTTGTCTTGACCATCATAGTCATATGGTGCGTATTCTAGATCCACACACTAGACAACTGTGGCCATTCCTCACCAACAACCCCGAAGGCCATGCCCACAAACCGAATATGCTGAAAGAGTCCACCATAATCGCATCGCACTCTGGGACAGGGCGAGGAGACCCGTTTAAAACTGAAACTGGGGTGGGGTCCAAGGAATTATGATCTGAGGATTCGGCAACAACCTCACAGTGCCCCAAAGAGATGTGTCTTAGAGGGGTATGACTACCCATCTAAGAGATCATCCGAGCATGAAGAATGGTCAAACCAACAGCGGCCAGGATAGATCGTTAGACCATAGTTGTTCATTAAAATTTTCCACAGATACCTAAGGGCTAAAAATGCATGCTACAAAGATAGAGGTCTGCAGTTAGAGCATTCACGATAGCAGAACATATTATCCAAAAGAAGCACGACTGATAGTTGAACGCCTAGGGCCTCAAATTAAAGACCGAACACCCCAGGAAACGAATGCAAATAATAATAATAATAATAATAACCAAATGACACCATCATGAATGAAGATTTCAGAGAAGAAAACCTTTACCTCTAAAGGGTTGTTTTTATGAATGAGCAATCATTCGAAGACTCTCTCCAAAGTGGAGACCTTTCAAGGAACATCAAAGATGAAACCGGGTCATCAGAGCACATGAAAGAAGCCAAAAATACCATGGTTTGATTTGAGACCCTACCTATCCTTGCACTCAACTATAGCATGGTCTTTGTACTTTCGATGGTGTTCTAAGAAAAGCATGACCAACCCAATCATATGGTACGGGATGTGGAAGAAGAATGGGAGAGCTCGAAACAAACCGAGTCATCATCTACTACTATGGATCGTGGTTATAAGGCTAAGCTAGCTATTGCCATTAAATAGGGAGATGAAGCAGAAAAGGTTGTGATCACTAAGTCATCTCACCTAATGACGAAGCATCTCAAGCCCCTGTATGAATCAACACACATGGATAGCTGCCCAGTTACTTGAGTTTTGGTTGACAATGGCATTGTCGTCAACATTATGCCTATGACTATGGTCTGAAAGCTTAGAAAATGCCATGGAATTTAATGCCAACCGAAGTTATGGTCTCTAGCTTTACCGACGGATCACAAATACCAAAGGTGTTCTATTCATTGAGCTATGAGTAGGAAGTAGAAAAGTTATGGCCGCTTTTTTCATCATCAAACCTACCCTTAATTATAATGCACCATTGGTCAGGATTGGATTCATTCCAATTTTTGCATCCCTCTATCCCTTCACCAATTCCTGATAATTTGGAACAGAAATAAGGTTAAGATTGTTTGTTAGGATAATCGACCATTTTTAGCTAAGTCTAACACGGTCGAAGCCCACCTTTATGATGGGTAGATAGGGCCATTGCAATTCATTGATCAAGACAAATATGACCATCTGACGGGATCACAGCCGCAACAGACCTCGATTCGGACCTTAGCTCCCTGATTAGCAGTGTTTCTACTCTAATGCAAGAAATGTCAAGCGAGTTGAATGCGATCATTCCATATCTGCCGCTTGTGAACTACTTTGTCAAAGAAGCTCCCTGATGGATTACAAATCTAAGATTGAGAAAGAAGTTGAAACCATGGCTACCCTTCAAAGGGAAAAAGATTACCTTGAACATGCAGAAGTTCATAATAGACACCACTTCAATATAGCAAAGTGTCTACTCGAGAAGGACGAGGTTGCTAAGGATGGTGTGGCAGTCCATGAACTTGAGTCAACACCTGTAAAGATGGACAATGCTATGGCTGATGTCTAGGACTTGCTATTAAAGTTATATCTCGGCACGACAGAGAACCCACATGCGACCTATATCAGTGTAGCAACGGATCCTCAAGCTCAAATAGAGATGATTGCATTGCTTAAGGAGTTCTCTAACTATTTTGTCTGAGATTATCATGAGATGTCTTGCCTAGACAGAGACCTAAGGAGGAGTTCAAGCTATTCAAACAAGAAGTAAGGAGGATGACTCTTAAAGTTGAGCAACTACTAAAGGATGGTTTCATACAACCAATCTATTATACTGACTAGATCCCGAACATCATACTAGTCATAAAGAAGAATAGGAAACTGAGAGTTTGTATTGACTTCAGAAACCTCAATCTAGCAACTCTAAAAGTTAAGTATCCAATGTCAATTGCACATCAGCTAATGAATAGAGCCACTGAACATAAGATTTTGTTGCTCATGAATAGCCATTCAAGATATAATCAAATCTACATTGCCACCGAAGACATCCACAAAGCAGCCTTCATGTGTCCAAGAGCTATTGGGACCTCTTGTTGGGTTGTGATTCCTTTTGGACTAAAGAATGCCAGTACAATACATTAGAGAGCCATGAATGTGATATTTGATGACACGATTGGAAAATTCATGAAGGTCTACATCAAAGAATATTTGATGAAGCTGCAGATGTTAATTCTTCAATGAAGAGAGTGGTCGTTCCGGCTTTATATTATGGTAGATGAAGAGTTGATCAAAGTGTTATTAGCCCAAGAAAATAATGAAGGTCTACATCAAAGAATATTTGATGAAGCTGTAGATGTTAATTCCTCAATGAAGAGATTGGTCGTTCCAAATTTATATTGTGGCGGATGAAGAGTTGATCAAAGCGTTATTAGCCCAAGAAAATAATGAATGAAAAGAGCAGAAAATCTAATGTCTCTCCAGAACTATCTATGATACCGAGCGACGATATTCATCCATAGAGAAGTTTTGCCTATCTTTGTTCTTTACCACCACCAAACTCTAACATTATTTACTTATAGGTACAATTTACATTATTGTTTCAACCAATCTTATAAATACATACTTACATAGTCAATTCTCAAGGGGAGAATCGAAAAATGGATTATGGCTTCGTCAGAGTTCTGCTTCAAGTATGTTCCTCAGAAGGCCATCAAGGGTTGGGTCTTGGCAAATTTCCTGAGTGACTACCCATTGAGAGTAAACAACCAAATTTCATCAGATATTCTAGGGATATACGATGTCCACCTCAATCCTTATAGGCCGACCTTCGACAGATCAAAGATAGATTGGTCGTCTGGAGTTGGGATTATTATTATATCTCCAAATGAAAAGAAGAAGACTACACTTTCCAACTCGAATTCGAAAATACAAATAATTAAGTAGAGCATGAGGCCTTGATTATTAGACTTGAAATATTAATGATGCTCAGGCAAGGAATGTGAAAATCATCAGAGATTTTTAACTAGTCATCAATCAGTTCATCGACTTATATAAATATTTGAGTTGGTCGTTGATGCCTTACTATGGGATGATGTTGCAGATAATGTCAGACTTCGATGACGTAGTCTTAGACTACATCCCCCGAGAGTGAAATGCCAACATGAATGAGATAGCGTAGATTACAGCGGGACTCGTGTTGCTTGAATGGATGACCTTCCTCATAGTCCAAAGACAATCACTCCCAGTCGCCCAAAAAAGAGTAATGACCATGGAGATCATCTCTTTGGATATTCATAAAGACAATTAGAGAGTGTCGATCATTCATTATTTTATGAGACTTATCAATAGGACTAATCGTTCTATTCAGAGGATTGCCCGTTAAGCGGGACAAAAAAATGTGGTAGCTTATCTGGAGACACTATTATTATTAACCGACAATATTATAACATGTCTCTGACATCAAATTACATTTTATTCTTAAGACATGGCCTTTTTGTGGATGGGTTATTAATCTTATTGGAAAAATATTGTCGTCATCTTCAGACCAGCATTGTTTCATAATCGTGGTGACCTATTATTTCACCAAGTGGGTAGAAACAACATCGATGAGGAAAGTTGGCCAAGTGAAAGTTATTGATTTTATCGAAGAACATATCATCCATTGGTTTAGTATTCCTTAAACCATTACAGTAGACAAAGGAGCTACATTTTCAGGCAACCGGATACAAGCTTTAGCCAACACCTATAAGTTCAAGCTGGTGTATTTGACTTCGTACTATACTTAGGCCAATGGATAGGCTGATTCAACTAATAAAATCTTGAATAACATGTTGAAGCGTATGACGAAAGAGGACCCACGATCATGGAATAAGATCCTGTTAGAAGTTTTATGAGCCTATTGGACATCCCAAAAGACAAGCACAGGGGTCACGCCATTTTCCTTAACATACGGGCACGACATTGTGTTGCCTATGGAGGTAAATATAACATCTCTTCAAGTTACTTTTCAGCATTAGTTAACTCCACAAGAGTTCACTGAGTCAGTGATGATTGCTCTGGAAGAGTTGGATCATGTAAGGATGCGAGAAATAAACTCACTGAAAGTTCATAAAGCTAAGGTGGTCAAGGCATATAACAAGAAAGTAAAAGGGAAGTTATTCGATGAAGGTGAACTAGTTTGGAAAATCATACTTCCTATTATTGCCAAAAATGCCCGAATTTGAAAAATAGTCCTCGACTTGGGAAGGACCATTCATCATAAAGAAAGTACTATAAGGAAGTGTTTATCTGTTGCAAGATTTAAATGGCCATGAAAGCTAGAATTCCATTAACAATCGTTATTTGAAAAAGTGCGTGCCCACTTTATGAGAATTCATGTAGTCACAGACTTAAATGACCAAAGAGATTTTTCTTTTTAAATCATTCATCTTCTTACATAAAAGACGCCGAAAATTATCAAATAAAAGAGAAAATCTAATCTATATATGGTTGATTGTCCATGCAAAAGGATAGATCCTTAGCTTAATGGTTTTTAAAATAGTGGTCGAGCCTTTGACTTTTGGCCACCGCCCGTACAAAGCATCACTCTTTCAGACCTTCATTCCACAAACAGTTGAGTGAAGGAAGAACGACATTAGCAAGCTAGAATGCTGATGAGAGGAGGAGGCAATGAAAGTCGAGTAGTGAGGTCAATCGAGCTGAGAAGTCCATTCATATAATGCCATGTCATCAATTGTTTCGTTGACAATAAATTCAAGGCAATTTTTGATGCAAGAGGATGCATGCGATAACCAAATCCTAACCCCGTGCCGGCACGCGTCGCCTACCACTCCTGATGAGAAGCCAAAAGGATGCAACATCTCTTCACATTCTTCAAATGCAAAGAGACGTGAGGGGCATTGTTTGCACCTGACTTGACACAATCCAAATCAGTGAATGAGAAGGCACCATGTATTGGCACACTCAAACGAAAGATGGGAGAGAAACATGCTTGCACTAGGAGAGACCGCTGACACTTATCTCTCGATGACATGTATCGTGCTAAAAGAGTTGGATGCTTAGAGTCGTACGCACAACCAGGACCTAAAAGGGCAGTTATCTCTTGTATGACACGTGGCCGACGGAAGCAAGGGGTGAACGATTCTTAGCATGCACAAGAAGTTTTTCAAGACATACTGTTGTTGGATTCTTCATAGTTAGCATACACATGACATGATCGTCCGATAAACCTAGAAGGAAAAATTTTCTAGAAAACATCCGAGATCTTCTCGGAAGTCGTAAGAAAGTTAGAGCGAACAACAGAAAGTCATTTGAAAATAGAAGCAAATTGTCTAAGATGGCATAACCCATCAAGGACTCCAAATTCGAGTAGGATACAACCGCTTTGTAATTAGAAGATTCATATGCAAGTCACGGGACCTCGCCAATACAAATCGATCAATCTCTTCTCAGCTCTATATTGCTCATCCCTTTTGTCCTCCATGTACACATTAGTTTAGCTTCTTAGCTTAGTATCTTCACTTCTGTCTAACCATACTATAGTAAGTTTATAGCAATTAGTTCTTAGCATAGTTTTGCTACTGTCCAGCACAGCGTTGCAATATGAGCATAGGAGCAGTTTAAATATCAACAAGCTAGTCGCTGGACCCTCAAATTACTAAGTTCTTACTTGGTACATATTTGGTTAAGTCTTGTAGATCTCACGCCATGACCATCACACAATTATCTGGTCTTTTCCACAACCACTTTACCAGCACAGACTGCCATATTTTTCTTCTGCTTATTTTCTTTCTTTTTACCGATTATACTTATCGAATATCTTTATTAATAAAATTAGCGACCAAATCTTTATTTTTAATTTATTTTTCTTTCTTGTTTTATTGACAAATGCGGTTTAAACTATCACGATTGAAAGAAAGTTCTTGTCTTCAAGACAAAAAGATTTCATTTGGAACAAACCTCTCCTTTTAAAATCTCATGATCATTGTAACAATTAGTGACTTAACAATCAAGCCAATCTTCATAAATTTGATCCTAATCCAGCTACTTAGCCCATATGGTCACAAAAATTATGTTAGTTTTGAGTCGAACATGACTCTAGGGTACCCGGCATCTATTCTAATCACACGTGTTTAATTGAAATCGAGCCATTAATCATACGCCTGGCCATGTGTCTGGATTTACCATCTACAGATACAAGTTCCTCTTGCCAATTGATTTCATCCATCTGGATTCATCTCATCTCTTGTCAATGTATGTGCCTTTGTGGAGTTTGTTAGGGAAAAATCTACAAGTCCATAAGTCAATTTATGGAATGGACCAACTCTATTGAACCAGCATGGGCCCATGGGAACCCGAGCCTAATAAGGCCTCTACGTCCAAAAATAAAGCACCCTCCAAGGAGAGCGATGCAATTGTAAGGTCACACAAAGAGCTTCCAAGCTCACACTAGTGGTTGAAAGACCGACCTAATTAATAGGTCGGCTAAAGGACAGTTATGGATCGCCTATAAATCAGCCATGTGTTGATTACAGATCCATCATAGATCAGTCATAGATCGATCACAAATCAATTACAGATTGGTCACAGACCGGCCATATCTCGGTCATAGATCGGCCATAGATCGACGAGGTCAAAATGTCTCAACACCCAGATGAAGGGAACACAAACCTTTCGGCCCATCTGATGGTCAAGAATGGTGAATGTCGATCTGTCGATCAGGACAGTATCATCAGTTCCAACTCCGCGCCCGCCTTGGGATCCGACCAAAAGCCGAACTATAAATTTGAGGAATCCTCGTAAGACTCGAAGATCTCTCCCAAAATCTTTGGGAGATAAGATTAAATCCCGATGACCGTGGGAACCTACAATCTCAGGAAGATCCTGAATCATATCAGATCTCCAAGATATCAGGAAAGGATTCCCATGACGAGGGATCCTCTCTCTCCTATAAATATATGAGCATCTCTCACCGTTTGAAGTACGTTCACTCAAACCCTAATACTCGACTGGTCTCTTTTTTGAAGACCCTACCCTACTTCAAAGACCTCAAGCCTAACTTAGGCATCAGAGAGTCCCCTGTACAAGTCAAGGCCTCCTTTGTTTCTCACCTTTGCCTGTGCAGGTACAGGAAGGTGAGCTTGGAGGGTCTATTAGAAAATTGCATCAACAGTTTAGCGCTGTCTATGGGAACGACATAGTTAAGCCGTTCTAGTTCTACCGGTGAACGTTTCAAGTCCAGTAATGGTGAAAGGAAAGAAGAAAGCCCAATCCCCTCCCGTAGCCATTCCGATCACCGCTATGCCTGCGCCCGCTCAGGCCCGTAACCTATCGAGCATCCTGAATGACATGAGAGCCGTTAGGGCTCTCCGCAGCATCAGGCCACTTCAGGTTCGAGTCAGCGCGGTCAGCAAAGGCACAGTAGAAATGGTCGACGGGACGCTCTCGAGAGGGAGGTTGGAGATATTAGGGCTGACCTAGGCTATTTGAAGTAAATGATGGAAAATATGTAGCCCCAATGTGTTCATGAGCCCGATCATCAGAGGGAAGGACAGTCGAGCTATGTTCGACCATGCGCTAATCCTCCCCAACCCTCTATTGTGCAGGTCGCCTCACAACCAAGCCGACAAAATGCTCCTGCTGAACCTGCTCTATCCCATGTTTCAAGGACTGTTCCATTGCCTGCCTCCGACCTACGGCATGAAATAGATCGGAGAAGGCGTAGCAGAGCCCTAGTCGAGGCCAATGCTAACAACGAGGAACCTTGGAGGACCGAGTTGCAAAGCCTACAACGACAGATCGTGGACATGAAGTAGACCTACCGAGGCAATGTGACTGTCCTAAAAGAGATTGAATCCCCATTCACGGTTGACATCATGCGAGCGCGATTGCCGGATAGGTTCTAACTACCCCAGATCACACCTTACACAGGAAATACCGACCCGTCGGAGCACATGGAATCTTTTCGAACCTATATGGAACTCCATAATGCTTCCGACGTGGTCATGTGCTGAGCCTTCTCACTAACTCTAGCCGATGCTGCTCAACTCTGGTTCAAGCAGTTAAAATCGAGGTCCATCAACTCATTTTCCGAACTTAGTCAGACCTTCCTCACTAATTTCATCGGAGGGAAAAAGAGGCTCAAAGCACCAGCCCACCTTATGAACATAGTTCAAAAAGATGGCGAGCTCCTAAAGGATTACATTAAATGCTTCAATTTGAAGGCATTACAGGTTTGGAAACACTTGGATGAGACTGCATTGAACGCCATCATGACTGGGCTGAGAGACAAGTCGTTCCTCTTTTCTCTAGACAAGAATCCTCCTACTACATTGGCCGAGTTCCTGAAATGATTGCAAAAGTACATAATGCCGAGGAATCTTGAATTTTGTGAGACGCTATCCAAAACAAAAACCTCCCAGCCAAAGAACAGACGAAGAAGGAACTTGATCCGACCAACAGAAGTAAAAAAAGCAGAAGGATGATCGTTCTCGGGATGATTGTAGGTCGAACAAATGACCTAATAGTAAGTTCACCACTTACGCACTACTCAACAAATCCCAAGAACAGGTCCTGATGGAGATAAAAGATGAGAGCTTCATTCAATGGCCGAACAAGTTACAAGGGAATCTTGATCGAAGAAGTAAGAACAAATACTGCTATTTTCATGGTGATCATGGGCATAACACGAGCGACTTCTATCACCTCTAATAGAAAATTGGGAGGCTCATCTGAGAGGGTTACCTCAGCGAACATGTAGATCAGAAAGGAAGTTGGATTATAGCTACCGAAGAGCAACCGATCGACAACTGACCGACTGGGGAGATCCGCATGATTATCGAGGGCCACAAAGGTGGAGGCAATTCGAATAATGCCCGAAAGATACATGCGAGAAGCATCAGCCACCCTGAGGCAGAAATTATGGTCCTCGCTCGACCCTCGAAAGAGATAAAGCTAGAAAGGTACAGTGTAGCCTTCACCGACAAAGACACCGGAGGTGTTCACCACCCACATGAGGATGCGTTGGTGATTACTATTACCATAGCCAATCAGAAGGTCTTCTGGATTCTCATTGATACAGGGTTGTCTGCGGACGTACTTTTCCTCCAAGCCTTCGATAAGATGGGCATTGGTTGGGCTTCACTCTGACCCATGAAGACTCCCCTGGTTAGGTTTTCGGGGGAACAGGTTATGTCAGAAGGAGCTCTCTAGCTCTCTCTCATGGCCGGAGATGACCAAAATCAAACCACCATACTAATTGACTTCCTAGTAGTCGACTAGTCATCTGTCTACAATGCCATCCTTGGCCGACCATCATTATACCTCCTTAGGGCAGTGGTATCAACCTACCACCTCACCATGAAGTTTCCAACTGAGCATGGTGTACGAATTCTCGAGGGTGACCAACAGGACTCTCGACAATGCTACACGACGGCATTAAGGGCTCCACATGACACGATTACATTGAATCCTTGGATCCGCACGAGGAATCTCAAGAACGAGGCCGACCCATGGAAGATCTTGTTCTGATCCCTCTAGATGAGTTCGATCACTCCAAGACCGTACAGATTGGGTCGTCCCTGACGCCACCGCTGCGAGACAAGTTGGTAGCCCTCCTTCGACGCTTTGTTGACATTTTCGCGTGGTCCCATGAGGACATGCCGGGCATTGACCCCAACATCATCACACATCGACTATATATCGACTCGTCCTACCGGCCAGTTCGACAGAAGTGACGCACCCTTGGCCCGGAGAGATATGTAGCGATTGGAGAAGAGTATGGTTGTACACGAGTCGAGCTAGCTCGAAAAGCTCGCTCGACTTGGCTCGAGTCAACTTGGATTGACTCGGCTTGAAAGGTCGACTCAAGCCGAGTTAAGCTTGTTTTCTAAAGCTCGAGTTGAGTTCGAGCCAAGTTTGACCATGGTGCATTTCAACTCGACTCGACTCGAAGCTCGAGCTCAACTCAGCTCGAGTAATATATTATATTAATATTAAATACATATAATATATATTTAAGTTAAAAAAAGTTAAAATTTAAAGGTTTTTACTAAAAAAATCCTATCCAACCCTACCCGTACCCATTCCTTCTTTTTCTTTCCCTTACCCTACTGAGGTAAACTAGACTCGACTCGAACCACTAGCTCGACTCAAACTCGACTCGAAAGTTTTGGCAAACAAGCCAAGCTTCAATGTTGAGCTTGAGCTCGAACTCGAGTATAGCATGGATGAGTCGAGCCGAGCTTGGCCTACCTTGACTCGACTCGGCTCGGTGTATAGCCATAGAGAAGAGGTCGGCAAGCTCCTCAGAGCCAACTTCATCGAAGAAGTCTACTACTCGGACTGGGTGGCCAACGTCGTATTGGTCAAGAAAGCTAATGGGAAGTGGCGTATCTGTGTAGACTATACAGACCTAAACAAAGTCTGCCCCAAGGACAACTTTCTTCTTCTCAGAATCAATCAGTTAGTCGACAATACCACGGGCCATGAACTGCTTAGTTTTATGGATGCATATTTAGGATATAATCAGATTGTAATGCACCCAGTAGATAAATCTAAGACCACCTTTGTCACTGACAAAGGTCTTTATTGTTACTGCGTGATGCCTTTCGGTTTAAAGAATGCAGGTGCGACCTATCAGAGGTTGGTCAACATGATGTTCACTTGCCAAATAGGGTGAACCATGGAGGTCTATATTGACGACATGCTCGTCAAGAGAATAAAAGGCATAGATCACATGGCCAACCTAGAGGAGATGTTTCTCATTCTCTGTAAATACCGGATGAAACTAAACCCGAGTAAATACGCTTTCGGCGTAAGCTCGAGAAAGTTCCTCGGGTTTTTGGCAAGCCATTGAGGGATCGAGGCGAATCCAAAAAAAATTCAAGCCCTCCTCGACATGCACTCTCCAAAGACGATCAAAGACATACAGAGGCTAACTTGAAGAATAGTTGCTCTCAACCGCTTCGTGTCCAAAGCTACTGATAAATGCCTCCCTTTCTTCAAACAGTTGAAGGGGATACAAACTATAGAATGGACCGAAGATTGTGAGACAGCTTTCCAGCAGCTCAAAGAATACCAGGGATCGTTGCCTTTACTCTCCAAACCCGAGCTGGGCGAATCTCTGCTACTGTATCTGGCCGTTGTTGCGCAGCACGCCAACAACGCAGTGTGCTTAGATCTAATCTCAGGCCTCACCCACAAACGATAAATAAGAAGAAATATAAACTAGAAATAGATCAAAGTAATGCAAACAAACCACAAGACAAGATATACGTGGAAAAACTCCAAACTAGGGTAAAAAACTACAGATGCAAACTTCCACTATGAAGAACGAACAGAGATTACAAGGCAATATACTAAGTTCTCCCTTTGAAGTACAGAGAAAATCCCTTGCCCACACTTAAGAAATATTTCTTAATATTCACCTTAACCCTAGAATAACCCTAGGGACCCCAATTTATAGTTTTGGCAACTTCCTTTTTGCACCCTTGCGAAAGGCGACATAGAAATCAACAGTCCACATCAGATTCGGAAACGAATCTGCGTAACTATGACCGGTCGAGCAGATTGTACGACCGGTCGAGCGGACCCCACGACCAGTCGAGCATGGGCTACGACCAGTCGAGCACCTCGAAACCAAAAACTAATGCTCGTTGGACTTTGAGTCGAGCCAGTCAACGATTGGTCGAGCAGGGGGCCACGACCGGTCGAGGAGATCCCACGACCGGTTGTGCGCGGCCCTAGATGTGGCTGTTAAGGGTCAAATATTGCATATCAGACCCCAGCTATTAGAACACGATATTATTTAATGTCTTATTTTAATCATGTTGTGGTGCAAGGTGAATTTAGAAAGCTTGGACTAAAAATGATGCTGAATGCATGGAATTGACGTTCCGAAGCCACCAAGGCAGGGGACGGACTCCAGGGGACTGATATCGATGGATTTACATGCCAGAGATCCGAGAAAATCTAGAAATTGAAGCTCAAGTGGCCCGAAATTGGTCTAAAATGCAAGATCACAGGGTTCCCACCATCTACTTGGCTCGAAACTCCATACATGGCCTGATGACCATAAATTAACCGTACACGTCGAATTTCAATGATTCGATCCCTCTGAAAGTGGCCCAACGGATAGATCATTATATAAATCAGCGAATTGGGGCCCACATAAGATCTGGATATACTTCAATTTTGGTCTCGGCCATTTAAATTAGATGGGGAAGAAGATGGACGGAGAAGATTTCATATATACATCACGAGTGGACCCCACTGGCAGTGCCAGTGCACAGTGCACAAGTGCACTCGATGTGCACTGGATCGGGACAACCGGTCAGCACCCGCTGACCCATTCCATCTCACACATGGAGACAGCGGACGGACGATGTCCATCCGTTTTTGTGTAGTGGGCCCCATCCATCATCTGTATCAATGATCTGGACCGTTCATTCGTCCTTTGGGGCGGCAAAAACTCATGCCTAGGTGGAATAATTGCAAAATATCGTGAAGATTGGTTTTTAGCCCTTCAAACGCAATTCATACAGCGGAGTAAACTATTCTGTGAGCCAAACCGAATCCAATATGAAACCAGCCATTTCTTACTGGTTTTTCGATGTAATTGCAATGGACGGAGTGGATTTCGTAGAAACTGAAAGGAGTGGGCCCCACCGACAGCCAGCGCAAGAAGCGCTGGCTCTGCTTCGCAGTCTGAAAAAACCGGACGTAACGTGAAGCTAGTGGGCCACCATCATGGTCCATCTGTCTAATCCAAACCGTCCATCAGGTAGCCTGGACAAAACCGTCCCAACCTAAGAAATTTCAGGAGAAATAGTAAGCAGGTACACATTCAATGTTCAGCCAAAGTTAGCCTTTGCACTACAACATTAATAGGAAGCCGACCGTTTGAGGGACGTTGTGGACCACTATCAAGACTCCTCTGAACAATCTACACCGTTCATTTGTTTGGCCATAAAAAATAGACCGTAGGGACGTTCTCCCTTTTTGAAGGAGCAGCGTTATGCATGAAATATGCAAGCAGAATTCCTGTCTTTCCAGTCGGTTACGCAAGACAGTTGGCTGTGTCGCTGCATAAACAGGTTGCGTAAAGAGGTCTTCGTAGGAGGATCCAAAGGGAGTGGGCCACGCATGGAGAAGGTTGAAAGAAAAAAAATGGAAAGTAATTTTGCAAGGAATCCCGGAATCAATGGGATTTTCCATTGCACACGTGAACAGGGTAGCCTTACTGTTGTACTTGATGTGGCCACCCCTGTGATCGGACTGGGTAATCCAATCTGTCTATCATGTTCAGAGGATAGGTTTAGCCCTAACCTAGCTTGTTTTGCACTCATAAAACACTCACCGAGCATGCAAATTGGTCGGCAACCGGGCTCGTTACACAATCTTTTGCTCAATCTGTTTACGCAACTGCTCTTCCTACGCACGTGACTCCCTTCGCCGACTGATACAGCCAACTGACTCCACCTAGCTTCTTGCTGCCTATAAGAAGGAGAGAAAGAAGTGGAGGGGATGGAATTTTTCAGGGAGTGCTTGAAGTCAGAGAACGTCAAAGATAGAGAGTTTGTTATTTAGAGTGTTAATTTTTTATTATTTTTATTTATTTATTATTTGAGAGATCAAGCCCAATCATGTTGGGCTAAACCTCTTAGCTAGGGCTAAGAGGTGAAGCTTTTAGCGTGATGGGGGACTTTTAGCTGGTGCTTTTTATTTACACTGAATTAAATTTGATATTAGTTTGATTTTAAGGGAATGTTTTTAGTTTTTAATGGCCTATTATGACTAAAATTACAATAGGTCTGCGATAGCTTTGAGTATGTTCCTTTCCTTTTATGTTTATGACGTCAGGAAGCCCTATTATTCACTATCGTCTCCTGGGCATGGTCGGATGATGGTACCCTTCCTAACCTTCATATGACGTTGATTAGCTTTTAATTAGTTTAATTATGTTGTTTACTTTGTCTCCTGGGCATGGTTTGGTGATGGAATCCATTCTAATTCATATACCTTTCATCTCTTGAAAACTATATCAAAGGAAGTTCAGTTGATTACACCCTTCAACTGGATGAAGATGAGACTCTAAGTCCAGTTGAGTTCTTGAAACAGGCATAAGATCTCCCTGATCTCTACAAGTGGATCCTCTAAATCCCTAGTTTCCTACCTCTGAATTCTCTAAGTTTTAGATAAGTATTTCACCATTATTCGTCAAATTTCATTCGATTTAAATTTCATCTTATTCTAGTTCTAGTTCTATTTAATTTCAAATTACGTACAGGTTTCAGTCCCTTGGGATTCGACCTCGGTCTTACCAAGTTTATTACTACATCACAACCCTATACTTAGGGAGTGAATAAGTTTTTGGTGCAGTTGCCGGGGATTGACGGTTACGATTCTTTGAAAGTAATTAGTTTTAGAATTAGTTTGAGATTAGGACTTTACTAACTTTAGTTTTAGATTTTTATTTGAACTAACTTGTTTCCTGTTTTGTAGGATCTTGACATAAACTTCTAAATTGGTAATCCTTTTCTAATTCCTCTACTTTTTCTACTTTTAGAATTAGGGCTTGAGTTTTAGAAATTTTCTAATTCTAGTGGTTTTCTATTTTTAGGAAATAGTTTATTTTTAGAAACTTTCCTCTTTTGTTTTTAGAAACTAGGTTAGTTATTTCCCTTTTTAGAAATTCTTTCTAATTTTAGAAACTAACTCATCTTTCCTTTATTTTATTTTTAAAAACTTTCTAATTCTGGATCTTCTTTTTAGCAACTAACTTTCTATTTTTATTTTTAGTAACTTTCTAATTCTAACTCTTTTAGAATCTAACTTTGTTTCCTAATTTATTTTTAGAAATTTTCTACTTGTAGATTTTTTGTTTAAAAACTAACTTTCCTATTTTGTAGGCTTTTAAGATAGAAATTTCTAATTCGGTAAGCTCCTTCTCTACTTTCTATTTTCCAGATCTCTTTTAATAACCTACTTTCTAGTTTAGGACTTTCCTAATTTATTTTAGAAATTTTCACTTTCCTTTAGGAATTTCTTCTTTTAGAAACTAGTTTACTTCTATCTTTCTTTTTAAGGATTTTCTAATTTTAGATCTTCTCTTTAGAAATTGACTTGTTTTTTCTTTTGCAGGTTTTTTTTTAACTTAGGGATTCTAATCTGGTAACTTCTTTCCAACCCTCTCTTTCTTTCTAGATTTTCTTTTCCTTTCTTAGGATTAGGTTTCAAATTTGATTGAGGGCTGTAAGTGTTTCATGCCCAAGTGGGCCCGTGACAACATTCGACGTCTCCTGACTGAAGGAGGATTGGTTGAGGGGTTAACTATCCATCGCAGGACTAGACACCACTCGAAATCCTCTGAGTTAATTGAAGTGATGGTTGAAAACCAACCTCTTCTACCCCATCCTAGGGTGGAAGACATTCAGGATGAGAATGAGGTGCATCAAGCACCCCCGCCTCATACTTTACGAGATTATTTACAACCAGCGGGGGTGAGTACGCCCTCATGCATGATTTTTTCTGAAAATGCAGGACATATGGACATCAAGCCAGGGGTTATCCAACTCCTTCCTAAGTTCCATGGGCTTGAATCTGAAGAACCATATCTACATTTGAAAGAGTTTGATGAGATCATAGCCACTTTATATTTTCAAAATGTGTCTGAGGACACAGTCAGGCTGAGACTCTTTCCTTTTTCCTTAAAGGAGAAGGCTAAGACGTAGTTACATTCACTGCGTCCTAGATCCATTGGCACATGGAATGATATGCAGAGGGAATTTATAAAGAAATTTTTTCCACATCATAAAACGATTACCCTTAGAAAAGCAATCATGAACTTCACCCAAAGGAGGATGAAACATTTTACCAATGTTGGGAAAGGTTCAAGGATTTGGTCAGTTCATGCCCACAACACGGCTTTGAAACGTGGCGCATTACAAATTTTTTATATGATGGACTGACATCTTCCATGCGCCAAATGGTTGAGACAATGTGTAATGGGGAATTCATTAATAAAAATGTTGACGAGGTATGGGATTACCTCGATAGTCTTGCTGAAAAAACATAATCATGGGACTATTACCCAAAATCGAACACCATGTCTAGGCCGACTCAATCTAAGGAGAAAGGTGGATTGTATCTCTTGAAAGAAGAGGATGATCTCAAGTATAAAGTGACTACGCTCATAAGAAAAGTTGAGGCCATGGAAGGAAAGAAGGATAAGGTTAATGAAAGTGTTTGCGGCATCTGTGATTGCAACATTCATACAACTGAAAATTGTCCTACGATACCCGCTTTTCGAGAAGTGTTGAATGAACAATCCAATGCCGTAAATAATTATCAAAAACCTTTCAATGGACCAACCTCTAATACGTATAATCCTGGTTGGAAAAATCATCCAAACTTTAGTTGGAGAAATGGACAAACTGCTACCCCTCAAGGTTTCTTCAATCAAAATCCAAATCAGGGGAAACCTCAAGAAGAACCGGTTCAAAATTCCATGCAAGAGCTAACCCAGGCAATGCGAGACTTTATGCAAAAGATGGATTCACGTATGACGGTTATAGAAAAGGGGATGCTTCCGGCACAACCGCTCCCCAATCCTAAACCGCAATATGAGATAAGTGATCCCAGGGCACGCTAAATCCATCACCACTCTTAGGAGTGGGAAGATCATTGATAAAACCCTTCCGGTTAGGCCCGAAAAGCCTCAAGAACTAGAAGAGGATAATAATAATGGATCTAGTGAGGCCCCATAAAAATTAGAACCAGAACTTCTAGAAAAGCCAGTTGCTCCATTTCCCCAACGGTTGGTCGCACCAAAACCTCTCTCTAACTCTCAGGATATCCTAGAGGTGTTGAAACAAGTGAAAGTCAACATTCCTCTGCTTGATGTCGTAAAACAGATACCTTCATATGCCAAATTCCTGAAAGACTTATGCACGACCAAACGACGGCAGAATATTCAAAAGAAGATCTTCTTGACTGAGAAAGTGAGTGCTATCCTAAAGCAAGACGTGCCACAGAAATTCAAAGATCCTGGTAGCCCAACCATATCATGTGTAATCGGGAACTATTGAATTGATCACGCACTTCTTGACTTAGGAGCGAGCGTCAATCTGATTCCCTACTCGGTATACAAACAGTTAGGTTTGGGTGAATTAAAACTCACCCTAACCACACTACAACTTGCTGATCGCTCTGTTTGTGTACCCAGAGGGATAATTGAGGATGTGTTGGTCTAAGTTGATAGATTTTACATCCCTATAGATTTTATCATCCTGGACACCGAACCCATCAATAACATGAGCACTCAGATCCCCGTCATTCTTGGTCGCCCATTCCTTGCCACTTCAAACGCAATTATCAATTGCAGGAATGGTGTCATGACTATGTCTTTTGGGAATATGACATTGGAGTCAAACATCTTTTTCAATAACAGTAGAAACTTAGAGGACGATGACGATTTCCACGACGTTAACATAATTGACTCTTTAGTGGAAGATACGACACCTCTGACCTTATCCTCTGACCCTCTAGAAACGTGCCTGGCCCACTCCCATGATTTTGATGATGAAATGATTAGGGAGACGTATGTCTTGCTTAATACTGCACCGGTACTTGAAGTTAACCGGTGGAGGCCACAATTTAAAGAGTTGCCCGAACTGATGTAGTGCCTCTACCGTCTAACCTCAAGCCGCCGAAGCTTGACCTAAAACATTTGCCCTCTAATTTGAAATATGTCTATTTAGGTCAAGATGAGACATAACCGGTGGTGATCTCGGCCCACCTGGAGAAAGAACAAGAGAGTATTCTTATATCTACTCTCATTGAGCATAAGGGAGCCCTTGGATGGACGATAGCGGATCTCAAGGGAATCGACCCCTCGATTTCTACTCACTGCATATATCTTGAGGATAATGCGAAGACTGCTCGGCAATCACAACGTAGACTAAATCCAAACATGAGGGAGGTGGTTAAGGCCGAGGTTCTTAAACTATTGGATGTGGGTATCATATACCCCATATCCGATAGTCAATGGGTGAGTCCAACTCAGGTGGTTCCTAAGAAGTCCGGGATCACCATCGTAGCCAATGCTAATAATGAACTCGTACCAACAAGAGTTACTACTGGTTGGAGAATGTGCATTGACTATAGGAAGCTGAATACCGTCACGAGGAAAGACCACTTTTCTTTACCCTTCATTGATCAAATCTTGGAAAAGCTAGCTGGTCATTCCTATTACTGTTTCCTTGACGGGTATTCAGGCTACAATCATATTGAAATCGCTCCTGAGGATCAGAAAAAGACCACATTTACATGTCCCTACGGCACCTTTGCCTACAGAAGGATGACATTTGGATTATGTAATGCCCCTGCCACCTTTCAGCGATGTATGATAAGTATCTTTTCTGACATTGTGGGGAAATATCTAGAGGTCTTCATGGATGATTTCTCTATTTTCGGTTCATCTTTCAGCGAGTGCTTAGAGAGTCTTTAATGTGTGCTGAAAAGATGTGAAGAAAAGAACTTGGTACTTAATTAGGAGAAGTGTCATTTCATGGTTCATAAGGGAATTGTCCTCGGGCATATCATCTCGTCCAAGGGAATCGAGGTAGATAAGGCAAAAATCGATCTTATCTCTAACCTACCTCCACCCAAGAACATCAGAGATGTACGATCCTTCTTAGGACACGCAAGGTTTTACAGACGATTCATAAAGGACTTTAGTCTCCTCTCTCATATCTTATATAATTTTTTACAAAAGGATGCACCATACGAGTGGACTGAACAATGCCAGGAAGCTTTCACCAAGCTTAAGGGCATGTTAACTACTGCACCTATCATGCAGCCACCCGATTGGAGCCTTCCTTTTGAGCTTATGTGCGACGCTTCTGATTATGCTCTTGGAGCGGTTCTAGGCCAGAGAAAAGATAAGAGGCCCTACGTCATTCATTACACAAGTAGAACTTTAAATTCTGCCCAAGTGAACTACTCGACTACGGAAAAGGAGCTCTTGGCCGTAGTGTTCGCTTTGGATAAATTTAGGTCCTACCTGATCGGATCCAAGATCATTATCTACACAGATCATGCGGTACTTAAGTATCTTCTTTCTAAGAATGATTCTAAGCCCCATTTGATACGAGGGATCCTTCTACTCCAAGAATTTGATTTGGAAATTAAAGATAAAAAGGGAGTAGAGAACGTAGTGGTCGATCATCTGTCTCGCCTTAATACCTCTGATTCCCCTGAGGCAACCCATATCAATGACATGTTCCCTGATGAACAACTGTTCAGAGTCTCACATTCACCTTGGTTCGCTGATATTGCTAATTATCTTGCCACAGGTTCCATACCGACACATTGGACTGCGCAAGATAAGAAGAAATTCTTTACCAAGGTACGCAACTTTTTCTGGGACGATCTATATTTATTCAAATGTTGCCCAGACCAAATTCTAAGGAGATGTGTGCCAGATGACGAGTATCAGAGTGTCATCTCCTTCTGTCATTCACAGGCCTGTGGTGGTCACTTTTCTGCTAAAAAGACCACGGCCAAGATTTTACAGTGTGGCTTTTATTGGCCCACTATGTTCAGGGACACTCATGAGTTTTGCAAGGCTTGTGAGCATTGTCAAAAATTGGGAGCATTATCCCGTCGAAATATGATGCCTTTGAATCCCATCCTTATCATAGAAGCATTTGACTGCTGGGGCATTGATTTCATGGGACCATTCCCCCAATCATTTGGAAATTTATATATTTTGCTCGCCGTAGATTATGTTACTAAATGGGTTGAAGCAATTCCGTGCCGAAATAATGACCATCGCACGGTCATTAAATTCTTAAAAGAGAACATCCTTTCGCGGTTCGGGATGCCTCGAGCCATCATTAGTGATGGGGGCTCACACTTTTGTAATAGACCATTCGAGAGCTTAATGAAGAAATACGGTATCTCTCATAAGGTGAGCACCCCATATCACCCACAGACAAGTGGACAAGTTGAGATTTCTAATAGGGAGATCAAATATATTTTGGAAAAAACGGTTAACCCTGACTGTAAGGATTGGTCAATCCGATTGACCAATGCCTTATGGGCTTACCGTACTGCATTTAAAACCCCTATTGGAATGTCTCCCTTTAGACTTGTCTATGGAAAGGCTTGCCACTTGCCTGTGGAGTTGGAACATAGAGCCTACTGGGCAATCAAAAAATTGAATTTCAATCTGGACAACGCTGGCTCGCTACGTAAACTTCAGTTGAATGAACTCGAAGAAATCCGGAACGATGCATATGAGAACTCGAGAATTTATAAGGACAGAATGAAGGCGTTTCATGACCAACGTATTCTACGAAAATCATTCACACCTGGTCAGAAAGTTCTTTTGTATAATTCTCGATTACATCTCTTTCCAGGTAAGCTTTGATCTCGTTGGACTGGCCCTTACATTGTGGTCACTGCCTATCCTCATGGGGCCGTTGAGATAAGAGATCCTGACAATGGCAAGGAGTTTAAAGTAAATGGACATCGCTTAAAGCCATTTGTCGAGAAATTTGATTCAGAGGACATGTCCATACCTCTGACTGATCCTATTTACCAGGATTAATCTCCTAATCTGATGGAGGTATAGGTAGGTTTCCTGTTTTCATAGAACTAGGGTAGTTTGCTTCATGCTTTTTTTTATTTTTATTCCATTTCATTTTCCTAGTTCAATGTTTGTGGGTAACATTACTGCAAACCCTCACAAGACTATAACTCGTCCACTAAGGGCAACCTAGGGGTTTAAAGGCTTATTGTAAAAGCTAAATGCAATCAAGAGCACCTGCGAAGTGGTATAGGTAAGATCTTCTTTTTGTGATGTTATTTTTATTATTTTGCTTTTGTTGATTTCTCTCTTGTGCTGACACGCTCTCACGCTGATGTATCTTTGGAAAAAGCTTCTTGAGCCCTTCGTCTAGGTACTATCTTTCCATCACTTCTCTTTCAATTTCATTGTCTCATATACATTGCATGATCATATCTTTTACATTGAGGACAATGTAGATTTTAGGTTGGGGGTGGGAGATTAGGTGTCCTAATCAATGTTTTCTTAGTCATGAGCAAAAATTGTGAAAATTTTTAAATTTTTCTGGAATTTCGCATGAATTCGAAGTGATTTGGACGCCCATCTCGGATTCAAACTTGTAAAATACATGATGTTGGTAATTTATGACTCTTGGATTCAGTATCTGTTAAACTTCACAGTTAAGTTCGAACTATTAATCCATGATTAGAAGTTTTAAACATTGATTGAGTCATAATTTCACATGCCACATCTCGCTTACACATTGAGGTTTCAATTCAATATTAAAGGATTAAATTGGTGATCACTAAGCTTGAAAGGAACCAACCAGGGAAATTGAAAGGATTGGACGAATGGTCTTCACCATAGGTTTGCTCCCTATAGGTGCAGTTGATATTTGGAAAAGGTAGGGCGTACGGTCTTCACCATAGGTTTGCTCCCTATAGGTGCAGATTCGATTCCCCTCCTTGGCGTTACTGGTAAAAAGTTGATATAGTGTGAAAATCATTAAAAGCTGGAAGAATGGGGCAAGTTTAATTTAGGTTTTGGTTGTCCTAAATGCTTTTGTTGAGTACCAATGACATCATGAAATAGAGAAGTGAACCTTGATGATAAGCAGAGATTTCATTATACACTCATGGTACTCAATGTTTAGAATTGTTCTAATTAATACATAAATACTTTAAACTTGATTATGAAATTTACTGGGGCTTGATTTCAGGAGGAAGTAATGTCCAACATTCATGCATCTTAGAATTCTCGTATCTAGATTGCTTTTCAAAAATCACTCGAGTTCATAGAAATTGTCCTGTAATTCTCAACTAATTTTTCGCGTACTTTGCTCCGGACTAGCAAAATGCTGGTTGGGGTTGTGTTAAGGGTCAAATATTGCATATCAGACCCCAGTTATTACCTGCTTTTACGAACATGATATTATTTAATGTCTTATTTTAATCGTGTTGTGGTGCAAGGTGAATTTAGAAAGCTTGGACTAAAAATGATGCTGAATGCATGGAATTGACGTTCCGAAGCCACCAAGACAAGGGACGGACCCCAGGGGACTGATATCGATGGATTTACATGCCAGAGATCCGAGAAAATCTAGAAATTGAAGCTCAAGTGGCCCGAAATTGGTCTAGAATGCAAGATCACAGGGTTCCCACCATCTACTTGGCTCGAAACTCCATACATGGCCTGATGACCATAAATTAACCGTACACGTTGAATTTCAATGATTCGATCCCTCTGAAAGTGGCCCAACGGATAGATCATTATATAAATCAGCGAATTGGGGCCCACATAAGATCTGGATATACTTCAATTTTGGTCTCGGCCATTTAAATTAGATGGGGAAGAAGATGGACGGAGAAGATTTCATATATACATCACGAGTGGACCCCACTGGCAGTGCCAGTGCACAGTGCACAAGTGCACTCGATGTGCACTGGATCGGGACAACCGGTCAGCGCCCGCTGACCCAATCCATCTCACACACGGAGACAGCGGACGGACGTTGTCCCTCCGTTTTTGTGTAATGGGCACCACCCATCATCTGTATCAACGATCTGGACTGTTCATTCATCCATTGGGGCGGCAAAAACTAAGCCTAGGTGGAATAATTTCAAAATATCGTGAAGATTGGTTTTTAGCCCTTCAAACGCAATTCGGACGGCGGAGTAAACTATTTTGTGGGCCACACCGAATCCAATATGAAACCAGCCATTTCTTACTGGTTTTCCGATGTAATTGCAATGGACGGAGTGGATTTCGTAGAAACTGAAAGGAGTGGGCCCCACCGACAGCCAGCGCAAGAAGCGCTGGCCCTGCTTCGCAGTCCGAAAAAATAGGACACAACATGAAGATGGTGGCCACCGTCAAGGACCATCTATCTAATCCAAACCATCCATTAGGTAGCCTGGACAAAACCGTCCCAACCCAAGAAATTTCAGGAGAAATAGTAAGCAGGTACACATTCAATGTTCAGCCAAAGTTAGCCTTTGCACTACAACATTAATAGGAAGCCGACCGTTTGAGGGACGTTGTGGACCACTATCAAGACTCCTCTGAACAATCTACACCGTTCATTTGTTTGGCGATAAAAAATAGACCGTAGGGACGTTCTCCCTTTTTGAAGGAGTAGCGTTGTGCATGAAATATGCAAGCAGAATTCATGTCTTTCCAGTCGGTTACGCAAGACAGCTGGCTGTGTCACTGCATAAACAGGTTGCGTAAAGTGGTCTTCGCAGGAGGATCCGAAGGGAGTGGGCCACGCATGGAGAAGGTTGAAAGAAAAAAAAAATGGAAAGTAATTTCCCAAGGAATCCCGGAATCAATAGGATTTTCCATTGTGCACGTGAACATGGCAGCCTTATCGTTGTACTTGATGTGACCACCCCTGTGATCGGACTAGGTAATCCAATCCGTCTATCATGTTCAGAGGATAGGTTTAGCCCTAACCTAGCTTGTTTTGCACTCATAAAACACTCACCGAGCATGCAAATTGGTCGGCAACCGGGCTCGTTACACAATCTTTTGCGCAATCTATTTACGCAACTACTCTTCCTACGCACGTGACTCCCTTTGCCGACTGATATAGCCAGCTGACTCCACCTAGCTTCTTGCTGCCTATAAGAAGGAGAGAGAAAGAAGTGGAGGGGATGGAATTTTTCAGGGAGTGCTTGAAGTCAGAGAACGTCAGAGATAGAGAGTTTGTTATTTAGAGTGTTAATTTTTTATTATTTTTATTTATTTATTATTTGAGAGATCAAGCCCAATCATGTTGGGCTAAACCTCTTAGCTAGGGCTAAGAGGTGAAGCTTTTAGCGTGATGGGGGACTTTTAGCTGGTGCTTTTTATTTACACTGAATTAAATTTGATATTAGTTTGATTTTAAGGGAATGTTTTTAGTTTTTAATGGTCTATTATGACTAAAATTACAATAGGTCTGCGATAGCTTTGAGTATGTTCTTTTCCTTTTATGTTTATGACGTCAGGAAGCCCTATTGTTCACTATCGTCTCCTGGGCATGGTCGGATGATGGTACCCTTCCTAACCTGCATATCACGTTGATTAGTTTTTAATTAGTTTAATTCTGTTGTTTACTTTGTCTCCTAGGCATGGTTTGGTGATGAAATCCATTCTAATTCATATACCTTTCATCTCTTGAAAACTATATCAAAAGAATTTCAGTTGATTACACCCTTCAACTGGATGAAGATGAGACTCTAAGTCCAGTTGAGTTCTTGAAACAGGCATAAGATCTCCCTGATCTCTACAAGTGGATCATCTGAATCCCTAGTTTCCTACCTCTGAATTCTCTAAGTTTTAGATAAGTATTTCACCATTATTCGTCAAATTTCATTTGATTTAAATTTCATCTTATTCTAGTTCTAGTTCTATTTAATTTCAAATTACGTACAGGTTTCAGTCCCTTGGGATTCGACGTCGGTCTTACCAAGTTTATTAGTACATCACAACCCTATACTTAGGGAGTGAACAGTGGCTCCACTTCTCAACAATCTCCCACTTAGAGACACATCGCCATAAACATCGTCTTCTTCATCCAGAGTGTACCACCTCCCCGTCTTCAAGCCTAAAGACCAATCAAAGCTGAACAGAGCTTCAGCTTCTTTCGTGTGACCACCTTTGTCAGCATATCCGCAGGATTCTCACTTGTATGAATCTTCTCCAGAGCAATCGATCCATCTTCTAGTAATGAACGTATGAAGTAATATCTGATGGCAATATGCTTGGTCCTTAAATGAAAGGCTGAATTCTTAGCCAAGTGTATTGCACTCTGACTATCACTGTACAGCTTGCAATCTGCTTGCTTCTTACCCAACTCTTTCATGAAACCTTGCATCCACACCATCTCCTTGCATGCTTCTGTAGTCGCAACATAATCTGCTTCCGTCGTACTGATAGATACTATCTTCTGTAACTGAGAGACCCAAGTGACTGCAGCACTACCCAGAGTAAAGACATAACCTGTAGTGCTTCTTCTGCTGTCGATATCTCCTGCCAAATCTGAATCCACGTAGCCTTGTAGCTTGATTTTTGATCCACCATATCACAGCCCTACATCCTTAGTACCTACAAGGTATCTAAGAATCCACTTCACAGCTTCCCAATGTTCCTTCCCGGGGTTGTTCATGAACCTGCTAACAACTCCCACTGCTTGAGCAATGTCTGGCCTCGTGCTCACCATAGCATATATGAGACTCCCAATAGCTGACGCGTATAGGACTTTAGCCATGTAGTCTCGTTCCTCCTGCGTCTTTGCCCCTTGCTCCTTAGATAACTTGAAGTGGTTGGCTAATGGAGTGTTAACCGGCTTAGCACCTCCCATATTGAATCGATCAAATACCTTGGCTATGTACTCTGCCTGTAACAGAACTAATTTCTTATTTTCCCTGTCACACTTTATCCTCATGCTTAGGATTTGTTTTACAGCTCCTAAATCCTTCATGGTAAATTCTCTACACAGTTGTCTTTTGAGATCTGAGATGTCCTTCATGTTTGAACCGGCCACAAGCATATCATCAATGTACAGAAGAATGATGATGTACGGCGTATCAAACTTCTTCAAGTAACAACAGTGGTCTGCATAACATCTCCTGAAATCATTTCCTGACATGAAACTGTCGAACTTCTTGTACCACTGCCTCGGGGCCTGATTCAAGCCATATAAACTCTTCTTTAGTCTGCATACCTTGTTCTCCTTTCCTGGTGCCACGTATCCTGTCGGCTGATACATATATATCTCTTCTTCAAGGTCCCCATGAAGAAAGGCTATCTTAACATCTAGCTGCTTTAGATGTAAGTCTTTTGTAGCCACTATACTCAAGACCATACAAATCATAGACATTTTCACCACAGGTGAAAATATTTTAGTGAAATCAATACCTGCCTTTTATTGAAAACCTTTTACAACCAATCTAGTCTTGACCATTTCGAACCATCGTGCTCCTCCTTCAATCTGTAAACCCACTTGTTACGAAGAGCTTTCTTACCCTTGGGTAGAGTGACTAGCTCCCATGTAAGATTAGACTCAAGAGAGTCCATCTCATCATCCATGGCCTGTTCCTACTTAACTCATGTATCCGACTGTAATGCCTCTTCAAAACACTCTAGTTCACCATTATCTATCAGCAGTAGATAATGTAAGGAAGGTGAGTATCGGACCGTCAGTCTCCTCTCCTAAGTAGACCTCCTCACAACCGGTGTATGCGGCTCTGCCTCATAATGCTCATGTGTATGATCATCATGTGGCACTGTAACACTCTTGTCCGGTAACTCTTCCATCTCTACGAACTCCTTTTTATCAGCCTTATTTTCCTGCACACTGTCTTTATGCATCACTTTTTCATTGAAGACTACGTCCTTTCTTCTGATGATTTTCCTATTTTTTGCATCCCAAAACCTGTAGCCAAAATCATGCTGCCCGTAGCCTATAAACATCACCTTCTGGACTTCGCATCCAGCTTGCTTCTGTGCCCTGCATCAATGTGAAGATATGAAGTGCAACTGAACACTCTGAGATGTGCAAGGTTCACCTCCTTCCCAGTCCATGTTTCTTTTGGTAGCCCACCATCCAATGGTGCTGAGGGACTTCTATTGATGAGATATGCGGCAGTATTCACAGATCTGCCCACAAGGTCTTGGGCAACCCTGCATGTAACCTCATGCTCATGGCGCGCTCAAGGATGGTCCTGTTAATACGCTCAGCCATACCGTTCTACTGCAATGTCCCTAGAATTATTTTTTGATGCTTGATTCCATTTGCTGCACAATACTACTCAAACCTTTTATCACAGTACTCTCCCCCATTATCAGATTTGAGACATTTTACTGTTTTACCTGTCTCGTTTTCTAACATAACTTTTCATTTCTTAAATACATCAAATACATCAGATTTATTCTTTAAGAAATAGACCCACAGTTTTCTACTAGCATCATCAATAAAAGAAACAAAATAACGTGAGCAACCAAGAGATAATACCTGTGTCGGTCCCCACACATCAGTGTGTACAAGCTCCAACAGATGCATCTTTGGAACGCGTCCCGTCTTCTTAAAACTTATCCTCTTCTGCTTGCATACACGCAATCCTCACAGAATTTCAAGTCAATAGACTTTAGCCCTGATAGCTTCCCTTTTGACAATAACACTTTCATCCCTTTCTCACTCATATGTCCCAACCTCTGATGCCATAACTGCCCATTCACTCCAGTTGATGCGACTGTGAGTGAACTATATGATCCTGAAGTCACGTACAAAGTACCTTCCTTTTTGCCTCGAGATATCACCAATGCACCTTTTGTGATCTTTCAGGAATCACTGGTGAATGTCGTCACATATACGGTATCGGCCAATTGCCCCACTGAGATCAGATTCCTTATCAAACTCGGTACATGTCTAACATCCTTTAATTTCAACATCGTTCCGTCTTTCTGATTCATATGAACGTCTCCCTTTCCAACAATACTGCACGGCTCATCATCACCGAGGTAGACTCTTCCGAAGTCACCTGATACATAGTTACGCAGAACTTCCTTACACGAAGTGGCATGAAATGAAGCACCTGAGTCTATAACCCAAGACTCATTCCTCGCATCAAGAGACAAGATCAATGCCTCTGTGTCACTCTCCTCAAATAGATTCACTGAATCCCTCCCACCTTGAGAGCTTCCTTCTTGTTTCTTGAGCGCCCTGCAATCACGTTTCATGTGCCCCTTCTTGCCGCAATGCCAACACCCGTCTTTGTCTTTCGGTCTCTTAGACTTCTTCCTCGACTTAGAACGCCCGTGTTTATTGCCTCCTTTGTTCAGCGATCTTCCTCTTCCTTCAATGTTTAGAGCATTCCCTGAATCCCCTAAAACTCTTGATGCCTTTCTTCTAGATTCTTCGCTGAGAATTAGACCGGCCACATCATCAAATTTCAGCTTTGTCGACCCTGAAGAATTGCTCACAGCAATCACCAAACCATCCCAACTGTCTGGCAAACTGGATAAGATCAATAAAGCCCTGACCTCATCCTCAAAAATAATGCCAACGGATTTCAACTAGCTCGTGACTGTATTGAACTCGTTTAGATGTTCAGCCACGCTCCCACCATCTGACATCTTCATGTTGAATAGCTGTTTCATAAGATGAACCTTGTTGGATGCTGAGGGCTTTTCATACATGGTGGTTAAGGCTTCCATTAATTCTTTTGTAGTTTTCATCTTAAATATGTTGAAGGTGACGCTCTTAGACAAAGAGAGTCAGATCGTTCCTAAAGCCTTCCTATCCAGTAAAAACCATTCATCATCTGTTATCTTTTCTGGTCTCTTCTCTTTTCCTCCTAGAGGAATATAGAGGTCCTTCTGATACAGATAATCTTCCATCTGCATCTTCCAGAAGGCAAAGTTTGAACCATCAAACTTCTCAATTCTAGTTTTCCCTTCTTCTGTCATCGCTCGCAATAGAATTAAACCAATAGCTCTGATAACAGTTGTTGCGCAGCACGCCAACAACGCAGTTAGCCTAGATCCAATCTCAGGCCTCACCCACAAATGATAAACAAGAAGAAATATAAACTAGAAACAGATCAAAGCAGTGCAAACAAACCACGAGACAAGATATATATGGAAAAACCCCAAACTAGGGTAAAAAAACCATAGATGCAAACTTCCACTATGAAGAACGAACAGAGATTACAAGGCAATATACTAAGCTCTCCCTTTGAAGTACAGAGAAAATCCCTTGCCCACACCTTAGAAATATTTCTCAATATTCACCTTAACCCTAGAATAGCCCTAGGGACCCCAAGTTATAGTTTTGACAACTTTCCTTTCGTACCCTTGCGAAAAGCGATACAGAAATTCGCAGTCCGCATCAGATTCAGAAACGAATCTGCATAACTACGACCGGTCGAGCAGACTGCACAATCGATCGAGTGGACCCCATGACCGGTCGAGTATGGGCCATGACCGGTCGAGCACCTCGGAACCAAAAACTAATGTTTTCTGAACTTTGAGTCGAGCCAATCCACGACTGGTCGAGCAGGGGGCCACGACCGGTCGAGCAGATCCCACGACCGGTCGTGCGCGGCCCTAGATGTGGCTCCACTTCTCAACAGCCGTATCCAATGAAGCAGTCAACTCGACATTGATAAGGGAATATGAGGGAAAGCAATTGTCAGTCTATTACGTCAGCAAAGCATTAGTTCCTGCAGAGATAAGGTATCCGACCTCGGAAAAGTTGGCTCTGGCTCTAGTCACATCCTCCCGACTCGCGGCCATATTTCCAAGCTCACTTGATCGTCGTTTTAACCGATCACCCACTGCACTAAGTCTTATAGAAACCTGACGCCTCAGGCTGGCTGACTAAGTGGGTGATCGAGCTAAGTGAGTTCGACATCAAGTATCAGCCACGAGCCGCAATCAAAGGCCAAACAGTGGCCAACTTCATTATTGAACTGACAAAATCTCTAGAGCAAGAACTGACCGATGACCGATACATGGCCGACTTACCTAGGTTAAGGTTCCTCCCAGAGAGGTCGGCGGAATAACATCTTGCAGGACCGTCCGACACCCAAGCTCTTCTCGACCCTACCCTATGGACGCTTTACATTGATGGCTCCTCCAACTCCAAGGCAAGCGGGGTCGGGATACTCCTGGAGACTCCTGACCATATGTGCATGCAGTATGCCTTAAGATTTAGATTCCAAGCCTCCAACAATACGGCAAAATATGAAACCTTGATTATCAGACTCAAACTAGCTGCAAACATGGGGACTCATCATCTAGAAGTCTTCAGTGACTCACAATTGATTGTCAACCAAATAGCTAACATTTACCAAGCCAAGAAAGAACACCTAAAAGCCTATCTCTAAAAATCCAAGGAATTGATCGAAAGTTTCCAGAAGTGCAACATCACCTTGATTCTACGAGCAGAGAATTTCAAAGCCGACATGTTGGCAAAGCTTGCTACAACAAATGAGGACGAAATCCCAAGATCCATCCCGATTGAGTTCTTAGCTAAACCGAGCATCGATGAGGTCGACCCTACGCCCATCCTTCTGGTTAGTTCAGAACTAACATGGATGGACCTGATTATCCAATACCTCGAGAGCAACGAACTTCCCGAGGACCGAGTGAAAGCGCGATAAATGAAAGTCAAGGCTACCCAGTATACCATACTCAATGGCTTGATCTACAAGAAAGGATGTTACCTCCCTTACTCAAGGTGTGTCAAACCAAAGGAAGCAAAGTATGTCCTAAGGGAGATCCATGAAGGAATTTGTGGAAATCACTCGGGAGGACGCTCACTGGCACACAAAGTTGTCCGATAAGGATATTACTGGCCGACCATCCAGCACAATGCCCGAAAGCTCATCCAGAGATGTAACAAGTGCCAGAGGTTCGCGAACATCCCTCGGCAACCACTGGAAGAGCTCACACCAATGGCTAGACCTTGGCTGTTTGCTCAATGGGGGGTCGACATCACCGGCCCACTCCCTACAAGCAAAGGCTAGACCATGTTTGCCGTAGTGGTAGAAACGTTAGCGAAGATAACCGAACAAAAGATTACAGATTTCGTTTAGAAAAATATCATATGTAAGTTCAGAATACCTCGGACTATTGTCTCTGATCATGGAAAATAGATCTACAATAAGCAATATAAAAAGATGTGCAAGAACCTTGGGATTTGCAATGTTTACTCATCACCACAACATCCACAGGCAAATGGGCAAGTAGAAGCAGTCAACGAGATCATTAAAAATCATCTTCAGACCAAGCTCGAGAATGCTAAAGGAGCGTAGGCCGAGGAACTTTCCAAAGTTTTATGGGCTTATTGAACTACCGCCCGGACAGCCACTGGAGAGACCTCGTTCTCTCTGACATAAGGAGCAGAGGCAGTTACCCCCATAGAGATCGAATTACCTATAGCCCGAATGGTCTCGTTCGACGAACAGGCCAATAGCGAGCTTATGTTCCTCAGTCTCGACCTCCTGAAAGAGCAAAGGGAGCAAGTTCAACTTTGAACCGTTGTCCATCAGCAGCAAGTATCACGGTTTTACAATGCTCGGGTCAAGATCAGAAGGTTTCAAGTTGGGGATCTAGTTCTCTGAAAGATATTCTAGAACACCAAAGAAGCAGGAATAGGAGCCCTGGGCCCGAACTGGGAAGGACCCTACGTGGTATCACATACAAGCCAACCTAGATCGTATCGACTAGAAGAACTCGATGGCTAATTGCTCCCACACCCATGGAATGCCGAACATCTAAAGATCTACTACCCGTAAACGAGTCAGAGCGATAAATCATTTTTTGTACTGATTAAAGTTACATCAATAAAGTCACCGGTTCTCTGACCGACCAAGATCTGACCTATATTTGATCAGGATCTGACCAAGATCTGGCAAAGATCTAACTAAGATCCAATCTACCCGGCCGCAGGAACTTTGATAAAATTCTGATCAACACTGGATTGATGACTGAGCAATAGCTCAGCTTCAATCTGACCAAACAGTAGCAAAGTTAAAGAGACAATTCTGATTGTTCGACTCAAACAAATGAAGATCAACAAAAAAGGAATGTTTCACCTTGATAAAACCCAAAATGGTTTGATTACATCGGCTTTACATCAACTACAAAGTCAAGTTTGTACATCAGACAATGAACAGAATCTTAAAGAAGGAAAATACAAAAGGAAGCTCGGGCGCTTGGTGTGCATGAAGTGCCTGAAGTTGAAAAAGGGAGGAAATACTTCTCTACAAAATTAACTTCAAGACTCGAGCGCCGACTCAGAAGCTGCATCGGGGGCCGCATCATCGCCTGACCCATCAGAGCTCTACTAAACCTCGTCGAAAGTAGAGAGATCGAGGTCGAGGAAGGAAGCCCTCATGTCCTTCATACACTCGGCGTAACCTTGGCGAAAGAGGTCGTCTCTCTCTTCCATGAACGCCTGGGAAGATACGAACTAACGAATGGCCTCCTCCTGAGCATTGGTAATGATGCCCTTGGTCTCTGCCTTCAGCTTGTTGAGCTTCCCCTCAGCCTTGAGCAGCTTGGTGTGACATTCATTGTGCACACGCCTGGCCTCCTCCAGCTGCGTAGCCATCGCAGCCTTCTCAGCAAAAGACGCTTCAAGAGTCGTCTTCGTCTCAAGCTCAGCATCCAGCTGAGCTACCTTTTGCTCGGCTCCCTTAGCCCGATCATACATCTGAGAAAAATTTGCACGCACGGAGCAAACTATAGAAGAAAAAGAAGAAAGATGAGTACGAGCAAATCTGGAAGACGGGATCTACTTTGGACATACTTACCCCAAGAAGGGTGGTCGTCACATGAGCGAGAATCGTCTCTATCGAAGAGTCAAACAAGGTGACATATTCCGCGTCGGCCGTATGGCAATCGACCTAAGGGAGGATCTCCTCCACAGTTTGACAAAGGCTCGGCTTCCGCCCCTTCAAGAGGGTAAGCCTCAGAAAGAAGCTCTGCAGCTCCTTGAGCTTCAGCAAGAACAGGGCGGTCAGGGATGACCATCCCCGCCACTCCAGAGGAGGTCTCCACCTCCCTGCCTTCTCCCTTGTCCTCGATGATGACCGGGCAAGAGGGACCGACCTTCCCCTTGGATTTCTAGGAGGTCTTCTGCCGCTTCTTCTTCGGGGTAGCCACCTCATCTCGAGGAGGCGCACGGACCTTAGAGAGAGGGAGGATGAAGGGTCGAGCCTCAGGCATCTCTACATAAAGATAAATGCATCAAAAGTCTTCAAGCAAGGAAATTTCTCAAAATCGCGAAGCTCGGCTAAAGGTCTTACCCAAGGTCGTACCTATGAGGGCCGAATCTAAGCCTACCTGGAGAAGTCACTCAAGTTGGAGAAGCACTCTCCAAGATCACCTACCTTCGTCCAGGGTCCGCAGATCCCTAATCCAAGTTAACGACCCGCTATCAAGCAAAGGATGATGCTTAGGAACAACTGCGACAAGAGACAAGTGAACAAGGTTAGCCGACAGTGTAAGCCTAACAATAAAAGATGAACGACCGTAGCAATGCGAACCTGCTTCGGAGAAAGCTCGGGGGATGAGAGACTGTCTCTATTCTGGGTCGACCGTCTCCCAGCATCCATAGGCCCAGAACCATTTATCCCTCCAGTGTTTATTGGAGGAGGGATGATCAGTTATCAAGGCCCCGTCGGTGTTTCACCATGCAGAAAAGTAATACCAGTCGGGTTGAAGGGTGTTCGGTTTTACTTGGTACAAGTGGAGGAACTCATCCACTAATAGCTTGGGCTGCTCCAGCTCAGCCCATAAGACTGCACAGCCGAACAAGTCCCTCCACTCATTCGGAGTCAGTTGCCCCGAGGCCAAGCCGAGGCAAGACAGAAGACACTGAACAATTCCCGGAAGTGGGAATCGCAGGCCACACTTCAGGGCAACCTGAAAAATCGTCACTACCCCTTAAGGAGGTCGGTTTGGGAGTTCATCGCCAATGGAAGCCTAAGAATCACAGACTCGGGGACTTGATACCCGAGCCTGATCCGGACTAACTCCTCCTCGAATAAGGTCGAAGGCACCGGCCCTCGGGTTCCCCGACTTTAACCTCATCGGGTGGGTCACATGCTTCAGTGACTTGTTTAGTCACCGAGGGCGCGTTCACTTCCCATGCTCCGGGCACCGTCTCACGCCTGGGAGACAGATTCAATGCCCTAGCAGCGGGCGCCAGTCTCTACGTTGGGGACCGCTCCAGCGCTCTCCTCGACGATGAATACCGAAAAGCGGCATTCGCCATCACCACCAATGGCAATGGTGGGTTCAACATTACCCTAAGGCGACTACTCGACCCACTTTCACCACCGAAAACCTCCCCTGTAAGCTCATGGAGCCAGACATGATGATTGAATAGAAAAGCTAAATGAGGAGGGGGAAGAGAGGCTCACTGGTGTTGAGATTTGCAGAACGACTAGGTTGCGGCAAGAACAGTTGCAGGAATGCACGCAAAAGAAGCAGAAAGGGGGAGAGGACGAAATGTGAAAGAGAAAAGCCCTAAGCATTAGGGCACCCCTTAAATAGCTAGGCCACGTGGTAACCATTTAAGGCGCTCATCAATGCTGCACCATACAACACCCCATCGGCTACCCCGACTCGACACATGGCGAGACCGGTCGCACTACTCGACCCTAACATCGAGTACGACACCACGTGTCGCGACCCCGTTAGACTGTCACCGAAGTGACGGCTTGACGCCCCACGTGACCTCGAGTCACGAGACAACACGTCATGATTACGGACTGATAATGCTTTGACTACCGTGCAGGCCGCCATACCTGGCATTAATGACAATGCGACTCGACCTAGTCCATGCATAACACGACCTAGCTACAACTGAGCTTACTTTCCGAACTTCGATCAAAAAGCAAGGGGGGCTCACTGTTGGGGAAAAATCTACAAGTCCATAAGTCAGTTTATGGAATGGACCAACTCTACTGAACTAGCATAGGCCCATGGGAACCCGAGCCTGATAAGGCCTCTACGTCCAAAAACAAAGCACCCTCCAAGGAGAGCGATACAATTGTAAGGACACACAAAGAGCTCCAAGCTCACACCAGTGGTTAAAAGACCGACCTAATTTATAAATCGGCTAAAGGACGGTTATGGATCGCCTATAAATCAGCCACATGTCGATTACAGATCGATCATAGTTCGGTCATAGATCAGTCATAGATCGATCACAGATCAGCCACAGATCGGTCACAAACCAACCATAGCTCGGTCATAGATCGGCTATAGATCGACGAGGTGAAAAGGTCTCAACACCCAGATGAAGGGAACACAAACCTTCCAGCCCATCTGACGATCAAGAATGGTGAATGCCAATCTGTCGATCCAGACAGTATCATTCAGTTCCGACTTGGCGCCCGGCTTGGGATCCGACCAAAAGTCGAACTATAGATTCTAGGAATCCTCGTAAGACTCGAAGATCTCTCCTGAAATCTTTGGAAGATAAGATCAAATCCCGATGATCGCGGGAACCTACAATCTCGGGAAGATCCTGAATCATATCGGATTTCCAAAATATCAGGAAAGGATTCCCGTGATGAGGGATCCTCTCTCCTACAAATATATGAGCATCTCCCACCGTTTGAGGTACGTTTACTCAAATCCTAATACTTGACTGGTCTCTTTTCTAAAGACCCTATCCTACTTCAAAGACCTCAAGCCACTTAGGCATCGGAGAGTCTCCTATACAAGCCAGGGCCTCCTTTGTCTCTCACATTTGCCTGCGTAGGTACAAGAAGGTGTGCTGTGAAGGGGGTCCACCGGAGAAATGCATCAACAGAGTTGATTCATTAAAACAAATGTCGATTCGACTCGGCATGTGCATCCCATGTGGAGTTTGGTAAGATCATATCTTCCAGAATCCGCCTTTGACTGATGAAATATATATTTTATTATTTTTTAAATGCATTAAATAAAACAAAACAACTCCGCTTCTTTTTCTCATCTTCTTTTTCTTTCTGCTTGGCTAGCGTGGGCATGGTGGGAGACTGGGAGGTGTGGCAAAAGGAAAATGTCTTTTTTACTAAACTTATTTTATTTTATTTTTATTTTTTCTCTTTACCGCCGGTGCGAAAGGAGAAGAAAACGAAAATGACTTGGGTTGCTGCCCACTCTGTACAGTTTAAATTACAGTGCTGCCCCTAAAGGACTCGAAAGGCCCGTTTGAACTCTACGGTTCACTCATTGACTTGGAAAACTGGGACTGACTCTTGTACATCCCTAGCTTTTCGACTCACTAACCGAGTAACCAGCCTGGGTTGACTCAGCCGAGTCGCTGGTGATCAACTCGGCCCAATGTTGATGTGATCAAATACTTACATTTCAATCTTAATTAGACATGGTAGATTAGTGGAGGAAAATCTTATACTTCAAGCTTGGAACCAACACCTGATTTCCAACACTGTAGGAGGTTGATTGCTATTTTGGCATTTTACGACTTAGTTTTGATGAGACAGTTAGATCCGATGGTTCTTGAGGAATAATTTGAAAGCACTTTGCGCAGCTCATGGCTGGTTTTCACTGCAAAATTACACAATTGCTTGCTGATTGCATCCTGCCCCCTGCCAGGACGGAATCGGTCAGGGAAGGGGCTATGTGGGGCCCACCATGATGTATGGGTTTTATCCACATCATCCATCTATCTGTTTTGCCATATTATTTTATTTAAGGTATGTTCCAAAAAAAATAGGGAGATCAAAGGTTCAAGTGGACCACATCGTAGGAAGCAGTCGTGATAATGGCACCCCTCCCATAAACCTTTCAAAGGCCTACCATGATGTTTATTTGCCATCCAAACTGTTCATAAGGTCTCGTGGACATTGATGAAAGTAAAACAGCGTCTAGTTGAGACTTGGGTCTGATTCATTTTTAAGCTTTATAATCATAGGGATAAAACTCATATATCATGGTGGGACCAACGGAGCCCCAACCTAGGCCGGGTCCATCCTAGCAGTGCCGGATACAATCAGCTTCCTGATAAAAAATCCAAAAGCCATATCTTTAGATGTGATTTGGACAACTACTACTTATTTTTATTTAGCTTCTTGAACTAAAGCCGAGGTTGTAGTTCCCATCAGTTGCCTTGAATCGTGATTTCCAAGCGGCCGGCCGCTGGGCATATTTTACTCCAAGTGCCCTTTCACGATACACATGGTTCGTCCCATAACTGTATGGGCGTAATTCTTGGTGAGACCCACCTGATGAATGGCCGTAGCTTGGAAATCACGCCTCCTGGACATGATGTACAGTGAAAAGGACCATCAATCTCACGCACGCGAGTGCAGTTAGAAGAGTTGCAGAGTAATTCAGTAGATATGGAGTTATCTTTCAAAAGGGATTTGCCATCTAGTGGGACCCACTACGGGTGGAAGTTGATTATGGACACGTGTGGTTCGGATTATCCTAGCCGTCTAGAAGTGGCCTTCAAATTTACGGTGAAAAAAAAAAAAGAGAAGCTAATGAAGAGCATTAAATGCACGAAAGTAAGGATAACCGATGGCTATTGTCCCCTGGTATTCACATCCATCCATTGCTATGGCCACTACTTATACAAGCTTAGATTGATGATAACGTGAAGAGTGATGGCTGTTCCATATTCCAGTTCTTCGCGCTCTATCTTCTCCACAACGCATGCGTATCCGACTCCAATGCGAAGGCGATTTGCTGCACACATCCCCAACGTG
Source organism: Magnolia sinica (assembly GCF_029962835.1). Classification (NCBI taxonomy): domain Eukaryota; kingdom Viridiplantae; phylum Streptophyta; class Magnoliopsida; order Magnoliales; family Magnoliaceae; genus Magnolia; species Magnolia sinica. Next base: position 59,013,297 of record NC_080585.1, on the reverse strand, counting down.
GCATTTGTGTGAGGCATCAGATCACTAATCAGGTGGGTCCCACCCTAAACATGCTCGGACGCGAATTTCCTACAACAAGAGCCCAAGCAGGAAAAAGATTTGTGGGGCCACACCACCTGAGACATATAGTAGAAAGGGTAAATTTGTCTTTTCCTACTACATTATCTTTATTTTTCACCGTAGATCATGCATAGCCTCAGTGGGGTGCGGTTCGGCCACCGACGCTTCCGCTGGTCAAGGGCTACTGGTGGGTGATCTGTGGACCCCACTATGATGTATGTGTTTCATTCATGCCGTCTGTTACGGGAGAGATAAGATGGTACATGAAAAGATGTCGAAACAAGAACCAGCATGAACCCTTGGAACAAACTACCCTGAAAAAAACTACTCACTGAGAAGAGCCGACCAATAGCTCGGTCCGATCATAGGTCAGTCCAATCATAGGTTGGCATGACTATGGCTCAGCCTAATCATAGGTTGGTCCAATTACAAGTCGGCATGACTATGGCTTGGCCCGATCATAGGTCGGTCCAGTCACAGGTCGGCATGACTATGGCTCGGCCCGATCATATGTCGGTCCAGTCACAGGTCGATGCGACTATAGCTCGGCCTAATTATAGGTCGGAGCCACCATGGGTTGGCACGACCTTCAACAAGGGGAGCCGATAACTACCAGAACCAACGATCACAAGGACACTACAAGCCAATTGACATCGAAATGATATCGACCTATAAATAGGTCGGTACTACCTGCCTCTGAGGCTTGATCTGCCTCAACCATTTGATCTTACCTAAAGGTCGGATAGACTTATCGGTTCCTGATTAAACGTTTGGTCTTATCCAAAGCAAACGGCATGAAAATCTTTCTCGAAGATCTCGGAAGATAAGGCCAGGATCCTGGAGATCTTGGAAACCCATGATCTAAGGAGGTTCCCCGGCATATCAGGAATCCCAAACTGGAAAGATCTCCAACGGTGTGATCTTCCCTCTTAGTAGAGAAGATTTTCCGCTCGTGTGATCTTCCCTCTCATTAAATAGGGGAGCCCCTAGACGATGAAAGGTACGCACACATTCGCACAACCCATAAACCTGAAAAGACTGGTGACTCTTTCCCTTTGAACCATTCTCTACAAAGACCCAAATACATGACTTTAGCATCGGAGGGTCCCCTACATTAGCCAGGGTCTTCCTTTTGTCATTTGTTTCTTTTGTGCAAGTGCTTAAGGATCCAAGGAGGGTTCATTAGAAAACTGCATCAACAGTTTGGCACCATCTGTGGAAAACAACATCGAAAGCTATTTTCCGCTTTACCAGAGAGACCGTGATGGCTAGAAAAAAAAAGAAAAGAAAACCTGGGTCTCCTCGATTATGCATGACCTCACGCCACCACCGGAACAACCCGACAGTCATCGAGGTTCTTCCTCCCAACAGTAGGCTGACTTCGGTCCTGGAAGGCAAGGTCAACAGTCCCATAACAAAGGAGGACAGTTGAACTCCCTCGAGTAACAGGTCGAAATGCTAAACAACAATATGAATTCCAAGAGGTAGTTGTTGGAACAACTACAGCCTCAGCAAGTGCAAAAGACCACTAAGGAGGATGAGCAAATAGGCCACAACCCCGCTCAGCCTTCCAGTGCGCCCGCCACCTCTCAAAGAAGTCAACAGCACGACTCCACCAAACCAGCCTCATCTCACGTTTCCGAAACTGCAACCTTGCCTACTTCCGATCTACACCATGAACTAGACCGAAAGAAGCGAGGCAAACCACCGGTCGAGGCTACTACTGAGAACGACGAACCATGGGAAGCCGAGCTTAAAGATTTGCAAGGTCAGATCGGAGACATGCGACAAGCCTACCGTACGAACGTGCCACTCCGATGGAAGTAAAAATGGAAGAAACTGAACCTCCATTTACATCTGACATTATGCAGGCCTGGCTTCAAGACAGATTCTGTATGCCTCAGATCACTCCCTTCTCTAGAGCGACTGACCCATCAGAACATCTGAAATCCTTCAGGATTTGGATAGAGCTCCATAATGCATCCGTCGTGGTGATGTGCCGAGCTTTCTCCCTAACCTTAACCGGAGCTGCTCGATTATGGTTCAAATAATTGAGTCAAACTCCATCAGCTCATTCTCCCAGCTCGGCCAAATCTTCGTTGCGAACTTCATCGGGGAAAAGAAAAGACTCAAACCGGCCTCCCACTTACTTCACATCATTTAAAAAGACGGTAAACTATTGAAGGATTGCATTAAGCGCTTCAATCTTGAAGCAGTGCAAGTACGGAAGCACTCTGAGGAACTTGCCTTGACCGCAATAATGGGAGGACTAAGAGATCGCCAATTTCTCTTCTCACTGGATAAGAACCCACCAACGACGATGGCTGATCTACTGAATAGGTCGCAAAAATATGCCAATGTCGAAGAAGCCCGTACCCTACAAGATGTCGTCCAGAACAAAGGCATCCCAACTAAAGAGCGAAAAATGAGAGTAGAGCCTAGTTCGGCCGCTACAAGCGGGAAAAGGAAGGATGACCAATCACGTGATAATCAGCGTCCGAGCAAGAGACCTGACAGTAAGTTCAAAACGCACACTCCTCTTAACAAGACACCCAGACAAGTTCTAATGGAAATTTATGACAAATGTATCCTCACCTAGCCGAGCAAGTGAAATCTGATCCTAATAAAAGGAGCAAAAACAAATATTGTCCTTTTCATCGGGATCACAGTCATTTGACGCACGACTGCTTCGACCTCAAGTAAGAAATCGAAGCATTCATTCGCAATGGACACCTCGGGGAATACGCCAGTCATCGAGAAGATCGGGTCGCATCAAAAGATTCACAGCCTGTCAATAATGAGCCACTAGGAGAAATCCGCACCATCTTCAAGGGCCCTGACAGTGGAGGAGATTCGAACCAAGCTCGGAAAGCTCACACACGAAGCATCGTTCACTCCGACTCAGAATGTGAGATCTTTACCACCAGCCGACCTTCGAAAGAACAAAAAGTAGAGACCTGCAACCTAACCTTCACCGATGAGAATGCCCGAGGAGTCCACCATCCGCATGATGATGCACTTGTGGTTATACTGACTATAACCAACCGCAAGGTATTCCGAATCCTCGTGGACACTAAATCGTCGACTGACATCCTCTTCACGCAGGCGTTCGACAAGATGGGAGTTGGTCGGTCAAGACTTCGACCCGTCAAGACTCCTCTACTCGGTTTCTCAGGTGGCAAAGTCATACCAGAAGGATCAATACAACTTCCACTTACTGCCGGAGATGGATAGAACCAGGTAACCATGATGATCGACTTCTTAGTGGTAGATTGTCCCTCTATTTACAACACGATTCTCGGCCGACCTTTCCTCAATGCCCTCCGAGCAGTGGTTTCAACCTACCACTCAGCCATGAAGTTCCCGACCGAGAAGGGCATTGGATTGGTGAAGGGAGATCAACATGAAGCTCGACAATGCTACACGATGACACTCAGGGCGTCGCATCAGACGATGACTATTGCATCTCTCGACCCCCGAGAAGATTCTAAAGAAAGAGGTTGCCCCATGGAGGATCTTGTTCTCATCCCGCTCGGCAACTCTGATCCGTCAAGAACAATCCAAATTGGGTCGTCCTTGACACGCCCGCTGAGGGATGAGATGATAAACCTCCTTCGATAGTATGCAGACGTCTTCGCATGGTCTCACGAAGACATGCCCGACATTAATCCAAAAATCATGGTACATCAGCTGAACGTCGACCCTGACCACCGACCAATTCAACAGAAGCATCGAGCACTTGGCCCAGAGTAATATGCAGTGATCGGAGAGGAAGTCGACAAGCTGCTTAAAGTCAAATTCATTGAAGAGGTTTACTATCCGGACTAGATAGCCAACATCGTGTTGGTTAAAAAGTCTAATGGGAATTGGCGGGTCTGTATTGACTACACTGACCTGAACAAAACCTGTCCCAAAGATAGTTTTCCTCTACTACGAATTGATCAGCTGGTTTACATTACTACAAGGCATGAACTAGTTAGCTTTATGGACTCTTATTCTGGTTATAATCAAATTGTAATGCATCCATATGATAAGTCAAAAACAACCTTTGTCACCGACAAAGGTCTTTATTGTTATCAAGTTATGCCATTTGGATTGAAAAATGCTGGATCCACTTATCAACATCTCGTCAACAAGATGTTCGTTCGCCAGATCAGGCAAACAATAGAAGTCTACACAGATGATATGCTCGTCAAGAGCATCAAAGCCACAGATCACATGTCTGATCTCGAAGAAATGTTCCTCGTTCTCCACGAGTATCAGATGAAGTTGAATCCAAACAAATGCGCCTTCGGGGTTAGCTCGGGCAAATTCCTCAGCTTTTGGTCAGCCAACGAGAAATCGATGCCAACCCTGAGAAAATCAAAGCTCTACTCGATATGAGTTCAACGAGGACAACGAAAGACGTCCAGCGCCTCACGGGAAGGATCATCGTGCTCAATCACTTCGTGTCCCAAGCAACGAACAAATGTCGCCCCTTCTTCAAACAGTTGAAAGGGAAGCAGGTCGTAGACTGGATAGAAGAATGCGAGACAGCTTTTCAAAAGCTCAAACAATATTTAGGGTCACCACCACTGCTTTCTAAACCTGAACAAAGAGAATCGTTGTTGTTGTATTTGATTGTCAAATGTGACAATCAGTTCAGCCTTGATTAGGGAGCACGAAGGGAAGCACTCCCAGTATACTACGTAAGTAAGGCTCTGGTCTTAGTTGAAACTAGATATCCAGACCTGAAAAAATTGGCGTGGGCACTAGTCATTTCCTCTCAACGATTGCGGCCATACTTCCAGGCCCCACAATGGTCGTTCTAACAGATTAACCTCTCCACCAAGTACTACAAAAGCTTGAAGCTTCAGGAAGACTGACCAAGTGGGCGATCAAACTAAGCAAATTCGACATCAAGTATCAACCACGAACGACTATTAAAGGTTAGATAGTGGCTGACTTTATTATCGAGCTCACTCTAACACACGTACAAGGATCCGACCTAAACACTCAAACCGACCTATCTAGGTTAGAATTTGTTCCGGGGAATCCGCCCGACCAAATATCTGGTTCCTGGGTTGATTCCGACCTACCCAAGTGGACCTTATATGTTGATGGCTCATCCAGCTCTAAAGCCAGTGGGGTCGGGATAGTCCTAGAGACATTGCTCGTCACGTATGCATACAATATGCCTTAAGATTTGGATTCTAGGCATCCAACAATGTAACAGAATACGAAACATTGCTCGTCAAACTAAGATTGGCAGCCACCATGGAAGCCCTACACATTCAAGTTTTCAACGATTCTCAATTGGTCGTCAATCAAATAGTTGAAGAATATCAAGCTAAGAAGGAACACATGAGAGCATATTTACAGAACGCAAAAGAATTGATCGGCGGAAAGCAAAAGAATTAATCGGCAGATTCCAGAAGCGCAATGTCACCTTGATCCCCCGACCAGAAAATTTCAAAGCCGACATGTTAGCAAAGTTAGCCACTGCAGACGAAGATGACGTTCCAAGATCAGTTCTAATCGAATTTCTTACCAAACCTGGCATTGACGAAGTCGACCTTGCCATATCTCTTCCAGTAAACTAGGAACCAACGTGGATGGATCTAATCATTGAGTTCCTTAAGGAAGCAAAGCTACCCGAAGATTGAATGGAAGCACGCAAGCTACGAACCAAGGCAGCTCGTTACACCTTGGTCAACGATATCCTCTACAAGAAAGGATTCTATCTTCCTTATCTCATATGCCTTCAACCAGAGGAAGCAGAGTACGTCCTAAGGGAAACCCATGAGGGTATTTACGGAAATCACTTCGAAGGTCGAGCCTTATCCCACAAGGTCGTTCTGCAAGGGTACTATTGACCGACCATTCAAGCCTATGCTCGGTAGTATACCCGAAAATGCGATAAATGTCAGCGCTTCGCGAATATACCTCGGCAACCTCTCAAAGAACTAACTCTTATGACCAGTCCATGGCCATTTGCCTAGTGGGGGATCAATATCATTGGCCCTCTCCCGACCAGCAAAGGCCATACTAAGTTTGTTGTGGTCGCGGTCGACTACTTCATGAAGTGGACTGAAGTTGAACCTCTGGCAAAAATCACCGATCAAAAAATAACAGAATTTGTTTGGAAGAACATCATATGTAGGTTCGACATTCTTCGTACGATCATCTCTGATAATGAAAAGTAATTCAATAACAAGCAATTCGAATTGATGTGTGAAAACCTCGGAATCCGGAATGTTTACTCCTCACCACGACATTCGTAGGCCAACGGACAAGTCAAAGCGGTCAACAAGATCATCAAACACCATCTCCGAACCAAGCTCGAGAAGGCTAAGGGAGCGTGGGCTGAAGAACTCCCTAACGTTTTTTAGGCATTCTGAACTACAGCCCGGACAACCACTAGAGAAACTCCCTTTTCTTTAGCCTATGGGGCCAAAGTCATCGCCCCAGTAAAAATCATACTACCAATAGCTCGGACTAAGTCCTTCGACAATCAACAAAATTCTGAACTAATGGCCTTGGATCTTGTTCTTCTCGAGGAAAGAAGAGAGCAAGCTCAGATTTGGACTGTAATCCGCCAACAATAAGTAGCACCTGTCTACAATACCAAGGTAAAGGTTAGGAGGTTTTAAGTTGGAGACTTGGTCCTTTGCAAAACCTTCCAAAACACTAAGGAACTCGGCTCAGGAACCTTAGGCCCGAACTAGGAAGGACCCTACGTGGTAACGAGTACGAGCCGACCTGGATCATACTGCTTCGAAGATCTGGATGGGCAGCTCTTACCTCATCCTTAGAATGCTGAACAGCTTAAGATCTATCATCCTTAAGGGGTAAATTTATAATTTATTATGTATAGGTCGCGTTTAAAATAGTATAAATGAGAATCTTGCAGCCTATTCCCTATTTCCATAGGATTATTCGTTGAATCGATTTACTAGGGGCTTCCCAAGATAACCGGGTAGAACAGCCCCTATCAATGCATCAAACCCTTCTAGGAGAGGTCGGATCCCATGTCACGCAGGTTTCTCCCTAAAGGGAGAAGAAACCTATTCGACTATGCCGAACTCTGAAAGGAAGAGTAACCCTTCGATGATTTCCACAACTAAGACGGTCGATTGAACAACCCTCTTCTCAAAGGCCAACCTATCTACTAGATCTGATCTATCTACTTAATTCATTATATTTACTTGGAAGAATTTGAACACGAAACACCATACCCAAAAAGTGAATTATATTGATAAAAGCTCCTAGGAGTGTATTACATTAAAGAGTTCACAAAATAACAGGGAGAGTTAGTCTTCATGCCTCAAGGGGCTGCTCGGAAGGTGTGTCTTCGGCAAAACTCTCGGAGTCAGCATCCTCGAAACCAGAGAGGTCCAAATCTAGAAAGGCCTCCTTAACCTCTTCGATGCACTTCGAAAAGGCCATTTGGTACAACGTATCTCTAGCTTCCGAATATTCTTCAGAAGACTTATACTCCTCGACGAAGGCTACTCGAGCCGAAGAAATAGCCGCCTGAGCTTCTACCTTAGCTGCCTCGAGCTTCTCCTCAGCCTCCCCGAGCTTCACCTTCAGCTCCCCATTGTCGGCTTCCCACCGAGCCGACCTATCAGAGGCCTTTACAAGAAGCTTCTTTGTCGGCCTAAGTTCGGCCTCCATGGCTAAAGCACGAGCTTTCACAGTAGAACAGGCTTGTTCAGCTGTAACAGCTATAACCCAAGACTGTTCAGCTTCAGTCTCTTTCTGCAAAAGCTTTTGCTCGCCCTTGCTCACCATCGTTGCAAGTGTACGATATCGCGGTGCACTTTCAGCATGTTAGGGGTCAACTGCCAAAAGAGCAAAAGAGAATATCAACAGCCAAACAGAGAGAGAAAAATAATGGGTGCTTAGGGGATCTACTTACTGTGAGGAAGCTCTTTGTTTCAGATGCAAGGACCCCGTCCGGAGTGCAGTTTAGTGAATGGAAGAATTCCTTTTAGGGCAGATTCCGCTCGGCCCAAGGAAGCTCTCCTATAACTTCGCTAACCATCCTGGAAGGACATTCTCCCTCCTTCTAAGCTTCGGAAGGCATCGCAAAAGGCATGCTAGCTTCTTCAGCTTCCAAAGGCCGAGCGTTAACAGAAGGCTCGACAGCTCCCTGGGTCACCAAAGGGGGAGCCTCCTCACGAGCGGTCATCTCGATCGTCGTCTCAGGGCAGCAAGAGTAGGGACTACTACCGTCCCTTCGTCTTCAACCTTCACAATAGTGGGAGAGGAAGGACCGACCCTCCCCTTGCTCTTGGAGGTCGTCTTCTTCTGCTTCTTCGTCTTCTTCTTCGTCACAGTCTCCTCAAGAGAAGGAGTCTTGCACTTGGAGACGGGCCTCATCAAAGGACGAGCTTTAGGCATTTCTACATTAGAGCAAAAAGAGATTTAGTTACAAAATTCAACAGAATTCTTCCAAGTCCTATAGGTCGGCTAAAGCTCTTACCAAAGCTCTTACCAGTGAGGGCGGTATCAAGACCTGATTTCAGCAAGAGCTTTGGTTGGAGAAGTCTTCTCCAAGACCGATCGTCCTCTTTCAACGATCTTGCTCCCTTAATCCGAGGAAGAGCTCTAGCATCCAGTACAAAAGGATATTTGGGAATAACTGCAGTAAGAGAAAAGACATGCGTGAACAATCAGGAATACTTAAGGTCGACCGATTTTATAAAAAAAAAAACTAAGAAAGAGCTAAGTCCTAGGAAAGCCGACCTGGATCAGTGAATGTAGTAGGGACCAAACTACGATGAAAGGTCAAGCCTGCCACTTCCCAACTACCAGAGGCCCAAAACCACTTGTCCCTCCAGTTCTTGTTGGAGTTCAGAGCGTCTATGATCATACTTCCTCCAGTCCCCCTCTAGGCAAAGAGAGTACCAGCCTTCGTGAAAACGGTTAGGCTTCAGCTAGTACATGTGAAGGAATTCATTGATGATAATCTTGGGCTGCTTAAGCTCGGACCAAAGAGCGGTGCAGCTGATCAACGTTCTCCACGCATTAGGAATCAGCTACCCCGGAGCCAAGTTTAGATGGCTGAACACCCGTCTTACTATACTCTGCAAAGGGAGCCTCAGCCTACACTAGAGAGCAACATGAAAAATGGCAACTTTGGGGGACGAGTCGGAAGCTCATCCAACGAAGGAACTTAGAGAACCATCGACTTTGGGATATGATATCCCAATTTAATCCAAGCAAAATCGGCTTCGTTGAGGGACGACCGTAAGGGACCCTTTGTCCCTTCGTCACTGGAGGATTCCTCATCATCCCCTTCATCAAATAAATTGCGCGATGCCCTAATCGGCCGCTCTGTCGGGAACTTCTCCAGTGCTCTTGATGACTACAACACTTAAAAATCAACGTCACTCATCATCACCAGCGATGATGGTGGGTTCGACATCGGTCTGAGGCTACTCTCCCCACTGTCACCACCAGAGACCCCCTCCTATGAACTTAAAGAGTCGGACATGGCAGCTAGCTCTATAAGTGCCGGAAACCAGCAAAAAAGAAGAAAAAAGGAAAGGGAGGGGGTGAATTGCAGAACGACGCTCACCGACAAAGGAGGATCTCGCCCCAACACCGACAACTCCACAAGATGCCAGAAATCACCTCTGGAAGTGTCGAACGGAAATTAGAAACGAAGAAAGGGGATATGCAAACGAAATAGATTAAGGGTTAAGACTTTCCTTATATAAGATAGCCATGTGGTGACACTTGAGTGCATCTATCAATACAGATGTCGTACGACGTCCCCTCGGCTACCCCGTCTCGACAGATGGCGCGACCCCATTCAATGCCCGACTCTGCTATCAAGAAAATGCCACGCGTCACTCTCCCATTGATTGGGCACCGAAGCGGCGACCTAACAAGTCATGTGGCCTCGAGCCACGCTATGCCACATCGACTTCACATTACATAATTATTGACGCGCCTCGACTCCTGTGCTAGCCACCGTATTCAGCATTTATGACTGAATGGTTCGACCTACTACATTCCAACCTACTTTCCGAGCCCATATAGCAGACTCGAAAGTAGGGGGCTTACTGTTATAGAAGAGATAGGATGGTTCATGAAAAGAGGTCGAACCAAGAACCAGCATGAACCCATGGACCACACCACCCGAAAGAAAACTATTGGCTGAGAAGAGCCGACCAATAGCTCGATACGATCATAGGTCGGTCTAGTCACAAGTCGGCACGACTATGGCTCGGCCTTTTTTTTAACACATGCACACACACCCCCACTCACGCCATAGTGGGATTTCACCACCTATGAATACTCGAACCCTTGACCGGGTGTTGAAACTCCTAAAAGTCTACCACCGGAGCAAGAGTACGGATCCAAAACTATGGCTTGGCCTGATCATAGGTCGGTCCAGTCACAAGTCGGCACGACTATGGCTCAACCCGATCATAAGTCGGTCCAGTCATAGGTCGGCATGACTATGGCTCGGGCCGATCATAGGTCGATCCAGTCACAGGTCGATGTGACTATAGCTCAGCCTAATTATAGGTCGGAGCCACCATGGGTCAGCACGACCTTCGGCAAGGGGAGCCGATAGCTACTAGAACCAACGATCACAAGGACACTTTAAGCCAATCGACATCAGAATGATATCGACCTATAAGTAGCTCGGTACTACCTGCCTCCGAGGCTTGATCTACCTCAACCATTCGATCTTACCTAAAGGTCGGATAGACTTATCAGTTCCCGACTAAACGTTTGGTCTTATCCAAAGCAAACGGCATGAAAATCTCTCCCGAAGATCTCGGAAGATAAGGCCAGGATCTCGGAGATCTCGGACACCCATGATCTAAGGAGGAACCCCGACATATCAGGAGTCCCAAACGGAAAAGATCTCAAACGGTGTGATCTTCCTTTTAAATATAAAAGATTTCCTGCTCGTGTGATCTTCCCTCTCGATAAATAGGGGAGCCCTTAGACGGTTAAAGGTACGCACACATTCGCACAACTGTTCACAACCCCAAGTGTAGGGTCGTGATGTAGTAATAATCTCGGTAAGACTGAGGTCGAATCTACAGGGACTGATCTTGTGTGTTTCTGAAATTAACTAGAAGTAGAACTAGAAGAAGATGTAAAACTAATTCTGAAGTGATTGAGAGAGTAATTGTGAATTAAGTAATTAAAATTAAGAATTTAAAGGTGGGAACTAGGGTGCCAAGGATTCACTTGTAGTGATTAGGGAGCCATCTTGCTTGATTCAAGTAACATAATTAGAATTGGAGTCCTATCCTATCCAATTGGAAAATACATCAATAAAACCAAATCTGAACTTACATTGATCTAATTCTCAATGAAGGAGAACTATGATAATTGGCAGGGATTCCATCACCAAACTATGCCCAGGAGACAATGGCAAACAACAGGATTTTCCAATCTCATAATCTCAAAGTAGGAGAATTGTGAAGATTAGGAAGGATTCCATCACCCCACTATGCCCAAGGGACGATGGTAAACAACAGGACTTACTAATTTCCCAATATCAAATTAGCAAAAGAAGATACTCAAAGCTATTGCAGATCTACTGAAATTTGAGTCACAATAAACCATTAAAAACTGAAAGTATTCCTTAAATAACAAATTAGAATCCATGGAGTTCAACATAAACATGAATTAAAACAATAGAAACATCCTATCATGCTACAAGCTTCACCTCTTAGCCCTAGCTAAGAGGTTTAGCCAACTATAGACATGATTAGATCTAAAACCCTATAAGAAAGCATGAAAACAACTAAGGAAGAAGAAAAAAAATACTTGGTGACGGCTTCTCCACCCTTTTTCTCCACTCCTTAAACCCTAGAAGATGCCTAGGAACATCATAGGGAGAACTATTTATAGTTCTGGAACTCTAACTTTCGCACCTAGTTGGAAAACTCTAGAAACTGCCTCAAATTTAAGCAGTTTGCTAAAATAGACTTCACTCTGCGTAGTTTTCCAAAATAGACTTCACTTTGCGCAATTTCACAAAATGACCCGGAGTTTCAAAATATACTTTTTCATGACAATTTCAGGATTCCTTTTCTTCACTTCAAATCTTTGATTCTCTTCAATCCTCACTTGGTTTTCTTAGATCTTGGCATGTGAATTCTTCAATCTTGGTTTCCTAAGATCCATCCCTTGCCTTGGTGATTCTTGAGCATCAAATACATGCTTTTAGCACCCTTTTCAATCCAAGTTCTTAAATTCACCTTACAACACAAACATGAGTAAAATAGAACATTAAGCATTATCATGTTCATAAAACCAAGATATAAATGGGGGATAATATGCAACGTTTGACCCTCAACAACAACCCAGAAACTTGAAAAGATTGATGACTCTTTCCCTTTGAACCATTCTCTACAAAGACCCAGATCCCGGACTTTGGCATCGGAGGGTCCCATGCATTAGCCAGGGTCTTCCTTTTATCCTGTGTTTCTTTCATGCAGGTGCTTAAGGGTCCAAGGAGGGTTCATCGGAAAACTGCATCAACACCGTCCATCCTTTTTCTCCAATAATTTTATGGCAATGAGTCCAAAAATAGGTATATCCAAATCTTAATTAGACCACATCACTAGAAACAGTGTTTATTGAACCCCTGTCATTAAAAACTTCTTAAGAGCCACAAAAGTTTTGGTCTATTTATTTTTTTCCCTTCAACCAGGTCTCCGTGACCTAATCAGCAAGTTGGATGTTAAATCAACATTATAGTGAGCCTTAAGATGTTTTTAATGGTGGACATTCAATCACTAACTTTTCCATATGGTGTGGTCTGCCTGAGATTTAGAACTACCTCATTTTTTGGATCAATCACTAAAATGATCTGTAAAAATGGATGGATGGCATGGATAAAGCAAATACATCATGGTGGGCCTACAGAGCATCAACCAGTTAGCTAGGTGGTAGTGTAATTAACCAAACTATGCTGCCTAAGTGCTGTGGGAGGAAGCCCATGGGGGAGCAGATTTGGTGTTTCGTCGTAACACTTTAGTGGGTGCTTTCCTAGTGGTATGTCACACCCCAAATCCGGAGATCGGACTCACAGGAATCCCGATCGCTGAACCCAGTACCGACAGCCTTCGTAGTACCCCATTCTCGGCTCCCAACACTCATACACCAGATTTCGATCCTGGGATCCTACAAGGAGGATTTTTCAACGTACATTTATCTCATAAGAAGCATAACCACAAGTTTACCCAAATCATAAAGGCAACATCATTATCACATATCCATTAATATAAACATTTGAATACAATGTTGAAAGGGAAATACATATGTCAAAATCAAAGCTCCAAAGGTCTGCTGCATGCTCCAAGCCCAATGCTGTTGCAACCCAACGCCACCTACACGCATCTATCGTGCATAAGCTTATAGAAAGCTTAGTGGGTGGTGAAAGTGTGTGCACAAGGTAAGTACCAAGTAAGCAATATCAGAGTAATCAGAGTTAGCAAAAATATTGACAAGCCCATAAATAATGCAATATCAAAAATACTAGTAAGTTTATAAACCATACAATATCGGAGTAACGCGAAATCATGCTGGTAAGCCCATAAATACAACCTTATGCAAGCTATGCGATGTAAAAATATAATAAACTAATATCATATACTGAGGAAGCAATATATATCAGCTATGCAATGCAGAGACAAAGTAAGCCAAATGCTATGTGCTGAGGATGCAATGCAATATGCGATGCGAATGAAATGACTAAGCTGAACTGTGAAGTCAGGATGATAGTACATAGTATTGCAGGCTATGAGGTCTATCACAAAGGACTTTCATCCAAACCAGTCCCATACCTAAATTTGGATAGTCAGACTCAATGTGGTAGACTCTTGATCTCAAGTTAGTTGCGTGCCCAACCGAAATCCTGGCCATGTAAAGGTACACAACAATTAGTTGCGCACCACCAGCCTGAGTGGATAGTGAGTGGATGAATGAATGAGAAATCAGTGGGGTCTATTACACTCCAAACCAGATTGCCACCCCATCGCACGCAACAAGGTGAGTGGAAGAGACCTTACTATCCACCTGTCAATATCAGGCCCGGCTCGTCAATAGTGGACCTATTCCTCGAGCTGGTCAAATTCAGCCTAGCTTTGCCCCCTCCTCTCGGCCAGGTAAGGCCACAACCCCTTCCAACCGACCACAACACAGCGGGAAACAAGACCTAACGATATACGGCCCTCATGCGCTCATGCATCCACTTGGTTTAGACGTTGGAGCAACCTCTGGAACCAAGAGGGTTTAAGGACTTTCACCCAGGGATATCTATAGCACCTCATGTAGAATAGATTTTCGATGTCCCATCTGACCATCCACAATATGCCTGTGAAGGCTATGGCCCTGATGTCACTAGAGCGTACAGTAATCACAACATAATGTGAGATGCATGAGTCACATAGTCCAATCATGCATCAATCTTGCACATACTATGCGCTCATGTGGGGCAACTCCGCCTATCAGGGAATCTCATGAACAACTTGTCAAATGCAATGGCCAACCATATCTCATAATTAAACATGTAGATGATGCATATGGGCATGTATCAGGATGTTATGTTGTCACATACTCATAATCAGCCTCGATACTCGGAATCGAGCTCGACAATCGGAATCAGCCACAACTACCGGAATCGGTTACAACTATTGGAATCGGCAACAACTATCAAAATCGGTCTTAACAATCGGAATCGGTCTCGATTATCAGAATCGACCTCGATACTCGGAAACAGCCTCAATAATCAGAATCGGCCTCGACACTCGAAATCGGCCTTGACAATCAGAATCGACCTCGATACTCGAAATTGACAATGGGAATTGGCCTCGACATACGGAATCGGCCTCGATACTCGGAATTGGCCTCGACAATCAGAATCGGCCGATACTCGGAATCGACAATCAGAATCATCCTCGATAATCGGCCTCGCCATACGGAATCGGCCTCGACATACGAAATCGGCCTCGTCAATTGGACTCGGTCATGACAATCAGAATCGACAATTGGAATCGGCCTCATCAATCAGACTCGGCCTCGACTAACGGAATCGGCCTCATCAATTGGACTCCGCCTTGACAATCAGAATCGGCCTCAACATAAGGAATCGGCCTCGTCAATCGGACTCAGCCTCGACAATCGGTGAGAATGGGCCTAAAAAGGACTAAGGGAAGGTCACAATGTGGACATCCAACCATCATCGCCCATTAATGTGGACATTCAACCAACATTGCTCCCAAGGAGCGGCCCACATAGGGTTAAACATATAGTGGGCCCATGGCCTCACACAAAGGCCTAATACACATCACAATGGGCCCCATATAAGGGCTACATACACATCACTATGGGCCGCATCACATGGACCTTGAATACATCACAATGGGCCTCACTCATGGGCCCCGAATACATCACATTGGGCCTCGCCCATGGGCCTTGAATACATCACATTAGGCCTCGCCCATGGGCCTTGAATGCATCATAATGGGCCTCACTCATGGGCTTCGAATACATCACATTGGGCCTCGCCAATGGGCCTCCTATGCATCAAGTGGGCCGCATCAATGGGCCGCACTAATGGGCCTCATATACATCAAGTGGAAGGTGTCACGGGTCGCACCAATGGGCCTAGAAAAGTTGATGAACCATGTGCATGCAACACACACATCATGGTAGGGCATACAAATGAACGTCATAAATATACAATACATGCATCAATGGTAGGCCCACGTGGCACCGTCTAAATGTGGCGTTGTGAATATAGAATACGTACACCAGGGTGGGCCCCATGATTTGAACGGTTTGGAGAAACACATACATTACATGTGTCCCACCGTCTATACCTAGATGGTGGACTCCATGGATGAACGCATGCATCATGATAGGGCCCACCGTCCATATCATGGTGGGCCACATCCAAAAGAAAGAGAAATAGATGGACGGCTTGGAATAAAACACATATATCATGGTAGGCCACAGCCCATAAGCGGCGTGCATTTACAACATACCTCAGGTGGGTCCTGTCCCAACTGGATGGTGCCGATAAAATACATACACCACGGTAGGGCCCACCATCCTATGGATGGTGTAGATAAAACACATATCTCATTGTGGGACCCACTGTCCACGTGCTGCAAGATGGATGGATGGCTGGAGAAACACATACATTCAATGCACACCACATCTGGACGAGTGGATAAAAACATACATCATGGTTGCCCACACATCACACCGTCCAGATGGACAGTGTGAATACAGAATATAAACATCAAGGTGGGTCCCACCCCCACACATGTCATACGTGCAGGGTGGGCCCCTCGTCCCAAAACAGATGGACAAAATGGATACAACCAATTCACCATGTCATGTGGGCCACACTATCCACGTGTGGACAGCTTGGTATCAAACACATACATCAAAGCTGGCCCCACTCAGCACACCGTCCGGATGGATGATGTGGACATAAATCACATATATCAAGGTGGGGCCCCATACATATGAATGTAAGGCATCCAACAAGGTGGGCCCCACGTCCATGTATTGGACAAACGGTTGGGATATACTGCATACTTCCTATTAGATCCACAGAACTTCTAACGTTAATCTAGTAGCTAAACTGCTGCTGGACAGTGAGGATTTCATGGATAAAATATATACATTGGTGGGTCCACACATGTGGGACCCACCAGTAATGAATGGAGGTGGAATACAACATATACCTTGTGATCAGGGCCCACAGAACTGACGTTTTACGGCAGCTACAGCTGCTGATGGATGGTTGGATCTCACACAGTAGCAAGTGGGGTCCACAGCTGGACAGAGTGGATATAGAATAAATACTTTAAGCTGGATCTCTACCGTCCAAGCAGTGGATGGTGTGAATAATAAACAAATCAAGGTGGCTGCCACCATCCAATACATCTGGACAGTGCAGATCAGATACATAAATCAGGGTGGGGGCACGTCCAGACGCTGGAAGGTCTGGAAACAACACATACATGGGCCCCACATCCATGCAATGGACGACATGGATATACATCACCATGGGTCCAGCACTGTCCATAAGCTGTTGGACGGTGTGGGTACATCATAGATATATACACATATATATCAAGGTGGGTCCCACCCACACGTGTGGGGTGGGCCACGTCCTGGACGGACGGTCTGATATAACATATACCTCATAATCAACCCACATGGCTGATGTTAATGCAGCTACCGTGGCTGCTAGCCGTCCAACAGATGGACAGATATATATATATATATATATATATATTGAGGTGGGTCCAGACGTGTGGGACCCACCAGCTATGCACCTAGCTGATATTTGTATTTCCACTCCATCCAGATGTCCTGGAGCTCCAGAGGACGGACGTTCTAGATGGAAGGCGTCATCAAGGTGGGCTCACATCTAGCCAGGGACAGATGGCGTGGATACAATGCACACATCAAGTGGGTCCCACGTGATGGCCCACCGTGGGTTGGATCAAACCGATATTTATATTTTTCCTTCACCCAGGATCTGCCCAAAAATGGACAGTAGCAAGGTGGGCCTCACGATCAAACGGCATGGATAAAACGTACATCATAATGGGTCCACGATCAGTGTGGATCTAGTGGGCCACATGCATCATAAGAGAGAAAGATAGAGAAAAGGGAGAAAGATCGGATGAGGTGGGAGGAGCTCCGCCACTATGTGCTCCTCCATGATACAATGCTTAGATCAAGATGGGTCCCACTATATGTGGGCCCTTAAATCATAAAAAATCAAATCATAAAAACACCCACCTTTGATCTCCTCTTCCTTCTTCCGCCTATAGCCTCTAGAGCTCCAAGGGAACATTTTTAACGGTTGAGATGGACTTTGGATGGTGGGATTAGTTGGTAGGAAGGTGGGTCACACCAAGCTCTCTCATGGAGATTGGAGGAGCTTGGACGTTGGGTTGCTTGCTTTAAAAAATGGAGAAATGAGAGAGAAAGAGGATGGGATGTAAAAAGAGCGAGAGAGAGGGATGGTTGAGTGAGTGATGGGTGATGGGTGTAATTCACATGTATGGGTTGTAAGAGAAAAAGTTTGACTTTGGGGTTGCTTGGGGATGGGGTGTGAGGTGATGTGTACTTGACATGAGATGTGATTGATGTGTACTTGATTGATGGGACATGTTGTAGAGATTCTCTTAGGATTATAAATGCACGACGTTTTCCTCGAATTGAATGCGGGCCCACATCTTCTGGCTTGGGTATCGCCTCGCCACGTGAGACGCAACATCAGAACCGCAGCGACGGCGCGGTCACTAGGGTACAAGTCTCGAGTCGAGCTAACTCTGAAATACGGGATACGTCTCAGGGTCGTGCAAACTGCCGATAACAGATCGCGGATCGCTGAAATTCGATCGAAGGACCGCGGAAGCATACAGAATAGTACGGGCTAGGATACAGGCCTTATAGTTCTCCCCTCCTAATAAAAAATTTTGTCCTCAAAATTTAAAACACAACACAACTAGAACAGAGCTCACGAAGGAGGAGAAATCCTACCACTATAGATATAATCATCAAACACCTAAGAGATGGGGACAACGACCATAAATATCAGTCCCTTACTCCCAAGACGCCTCTTTAGCACTATGATGATCCCACTGAACCTTAGATCCTGGATTAGAGATGATCGAAACTAGAATACTTTGCAGCCTTACAACCTCAATGTCAGGGAGCTATATCTGAAAATCTCTAAGTTGTTCGAACTCGGGGATGTAACCATTCTAAGTTCTCAATAATCATAGAGTGTAGGGTAGCTATTAGTTGAATGTGATGTTATTCTCAGGTATTCTCAAGTTATGCTCTGAAACCAACTTCTGTCTTGCCCCGAATCCGGAGATCAGACTCACAGGAATCCCGATCGTCGAACCCAGTGCCGACAGCCTCTGTAGTACCCCATTCTCGGCTCCCGGCACTCATACGCCAGATTTCGATCCTAGGATCTTACAATGAGGATTTTTCAACATACATTTATCTCGTAAGAAGCATAACCACAAGTTTACCCAAATCACAAAGGCAACATCATCATCACATATCCACTAATATAAACATTTGAATACAATGCTGAAAGGGAAATACATATGTCAAAATTAAAGCTCCAGAGGTCTGCCGCATGCTTCAAGCCCAACGCTGCGGCAACCTAACGTCACCTGCACGCATCTATCATGCATAAGCTTATAGAAAGCTTAGTGGGTGGTAAAAGTGTGTGCACAAGGTAAGTGCTAAGTAAGCAATATCAGAGTAATCAGAGTAAGCGGAAATACTGATAAGCCCATAAATAATGCAATATCAGAAATACTGGTAAGTTCATAAACCATACAATATAGGAGGAACGCGAAATCATGCTGGTAAGCCCATAAATACCATCAGCCTTATGCAAGCTATGCGATGTAAAAATATAATAAACCAACATCATATACTGAGGAAGCAATATATATCAACTATGCAATACGGAGACAAAGTAAGCCAAATGCTATGTGCTGAGGATGCAATGCAATATGCGATGCGAATGAAATGACTAAGCTGGAGTGTGAAATCAGGATGATAGTACCTAGTATCGCAGGGTATGATGTCTATGATAAAGGGCTTTTATCCAAACCAGTCGCATACCTAAATTTGGATAGTCAGACTCAATGTGGTTGACTCCTAATCTCAAGTTAGTCGCGCACACAACCGAAATCCTGGCCATGCGAAGGTACATAACAATTAGTTGTGTACCACCATCCCGAGTGGATATTAAGTGGATGAATTAATGGGAAATCAGTGGGGTCTATTACACTCCAAACCAGATTGTTGCCCCATCACGCGTAACAAAGCGCGTAACAAAGTGAGTGGAAGAGACCTCACTATTCGCCTGCCAATATCGGGCCCGGCTCGTTGATAGCGGACCCATTCCTCAAGCTGGTCAAACTCAGCCTAGCTTTGCCCCATCCTCTCGGTCAGGTAAGGCCGCACCCCCTTCCAACCGACCACAACACAGCGGGAGACGTGGCCTAACGGTATAAGGCCCTCATGCTCTCATGCATCCACTCGGTCTAGACGTTGGAGCAACCTTTGGAACCAAGAGGGTTTAGGGACTTTCACTCAGGGATATCTATAGCACCCCATGTAGAACAGATTTTTAATGTCCCATCTGGCTATCCATGATATGCCTGTGGAGGCTACGGTCTTGATGTCGCTAGGGCGTACAGTAATCACAACACACAATGCAAGATACATGAGTCACACAGTCCGATCATGCATCAATCCTGTGCATACTGTGTGCTCATGTGGGGCAACTCCGCCTATCAGGAAGTCTCATGAACAACTTGACATATGCAATGGCCAACCATATCTCATAATCAAACATGCAGATGATGCGTATGGGCATGTATCATGATGATATGCTGTCACATACTCAAAATCAGCATCGATACTCGGAATTGACCTCGACAATCGGAATCGGCTACAACTATCAGAATCGGTCACAACTATCGAAATCGGCCACAACTATCAGAATCAGCCTCAACAATTGAAATCAGTCTCAATAATCAAAATCGGCCTCGATAATCAGAATCGGCCTCGATACTCGGAATCGGCCTCCACAATCAGAATCGGCCTCGATACTCGGAATCGACAATCGGAATCGACCTCGACAATCGGCCTCAACAAACGGCCTCAATAATCGACCTCGACTAACGGAATCGCCTCATCAATCAGACTCGGCCTCGACAATCTGCCTCGTCAATTGGACTCGGCCTCGACAATCAGAATTGACTAACAGAATCGACCTCGTCAATCGGACTCGGCCTTGATAATCAGAATCGACCTCGACAATCGGCCTCAACTAACGGAATTGTCCTCTTCAATCGGACTTGGCCTCGATAAAAGGAATCGATAATCGAAATCGGCTACAGAATCGGCCTCGTTAATCAGACTCGGCCTCGACAATCAGAATCAGCCTCGACATACAGAATCAACCTCGTCAATCAGACTCAGCCTTGGCAATCGGAATCGACAATCGGTGAGAATGGGCCTAACAAGGCCTAAGGGAAGGTCACAATGTGGACATCCAACAATCATTGCCCATTAATGTGGACATTCAACCAATATTGCTCCCAAGGAGTGGCCCACATAGGGTTAAACATATAGTGGGCCCATGGCCTCACACAAAGGCCTAATACACATCGTAATGGGCCCCATACAAGGGCTACATACACAGCACTATGGGCCGCATCACATGGACCTTGAATACATCACAATGGGCCTCACTCATGGGCCCCAAATACATCACATTAGGCCTCGTCCATGGGCCTCGAATACATCACAATGGGCCTCACTCATGGGCCTCAAATACATCACATTGGGCCTTGCCCATGGGCCTCGAATACATCACATTGGGCCTCAACACATGGGCCGGGTATAAATCAAGTGGGTTGTATCAATGGGCCGCACCAATGGGCCTCCTATACATCAAGTGGGCTGCATCAATGGGCCGCACCAATGGGCCTCATATACATCAAGTGGAAGGTGTCACGGGTCGCACCAATGGGCCTAAAAAAGTGGATGAACCATGTGCATGCAACACACACATCATGGTAGGCCGCGCAAATGAACGACATAAATATACAATACATGCATTAATGGTAGGCCCCACGTGGCACCGTCTAAAGGTGGCGTTGTGAACATAGAATACGTACACCAGGGTGGGCCCCATGATTTGAACGGTTTGGCGAAACACATACATTACATGTGTCCCACCGTCCATACCAGGATGGTGGACTGCATGGATGAACGCATGCATCATGATAGGGCCCACCGTCCATATCATGGTGGGCCACGTCCAAAAGAAAGAGAAATAGATGGATGGCTTGGAATAAAACACATATATCATGGTAGGCCACAGCCCATGAGCGGCGTGCATTTAAAACATACCTCGGGTGGGTCCCATCCCAGTTGGATGGTGCCGATAAAATACATATACCATGGTAGGGCCCACCATCCTATGAATGGTGTAGATAAAACACATACGTCATTGCGAGACCCACCGTTCACATGCTGTAAGATGGATGGACGGCTGGAGAAACACATACATTCAATGCGCACCACATCTGGACGGGTGGATAAAAACATACATCATGGTCGCCTACACATCACATCGTCCAGATGGATAGTGTGAATACAGAATATAAACATCAAGGTGGTCCCACCCCCACACGTGCCACACGTGCAGGGTGGGCCCCTCGTCCCAAAATGGATGGACAAAATGGATACAACCAATGCATCATGTCATGTGGGCCACACTATCCATGTGTGGACAGCTTGGTATCAAACACATACATCAAAGCTGGCCCCACTCAGCACATGGTCCGGATGGACAATGTGGACATAAATCACATATATCAAGGTGGGGCCCCATACGTGTGAATAAAAGGCATCCATCAAGTTGGGCCCCACGTCCGTGTATTGGATAGACGGTTGGGATATACCGCATACTTCCTGTCAGATCCACAGAACTTCTGACATTAATCCAGCAGTTAAACTGCTGCTGGACAGTGAGGATTTCATGGATAAAATATATACATTGGTGAGTCCACACGTGTGGCACCCACCAGCAATGAATGGAGGTGGAATATATCATATACCTTATGATCAGGGCCTATAGAACTGATGTCTTACAGCAGCTACAGCTGCTGATGGACGGTTGGATCTCACACAATAGCAAGTGGGGTCCACGGCTGGACAGAGTGGATATAGAATAAATACTTCAAGCTAGATCTCCACCGTCCAAGCAGTGGACGGTGTGAATAATACATAAATCATGGTGGCTTCCACCGTCCAATACATCTGGACAGTGCAGATCAGGTACATAAATCAGGGTGGGGGCATGTCCAGACGCTGGAAGGTCTGGATACAACACATACATGGGCCCCACGCCCATGCAATGGACGACATGGATATACATCACCGTGGGTCCAACACCGTCCACAAGCTACTGGACGTATTATAACTTACTGATATATATATATATATATGCTCAACTTCTCTATTGCATATGGGAAAACTCCTGTTGGGCTGGCCCGTGATTGTAAGGTATGTATGCTGTTATAAATTGTTGTGACAGGGGGTAGATGAACATGTGGCTGCCTGTGGCCAGATATATATATATATATATATATATATATATATATATATATATATATATATATATATATATATATTGAGGTGGGTCCACACATGTGGGACCCACCAGCTATGCACCTAGCTGATATTTGTATTTCCACTCCATCCAGACATCCTGGACGTCTAGAGGACGGACTGTCTAGATGGAAGGCGTCATTAAGGTGGGCTCACATCTGGCCAGGGACAGATGGCGTGGATACAATGCACACATCAAGTGGGTCCCACATGATGGCCCACCGTGGGTTGGATCAAACCGATATTTATATTTTTCCTTCACCCAGGATCTACCCCAAAACGGGCAGCAGCAAGGTGAGCCTCACGATCGAACGACATGGATAAAACGTACATCATAGTGGGTCCACGATCAGTGTGGATCTAGTGGGCCACATGCATCACAAGAGAGAGAGAGAGAGAGAGAGAGAGATCGGATGAGGTGGGAGGAGCTCCGCCACTATGAGCTCCTCTATGACACAATGCTTTGATCAAGATGGGTCCCACTATATGTGGGCCCTCAAATCACAAAAAAATTAAATCATAAAAACACCCACCTTTGATCTCCTCTTCCTTCTTCCGCCTATAGCCTCTAAAGCTCCAAGGGAACGTTTTTAACGGTTAAGATGGACTTTGGATGGTTGGATTGGGTGGTAGGAAGGTAGGCCACACCAAGCTCTCTTATGGAGATTGGAGGAGCTTGGACGTTGGGTTGCTTGCTTGAAAGAAATGGAGAAATGAGAGAGAAAGAGGATGAGATGTAAAGAGAGAGAGAGGGATGGGTGAGTGAGTGATGGGTGATGGGTATACTTGACATGTATGAGTTGTAAGAAAGAGAGTTTGACTTTGGGGTTGCTTGGGGATGGGATGTGAGGTGATGTGTACTTGACATGAGATGTAATTGATGTGTACTTGATTGATGGGACATGTTGTAGAGATTCTCTTGGGATTACAAATGCACGGTGTTTTCCTCGAACTGAACGCGGGCCTACATCTCCTGGCCTAGGTATCGCCTTAGCGCGCGAGAGGCGGCATCGGAACCGCGGCGACGGCGTGGTCGCTATAGTACAAGTCTTGGGTCGAGCTAACTCTGAAATACAGGATACGTCTCAGGGTCGCGCACAAATGCCGATAACAAATCGCGGATAGCCGGAATTCAACCGGGAGGACCGTAGAAACCTACGGAACAGTACGGGCTAGGATACGGGCTTTACAGGTAGGGCTTACCTTAACGTGTGTGTTATATACCCACGCTAGTCAGCTCATTTCATGGCATGTTTCAAAAAGTAGGCAAATCTAAGGGCTTATTTGGATGTCATTAAGTTAAGTTAGTAGGAAGTGACTTACAAGAAAGTAACTTATGGTTACTATTTATGGGAGAAAGGATACTATTTATGGGAGAAAATTCACATGTAAGTCACTTATGGGCAAAACTATCAGAAAACTTCAACAGTTTATGGGTGAGAAGTCACTTCCCTGTAAGTGACTTATAGGCCAATGGTCTAATTTTTTAAAAGAGGGGAAGATGGGGAAACAAACCTCCATTAATCTCTCTCTCTCTCTCACCAACTCTTTCTCTCACCTCTAGCCATTGAAGAAGCTCTAGTAAGCTCTCTCTCTCACTCCAACGATTGAAGAAGCTCCAGTCAACTCTCTCTCTCTCTCTCTCTCTCTCTCTCTCTCTCTCTCTCTCTCTGCAATTAGGGTCGTCGTGCACCTCCCTCTCTTCACCTCTCTCCCTCTCTGCTGCTAAGGTTATGAGTTTTTCTTTCTTTCTTTCTTTCTTTTTTAATTTGAATCGGCCAAATCAATGAGGCTATGATAGTGGGCTCACCTTAATATATTTTTTAGTATATCCATGCCATCCATCAGTTTTCCCAACTCATTTTAGGGCTTGGCCCAAACATGAAGTAGATCCAAATCTTAAGTGAGCCACACCATAAGTCAAGAAACGGTCAACTTGTTAGCAATGATAGAATTAAGGGCTTTTATTTGGGTTTCATCTAACCTTTCAAACTCGACCAACATTGCATCTATAAACTCGAGAGAGGGAACTAAGCTTATTGGGTGATCCTCAAAGATGGCACAGTGACTTCCAAAAGTACCACCATATCATGCTCATATGTTAATACAAATGGACTCATCCTAGTACTAGTGCGAGGCGAGTTTTTGTATGTCTAAAGCACCTCAGACAGTTTCATATGACATTCTCGAGAATTTTCCTCAATCATCTTTCTCAAGATGTTCTTGAAAATTCACCAGTGGTGTAATGAGATTACCATGGCTATGCGTACAGAAGCTTGGTGGAGCTAATGAATGAAGGCTATATGTTCTAGAGGGGGGATTATGACCAATTAAAAATTTTCATCTTTTAATACTCAATTGCCTACTTAAGCTAACATACAATTAATCTAATCAAGGTAATTAAATATAAGGCTTCCAAGCCAATAGAGGATCTAATCACATAGACTATAAATCATATGCCAATTAAGCAACTAGTCTATAAACATCACAGTGTACATGTGTGTGGGATGTGCTAACTATCAATTCCTAGCATTCATCTAATCATACATACATATAATTAAACATTCAATCACATAAGCATAATTAAACAAGTATGCAAATACAATCCCAAACACAAGCATATATAGTGGTTTGGTTTCCCTACTTCACTCCCAATGGATGCTCTCAACCCATAAGTGTACTGGATTTCACTCTCAAGAGTTTTAAATCGAGTTAACCTCTAACATTTACAATCTTACACAAGGATTGGCTCCCACAAGAGACTTCCTGTGGTTTTCTATGGGCTCCCCACAAATCTTGATCCTACACAAGAGCTTACTAGCATACACTCCCATCGGAAGCTCCTACAAGAGACTTTAGTTAGTTTTTTTAGGCTAACCAAAACATCAGTCATAATCCAAGGACATGCATTTACTCCCGTTGGAGGCTCCCATGAAAACTAACACATACACACCCGTTTATGGTGGCCTATATAAGGACTTAATTTAGGCCCTACATAAGAGCCAAGGTCTTACATAAGAACTTAGTCGAGTTTGGGTTACAAACTCTTACCCTCAATCCTACACAAAGAAAGAGAGTATACAGACTGTTCTAATTAAGTATACAGATTCTTATAATTGACAACTTACTTGTTGGATTGAGCCCCTTTTGTAGCGTTGTCTCGAGTTGCTTGATCGATGCTCTCTCGTGCTTCAATCAGCTCCCCTAATCGTGATGCTGATGTTTTGTCAAGGCTTCAACTCCAAGATCAAACACCTTGTATGTAGTGCTCCTTTGAGGTGACCAAAATGATGAGATGTTGGTTGGATCTCCTACAACTTATAAAAAGATGTAATTCCTAAGGGATTTACCTATATGGGTCTTCTAGAGGATTTAGACAGTGATATACCTATAGAGGTTGAGTCTAATCTCTAGAAAATGGATGAGTTCAAGTGGAGGTTGAAATCCTTGTTAGAGTGTTAATCTTGAGGACAATGACTTAAACTCATTAGTTTAGAGGCCTAGGATGAGGGATATAATCATGAAATTACTTAAGCTTCTATTGCACCAAAAATCATCGAATTTTCCAAGAACTAAATGCCCCTTATAAGACATTCAAGTTCCAATGGTTAACAAACAAACAAATAACATCTCTTTCGATGTGATCGAGTAGGGCTTCGGTGGCATCGAGCAAGGCATCGAAAAAATTAGATTTCTAACTGAATTGTTACTTAACAGTTTACACATTGTTATCCGACACCATTGAGTGATTTTTGATGGCATCAAGGATATCCTTCGATGTCATCAAAGGTTCCTCAATTCCATCGAGAAACTCAGATAACTTACTGGACATATCTGAGTTACCTACTCGATTCCATCGAAGATCCCTTGAAGTCTGCTTGATGGGATCGAGTAGCACTTAAAGTCTGCTGCTTAGGGCGCATGATTTCATAGCAGCTTCGCACTTCTTCAAGCCTTATTTATCATGTTTTAATTAGGTTTCTAAGGCAAATAGATAATCAACGATGTTTATCTATTAAGTTAAGATCATATAGAGGTTCAAGGGTTGTTTTGGGTAAAGCGTTATGGTCACCAAGGTACCTCATTTACCTCTTTGTTGGTCATTGATGCTCTTGTCCTCTTATGTCTTCAGTATTCAACTTTCAGAGGCTTAACCGACTACATGACACAATAACTCACGTGATCGACAAACTAGTGCACTAACAATTTCCCAATTTGTCAATTACATGACAAAAAACCTTACCTAGACCATATCATAGTCCATACAAATGACATATTAAAATAATATAAATATTACATGTCAAATATAAATGATTTACAACTTGATACACTTAAGATATGTAACACTTGCAATGCTCCCCCATAATTGCTTCTCCTATTTCAACAATTCCTACATTAACAAATAAATCCTGCAAAATAGAATTCATTTTTTTGGTGGAATTTGATCTTTCTCCCAATTTTTGTCAGTATTTGACAAAGAGTTAGTTTCAATAAATACACAAATAAAAACATAGTATAAAATAAATTTTATTGGTCATAGATTTATTATTTGTAAGGTTAATACTAACAGGGGTTAAAGGGTGCATATGATCATTAAAAAAAATATAGAGCATGCTAATTATGGTCATTTAAAATATATACCAGTTAAAATGAGAATGACCAATGATAGTCTAAGCCAAAATATATGATACTAAAATTTAGCAAATTTAAGGTTTAAACTATCAATACAAATGAGGCTTAACCCTTAGATTTACTGATGTTCTCAATATGAGGTTAAATCCTCTAGTCTAACTATAGAGCACTCATATGAGGTTAAAATCCTCTGATTTTTTTTTTTTTACTTTGGTTCATTAATGAGGCTTAAAACTTCAGGTTTTATCAATTGATCTCATGATGAGGCTTGATCCTCTAATTTAACTATTCAGCCCAAGGGGACCTTCTAAGGTCACCTTCTTAAGGTGTTATGGTCTCTCAAATCTCTAGGGATGGATGTTATAGTGTAGGCTGATAAGACACGTAAGTGACTAAGGTCTTCAACATTAGAGGAGTCTTCTGAAGCGGATTCGGACTCCTTCATATAATCCCATATTAGCACCATAACCTTGCCTTTAGATCTTGTTTTCCCAGGGCAATCGGGGGTAAATGTCCATAACCCTCACAGTTGTAATATTGGACTTGCTTAAGTGGTTTAACAGATTTACCTTTACATTTGTCAACCATCTTGTCATTCTTGTCACAAATCTTCCATCTACTAAACTCGATGAATTTATTAAATTTTTTAGATAATTCCTCATCCTCCTCTTCATCATCACTTTCACTTTCAAATTTAATCTCTTTATATTTATGTGAATGCCTATGAGATGTTTTGAGGGTGGCTAATTTTTTTACTCTAGAAGGGATCTTAAAGAGTAGTTCAAATGTTTACAGGGAACTTAAAAGTTCTTCTACTTTCATCTCCTATACTCTTCTATTGAGATTATCTTGGGAGTGAACCTATTTAGTAGGGATATAAGTATTTTCCTATATATATACTCTTCCAAAATCTTCTGTCCTAAACCTTACATGGAATTACAAATATCATTCAGTTTAAAGTAGAATTCCATGAAAGTTTTATACTCTTCCATTTTAATGTTTTCGAAATGAGTCATTAAAAGATGAAGCTTCAATTTTTTTACTGTACTAGTTCTCTCGTGGGAGATTTTCAATATTTCTCATGCTTCCTTCCCGATTTCACATGTGCAAATGCATTTAAATTCATCGGGAAAAACTGCACAGTAAATAGCATTGAGAGTTTTGGCATCATAGGTATACACGTTCTCTCATCGACACCCCATTTGGATCTGTCTTTTGGGAGCGTTAATGGTTTTACCATCAACCACGACTTGTTCTATGGGCATCGTCCATCCTTATTCGACAATAGCCTAAACCATAGGGTCAAGAGATCTTAGAAAGACCTTCATCCTAGCCTTCCAATAGGCATAGTTATACCCATAAAAAAATGATGGTCGTGTGACAACATACCTCTCTTGGGTAGGCATCATTCTTAAACCCCTTGAATTAACCCAAGGTGGTTAAGTCCTTTAAGAGCAACCTTCTCTGATATCAATTGAAAATTCACTAGTGGTGTAATGGGATTACCACGGCTGCGCATCTAGAAGCTTGGAGGAGCTAAGAAATGAAGGTTATGTCCTAGAGGCGGTGATTAGGACCAATTAAAAAATTTCATCTTTTAATACCCAATTGCCTACTTAAGGTAATATGCAATTAAGCTAAGTAAGACAATTAACTCTAAGGCTTCCAAGCCAATAGATGGTCCAATCACATAGACTACAAATGATATTTCAATTAAGCAACTACTCTATAAACAAGATAGTGTACATGTGTGTGTGGGATGTGCTAACTATCAATTCCCAAAATTCATCTAATCATGCATACATATAATTAAACATTCAATCACATAAGCATAATTAAACAAGTGCACAAATACAATCCCAAACACAAGCACGTATAGTGGTTCGATTTCCCTACTTCACTCCCGGTTGACGCACTCAACACATGAGTGTACTATATTTTAATATCAAGGGTTTTAAAGCGGTTTGACCTCTAACCTTTATAATCCTATAGAGGTTGAGTCTAATATCTAGAAAATAGATGAGTTCAAGCAAATCTTAAAGGTGGAGGTTGAAATCCTCATTAGAGTACTAATCTCAAGGACAATGCCTTAAAACTCATTGGTTTAGAGGCGTAGGATGAGGGATATAATCATGAAATCACTTAAACTTCTATTGCACTAAAAATCCTTTGAATTTTCCAAGAATCGATGCCCTTTATAAGAAGTTCAAGTTCCAACAGTCAAAAAAGGGTAAATAACGGCTCTTTCGATGGGATCGAGTAGGGCTTTGATGGCATCGAGCAAGGTTTTGATGATATTAAGCGATGCTTCGATGGGATAAAAAAATTGGATTTGCAACTAAATTGTTGCTGGACATTTTACACACCGTTATCCAATGTCATCGAGTAGTTTTTGATGGTATCGAGGATATCCTTCAATGTCATCGAAGGTTCCTCAATTTCATCGAGAGACTTAGATAAGTTGTTGGGCATATATGAGTTATCTACTCGATTCCATCAAGTGGTCTTCAATTCCATGAAAGACCCCCTCAAGGTATGCTCGACGAGATCAAGCAGCATTCGAAATCTGTTGTTTTGGGTGTATGATTTCATAGCAGCTTGGCACCTCTTTAAGTCTTATTTATCATGTTTCAATTAGGTTTCTAAGGCTAAGGAATGATCAATAAGGTTTACCTATTAAGCCAAGATTATCTAGAGGTTCAAGGGTTGTTTTGAGTTAAGGGTTAAGGTTATAAATGCACCTCATTTACCTCTTCTTTACTCCTTGATGGTCTTGTCCTCTTGTGTTTTCGATCTTCAGCTTCTTGAGACTCAACTGACTACATGGCACAAAGACTCACATGATCAACAAACAAGATGCACAAATCAATGCACTAATAGTTCTTGATTACCTTATTGCTAGCCTTGGGCTGGCCATTTGGCCTGTGCATAATACAACATCGAGTGCAAAATTTTATCACATATTTGTTCGCCATAGCCCTCACCTTCTTTACTGGAAATGCTGAACCTCGGTCGATGGATAGTGTTACTTTCAATGAATTCTATGATTTCTGTGGTTAGCCCTTTCATGGGCTTTGCCTCTACCCATTTGGTGAAATAATCGGTAGCCATGATGATAAATGAATCCATATGTGTTGAAGGTGGGTGGATCTGACCTATCAGATTGATCGCCCATCCTTAGAAATGCTAAGGCTTGATGATTGAATGGATTTTAGTATCGGGCATGTGTTGAATCGGCCCATTCTTTTGGTAATCCTCACAACCTTTGGCATATCGAATGCAGTCGACCATCATCGTTGGCTAAAAATACTCATAACACCTAAGTGTAAGCCCCATTTTTCTTCCTGCTTTGTGGGTCCCACATACCCTTTGTGGACTTCACCCATTGCCAATAAGCTTATTTTTTTGGATAAACATCGGAGCAACACTCCATCGTCCTCTTTTTTGGTTCATGCTCGATCGTGACATAATTAGTGGCCGATCTCCTCACATCCCTGCCAACTTTAGTGCGTGGGCTCTGAAGGTATGAGAGGAGCTCTCCAATCCTCTTTTTATAACTTTACTCGGTATATATCCATAACAACTTCGCTTTCAAAAATTGATGGTAGAGACCTCCTCTATACAACAATTGTCCTTTCGGCCAATCCCCTCAAGACATCGAGCCCTACCGCCAACTACATCATTTTGTTACGTCTATGTTATGATCCCTAGTAATATGCATTAGCTCTACTTTCTCAAAATTGTCTATCATTCGCGATGCTAAGGCGTAGTATGATAAAAGGGCTACACTTGTACATTTAAAAAGCTCTGTCATTTGGTTAATAACTAACTGTGAATCGCCCACAATTATCACGCTTCTTGCACCCAATTCCATCGATAATTTGAAGCCAATTATCATGGCTTCGTACTCACCTTCATTATTAGTGCACTCGAACTCCATTTGGAATGCATTCTGTTGATTTCCATTTGGGGCAATTAAGATAATTTCGGCTCTTAATGCTTTATAAATCTTTGATCCGTCGAAGATCAACTTCCATGGGGTCAAATGTATGCAATATAGATTTCAAACACTTGGAGAATTTTGATCTTTAAAGTCAGATGGATGGTCGACCAAGAAATTGGCTATGGCCTGACCTTCTACTACTTTTTGAGGAACATAACAAAGATCAAGTACGGATAAAGCTAACACCCATTTTTCAATTCGGTCATTCAAAATTGACCGATTCAACATGTATTTTACTAAATCAGTTACTATTATTACATGTACTCTTTTAGCCAGCAAATAATATCTTAATTTGGTAGCCGCAAAGTACAATGATAAGCATAATTTTTCTATGGTGGAATAGCGTTTCTTGATGTCAAGGAGTGTTTGGCTCAGATAATAAATTGCATACTCCTTCCGATCATCATTGTCTTGTGCTAAGAGGGCTCCTACCGACTTTACAGATGCTTCAACATATAGCTTGAGTGGTTGACCTTCAACTGCCGGCATCAACACTGATGGCTTCATCGGATACTCTTTGATCTTCTCAAAAGCTTGTTGATACTCTATCTCCCATTTAAATTCAAGCCATTGCATCAGTTTTACCAATGGAGAACATATATTTGTATTTCCTATGCAATTGGGTTTACACCTTCACATATAGTTAACCCACCCTAGGAACCACTGCAGCTACGGTTTATTCCTCGATGAGTGAGTGTTTATAATCACTCAAGCCTTGTTCTGATTGACCTTGATATCTCGCTGATGTACCAAGAATCTTAGGAATTTACCGGCCAAGACCCCGAATGCACACTTGAGAGGGTTTATTTTCAACTTATGGTGTCTCATCCGTTTGAATTATTTGCACAATTAAGCAATATGACTCTCTACGTCGGCTGACTTTACTACTACGTCATCAACATAAACCTCAATAAACTGGTCGATTTTACCATGAAATATGACATTCATCGCCCTCTGATATGTGACCCTTGCATTTTTAAGCCCAAAAGGCATTACCACCCAACAATAAGTCCTTAGAGGGCTTGGGCACCTAAATGTTATTTTTGGCACATCGTCTAGCGCAATATAAATTTGCTTATTCCTAGAATGACCATCCATAAAGGATATAACTCGATGCCAAATAGCCCTATCGTTCAGTTGATCGACCACCGACATTGGATATTCATCATTTGACATTATTAAGTTTAAGTTTCGGAAGTCGATACAAACCTGCAACTTACCATTCATTTTTTACTGGAACTACATTCGAGATCCAGTCAGCATGCTTAATGAGCCTGATGAAACCAGCCTTCAATAGTTATTCGATCTCTTCCTTTGTTTTTTAGGTCACTTTCGCTATCATCCGCTTAAGTGGCTATTTATTGGCCGATACCCTTCTTTTATAGGTAGTCTATGTTTGACCAAACTCTGGTCGAGTCCTAGCATCTCAAGGTAATCCCAAGCAAAGCAATCAGAAAATTCTTTGAGAAGATTGGTCATTTGCAATTTATCTTGAGGCCTAAGTAGGTCGTTAATAAACGTAGGCTTTGGTTCTTGCTCAGTTCCTAGGTTTATCTCCACTAAGGGATCTTAAACTTGTACTTAAGAATCTTTTAGCTTATCAAGAGCTTCCTTAAGCTCCGTGACCTTCTTTTTTATTAAGACATCTACATCGGCCATGTTCATAAAACAATTGTCGTTGATATCTTTCAGGCTTTCTTCGAGACTTCTCATTCTGGCCATGAAATTAGCTCGACACTGGCTATCTTTTGGTGTACCAATCATTGGATCTCTTCGATGGTACAATGTAGAACCAACTAAAAAGGAACAATGTCCTTCAACAGGTTATTGACTAGACAAATTACTTCTATGATATTTTACATAATGTTGTTTGGATTCTTTTTTATAAATATTCCAATCGGTCATCCGTGCTTTATTTCTCCCAATGATCAAAATTGGCCCTAACTCTTTGTAACGCCCTGAATTTCGAGGGTCGAGCAAAGCTCAACTCCCGAGATCCAACGCATCACTTATGCAACATAGATAATGATATTTAAATGTTGTCCATATTAGTGCATAAACATGAGAGGGATTATACTACATATCATACTCCAGAGTTAATGTAATTAAGCAAGCGGAAGACTAAGATAAATATATAAAGTATATATGTGTTTCATAACCTCCAGAGTATGAGTGCGTTACCAGGCTGAATATATACATGTTTTGTTTCAAAGTATATACAAAATCAAAATGTGAATGTCTAACTAATCCATATAATCCCTGTGATCCTGTCGATCAGTGCATGGTCTACATAGACCCGTATGATAGTTGTACATAGGAGAACTCCTCCTCGTCAAAGAAGTCCATCTTAGATGTATAGACTCCGTCATCACCCGCATCTACAACAGAGTCTGGTTGGTGTTTTAAAACACTATCCCAGAGTGGGAGTGAGTGATCAACTCAGTGGTACTATAAGGCAAAGGTTAACATGTTACAATTCAGTCAAGCAGTAATGATAAAGCAGTACAAAAATCATATCCTAAGTACTCTTGTTAATGCAAGGATGGTATGTTGTAATGATGCATGCCCTTGCACGAAGCTCCCTCACAAGCGATTCCGTCAACTATTCGTGCATAACAAACTCCCTAAACATGTCCTTCATCGCCAAAGCACATGCAATGCAGTGCATGGTCGTGTTAGCCAAGTACTTAATTAGGCTTATTCATACAGCAGATTTGGGAGGCTAAGGCAGCTCCCTTTATATCACTAACCCTAAACAGAGATCCATCTAGGGTCGTCAATCCTAGTTAATCACATAGGATAGGCAAGTTGTAAGGCATCACTCCTAATGAAAGCAGTGGATAGGCAAATTCAAGTATTTATACTCGAGGTCACTACAGGGAGTCTCGTCACCTCAGCGTAGGCCGACAGCTCGAATACAATGTCCCATGCTACTGTATTCGGCTCACGAGTTTTGGGTTACTCATTGGTCATTACGGGGGGGCTCGTCATCCCAGAGTAAGCCGACAGTTCGACCACGGTGTCCCATACCACCATGCCTGGCTCATGAGTCTTAGCGGATCATGGCACCATGGTTGAATTGAGTCTTTTCATTGGAAGGTGGTACCTTAGATTCAAGCAGGGATGTCCATACATGGTAAACACACTATAGGCCAATCGGTTTTGTTAGATAAGTTCGTTTGGTACAAGCGTACGCTGAATTAATCGACATGAAGCGCATAAACACTTCATGTGGCCTATCCACTGTCGACAATCGTCATGCGACCCGGATTCACCGAACGTATCGAATGTGGCAAGACTAATTCTGCCACTCAAATAAGAATTTTTACCGATTGCCTGAGCCAGGTTATAGCCGCAAGCTTACTCAAGTGCAGTAGGTAAACACATGTGATAATCATAACAGCATTTAACAAATAATTCAAATACAATTCTCATTTGAGCATTTTGTCAAACACATTGAACATGTTACCAAATATTTGCATTTCATCCATAAATTGCGTAATTGAAATTATGATTACATGAAGGAAGCTATACATATAGATAAGGTAATTGAGAACCCTGTCTCAATACCCTTATTAAATACAAATCATCAATAATTTCTCATTCAGACATTTAATCAAACACTTAGACTACACAATACCAAATACATAGCCTAGATTAGTTACGACATATATTATGACAAATCCTTACACAGAGTGATCGTAATACCAATGATAAACATGAATCCTAGGTTTACAATCATGACAAGCACACATCTTAATTTTATGTTCATTCAATCATTTCAACAAATACTTGGAATGCATCATATACTCAACATAGTTCACACATATATAATATATCGAAAACATCGTAACTAAGACATATATGGCAGCATTCCAGTCAGAAATAAATCATTAGCTGACATTGAAAGCCTTGAAAACCATAACCTTCATAATTCTCATTTCGAACGTGGTTCGAATCCTATATTCCCAATGCAGAACAACGGGTACCTAAATCACGAAATAGGTCAACTATTTCATCGATTAGTCAATCCGGCTTTCTAAACCCAGATTAAGGTTAGGATTTCTTACCCAAGTCGTAGTTGAAATGGATCAGTTAGCTAGATTTAAAGGCGATTCAGTGCGTGGAGTAGCAGGAACGAATCACTGCAGCAAACTCCAAGGATCTCTCTTCTTTCCCTCACACTTTTCTCCTCTTTTCTCTTCTCTCTCCTAGGGTTAGAGAAATTCATATGAAATGGGAATGGGGTGGTTTAAAGACATTATATAGGCCTAGAACTGATGTCAATGGACCCAGGGCCATGATATACTTAGGTTATAGTTAAAGGGTGTCTGTTTTGGGCAGACGGGACACATCTGGAGATCCATTACCTGTGTATGACGCAGAGTAAGTTCCCTGACAATGGATCTAGGCCAAGATGCGATTTCAGCGCGTTTTGATAGGTCGATCAACCGTGACGGACCTGTATCAGATCAACAGTCGTTGTCACTCAATCAGGGCCACAAGTATACCGATATGTGCAAGGAAATTTCCCTGATCCATAGGTGAAGTTTGGTCAGAAACTGATGGTTTGAAATCTTCAATTTTGCTTACAAGCCAATGGCCCAATTCACTTAAGTTTCAATGCATTTTCCTAGAATATTTGCGTTTCTCGCACACTTCGCTCAAGGCACAAGTTGTGCGTTTTTTGACACTATTTGGGCTCGATTTTTGCGTTGGTTGTCAAGCCCAGTAAAGTGGACATAACCCTATAGTTTCGCGGTCATCGGACTCTCGACGTGCGGTCCAGGTCCGATTCAGAGTTTCAATGTGCTCCTGAGAGCAACTGGCTTTTGGGATTTCTCCTAGGTTATTAAGTAGTGTTGAGTCATTGCTGATAGTTTTGGGTCTTGCCGTTTGTATAGATAGTGGTTCAAGCTAAATCCACCGCCTATTTAGCTTAGTATTTAACTAAATTCGCCTAAATTTCTACAACATACAATCTTTAGGGATTTCTGCCTGAGGTGGTACTCGGGCCTTTGCACGGATATTTCTGAGATGTTACACTCTTCACCATTGTAATAGGTTTCGTTTTGCATTCGACATGGCCAAGAAGGATTTATTATCGGTCAAAACCAATTAAACTTTATCATGAATCTAGGAAATTATGAATTGGCACAGAGATGATAGAATACATGCAAACGAGTGGATCTAGTCCCTGTCAAATAGAACATTATAGCTAAATGAGGTCTCGATCATAAAAAATGGGGCCAACACTATTTTAGTCTTGACAGTTAGGTTGATTGGCAGGATCCCATGAGTATTCGTAATGTGACCAGTGAAATTACTGATTGTGACCTCAGACGAGATCAAATTGACCGCTGTCTTCCCTAATTTTAACATAATTCTCAGTGGTAGGAGATCGATAACAACACCATTGTTGACCAGAATCCTAGTGATTGGACAACCTTCAAGATGAGCAGAAATATACAATGGCTTAAGATGTTGCATTATGCTATGAGTGGGTCTTTCTATGACTACCCTTTTCGACGTGGCTCCTGATTCCACCATAATTGTATTCACATGTGGTGTTTTGTCCAATCCATGCTTCCCTTTAATTGCTTTCTCTAATGGAAAAGAAGTATGTTGTGTCACCACAGGAGTGCTGAACTCCTCCACATCACCCGCCATCTTACTTGGCTAGGACGCTTTAGCTTGAAAACTGGAAGGCAAAGTGAATACTATGTTGCAATGGAACACGACGGGTGACAATGTCCCAAACATAATCTCTGCACTCTGACATTACTCCCCTAATTTTTATGAGCTCTCTTGAGTATTGGGATTTTGAATGTGCTCAGTGCTCTCGTCAACCACAATGTTGGACAATGTAGTTGTTAGTGAGACCACTTGTAATGCTTCTGTGGTCGCTATTAGTTCGTTCACCAACCACTCATCCCCTATAAAACATTCATCACTGAGATAATCTAACAATTTATCACGGTCATTTTTTTGTCCCGTCGATTCATAGGATTGGTCTAAAATGTTGACATCATGTTCGCACAACACAAAAGGTAGAACCACTTCGACCGTGTTAATGGATACTTGTTCTTCATGCAAAAGGATTCTCCAAAATGATTGCGGTTGTACTACTCTCGATCGGGGTACGTCTTCAGCTTTTATCAATTCTCTCCCATCGCCACTCTATGCCTTTACCAATGGCATTTTTGAGTTCGAGTCAATGCTTCTGGTACTGTCAAAAATTTAGGTTGCATGACCCACTCCCGGATTCCCTTCTAAGTTGTTGGAGGTTTAACCATCTTTTGACTTGATATACCACCTGGAGAGTAACAACTAAGTGGTGAAGGCACCCCGCGGGTGATGCTGACTGCTACCTTCAGTCCTCAGAGCCGTGTATTGGCTTTGCAACCTTGGTTGAGGAGGATCTCCCCATCCCAGAATGGTCCTTCTGGCATATTGGTCGTGCAGTTGTGAGCCTCGACTGCCTTGTCGAATTACGTTCGGCCGAGTGGTGACCAAGTGGGAAGGTCGACGTCGCCCTTACCCTAGTTGTTGCGGTGTGCTTTCATGGCTGGTTGGCTAAGATCAACCCTTGATCGCAGTCGATTAGCCCTTCTCAGATTTTGCGTAACCATATTGACTTCAAGATTAGGCAGGAAGGAATTTTTATCGATCAACATCACCTCCTTGCCCTTCTCAAGAAATTTCAGCAGCTAGCAATCGATATTGTCCTAGACTATGTTTCTGAATACAACACATTTGTTAGTTGAATGAGAACGAGTTTCGTGCCATTTGCAGTATTCTATTTTCTGTAATTTGTCGGACGAAGGTATCTTATGATATATGAGAATCTTGATAAACTTTCTGATCAATGGAATTTTGAATATCTCATTAACCTGTGTGATGTTAAAAGTGTAAACTTTTTAGGCCTTTTGTGCAGTCGATTCCGCTTTGACCAACGTCGAACATATGAGTGACTTTTTACTTACCACTTCAGCAATTGCGACCTCATAATTTGGGTCATGATAATATGCCCCAATTGACAAGTTCTTTTGCCTAGCACCTTCTTGTAAGAGTTATTCACACATGTAGACCTTCTTAATTAGGTCGTATAGGTCCATTAATTATGTCCCAATAAACGTCTTACAAAGTTTGTGCTTGAGCATGTCTTGTGCAAGTTGCACAAATTTAGCTTTGGTCATAACAATCTTACATTGGCTTTTTGCCATTTTAAAACCGGGTAATATAGCTCTCGCGGGTTTCTCATGGGAGCTGTCGAAAACGGGCGAGATAGGCCATAGTTATTTCCTTATTCTTGGAGAAAAATAGAGCATTGAATCTTTCTTCCATTTCTTGCCAAGTATGAATCGAATATGGCAATAGATTGGAATACCTCGTGAAAGCCGCGACTGTTAGCGAATGACCGAATAATTACAGTTTGTGATAGTCATTGTTTGCTAACTCCCCATACTGCATAGTGAATCGGCCAACGTGCTTGATGGTCGACTACCAGGATCACCTAAAAATAGGGCAAAATTAGCTCGATAATTTTTTGGTAACAGATGCTGCCAATCGATCCACTTAGGATAAGGATTATGATAGACTAGAATAGTATTGCAACCCAGTACTTGGCCCGCCACTTCCTGAACTATTTGTATGATTTGGTCGCGATCCACTCGTTGAGGTTTAACTAATGGTGGTAGATCGGGACCTTATTGGTTTAGACCCTCTTGGAACAATGAATTCCTATGGAATTGTTGGGGGTTATATCCTCCCGGTAAGCCTTGATTTTGAATTTCAGGAACAAAATTCCTAGCCTCCCACTCTAGTCGTCTAAACTCAGGAGGAGGCAGAGCATTTTGTATCTCATGAACTGGAATTAGTGGCGGATTCTTTTGAGGAGAAGGCATAGATGGTGGTTGAACCACATTGCCGATAGAATTTTCCTCGACATTATAATGTGTTGCCATTGGCGATCGTTCGGCCATCATAGCGATCAATCGATGCATGGGCTCAGTCTGACTGGCCATCTATCTATTAGTGTTCTTGGTTTGAATATGGAATTTCTTGACTTGAGCCCTTCCATATTCCTAAACATGTTGGATACTTAGCTGTACATCTCGGACTACTGTTCTTATCTCTTTTAGAGAAATGGTTCGAGAGGTCGACACCCATTCTTGGTTCCTAGTGCCAAGTGTCGGGCTATTATTTATATTTAATGTTTCAGGGGCCACTTGAACCAGCACATCCTTGGTTGGAGTTGGTGCGATTGGTGTGGAGGGTTTGACCCTAGGGATTTGATTGCTCCTTCTATTTATAATTCTGATTGGCAAGGTTATGTCAGTAAGTTAGAGACATGGTCCCATCGAGCATGCCAAAAACTTGTTGCTCGTTGATTTTGACAGTTTGATCACATGGTGAATGTGGGCGTGCCAGAATTTGCGGCTCAATTCAAACTAAACAAATATGACCCCAAGTACCGAGATGGGCAAATACACAGTATATGACTGAGATTGAATGAGATCGACCGCCTATTCAGCCACTCGCTCAATGTGTAAATAAGATCAGGCGATATTCAGAGGGTAGAGTTCGTTCTTTGATGGTGGGTTACACATTTGCCTTTCGTACGAAATGACTTTTCAGTACAAATAAAAGAAAAACGAGAAAGAGATTCTTACCGTCGGTTGCGGAGATCGGTTGCGAAATACCTTCTTAAATAAGGAACCGAATCTAGCGTATGAGCATAAACCCAAATTACAACTAAGATTATCAACTACTTGATTAACACTATAAATTACACTGTAATGTAAACGGTAGGTGAAAAGTAAGGATTACATTAAAAAATGTAATTTACTTGGTAGAAAAATAGAATAATGTCATTAAGAAATGTAATTGAAAAATTTGTTTGGGTTGTATAAGACCTCTTTCTTGCCGAACTCCCCCGCTATTTATAGTTTTACCTTGGCCATTTAGATTCTTCCTACATTCTAAAAGTTACTATAACCGTTTGACACTATATGGCCTTTTTTTACTCCTGCTCTTGCCATCACTGGCCATTCCGTCGACTACTTAAGCAATGTTGTGGCATTGATTAGTGTGCTCCAATTATACTATTGTAGGATCTTCGTATATCTCCATGAATTTTTAAATACATCACACAAATCCATTGAAATTGCATGTAACTTACTTTGATTGGTAACCGCATGAAACAACGACGATAACAGGGGATGATCAGCCATGAGAAATAGTGGGATTGAAAGCCCACCATCAAAATATTCTTGGAGCCAACAGGAGTTTTGGATCCTTCTGACGCTTGTTTTTCTCTTCATCCGCGTGAGAATCAGTCATGAGAAGGTTGGATGTCATACAAGCATCGTAAATGTGAGATTTTAATACCCACTATTTCTGTGGGTAGGGCCCACTTAATATTCGGATCTGCCTTCACGTCTTAACATGAGTTGGAGTGTTTGATGGCCGGAGTGGATGTCATATGGACATCGTGGTGCACCCAAGAGCTTTTATCTACATGGGCTAGCTGTGGGAAATTGCATCCTTCGTTCAATTCTGACAAGTGGGCCGCGTTTCAGTAATCCACCTAAAAAACACTCTCGCACTGGAAGATCTCTCTAGCACCAATTTAGGGAACTTTTATTTATTTTTTTGTCTGAGATGAATGTGGGCCGTTGCTGTATCTCTCTTTTCCACCGTCTATCTTTAGGCCATGAAACGAAAGGTTAAAAGGTTATCCCGGTTAGTTATTCCATTCAAGATATCATTTTAGCGTAGTAAACCAATGGTCAGGATCACGAACCTAATGGTCCCACTCATTAAAAAAAAAACCAAGAACCCGCGTTCTCATTAAAAAACAATAAGGAACACGCGTGTACTGAAGAAAGAGCGGGCCGCGTTTCAGAAAAATCCTCCCGAACAAAAGCCCTTTCTTCATCTTCGTTTCGCAGGCAGAATATTAAAAAAGAAAAGAAACGAGGGAAGAAAAAAAACTCTCCGAAACCCTTCTCTCCCTTCCTATAAATACCCCTCGCATCATTTTCTCATTTCGAAACGCCATTCGATTGACATAAAAAACCTCCAAAGACAAAATCCCCAATTTCTCTCTCTCTCTCTCTCTCTCTCTCTCTCTATATATATATATATCTGGATTAGGTTTAGGGTTTCTGAGCATAAATTCTCTGCTCATCATTCGCCGATCGTTCAAGAAGCTCCGGAGGTAGGTAGGTTTTATCTCTCGATCCTCCTTCGATTCTCTGAAATTTATGTGAATTATCGCTTCAATCTCCTCGTATCGCCGTCGAAATCCGTTCTGGAAGAATCTCCGCTCTTGATTTTTTGCCTCTCTCTAATTTCAACGGGAAATTCGTGGATTTCTTTGTCCTTGATGGAGATAGATCGAGATTAGGGTTAGGGTGTTGCAGTAACGCAAGAATTATTGCTTCGGTTTCTTTCCGTCACTGCTGGAAGCTGTTCCATCGATTCCTGTTTCTTAGGGGTTTTCATAGGTAAGGAAAAGGTTGTGGTTAGGATCAGCGTTCTGGAGAAATGGAAACATCTGGCGGGAATTCCGATTCATACAGGAGTTCTTCAGGCAGTAGCAGTTCGAGAAGATATGGGATGCAGTTTTCAGCATCAAGTTTTATCCAGGCGCCATTATCTGCGCTGTTGGAGTATTCGGGTATTCTCCGAGCCCGGTCGAGTCATCAGGAAAATGAGGGTCTGATTGATGGGCAAAATCGGTTGGATGATTCTGCTGCTGGGGAGGTCTCGATAAGGATAATTGGTGCTGGAGATCAAGACAATATTCGTACAGGCCTGCCTGTGGGTCAGGTGAGGGATGCGGATTCTCTTCAGAATGGCAGTCCTGTGGAGCAGATTACTGGGGCACCACTGTTAGGGGCGGACCGTCCAGCAGATGGTGGGAGTGGAGATAGGGGTCCGTCGTCATCATCACCAATCTTGCCTGCTAGTTCGCCAACTGGGGGTTCGGATGGAGAGGCTGGGAATGCCACGGGAGGTAGCACTAATAATAGGGATTCCTCATATCAGAGATATGATATTCAGCAGGTAGCAAGGTGGATTGAGCAGATTCTGCCGTTTTCATTGCTTCTGTTGGTCGTATTCATTCGACAGCATTTGCAAGGTATTGGATCTTACAAATTTGATTTGGGTTCTGTTGTGTTCTTGTAGTATTTCTGTTGCTTCCATTGCTGTTTTTTTGGTTACTGGAATGATTTCATGGGAATGGAAAACAAACCATCTGTCTATATGCTTTCTATTTGTGAGCCAAAGGCTATTACCCCTTAGTAATATACATTACACTATCCTGAATGAATACTTGGAAGTACAGTTTATTTCGACGTAGTGGGGTTCGTCTGAAGCCTCATTGTTGCATTTACTTATTATAAGTTTCTTTCCCCAGTAATGTTCCTTTCAAACTAGTGACATGTGTCCTTTCTGTAAGGACTCACAGGTTTCTTTGTTACAATTTGGATCGCTGCTGTGATGTTCAAGTCAAACGATGTTCTACGGAAGCAGACAGCCCTAAAGGTGTTGTGATTTATTTTACTATCATCAAATATGCTACTCTTTTCCTTGTTACATAATGGATGTGCTCATCTATATTCATATTTTTTGCTCTATAACTGTCATTATTTGGTTATCAGTTCAACCAGAAAAGGTATATGTTACCATTTATGGTTAATTGTTTGGTTTTTACTTTTTATAAATAGAAAAAACCAAAGCTTCAAATTCTTTTTGTTTGATATTTTATTTTCTTATTTTTGAGAGGTAAACTAAAATTTTATTAATTTATGGACAAAAACTCAGAATATACAAAGACGATGAAGAATCATTGAAAGCATAGGGACTCCAATCCCACTAAAAACATAACTTACATTTCCTATATTAATTCCCATCCTTGATGCCCAACTCGGCTTCCTCCTGGGGCTTGCTCAAGGAAAACCTCATTAGGGCCCATTTGGATGTACTTCCTCAAAGTAGGGTTTCTGAAAAAGGAGGTTTCAAGCCTGCTTTTTTCCATTGACTTGGCAAAAACTCGTCGGATTGGTTTTTGTTGAGTCGCGTTTTAGCGCCTATTTTTCTGGGTGGGAGAGGAGAATGGAGTTTGTAAAGTTCATACAAATGCAAAAGATCAACTGCCGTTTGGATCGAAACCTTGTTTAGGCTGCAAATGCCCTTCCGGGTTCATCCAAACGGGCCCTTAAAGTCAGTCGAATTCCAAAAATGCTCTAAAGTTAACCTCTTTCAAAACGACAAAATGATTTCTAGCATTGGTGACTGCCATAGGGAGTTTTCTTCATTTGGGTTCCTTTACAAGCCTTGAAGTCTTGGTCTGTCTCAACATCAAACTTTTACCATTGAAAGAGGCCAACTACTAGATGGGTCGTCGAGAGTTCATAATGAAAATATGAAATAAATGGCAAACTATCTTCCCATAGGCATAAATAAATAGAAACCATTAAAGACAACCATATTCCTGTATACCAAATGGTCAATTGTGAAAATGTTTTTCCTACCCACTAACCAACAAAAGGTAATGACTCTTGGGGGTCCTTGATACTTCCAAGTTTTTTTCCGTCGAAATAGGATGAGGCCGATTGGGTAACCCGTCCAAGAATGAGTAGGTATAAAGTGGTAATCCCTTACAACATTTTTTTTTGCTCATTTAACCAATAGAAATACACCCAATGGCCTTTTTCCAGCTTGTTTTGTGGATGCTCGGGTATAAATTCATAATGGATGCGCCCAAACACTCCAAAATGCAACATTGCTGGCTGCAAGAGCTTCATACTTCAACAAGTCTTGTTGAGGTGACAATTCTTCCTCTCAACAACTTCATTTTGCGGTGGAGTGTAAGGACATGAAACTGCCTTCAAATTCTGTGCTTCTTCAGATGCGCACTGAATTCCTGAGATGTGTACTCACCTCTATTATCTGTCTAAAGTTATTTGATTCTTTTAGGAAACTCATTCTTCACCATACTCTTGAACTCGATGAACTTTTGGAACACCTTTGATTTTTCACTAGGAGAGATCTAGA
This sequence comes from Magnolia sinica, assembly GCF_029962835.1. Lineage (NCBI taxonomy): Eukaryota > Viridiplantae > Streptophyta > Magnoliopsida > Magnoliales > Magnoliaceae > Magnolia > Magnolia sinica. The sequence continues at coordinate 58,968,311 of NC_080585.1, read as the reverse complement.
CATACATTGGCATCAATGAAGTTGTAGAAAACTGTGAGTAGGCATCATGAATGTAATAATATTCTACTTGGCATGAGGGAATCGACACTAACCCAAATGCATTTGAATGAACGAGCTTCAGGGGTTGTTTGTATTGATGGTATTTGAATGACTTGGATATTTCAATTGCCAAGTATTATAATACCTGGATATTGCCATTGCTGACAATTATGATTTCTCTTTCTGGATAACACTTTGTTGTAGTGCATGTGATTCCCTGAAATTGTAATGTTTGTGTCAGTTGACTAATAAAATAAAAATCACAATTGGTTATTTGTTTTTTAAGAAGTTTCTGAACTGAAAGAACAAAGATGGCCCACCCTTTCACATGATCAAATTCGAATGTTTACTTAAAACTGTAAATTGTGCAATCGAAATAATGAGCAGACTGGGTGTTGCACACATGTGTGAAATTTGTACGTGTATGATGCATGAGTACAAATGAATTGATGGAATGTTATGAATCAAGGTATCTTTATGATGCTTTACTAAATCAATTGATATGAATTAATGGCATCAATGCATGACCCACATGTATGTACTGGATGGTTAGATCAAGTGGCTCACATGTGAATATGAAATGATTATGATTAGGTGGAAAGCAATGGCTTGTAGTTTTAGAAGAGATCGCTTTCAAGCCTGGGAATGGAGATCGGGTGAGGTTTAGGTTAAATAGATGGTGCTAGAACTTGTTTCTAAAAGAGAGGCTCCTCAAAATCCTTCATATAGTGACAAAAGAGGATGGGCAAATCTCGAGTTACATGTATAGTGCAACCTAGTTATTGAGTCTATGAGATCTCGATGCCTGGATCACAATTAAATGGACAAGAGCACATACATCCACAAGAATATTTGAGTAGAGGGGGAGATATACTTTATTTACATCAAACTTCTTCTTACAATACTTAAGAAAACAAAACTCACAATTAAATTTTTTTTTTTTTTTTATAGAATGCCTACCTCCTACATCACCTTTCTTTTTTCTAAAGGATAAACATCACCTTCCATTTTATAAACCCTAAATGAATTTTCATTGAGAATCCCCCTAACCAAGAGATTGATTTCAAATCAATCTAATCTAGTGTTTTCAGTAGCGCTTGTAGCGTAGTGTTGCTAAAATGTTACGTAGCATATGCAGGTAGTGTAAGCTACAGAGCATTTAGCATACCATACATGTAGCGTGTAGCGCAAGTAGCGTTCTCTACTCGAAATCTCCTTTCTTTTTAAGTGTTTCTTCTATGTTAGTTCAACACCTATTTTAAATTGGTGGTGACTCATCTCCATCACATGTGACACTGCATTAGATCAATTCGGACCATTCAAATTGTGGTCCATGTCATGGATAGAGCACTTAGATCAATCTGGACCATCCAAATTGTGTTCCATATCGTGAATTTGTGATGTTTCAATAAATAAAAAAAGAGGTCACATTTAGAGATGTTGCAAGGCAAAGAGACAGATTTTGCATGGAAATATGTAGTTGATGATATGGATTCACAGTTAAGAACTCATTCGAATTATGCATATTGTAAAATTTATCATATATATATATATATTTTTATTATTTTAATTAAAAATATTAAGTATCATGTAGCTCACGCTACACACTATAAAGGGCCAAATGCTATGTTATATGTTACATGGTATTAAAACATTGAATCTACCTAACATGTTAAAAGCTTAATAATGGTAAAAGCAAATATAGGAAATAATCCCTCAAATCTTCAATCACATATTCAAATTAGCCTCTATATCATCAATCACATCCTTAAATCAGCTCCCACATTTTTCACAAATAGTAAAATGCAAATCTTGATTTTTAGGCCCTAAATCTATAAATAAACAGTCCAAAATCAGCACATGTTAGGCCCTATAGTGGGTCGTGGGCCTGCATCAATTCTACCTAGCTTTGAAAGAACTTGTCCTCGAGTTGGAAACTAAACTCAACCTTTAGACTTGTACTACCACTACGACAAATCTTCTTCTTTGGTGGAAGCTGGTGTAACCCTAAACATTGGCTCAGCACAACCTTTGTTGGAGTCCACTAAAGATGATGTCTCTTTCGCCTGTGCTTTTGTGTGTGCCAACTTGTTGTAATTTTGAAGTTCTTTGTGGAATTGTCTAGCCTTATGAGCCTCATCCATCAAGTGGATGCTGATTGTTTCATCACATACCTCGGCTTTGGGTACTTGATAAGTTTGGTCATTTTTTCAGTTGTTGTGTTCTAGTAAAAAAATCGTGCGTAACCCTTCTATCCGGCAGTGTGATCCTTTGTCCCACTCCCACATTTGGAAGTATAAAGCCCCCTTTTATCCTTTTAAAAAAAAAAGGGCCCCTCATGTGCTAGCTTTTGCCTAGCTAGTTAGGAAAAACAAGATGCTCGCTACAGATTACCAAGGAAAAGAAGGATGTCCATCATGAATGTGTTTATAATGTGTCTGAAGTAGAATCTATTGATCACTTGTTCATCCATGGTTCCTTCACTCAAGGCATCTGGTGGAAGCTCCTTCAACCTTTTGAATTAGAATGGGTCATGCTGGGTTTTATGTTGGACCTTTTGAAGGCATGCCAAGGCGAGGTAGTTGGTGGCAAGAAGAGGATACTGTTGTGGAGAATTTCTTTCCTTCCAGTTGTTGGCAGTTTGGCTCAAGCGGAATAGCTGGATTTCGGGCCCTTGATACAATAAAATTTTCTATAGCCGATAGAAAACAAAGCATCTGGACTACATGGGTGGTTTTGATCAATTACCAATGAAGATTTGCTTGATAGGGGGCCTAAGCTGTTGGTTGCATTTGTTTCTGCAGTTTTAATGGGCCCTAAAGATTTTTAAGTAGAAAACTGACTTCGTATTGGGGTTGCTTTTCTTCCTTCGCATGTTTCCAGAATCTTGTAGTACTTTGTGGTTCACTCTTTAGATGACCAAAATTGCAGAGTATCCCATGTAATTTCTTGTTGTGATGGATATATATATATATATATATATATATATATATATATATATATATATATATATATATATATATATATAATTAAATTGTTGTGATGGATTATAGGTGGTCATCAACCAAAGGTTTCTTCTGTTGCTGGTAAATTTTTTAGCCATTTAAACTTTTCTTGGTTTGATATATTGGGCATCTTCTTGTAGTTTTTAATAGTTCTTGTGTCACTTGAAAGGATTTGAGAGGCCTTTTCTAGTTTTCTTGTAATTGCTTCAAGGCTTATAGATTGGCCTCAGCATTTTGGTGACTCAACACTGTCATGTCAATGTTTCTATTTGATGCTGAAAGCATGCTTTAGCATATGTGCTTTTCTGTTATTGGTTTTTGAAGGTTATTCCCATACACTTCTATTGGTGAAATCTTCAAGCACCAAAATGTGGGTGAAATAAGACTGATACTGTCTTTCTTTTGTGATTTTCTTAACATAATAGATGATTCTTGGTCTCTGTAGGGTGAGAGAAGAATCTCTGTTCTGGTTGGAATCACAATAGTTTTCATGCTTCATGTGATTGGAGTTTACTGGTGGTACAGAAATGATGATCTTTTATACCCCCTGGTCATGCTTCCACCGAAAGCAATACCACCATTCTGGCATGCTATATTCATCATCATGGTGAACGGTATCTATCTGATCCCTATCTATATTACCCCTAATTTTCTGAAGAATGTTATATATGGGCTTGTATTTGGCAATGAAATATTGAGGTTGCATATTACTTGGTGAGCATTCCAACTTGGAATGTCTAGATTCCTCTATGGGGGTTCCTTGCAATTGTGAACTGTTTGTATACAATATCATTGTCATTGCACGTTACTACATCTTCTTTTAACCATTTATTTTGAGTGTCAGGAGACTGCAAATAGATTTGTGAGTTGTGACTAATGTGTCTTTGCTTGTGCTAAACTGCACCAGAAGACTGCTAAGAGAGGATGTTTTGGCAATACATTCTGTATAGCGAATAATTTCATAGTGACTTGCATGAGGAGTGATTGAAAACATGAATCGTACAAATGTGCCAGTTTGGCATATTTGTACTAGATCCAGGTCATGTAATAGTCCATGTGGACATGCCATGTCCCGAAACACGAGCTGCTCTGCTCTTCATGTGGCTAGATGTGTATGTTGAATATAGACTGTTGGTGGTTTTCTAACCATTCAGTTTCCTCTTATGAGTGTCGGCCCCCCTTATGAGGGGACCTGATTTATGGTCAATGTACGTTCATAGTCAGCCTTGTCTGATTGGGTCAAATCTCATAAATGCGAGCCATGTTGGCATGTGTCATGATTTACCTCCTCAATCTCTTCCGGAAATTGCCTTAGCATTCCCTTTTTTTTTTTAAAATTTACGGTGGGTCCTCTTGGAAATTTTTTTTTTTTTTTTCTCTTTCATTAATGAGGCATAATTAAAGCAAAAAACTAAAAAATACAACTATCCATTAGGGCAATGAAAAATGGTTCCCAATACATGAAGTCTGTCAAGAAACACCATCCATGGCTAACACATCTATTGATGGGGAGGGGATGCACCTCCTTAGATACTTCTCTGTAAGTGATTGCTGACAAAGCATCCAGCTCCTTTTTTGGCATTCTTTGAGAATTTGGAGGGCAAATGTTGAAGTTATGGTCTCACTTCACATTGCGCGTCAGTTATGGCAGATTCAGTGGTTTCGGTGCCCAGTTTCCAAAGAAGTTCAAGAGATGCAGAAATTGATGTACATGATAGATTTCCTAGGTCTTGTCCATCACCATTAGACATGGATAGTGGAGAGGAAATTCAATAGATTTGGATGTTTCGGTTGAATCATGCTATTTAGTTCTTAGTCAGGATGTAGGGGCCGGTACTGAGGTTCTGACAACAAGAATTTGGTCGTGCCATCACCATCAAAGTTATGGCTTTTAGATGGTTGGTCAGTAAAAGGCAGATTCAGTGGTTTGGGTGCCCAGTTTCCAAAGAAGTTTAAGAGATGCAGAAATTGATGCACATAATAGATTTCCTAGGTCTGGTCTATCTCCATTTGATATGGATAGTTGATGAGGAAATTCAATAGGTTTGGATGTTTCGGTTGAATCATGCTATTTAGTTCTTAGTCAAGATGTAGGGGCCAGTACTGATGCTCTAACATCAAGAATTTGGTCATGCCATCACCGCCAAAGTTCTGGCTTTCGGATGGTTGGTCAGTAAAGACAAAGTTCTCACTGTTGATCATTTAAGTGATTCAAAGATGCTAATCATTAATGGGTGCTACATGTGTTTGAGGAATGCAGATGGTAGATCATTTGTTTATCTATTGTCTCTTTGCTTCTGGCGTTTGGATGTGGGCGTTAGCTTGGTTTTCTGGATTTGTGGGTGATGCCAAGGATGTTCACGTTCTTCCAAGCTTGGGCCCATGGCTGTGGTGGCAAGAGAAATGGGTTGTGGAGGTCGGTTCTTTTGGCAGGTTTGTGATCTATTTGGAAAGACTGGAATAACAGAACTTCGAACAATAGATCAGAGTCGTTGGAAGTGGCAAGGGCAGGTTTCTTTAGTGGGTTTTAGTTCTTTACCTCTTCGTTGGTTTACTGTATTGCTGAGATTATCCAGTTAGGGGATGATAACCTGTCTGGTTGGGGGAGGATGACTCATTATCTGACTCTTTTAATTAAGCCTTGTGGTCTTCTCTTCAGAATTTGTCTCTTTCTAATGAAGCTTTACAGTCTTCTTTTTCTTTTTATTAAGTTTCTCCCTTGTAGAGAAAAATCTATTCGAAGATGGTCAAGAATAAGGATCTTGTTAGCCATGACTTTTTGTCGCCCTACAGTTTTTGTACTTGCTGAAGGGGGATGCATCATCTAACACATTGAGGAGGTTTTCCAAAATCTGAATTTCATTGTCCCATACTTTTATCCTTCAAAAAAAAATAAAAAATTGTCCCATAATTTTTCCCTAAAAGCTCCACAAGACTGTTCCTCCTAAAACCTAAAAGCAATCCTTTAACCTTGTTTTTGGTGGAGAGAATATAATATAGGGAATTCACAATCAATCAGTCTCATATTCTCATAGATCTTCGTAGAGGCAAATTCTTTTGCCATTTTGAACTTGATCTCGTCAATTACTTTAGAGTCGTCTTCACATTTAGAAATAGCTTTCCGCACAAGCGAGCCCCTCCCATTCACACTCATGCTTATCCTTGTCCTCTGGATATTTGTCAGCAATGGCACACACCTATCCAATGCGCCCTTTGCTAACAACTACCAATTCTCCAACAGCTACTTGGATATGTATGTCCAATTTCTCTGCCCAACTCTTCCGTTCCTGATGCTTTCTTCTTCGTCCTGGTTCTGAGTATCTTCCCATATCATGTAAACTCACTGCATTGGCAGATTTCCAGTAGCCCTCTTGTAAACTGACTGCAATGGAAGATTTTCGTTCTTTGTTTATGGTTTCACCTTCTTAAGAACATCTCTCCTCTTCGCCCTCCAAAGTTCTTTAGCACCTTCCATTCATTATTCTCTGACAGGCCATGCAGTTTCAGAAGCGCTTCCTTTTTATATTTTATGCTAGGAATAGCATATATGCATGGTTACCTATATTATGTACTGTTTTAGAACATCATCATCAAAGTCCTTTTTGTAAAGTTTCGGCTTCGGCTTTTAGGAATAATTTTATCAATGTTCAAAAAAATAAAATAAAATCAGCATCTAAGCTCTCTCCCAGTTTTTTGGGGTCAGGCTGATTCTCAGCATTGCTTAGCAAAAGTATGATGATTGGCTACCTTCATGATGTATAGATGTCGCATCTACATGTACAGATTTTCAATGTTTGACCATATAGCAACTGTGAAGTAGCCCCTGTGAGTATCAGTTTTGTTGTTAACTGAGGTTCAATCTGATGATGACAACCTTTCTGTACACTATGCAATGCCTAGTTTCTATAATTGATATTCTTGGTCGGATATATAAATTGCTTTTTATGTGCTTGCAATGCATAGACAGATGGCCACATGGTCAAACATATGGTTAGTTTTAAAGTGTTGTTTGCAGTTAGCAAGCCTGTAGATTTTGGGATGTTGGTGTTATTTTGTTCATCCACTTTATCCGCTGTGAGAATCACATGAGTTAAATGGTTGATGAGGATTTGGAAAAATGGTCAAATGTTGGCTTTAACAATCGACCTGCCACAGGCATAAACCTGATCCTTTAAAAATCGACCTGCCCTGGACACTGAGGTTGAAAGGCATTGGATATTGTTGGCTTAGTACAATACATTTATTGGATGTCATGGATCCTGTACTATGGATCCTTGAGATCCAGTTTCTCAGGATAGAAGAAGTACGGCAAGGACTGGTCTCGTCTTCTTTTTTCACTATTGGCCCCTTCTATTTCCAATTAAATTGAGTTGCTAATAAAAAAGGATGGCAATGATTGGTCTCCTCTCGCAAATATAATTATCTTAGTGCTTGGCTAACAATACCACAAGTTAAATGTCTTTCCCAATTGTCACAATTTTTAGAGAGATTCCCAATTGGAGTTCAAGACCATAGCAGAACGGATGGGAAATCCACTTTCCTAACATTCCAATACAAATTCTAAATAGCTGACAGATCTGGAGTTCAAAATCCCGACAATCTGGATTTCAATTCCTAGGAAGGGGGGCTCCCTAATCCTGCCTTTTTTGAGGATCCCAATTAGGCCCGGGCCCGGGCCTGGGCTGGGCAAAATTAATAATTTGAATAGGCCTGGCCTGGTAAACCCGATCCAACTAGTTCAAAATCCAGGCCCGAGGCTACCCATTGCCTGGCCTAATCCCAAAAATCCCACTCAGGTTCTCCAGTTTTTTGAAGGACCGGGTATCATCATAATTTAAAACTATATCATGTGTAAAGTGTTAGTGAAGTGCCGTTGTATCTGACTTGGTTCTTTTTCTTTTTCTGTTTCCTTTTGGGAGGATTCGAGTATAATGGCCCCATATTTTATGCTGAAAACATGTCTTACGCAGAAGAGGATGAATTGTTCAGGTCCAAATTGATTTTTGACCTTATTGTCAAAAGCTAAAATCCAAGCTAAATCTTCAAGAGGATTTGGAACCAAACAATCCAAGTCTATTGACATGCCACAACTGCTAAGGAAAGACTGTGAGAAGGCCGTAGAAGTTACCCTTGAATGGACTTGTATTCATCCTTCGAGCAAACCCCCCTTTTGCATGTAAATGGAATGAGAGTGGACCCTGCTCTCTCAATTTGGTTCTTGTGGTGTATTGCTGCCTAATATCTTGCACCTAATTCCCATTGCCTAATGTCCATGAGAACCCTCTGTGGAGGAAGCCTAGCTATTACATTGGATGACACCCATTCTATTCCCCTGCATGCACCCACCCGTAGATGTGAGTTAGCTCTCTAACACCTGTCAGCGATTTTCTAGACCTCTGCTTCATTTGAACTGTAGCATTCCATGATCCCGTTCCCTGTGTATACCTAACACCTACCTCCTACCACATCCATCCACCATTAACCAAGCTGGCTTTTGAATTGTGTCAAATTTCTTCTAGAGAAGAGCCCGGGGGATACTCTACGAAGGGTGCACTGATGCAGGACATGGAAAATTAAATATGATATGCAAGATTGCAGGCTTAGATCACACCAATTCAGAAACAATCACACAAATTCCACATCCCACATAAAAATCCAAACATTCAATTAAAGGGGAATCTATGCGGGTCCAAGCCGACACAGGCTAGGACTGGACCAATAAAATTATAAACCAAACAATGTCAAAGGGAAATAAAATCAACTACTCATGCATAAAAATCAGTCCCTAATCCAAGGGATTCCCTAATTTCAATTCAAGGAACCCTAAGGTGATAAAAAGGGGCAAATCAATTAGGGATCATGTAATATAAGGTTAGGATTCATGAAAAAATGACTATGAGAGGATAAAAACCTGAGCCAAAAGATGATCCCGCGTGTGGACAACAATGGCCCAAACGGACGTGCGTGTGATCCCGGCCGCACGTGTGTGGGGCCCACTATTCAGAAAAAGGCCACCTTGGCCCTGGTCGGCCAGGGATGGACTCCAAAACCTCCAAATTTCAGCTCGATCCGATGTACGGTTTGTGCGTGGTGCTCCGCCGAAGTTTCAGCTCGCCTGTAGGCCGAAATCTGGAAACCTGCTGCAATGAAGAAATTTGATGCAATAAAAAGACAAATTCGAAGTATGGATGGTGGGGGAAGATGAAAAAAAAGATGATGGAAGATGGGGTGAATTAGGATCGATGTGGCTTCGCACCACGGTAGTTAGCCCTTCGAAAAGGGAGGGCTTCGCACCCACTTTTGAATTCTTCCACAACTCACGAAGAGAGCAGAAAAATAAAGCAGGAATTTTTTATTAACTTCAATCAATGAAAAGAACTACAAGGGGTGCCTATTTATAGGGAGAACCCTATACCCAAAACTCGCACCATGTGCGACACCTATTACTTGGCGATGAAGTAAACTAAAATAAAAACCAAATAAGGAAATCTAAAGCGTTCACGATGTTCTAAATAATAACAATAAGCAAAACCTAAAATATAAAACCAATCTGACGAGTGGGCCACGATCATGAGATCCCATGGTGGGCTTTTCTTGACTATCGGGCCACTTTTCTGAACCAAAACTTGACTTCTAGCTAGGAGGCCCTCCCTGGACATCATCATTGAGCCAAATCGATGGTGGGGTCCTCCTTCTATGTACGTACGTGCGTAGGGGGCGCGTGAGTGCGCGTGTGCGCGTGATGTCCCCATCAATTCTCCCGAGCTGCAAAGAGTTCGCCACCGGCGAAATAAAACTCCTGAACCACTCTAGGATGTCAGGATCAAGTCTCTGAAGCTCCTCCTCAGTGAGCCACATGCTGCTTGAAGCTGGGCGTGACTTCCATTTAACCACGTACTTCTGAAACCCGCCGTCCGACGTTGAAACTATTTGATGGTCCTGGATATCCTCTATTTCCTTTTTGGGTGTGTGAAGGTTAGGTATGGGAGATAGAGGCTGGGAAAATGAGTCGGGAAGGATAGGTATGGGAGGTAGAGGCTGAAAAAATGGGTTGGGAAGGGTAGATATGGGAGGTAGAGGCTGGGAAAATGGGTTGGGACGGGTAGGTATGGGACGTAGAAGCTGGGAAAATGGGTTGAGAATGGTAGGTATGGGAGGTAGAGGCTGGGAAGAAAGGTTAGGAAAAGTAGATATGGGAGGTAGAGGTTGGGAAAATGGGTTGGAAAAGGGCCATGGTTCAAGGGATAAATATGAGGAATCAGGATGGGTGGGTGAAGGGTCGGACAAAGTATCAGTGGTCTCTTGAAAAGTAACTAGATCCTCCACATCGAATGTGAAACTAATTCCCATGGAAGGTGGAAGATCTATCTCATACACATTGAAACCGTTTTGTTTTATAATTTTGAAGGGTCCAGCGCTACACGCGTGTAACTTACGAACGACCCTCGAAGGATACCGCTCGGGCCTGATGCAGACCATCATAGAGTCCCCAATATTGAATCCTTTGAAACATTTATACTGGTCTGTATAAAATGTGCAATGTTCATTATTAGTCATGATCTTCTGCCTGATTTCTTGATGCCATGAATGAATGTGATGCGCAAAAGACTCTGCAGACTCTGACGGCCTATGGGACAGTGACATAGGGACAAGATTAATAAGTTTCCTAGGTTTATAATCAATAACGACTTCACAAGGACTTAGACCCGTGGACCTATCGACAAACTTATTCAACGTGAACTCGGTTGTAGGTATTACGATGTCCCATATTCTGGTGTGCTCTATATCCTTCCTAGGGGACTCATCCGGTAGATCATCAGGAAAGATATCACGTAACTCATCCATTACCGGAATGGCCTCAGTGGGTAACTCTACACTAGCCGCTGGTGCACTCTCTCTAGCCACAAGGCCACACATGTTGTACCCCTCAAAATAGTGGTCTTTATGTCTCTCATGGGGTGGGTGTCTGGATGCACACCTATAACTGATTCCTTGACCAACTCCATTCATTGGTGTATCCTCCAGGCCACCTGCTTGAGATTGGACATCTACCCCAATGGTGGGGTTTGTCCTGGCGATGATCTTTAGTCGGGCAATGCGTTCATCAAGCTGCTCAAAGCATTGGTCCATTTCCAAGTGCTTAATCATAAACTCCAACTTCTGAGACAACTTGTTTAATGAATCTTGCAATTGTTCCATATTTAGTGTAGGGTGCCAACCAAAATTCAGCAATATAGTTGTCAAAATATAAGAGATTTTTTTTTTTTTTTTTTTTTTTAAAATTTTTTTATTTTAAAGAATCGACCTAGTTTCTAAAAAACGAAAAAGGAAAGTTTCTAAAGAAACAAATTAGGAAAGCTTCTAAAAAAAAACAACCTAGTTTCTAAAGAAAAAGAAAAAAAGGAAAGTTGCTAAAAATAGAAAGTTAGTTTCTAAAAAAGAAAAAGGAAAGTAAATTAGTTTCTAAAAAAGAAAAAGGAAAGAAAATTAGTTTCTAAAAACAGATTAAGAAAGTTTCTAAAAAAATAGTTTATAAAAAAACAGAAAAGAAAAGTTTCTAAACCTAGAAATAGAAAACTAAGTTAATTTCTAAAATAATTCAAATAAGGGGATAACAGAAAATTTCAGCGGCTTATTTCAGGGTTTATGGACCTCTAAACAGCCATATATGATGAGAATTGATGCGTAATGGACATAAACAACCAAACCTTAAACATGTAATGAATTCCCCTACAAGAACCCTAGGCTTTGATACCAAATTTGATGCAGGACATGGAAAATTAAATATGATATGCAAGATTGCAGGCTTAGATCACACCAATTCAGAAACAATCACACAAATTCCACATCCCACATAAAAATCCAAACATTCAATTAAAGGGGAATCTATGCGGGTCCAAGCCGACACAGGCTAGGACTGGACCAATAAAATTATAAACCAAACAATGTCAAAGGGAAATAAAATCAACTACTCATGCATAAAAATCAGTCCCTAATCCAAGGGATTCCCTAATTTCAATTCAAGGAACCCTAAGGTGATAAAAATGGACAAATCAATTAGGGATCATGTAATATAGGGTTAGGATTTATGAAAAAATGACTATGAGAGGATAAAAACCTGAGCCAAAAGATGATCCCGCGTGTGGACAACAATGGCCCAAACGGACGTGCGTGTGATCTCGGCCGCACGTGTGTGGGGCCCACTATTCAGAAAAAGGCCACCTTGGCCCTGGTCAGCCAGGGATGGACTCCAAAACCTCCAAATTTCAGCTCGATCCGATGTACGGTTTGTGCGTGGTGCTCCGCCGAAGTTTCAGCCCTGGCCGAAATCTGGAAACCTGCTTCAATGAAGAAATCTGATGCAACAAAAGGACAAATTCAAAGTACGGATGGTGGGGGAAGATGGAAAAAAAAGATGATGGAAGATGGGGGTGAATTGGGATCGATGTGGCTTCGCACCACGGTAGTTAGCCCTTCGAAAAGGGAGGGCTTCGCACCCACTTTTGAATTCTTCCACAACTCACGAAGAGAGCAGAAAAATAAAGCAGGAATTTTTTTATTAACTTCAATGAATGAAAAGAACTACAAGGGGTGCCTATTTATAGGGAGAACCCTATACCCAAAACTCGCACCATGTGCGACACCTATTACTTGGCGATGAAGTAAACTAAAATAAAAACCAAATAAGGAAATCTAAAGCGTTCACGATGTTCTAAATAATAACAATAAGCAAAACCTAAAATATAAAACCAATCTGACGAGTGGGCCACGATCATGAGATCCCATGGTGGGCTTTTCTTGACTATCGGGCCACTTTTCTGAACTAAAACTTGTCTTCTAGCTAGGAGACCCTCTCTGGACGTCGTCATCGAGCCAGATCGATGGTGGGGTCCTCCTTCTACGTACGTACGTGCGTAGGGGGGCGGCGTGAGTGCGCGTGATGTCCCCATCATGCACTCAAAACCTTATCAACCCTTTCTTCCTTGTTTTTGTCGATCTTATTTATTTCTTCCTAATATATGCTTATTGTGCAAGGAAGATGCAGAATCAACTGATCATCTCTTTCTTCAATGTCCTTTCGGTCGGGCTGTTTGGAGTGCATTTCTAGCTATCTTTGAGGTCAGCTGGGTGATGCCTTCATCGGTTGATATTCTTTTCAAATTATGACATGGGGGGTTGCTTCCGAAGAAAGAGATAGTTACTTGGCGCTTGGTCCTGCTTGTGGTGTTATGGAATATCTGGGGGGAGTGAAATAGGTGTTGCTTTCTAAGGCAGGATCAACGGATTTGGTGGTGTGGGGGGCCAAAAGAGATGTATTAGATTGGGTTGCTGGGTCAAAGTTTGTAACTGATTCTAATATTTTGGGTTTGCTCAGCCTGTAATGCCTGGTTGTATTTGTTCCACTATGACCTTTGTTGTTGCAGTTTTTTAATAAAATCGTATCAATTATTCCTTCAGGAAAAAAACCACTTGGTCGAAAGAATGCCAAGGTCCCACAAGATGTGATCTTTTGGGTCCATGACACAACCCTCACGAGCTTCAACACTCGAACTTGGAAAAAAATGGTAGACTTAATTGGGTGGAATAATGCAGTCGATGGCATCGCTGTACCCACCTTCACCGCCTCTCTTTGAATCCAGTCAGGAATACTTGATCAACATGATGATTAGACTCAGTCCATTTGCGTGGTTTATTGATTTGGACCCATATACCAAGTTAAAAAATGTATTCAGTACTTGTACAAGACATTAGCATGGAGGCTTCATATGTCAGTAATAGAAAATTCTTTGAATTTGCAAACAAGAAATCTGAGACTTCATGGGATATATCTTACTGAATATGCCAACAAGTCTTCATTAGCATTTATGGGGGAATACATCTTGTTCTTAATTTCATATTTTTCTTAAATAAACAGTACCAGATTCATTTGTGGTTGATAACGCACTGAGATAATTGTATTTGATGTTCGATGCCTTTATCTCCAAGCATTTCTGGAATCATTACTTGTTACTGGAAGTTGTATGATGCATGAATAATTTTAATAAACTTTTAGGATGAAATATATCTTCCAAACACTCACTCAAAATTGGTTTAATTTCCAGATACCATGGTACGGCAGGCAGCGATGGTTTTCAAGTGTATGCTACTGATGTACTACAAGAACAGCAGAGGCCGTAATTACCGTAAGCAGGTGATATACCACATCGTTGTCTATGCAACATTGTACATGTAAATTTGTATGTTTATTTAGGGGCCCGTTGTTGCCATTACATTTTAGTTATACTTGGACTAGATGATTGCACGATTATTACGCCTGCATAAGTCACAAGATTTTCATGCTAAGTATGCTAGATCCCCAAAGCTTCGTGACAACTCTTCATTCATTTAGGAATCTATGAAAGATCCCATGCATGTGTATTTATATATGTTTGTGTGCGCATGCATGCATGTCCATATACAACTGTCCACTCCTTCATACCACTAGTGGTAGGCCAGGGTGCAAAACACATCTGGATCAGATGATTCTCATTTTTTTGAATGGTAAGATTAGATTTTATTTCCAGTCAAAGGGCCTAAGCCAATTACAAAACTACAAAGCAGGGGGATAGCAAAAAAAGAAGCCAACACCAGGCCTAAGAATTACAAAAGCTGCTGGTTTTTTGTTTCGCACATAACTTTGGGAAGGGAAGATTAAAAGGGGATGCGACCTAGCTTGATCAGCTTTTGCTTGTGGGGGTCGGGAATCCTGCAGATCCTAACTTGGTTAAACACAGAGAATGGATTTCGAGACCTTAACATGGAGATGGAGCTGCCAACTATCCCAACAAGGGTTCCAAATAGCAAAAGTCTTTTTTACTATGCTGAGCTTTCAAGGTAATGCTGCGGATGCCATTGGCATGGAGGCTGCGAAGGCCGAAGGAGATGGCTTGAATGCTGGCATCTTTGGTGGTGCTGTAGTCATTTGGAAGAAGAGCTCCCCAATGAATTAGATCTTCAACGTCCCTGCACGAGGCCAATCTTATTGTAGTCAAGAACGTTGACAGCAATAGACTATCTGACAGGAGAGGGATGATGTCTAATCATATTTTGGACAGTAGGAAGGGAATGATGAGAGGTAATGGGATGTTCCACATGGCAGAGATGCTAGAGGGGGCCTTCAAGAGCTCTTTGGGAGAGAAGATGAATATCACTCACAACCAAATTTCTTCAAGGATTAATTGAATAATTCTTTCTTTTGACAAAGGTCTATTCTTCAAGATGTGATGATTCCGCTCATGCCAGATGTGCCAAGTGGTATGGGAAATGATAGTTTAACCAGTGAGCTCACCCACTTTGGAAGAAGACATTGAGCACAGCCAGATTAGCAATTTCTGTCGAAGGTTGGCCAAACTTAAATCAATTTTTTTTTTTTCCAAATCCAGTTGTAGAAATGGCATTTGATAACAAGATGTGAGTTCTTTGTCACGTTTCAACAATCAAAGGATTTGATCATGAGTATCTTCATTAGCTAAGGCCTCTTGTTGTTGGTTAGGACCTTGGTGGGGACGCTCTCCCACTTGGTTAGTTGGATTGGTCGTTGCATGTGTGAGTTAATTTACTCGCTTTGTGAGTGCCTCGATCAATTGGGTTATTTGTTGAGTCACCCCTTTCGAAGCCATCGGGATATGATGTAGAGTCGAAAATCATCAAAGATTACTCGCTCTGATACCAAAATGGTGTAACCTTGCTATCGAGCCAATGGGATTTCACTACTGGAATTGCAAAGAAATGGACAAAAGTACACCCATAAGAATATTTGAGTATAGAGGGAGAAATACTTCATTGATATCAATCTTCTTTTTATAATACTTAAGAAAAAACTCACAGTTGGAAAATTTTCGAATGCCTACCTCCCACACCACTCTTCCTTTTATAGACCTTAAATGAATCTTCAATGACAATCCGCCAAACTAAGAGATTGCTTTCAAATAAATCATAATTGATTTCAAATCAATCTAATCTACCTAAGATGATAAAAGCCTAATAATAGTAAAAGCGAATCTAGGAAATTATCCTCCAAATCTTCAATCACATCTTCAAATTAGCCCAGTTATTTTCAATCACATCTCCCCATGTTTTCAGCCACACCTATAAAACAACCCTCGTGTATTTCACAAATAGAAAAAAATGCAAATCTTGATATTTTGGCCCTAAATCTATAAATAAACAGTCTAGAATCAGCGCAAATTGGGTCTTGCGGTGGGTGATTGGTCTGCATCATGGGGCCCACCTGGTTCACGTATTGGCATAATTATTGGGCCATGGGTCTAACATGATGGTCGACTTGGATATATCATGCACGCATCATGGTGGGGCCCACAACAATCGATTGTATGGTAAGCTACGATGCACTAGACTGCATATGATCATTTCGCTATGTATAAAGAAAATATGTTGGAATAAGGGACTTAGATGATGTTGACGTCGTTTTTTTTTTTTTTTTGGGGGGGGGGGGGGGGGGGGGGGGCTAACACCCAAAAAACCTAATTGGTCCAAGATTTAGGTGGGCCACACCATAGGAAACAGTAGAGAGTGGACGCTGACAATAGGTGTGCTTGTGGGTCTTCCCATGGTGTGGTTCTGACATAACCCATTCATTATGTGCATCCTAGGTGAGTGGGTTGACCAAATTTCAAGCCTTCACATTGTTCAAAAGGGTGTGGCCAACCTGACTTCCTTTTCCAACTGATTTTTGGGGGATCCCATTTTTGGCCCCCATACACAGTCAAGCGTATGTACAATTGAGTCTACGCAAACATGTCACACACACACACACAAGTAAAATGCATGTGCAAGGCACATGGAATCCATTTCAATTAGAGTCATGAACCAATGAGGGCCTCTCATGTGATGAGGTGGAACACGTGTCAAATATCCGGCAGACAGAACATGTGTTAGAGATCCAAGCCACTCATCAGGTGGCGCACAGTGTGAACGTGCCATATTACAAAATCAGGGTAGTAACTCACAGTCACAAGTAAGCCACAAATGCACATTGAATTTGGGCTATCTGGAATTTTCTTTCTAACTGCCCATTTTCCCATACAAGTTTGTCCTTGATCGATGGGCCAACTTTATTTTCCCCATAACTCACGTGGTGCCTGTACAAATATGAAACACACAAGGTTGGAAATTATGCTTGGATCTTCTGCCAAAAATTCACCCTTTAGATGGCCACAACTTACAATGTAAGTTTATGGTTAAATTTTTATTCTAAACATTCATTTTTTTGATATGATGTGGCCCAACTGAGGCATGAAATTGCCTGACTTTCATGTTGGAAGATCTAAACAATGTAGCACACTTGATAAGAAAACTCAGATCTCACATGTTTCATATTATGACTTGTGCACGTGAGTGTGGCTGTACATGGCTCCCACATGCGTGTGGAATTAGCAGATCTCCAAAATAGGATAGGTGGATACAGGGGATTTGTTTAACTCTGAAATAGGAAGTTATGGTTTTACAAGACTTATTTGCTAAATGGTTGGTGACATCCTTTTACTGATTGTTGCTTAAACAGGAGATTAGGACTCTCATCCCATCACGCAGTAGGAACCATTGTCTATGCCTATCACATATTTTGTTTTGTCAGAAAAAAAAGAAAAAGAAATGGAGTAAAATATTGTGGGGCCTGTATGGTGTGTATTAAATCCAACCCATCCAACAGGTGTATCCCACCATGATGATTGGATGACCCAAAGATCAGGCTGATCCAATAATAAACCAGGCCTCACATGAATTCAGAAAATTCTGGCCGTTGGACATTGTTTTCTATATTGTGGCTACAAAAGGATCGGCCTGATTTTTGGGTCATCTTATCCTCATGGTAGTGTTCACCTATTGGATGGGTTGGATTTTATTAGGTACCAGCAGGCCGAACAATGCTCGGTTCTGTAAGTTTTTAGAGAAAACTAGGCGAAGGGCATTTTAGTAATTCCCAAAGAAGTTTGCAAAAGGATAGATGGGATGATACTAGGGGGTAGATTTATTTATTTTCATAAATTTGCATGGGCATCTCACTAAGGGGTAATTTGTCATAGATTTACAAGAGCAATTTAGTCAAGTTAGTCATGAAAAAAAATAAATGATTTAGAAAAAGAGAGAATTCTTAAAACTTATGCTGACTTTTAGTTGCAGTATAGATATATAATGTTATATGAGGTCTCACAAACTTCTAGCTTGGTTATAGAGCTATCCTGCAACTAGTAATAAATGGCAATGTGTGAATGTACAATTTCTAACCCGTCCAAAGGGTTGGCAGTAGTATGAGGAACACGTGATGAAAAAATCAGGCTGATACATTTACTGTGCATGCTACACCATAGAAAATATTCGACAACTGCCAATTTGATCCAAAGTATGTATAGCCCACCTGATGAGTATAGCGGCATGGTTTTTGCAGTAGGTGACATTTACAGTGGAGCCAACATTTTGGATGGGTTCACTGTCATTCATAGATGACTCACTGGCAATTGTGCACTAGTTGGACGATCAGCTTCTTGTCCAACTAGTTGCATGTAAGGCCTCATACATGCACATGCCCACAAACATAATAAATAACATACATGCCTACATATATTTAGTGGTCATATGGCAAGTCAATCAAATATGGGCTGAAAATTGTAATATTCCTGTAACTGCCATTGTTTTCCTCATATGATAGGGTTTGATATCCTTCATCAAATTGTAGTCTGTGAATCTTCACCCGCGTTCACTGGCACCGATCGGCAAATGTGCTTGTTGATAGGGCCACTTCATTGAAACGGCTGCTTCTTGGATAGTTATTTTGGCCAAAACTGAGATTGATCACCTGAATTATGTGGAAGTAGCCTATAATATCCATGAATTGGGTGGTCAAAAAGATCACTGCCTGGATAGTTGGAAAAAAGCAGTCTATAACTGTACGGACCATCCAATTAATGAACATTGTAGGCTACCAGGAGGTGAATGATAATTGATAACACACTTGACCAACGGAGTGTAGGTTAACAAAACCCTAGAGGGGATTTCTTACAATTGCAATTTTTATTGAATCCAGCAACAATGCTTGCATTGATAGATATCTTCAGTGATTAGTAATGGAGCATTTTCTTACATGGTTGTTCTCCTTTTCAATTTTAGGGTCAAATGCTAACCCTTATTGAGTATTTCCTGCTGCTGTACCGTGCTCTGCTTCCAGCACCAGTTTGGTATCGGTTCTTCTTGAACAAGGAATATGGAAGTCTCTTTTCTTCCCTTACTACAGGGCTCTACCTGACTTTTAAACTGACATCAGTTGTCGAGAAGGTGTGCTTTTCCACATAGATTATCTTTTATGTTTTTCACTATCACATGGTGGCCCCACATTCCTTAATGCATACAAGGACAATTTCCTTAACCAAATTGCTAAGCTTTCATTGTTGTCATCATTATCATAACCTTGTCCCAGCTATTTGGGTTGGCTTTACAAATCCTGTCTTGTCAATCATATAGAAAGCAAGAATTCTTATGATTGCTTAGCAAGAGTAATAAAGACAATCCGACAGGAATGGTTCGATTACCAAGGTTCCTTAAAATTGAAATTTGCAGGTCCAATCATTCTTTGCTGCATTGAAGGCATTGTCACGTAAAGAGGTGCATTATGGGTCATATGCAACGGCTGAGCAGGTAATGGTTCCATCATCCCCCATTTCCTGCACACATGCATGCACAAACGAAGGCCCTCTCTAGGGGCTTACATCTTTGCTTAATTTGAGTCCAGCATGGTTGGACTTGGAAAGACACCCTAGTAGCTCTGTTCTAATCATATAATAATGACACTACCACTCATTGCACCTGTATTACAGCTTGATTGCCCTTAAAAGTTTCCAGTACCTGACAGGTAGGTGTTTTGATGGGGATTAGCCCCTTACATTTACAGCAAGAGAGAGAAAACTAATGTAATGAGAATGATGTGGGCCCCATTGACGAAGATAGGCCCATAAGCTTTAAGGCCTACAGCTGCAAGCCCTAGAAGGTTCATGACTGTTCAAAAAAACATGTAGATTGGGCCCATAATTCTACTACACTAACAAGTCATTCAAACTATTTTCTAGAAGGCTCATATCTTAATTGGAAGTTGTTTTCATTTAAGAATTCTCTAGGTAGTCGTGTTTTGAAAGTAGAGTTCTAGAAAGATGTTCTTAGGATGTTGTTGTCCTCTTTGGGACTAAGGCTTTAGTGTTATTAATTCTCCTTGAAACAAGATTGACTTTTAGTTTTCCTAAGACCTTGAGTTAATGTAGGAAGTTCTATCTAGTCTATAAAAGGGGAAGTCCATGGCATTGTAAACCATTTCAGATTTGAGATTGAATGAATAGTTTGTTAATGGTGAGAGTCCATTAAATTCTTCTAGGTGAGACTGTAAGGCATATGCCATATTCTCCACTCTTTTACTCTTTTACTCTTAGAGTCCATTAAAAATTTCCAGCAGATAAAGTCGAATTTTTAGCTGTCCAAAATTAGTTCCCAACAATGACATATATAGATGTGTCACTCAAACAACAATAAACTTACCCGTGTACTGCCGCAACACTAGAAGTAGAGAACTGCAAGCATCAAAGAACTCAGGGTTTAAGCCCTCCAAATCCAGAAAATGTTATGTTTTTCTCAAAATTAAACAAAGCGCAATTGCTACAACTTTTTTGTGTTTATCCCATCACCGGTAACCCTTGGTTACCATTCCTCTTGACCTATTGTCACGGTACTTTGTACTGTAGATGGCTGTGGAACAGGTTTTCCAACAGTCTTTCTAAAAGTCTGTAGGACAGTCTTTATGTAGTTCTTCAATAACCTGGAAACTTCATTCTAATCTCAGCCCTGGATTAGATTTTAATCTCAACATGCATAATACCTATTCTTGTACCCCTAACAAATTAAACAAAGCCTCGCAATCCCTCTTGTAAACACAAGTGGAGTCCAGTTTCTGGACCAATGGATAGGCTTCAAAGCCATCTAAACTCAATCATTTGACCTGTACAATGATTCCAAGGAAGGAAGAATAAAATGCTATGTAAATAACTACAAACCAGTCCTCACTTCGACAGCTTCTTCCATAATCCCATGTTTATCGGATTCTTTCATGCACAAATACCTTATACGTACTCAACCATTTGTAAGCAAATGAGACCCTATTTGATTGGCGATGCTGATGTCAGCACATGGATGGGATCCTTTGCTTAATTATGCTCAAAAGTCAAAACTCCCTATACTGATATTTGGCTGTGATTGCTGCAGCTGCTGCTATTGGGCTGACTGATGGGTTTTATTAGTTACTGAAGAGGGATATGGGCAACAGTGTAAGGATGTCTTATTTGGTTATCCTGTGCCCTTTTGTTGGAGGAAAGGAATGACTACAACCTGGTTTTGGCCTTGTTCAGTTCCAGCCATTATTTCGACCAAGTGGCTTTTGGGCCCTGGCCCATCTATTTTGGCCTGTCAGATGAGTGATTGGGATCTTGTAGGTGTCTGTCACGTGTACCCATAGGAACCTGTGTGCAAAACTTTGGATGCAGTTACAGTTTACTGCCTTTGTGTATTTCTTGTGTTGAGAGTTGTTTTTGTTTCCTTTGCATAAGGACTAGAATGGTAACAGTAACACTGATTAGACGTTATTAACTTATGAGTTTACCTGTTGCATTTGGACCTATACCATTTTCTTATTAATTGCCTATTATTGGTCCCTAGTCCGGTGAAGGAAGGTCGATAATAAAATAAAATAAAACAAAAAATGCAGATATTAGTTCAGAGCAAAACATAATATATTGCATTAAAAAAACAGCAGGATAGCCTTCATGGGGACGTTAGCAACGTCCCTGAAGCTTTTAAATGGCGCATGGAGTAACCCATCATTGATTTGAACCATTCATTCATTCAAACAACTATGAGCAAGCCATGGTGTAAAAATCATGCCAATCGGATGATCCTTAGCGTCCAATCAATAGTATGGAAAATGGACAGCCAAGATTGAGCTGCGAAACAAAGTAGCTCCAATCATCATCTTGAAACATCCAGTAGATAGATCCCACTCTATTTTGGTTATGATTCCAAAGTAGTGCTTTGGTTTGATGATTCTAACCATGTCATCTATGGCCTGTAAAAAAGTTGACGGTTGTAACAAATTAGCCCATTCAAAGGATAAGGATCATCCAATCAGTGTGATTTTTGCACCATGTCTTGCTCCCATGTGTCATTCACATACATGCATTATATATATATATATATATATATATATATATATATATATATATATATATATGAGAGGCAAATAATCCAGGGCTAGGGCACTTGCATGGTAGGTCCCAGTGCATGGTGACCCAATCTTGGACACGTGAGAGCAGGATATTTAGCTAGCTACATATGTGCAGCTATCCAAGTTCATTGCCAGGTTCTCCATTGAATTTTCTGAAGTTATGGTGGATTGATGCAGGTTATTGCAGCAGGTGATCTATGTGCAATTTGCCAGGAGAAGATGCATGCACCGATCTTGCTTAGGTGCAAACACATCTTCTGTGAAGACTGTGTATCTGAATGGTAAGGCATTTAGTTCACATTCCTTTTGGTCTAATTCATTTTCCTGTTTGGCTTTCTGCCTTCCTGCCACCTGATCATAGTTTATGCATGTGGCTCCTGTATGTGTGATCATATGAGAAGGCATAATGCCATGCAAGCACATCCATGTACTTGCTCGGCTCCTAGTTTCATCTGTCACTTAGTCCAATCAACCGATCTGAACTGTCTGTCAACTCCAGAGCCCATTTTATAGGCTACTTGGCAATCAGCCGATCTGTAACTGTCTGTTAAGACCAGAGAACATTTTATAGGTTACTTGAAAAAAAATCACACAGATTGCATGATCCAATTAATCCCTCATTTATCATTTTTTTATAGCCCTTCTTTTTTGAGCCATGACAGGATGGTCAAGGATTTCCTGACAAAAGTGACTCTTTCGAGTCATAAGCAATATATGATGGGATCCAACAAATAGATTGATCTAATTGTTGATTCGACTTATTTTTGTATAAATGGTCTGGACCGTCCAAACTAAAGGCTAATGATTAGATAGTTATGATTGTCAGATTATTCTGGTATTTGCGTGGTTGCCCATAAAATCTGTGTTGGACCTGATGTACAGTCTAGATCAAGCAATTGCAGCATTGTAACTTAATAGAGCTATAAGAGCACTGGATCATTTTCCAGACGCATTTGGCCCTAGATGGAGTGGAATGGGGGAACTAGATTCATGTAGCCTATAAGACCTAAAATGATGATTCACACAGGCTCGAGAATCATGTATGGATGATGCATTCATGAGTATGGCTGCTGTGGATGTGAGTGGAGTTACATGCAACAGCATGTGCTATCGATGTTTGCTGTTCATGCAGAACCCTATACATACCTTATTTATGTAGTAGCTATGTACTTGCAGTCATGTCTGCATGCATGTCAATTAAATGCTGTTGCATCTTAATAATCTGGCATGCACTGGACGCCACATGCAAATTTTAGAAGCACCCTTTTCCATCACTCTTCTAACAAGTTCCTTGGCCTGCCTTTTTCCCCAGGTTTGAGAGAGAGCGAACCTGCCCGTTGTGCAGGGCACTGGTGAAACCCGCAGACCTCAGATCATTCGGTGATGGCTCTACGAGTCTCTTCTTCCAGTTGTTTTAAATTGGCCAAAGATGCGGAATAAATGCTTCACCGCCGCATTGAGATGCTGCTTAAACATGCCTTGCCACTTGATTACCATCTTGCAGTAATTTCTCTGCACATCTTATATTTGATTTTTTCCGTGTTTTTGGTCCTGCGGTCTGCTGTAAAACTGGCTTGAAAGGTTGTTGTGTGTTTATAAGCTGTGTTCATGGGTTGGGTTATGTATATCTTTCATGGGCCCCTTGCTAGGGAATTTTTTAACAAACAGATGAGGGTCTTTGACCGTGTATCTGATATATACCTGTAATTCCAATATATATGAAGTAAAATGTTTAAATGGCCATGGTGGATTGTCATCTGTCCTTAATATGCTCATTGTCGTTGTCTTTATGTTCGTATATATACCTATGAAGTAAATGTTTAAATGGCCATGGTGGATAGGCAAAGGTCCTTATTATGATCATCATTGCCTGTCTTCATGTTCATCGTGTCCTTTTCCAAGCTATTTTTGGGGTGACTTTATGAATCCTTTTCCGCCAATCAGCAAAAAAATAAAAAAAATAAAATACAAAATAGAAATATGTAATCCCCACCTTCAACTCTATATGTTGCAGATTCGCCTTATGCTTGGTGCAACTGTACACCTGTCTATTCGAGACTGAATTATCCTGTACAAAATCTTCACTCCTTGAATCCTTCGTAATGGTTTGGGTCACCTACAGGTGAGGTGGGTTCGGCGGCTCCAAGCTAAATGCGTAGCAGGATGGGTTGGACCTGTTTAATTAAATGACTCTGGCTTGGTTTGTGCGTCCACCATGAGGATTGCGATACGCAGAGGTCCACTACATTAGGCATTGGCTTATTTTTTGCATTAGGTGATCCTCATGATGGGGCTAACACATGACACGGGTTAGGAAGTTGCTTTCACTTAATAGGTTGGAAGTTATCTTATGGATGAACAATAACTTGTGGTCCAACCAGTTGGACTAGAGAACTTTCATACATTGGTTTTGCTAACGTCTCCTTGGGGATGTTAGCAACGTCCCAATGCTTTAATTGACATTTATGACATCTATTCATCAATCTAAACTGTCTACTCGTTTAAACGAGTAGCGACAAGCCATGTTGCAAAACATTACAGTGTTCGCTGTTGATCCTAAATATCTGATGGGTAGCATGGAAAAGGGCAGTCAAGATTGAATGGAGAAATAATGTAGGTCCAATTATTGTTTTGAAACATCTATTTGATAGGTCCCACTTTGTATTTTTTGTGATTTCAAAGCAGCACTTTGGTTCAATGATTCTAACCATTTGACTTGCAGCTCATAAACAACAGTTGTTTCTAACAAATTAGCCCTGTTTTGGTGCTATTCTTGTACCATGGCATTCTACTGAATGAACCGTTCCAATTGCTAATTTGGCATCATGTCATGTGGCATTCAAAAGGTTTGGAGACGTTAGCAAAACATACACACCCAATGCACGCATGCACACACATTTGACTAGTTGGTGTGTGGAACCACCATGGTGTTTGTATGACATTGGAGTTATATGATACTTGGGTCCATATGCAGGCACTAAAAAAATGCACTCAAATAAACCACAATCCCAATATTAGGTTGTTTGAACAATCCTTACATCTGATTCATCACTCTTTTTTTTTTTTTTTTTTTGAATGTCGAAATAGGAGTGTTGGATATTCTTCATTTTTAGCTGTCTAATTAATGCCAATCAATCTGATATTAAGATAATCAAATAAGCTTAGTTTTTTGTTCATGATATATCTACATGAGTTACCATCATTGGGACAATTTAATTGGATTTCTTGTATGCCACATGTGCAATTTATATCATCAATCAGTCTGCCTTGGTATCCAAGTTTTTCTCTTTCTAGGAAATGGGTTGAAATGAAAGGCATTTCCTGTAGTTTTTCAAAGTTTACAACTATGGAGATGCTGTTTCTTTTCTTTTTTTTTTTTTTTTTCCAATTTCTTCTGTTGTGGTGGTTGGAATCCCTGGACAGGTGAGTTGTTGCTAAATGTAATGGTTGGAGACGGATATGGGATTAAGCCATGGTTTAATCTCTAAAAACTGTTACGAGTATAGTCAATTCCCATTTGCTGAGCCATGGGTCTAACCTTCCAAAGTGCACACTGAACTCATGACATGATCAGTGGGCCAAATCAGTCCATATTGCTGGACCTAGATTGCACAACTATACCAACCATAGTGCAATACAACCTGAACCAAGGTCGTCCAGAACTGCAAGTCTCCAACCCCTGCATTGCAGCGTAGGATCCATCGAGATCACTAAATCAAGGCTATAATATGTTCTTTGGATAGTTCATTATGGAGTCCATAACGCCTTATATAACTAATTCATTACATAAATAATCAAGGATCATTGTGATTATAATCTTAAGTTATTATGTATGTAGGATGAATTATTTTGTAAGTGCAAGTCATTTCATGTATTACTCTTTCCATCCGCTCTCTCCCTCATTGCTCTCACATGTCTCATCCTCTCCTTGGACTCCACATCATTTAATAGTCTAAAACAATTATTAGGCCTTATTATAATCAGTATGCACTGTTCATTTTAACATCCATGATGGATATGTAGGATAATCAACTCCAGTGACTTTTGAAAGTGATTGGTAATCGAAAGGTGATACCAAATCTGATCCGTATTGAAGATGAACAGTTTGATTGGGCTAAAGTTGGAGATGAATGTCCTATTAGGCTAATATTAAAGATGAATGGCCTGATTGCTGAACTAAATGATGCAATTTGAATAATACTAAAGATGAATGGTCCAGTGGGTTGGGCCGATATTGAAGATAAACAATCATGTTAAACCGAATAGATGAATGGTCCAATTAGGCTGATTTGGGAGATCAATTGTTCGATAGGGAATATTGAAGACCAACAGCATAATCAATGTTAAAGCCTAATAGTTCGATTAGAATGTATCAAAGATAAATGGTTTGATTAGGCCAAAATTGAAGATTAAGATTCAACTTGATTGATATCAAAGATTAACAGTACAATTGGATTGATATCGGAGATAAATAGTCTGGTGGGGCCAAAGTTTGAGATGAATGGCCTCAGTATGTTGTATTGAAGACCGATGATCCAACATGATCATATATATATATATATATATATATATTGGAAGGTAAGCTTAGAATTTATTACTTCTGAGCGGTAAAAAACTTAAAAATACATAGAGGAGATATTGGCACCAAGAAAAAAACAAGGTAAAGATTTCTCTTAGAATACCGGGAGAGCAAGAAAGAAAAAGCAAAAGGCACCACATCATGGGGAGGAGAACAATACTAGGAAAGGCCCACATCCCAGGTCAGGAGGAAGACTAAAAATAGAGACAAACACCCAAAACACTGGAACAGAATGAGAGCTTACAACAAAGCACCTTGCACACCCAAAGTTAAACAATTGCTGGTGATATGATGACAATCTCAATGTTAGAATGAAGTTGAGCAACCGATCCAAGATGATGAAATCTATTAAGGTCGGTGATAAGGTGTCGATGACGCCCCAAGACAGTGCAAACAGGGAAACATAGGTCAGTGAGGCGAGTGGAGATAGATCTTGCATACTGCCTCACTCTCCAAGAAGAGGCAGAAGGGTCTTCAATGGCTTTAATAGCTTGAGCATTATGCATTTCAAGGGAAATACCTAAAATATCCGTAGATGTTAATTTAGAAAGGCTAGTATATAGAATCTTTAGACATTTATCATGGATATCAGGGTCCAAATCCTGAAGGGTAAAACCCCAACATGCAAAATGAGAAGAGGAGGGAAAACAAATGAGCCCCATGATACTGCCAATGGTATGGGAACAGACAAGCCGCCACTTCCCAACCGAAGGAGATTGGGATGAGGTATGAGGAACGAAAAGCCTAGGACCCCTAAAGAAGGCAGTAGGGAAATTCGAAAGGGCTAAAATAGAGCTAGGTATATTTGATACAATGGAAGAACCCATGATAAATATAACTCTAGCTCTAATATCTCTCAAGGATAGAATGGAGGATGAACTCCTTAGAAGACGACTTGCCTGAAAAAATTCTTGAATTCCTATATTTCCAAATGTGCTAGACAAGGGTTGGGAACAAAAGGTTGGTTAGCAAGTTACACCCTAGATTTAGAGGAAGACTCTCAACAAGATGTCTAATAGATTCTATAAGAGGGTGTATTATGGGGGGCGCTTGGAACCCCAGCCCAGAATACAATTGGCTCTAGATCCAATGGACAAAGGAACAGTTAAAGAAAATGTGGTCAATAGTTTCAACAAGTGAAGCACATAAAGCACAACCATCATCCACATGAAGAAATCCAATCCTTAGTTTTGAGCCTACCAAGGAAGAATATGAACATACAAATTCAATGTTAAAGGTCAACATTATATTTAGACTGATATGAATGATGAACAAATTGATTTGATAAAAATTGGAGATAAATGGTTCAATTGGTCCGATATAATTGCGTGGATATTGAAGATCAACGATACGATTGGATTGATATCCAAGATGAATGGTCAGGTTGAGCCAAAATTAGAGATGAATAATATGATTTGATTGATATTGATAATTAATGATTCAATTATGTTGATCTAAAGATCAATTATATGGCTGAACCAATATCCAAGGTGGATGCTTTGATTATTTGGCTAAAGCTAGAGTAGAATGGTGGAACTGGTTTGATATTGAAGATCAACGATTTGATTAAGCAAATATTGAAGATCAATATATGATAGATTGGAGTGATATCAAAGGTGAACAATATGCTTGGAGTAATGCGAAAGCCAAATGATCTTATTTGAATGATTTTGAAGTTAACAGTCTAATTATTCTAAAATTGGAGATAAACAATATAATAGGACTAATAACGAAAAACAATGGTCTAATTAGCCTAATCAAATAGTTGTTCTTCCATGTCAACCTAATTTTACTGTCAAATCTTCAATATCAGAACAATCAAACCATTGGTCTCCAATGTCAGTGCAATTATACCATTCATTTATAATTTCAACCTAATCAAATTGTTGATCATAGGCCCAATCCGATAGCTGATATTGGCTCAATTGTAGTTTTTATCTCCAATTTCAGCCTTACCAAATCATTCATTTTTGATATCAGTCTCACTCTGGACATCAGTCTTTAATACTGACTCAATCCATTGTCTTTCTTGAAGTTCTGTCCAACCAGAGCATTCATCTCCAATTTTAACCTAATTATACTTTTGGCTATTGATACTGTCCAAATAATCTATTTATCTTCCGTTGGTCTTCAATACATTTGAATCAAATCGTTGGACTTTGATTTCAATCCAATCAGACCATTCATTTTTAATGACTCAATTAGACAGTTGTTCATCAATTTTACCAAATTGGAACACTCATCTCCAATTTTTTGCTCAACAAGACTGCTCATTCTTGATAGGCCCATTCTAACCATTGATTTTGAGATTGACCTAATCAAATGATCGATCTTAGATACATCCCAATTAAACCGCTCATAGTTAATTTTGACTAATCATTGATTTGTACTATCTGCCAAAAAATCACTTTCTATGTGATAGTCTTCATCCATTCAATAAATGGTGGAGGGATGAGCAATCAAAGGTGGCCATAGAGGACTAAATGTATGGATATGAGTTTACTATAATGGTGTAGAAATAAATAACTGATAAATGAGAAAAGAATATAAAATAAGTTTTAATTTGTAATTATAAGTGGGATAGCCAAACTACATATATTACATTTAAAATAGAGTATTTTATCTACTTATAAATATAATGAGACAATACGTTATTAATAGGGGCTTTGATGTAGTATTGCCTGCCTTTTTAGCTATTTGACAAATCAAAGCCCACTTTTAAACTTTTTTCAAAAACCTGTTTATAGATTCCACTATTAGATAGATTTTCACTCACCATCTGATACAAATATGTATTGCATACTACATTTTAAAAAACAGATGATGCTAAACTTATTAAAAGACATGAAAGCTTTTTTTATGACATTGATGTACAACCACTTATCTTTTCTACCATCAACAAATTAGAGCCCATTTTTAAACTTTATATTTTATTTTTCTTCTAAAAACCTACTTATCCTTTCTGAATATGGTGGTAAAACAACCTCATTTGACTTTGGCAGGAAGATGGCTAAATAATTTTGTTGTTATCTTGTGAAAAGACATTTTTATCCATTTTAAAAGACAGATTCAACGTTTTTAATCCCGTGTTAACATATGTGGATTTCATACTGACACTGGACTATTGGACGGGGGTCTATGGGTGTCCTGCCTCAAAATCTGGGTACTCGAATAGGGTCATTCAGGACCCGAATCTTAAGCCCATGAGTTTAATAAATTAATATTCATTACAATCTACATAATTCCATCATATTTAATAGATATTCAGAGTCATCTAAAAGGAAAATACTACTGAAATAATTCTTTTTAATTTAAAGTTCACTAAATTTATCTCTCTTGATAGTTTCTTTTTCATTGAAATTTAGAATTTAAACTAAAACTAAATAATAAAACTAAATTAAAATTCAAACTAAACTAAATGCTAGAAAGAAAAAATTAGTAGTAGAAGCCTGCCTACTCATAGTATTCTAGTTTTGCACTTGTGGATTGTTGTAATAGTGTGAACATAACAACTCAGTGAGATAAATTCTTATCAAAAATTTGAAACATTCAAATTATATATAAAAAAAATTATAAATAAAAGAGATAATTGAAGTAAAATACGGAGAATGAAAGAAGATGAATTTAAGTACTGGAATCATAAATATGCCAAGAATGTAATACTTTTTGTGAATTATCATAAATAATAAATTAAATATAAATAATATGTTAGAGAATTCTATATAATGTTGTATAATTAACAAAGCTTTTTAATATCAATAATAAATATAAATAATTTATATAAACTTTATTTTTTTTTTAAATTATTGAACAATTTAATCTTCTAAATTTTAAAACAGAGCATGATAATAAAATTTTATGAAAATCTAGTGATTCAGAAAACTAAATAAATGCAATTTTCAATATTACTAATTAATGATAAATAAAAATTTTAAAGTTAGAAATGAAAGAAAATTAACGATGAACTAATTACAATTTTAGAAATAATCCTATAAATTAAATGGAATTAATATTTATTTAACAATTAATTACATGAATTAGCCATGTAGAATAATTACTTTCCTAAAATTAAAAAATAAATTAAATAAAAATAATAATAGGATATATTTTATATTATATATGTAATCGTTAATATTTTCTTTTGATAATTTCAAAGGCGATTAAGAGTTAAACTAATAATTTAAAATTTCAGAATTTTAATACTGAATAAAAATTTAAAAAATTGTTGGAATTTGATTACATATTCTAAATAAATAATAATAATAATAATAATATGATTCGAATTTAATTTACAAAAATTAATCTCTTATTTAATTTTACAATAAAAAAAATACAAAAAATGAATTTTCTAGATGTTAAATTATAATTAATCAATATTTCAAAAGAATTAAAATAAAAGGAAAAATTCTTAAAAATATTTAATGACTTAAGTTAGACTTCAGATTAATTTAAATCAATTCAATTATTTTAATTTCTTAGAAACTAAAATTTTAACAATAAATAAATCAAAACAAATAATAAATAAATGATTAAATAGAAAATATGTAAATAATATGAAAATTTAAAAGGAATTAAATCACCCACCTTGATAAAAGCTTTCGGAAATTTATTTTTTTCCTGGTTTCCTTTTTTCTCACGCTTCACTCCTCGAATCCTACACTCACGACCCTATTTATAACAAAGAGTCCCACCATCCTTAACGCACACATGTTAAAAAGACTCTAAATGTACCTTTAAATGACCTCTTTTGTAAATAAAACACCCACTCTCCCATTTATTATAACAATGGCCCCACGTTTATGTATGTTGTGATGCTTGTGGTGCATAACAATGTGTGTGCATGATTGTCATGTGTGGGCAATGTATACATGGATGGACACTTGAAATCATTTATCTACAATGGATGGCTGATTAGGTGGGTGGGTTGATGAATCAAATGGATTGATGGATTTGGGTGGTAGATGGATTTTGAGGGTGAGTTGAGAAGTTTTATGGACAACGTTTATATTTTGTATGAATTTAATGGTTATATGCTGTTAGTTTAAGTTAATGAATGAGTGGTTGGCTGATATTAGTATAGAACTTAGACATTTTATAATAGTTAGGTTGTTAGGTACGATGGAGAGTCTAGATTATTGATCTCTGATCATAATCATGCACCTCTTGCATCCTAAAATCCACACACCCACATGATAATATTACAATATTAATACTTAATTAATACATGCAGGTGTTTTATAAAAAAAAAAACATTTAAACTCTTAACTTAAAAGGAAACATTGAAATACATGCTCTTAATCATCTATTTTTGCATGTGAGATGTGTTGCATTAGTGAGTTATATCGTACGTGGAATGTATGGTCAAGCGAATGAATGGGTAAGATGTATTTTGTTGGACAATCATGTAAACTATAAAATGGATTGATGAATGGGTGATCACATACATTGATCACGTCCATGGCAGATGATCGGGTGGGGGAAGGAGCAAGTGTACAATTGGATGGTCACACATGCACGAAAAAAATTTGGATTACTACATTTTACTCCCCTTAATGAAAATTTTGTCCTTGAAATTTAATTTATTTAAAACAGGCAAGGGTACTTTTTTATAATCTTGTCTTTCCATTCCCATGAAGCTTCTTTTTTGCCGTGATGTCTCACTGCACTTTTTGTCACGCCCCAAACTTGAGAACCGGGCTCACAAAATTTTCGATTGTCGAATCCGGTGCTAATAGCCTCCGTAGTACCCCATTCTCAGCTCCCAGCGTCCATAAGCTAGATTCTGATCCTGAGATCCTACAAGGAGGATTTTCAGTGTGATTTTTTTTAATTTTATTTTGTAAAGAAGCATAAGTATACCCAAATCACAAGAGCAATATCATCACCACATATCCACTAATATGAATATTAGAATACAATGGTGAAAGAGAAATATATAAATAACAAAATCTCCAAAATGATCTTCCACAAGCTCCTGCCTCAATGCTACTACGACTTAACGTCACCTGCACGTAACGGTCGTGTAAAAGTTTACTAAGAAGCTTAGAGGGTGGTGCGTGTGTGCGCAATACATGTGACAAGCACACAAATATCAGAGTAAGTGGAAATGCTTGCAAGTCCATGAATACTATCAATCATAACAAGGCTATGTGATGCAAGACAGTATGTTAAATGTCATATGCTGAGGACGCAATGCAATGTGAAAATCCTGACAAGTCCACAAATACCATCAGCCTTATCTAGGCCATGTAATGCAGAAATATAGTAAACTAAATGTCATATACAGAGGATGCAATGGAATGTGCACTGCGAAAGAAATGACAAAGCTAGAGTGTGTAGTCGGGATGAAAGTATGTGGTATCACAAGCTATGGGGTTCATCACAAGGGACTTCTATCCAAACCAGTCCCATACCTAAATTTGGATAGCTAAACTCAATGTGGTAAAATCTTGATCTTAAGTTGGTCGCGCGCCCAATCGAAATCCTGGCCATTGGGAAGGTACACATAATGATTTGGTTACGCATTACCAGTCCGAGTGGATAGTGAATGAATGAGTCAAGTACTGAGTACGTAACTCTTGCTCAGCAAGTCCACATATGACCGCCACAACACTTCCGATGTGGGACAAGGTTCCGCCTCACTGTATGCACAGTAGCCTGCCAACCACTGGTAGCTCGCCCAAGCCCTTAGGCCTCGCCCACATCAGCATCCGCCCACGTGTGCCCGCCCACGTGTGCAAAAGTGACGGGGCATCACAATATCAGTATCGTACATCTCTGGGATATCACTGGGGTCTAGTACACTCCACACTGGTTGTCGGCTCCCTAGCCGCATAACCTAGTGAGAGGAAAAGACCTCACTACCCACTTGGCCAGTAGTCTGCCAATACTTACCTGGCTCGTCGATATCGGACCCATTTATAAGTTGGTTAAACTCAATGTAGCTTACAGCCCCCTCACTCAGGCCGATAAGGCCACACCCCCTTCACAACCCACTATGACACAGTGGAAGACGCCGCCTACTGGTATTCGGCACTCGGGCGCTCATGTATCCACTCGGTCTAGACATTAGAGCATCCCCTGGCCACGGGGTTTAGGGGCTTTCACTCACGGACATCAAACGTGCTCATATGCTGAGTCCCAAATATTTTTGGTGTCCTATCTGGCCATCTACGATATGCTTGAGGAGGCCACAACCTTGATAATTCAAGGGCGCAAAGTGATTATGCCACACAAAATGTGAGATGCATGAGTCATACCACGCTAGGGCGCAAAGTGATCATGCCACACAAAATGCGAGATGCATGAGTCATACCATCCATTCATGCATCAAACTTACGCGTACTGCGCGATCATGTGGGGCAACTTCGTCTCACAAGGAGTCCCCTGAACATCTCAGGCCAATGACATATGCTATGATCAATCATTCCTCATAACAGTTATACAAATGATGCGTATGGGCATGTATCATGATGTAATACTAAGCATGTTCTCAGTGTGTCCTACTACACTAAGTACACTAACATGATTATTAGATGTAACAGACAATAATCGACCCTGACCAGTATATCACATACAAAGAGTAAGAGCGGAACGATACGCCTCACTAGGCATGAAGCAGTCTATATGGTATGGCCCATGTTAGACCATCCTAACCTTCTTAAGGCACTAATACATCATATATCCTAAGGCGGGGTCCACTGAAAGGACGGTGGATCTAACCCAGTGGATGGCTTAGGTGACACACTAACGTCAAGGATGGGCCTCACACTCGTCCAAAAAGGTAAATGGATGGTGTGGATGATACATACATGACATCGATATCCTAGCAACTGATTACAAAGGTAGGACACATCTCACGGGGTGAGTCAAGCGGGTATACAATAAGGTGAGTTAAGAGGACGAGCGTAAGTACAACAAATGGGCTTCCTCACCCCCTCTATCATGTAATAATTAGGCTTTCCTATGGGGGCTCGATATGAATATAAGGTGGGCTTTGGTAGGGTCCATACATCTAGGACTATATGTCCTTCCAAATGATCTGGGTAGCCCATTCAACATCTAAGTGGGCCTTAGGTTTGGTCTCTAAACTTAGGCAAAGACATGTATCTAGGTGGGCCACATTTCCTATGGGAGGCCCGGTATGAACAAAATATGGGCTCCAAGGTCTGGGTAGTCTTACAGGGTATGGTGGAAAGCATCATTATTAAT
This sequence comes from Magnolia sinica, assembly GCF_029962835.1. Taxonomy (NCBI): domain Eukaryota; kingdom Viridiplantae; phylum Streptophyta; class Magnoliopsida; order Magnoliales; family Magnoliaceae; genus Magnolia; species Magnolia sinica. The sequence continues at coordinate 58,933,165 of NC_080585.1, read as the reverse complement.
AGGGGTCCAACGGTTTGGGATAGCCCAATAAAGGTAGGTGGTCATCTCTACATCAATGGGGGCCCAATGATTTGGGTTAGCCCAACAAGAAGGACATGTATCGCTAACACCAATGGGGGCCCAATGATTTGGGTTAGCCCGGTAGGGTGAGATGGGTATCATCAATGGGGGCCCAATGGATTTGGAATAGCCCAATAAGGGAAGGTGTTTATCTCTACATCAATGGGGCCCAATGGTTTGGGTTAACCCAAGAAGATAAGGGTGGAAATAGGCTTAACAATGGGCCCTAGGAAGGTTTATAATGGTGGACTTTTAACCACTATTGCTCCTAAGGTGCGGCCCAATTTAGGATTGGAATCTAACTCACAATGGGCCTAAGGGCCTAGTACTACTTGGGAAAAATGAATGGACAACATGCGTATCATATACATCAAGGTGGGCCTTACAAGGCAGCCCCCAACATGGTGGACGTTGTGTGTATAACACATACATCATGGTGGGCCTGCATAAGGTAGCCCATGGCCCTAAGAATGGATGAACCACATGTATATAACACACATATCATGGTGGGCCTATATAAGGTAGCCCATGGTTGGGCACATTGTAAGACCCGACCCGAGTTCTTATGTGTGCATGTGTGTGTGTAGGTATACATTTCATTTCTCTTGGTCCCGCGGTCTTACCGGTCGAATCCCGGCGACCCGGGACCCTCAGATTGTGTTTGCAGTCATCCTTAAGTCCGGTCATGTAGACCCAACTCGGATTGACCCAAGACCTATGCCATCTTGTTCGCATCGTCTTTGCGGTTCCAACGACGCGTCTCGTGCGTCCACCCGACTTGTAGATCAAAAGTTGTGTACATTGCGTTGAATGACCATCAATCATGTGGCCCACTTTGGTGGAATGCATGTGGACCACCACCACTCTTGGCACAAGTTCCAAGGTACACTACCCACACTACACAAAAGTTCCATATCTAACACCACCTATCTTACTCACTACCAAGAGACCTAGCCTAACCTACAACATTGTAAACTCCTCCCTTAGGTAATGATTGTCTTTCTTACAAAACCATCATGATCTCTCTCTCTCTCTCTCTCTCTCTCTCTCTCTCTCTCTCCTTATCTCTCCCTCCTCATTTCTTCCCTCCATAGCTAGCAAATTTCCTCTCCAACATCCCAAAATCTCCAAAATCTCCAGCCCTCTAAACCCAAAAACCCCTCCAATCCAACCCTTGAAAATACATCTCAACCATCAAAATCTCTCCCTTGGTCCAAGATCTTCATGGTATAGGAGTTTGAGAGATGGATTCCAAGTGGGTGACTATTCTTTGTGCTGATTTCCTTTCTTTTCTTTGATCTTATTATTTCTTCATAGTTGGATCATATGGGACCCACCAATCCATGGTGGGGATCCCATTTGATTCCATGGATGTGGCCCTTTGGCCCATCCTACATGCATGTCATGATCCATGATGGGGCCATTCTTCATGGACCCCATCGTGATGTATTTCATAATCCACTCCATCTCAAGGTCATCTAGATCTTAAAGATCAAGTTGGGATGACATCCCAACCATCTATTGTAGATATAGATCATGCATGTGATAGATTTAAGATCTTAAGTGTAAATCTATGAAGATCCATGTGTTTGATTGTTCTTGGGAGGGCCCATTAATGGTGGGGCCCTACCCCATGGCCGGATTGTACTTCTTCTCCATATTTTCTTTCCTATCTTTATAGTAAATCTAATGTATGTGTGGCCCACCTGATGTGCCATGCAACCAGGCCCAAGTGGTTGGACGCCCAGGCCCACCTTGTTGCCTCATGTTGTTGACATGATTTGGACAGCCTTTGGGCTTGATTTTATGTATGATATTGGAAAGGGCTTGGGTCTGAGAGTTGTGTGACCCATCTAGGTGGACCCCACCTTGAGGAAATGATGATTTATTTCCCTTTTATTTATCTTTTGGGCTGGTTTGGACAATAATATATTGTTGTCCATATTGCTGGAAATTTCTGTTGTAGCTGATTGTTTGGCATAGGTTTGGTTTATAATTTTTCCACTGGTGGGCCACATTCCTAGACCTCACCTTGTAGTACATATATGACGGGATCTAAAACCTATTTTTCTCAATTTTTTTGAGGCCATTGATCCACCCCATTGGAGGCCCAGATCAGGGTCTATCAAAATTCTACACTTAGCAGATTTGCTAGATAGTTTAGATTCCTTAAATTAATTAAAATACTTTTGTTAATTCAAAAATCATGAAAATTTACATAGAGGTGGAAAAACCATGGTACGAGTCACCCACTAATTTTTGGGGCCAACAGACCCCTATGCACACCGTGGAAAGGGTTGGACCGGCCCACTAGGCTGGGACATCCAGGTCAAACAGATTTTTCTGGAAAGTCTATTTTCTTTAAATTAATTAAAATACTTATAATCATCTAAAAATCATGAAATTTTGTGGAGGTGTGGGCCACCCATGTAAAGACCACCCTGAAAATTTTTAGGGCTATCGGGCCCCTGTACCGTTCGTGGTGTGGCCTGGAGTGGCCCACTAGGCTGGGACGCCCAGGCTGGCCGTCCAGGCCACTTTGTGGGCCCACCTTAATGTATTTATATCCCACCGTTCATCCATGTGGGGTCCATAAGGAGCATGATCATTCCTTCCTTCAGTAGCATCCAATTGGGGGCCCATTGGATGAGTTTTTGGGCCAAGTACCCGGCCCCTTGGACTACCCACCATGGGACACCCATCCCATTGAGCCGTTGCTGGACGTCCAGTCTAACAGCATGGCTCACCTGATTTATGTGTCTAATATACTCCCTTCATCTAGTGGACCCCCCTGTGACATGTATGGGTCACCAGGAACTAAAATAAATATATAAATTAATTATTTTTGAATTTCTAGCAAGCCCAGATTGTGGGTGGGCTGGAAGTTCAGCAATAGGCCCAAAACTTGTTGCCCATAAATGTGTGTTTTTGAGGAAGCATGGCCCACCAGATTTGGGAAATATTTTGTACATGTCTTAACTCATTTTAAATTAGATTTTGGGCTTAATTAGTGCATACTTAAGGCCCACTTCAAATGAGATTTTATTGGAATAATATTCATAGTTACATGTTGGGTTTCTTAGGCTCATTGTCTTAGAACCTTCTTGATGGACCCCTGGCCTTTGGGCCTATATTTAATACACCATTGTGATAGGTTTTATGGGCCAAAATACTCAAGTAGTTGGGCCTTTGGTTGCCCATTAAATTAACCCCATACTTGGGCCTAGATGTGATGCCCAACTCACTTGTTTTAAACATAAGAATTGCCCGTGTGGTTGGAATAATGGGTTGCCCATTAGGCCCACCATAATGAGTGGACTCATGATCATTATGGTTGGGCCCAAAACTTACTTGAGGGCCCACCATGTTGCCTAAGTGTTGGGCCTTGTGTATGGCCCACTAGGCCATGGATTGCTTAGGCCTTGGGCCTTGCCTTACATGCGTGTAGTTAGCGGGCTACCTTTTGGGAAACAGTTGAGGTTGAATGTCCTCCTTGGTGGCCCTACGGTAGGCCTATAGGGCCCTTATAGGTGGTTGAAGGCCCACCTTGGACCCCGATTAGGACCGGTTCTTCAATTGACCTTTATGACTCTCTTAGCTTATGGGTTATCCCAAAGTATTGGGGCCCCTACTAGAAGACTACTTCTTAGAGTATATGTCTATGTATCTAGACCTTGTCCCTCCTTGGGAAGGAGGAGTATATTCTACGATATCATCGCCGAGTAGCACACTTACATCATTATAACCTATATGCATCATCTACGTGAATTGATTGCATTGTGTGGTGGTCATAGAGGGATAAAGTTTCTCCCCTTGTGCACATTGAGTGCTTGAAGCTAGTGCATAATTTGTATGTATGACTCATGCATTGGCATCGCATTTCATAATGATACTGCCCTTGCTTCATCAGGGCCTTGCCTCCACAGGGATAATCGTGGATGATTGTATATGTAGACACCGAAAATGTTACTTGAGCATATCGGGTGCATAGGATGCCTATGGGTGAAAGTCCCAAAACTTTCATGGTACCAAGGATCTGCCTCAACGCCGTGACCGAGTGGAAACTATGAGTGCTCAAGGGCCTTATACCGTTAAGCCGCAACTCCCATCGTCGTGTAGTCGGTTGAGTAGGGGTGTGGCCTTACCCGCTTGGTGTAAGAAGGCATTGCTAGGCTGAGTCTGACCAGCTCGTAAATAGGTCCGCTGCCGTCGATCCTTGTTGGTGATTGGCTGTCCACAGGTGGGTAGTGAGGTCTCTTACGCTCGTTTGATTATGCGGGTCTGGAGAGCGGCAGTCATCCAACAGTATAATGGACCCCGGTGATTTTCTTATGATTGAAAATGTACTTGATATGTGGATTGGATATGAGCACTGACATCACTTCGCATTGTGTTTGCATCGGTTATATAAGCCCCCCCTTATACATCGCCTTGGTAAGGTGCCCACTACTCATTACATCGTATTCATGATAAGCCTTAGTAAGGCTAGTGATATTGTCATTAAGCATGTTTCCCTTCCTGTACCTCATTTTATTCTTCTGCGCACTATTGTCACACACTTTCACCACCCTCTATAAGCTTATGCACGATTGATGCGTGTAGGCCATCCTAGGCATGCGTCGTAGCGGCAGAGCTTGGATCAGAGTTGAGCTTGAGGACCCCAGTGTTGCAGACTTTTTCCTCTTTCTTTCATTATCTTATGTACGTCCTTTTGAACCTTTTGTACTTGTAAAAGTTCAAATTTATAGTGGATTTTGTGATGTGTCCCTTTGTTATTTTCGATATGTTACTTACTGTGATTTTGGGTATGCTCTTATTGGAAATGGTTATACTATTATGGAAATCCTCCTTATGGGATCCCAGGATTAGAACCTACCTCAGGAGCCGAGAATGGAATACTACGGAGGCTATTGCGGCTAGAACCAGCTATCGGGTTCCTTATGAGTCCGGTTATCGAGTCTGGGGTGTGACACACATACATAGGGTGGGCCTCTCAAAATAATGGGGCCCACGACCCTAAGGAAAAAAAAGAATGGACAGGGTGTATATAATACACACATCATGGTGAGCCGTACAATACAATGGGGCCCACGGCCCTGGAAAAATGGCTGAACAGTGTGTGTATAATACACACATCATGGTGGGGCCTGGGACTTAAAATCAAGTCAATTTGTGGCTTGTGTGGGACACACAATGCACAATAGTTGAGAGGTTTACCCTCCATTAAAACATTCACAATCATTTGTGGAGCCCACCAAGCCGTGGTTCACAAATCTAGCCCACCCATTATGTGTGGCTTACTTGGTTAAGGGATCAGGCTAAGTTTCAGATGCATTCAAATTTCAGGTGGGTCCCAGTAAATACTTTTATATGTTTTAGCATGTCTTCACATGATTTTGATGGTGTGGGCCACCTGAGTACCGTGTACGGCTGATTTCTGTGATAACCTTATATTTAAAGGGGACCCATCAAATGCACGGTGTTGATGTTCAACATACATCATGGTGTGGCCTGTGGTGGGACCCACGGACCCGGCTACTATTCCAAGCAGCAAGGAACGGGTGAGTGGTTGAGCACTTATATATATATATATATATATATATATATATATATATATTCTTGTGGTTTTTCTTAGGTGGGGCCCACATCATGACGATCTACTTCGTCTACTGGGTTCCAGGGCTGAGCCTAATATTCGATGTATTTCGGTGTATAGAAACATCACAGCGGGCCCTAACAGTTTATATCCCCAAAACTACTGTTTTCTACAATGTGGCCCGCCAGGGACTCGGTTTGGCTTCATTGTTTAGCTCAACCCCTAAAATGAGCTGGGAAATTGGATGGACGGTGAAGATATAACATACATCAAGGTGGGGTCCCGCGTATAGCAAAACAGACAGATGGTGTGAATACACACTTACATCTTGGTGGGTTCCCACCGTCCAGGGACTGGACGGTGTGGATATACATCTTATACATCAAGGTGGGTCCACACGTGTGGCCCACCAGTCCAGCAAAATGGACGAATGGTGTGAATACACACTTACATCATGGTGGGTTCCACCGTCTAGGGACTGGATGGTGGACGATGTGGATATAAAATACATACATCATGTGGGCTCCACGTGTGAGGGCCATGGCCCCACGGACCAAGATGATAATTGTGTTATCCCTTCATCCATGCCGGCCCAAAAATGGACAGCAAGGTGGGCCGGCTAGACATGGCACCGAGGTGGGCCCCACTTCGGACAACGGTATGGTCCACTAAATGCACGACATGGATTAATTCATGCATCATCAAGGTGGGCCATCAACATGGAAAGAGAGAGGTAGAGGGAGAGAAACGCATGAGGGAAGGAAGCCCCGCCACTATGAGCTCCCTTGAGCCATATTACACACTTCAAGATGGGTCCCAAAACATGTGGGCCCTCAAAATAGCAAATTAAGGTGGGGATACTATCCCCACCACAAGATCAAGTGTCTAGATGACCACTACATGTTGAATATCGAATAAACATCATGGTGGGGTCCATGGAGAATGGCCCCAACATGGATTTATATATATATATATATATATATATATATATATATATATATATATATATATATATATATATATATCATGGTGGGCCATTGGCCATGCCTAGGGTCCAAAGTGGGATCCATACCATCAATCGGTAGGCTCCACTTGGCTCATGCATCAAAAATCAAATCTAAACCTAAGATCACCCACCAATTATACTTCTTCTTAGTTCCTTGGGATGCTAAACTCCTTGGCTTCTTCTTTAATGGAGGATGATGAAGATCGAAGGGTTAGGATGAGAGATTTGTGGTAGGGAGTGGGCCACACACTTGGCTTCTTCTCTCCTTGAAATGCTTGGATGTTTGCTCTCTCTTAGGTTGGTTGGGATGGGTGGAGAAAAATGAGAGAGAAAAGGGATGGGATGGAGTGATGGGTGGAGTGACGTGAGAGTTGACTTTGGTTAAGAGGGGATGGGTTGCTTGTCTTGTGGGAAAAGAAAGCATGAGTTTGTGATGGGATGTGTACTTGACTAGTGATGTGAAAGAGGGTAGAGATTCTCTCAAAATTCATAACGTGTGGCGTTTCCTCGAGATATACACGGGCCCATAGCTCCTAGCCTGAGTATTGCATTGGTGCGTGAGATGAGGCATTGGAACCGTGGCGTCGGTGCGGTCACTAAGGTACAAGTCTCGAGTTAAGTCGACTCAAATCTACGGGATGCGACTTAGGGTCGCACACAAATGCTGGCTATAGGTCGTGGGTTGCTGGAATTCGACGGAGAGGATCGTGGGAGTCTAAGGAATGGTACTGTCTAGGATACGGGTCTTACACTTTTATGAATGGTATAGTTTTGGTTTGGAGTACCTGATCCCTTTTATTGAGGATGTGAATTGGTTATTCTACATACGTGATGTCCTCTCAAATTTCTAGTGGCTGTTAGTTAATGATGTGTGAAGTGTCCCTCTTATACCTTTGTAACATTGATATGCAAAATACGTCGTGAATGTCAAATAACTGTGTTAGAGCTATTCTGTAGGCTACGAGCTTACTCTTTGAAGGATCTCAAATGGCTCGATGTGGCGTAGTGCCAACTTCTCTTTCTTTTCCCGAATCTCATGACTTCTTTCATTAGTGATAGCTTGAGTAGTATGTGATCACCCATGAAGAACTCTAAGTCTTTCCTCTAGTTGTTTGCATATCTCTTTTGTCGATTCTGTGCCACACATAGGCAGTCCTTAATGATATGTATCTTTTCGGTTGTTTTATGCACAATCTTTGGTCCAAGCAGGCTTCTTTCGTCAACTTCTGTCCAATAATTTGGTGATCTATATGATCTTTCATACAACACTTCATACGGTTTCATGCTGATGCTAAACTGAAAATTGTTATAATAAACAAACTCGATCAATGGTAGATGCTTGTCCTAGTTCCTTTGAATTCAAAATGCAAGCGCGTAGCATATATTCAAGGATTTGAATCACTCGTTTAGTTTGTTCATCCGTCTGCAGATGAAAAGTAGTAATGAAGTTGAGCGATGTCCCCAAGGCATCCTGAAAATTTCTCTAAAAGCGTGACTTAAGTCTAGAGTCTTGGTTGGATACAATAGATATGAGGATACCACACAGTCTAATGATCTCTCTAATATAAATCTTACTCAGCTCATCTTGGGATGAAGAAATAGGAATATGGAGGAGGTTTGAAGACTTGGTTAATCAGTCAACAATCACCCAAATGGCATCGTGTTGTGTTTAGTCTTCGAAAATCTTACCACGAAATCCATGGTACCGTACTCTCACTTCCATTTTATGACTAGCAAGGGCTAAAGTAACCCTAATGGTTTCTGATGCTCAGCTTTAACTAGTTGACATACATAACACATAGACACGTAGTAGGCTATTTCTCTCTTTATATTGTTCCACCAATATTGTTTTCGAACATCATGATACATTTTCATTCCACCTAGGTGAATTGTGAACTTTATGTGGTGTGCTTTGTCCAAAATTTCCTTATTGAATTCGGGATATGCGCAACACATAATCTTCCTTGAAGTCTGATTCCATCATATGCGACTACTTGCTATTCTGGTTATCATTCTCTGTTGCTTTCACTACTCTGGCATTATCCTTTTGTGCTTTTACAACTCGACGCACTAAAGTAGGCTACACTATTATGTTGTTGAGATAAGCGTGCGAATCATCTGCTTTGAATTGATCATTAAAATCTTTTATTTTATCAAGCATCTTCCACTCTTGGATCATTAGATATGTCATAAGTTTGTGTATTCTTACTTAATGCATTAGCCACAAGATTTGCCTTGCTCGGGTGATAACAGATATCAAAATCATAATCCTTCGAGAATTCTATCAATCTCCTCTACCCCATATTTAATTCTTTCTGGTAAAAAATATTTAAGATTCCTGTGATCAGAATACAATGCAAACTTCTTACCATATACATAATATCTCGAAATTTTTAGGGCAAATATTATCATTGTTAGTTGCAAATTATGTGTAGGATAGTTATGTTTATGCGTTTTTAATTGCCTTGATGCATATGCTATTACTTTATCTCATTGCATAAGAACACATCCCAACCCTTTGTATAACACATCACTGTGAAGTACAAATATCTCTTTAGGCTGGTATGGTTAAAACTGCTGTTGACGTTAGTCGATTCTTTAATTTAAAGAAAACCCATTCAAAATTTTCATTTCATTTAAAATGTGTGCCTTTTCTTATCAACCGAGTTAATGGTTTAACAATTTTGGAGAATCCTTCGATAAATCTCCTATAATATCCAGTTAAACTATGGAACATGCACACTTTAGTTACATTCTTAGGTTGTTCCCATTTCATTATTGCCTCGACCTTTGATGGATGCACAGACACTCCTTTTAAAACCACATGACCTAAGAATTTCACTTCCTATTTCCAAAAATCTCACTTTGTCAACTTAGCGTATAATTGATTTTTCTTTAATATTTGTAAAGTGATCCTTAAGTGTTCCACATGATCTTCTTAGGTCTTGGATATACTAAAATGTCATCTATAAATACTATCATAAATTAATCCAAATACGATTTGAAAATCCTATTCACAATATACATAAATACTGTTGGGGCATTCGTCAGACCAAAGGGCATTGCTAGAAAGTCGTGGTGGCCATATCCTATCCTAAAAGAAATTTTGGATACATCCTCATCTTTAATACTTAACTGGTGATATTCAGACCATAAATGAATCATTGAGAAATACTACGATCCTTTCAATTGATCAAATATGTAATCTATTCTCAGCAATGAGTACTTGTTCACGATGGTTGGCTTATTAAGCTGTTGGTAGTCGATGCATGGCCTCATAGAACCATTCTTTTTCTTCATGAATAAAACTGACGCTCACCATGACAATGTACTCAGCATAATGAAACCTTGATCTAGGAGCTGCTGAATTTGTTCATTTAATTCTTCAAATTCGACTAGGACCATACGATATGGTGCTCTAGAGATCATTGTGGCCCCTGTTACAAGATCGATATTAAAATCCACTTCCCTTCACGGTGATAATCTTAGGATGTCCCAAAATACCTCTGAAAAATTATTAAGAATTGGGATTTGTTCTACTCCTTCCTACAGGTCAACTTCCAAAATAGCTGATAAGCTAGCTAGTGTTTTTTTTTTCTTTGTATCTCATAGAATTGTAATGGCGGTCACTCGACAATATTTAAAGTTACTATTTTCTTGAAGTAATCTATTTTGGCCTGGTATAATGACAATCCACAACGTCAAAATAATGAAAAAAAAATGATAGTTTAAAACCATCTTAAACAACAATTATAGATGGTTTTAGACCGTTGCATGGTTTATCTTTTTTTTTGGGTGCATTGTACTTGGGGCTGGAATTCGTCGTCAGAGTTCGATAGTTATGGACTGTCGCAATAAACGACGGTTCATAACAGTTGTATAGATGGCGTGTAATTTGCAAATTACAATCAGTTTAAGACCGTCAATAATTTTCACATTGAAAACGGTTTCAATCCGTCCGTAATTTTTAAATACAAAAAGGTAGAGACGGCCTGAAGTCGTCGGTAAATCCATCTCATTATAAAAAAGTAATAAATTTCCTGCTGGTTTCTTTCACCATGTAGAGATTACAAACACGAGCATTTCTCATAATCATATATAAATATTAAAAGAGATCTTGGAAAATTTGGCGATGGTTTATAACCGTATCAAAATTCGTTTATTTTGCCCATTTTCACGTAGTGACCAATCCATCCCAAAAATAATATCGTATTCTCTTATCAGCATAACTATAAGGTTGGCTAACAATTCTACATCCTCAAGCATAATCGGGTAGAATTTACATATGTGGCATATGTCTACTAATTTGCCAAGAGGGGTCACTACTACTAACCTTTTATATAATGAAACAAAAGATAAACCTAATGAGCATGGGAGGCAATATGAGATAAATGGATTTGACACTCCAAAATCAAATAATACTCTAGCTAGAGATGTGAATATAATGATGGTACCTTCTACTACATCCCCGATAGCTTTGATGTCTTGCAATGTGGTCATGTCTATTGGTGGTTCTGGATCCTCACATGGGAGTGCTGCATCATCAAATCCATGTGTGGTGTCATTATATGACTATACCGAGTCATCATGTCTCTATGTTGGGTCATCATATTGCTGTGCAGAGTCATCGTACGACTTAGCCATGTCGTCACCAGGCCACACTAAGGTGTAAACACGACCTTGAGCTTGAGGACGAGGTACTTGACCTCCCTGTCTCGGCTGCTGATATTGCAGAGATCCATGTTACTGTTGTGGCTACTAAAGTGGCCTCTGATATACTGACAATAATCCCTGCTGAGGTGGTCTCGGATGTAGCTGAGGTGGTCTCTACATGTATGGCTGAGGTGGTCTCGGATATAATTGAGATGCTGAAAAATATTGTGGGGTCATCGATATGAAGGCAATGACATGAAATACTGTGGTGACCTGAAAGACAATTGTACTGGGACTAGTTTGGCCATTGGTGTCGACATCATTATATACCCTTTGGCTGCATCTTGTTGGATTGACGACATATGCGGAGTGGTTCTGACACTTCTCTTTACATCTCTTTTCTGACCGTGGTTCATCCAAAATTCATTAATATCTTTTTTTACCACCAAGGCATGGTCCAACACTTCCGCATAGTTTTTAAGCCTAAAGGGCGTCAATCTACTTTGAATAGAGGCCCTCAAACCTCTCTCAAACCTTTGTGCCTTTCGGGTTTCCTCATATACTAGGAACGTCGCGAACCGTGAAAACCCTGTGAAATTTAGCCTTGTAATGGTGCACTGACATTTCGCCTTGCTCTAAATTCATAAATTCCTTCATATTCTGCTCTTGTACATACACCGAGGAGTATCTTTTATCAAACTTCTCACATAATAGGGTCCAAGTCCAAACTTTAATTCCCAAATTCGCCCTAACTACTGAATCCCACCAGTAGCCTACCTCCCCCTTTAACAGGTATACGGCTAACTTCACTTTTTTGGTTTTTTTTTTTTTTACATGCACACACACCCCACACGCTCATGCCACAGTGGGATTTCACCACCTATGGATACTCGAACCCTTGACCGAGTGTTGAAACTCCCGACAGTCTACCACCCGAGCAAGAGTAAGGATCCCATCTCTTCATTACACTTCATAGTTATAAAGATCTTTTCAATTTGCTTCTTCCACCTAGTTGCTTTATTTAGATCAGGTCCATCCTTGAATACATGCAGCCTCTTCTTCTTAAATTTCTTAAGTAATGCTCCCACCCCTTCTTGGGCGGCAGGCATGGGTCGAGCCTAACACTGAGTTTGATTTTGGAGTATTTGGGTATCCACGAGGGTCGTGAGATCTTCAATTGCTTTAAGAATTCCAATGACAACTACTCCTACCTTAATAACATTGGGTCCACCTATTCCCAATGAGGCTTCATTGTTCATGTTTCGTTCCGTCATGTCCTATGATCAACAAAACAACGAGCTTAAGTACACGAAAACCCAAGAACATGTTGTAAGAGACAATAAATCTTATGTTATCATCAAAGGAAGCACCATCCTAGATTAACTTTTCTAGTTTGAAAACTACTAGGTCCTCAGTGTAATCCTAAACCTGACTCTGATACCAATTTGTCATACCCTAAAATCTGGGTATCTGAATAGGGTTATTTAAGACTCGAATCCCAAGCTTATGAGTTTAATAGATTGATATTCATTGCAATCCACATAATTTCATCAAATTTAATATATATTCAAAGCCATTTAAAAGGAAAATACTACTAAAATAATTCTCATTAATGTAATGTTCACTAAATTTAGCTCTTTTGATAGTTTTTTTTAAATCAAAATTTAAAATTCAAACTAAACCTAAAGAACAAAATTGAATTGAAATTCAAACTAAACCTAAATTGTTAGAAAGGAAAAACTAGCGTTAACCATTAAAGATAGCCTAAATTTCACATATAATTTTTTTTTTCTTTTTCTTTCTTAAGGGTGAGTATTACAATGGAAGAGAAACAAATTAACATAAAGGAAAGTTTGAATATACATTCAAGATATATGAGTGTTTGCCCATAGGGCTTATACAAACCAATGTCTCAAGATTTATAAATATAGTGAACTTCAAAATCGATATAAGTGAAATCTAGAATCAAGAGTCACAAGATCATCCAACTCCTCATGCTCCATATGAGCACCCACCTACACATCATTTATGTCTCCTACAATAACTGAATATAATTCAATAGCATCAATGGCTATCCTAGTGAAGTATACACCTCATGATTTACCAAACCATCACAATAGTTATTTTTTTTTATATTAAGATATGTCTACACCAAACCATTCATAATGACCATAACAAATAATATTACAATTCATCATAGTAACCAATGATAGTTCTAAAATAAGGATCATACAAAATAATTCATAATTTGATCTTATTTAAATGCATGAACGTATGCATATGCACATCAGCCTGGGGATGCTCATCTAGTTGGCTATTAGGGAAAAAGATCACCAAGTGGGGCAAAACTCACATGTAACCTCAAAGTGATTGGTCACCAATGAAAGTATAACAAGTATGAGCTCAAGTAACTAACTCACACAAATTGGTAAACATACCCACGAGTGGGGCAAAACCGACATGCAATCTCCAGTGGCTAGTCACCAGCGAAAGTACAACAAGTATGTGCTCAAGTGACATCTCACACGAAATTGGATAGATCGATAGTGATCTATGAGCTACAACATCCAGATTAGCCACCAAATATTGCCCACATACCTTGAAATGCATGATTAGCTCAACTGTTATTAGTCTAATTTCAAATAGTCATTTTAAGAAAGCTTAAAGGTCACTATGGGGGGCTTGTTACCCAGCATAGGCCGACAACTCGCGCACAATATCCTGTACCACCATTCCCGACTCTTGAGACTCTAACAAGTAGGGTGTTTAATGGTAACCTCTTCAACTAATGGCTTATCATGATGCAATAGGGAGAACTTACCATCGAAAGTTTATTCAAAATAGTTCATCAAGAGGCACAATAGGCAAAAAGTCCATTTAAGGTTGCGATAAAATGGGGTAAACCAAAAAGCCACATAGGCACAAATGATTCACGAGTTGGTAAGTCTACATTAAAATTCCATCTAATCCATTACACAAATGGCCACTAGTTCGAGGACCCCCAAAAATACCATATAATAATCCCAAATGGCAAAACAAGTCACAAACATTATCGATAGTGAATAAACATGCAAAGTCCTCATTTAAAACTAGAATAGAGATATATGAGATGCATAACATGTTCAAATACTTGAATTTAAATCCAATCAATAATCATATATGAAGAATTACTCAAATACAAACTAACATTTATCATCATTTTCATTGAATACTATATTAAGCAATTATTAAAAATAAATTAACTAAACTAACTATCATGATGTAGGAAAGCTTAAAGGGTGATCCTCACCTTTCAAGAGTCAAACACCTCCCAATGTTGCCCAAATTGAGTGCATGCTCTCTAGAATCCCTTTATAAGTCAACTCGATCGCATGACCCAACCCGCTTTGGACCCATTCAACAAATCTCCTAGGCTAGCTGCTATGTTGCTTGGCGAGATGGATCCTCACACATGGCAGTGAACTCGATGGCTTAAACAAAACCAATTGAATCTTCTGATGTGGTTGGACCTAAGATGGCATGAATCACTTGTGTTTGAACCTAACTTGGTGTGTTTTGTCAACAACTCATTCGCGACTTGACTAGGCATGAGCCGAACTTGATGTGCTCTCTCTCTCTCTCCCCCTTAACCGATCTCTCTTTTTCTTCCTTCCTTTCTTCTTCCTTTCTTAGACATGTTTAGCAAGGTAGCTAGAACAAAAATCGACCCGACTCAGTCTTAGTGAGTTGAATCCACTAGGCATGGCAGCAACCTGAACCAGCGAGTCATTCCCCAACCTTCTTTCTTTTCTTCCCTCTTTCCATTCTTCCTCTTTTTTCTTTCTCTTTCTTCTTCCCTTATCTTCTCTATCACTCAACCAACAATGTCTGGACTCAAACCAAACCCTAATCGACCCTAAGTTGAACCCGAGTCAATAGCGAATTATGGACTTGATGAGATCGGTCGAGTCAATTCAGTGGTGGCTCACAACCCCTACCTCTCTCTGCTCTCCCTCCCTCTCTCTCTCTCTCTCTCTCTCTCTCTCTCTCTCCCCCTCTCTTTCTGGAGTATTCAATGAGCTCCGAACTCGAACCGGACCCAACCGTACGACTCGTCTTGAGTCGATAGTGAGTCGACTCGACTGGAAAACTCGGCAATAACCTTCGATGATGATCTTCTCTTTGCTCTTCCTTTTTCGCTTTGCATTTTTTTTCCTTTCCTTCATCTTCTTTCCTCTTAAAAGTCATGGAGCATTGGACTCGGTTCAAACTCAGCGCCACAACCCAACTCAATAGTGTGGACTTGGTGCGACTCAAAGTGGTGCTACACAAATGAACTCACTCTCTCCCTCTTTTCTTCTCTCTCTTCTTTCTTCTCTTCTGTAGACTAGAGCTTGGACGACCTCACTGCTGGATGATTCAATCTGGAATTAATGGTTGCAACTGACTCTTCTTAGGTGACGCTTCTTGGTAAAGAATATGATGGCCGATAATGGTGGGATCTCCCGCTTCTTCTTTCTTCAATCTCACCATGCTGGGTAGTCTGAATGGATGCATGGAGCTTCTAAGTGAGAGATTTTGAAGCTTCGGTTCTGTTTGGGTGGTGGGTTCGAAAGAAGAAGAGTTCGGCTAGGTTTTTAGAAAGATTAGGAAGAATAGTAGCGACTACAATTTCTCTCATTGCAGCTAGGGTTTTCAAAATTTCCAAGATCAAATATCCCATTTGGATGATCTGGATAGGTTGGAGTAGCTTTTAGAAGCATAAAATTGGCTAGGATCAAGCCAATGAATGAAATAGAAATATTACTTCCTCGCCTTGCTCTAGCTGTGGAAACCCTAAAATGGAGGGTTGGGATCTGTGGATGCTACCTCACAATGCTCACCAGGCTAGGAGCAAATGATTCTCGTTCTCATAATAATTGTTGGATGCGACTCCTCTTATGCCCAAGATCATGCGCACACACAAGTGTAAATACGTGTGGAAGTTATGGGGTTTTGGTTAAAATTAGGTGTTGACACGATGAATGGCTCATATTTAATGAATGGGTCTTGATGATGGGGCCACGATCACAAAATATGGACGTTGTCCATCTATATATCCACTCACATGACAAATGTTTTCGATCAAGACTTTGCACCTTCGTGTGTGCCCTAGTGTACAAAAGTTACAAGGTTTTAGTTGGAATCTCGTGCTCCCGCGGTGGATAGTTTGAATCGTTGACATGAATGATCATGGTGGGCTATAGTCAGTGAGAATAGACAGTGTCCTTTTAATTCGGCTTCGGGTAGGAAACCGATCGAAGAGAGTAAATTCCTCTTTTTCGGGTGTTTATCGGGTCAGCCCCATTTTGACCGTGCTGACGGGTTCGGTGGTTAATGTGTGTACACACGCTGGTGTGCACTTAGGTGTATAGGTGGGGTCTACAGTGATGTTTAGAGAAATACACCCCGATCATTAGGTTCTACTATCCTAAATAGGACATTGTTTCAACTGTAAGTCAGATCTATGGCTCAGGTGGGTCACATGAAGTAATCTTGGTTCAATTTGTTGATAACCGTCAATCTGATGGTCAAATCGATTTCAAACTTGATCATAGTGACTCTTAGGGTTCCTTACCTAATCTGGAGGAAACTTAATGGTTTCTTCTATGACGATGTGTTCAAATTACTTGATTAATGGACGAATTGTTAGATTTAAAACATTGTGGGCCCAAAGAACGGTGGATCTTATGAATTAGAAGCTAAATTTATAGATGTACGATTCATTTGGTTAACCAGATATTGTGTAAAATTTTATCACGATGAGGTGTCTATAAATTGGTGTTTTGAAGTTTGATGTCGTGTATGTCAATGTGACGGTCCCCTTTGAGAATCAACGATTGAAATGGGAGGATTGTGAATCAGATGATGGGTAATAACGTAGGTTAGGTGTGTACTTTCACACAAATATGCTAATTTAGGTTATAATGGTAACACTCGAGTAATGAAAAGTATGGTGTGTTACAATCTACCCTCTTAAAGAAAAAACTCGTGCTCGAGATTCGATATCGTATTTCCCAATTATTAACATTACAAGTAGAAAGTTATCCTAATGGTGTAGTCTATCCTGTATGTGTCCAAGTGTGTCATTGCAACCTAGAGTTTAATAGGTTATATCTAAAATTTTCCACAACCCTTATATCTCTAATCTAACAGATTGACTAATGAATATAGGTTCCATTAAAGGTTAGAAATTCTTCCAGTACTACGAAAAAATTAGGGATTTGTTTTGATGTCACCAAGATCACAATTTCCTATAGTATCTACAAGGATTAAAAGTTCATTCAGGTGACAACTAATAATAATATTATATCTTCTTTTTATTTTTATTTTTAATGATAGTTTCCAACTATCTAGAGTAGAATAATCTTTTCTATTTTCAGTTCTTAGGATAACACGAACAAACGGTTATTGTAAGTTTGAGCTTGATACGCCACACTTCTGTCTAGCCAGGGTAGTGAGTTATCGGTATCCTTCTTAATCCTAGTGAACATCAACCTTATGCTTGATCATGGCATTGAGATCATTATTGTCACCCAAGATTTGGAATTTTGATCAAACAACATATACTTTGCTTAAACATGGTCTCGTCGGTTCATGGTTATGATTATTTGAGACACTTGGAAAAATATCATGTAACTTTCCATTGTCATGAGGATTAGACCCAATTGGTCTAACATGCTTTTACTACGCACTTTGATTATCTATGCACTATCTAAAAAAATTCAAGATAAAATTTATAAAAATTTGAATTTGAAATATTCCAAGTTCATATATATTCTCACATTTAATCTCAAAGTTCAGTCTAAAGGTGAAAATTTACCCAAAAATCTATAACTTTTTCTTTAATTATTTCTAATTGCTGGGATTTATGGAAAATATTGTTTTAAAGTATAGGGTGACTCTGGAAAGTTTACATTTTTTTTTTTTTTAAAATTCGTTATTCGGGAGTTAAGTTCATTGAGTGTTCTTGTTAACTCTTACGTACATCATAGTGGATACTTGTTCTCCCACGGTACCTAAGTTTTGTTTCTAAATTCAACAGTTATCTAAACAATTTTTCAGTGGGAGCCTAAAAGTTTGAGTTTCTATATTCTTAATTTCTCCTAATTCTAAGGGAGATTGACTCAAGTTCAAGTCTTTAGATTTCAATACCTTAACTTGAGACAGTTGAGGTTTGTATAAACTCTTTCCCCAAGGCCTAGTTTGTCCAAACTCCACTCTGATATCATTTTGTAACGCCTTGGATTTCGTAACCCGAGTTTAGCACTCGTTTTCTGAAATCCTAAGTGTTAACCTTTAAAGATAGTCCAAATTTCACATATAATTTTTTTCTTTTTCTTTTTTAAGAGTGAGCACTGCAGCGGAAGAGAAACAAATCAAACATAAATGAAAGTCTGAATACACATTCAAGATATATGAGCGGCTATCCATAAGCTTATACAAACCAATGTCTTAAGATTGACAAATATAGGAAAGTACAAAATCGATATAAGTGAAATCTAGAATCAAGAGCCGCAAGATCATCTAGCTCCTCATACGCTACATCAACACCCACATGCATATCATTTATATCTTTACAACTACTGAATATGGTTCGATAGCATTATTGGCTATCCTAGTGAGGTATACCCCTCAAGATTTACCAAACCATTACAATATTTAAACATAGTTTATCAGGTTAGGTCTACACTAAACCATTCATAATGATCATAACAAATGATATTACAATCCATTATAGTAACCAATGATAGTTCTAAAATGATGATCATATAAAGAAATTCATAATGCGATCTTATTTAAATGCATGGATGTATGCATATGCACATCAGCTTAAGGATCCTCATCCAGTTGGCAATTAGGGAAAAAACCCACCGAGTGGGGCAAAACTCACATGTAACCTCAAAGTGACTAGTCACCAATGAAAGTACAACAAGTACGAGCTCAAGTAACTAACTCACACAAATTGGTAAACAAGCCCACGAGTGGGGTAAAACTGATATGCAATCTCCAGTGGCTAGTCACCGATGAAAGTACAGCAAGTACGTGCTTAAGTGGCAGCTCACACAAAATTGGGTAGATCGACAGTGGTCTGGGAGCTAACGAAAAATACCACAATAAAGGGTACGTGCAACAACATCCAGATTAGGTACTAAATATCGCCCACATATCATGAAATACATGATTAGCTCAACCATTGTTAGTCCAATTTCAAACAGCTATTTTAAGAAAGCTCAAAGGTCACCATGGGGGGGCTCGTTACCTAGCATAGGCCGACAGCTCGGACACAATATCCCATACCACCATTCCCGGCTCATGAGACTCTAACAAGTAGAATGTTTAATGGTAACCTCTTCAACTAATGATTTATCATGGTACAACAAGTAGAACTTACCATCCCAAGTTTATTTAAAATAGTTCGTTAAGAGCCACATTGGGCAAAAAGTCCATTTAAGATTGCAATAAAAAGGGTTTAACCAAAAAGTCAGACGCACAAATTATTCATGAGATGGTAAGTCTACATCAAAATTTCATCTAATTCATTACACAAATGGCCACTAGTTCGAGGAACTCAAATATCATCCAGTAATCTCAAGTGGCAAAACAAGCCACGAACATTATCGATAGCAAATACACATGCAAAGCGCTCATTTTAAACCAGAATGGAGATATATGAGATTCATAATATGTTCAAATACTTGAATTTAAATCCAATCAATAATCATATATGAAGAATTACTCAAATAAAACTTTATTATCATTTTCACTGAATACTATGTCAAGCAATTATTAAAAATAAATTAACTAAACTAACTATCATGATTTAAGAAAGCTTGAAGGGTGATCCTCACCTTTCAAGATTCGAATCGCCTCCCAATGTTGCTAGAATTGAGTGCACGTCCTCTAGAATCCGTTCCTAAGTTGACTCGATCACATGACCCGGTTCGATCCAGGCACGATCAACAAATCTCCTAGGCCAGCTACTATGTTGCATGGTGGGATGAATCCTCGCACATGACAGTGAATTTGGTGCCTGAAACAAAACCAAATGAATCTTTTGATGTGGTTGGATCCAAGATGGCATGACTCACTTTTGTTTGAACCCAACTTGGTGTGTTTCGACAACAACTTGGTTGCGAGTTCTTAGCAAGAGCCGAACTCGATGCTCCGCTTCTCTCTTTCTCTCCCTTAACGGATCTATCTTCTTCTTCCTTCTTTTCTTCTTCCTCTCTCTGACATGTCCAGCAGGGTAGATGGACTAACACTCGACCCGACTTAGTCTCAACGAGTCGAATCCACTTGACTCGACAACAACCCGAACTGGCGAGTGACTTCGCAACCTTCTTCCTCTTCTTCCCTCTTTCCATTCTTCCTCTTTTCTCTCTTTCTTCTTCCCTTATCTTCTCTCAACTCAACCAATAGTGTTTAAACTCAAACCAGACCCTAACTCAGTGCTGAGTCGAACTCGAGTCAACAGCTTATTACGGACCTGGTGAGAATAGCTGGGTCAACTCAGTGGTGGCTCACAGCCCCTACCTCTCTCTGATCCTTCTTCCTTTATCTTCTACCCTCTCTCAAATCAGACCTAACCATCCGACTCGCCTTGACTCGATAATGAGTCAACTCAACTGAAAAACTCAGTGATAACCTTTGATGTTGATCTTCTCTTCGCTCTTTCTTTTCCTCTTTGTGTTTTTGTTCTTTTCCTTCCTCTTCTTTCTTCCTAAAAGTTTGTGGAGCGCTGTACTCAGTCTAGAATCAGCGCCACAACCCAACTCGATAGTGTGGACTTGGTGCGGCACAAAGTGGTGTTACACAATGAACTTGCTCTCTCCCTCTTTTCTTTTATCTCTTCTATCTTCTCTTCTTTAGACCAGAGCTCGAACGACATCATAGCTAGATGATTTAATCTAGAATCGTTGGCCAGAACTGACTCTTCTTAGTTGACACTTATCAGTGAAGAAGATGATGGCCGACAATATCGGGATCTCTCCCGCTGCTTCTTTCTTCAATCTAACCATGTTGGATGGTCTGGATGGATGGTTTCTAGGTGAGAGATTTTGAAGCATATCGAATTTACCAAAGAAAATCTTCTTATATATAAGATAGGCTTTTTGCCTTGGGGCTTAAGTCCCATTCAGGGGGCATGTGAATTTAGTCTTGTAGGGGGGGGGGGGGGTATGCCATTGACCACACACGCGCGTGCCCTCCGAGCCGAGCCAAGTCTGAGTGCGTGTGCGTGCGAGTGTTCGCGTGCGCGTGCATAACACGATGGGATGGGATAGGTTGGGCTGGGCGCGAGCGCTGGTGCGGGTGTACTCGCGTAGGTGTGTGTGTATGGGTACTCGCGTGACTTTATTTATGCGAGAGTGTACTCACACTTGCACCTTTTCGTTTTAAACCAGATAGATGTGACTGTTCAGTTGGTCATACATGTTGGGTTTAAACCCAATGGACCAAACCCTTTCAAAAGGGTGCTTAATGCATCACTTCAGAGTCTATATAAGGACTTCTGTTTCAATTTCTACATTACGAAAAATTCCTTTTTCCTCTTATAAAACTCTCTCTGTTCTAGTTTATAAGTTTTATTGTTGCTAAGTTTGTCACTGAGTTAACTCAGCACTTTCAGGTTAAACTACAAGTGGTTCGAGCCCGCGTACAGTGAGTGCACCGCTGAGACCAGGTCATAGTCGATGTATCCTGGAGGTCGATTGCTCTGGAAACCTGTTATACTTGGGACACTGTCCAAGGGGAGCAAATTCAATTTCAAGTCGAGTGACTTACGTCATGCCTTGACTCAATTCAATACATCTTCTATCTCATTTTTTATGTTCTTTTTTGGTTCTCGATTTTAATAGGTTATTTAATTCAACCAAATATTCCAACAATCTTGAAATCAAATTGTTGAATTACATAAACTATGTCTACCGTAGTAGTTAATGCCTTTACCGAGTTAGCCAAAATCGAACTGTTCACTGGACAATGCTTTAAACGGAGGAAACAGAAACTTAAGGTCGCACTAACCACTCTTAAAGTTTCATACGTATTGTTTGAATCATTTATTATATATCCAGTAATTCAAATTGAAGTAGTATATGAAAATAATTGCAAATATTATATTATGAACTCTTTATCCAACGAACTATATGATGTGTATGCTTCTTACGAGTCTGCTAAAGATATATGGACTACTTTAGAAAAGAAGTACGTTCTAGAAGATGCAGGCGCTAAGAAACATGCAATCGCTAATTTCCTTCATATGAAATGACAGACGATAAACCTGTCACAAATTAGATTCATGATTTTCAAATTCTAGTTCATGAACTATTATAGAAGGAATTAAATTGGATGAAGCGTTTTTATCAGGAGCGCTGATAGAAAAGCTACCACCCTCCTGGAAAGAGTATAAGAATAAAATGAAACATAAAAAATTAGTGTTTCATTGGAAACTACAATCGTACACATCCAAATAGAGGAGACCAATAGAAACAAGGACTAAAAAGAAAATGTAAATGAGATATATTCAAAGGCGAATCTTGTGGAATCAAGTTGGGAAAACAATAAGAAGAAAAGGGAAAATGTCTTAGCTGTGGTAAACCTGGACATTATACCAATGAATGCAGGTTAAAAAAGAAGAATGCAAACAATCAATTCAAGAAAAAAGGAAATTTCTACAATTGTGGAAAGCTTGGGCATCAAATTAAAACCTGTAGGCTTAAGAAAAATAAAGATAAGACACAGGATAATCTTACAGAAACATGCAATGAGTCTGACATGGTAGTAGTTGTTGTGTCAGAAGTCTTTCTTATAAATAACTTAGAGTGAGTGCTAGACGCTGGTGCAACTAGGCACGTGTGCAAGAATTGTAGCATGTTCACATCCTACCAAGTATCAGGAGATGATGAACAGGTGTTCATGGGTAATGTTAGAATATCTCCAGTTGTAGGAAAATGGAAAGTACTTCTAAAACTCACTGTTGGAAAGACTCTGCTATTGAATGATGTCCTACATGTGCCTGACATTAGAAGAAACTTGGTTTCTGGTTCGCTCCTAAATAAGACTGGTGTCAAGTTAGTATTTGATTCATATGAACTCGTAATGCCTAAGAATGAAACTTTTGTTGGTAAGGGATACTGTAGTGATGGTCTATTAATTATAAATGTATCCAATGATAATAATAAGAAGATATCAAGTTCTGTTTATATCGTTGAACCCTTTTATCTATGGCATAGTAATTATTAGGTCATGTGAATGTAGCATCTTTAAAGAAAATGAACAAGCTAGGTTTATTACCTAATATATCTAATGAAAAATTTAATAAATGTGAAACATGTGTAAGATCAAAATTCATTAGAAAATCCTTTAAACGAATAGAACGATCTTCTACTCTATTAGAGTTGAAATATAATGACTTAGGTGGTTTTAGAAATCACATGTTTAGAGGTGGAAAAAGATATTACATAACTTTTGTAGATGACTACTCTAGGTTCATTAGAGTATATCTGTTAAGGAACAAAGACAAAGCTTTAGGTGTTTTTTCTAATTATAAAATTGAACTTAAAAATTAGTTAAATATAAAAATTAAAAGACTTAGAACGCATAGAGGAGGTGAGTATGAATCTTCTCAATTTAGAGAATTATGTGAAAAGAGTGAAATAGTTCACGAAACTACTACTCCTTATATATTAGAACAGAATGAAATATCAGAATGTAAGAATAAAACTCTTAAGAAGATGGTGAATGCTATGTTAAATAATTCAGGTTTACCCTCAAATATGTGGAGAGAAATAATTTTATCTGCCAAAAACTTGTTCACTCCCTAAGTATAGGGTTGTGATGTAGTAATAAACTCGGTGAGACCGAGGTCAAATCCCAAGGGACTGAAACCTGTACGTAATCTGAAACTAAGTAGAACTAAAACCAGACTAAGACAAAATCTAAATCAAATAAATTTAAGGAGTAATGGTAAAATATTTATCTAACATTTAGAGAGATCAGAGGTAGAAAACTAGGGACTCAGAGGATCCACTTGTAGGGATCAGGGAGATCTTATGCCTGCTTTAAGAACTCAACTGGACTTAGAGTCCCATCTTCATCCAATTGAAGAATGTAACCATGGAAATCAAGACTGAACTTCCTTTGATATAGTTTTCAAGAGATGAAAGGTATATGGATTAGAATGGATTCCATCACCAAACCATACCCAGGAGACAAAGTAAACAACAGAATTAAACTAATTACCAACCAATCAATAATGTATGAAGGTTAGGAAGGGTACCGTCATCTGACCATGCCCAGGAGACGATGGTGAACAATAGGGCTTCTTGACGTCATAAACATAAAAAGGAAAGGAACATGCTCAAAGCTATTGCAGACCCATTGTAATTTTAGTCACAATAGACCATTAAAAACTAAAAATATTTCCTTAATTAAACTAAAATCAACATCAGTTCAGCCTAAACAAAAGGCACAAGCAAAAAGTCTCTCATCATGCTACCAGCTTCAGCGAAGAGGTTTAGCCTAGAATAGACATGATTAGGCTAAACATCTTAAAAGAAAAAAGAAACAGTAAAAATAAAAGAAATATGAAATACTACTCTCTCTCTCTGCTCCACGTCCCAGCTGCGAATTGGATGCCCACGTCCCGGCTGCGAATTGGATGCCCTCTCTCTCGTCTCTTCTTCTATTTTATAGCCAATAAGGGAGATGTCGGTGCTGCTGAAGTCGGTTTCGCAGCCTTTACGCATCACCGTGCGCATGCGGAAAAACAACACAAATCAACTTGCGTTTGGCTTGAATTTCTGGACAGTGGACGTCCCATCTTTGGTTCTGACTACATAGTCATGGTCTTGGCCACCTGTTGCAATGTGTGGATGGTCTGGATCAGAGATACGACCATGATCTCGTTTACAAAATGATCGTCAAAACCAAACAGCGTCCGGACGCGCGTAGTGGATAAGAAGTGTGGAATTTTAGATTTTCGGCATCAGTGGGGCCCATGATTGATGTTATAGGAGAGATCCAATCCGTCCATTGAATTTCTCTCAGAATTTCAGTGGAAGGTGTATTTTTTTCCTTCTTTTGATGTGGCCCACAGGATCTTTTATTTCGCCTTCCATCCTGCGTTTAACGACTAGGATCTTACATTCACTTGAATGGTGTCAAAAGGTCACCTAGGTGAGGTTAATACACCCTCTCTGTACACAATGGACGGTCCAGATTGATGATTTGGATGAGGAGTGGGCCCCACTGAGAGAAATCGGTGGACGCTGGTGCGTCAGCTGTTGTTGGTGCGGAAGGAGTCGGGTCAGCCGACTTTGACCTGTTCTTGGTTACTGATGCACGGCTAGTGCACTTGCACCCTGTGTACACTCGATGTACATATGGGGTCCACTGTGATGTATGTGAGCAATCCATTCCGTCCATCCTCTTTTTCGTCTAATATGAGGGGTTGAGACTAAAATTGAAGCATATCCAGATCTCAGGTGGGCCCTGAATCGGGGATTCCTGGGCTGATCTGTCCATTGATCCAATGATTGATTTTTGATGCGTATGGTTAATTTATGGTCCTCCGGCCATTTAGGAAGTTGGTAGCCAAACGGATGGTGGGAACCATGTGATCATGCATTCTGGACGATTTTCAGGCCATTTGAGCTTTAGTTTCTCAATTTTCTCGGATCTCTGGCATGAAAGTCCATCGATCTTGGTCCCCTGGAGTCTGTCCCATGCCTTGGTGACATCAGAGCATTAAATCTCAGCTTTTAGCACCCTGTTTTGGTCCAAGCTCACAAATGTACCTTGCATCACAAACATGATTAAATCAGACCGTTAAACAGTACCATGTTCATAAATCCAGGCAATAACTGGGGTCTGATATGCAATATTTGACCCTCCACACTTGTATATCCTAAATAGGATTCCTTCTAAGTCTTCTGAACAAACACCATACGAACTTTGGAAGAACCATGTTCCTAGTTATAAATATATTAAAGTGTGGGGGTGTCTTGCTAAAGTAGAATTGCCTGAAACTAAAAAAAGAAAGTTAGGCCCTAAAACGACTGACTATGTATTTATAAAGTACGCACAAAATAGTACATGTCACGCCCTAGATTCGGTAACTGGACTTACAAGGAACCCGATAGTCGGTTCTGGCCGCAACAGCCTCCGTAGTATCCCATTCTCGGCTCCTGAGACAGGTTTCGATCTTGTGATCCTACAAGGAGGATTTCCATAACCGTATATTCATTCCAATGTGAGCATACCCAGGATCACAGTAAGTACATCTCAAAAATAACAAAGGCACACATCACAAAAATTCACTATATATTTGAGCTTTAATACATTGCTGAAGGGAAATACATCTGATGATAAAGGGAAGAAGGAAGAAGATCTACAACACTGGGTCCTCAGCTCAACTCTTATCCAAGCTCTACCGCTAAGACGCTGACCTAAGATCTCCTACACGCATTAATCGTGCATAAGCTTATAGAAAGCTTAAAAGGTGGTGAAAGTGTATGACAATGGTGTGTAGAAGAATAATAGGAGATACAGGAAGGGAAACATGATCAATGTCAATATCACTAGCCTTACTAAGGCTAAGCTATGAATGTAGGAAGTCATACTAAGGCTATAAAATGTAATGAGTACTGGGCGTCATGCCAAGGCTATGTAATATAAGGCTTATATAGCCGATGCAAAAGTGATGTGAAGTGATGCCAGTCCTCATATGTAGTCCACATATCAGTACAGTTCCACCATAAGGAATCTACCGGGGTCTAGTACACTGTAGAATGACTGCCGCTCTACAGACCCGCACAGTCAAATGAGTGTAGGAGACCTCACTACCTACCTATGGAAAGTTAATCACTAGCAAGGCCTGACGGTGGCGGACCTATTCACGAGCTGGTTGGACTCAGCCTAGCAATGCCCTCTCTCACAGGCGGGTAAGGCCACACCTCATTCCAACCAACTACACGACAGTGAGAGTTGCAGCCTAAAGGTGTAAGGCCCTCGTACGCTCATATTTTTCACTCGGTCACGACGCTGGAGCAGATCCTTGGTACCATGAAATTTTTGAGAATTTCACTCATGGACATCTTATGCACCCTATATGCTCAAGTAATACATTTTCGGTGTCCATGCATACGACCATCCACTAATGTCCCTGTGGAGGCAAGGCCCTATTGAAGCAATGACGATACTATCTTGAAATGCGATGCTAATGCATGAGTCACACATACAGATTGTAAGACTCGTATCCTATCCCATACCGTTCTTTAGGCTTTCGCGGTCTGCCCAGTCGAATTCCGGTGACCAGCGATCTGTTATCGGCGTTTGTACGCGATCCTGACTCACGTCCCGTATATCAGAGTCAGCTCGACTCGAAACTTGTACTCTTGCGACCGCGTCGTCACTATAGTTCCGACGTCGCGTATTATGCGCCGATGCGATACCTGGGCCAAGAGATGTGGGCGAGCGTTCAGTTTGAGAAAATGCTACGCATTTATGAAATTCTAAGAGAATCTCTACAACTTGTCAAATCAATCAAGTACATGTCACATCACCTAAAAGCAACCCGAAGTCAACTCTCTCCTCTCTCTCCACCTATCCCTTTTCAAGTACACCCATCACTCACCCCATCACTCACCATCCCTCTCTCCCATCACTTCTCTCCCATCATATCTCCCTCTCTCATTCTCTCTCTCTCATTCTCCAAGCAACTCCAACGTCTAAGCAAGCTTCCCATGGGAGAGCTAGTGTGGCCCACCTTCCTACCTCCCATCTCCACCATCTAAGCTTCATCTCAACCCTTAAAACGTGTTCCATTAGAGCTTTAGCATGCATTGGCAGAAGAAGAAAGAAGAGATCAAAGGTGGGTGTTTCATAGGCATAGATTTCATGTTTTTATGATGGGTCAAGTGGGGCCTACCGATTGATGGTATGGATCTCACTTAGGACCCTAGATGTGGCCGATGGCCCACTATGATTCTCATGATTATTCCATGATGGGGCCAATTTTCATGGACCTTATCATGATGTTTACTTTCTAGATTTAAAGAGATTATCTAGACCTTTCATTTTGGAGGAGAGGTAATCTCCACTGTTGATTTTTGATCGGTGGGCCCACATGTAATGGGACCCACTTGATTTATGTTGTGATGTATGGAAGGAAGGGCCCATAGTGGCGGGGTCCCTCCATCACTCGCGTGCCTCTCTCTCTCTCTCTCCCTCTCTTTTTCATTTTTTTTATGTGATGATGTGGCCGTGTGCCCACTCGGATGTACCCCATTTGATGTATGTCTTATCCACACCATCCGTGCATTTTGTGGCCCACCTGAGCAAGGCCCACCTTATATATGTGTTGTGTCCAAACCGTCCAGCGTCCAGGGACGCTAGACAAGTAGTGAAAACAAAAATATCAGTTTTATTCTAAACGTTATGGTGGGCTATTTGTGTACGCCCCACCTTGATGCATGGCTTTAATCCACGCCATCCATCCTATTTCCCAAGTCATTTTAGGCGTTGAGTCGAAAAATGAAGCCAATCCGATTTTTTGGCGGGCCATAGCGTCGAAAACAATGGTTCTTACCGTTGAAATCCTCCTTGATGTTTCTACCCGCCAAAACACATTACTTATTGGGCTTGTTTGGTCCTTCTTGAGTCGTAGAATCTAATGGTTGGGTTAGATTCACCTGATGCGGGCCCCGCTTATGAAAAACCACACACAAACCCAAAAAAAATAAAAAAATAAAAAAATAACTATTATGCAGCAGGCGCTGCTGCTGATGTCCTGCAGCAGTGTCCTGTTGCTGCTGCATACGTGAATGGGAAGGGACATGGGTCCCGGCCATGGGCCCCACCGTGATGTGTGTTGACATGAACACCATGCATTTGGTAGGCCTCCTTCTGGGACCATGGGCCACCCCAAAATCAGCCGTATGTGGTGCTTAGGTGGCCCACGTCATAGGGAATAGTGTGATTGAACGTCTGCCATTGAAACCTTTTTTTGGGTAACAGAATTTTGGATCATTATGAAATTTATTTTTCCTCTTCAATCCGGGTCTGTATGACCTTACTAACAGATTGGATGGTAGATAAACATTATGGCAGGCCCCACGTGGGACCCACTGATGTATGTATTGTATTCCACACCGTCCAGATGACTGGACGGTGGGACTCAGCATGGCATATGTGTTTTATCCACACCATCCACACCACTGGACGGTGGAACTCACCATGATGTGTGTGTTTTATCCACACCGTCTACACCACTGGCCGGTGGGACCCACCCACTTGATGTAATTGTTTTATCCACACCATCCATTGTTTGGACGGTGGGGCCCACCATGATGCATGTGTTGTATCCATACCATCCAACCATTTGGCAAGCTCGTCCTACAGCTTGAGAATGAAAACAAGACAAATGTAGGCTCAGGTGGACCACATTATAGAAAGCAGTGGGTTTGAACGTCCACCATTAAACCCTTGGGCTTTAAAGCTTGGACCATTATGTAATTGTTTTTCTCCTAAATCTAGGTCTTTGTGACCTTATGAATAGACTGGATGGGAAATAAACCCTATGATGGGGCCCACTGGAATTTAACCGTAGAAAACATTATCACTACGGTTAGATATGGTATGGTTTAGTTGATCTTTCGATATGATTCATTTTTATACATATATATTGATTTCTAAAATAAGATTTGTTCGGCCCATCTAAATTGGCCCATTCAACTCGGCCCATTCGACTTGGCCCAGTTGATTCGGCCCATTTGATTAGGCCTGATGTGATATATGAGGCCTGTTGTTGAGGCCCATCTGGATGTGATGTATGAGGCCCATTGTTAAGGACACCTTGATATGTATGAGGCTCATGTGATGCGGCCCATTTTATATATATGAGGTCCATGGGTCGAGGCCCAATGGGATGTATATAAGTCCATTGCAATGTGTAATTCCACCATGGTTTATGTAATGACGTTTATGGCGGGTTATGCTTTGGGAGCAATGATGGTTTGACGTCCACATTGTAAGAATAATGTTGGTTAAATGTCTGCATTGTAACTTTCCCTAGGGCCCTTTAATAAGCCCATATAGGTCGATTCCGATTTGTCGAGGCCGATTGTATATGCCGATTCTGATTTGTCAAGGCCGATTGTATAAGCCGATTCCGATTTGTTGAGGCCGATTCCGATTATCGAGGCCGATTCTGATTTGTTGAGGCCGATTGTATAGGCCAATTCTGATTTGTCGAGGTTAATTGTATAGGCTGATTTCGATTGTCGAGGCCGAGTATCAAGGCCGATTCCAATTTGTCGAGGCCGATTATATATGCCGATTCCAATTGTTATGGCCGATTGTATATGCCGATTCCAATTGTTAAGGCCGAGTATCAAGGTCGATTCTGATTTCTCGAGGCTGATTGTATAGGCCAATTCTGATTATCGAGGTCGAGTATCAAGGCCAATTCCGATTTATCGAGGCCGATTATATAGGCCGATTCTAATTTTCAAGGCTAATTCTGATTTGTCAAGGCCAATTGTATAGGCCGATTCCGATTTATCGAGGCCGATTTCGATTTGTCGAGGCTGATTGTATAGACCAATTTCAATTGTCGAGGCTGAATATTAAGGCCGATTCCGATTTGTCGAGGCCAATTGTATAGGCCGATTCTGATTTGTCGAGATCGATTCCGATTGTCGAGGCCGAATATCAAGGCCGATTTCGATTTGTCGAGGCCAATTGTATAGGCTGATTCGGATTTGTCGAGGTCGATTCTAATTGTTGAGGTCGAGTATCAAGGCTGATTCCGATTGTCAAGGTCGATTATATAGGCCGATTCCGATTGTCGAGGTCGAGTATCGAGGCCGATTCCAAGTGTCGATTACAATTGTTGAGGCGGACTTCGATTGTTGAGGCCGATTTCGATTGCCAAGACCGATTGTTAATGTACATGTGACCCGTAATTAAGGCCCATTGTGATATGTATTAGGCCCATGATGCATGGCCCATTTGATGTATTCAAGACTCATGTGTAGGACCCACATGTCATGTATTTGAGGCCCATGGGCAAGGTCCATTGTGATGTATTCGTGGCCTATGGGTAAGGCCCATTGTGATATGTATTAGGCCCATGAATAGGGCCCACCTGTTGTGAATATGTGGCCCTTGAGTAAGGCCCATTATGTTGTATATTAGGCCTTTATGTGAGGTCGTGGGCCCATTGTATGTTTAGCTCTATGTGGGTCATTCCTTGGGGGTAATGTTGGTTAGATGTCCACATTGTCGAGGCCGATTGTTGATGCCTGTTATTGATACCGATTATGAGTATGTGAAAGCATAGCATCATGATACATGCCTATACGCATCATCTGCATGTTTATTGTGAGATGTGATTGACCCTTGCATATGCCATAGTATAGATGGTTTATGAGATTCCCTGATAGGTGGAGTTATCCCACATGAGCGCACGGTATGCGCAGGATTGATTCATGATTGGACTACATAACTCATGTATCTTATATTGTGTGATTGTGATTATTGTACGCCCTAACAACATCAGGGCTGTGACCTCCACAGGCATGTAGTAGATGACTAGATGGGACACCAAAAATATTTGGTTCGAGCATCTGGACACTTTGGATGTCCGTGGGTGAAAGTCCTTAAACCTCCGAAGCCAGGAGATGCCCCAACGTCGAGACCGAGTGGATACACGAGTATCCGAGTGCCGAATACCAGGAGGCTGCGTCTCTCACCATGTCATGGTCGGTTGGGAGGGGGTGTGGCCTTACTCGCTCGAGCATAGGGGGCATAACTAGGCTGAGTTTGACCAGCTCGTGAATGGGTCTGCTATCGACGTGCCAGGTAGATATTGGCTGACTACTGGTTAAGCGGATAGTGAGGTCTCTTCCACTTACATGGTCGCGCGTCAGTGGGCGGCGATTTGCATGTAGAGTATACTAGACCCCGGTGATGATACCAGAGATGAATTGTACTGATATGTGGACTTATTGGGCAGGAATTGCATACTCATTCATTCATTCATTCACTATCCACTCAAGCTAATGGTGCGCAACTATTTGTTACGTGTGCCTTCGCAATGGCCAGGATTTCAATTGGGGCGCTCGACTAACCTGAGATTAGGAGTTTACCACATTGAGTCTGACTATCTAAATTTAGGTATGGGACTGGTTTGGACAAAAGTCCCATGTGATGGACCCCGTAGCCTGGGATACTACGTACTATCATCCCGACTTCACACTCCACCTTGGTCATTTCATTCGCATCGCATATTGCATTACATTTGCAGCATTTAGCATTTTAGGATTTGCTATGTTTTTGCACTTATATGTCCTAGACGGACTCAACAGAATTTACATATTGCATTGTACCCTTGACATCTAATATTTGGCTATTTATGACTCCTCATCTGCATAACTGATCTGTATTGCGTAATCTGATATTAATTGACTCATTAATCTGTCAGTATTTCTTCTTACTCTGATATAGTATGATTCATGATCTTATCAATATTTCCGATATTGTATGATTATGGCATTGTATTGGATACTTGGTACTTATCTTGTACACACTTTCACCACCCTCTAAGCTTTCTATAAGCTTATGCACGATAGATGCATGCAGGTGGTGTTAGGTTGTAGCAGCGTTGAGTTTGGAGCATGCAGCGGACCTCTGGAGCTTTGATTTTCGATATATGTATTTTCCTTTCAGCATTGTATTCAAATATTTATATTAGTGGATATGTGATGATGATGTTGCCTTTGTGATTTAGGTAAACTTATGGTTATGCTTGTTATGAGATAAATGTATGTTGAAAAATCCTCCTTATAGGATCCCAGGATCAGAATCTGGCGTATGTGCACTGGAAGCCGAGAATGGGATACTACGGAGGCTGTCGGCACCGGATTCGGTGATCGAAAATTTTGTTAGCCCGATTTCTGAATCTGGGGCGTGACAGAAGATGGTATCAGAGCATAATTTGGGAATACCTGAAGATAAAATCACATATCTGCTGATAGCTACCCTACACTCTATGATTGTTGAGAACTTAAAATGGTTAGATCCTCCAGTTCGAATAACTTAGAGATTTTCTGATATAACTCCTTGTTGTTGAGATTGTGAGGCTGCATAGTATTTCAGTTTCGATCATTTTCGAATCCAGGTTCCGAGGTTCAGTTGGATCATCATTGTGCTGATGAGGTGTCTTGAGAGCAAGAAGCTGAGATTCGTGGGCGTTATCCCCACCCCTTAGGTATTTGATTATGTTGGTATGAAGTGTTCTGATAGGATTTCCCTCCCTTGGTGAGCTCTTTATTGGTTGTATTTTGATTTAAATTTCGAGGATGAAATTTTTATTAGGTGGGGAGAGTTCTAAGACCCGTATCCTATCCCATACCGTTCTTTAGGCTTCCGCGGTCCTCCTGGTTGAATTTCAGTGACCCGCGATCTGTTATCGGCATTTGCACGCGATCCTGAGTTACGTCTCATATATTAGAGTCGGCTCGACTCGTAACTTGTACCCTTGCGACCGCACCGTCACTGTAGTTCCGACACCGCGTATTACGCACCGATGCGATACTCGGGCCAAGAGATGTGGGCCAACGTTCAGTTCGAGAAAATGCTACGTATTTATGAAATTCTAAGAGAATCTCTACAATTTGTCAAATCAATCAAGTACATGTCACATCACCCAAAAGCAACCCAAAGTCAACTCTCTCCTCTCTCTCTCCACCTATCCCTTTTCAAGTACACCCATCACTCACCCCATCACTCACCATCCCTCTCTCCCATCACTTCTCTCCCATCATATCTCCCTCTCTCATTCTCTCTCTCTCTCATTCTCCAAGCAACTCCAAAGTCTAAGCAAGCTTCCCATGGGAGAGCTAGTGTGGCCCACCTTCCTACCTCCCATCTCCACCATCCAAGCTTCATCTCAACCCTTAAAACGTGTTCCATTAGAGCTTTAGCATGCATTGGCGGAAGAAGAAAGAAGAGATCAAAGGTGGGTGTTTCATAGACATACATTTCATATTTTTATGATGGGTCAAGTGGGGCCTACTGATTGATGGTATGGATCTTACTTTGGACCCTAGATGTGGCCGATGGCCCACTATGATTCTCATGATCATTCCATGATGGGGACAATTTTCATGGACCTTATCATGATGTTTACTTTCTAGATTTAAAGAGATTATCTAGACCTTTCATTTTGGAGGAGAGGTAATCTCCACTGTTGATTTTTGATCGGTGGGCCCACATGTAATGGGACCCACTTGATTTATGTTGTGATGTATGGAAGGGAGGGCCCAGAGTAGCGGGGTCCCTCCATCACTCGCGTGCCTCTCTCTCTCTCTCTCTCTCTCCCCCTCTCTTTTTCATTTTTTTCTTATGTGATGATGTGGTCGTGTGGCCCACCCGGATGTACGCCACTTGATGTATGTCTTATCCACACCATCCGTGCATTTTGTGGCTCACCTGAGCAAGGCCCACCTTATATATGTGTTGCGCCCAAACCGTCCAACGTCCAGGGACGCTGGACATGCAATGAAAACAAAAATATCAGTTTTATTCTAAACGTTATGGTGGGCTATTTGTGTAGGTCCCACCTTGATGCATGGCTTTAATCCACGCCATCCATCCTATTTCCCAAATCATTTTAGGCATTGAGTCGAAAAATGAAGCCAATCTGATTTTCTGGCGGGCCATAGCATCGAAAATAGTAGTTCTTACTGTTGAAATCCACCTTGATGTTTCTACCCGCCAAAACACATCGCATATTGGGCTTGTTTGGTCTGTCTTGAGTCTTAGAATCCAGTGGTTGGGTTGGATTCCCCTGATGCCGGCCCCGCCTAAGAAAAACCACACACAAACCCAAAAAAATAAAAAAATAAAAAATTACTATTATGCAGTAGGCGCTGTTGCTGACATCCTGCAGTAGCGTCCTGCTGTTGTTGCGTACGTGAATGGGCAAGGACGTGGGTCCCTACCGTGGGCCCCACCGTGATGTGTGTTGACATCAACACCATGCATTTGGTAGGCCTCCTTCTGGGACCGTGGGCCACCCCAAAATCAGCCGTATGTGGTGCTCAGGTGGCCCACATCAGAGGGAACAGTGTGATTGAACGTTTGCCATTGAAACCTTTTTTTGGGTAACAGAAGTTTTGGATCATTATGAAATTTGTTTTTCCTCTTCAATTCGGGTCTGTATGACCTTACCAACAGATTGGATGGTAGATAAACATTATGGCGGGCCCCACGCGGGACCCACTGATGTATGTATTGTATTCCACACCGTCCAGATGACTAGCTGGTGGGACTCACCATGGTGTATGTGTTTTATCCACACCGTCCACACCACTGGACGGTGGAACTCACCATGATGTGTTTGCTTTATCCACACCGTCTACACCACTGGCCGGTGGGACCCACCCACTTGATGTAATTGTTTTATCCACACCATCCACTATTTTGATGGTGGGGCCCACCATGATGCATGTGTTGTAACCATACCATCCAACCATTTGGCAAGCTCGTCCTACAGCTTGAGAATAAAAATAAGACACAACTAGGCTCAGGTGGACCACATTATAGAAAGCAGTGGGTTTGAACGTCCACCATTAAACCCTTGGGCTTCAAAGCTTAGACCATTATGATAATTGTTTTTTCCTTAAATCCAGGTTTTTGTGACCTTATGAATAGACTGGATGGGAAATAAACCCTATGATGGGGCCCACTGGAATTAAACCGTAGAAAACATTATCACTACGGTTAGATATGGTATGGTCCAGTTGATCTTTCAATATGATTCATTTTTATACATATATATTGATTTCTAAAATAAGATTGTGTTCGGCCCATCTAAATTGGCCCATTCAACTTGGCCCAGTTGATTCGGCCCATTGTTTCAGCCGATTTGATTAGGCCCGATGTGATATATGAGGCCCATTGTTGAGGCCCACCTAGATGTGATGTATGAGGCCCATTGTTGAGGACACCTTGATATGTATGAGGCCCATGTGATGCGGCCCATTTGATATATATGAGGTCCATGGGTTGAGGCCCAACGGGATGTATATAAGGTCCATTGTAATGTGTAATTCCACCATGGTTTATGTAATGATGTTTATGGCGGGCTATGCCTTGGGAGCAATGATGGTTTGACATTCACATTGTAAAAATAATGTTGGTTAAATGTCCGCATTGTAATTTTCCCTAGTGCCCTTTGATAGGCCCATATAGGCCGATTTCGATTTGTCGAGGTCGATTGTATAGGTCGATTCCAATTTGTCGAGGCCGATTCCGATTTGTTGAGGTTGATTGTATAGGCCGATTCCGATTGTCAAGGCCAAGTATCAAAGCTGATTTCGATTTGTCGAGGCTGATTGTATAGGCCGATTCCGATTGTCGAGGCCAAGTATCAAGGCCGATTCCGATTTGTCGAGGCCGATTGTATAGGCCGATTCTGATTTGTCGAGGCCGATTGTATAGGCCGATTTTGATTGTCGAGGCCAAGTATAAAGGCCGATTCCGATTTGTCGAGGTCGTTGTATAAGCCGATTCCGATTTGTCGAGGCCGAGTATCGAGGTCGATTCCGATTGTTGAGGCTGATTTCGATTGTCGAGACCGAGTATCGAGGCCGATTCCGAGTGTCGATTCCGATTGTTGAGGCCGACTTCGATTGTCGAGGCCGATTTCAATTGCCAAGATCGATTGTCGATGTACATGCGACCCGTAGTTGAGGCCCATTGTGATATGTATTAGGCCCATGATGCATGGCCCATTTAATGTATTTAAGACCCATATGTAGGCCCACATGTCAAGTATTTGAGGCTCATGGGCAAGGCCCATTGTGATATGTATTAGGCCCATGAACAGGGCCCACCTGTTGTGTATATGTGGCCCTTAAGTAAGGCCCATTATGTTGTATGTTAGGCCTTTATGTGAGGCCATGTGCCCATTGTATGTTTGGCTCTATATGGGTCATTCCTTGGGGGTAATGTTGGTTAGATGTCCACATTGTTGAGGCCGATTGTTGATGCCGGTTATTGATACCGATTTTGAGTATGTGATAGCATAACATCATGATACATGCCCATATGCATCATCTGCATGTTTATTGTGAAATGTGATTAACCCTTGCATATGCCATAGTACAGATGGTTTATGAGACTCCCTGATAGGTGGAGTTATCCTACATGAGCGTACGGTATGCGCATGACTGATGCATGATTGGACTACATGACATATGCATCTTGCATTGTGTAATTGTGATTACTGTACGCCCTTGCAACATCAGGGCTGTGACCTCCACAGGTATGTCGTGGATGACCAGATGGGATATCGAAAATGTTTGGTTCGAGCATCTGGGTACTTTGGATGTCCTCGGGTGAAAGTCCTTAAACCTTCAAGGCCAGGAGATACCCCAACGTCGAGATCGAGTGGATACACGAGCGCTCGAGTGTCGAATACCAGGAGGTCGCGTCTCTCACTGTGTCGTGGTCGGTTGGGAGGGGGTGTGGCCTTACTTGCCCGAGCGTAGGGGGCATAGCTAGACTGAGTTTAACCAGCTCATGAATGGGTCCGCTATCGACGTGCTGGGTAGATATTGGCTGACTACTGGTCAGGCGGATAGTGAGGTCTCTTCCACTTGCATGGTCACCCGTCAGTGGGTGGCGATTTGCATGTAGAGTGTACTAGACCCTGGTGATGATCCCATAGATGAACAATACTAATATGTGGACTTATTGGGCAGGAGTTGTATACTCATTCATTCATTCATTATCCACTCGGGCTGATGGTACATAATTATTTGTTACGTGTGCCTTCACAATGGCCAGGATTTCGGTTAGGGCGCGCGACTAACCTGAGATCAGGAGTTTACCACATTGAGTCTGACTATCCAAATTTAGGTATGAGACTGGTTTGGATAGAAGTCCCTTGTGATGGACCCCGTAGCCTGCGATACTACGTACATTCATCCCGACTTCATACTCCAGCTTGGTCATTTCATTCGCATCGCATATTGCATTATTTTCGCAACATTTAACATTTTGGGATTTGTTATGTTTCTGCACTTATATGGCCTAGACAGACTCAGCAGAATTTACATATTGCATTGTACCCTCGACATTTAATATTTGGCTCTTTATGACTCCTCATCTGCATAACTGATCTACATTGCATAATCTGATATTGATTGACTCATGAATCTGTCAGTATTTCCGCTTACTCTGATATAGTATGATTCATGATCTTATCAGTATTTTCGATATTGTATGATTATGGCATTGTATTGGATACTTGGAACTTATCTTGTGCACACACTTTCACTAGCTTCTAAGCTTTTTATAAGCTTATGCACGACAGATGTGTGCAGGTGGCGTTAGGTTGCAGCAGCGTTGAGTTTGGAGCATGCAACGGACCTCTGGAGCTTTGATTTTCGATATATGTATTTCCCTTTCAGCATTGTATTCAAATATTTATATTAGTGGATATGTGATGATGATGTTGCCGTTGTGATTTGGGTAAACTTATGGTTATGCTTCTTATGAGATAAATGTACATTGCAAAATCTTCCTTGTAGGATCCCAGGATTGGAATCTGGCGTATGTGCCCTGGAAGCCGAGAATGGGATACTATAGAGGCTGTTGGCACTGGATTTGGTGATTGAAAATTTTGTGAGCCCAGTTTCCAAGTCTAGGGCGTGACACAGATTATGCATTAGCTCCAAGCACTCGATGTGCACGAGGGGAGAAACTCTATCCTTCTATCATATCAATCCTATGACCACACACAAATGCAATCCAATCACGCAAATGATGCATATGGGTCATGAGGGTGTGTCGTATGGCAATGAAGACTTGGAACATACTCTTCCTTCTCAAGGAGAGAAAACAAGCCTAGGTACTTAGACAATTTACTATGGGATCATCCTCTAGTGGGGGCCTAAACTTTGGGGTAGCTCACGAGCTAGGAAGGGCTATATAAATGCCCAAGGGAAGAAACAGTCCTAACAAGGGTCCAGGTGGGCCTTTAACTACCTATATCCACCCTATGGGCCTACCTTAGGGCCACCAAGGAGGACATCCAACCTCAACTGGGTCCCAAAAGGTAGCCCACTATTACTCGAGCGAATCAAGGCCTAAGGCCTTAAACAATCCAAGAGCCTAGTGGGCAATACACATGGCCCGATACATAGGCAATGTGGTGGGCCCTCAAGCGAGGTTTGGTCCCAACTATAAAAGTCACAATCTCACATATTGTGATGGGCCTAAGGGGCAGCCCGATAACCCAACCTTATGAGTAACTTCTTATGTTTAAAGTAAGTGAATTGGGCCTTACATCTTGGCCCAAGCATGTGGCTAATTTAGTGGGTAACCAAGGGCCCAACTACTTGTGTATTTTGGCCCATAAGCCCATCATAATACCATGGTACGTATAGGCCTAGAGGTCTAATGGGGCCTAACTTAGAAGGTCCAAGATTAGTGGGCCTACCAAGGCCAATCAACACATTGCATATAGGTCCAAATAAAGTTCAATGGAGGTGGGCCTCCAAGCATACATAAATGAGGCCCAAGGACATCATAGAAGAAGGCAATCTCAAGTGCATAATCCACCCTTAATCTGGTGGGCCGTGCTGCCCCAAAACAAACCGGGGCAGCCAGTTTGGGCCTTTTGCTAAAATTTCAGCCCACCCATATTCCGGGCCTGTTGGGGCCCAACAAGAATCATAAAGGGGTAAGTATAAGTCTCCTGGTGGCCCACATATGCCTCTATGGGTCCCACCAGATGAAGGGACTGATTTAAATACATAAAATAGGTGGACCATGTTGCTGGACTGAAAGTCCAATAGTGGTCCAATGGGCCTGTACGTCCCAAGGGTAAGCAGTCCTATGTGCCTAGGTAATTGGCTCAAAACTCATCCAAATGGGTCTCAAATGGATACTATTGAAGGGAAAAATGATCATGCCCCCTATGGACCCCACTTTGATGAATGGTGGGACACAAAATACATTAAGTTGGGCCCACAAGGTGGCCTGGACGGCCAGCCAAGGCTGGACGCCCCGGCCTGGCGTCCTAGCCTGGTGGGCCACTCCAGGCCGCACCACGGATGGTACAGGGACCTGATGGCCCTAAAAATTTGCAGGATGGTCCTTCCATGGGTGGGCCACACCTTTACAAAATTTTTCAATTTTTAGATGATCAGAAGTATTTTAATTTAATTTAGAAATACAATTTGTCCAGAAATTCTGCTAAGTTCAGAATTCTAGATAGACCATGATTGAGCACCCAATGGGGTGAGCCCAGGGTGTCTAAAAATTGGGGAAATTAGATTTCAACCTTCCCATATATATGTAATACAAGGTAGGGTCCACCAAGGTGGCGCACCTAATCAGAAACTATTTTAAAATTTTGAGTTTCCAAATTGCAATCTTGTTAGAATTAAAGCAGAAAATCCAGCAAGGTACCCATATTGGCCCACCCTTTTGGGGACCCAAATGAGGTCAGTTGAGGTTGGAATTTGGTATGCTTATAGGTGGAATATGTACCTTCAAAAATCATATTCCACTTGGTAAAAAATTCCCCACCAAAAGCCCCAAATCCTAGCCTCAAGTTGGCCAAAAAATCTGTCCAGACAGATTAGGACAACAACAAGTAATTGAAGGAAATAAAATATAAATATCATTTGCCATGGGATTTAACCCCAGGAATTTATGTTGTGGACCACCTTAGTGGGCCCCATAAATGTCCAAACCTTCCCCATCATCAAATACCCTTTGCATGTGCCCCATTAAGATGAATTTTAGGGCCACATGTTAAAGGATGGACCGCTATGGGCGTCCAAGCTTCGTGGATGGTCTGGATTTTTGTTAACCCACAAGGTGGGCCACACATGCAAGAATAGAATTCTATCATAAAGGAAAAATGAAGAATCGGCCACAAGAGGAGGGCTCCACCACATTGAGGCCCTCCCCTTCATCAATCACACCATACATTCCATTTGTTCATATGTTACAACAAAGATCCACCAATTGCATGTCCTAGATTCAAGATCAATGGTTGGAATGTCATCCCAACCATGATTCTAAGGTCTAGATGACCTATCATGTGATGAAATACAAATAATCCTCCATGATGGAGCCCATAGAGGGGAAAACCCTGTGCATAGGCATGCATGCACCAAAGAGGTCATTTGGCCACAACTAAGGGATGGTGTAGGATCTCTACCATTGATTGGTGGGTCCTACACTTCCCATATGAAAGAAAAGAGATCTAAGATTGTAAACATGAAAGTTCTAAATCCTAGGAACACACCCACCTTAGATTGCTCCAATCTTGACCTCCTTGCTCTTAGTGCACCAAGGGTGATGGATCAAGGGATGAGATAGGATTTGGAAGGTTAGAATTTTAGGAAAAGAGGGGGATTGAGGCTGGGATGGGGTGGACGTCCCGCCCCTCTATTGCTTGGAAGAAGAAAATGAGAGGGAGAAAAGAGAGAGGAGTAGAGAGAATGAGAGAGAAATCTCTTTTAAGTTAGGTAATGATTGCTTTCTTACCTTGGTTAGAGAGGGGAGATGATTGTAAGTAGGGAGTTACAACCAAAGTTGTAGGTTTAGTAGGTTAGTAGGCTTGTGGGTGGTGTTTAAGGGTAGGTGGTGTGTGAGATGGAACTCTAGGTAGTGTGTGTGGTGTTTGTTGGAAATTGTACCAAAAAGGGAGTGGGCCACCTTGAAAAATGTGTTCTCCTCACTAGGTGGGCCACATGATCATGATCAAGGGTTAGAATTGAATTGCTTACATCTTATAATCTACATGCCGGATGGATGCACAAGACGTGGCATCGGAACCGTAACGACGATGTGAACAAGACGACATAGGTTTTGGCTTAATCCAAGTAGGGTCTACGTGACCAGACTTAAGGATGACCACAAACACTATCCGATAGTCGCGGGACCCCAGGATTTGACCGGTAGGACCGTGGGACCAAGATGAACGAAATACATGCTCACACACATGCGTACATGCGAACTCGCATCGGGTATCACAGTGAAGCCTACAGGTTTATAATTTTAAAAACTAAGGATAATATTCTAGATCCTAATACAATTATAGAAGCTAGGGATGTAAATTTTTTTGAGAATGTATTCCCTATGAAATCTAAGTCTATAGGAATAGAGGAAGTTAATGGATCAGATATCGCATCTACTACTAAAAGTGCTTATGAGAAAGTAGTAGAAGAGATACAAATAAGAAAAAAAATACTAGAGTTAAAAGAGAAACAAACCTAGGAGATGGTTTTTTCACCTTCTTAGTAGAAGATGATCCTACAACTTATATAGAAGCGATTAACTCTCCAAATACAACCTTTTGGAAGGAAGCAATAAATGATGAGTTGGAATCTATTATATCTGAAAATACTTGGAAACTTGTAGACTTACCACATGCAAACAAACCAATTGGCTGTAAATGGGTGTTTAGAAATAAACTAAAACCAGATGGGACTATTGATAAGTTTAAGACTAGGTTAGTAGCAAAAGACTTTTAACAAAAAGAAGGAATAAATTATTTTGATACCTATTTCCCTGTAATTACGATTATAACTATTAGGGTCTTAATAAAGATAACTTCCATATATAAACTGGTGGTACACCAGATGGATGTTAAGACGGCTTTCCTAAATGAAGACTTAGAAGAAGAAATATATATGGAGCAACCTGGGGGTTATAAGATATCAAGTAAAGAAAATATAGTGTGTAGACTAATTAAATCATTATATGGTCTAAAACAGGCTTCTAAACAATGACATGAAAATTTTGATGGTGTTTTGAAATCAAATGGTTATTATGTAAATGATGTAGATAAATGTGTATATAGTAAAATTTTTGAAAATGATTGTGTTATTATCCGCCTTTATGTTGATGACAAGTTTATTTTTGAAACTAATATTAAATTAGTTAATGCAACTAAGAAATTCTTGTTATCTAAATTTGACATGAAAGACTTAAGAGAGGCTAGTGTAATTTTGGGTATTGAAGTAATCAAGAAAGATGGTAGTCTTGTATTATCACAATCCCATTATATTGAAAAACCACTGAGAATGTTTGACCCTTTTGGTTGTTTACCTATCAGTATACCTTATGATTACAGTGTAACTCTTATGAAGAATACATGTAGTAGTATGTCTCATTGAAATATTCCAGAATAATTGGTAGTCTCATGTATCTAACAAACTGTATTAGACCAGATATAGCTTTTGTAATAGGAAGACTAAGTAGATATACACATAGCCCAGGAAAAAAGCATTGGAATGCCTTGTCTAGGATTTTGAGATACCTAAAAGGCAGTATGGCCTATAGTTTATATTATAATGGTTATTCTACTATATTAGAAGGATACAATGATGCTAACTAGATCACTGATTCAGATGAGACAAAATCCACTAGCAGATATGTTTTCACTTTGGGTGGAGGAACAGTCTCTTGGAAGTCTACCAAGCAGACGTGTATCGCTTGATTAACTATAGAATCTAAGTTTATTTTCTTAGAAAAGGCTGGATTAGAAGTCGAGTGTCTTAGAAATCTCTTAGCTGATGTACCATTGTGGTCAAAGCCTGTATCAGCCGTATTTATTCATTGTGATTGTCAAGCAGCTGTAGCAAAAGCAAAGAGTAAAATATATAATCGAAAGAGCAGACATATTAGACCCAGATACAACATAGTGAAACACATATTGTATGATAGAGTCATATCTATTAACTTGTGAAGCCAAAA
Organism: Magnolia sinica; assembly: GCF_029962835.1. Taxonomy (NCBI): domain Eukaryota; kingdom Viridiplantae; phylum Streptophyta; class Magnoliopsida; order Magnoliales; family Magnoliaceae; genus Magnolia; species Magnolia sinica. The sequence goes on along the minus strand of NC_080585.1, from coordinate 58,889,039 downwards.
AAGAATCTAGGAGATCCTCTAACCAAATGACTCTCTAAAAGATTAGTCAATGATACATTGAAGGGAATTGGACTAAACCTAATATATGAGCTGCCAGTGTCGGCAACCCAACCTATACAAGTGGAGATCCCATGAGATAGGTTCAATATGTAAATAACAAGACACGAAGTAGATGATTACATTGAGATATATGAGCCGCTTCTATGGTGTAGCAGTGCGAGCGACAATGTAGAAAGATGAGTTTTTTATAACTCTTAATAAATCTATAGTCATATATTTGGTGGTGTATACTGTTACTGCATACACTTGATGGAATTCACCTATATGAGTATGGAGGTGGAGGCCGCTTCCTATGAGAATCTAGGCGAATTCTCTAGAGCACTTATGAAATCTATGTAATGGTGTATGGCCGAAAAGCACCAACCGCATAATCACTTGCAGAGGAAGAGTTATGTGAGTGACATGTACTTGTGATTTACACTAAAAAGATTCAGGTTCAAGACTATGGTGTCACCTGATTCCTTTAGACTTGTTTTGCTTACTCTAATGTTGGTTCAAGTCTATGGTGACACTGATACCATTGCACAATTATTACGCTTTAACCTAAAAGACTTTTTATTTTAAAACATGTAGGGGATTGTTGTATTTTGTTTCAAAATTTATTTTAAAATTAGAATTTCAAATATTTTGTTTTCCCTTCTCATTTGAAATTTCTGATGTTTTTGAGTTGTGGGTTTTGTCCCACATCGAATTTACCCAAGAAAATCTTCTTGTATATAAGATAGGCTTTTTGCCTTGTAAATTTAAATTTGGTCCTTGAGGGGGGGGGGGGGGGGCGCTGAGTTAAGCCGAGCCTTGCCATGTCGAGCTTAACCGAGTCTGAGTCTGAGTCCGTGTCCATATGCGCATACGGGTGCATGATGCAATGGGATGGGCTGGGCGCCGGTGCGGGTGCAGGTGTACCCATGTGTGTGTGTGTGTATGGGTACTTGCAAGACTTTATTAATCCGAGAGTATACTTGCACTTGCACCTTTTTATTTTAAACCAGAGAGATGTGACTGTTCAGTTGGTCGCACCTGTTGGGTTTAAACCCAACGGACCAAACCTTTTCAAAAGGGTGCTTAATGCATCACTTCGGAGTCTATATATGGACTTCTGTTTCAATTTCTAAATTATGAAAAATTCCTTTCTCCTCTTATAAAACTCTATTTGTTCTAGTTTATAAGTTTTGTTGGCTAAGTTCGTCGTTGAGTTAAATCAGTACTTTCGGGTTAAAATGCAAGTGGTTCGAGCCCACGTACAGTGAGTGCACCGCTAGGACCGGGTCATAGTTGTTGTATCCTGAAGGTCAATTGCTCTGGAAACCTGTTGCACTTGGGACGCTGTCTAAGGGGAGCAAATTCGATTTCAGGTCGAGTGACTCACGTCACGGCTCAACTCAATTTAATAAGTCTTCTTTCTTAATTTTTATTTTCTTTTTTGGTTCTCGATTTTAATAGTCTATTTGATTCAACCAAATATTCCAACAGCTCTACCTATGGAAATCCTAAAATGGAAGGTTGGGATCTACGGATCCTACCTCATAAAGATTGCCAAGCTGGCAGCAAATGATTCCCATTCTCAGAACAACGGCCGCACATGACTCCTCTTGTGCCCAAGATTGTGCGCATGCACGAGTGTAAATGCGTGTAAAAGTTATGGGTTTTGGTTGAAATTAAGTGCTTGGCACGATGAATGACTCAGATTTCACGAATGGGTCCTAATGGTGGGCCACGATTAAAAAAATATGGGCATTGTCCATCTGTATATCCGCTCACATAATAGATGTTTTTGATCGACACTATGCACCTTCTCGTGTGCCCTAGTGTGTGAAAATTATGAGGTTTTAGTCAGAATCTCATGCTCCATGGTGGACGGTTTGGATCATTCACATGGATGATCATCGTGGGCCATAGTCAGTGAGAATGAAATGTGTCCATTTAAATAAGGTTTGGGCGGGAAATCGATCAAAGAGAGGAAATTCCTCTTTTTCGAGTGTTTATTGGGTTAGCCTTATTTGATTGGAATGATGGGTTTGGTGGTTAACATGTGTACACATGTTGATGTGCACTAAGGTGTATAGGTGGGCTCCACAGTGATGTTCAGAGAAATCTTCCCCAATCATTAGGTTTTAATATCCTAAATATGCCATCATTCCAACTATGAGTTAGATCTATGGCTCAAGTGGGTTACACCAAGTTATCTTGGTTTAATTTATTGATACCGCCAATCTGACGGTCAAATCAATTTAAAACCTAATCATTAGTGACTCCTAGGATTCCTTGCCTAATCTAGAGGAAACTTAATGGTTTCTTCTATAACCATGTATTCAAAATACTTGATTAAGGGACAAATTGTTAGATTTAAAATGTTGTGGGCCCAAAGAACAGTGGTTCTTATTAATCATAAGCTGAATTTATAAATGTATGGTTCATTCGGTTAACCAGATATTGTGTACAATTTTATCAAGATGAGCTGTCCATAAATTGGTGTTCTGAAGTTCGATGTCGTGTATGTTAATGTGATGGCCCCCTTTGAGAATCAACGGTTGAAATGGGAGGATTGTGAATCAGTTGATGGGGAATAATGCAAGTTAGGCATGTACCTTCACAGAAATATGTTAATTTAGATTATAATGGTAACACCCAAGTATTGAAAAGTACGGGGTGTTACAAGTGAGTTAGATGCAAGGCGAGTCAACCAAGTGTCCTGCATATCCATGACTATTTTCTCCTCAAGGGAAACTAATTATGCATTCCACGAAGTTCACTACAAGAGCACGTCATTCAAGAGTTATATGGCGATGGCCTCGATGATCACTTAGGGGGAGATAAGATGATGACCCTTTTGGAGGAACAATACTTCTAGCTACATTTGAAGAGGGATGTCGGGAAAGCGGTGTAGATGTGCTATACATGTCAAACATATAAGGGGCAGTCACAGAACACAGGCCTTTACACCCCTTTACATGTACTTGATGGCCCTTAAGAGGATTTGTCCATGGATTTCGTGCTAGGTCTTCCGCGGACCCAATGATGTATGGATTTAGAATTTATGTTGGTTGACAGGTTCTCCAAGATGGCCCACTTCATCCCGTGCAAGAAGACTCTCGATGTGACCCATGTGGCTAATCTATTCTTCAAAGAGGTCGTGCGACTACATGGTGTCCCCAAGACTATTACCTTATATCACAATACCAAGTTCCTTAGACACTTTTGGATGACTTTGTGGCGACAATTTGACACCACATTGCAGTTTAGAAGTGCTTACCATCTCTAAACGGATGGACAAACAAAAGTGGAGAATCGTACACTTGGAAACCTCATACGTTGTATCTTTGGTGATAATCTAAGCAGTGTGTAATGACACGAAAAATTTTGTGCCAAGACCCGAGTACTACCTCTATTTTCCTTAGAAGCTATTTGTGGGGTAATTAGCGCTAAACTCGATTGCTTGTGAAATTAGCATCAATCACTTTAAATTTGATCTGCATGACTCAAAACTTGTAGAATCGTTAGCGCTATGTTACTCTGAAATATGGGATTCAACGCTAAATCCAGTTACTCTTGGGAATTTTTAGAAGCTTTGGATCGGACCTGGACCGAGCATCGAAAGTCCGATAGCGATGATCTTAGACAGTTATGGTCACCATGTTGGACTTGGCCATCACCTCAAAAATCAAGTCCAGATGATGTCTTGGGTCGATTTGCTTTAGTCCGGATTGAAGAGTGTGAGAACGGTGAGAAATTAAATGTGATTTTATGAAATCTGAGTCGTGTCGCTTGCGCGACGATTTTAAGCAATCTGACCGTTGGATTCTGACCCAATTTCACCCTCGGATCAGGGAAGATGGCCCAGGCATGTCATAGTGCTTGTGGACCTGATCGAGTTTCAGTGACCGTTGAATTGAGTGTGGTCCGCTACGGCTGATCTGTAAATTCGATCGGTACGAAAACTCAGTCTAACCTAGATCCATGGTCAGTGAGCTTAAGTCCGACCGCACGTGAAAAAAGGACCCCCAGAAGTGTTACGTTAGATCGAGAGAGGCCTGATTTGGTTATAACCTAAGTATACCTTGGCCCTGGGGTTATTTTCATCAATGTTAGGCCTATTAAAGACCTTAAAACCATCACTCTCTTTTCCATACGAATTTCCTAACCCTAGCTAAGAAAGAGAGGGGAAAAGAGAGAGAAAGTGAGAGTGAAGTTGGTGAATCATTGGAGATTCTTTCCTATTACTCTACATCCTTAAACCATCGCTTTTGAATCGTTATTCCGGAGATTCTAAGTTCCTTCTTGGGTAAGTTAATCTAACCCTAATCTGTTTTAGAGCTTAGAATAGTTTATGTGTTGTTGTAGCTCATTTCTATTCTTGCCATAGGTTATCTTGTCGCCGTTGACGAAGACATATCGTCTGAATCAGTTCGGTGCGCTATTTCTGGTTTAAGGTGCGGACTATATTCATATAGGCTATGGTTTTCAAGGCTTTCAATGCCAGCTAATGGTTTATTCTTGTCATGGATAAAATTTTACATGCCAAATGCTATGTTTATTATGTGTTCCTGATATGTATATGTTATATTGAGATTTGTGTATTCTATGTATATGTAGAAAGTACCGTATACGTATAAAATATGAACATGTACTTGCCATGATTATCTGTCGTGTACTTGTGCTAATTGTATGTGTGTCAACTCCTTGGCAAAAGGAATTGTCCAAATGTGTGTATTCCAACATACGTCATGTATGTTGACCTATGTAGTCTAAGTGTTTGTAGAAATGTCTGAATGGTCAAAAGGGTAATATATTAACCTAATTGCGGGCGTTAAGAAGCGATTCTCAACTCTCTTCTTGGTGTGTATGATTTCCTACATGCAAGTCACATTCTTTGTTGTTTAACTTCAAGCATTACTTATGGGTAAATCCATGTTGAGTTGATATTCTGCAAATGCTCACATACTATATGATTTGAATTATTGTTCCATTACTGTTCTAAATTCTATATTTATATCTGTTGTAGTGGAATGTGTTTGGGACTATGAAATAGTCAAGGAAATCGGTAATCGGCCTTGAGTTCGTGGCTGAGGTTGCTTTCGCCACAAAGGACTTGATTTGACGAACCCGAGTTGTATTAGAGTTGTTGGCAGTGGTTTGGCCACACGGAGTGTTTGCGCACTCTATGTCGTTCAACCCAACGTGCGCTCGTGTTAGTCGAGTTCGTTAAGTAACCCGATTGTCCGATGTATGTTCACCATGTATGGACGCTATTGTTTGAATCTAGGGTACCAAACTTACCGATGAAATCCTATTAACCATGGTACCTTAATCCGCTAAGACTCAAGAGCCGGACATGGTGGTATGTGACACCGTGGTCGAACTGTTGGCCTACGCGGGGTGATGAGCCTCCCCGTAGTGACCAGTGAGCAACCAAACTCGTGAGCCGATTATGGTGGTATGGGACACTATATTCGTGCTATCGGCCTACATTGATTGGTGACGAGCCCTTTGTCGTAACCTCGAGCATACCCTGACACTACATTAAGGCAACGAGCCTTAGAGTAGTAACGAAGGTATGATAGGCGTGCATTGATTAGTGACGAGCCCTTTGCAGCGACTTAAAATCATATGATCGTATGAGATTACCTAGGACTGACGACCCTATAATGGATCACTGTTTGGAAATTGATATGGGGAAGGTACCTTAGCTTCCTAATCCTGCTGTATGAAAAGGACTAATAACAACTTAGTAATCATGTTCATGCACCGCATTGCATATGTTTGGAAGAGGTGGAGCACTTGAGGTGATGTCATACGTAACGTAAGATGAAGACGCTGAGGGTGTACAGGCGAGGGCACGCATCATTTTACATACACCCTTGCACTAACAAGAGTAATTAGGACATGTTTGATTGTTCTGCTTTATTATTACTGCTTGATTGAATTGATAACATGTTAACCTTTGCTTTATTGTTTCACTGAGTTGATCACTCACTCCCACGTTCTGGGACGGTGCTTAAACACCAAACCAGACTCTGTCTTAGATGCAGATATTGATGCGACCCCTGAGGCAGAGCAGGAGTTCGAGGATGATGAGGCTGCATTTTCTTTCATGCAGTTTTCAGGCGGGTTCTTGTGAGCCATGTCCTGATGCGCTGGAATTCTAGATTTTCTTTTGAGAATACATAATGTCATTTAATGCTTGTATTTTTGATAGCAACACTTGTAATATGACCTGGTATGTATACGTATTTCAGGGACTTGCACATGTACACTTATGTTTCTTTAAGTCTTCCGCTTGCGTCTTTCACTTATCCCTGAATTATGTTTGCAGTTGGCATAATCTATTCCATGTTTTATGTACTCTTACAGACAACATATATCCATCATTAAATATGTTGCATAAGTGATGTTTTGAAACTCGAGAGCTGAGTTATGCTCGACCCCCGAATTTTAGGGCGTTACAAGTTAGTATCAGAGCATAAATTAGATTAAACCGGACCTGGGTTATGGTCACACATCGCACGTTGTCGCCACCTTAGTGTATTTGGGTGCGAGTTTATCGTAGAATTTGTGTGTGTCCCGTTGCTTCTATCGGCAAAAGTTTACTGAAAACGATCACCGAGATCGAGTCTGTCCCCACTCCTGATCACACACAGCGAACCAAAATCTCTTCTAGACCATCTATTAATGAGTTTAGATGGTTTATCTTCCCATCTTAACCCTTTAAATGCCAGTAAACCTCTATTTGTATTAGATTTTAACCCGAGTGGCCCGATAGGCGTCAAATCGGACAAAAGGGGCCAATCGGGGCATTTTCAGGGGGACCCACCTCATTTTCAAGCTTAGGGGCCAGGAGGACCTCGCCCAAAAGGCGAGTCATCGCCGGATGGTCCAGAGACCGGCGATGACCTCATCGGTTCGGCGAGCCCTCACCGCCGGGCGAGCGGGCTCAGGCCGATGCATGTGGGGCCTAGTGTGGCCCACTCCTCCATGGTTGCTCAGTTTTAAACCCTCCTAAACCCTACTTCCTTCACAAAATACCCTCCCAAGCTCTCATTTTCTTCAAGTTTCTCTCAAAACTCCACCAAATCTCTCCCCAATCTCCTTCTTCTTCCATTTTTCGTGCACACCCAACCTACCCATCTCAAAACCTTACCCGCATTGCTGATTTTACTCTCTTTTCTTCTCATTTGAGCTCTCAAATCCTTCTTTGGGATCTCAAGTGTGTGGAAGCTTCACCATTCTTCCTATTTCTCCCTTTCTCTCATTTTCCATGGCCCTCTTTGAGTTTATCACGACCATATTTTTCATCTCTACCATTCTTTCTTTGATGGGGAAGAAGAGAGCGCCCGTGGATGAAGCCGGGCCTAGCCGCCCAATTCGTGCACGGAGGCCGAAAGGTGCGACCGCGAGCACGACCGACGCCCGTGAGTTTTAGACCAAGCGGGACCTTGATCCTCAAGCTCCTATTGGAAGAACCTTGTTGGCGGAGCTATCTCATGGAGTCTATGAAGGCCGTAGGGTCCTTTTTGAGGCTCATGTTGATCCGCGGCTATTTGGCGAGTTTCTGTTGTTGGAGCGCCTGGAAGGGGCTGGTTGGTGTCCCTTGTTTGAGGGCGAATATCGCGCCAATGCAAGCACTGTTCAAGCTTTTTATGCCAACATTCGTGATCCTTCGCTGGAGCCTCTACAGTTCAAGATTCCTTGTGGAAGCGGTCGGGAGGCCACGGTCAACGTCCCTTTAATATCCCGACTCTTGAAAGTGCCGCTTGGTGAGGTGCATGCCAGTGAGAAGAATTTGAGCAGTATGCGCGAGAGGGATCGTCGCACCCGGGTCTTGTGTGGTCATCTGGTCGAATGACAGCCTAATAGAAGCCTTCTAGCTACCAACATGACGGACGACTTTCATTTGCTTCACCACATGTGTACGTTCAATGTATATCTAAGGTGGAGTAACCGCAGTGAGTGTACACGCCTGATGGTAGATTTTCTGTATCAGGTGGGGTAAGGAGCGAAGTTATGTGTGCTGACGTACATCTTACGTCAGATTATTCTTATCGCTCGTTCGAACAGGAGGACCGAATCGCTCCCATTTGGCCGACTTATCTGTAAGCTTGCACATGAGTTTGGCTATAGGCTTTGGGCAGAAAAGCCGGTACCTGTTCGCTACATTAATGAGACGACCCTAAATCAGATGAAAATTGGGCCTCATCTTCGACAAGCCTCAAAAAGTGAGGATGAGACAGAGAGCGATGAGGAAGAGAGTTATGCCGAGGGTAGAGCTGAGATTGAGGAAGAAACAGAGCAGGACGAGGAAGAGGTTGAGGCACAGGATACGAGTGAGAGTTCTCCTCCTGTGGCACCAGAGCAGAGCGCAGATCAGGCTGTCAGGGATGCCCGTATCGCTCGGCTTGAGGAAGGGCAGGTTGTTCTATGCTAGGATATCATGGATCTTCGAGGCCTTGTGAAGCATAAGTTCAAGAAGGTGACTCGAACTCTGAAGTCTATCCTGTGTTGTTTGCAGGATAAGGGTGCCCCGCCTCCATCTCCTGATTTCGACGAGTAGATGCAGTTGTTGTCGTCCTTTGCTTTGTTTTGTGTTTGCCGTTGTTGGCATAGTATTTGGTAGTTGTTTGTTGTTTGCTGTTTTAGATGTTTTAGTTCACATGCTTTCCCTGTCGTGATTCATGTAATGTTGCACTTCTTGTATTGTGACAATTTTTTTAAATGGAATGCATGTTGTTTATCGTTGAAGTTGTGCTGTGATTGCTGTGTGGGTGGATTATGTGGATGTAGAATCTTACAGGTTGCATCCTCTGCTGAATGTAGGGTATGCCTCCTAAGGGTTCGAAGACTTCGGCCCGTCTCTCTTTGGTCGAGTCACTTGTTGGGGTTTCTCCTCGGAGCGATAGTCAGATGGATCCACAGTTGGGCCCGTCTTATACTGGTGCTGGGCCGACACCTGTGATTCCACTTATGGCTCCTCCAGTCACGCCTTCGGTTCCTGAGCAGATGATGCTGTTGATGCAGCACCAGCAGATCCAGCAGCAATAGCACCATCAACAGCAGCAGCAGCAGTTTCTGTCTTCCATGACTGGCATCTTTACTCAGTCGGTGGGGGCGACTCTACCTGCTTCACCTATGCACCCATCTGGGAGTGTTAGTGCGAGCGGCACCTTTAAGCGATTCCAGCGCTTACGACATCCCACATTTGTGGGTTCTCATAGACCCGAGGAGGCCGAGTACTGGATTGATGGCATCTCTAAAATGCTGAGACCGCTGCACTATTCTGAGGTTAAGCAGGTCGAGCTTGCCTCCTTCATGTTTGAGAAGGAGGCCAGTTTATGGTGGGACAGTGTTCTTCGCACTGTTGAGGAGGGGTATGAGTGGTCGTGGTAGGCGTTTGAGGCACGCTTCCACGAGAAGTATTTTCCGGTTACGTACCGACACGAGAAGGAGAGTGAGTTCCTTTGCTTCCGCCAGGGAGGGATGTCGGTGACGGAATATGAGAACCGGTTCACTGAGCTAGGTCGTTATGCTCCCTTAATTTTGAGTGATCAACCGATGAGGATGCGGCGTTTTTCTGAGGGATTGAGGCCTGAGATCCGATCGAAGATGTGCTGTGCTAGCATTTCTTCCTATGCGGAGTTGGTGAGCATGTCCTTACGAGCTGAGCAGGACAGGGACAGGTCGTCCCGTATGTGAGCACCTATGGTTCCCAGACCATGACCTGACTTTCAGAGTGCACCTTTTCTTGGCAAGAGGCCGCGGGCAGATTCTCCTCCAAGGCGTTCAGTGCCACCCGCTCAGCAGGTGCGAGCTGATCTTCGCTGTTCGTACTGTGGGAAGATGGGGCATTTGGATCGTACTTGCTTTTCGCATATGGGGGATAGTGGATTTACTCCACCGCAGAGGATCAGCCGTCTGATGCCTCAGGTTATATCACCTCCACCTCTTCGTTCAGCGCCAGCTCATCCATCCTTCAGACCTTCTATACCTAGCTTCAGGCCACCTCAACGGCCCATGGTTCCTCCGCTGAATCGCCAACAGCAGGCTCGAGTTCACGCGCTCTCAGCTGAAGCGCCTGTGTCTGACTTGGTGCTGAGATCCTTTGAGGTTACAACTCACATTGCAGGTATTCCCATTTCTATGTTGGTGGATACAGGGTCCACTACCTCTCTTATATCGTATGCGGCAGTTAGGCGTCTGAGTTTGGGCACTGTTTCTATGAAAGGAGTGACGCTTACTACCGCTACAGGGATCTCTTCTGCTATGAACAAGCGTTGTTTGGATTGTTTGATTGATCTAGGGAGTGGATCGATTCTTGTTGACTTTTTTATCGCACCTCTTTACCATTACGATGTCATTATGGGTATGGATTGGCTCACGAGGATGCGAGCAGAGATTGATTGTGAAGCAAGGTCAGTGACGATCCATGGACCTGAGGGCGAGACAGTTACTTTCCCAGTTCAGGTCAGTTACCCTTTTCGTCTTGGTTATTATGCTTCTCTGTTGGAGAGTATGGCTGGATCGGCATTTGAAAGCACGCCTGTAGTTCGAGAGTTTGAAGATGTGTTTGAGTTGATTCCTGGATTACCCCCTCAGCGCGAGATTGACTTTACCATCGATCTCATGCCTGGTGCGACGCCCATTTCTTTACCCACCTATCGTATGCCTCCAAGTGAAATGGAGGAATTGAGGAAGCAGATAGATGGTTTGTTGAATTTGGGCTTTATTTGGCCTAGTGTGTCTCCTTGGGGAGCACCTGTCCTGTTTGTTAAGAAGAAAGATGATTCCTTGCGATTATGTATTGATTATCGCAGGTTGAATCAGGTAACTATGAAGAATAAGTACCCTTTGCCCAGGATCGATGATTTATTTGATCAGTTGAAGGGGGCACGGTACTTTTCGAAGGTTGATCTACAGTCAGGGTATCACCAGTTGCGCGTCAAGAATGGGGAAGTGCAGAAGACTGCTCTCAGGACTAGCTTTGGCCACTATGAGTTCCTGGTGATGTCGTTCGGTCTTACGAACGCACCGGCCGTGTTCATGGATCTGATGAACAGGGTGTTTCGGCCATTCTTGTTCCGATTCGTTATTGTCTTTATCGATGACATCTTGATATATTCTGCGAGTCGGGAAGAGCACGAGGAGCACTTAAGAGCGGTCTTGGATACTCTCAGGAAGAATTAACTTTTTGCGCAGTTCAAGAAATACAATTTCTGGAAAGAGGAAGTCAAGTTCCTGGGACATGTGGTGTCCAAGGAAGGGATAGCTGTCGATCTTGCTAAGGTAGCTGCAGTTCAGGACTGGAAGCAGCCTGGTTCAGTTACTGAGGTGAGAAGCTTTCTGGGTCTAGCAGGCTATTATCGACGCTTCATACGAGACTTCTCGAAGATAGCCAGACCGTTGTCTCAGTTGACACGAAAAGATTTGAAGTTTGCTTGGAATGAGAGGGCGGAGATAGCTTTTCAAGAGTTGAAGGACAAGTTGACGTCCGCCCCTGTGCTAGTATTGCCAGAGCAAGGGGTTAAGTATATGATATATACTGACGCCTCTCGCATTGGCCTGTGTTGTGTCCTTATGCAGAAGGACAGGTTGATTGCTTATACTTCGAGACAGTTGAGGAAATATGAAGAAAATTACCCTACACACGACCTGGAGTTGGCAGCTGTCATTTTCGCATTAAAGCTCTGGAGACATTACCTCTACGAAGAGGAGTTCGAGCTCTTTTGCGACCACAAGAGCCTTAAGTATATTTTCACGCAGCGTGATTTGAATATGAGACAACGCCGATGGATGGAAACATTGAAAGACTTTAAGTTCGATGTTTCTTACAATCCGGCCAATGTGGACCTTGTGGCAGACGCGTTGAGTCGCAAGAAGGCTATGGAGTTTGCGGCTCCACTAATGATAACAGAATGGGACATGTTGGAGTTTGTGCGAGACTTTGAGTAGAAACTTACGGTGGAAGAGCCGTATGAGGTTATCGCACACATTCGTGTACAACCTCTCATTGACGAGCGGATCGTTGCAGCTCAGGCAAATGATGAGCTTTTGGCGAAGATGAGAAAGCGGGTTGGTACAGATGAGAACTCCGAGTGGAGTGTTGGGTCAGATGGGGGCCTACGATTTCGTGGTCAGTTATGTGTCCCAGACATTCCTGACTTGAGACGGGAGGTTCTTGAGTTAGCCTATAGTTCTAAGCTTGCGATGCATCTAGGTAGCACGAAGATGTATCAAGATATGAGAAGATCTTATTGGTGGGACAACATGAAGGTTCATATTGCTGAATTTGCATCTCGTTGTCTCATGTGCCAGCAGGTCAAGGCAGAGCATCGCCGACCTCCCGGGCTGCTTCAGGCCATACCCATAGCAGAATGGAAGTGGGACTTCATCTCTATGGATTTTATTTCAGGCTTGCCGAGAACGAAGAAGAGACATGACTCTATTTGGGTGATCGTCGACCGATTGACGAAGTCGGCTCACTTCTTACCGATCAGAGTCATAAACTCTGCAGACGAGTTGGCTAGGTTGTACATCAAGGAGATTGTACGTCTGCACGGAGTTCCCTTGGAGATTGTGTCTGACAGAGATACACGTTTTACGTCTATCTTCTGGACTCGTATCCAGGAAGCGATAGGTGTGAAATTGAAGTTTAGCACCGCGTTTCATCCACAGACAGATGGGCAGACGGAACGTGTGAATCAGATTCTGGAAGACATGTTGCGAGCTTGTGTTTTGGATTTCAAGGACAGATGGGATGAGTGTCTCCCTTTTGCAGAGTTCGCGTATAATAACAGTTTCCAGGCGAGTATTGGCATGCTCCCTACGAGGCATTGTATGGTCGCCCGTGCAGAGCACCGCATTGCTGGGCAGAAGTTGGCGAGTGTAGTTTGATTGGCCCAGAGTTGGTGCAGGCGACTTCAGAGAAAGTTGACATTATTCAACGTCGACTTCTGACAGCCCAGAGTAGGCAGAAGAGTTACGCTGATACGAGGAGGCGACCGCTTGAGTTTGAGGTTGGAGACCATGTATTTCTTAAGGTTTCCCCTATAAAGGGAGTTCTGCGGTTCGGTAAGAAGGGAAAGCTCACGCCGAGATTTATTGGTCCATTTCAAATACTGGATCGAGTGGGAGTGGTAGCGTACCGCCTTGCTTTACCCACACCACTTGCGGGCGTGCATAACGTATTTCATGTTTTTATGCTGAAGAAGTACGTTCCTAATCATTCGCATATTATCAGTTGGGAGCAGGTGCAGTTGAGCGAGGATGCCACATATGTACTGCGACCGATGCGTATCCTAGACAGGAAGGAGCAGGTATTGCGTAGCAAGGTCATCCCTCTTGTGAAAGTACTATGGACGCATCATAGTGAAGAAGAGGCTACTTGGGAAACCGAAGCTGAGGTCAGAAAGAGCTACCTTCAGATCCTTGAGGAATATGAGAAGGTACGAATTTCGAGGATGAAATTTTCTTTAAGGGGGGTAAATTGTAATGACCCGAAAAATTTTGTGCCAAGACCCGAGTACTACCTCTATTTTCCTTAGAAGCTATTTGTGGGGTAATTAGCGCTAAACTCGATTGCTTGTAAAATTAGCATCAATCACTTTAAATTTGATCTGCATTACTCAAAACTTGTAAAATCGTTAGCGCTATGTTACTCTGAAATTTGGGATTCAACGCTAAATCCAGTTGCTCTTGAGAATTTTTAGAAGCTTTGGATCGGACCTGGACTGCGCGTCGAAAGTCCAATAGCGATTATCTTAGACAGTTATGGTCACCATGTTGGACTTGGCCATCACCTCAAAAATCAAGTCCAGATGATGTCTTGGGTCGATTTGCTTGAGTCCGGAGTGAAGAGTGTGAGAACGGTGAGAAATTAAATGTGAATTTATGAAATCTGAGTCGTGTCACTTATGCGACGATTTTAAGCAATCTAACCGTTGGATTCTGACCCAATTTCACCCTCGGATCAGCAAAGATGGCCCAGGCATGTCATACTGCTTGTGGACCTGATCGAGTTTCAGTGACCGTTGAATTGAGTGTGGTCTGCCACAGCTAATCTGTAAATCCAATCGGTACGAAAACTCAGTCTGACCTAGATCCATGGTCAGTGAGCTTAAGTCCGACCGCACGTGGAAAAAGGACCACCAAAAGTGTTCCGTTGGATTGAGAGAGGCCTGATTTGGATATAACCTAAGTATACCTTGGCCCTGTGGTTATTTTCATCAATGTTAGGCCTATATAAAGACCTTAAAACCCTCACTCTCTTTTCCATACGAATTTCCTAACCCTAGCTAAGAAAGAGAGGGAAAAAGAGAGAGAAAGTGAGAGTGAAGTTGGTGAATCATTGGAGATTCTTTCCTATTACTCTACATCCTTAAACCATCGCTTTTGAATTGTTATTCCGACGATTCTAAGTTCCTTCTTGGGTAAGTTAATCTAACCCTAATCTGTTTTAGAGGTTAGAATAATTTATGTGTTGTTGTAACTCATTTCTATTCTTGCCTTAGGTTATCTTGTCGCCGTTGACGAAGACATATCGTCTGAATCAGTTCGGTGCGCTATTTCTGGTTTAAGGTGCGGACTATATTCGTATAGGTTATGGTTTTCAAGGCTTTCAATGCCAGCTAATGGTTTATTCTTGTTATGGATGAAATTTCACATGCCAAATGCTATGTTTATTATGTGTTCCTGATATGTATATGTTATATTGAGATTTGTGTATTCTATGTATATGTAGAAAGTACCGTATACGTATAAAATATGAACATGTACTTGCCATGATTATCTGTCGTGTACTTGTGCTAATTGTATGTGTGTCAACTCCTTGGCAAAAGGAATTGTCCAAATGTGTGTATTCCAACATACGTCATGTTTGTTGACCTATATAGTCTAAGTGTTTGTAGAAATGTTTGAATGGTCTAAAGGGTAATATATTAACCTAATTGCGGGCGTTGAGAAGCGATTCTCAACTCTCTTCTTGGTGTGTATGATTTCCTACATGCAAGTCACATTCTTTGTTGTTTAACTTCAAGCATTACTTATGGGTAAATCCATGTTGAGTTGATATTCTGCAAATGCTCACATACTACATGATTTGAATTATTGTTCCATTACTGTTCTAAATTCTATATGAATATCTATTGTAGTGGAATGTGTTTGGGACTATGAAATAGTCCAGGAAATCGGTAATTGGCCTTGAGTTCGTGGCTGAGGTTACTTTCGCCACAAAGGACGTGATTTGACGAACCCGAGTCGTATTAGAGTTGTCGGCAGTGGTTTGGCCACACGGAGTGTTTGCGCACTCTATGTCGTTCAACCCAATGTGCGCTCGTGCTAGTCGAGTTCATCAAGTAACCCGATTGTCCGATGTATGTTCACCATGTATGGACGCTATTGTTTGAATCTAGGGTACCAAACTTATCGATGAAATTCTATTAACCATGGTACCTTGATCCGCTAAGACTCATGAACCGGACATGGTGGTATGGGACACCATGGTCGAGCTGTCGGCCTATGCTAGGGTGACGAGCCTCCCCGTAATGACCAGTGAGCAACCAAACTTGTGAGCCGATTATGGTGGTATGAGACACTATATTCGTGCTGTCAGCCTACATTGATTGGTGACGAGCCCTTTGTAGTGACCTCGAGTATACCTTGACACTACATTAAGACGACGAGCCTTAGAGTAGTAACGAAGGTATGATAGGCGTGCATTGATTGGTGATGAGCCCTTTGCAGCGACCTAAAACCATATGATCGTATGAGATTGCCTAGGACTGACGACCTTATAATGGATCACTGTTTGGAAATTGATATGGGGAAGGTACCTTAGCTTCCCAATCCTACTGTATGAAAAGGACTAATAACAACTTGGTAATCATGTTCATGCACCGCATTGCATGTGCCTGGAAGAGGTGGAGCACTTGAGGTGATGTCATGCGTAACGTAAGATGAAGACTCTGAGGGTATACAGGCAAGGGCACGCATCATTCTACATACATCCTTGCACTAACAAGAGTAATTAGGACATGTTTGATTGTTCTGCTTTATCATTACTACTTGATTGAATTGATAACATGTTAACCTTTACTTTATTGTTCCACTGAGTTGATCACTCACTCCCACGTTCTGGGATGGTGCTTAAACACCAAACCAGACTCTGTCTTAGATGCAGATATTGATGCGACCCCTGAGGCAGAGCAGGAGTTCGAGGATGATGAGGCTGCATTTTCTTTCATGCAGTTTTCAGGCGGGTTCTTGTGAGCCATGTCCTGATGCGCGGGAATTCTGAATTTTCTTTTGGGAATAGATAATGTCATTTAATGCTTGTATTTTTTATAGCAACACTTGTTATATGACCAGGTATGTATACGTATTTCAGGGACTTGCACACGTACACTTATGCTTCTTTAAGTCTTCCGCTTGCATCTTTCACTTATCCCTGAATTATGTTTGCAGTTTGGCGTAATCTATTCCATGTTTTATGTACTCTTACAGACAACATACATCCATCATTAAATATGTTGCATAAGTGATGTTTTGAAACTCGGGAGCTGAGTTATGCTCGACCCCCGAATTTCAGGGCGTTACACAGTGGGATCTTACTATGGCTTAGGTGGAGTTCGCCTTCAACAACATGCATAATCGGTCCACTGGTAAGTCCTCATTCGAGGATGTATATGGTTAAGTCCCCAAGCATATACCGTCCCATTGCTTAAGTTACCAGGAATGAGTATTACTGTGGAAAATATGACAAATCGGATCGCGACTATGCATGCCAATGTTTAGAAAAAATACAGGCATCTAATGTCAAGTACAAGGAAGAGGCTAATAGACATCAGCACCAGAAGGTATTTGAGGTGGGTGATAATGTGTTGGTTCACTTACGCAATGAGCAATTTCTGACTAGGACATGACAAGTTGAGAAATAAGAAGATAGGCCTAGTTTCAAAACTTAGGAAAATCAATGATAATGCCTATGTCGTCAATATTCCAAGATCCTGGAGATCTCATGGATGTTTAATGTAGAAAATTTGTACGAGTATCATGAGTTGAATCTTATGGATAACTCAAGTACGAGTTCTTTTCAAGTGGAGGGGACTAATGTAAAGCGAGTTGCAGGCATATTCTTGACACAGATGAATCGAAGGAAGCTTGAACAAAACCAGACCTAGTATGTTAGATCCCGGCCTAGTCCTATGTAGGGCATGATGTAATTGGGCCCCAGGCATGTCCGAATAAAAGAAATTCATTCTGAATAGGGAGAAATTGTTGTTCGAAGTGTGAACCATAAATTGGCCATAATTTTTAATCCGGGTATTGTTACAGGGCGCACGACCTATGAATTTTGACTGGAACATGTTAACCGAGGCCAATCGATATATGTAAGCAGATTGTGTTGCTCCATTTTACAAGAAAAATGCTTCCTTCCAATTCAAAATCACAATTTTAGGAAAAACTTACTATTTTTAGTAAATTTAAGGTTGGATGTATCTCCTTTGTTTTTGGGCCTATTTGATTTTCCAATTACAATAGCAAATGGTTGTTAATGGGTCATAATTATTTACTTTTATAATTCTTCCACAAGTATTTTACTCTTGATATATGAGCCATAATTCCTCATTAAACAACATCTAGAAATGGTAATCATGGCTCATTTATCTTGCATTTTACTGGAAATTGAAAAATCAAACAGGCCCAGAGTTTTAGTATATATGCAGTCTTCTTAGGATTTACTTATAATCATGCTTGGAATCATCTAGCATGATTAAATTAGGACTTTCTATTTTAAGTAAATTTTACTATTTCAGGTAAATTTTAGTTTAGTCGAATTAAGATTCCTAATTAGGGTTTTTCTTTCGTTTATAATTGATGTAATCGAAAGTCTGATGATGATTGCTGATTAATCCTTTTCTTTCTTGTGGATTCAAAAATAACCTGGTGGATTCAAGGTTTTGCACATTTGAGGTAGACCCTGATCTTCCTCATCACACCCTTTCCTGCATCAGAAATGCCCATTGGTCAAAGATCATATTTATCAATCAATCTGACTTTTGGATGGATGACTTGTCTACAATAAATCCCAAATTTTGGATGATTAATGAGTGTTGGAAAAGATTTCACAAATAATACTGGAAATTGAAAAAAAATAAAAATAAAATTAACACCAAGCTAAATCACGTATGCAATACGTTGTCATTAAAACTTGATTCGCCCCCTTCTCGATTGAAATTCAGACTGCTGATGGGTTACATGCGAATTGCTCCCAAGACAAGACAAGCCTTTTTTCTTAAGGTCCTACGTGTAGCAATCACGAAGGGACTTACTTAGGGACTTGGTTAACGCAGTTCGAAACTCTAGCAGTTTTGTTGAGTGATTGAACTCAGTGACTGAAACAAGGTTCGAGTCATTAAACGAGTTCTTCTTGAATAACTTTTAAAAGGAAAAATTAGAGAGATTAGATCGGATTGGATTTGTTGGACTTGGATGATTTTGGACCTGGAAGGTCTAGTTTATATAGCATCTGGGGTGTGGACCATTGCGAGGTGGTCATCAATGGTTTAAAACGTTTCTGACTATTGGTGCTAAATTCTAAATGTTTCAGATTATTAGATCAATGATTTGACTGTTGGATCATCAAGGGTCGTCTAGTTTTGGACCATTTTGGGTATTAAGGCTACTAGCCATTCTAAAAAACGTTCAGCAGTTTTGGATCCACTGATCTAACCATTTCCAGTAGCCTATAAAGCCCAGACAACTTTGCACCTCTCTCTTACACCACGATCACATCGTCTCGCAACAACGAAGTGCAAAGTGCGCCATCTAGTGCCACTACTTCCACATTGCACATGCCCTCACCCTCGCCATTGCCCATGCTTATGCCCGAACCCGAGCGCATGTGCATGCCACACTCAAAGACTTATAAGCAAAAAGTTTTCTCCCACTTTATCCAATGTGTGACTAAACAAAAAAGCAATTTTTCTTTGTTTTTTCAAATTTGTTTTGGCAAGAAACAAAATTTTCAAAAAATTATTTATTTTTAAAACCAAAATCCCAACAATCCCCCACTTGATTTTAAAATAAATAGTAGAAAAGTCTGTCAGAGATAAAAGACAACTTTTATGTATAGAGAAAGATATCTTTCCGATTTGAATATTTCCTTAATATAAGTATTTTAAAGTTTTGTCAAAATCTCTAGTAGTCGTGGCTTTGAATTAGTTATTCCTTAATGACACAACTAAAGATGTCACACACATAATATCACCTGCATTATATAAGCTCCTTTATATTACTCGCTTAACACTTTTAATGACCACGTGTTTATCCTGTTTAACGAACAATCTCGAGAGAAACTTCAACTCTCATGAGAAGCGACACCACTTATATGTCTGTATAGCTGAAATCCTTCAAGAGTGTTTGTTACTATTTAAAACAATTGTTTTATATATTGGATTTCATTAGGAGTTCTAAGACTCAGATATATAGTTGTAATGACCAGTACTCTTCATTTTGGATGATATTATTTACTATTTTAGTGTTAAAACTTTCCCTCATCAGTGATTTATTTTACTCACTGAACCCAAACATTAGAAATTTTCTAATTTTGGGTTGAGTTTCCATTACTGGTGGAACTTTGGTTGAAGAGTTACAACCACATTTCTCTAGAAATTGTCCTTACTACCTCTCTTATTAGATGTTTAGTAAAAAGATCGGCCAAGTTATTACTTGACTTTACAAATGAGATCGCAATGATTCCATCTTGAATCAACTACCTTATATAATCATGTTTCGGACTTTTATGTCTGTACTTCCCATTATATGTACCATTATAGGTTCTCGTTAAAGTGGCTTCACTGTCACAATGAAGTGAAACAATCGGTATAGGCTTCGCACATAATAAGATTTATAATAAAAGATCTCTCAGTCATTTAGCCTCTTTGCCAGTTGCAGCCAAGGCTATGAACTCATACTCCATTGTCGAATGCGTAATGCCAGTTTGTTTCTTGGATCCTCAAGAGACAACTGCACCTCCTAAGGTGAATATCTACTCTGTTGTGGACTTGTAGTCCTCTACACTCGATATCCAACTCGCATCAGTATATCCTTCCAATACATCTAGAAACTTAAGTAGAATAACCTTATTTCTTTAGCTTATTTTCGATAACTCAGAAATCTACTTATAGCTTTCCAGTATTCTACACTAGGATTACTAGTAAACCTACTTAGTTTACTCATAGTGTATGCAATATCCAGTCTTGTGCACTGCATAGCATACATAAGACTGCCTATAGCACTAGCATATTCTAGTTGTGTAACTGTTCTTCCAATGTTTTCTTTTAATTTGATACTTGGATTGTCACGCCCCAAACTCGGAAACCGGGCTCACAAAATTCCCGATCGCCGAATCTGGCGCCGACAGCCTCCGTAGAACCCCATTCTCGGCTCCCAGAGCCCATTCGCCAGGTTCCGATCCTGGGATGCTACAAGGAGGATTTTCAACATCAGTTTGATTCGTAATAAGCATAACCAAAGGCATAACCCACAAACAACAACCAAAAACTCCATCACATTTCCACTATAATCAAAAACTTTACAAGTGCAATGAGCATAAGGGAAATACAATGAAGATAGTCCAAAAGCTCCAAAAGAAGATCAGCCACGCGCCCAAGCCTCAGCGCTGCTGCGATCCAACGTCACCTGCACGCAACGGTCGTGCATAAGCTTATAGAAAGCTTAGAAGGTGGTGAAAGTGTATGCTCAAGGTGATAATGTAGTTATGCAGTATCAGAGTAATGCGGAACATGCTGATGAATGCTAAGAATCCCATTAGCCGTACCAAGGCCATGCGGTGCAAAGAATGATGTCGGCCATACCAAGGCCATGCAATGCAAAATGCAAGTCAAGCATACAAATCCTCATCTAAGTCCACATGTCAATATGGCTCAAATCTGGAATATCACCGGGGTCTAGTACACTTCACACTGATTGCCGCCCCATCGCGCTTATAAGGTGAGTGGAAAAGACCTCACTATCCCTGCCAAATATCGGGCTCGACTCGTCAATAGCGGACCCATTCTTGAGTGGTCAGACTCAGGCTAGCATTGCCCCCTACTCTTGGGCGGGTAAGGCCGCACCCCCTTCCAACCGACCAACGACACGGTGGAAAGCGCAACCGTCTGGTAATCCACTCGGCCCTCATGCACCCACTCGGTCTAGCGTTGGAGCAACCTCTGGTACCATAAGGGTTTAGGGACTTTCACCAGGGGATATCTATCGCACCCCATGTAGAGCGATTTCTAGGTATCGGATCCCCCGACCACGATGCGTCGTGGAGGCTATGGCCACGATGTCGCTAGGCGTACGATAATATCACACAATGCAAATGCATGAATCACACTATCGAAGGCATACGCAATCCTGGGCGTATCGTGCGCTCATGTAGCGCAACACCCCCTGTACGGGAGCCCCAAAACAATCTGCCTATGCTATGATCAGTCATTTCTCATATCAAGCATACGTATGATGCATATGATCATGAATCATGGAATTAAATATGTTATATGGGGTGGATGATGCTCATAATGAAGATGGGCCTAGACGGCCTACATATTACACATATGGGCCTATCAGTGGGCCCAAGGGAAAGTCATAATGCGGACATTTAACCACACTACACTTACAATGTGGACGTCAAACCAACATTGCTCCCAAGGCACGACTGCCACAAATATCATTTCATAAGTTATTTTGGGATCACACATTGCAATGGACCTTAGGTACATCCATTGGGCCCTTAAATACATCAAATTAGCCAAGTCATATGGGCCTTATATTCATTAAGTGGGCCACACCAATGGACCTTATGTACATTGCAATGGCTATAACCCGGGGGCTTCAGAACATATCAAATAGGCCTAAGCTTATGGGCCTTACACGTGTCAAATGGGCCTCGACAGCTGGGCTCCATATGTACATCAAATGGGTCTACTCACCTGGGCCTTATATGTATCAAATGGGCCTCACCAATTGGGCCCCATGTGCACATCAAATGGGCCTCAACTCATTGGCCCCATTACATCAAATGGGCCTCGACAGTTGGGCCTTACATCTATATCAAGGTGGGCCTCAATCACAGGCCACAACAAACTAAGGTGGGCCTCCCACCAATATTATATCAATCATGATATAATATAATATATATATACACACATGCATACACCACACGCACGCACACACACGCATGCACCCACCCACAGACGCACGCGCACACACACAGTGGGCTCCACCGTCCAGGCGGACGGTGGAGGTAAAACACATACATCTGTGTGGGCTCCATGTGGGGCCCACCGTAATGTTTACATTTCATCCAAACCCTTAATAAGGTCAAGCAGACCTAGATGAAGGGTGATAAAAAGTTTCACCTTGATCCAAGACTTCTGTGGGCCCAAAAAGGGTTTCAAAGGTAAATGTTCAATCCCACGGTTTCATACGGTGTGGGCCACCTGCGTCTTGGATCAAGCTGATTTTTGGGGTGGGCCCACGTCAGGTAGGGGCCCACCATATGAACGGTTTAGATAGCATATAATCATCAAGGTGGGGCCCACGGCTACCCGTGAGAAGCGTCTGTGCGCGCCGAAAAATGGCAGTCCTGATCGTTAACAAACGAATTATTTAGGCATCCATCCCGTTTGTTAATTTCTATTTTATTGAGGATTTTATTGGTGGGGTCCATATCCAAGCCATCCACTCCATCCAATGGCCTTCCATGGCCCGAAAAGTTAAACGAGCCCAATATTGGACCTGTTCGGTGCATAAAAACAATAGGGAAGGTTTTAATGGTAAAGACCACCATTTGCTAGGTATGGCCGTCGAAAGTCTGATGGATCCCATCTTTTAGGTCAACGGCTAAAAAGAGCTTGGGAAGGGAATGGATGGTGTGGATTTAATACATGCATCAAGGTGGGGTCTACACAAGTGAACCACCCCAAACCTAGCTAAAATTTACCTTTCCCATGTAACGTCCAGCGTCCCTGGACGCTGGACTCTGCAAATATACTAGAGGTGGGCCTTGCTTATGTGGGCCACCTCATGGAGGATGGTGTGTATACTACACACAAAGTGGGCCCCACTCGTAGGTGAGTTGGATGGAATACATACCCTATGGTGGGGTCCATTCAAGTGGGCCACACAACCTCTTCATCATCCAACAAATTAAAATAAAATAAAATAAAGTAAAAAATAAAATAAAAGGGGAGAGAGATAGAGAGTGAAACCGCGTGATGGAGGGACCCCCGGCACTATGGGCCCTCCCTTGCACTAAATCATACATCAAGTGGGCCCCATTACACATGGGTCTATAAAAATTAGATCCAACGGTGGAGATCCCTTCTCCACTAAATTAAATGGTCTAGATGACCCTAAGCATGTAAAGAAATAAACATCATGATGGGGTCCATGGAGAATGGCCCCATCATGGAATGATCATGATGATCCAAGTGGGCCATTGGCCACATCTTAGGGTCCAAAGTAAGATCCAAACCATTGATCGGTTGGCCTCACTTGGCCCATCTTAAAAAATATGAAAATCTACCCTATCAAGGCACCCACCACTTGATCTTCTTGCTCCCTTGGCTTCCTTAGCTCCTTGTACTACCCTTTGATGGAGGAAGATGGGAAATGGATGGTTGAGATGAGAGATGAAGTGGTGGGAAAGGTGGACCTCACAAATGAAGTTTTCTCACCATGGGGGACTCATACGTATGGTGCTCTCTCTTGGATTTGGATTTTTGAAAAAAATGAATAAGAAAGATAGTTGTAAAGGGAGAGAGAGAGAGAAAGAGATGGGTGATGGAGTGATGGGGGATGGTTTGGGTTGAAAATTGTGAAAAGGTGTATGGTTGTTGTTGAAATTTGGAAAAGAGGAGTGGTGAGGTGGAAAGAATGGTGGACTTTTGAAAAAGGTGGAGATGGGTTGTTGTACTTGAGGTATGGGATGCTTTAATGGTTGATTGATGGGACTAATTGTAGAGATTCCCTCGAAATCCGCAACGCGCGGTGTTTCTTCGGAATAAACGCTGATCGGCATCTTCTTGCCTGGGTATCGGTTCGGTGCGCAAGTCACGGCGTTGGAACCGCGGCGACGACGCGGTCGCTATGATATAACTTTCGGACCAAGCCGACGTCGGTGCGCGGGACCTGGCTTAGGATCGTGCGCAAACACCGAATACGGTGCGAAGGTTGCCGAAATATGACCGGAAGGATCGCGGAAGCCTACGGAGCGGTACGGTCTAGGATACGGGGCTTACATGGATCAAATGAGGTTTTCGCCTCTTTGATTTCAAGTAGTTAAACTTGTTCAGTATCTTCTCAATATAATGAGACTGATACAACGCATAACCCCTATTATATTTTTTTATTTAAATTTTAATACCTAGTATAGTATTCACTTATCCAAGATCTTTCATTTTGAAAACGGAGGAGAAAAACCTCTTTGTTTCAGTTACATCTTCTATTTTGTTTCTGATAATTAACATGTCATCTACATATATACATATAATCATCACAAACTTTAGAGTATAAGCACTTATCAATTATGTTATCTATAAAACCATAAGATAACATATTTGAATCAAACTTTCCATGCCACTGTTTGGGCGCTTGTTTTAATCCATACAAAGATTTAATAAGTCTACATACTTTCCTTTCATTTTATAGTAGAACGACCCCTTCCAGTTGCTCAATGTATTCCTCCTCATCAAGGTCACCATTCAAGAATGCTGTCTTCACGTCCATTTAATGGATATGAAGATGATGTATGGATGTTAAAGAAAATAAAATCCTAATCGATGTTATTCTAACAACTGGTGAATGTGTCAAAATAATCGATTCATTCTTTCTGATGAAATGCCTTGGCTACTAATATAGCCTTAAAGGTTTGTATTGTACCATTAGTGTTGTATTTCTTCTTAAATATCCGCTTACACCCTATATGTTTAGATCATGGAGGTAGGTCTACCAATTCCCATGTTTGATTTGACACAATTGAATCCATTTCATCATTAATAGTCTCTTTCCAAAAAGTGAATTGTTTTGAAGTCATAACTTCATTAAAGGTTTTAGGTTTATCTTTTACAGTCAAAACTATAGATATTTTTCTAGTGACCTTCTCTCTATCATCCTCTACTAGATGAAAAGAGAGATGCTGAAAGTCTATTTGATCAAGATCAAAACTCTTATCTACTCTTGTTCTTTAGTTCTTACGAGGTTCACTAGGAGTTTTAACTTCTTTTTGAGTTCTCTATAGTTTTATTAGGAGATAGAATAGCAGTATCTTTTTTCTCCATGGATAGCAAGTTCTCAAAAAACTATACATCTCTAGATTCTATGATCACATTAGATTATAAGTCTAAGAGTTTATAGGCTTTACTATTTTGTGCATATCCTACAAAGATACAATTTACAACTCTCGGTCCCAACTTGGTTATTCTAAGGTCATAAATTTATAGGCAAATCTGTCATTGTATACATAGACTGTGGCACCTGTATCATACCACCAATCATAGACTTTCTCTTGAACTATGTTCACTTTCGTGACCATTATTATGATATCATCGTCTACTGTATTAGCCTCTTTCTTAGGCTTTTTGTAGTCCCTACAAACTCAGGAAAAATGTCTGATCTTGCCACAGACATAGCAAGGACCCTCGGGTTTACCATTTTTCTTCTTTTGGGTTTTCTTGAATTTCCCTTGATCTTTGTTGGGTTTTAGGGATTCGTTCTTCTCAGAGTTATTATTTTTGGATGATTTTTCTACTGCATTTACCTTAGACGAGGATGCACCATTGGTGTCATCCCTCTTATCTCGGTTGCGAGATTCTTCCTCAATACGAATATGCTTTTTTATTTATTTCAAGGTGAACTCTTCTGATTCATGCAATAGCTTCTTCCTATAGTCTTTCCAACTTGGAGGTAGTTTGGCTATAATAGCTTTGACTTGGAAAGATTTAGGTAAATCATTTTTTAGTGTCTTTATTTTGTTTAGGATCAACTATAATTCATGAATTTGGGCTACTAGATGCTTATTGTCTACCATCATGAAATCTAAGTACTCGACGATTAGAAATTTTTTGTGTTTTTTCTTCTTCGGCCTTGTACTTGTTTTCCAAAGCATTCCAAATTTCTTTTGTTGAAGTTATTTTTGTGTATAGGTTGTACAACCCATCAGACAATGCGTTGAGAACATGATCGCGACACAACAGTTCATCTTCTTGTCGTTTGATTCTGATAGTGATTTGTTATGGGGTGTCATTATTGGTCGCTTCTGGTAGAGGTTATAGATTGGGGTCCAGAATATAGAATATCTTCAAGGTAGTGAAAAGAAACTTAAACTTTTCTTTCATCTAGTGAAGTTTGTACGGTTTTGTACCATCGAATCGATTCGATATGATCAAATCTCGATTCATCAGTTTAATTGATGCAACACTTTTGGTATACATAATCAAGCTTTAAGAATGTTGGAAAATATTTCACAAATAATATTGGAAACCTAAGAAATAAATATGAAATTAACACCAGGTTGAATCACGTGTATAATACGTTGTCCTTAAAGCTTGATTCACACCCTTTTCAATTGAAATTGAGACTGTTGATGTGTTATAGGTGAATTGCTCCCAAGATAAGACAAGCTTTTTTTCTTAAGGCCCTGCATGCAGCAATCACGAAGGGACCTACTCAGGGACTTGGTCAACGCAGTTTAGAACTCTGATAGATTTATTGAGTGATCAAACTCAGTGATTCAGTCAGCGAGTTCTTCTTGAATAACCTTAAAAGAAAAACTTAGAGAGATCAAATCGGATTGGATTTATTGGACTTGGATGATTCTATACCTAAAAGGTTCAGTTTATATAGCATCTGGGGGTGGACCATTGCCAGGTGGTCATCAATGATTCAGAATGTTTGTGAAACATTTCTGACCATTGACACTAAATTCTGAACATTTCAGATTGTTAGATCAACGATATGACCGTTGGATCATCAAGGGTCGTCCGTTTTCGGACTGTTTTAGCTATTAAGGCTACTAGCTGTTCTAAAAAATAGTTGACGGTTTTGGATCCACTGATCTAACCATTTCCAGTAGCCTATAAAGCCCATACCACTTCGCACTTCTCTCTTGCACTGTCTCGCAGTGATTTGCATAAGGTTGATAGGGAGCGACCACTTTGCGACACGATGTGCATGTGCAAAGTGCAAAATGTGCCATCTAGCGCTACTACAACCACATTGTCCACACCCTTGTGTATGTGCAAAGTGCAAAATGTGTCATCTAGCGCTACTACAACCACATTGTCCACACCCTTGCCCGAGCCCGAGTGTGCGTACATACGTGTGTTCTAGTATGTAACATTGAAATATGGAAAGTGAGCATCTCTACCTTCATTGCTCCAAGTAAGAATACTCCATACTCAAAGACTTATAAACAAAGAGTTTTTATCCACTTTATCCGATGTGGACTAAAAAAAAGTAATCTTTCTTTTATTTTTTCAAATTCATTTTGGCGGGAAATAAAATTTTCAAAAAAATATTTATTTTTAAAACCAAAATCTCAACAATTAATGCAACACTTCAACCATCACAATCCACCTGAATATCAGACAACTCCACAGTTCAGCAGCATTTCATAGGAATCCGTAACTAGCTTTTTCCCCCTCTCAAATTTGAATTGCATTCAGTGTCCACCTGGTCAACATTGTAGGCCTACTCATTTTTAATGGTTTTTTTTTTTTTTTTTTTTTTTTTTAATTTTTAATTTTTAATTCTATTTTATTTTAATACACTCGCACCAAAGTGGGATTTCACCACAATGGGTATTTGAACCCATAACCTCGTGGTGAAACTCGTATGAGTCTACTACCAATGCATGAGAAAGGACCCAAATGGTTGAGATCATTTAATCAGGGTGAGTTTCAGGAGTTGCCATTCCAATAGACCACCAGGGATCAATGAGCAAAATTTACCAACGACCGTGGGTTTAACACACTTCTCCAATGTGCCTAGGTTAACATACGAACAAAATTTGAAATCTTCCATTCAGAGCCTCTTTGGTGGATGCCTAAAAATGGGTTCATCTGAATTACGATTAACTAAAATGATACGAATTAATTTTCAGGCATCACCCAAACCGGTGCTTAGGATTGAATTACAAGGAGCCACAGCAATATGGACTGGTAGAGCAACCATTTCTTTTTCACTATTGATGTCGATTTCTGCTGCAAAAGCTGAAACCACCCTACTTATACCCAGTCAATATAAGCATTTCAGGGAGTTAGAGAAGAAAGAATCATAATAACAATGAGCAAACAGGATCAGAGATGTGTAAGTTCAGATTACGAAAAGAAAAAAGAAAGAAAGAAAAAGAAAAAAAGAAAAAGAAAGAAGGATTATTGCAACAGTGATGATAAGCAAACAGAAACGCTGATCATCGATAAAACAAAATTAATGTTACATACAAAGAATGGAAAGAACGGGTATAAGAAGGGTGGTGGATGGCTCACAATTCAAGAAGAAGGGCTTGGGGAACGTTGCCGTTGCTTTGGATCTTCACCTGCAGGTATTAGGACAGGGGCTGTTGGAGTAGCAGCAGCGGGGGAACCTGATGGAGGTGCGGGGACAGGAAGTGCATCCGGAATCGCTTGATCTGGGAAGGTGCCTTTTGTATTTGCAGTAGGAGGGGCCTCACTCCTGTCCGGCGGTGGCAGGGATGGAGGCCTCAGGCGGACCTCTGTAATTGGAATGATCGGGAAATGACGAACCTCCGTGACCTCTTCGATGCCCTCGTCCAAGTAGACGACATCTTGCATGGTGAGTTGATGATATTCAACAACCTCCCGCAGGAAGCGGTTTTCACGAGCATAGAGAGAGTTCTCATTAGCTAGTCGCCCCTTCTCCGCTAACAGTGTCTCAAGTTGGAGGCGAATCTGAGACACAGCCAGAAGCTTAACAGTGTTGGGTTTTTGACAGTTTTCTCGGACATGCAAACATGTATAAGAAATTATAAATGGGTGTACATGCAAACTTGTAAGTCAATCCTATCCATCCATCCAGATGCTAGAGGCCCGTTGTGAGTGAAACATGCATTAACAATAAACAATCCTAACCATCCAGTTGGTGGCCAATGCATGTAGAGCTAAAACTAAACTGGCCATCTGTCCAAATTGAACTGCTCCATCCACAAAGGGGGTGGTCTGGATTCGCAGACATAAAGTCAAATTCACAGTAGATGAGTAACCACCATTCAGAAAATGAAAGCAAACCTACAGCTTACGCTTCTCGGACTAAGGAATTTGTAGTCAGGTTTCTGAAACAGAAGGTGGGCCCAAGCTGATCAAATGACATGTGGATCTTACACTAGTTAAGAATTACACAACATAATACACACATCACAACCGTGCTCAAAACTTTGGTCTAGATCCTCAACTTGAATGGACTCAATCCATGTCAATGTATACTGCAAAGTGGGTAGACAGACAAATTGACTGGGCCTATTTTCTCGTGATTGGAGAAATTGAGGGGTGAATCACCGGACACGTGCCAACGTGGCACACATGTGAGAGATCCAGGCCAATCATCAAAGTGGGGCAGACATCTTGCCCATAAATCAGGCCAATCCAGTCATTACGAAAACCAAACTCATGAAAACATGGACAAAGAAAATCACCAATTGCCAATATTCAGCATACATGCATACCCGCCTGATGATTGGAACAGTCTGGATTTTGGGACCCCATGTTCCCACAATGGTCCACCTTGTACATGGCTCAGATCTCTCACATGCTTATCAAGTTGACACATCTGCCGTGATTAACCTCTTCGACCTTTCTTAGAGCCTCTTGTTTTTTTTTTTTGGCAATTATGTTTTCTTTAAATGTATGGAAGAAACCAAGTCAACTGAACTGAGCACCAAGCCCACGAGGGAGCTTTTGGCTTCGCATTCTGCATACACATGACATGCACATCATATAGCATACATACATGTATGCATCTTAGGATGTGAACACTTGCACTGCAACAATGAGCTAATATGGCTCGTCACTAATGCCATTCAGAGGTTACCTAACCATAACGTGCATCCAATACTGAACCATGCATGGGCAGTGTCTAGTTCTAGGCTCACCATCGAAGTGACTTGGTCTAAAAATCAGGCTGGTTAGACAATTACTGAGTGCTTGATTTTGGGGACCAACAGCCCACACTCTGTTCTTGAATCCAGCAGCAGTTAGAGGTCTACTGGCCAACCTGATTCTTGGACCAGGTCACATCAAACGTGTAATCCATTTGATAAATGGCTTGGAACTCATAAACACGTGCCTCAGTATAGTCGGGGAAGTGTATAGGGCATTGCACATGAAGGCTTCGGCATGACGTCTATACTTTCCATTCATAAAACACCTTAAAAAATCATGGCAAGGAATGCATCTGATGGATGAAGAATAAAGCAGGCATACCAAATCGTCATCTTCCGGAATAACTCCTTTTTCACGACTCTCCCTGATGATTTTATTCTCCTCCTCTAGCTGTGCGCACCGCTCCTTTGCAAAAGCTAGGTCTGCTTTTACGGTTTTCAGCTCTCGCAGAAGAAGCTTGGCTTTGGCAGCCATTGCCATCGCAACCTGCGAGTCAAATCTGAGGCCATCAATAATCATGCATTTTCAACCAGAGAGAGGGAATATTTATTCTTTAAATATTTCAAAAACAAAAGAGAGAGGGAATATTTATTCTTTAAATATTTCAAAAAAAAAAAAAAAGAAAAAAAAGAAAAGGAAAACTTGACTTTCAGGCAGACGGAGGGGTACTGAAGAAATGTTTAAAATCGCAACAAAAAAAAGAAAAAAAAGAAAAAAAGAAAAAAAAGAAACAAAAAAGAAAAAAGAGAACCATTCCCCACATCAAAAGGAAAAAAAATCTAGTGGAAACCAAGAATGTTTTCAATTTCCGCCTTTTAAAAAACAATAAAACTTGGAGAAGTTTATTTAGAAAAAATAATAAGAAAAGAAAAGAAGAGGCCAATCGCCATAGTCCGCCTTTGGATGCACCATTGAATTTGCAATAGCTGGTTCGATTAAATGGACATGACCAGATTGTAATTGCATTCTGAGGCATTAGGCTCCAATTGCAATTATGTTGCTTCAAGTTGGAGTTGGAAGGGATGTAATATCTGGAGGGACCGCTTCCTCATTATGAATACTGGTGAAGGTAATTACAACATGGTCATTTCCACTTAATTGAACCACCTATTGTATTTCTTCAACTCATTAGTCATCCAAGTGCAGCCTCAGTCACCTTCCGAACCAGTGATTAATAAAGGAAAGTCAATTGACTTAATTAATTCCTTCTTCTTCTTCTTCTTCTTCTTCTTTTCAGAAAGTCTTTGTCAAATCTTTGGTTTTTCTGGGACATTGCTCAGTTCCCTGCCAAACCAATTTACTTAATCCAGTTCCAAGTCCCAAGAATCTAAAACATGGTTTTTGGTCACTCGGACAAGGATTTCAGTTAATTTGCCTAGAGAGAAGCCAAGAGCCAATGTAGGCAAAACATTTTTTAGCTGCATGATCTGATGATACGCAGTTGCCACCATACATCACGGGAGGCCTTAAGTTGAGTTTCTTGGTCCGTTTGCATCTGAGGCGGTTGCTGCTGTGGACTCAATGAATCACTGGCTTGGTTTTGTTGATCAGGATTGATTCCCTTCCTCCTGATATTCATCTTGCGGGTTTCTGAGATTATGTCGGCAGTCCTGCTCTCCATGATTGTTAGACCTTCCTGAAGAAATGTAGGAAACAATATCATTATGGAGAGAAAGAGAGACCTAAATGGTAACTTTGCCAGATGATTGAGATATTTAATTAGAATCCAACTTTCTGTTTGCAGAAAACTAGCATCAAGTTGAGTCTACTACAATTTCCAAGCTGAAGTAGAAACATACAGTGACCTTCCCAGTCTAAAAAGGGTGTAAGAAATGTAAACTTGTGAAAAGTTATAAGAGTAGTTCTGAAAGAAAACACAACCTCAAAGGCATTTCCAATAGTATCACCAAGGTAGTTAAGGGAAGAAGTGATTGCATCTAAACCCTTCTGCAGTTTCGGACTTCCCGACTTCTGGGAGCTCTCAGGTGATTGATGTGACTGGTGAAATTGCACAATGAGAAAACAGAATTACAAAAAAGGAGATTAAAAATGATTCTACTGCCAAGCATAAGAAATTGCATTTAGAGAACCAAAGTTTAACGGAATCAAACATTGATTTTAACTCAATGATGGCCCAGGCCCAAGTCGACTCAAAAACTTGGTTGAGTACTCAAGAGAGTTTTTCCAACATTGAAAATCTTATACTGTGGTCTACTTTTGGATTTTTCCAACATTGAAAAGCTTATATTGTGGTCTTGACTAATGTGGTTTTTCAAGTAAGATCAATAATGTGAGTTTTCTGGTGATATAAAATCCAAATTAATCACTTCATTCAATCGAGTTTACAAACCTCGGGTCAAACACCAGTAAATGCCCGAGGGCAACAGAAAATCATAAGCTTTGAAGAAGTCAGAGAATAGTGCACCCAAAATAGCTAGTTTGGTTAACAACATTAAACACCATCCTAGTGGCTGAAATCTCACCTGACCACCTGTTGATGTATCAAGCATCTGGGGTCCAGTTCTGCTAGGTATTTCAAATTTCTGAGCCATGTTGTCATCCTCCAGAATTGATTTAGCTTTTCTAGCCAGAACACCCCAAAATCCATATTTGGACTCATTCACACTGTTTATTGATGTATAGTCATATGTTCTAGAATCCTACAATCACGTGCATCATAACCAAATCAGAAAAGAAAAAGAGAAAGAAAACCATCGGGTAATTCTTTTTCGTACTAATTAAGAAAGGCTATCAAAATGAAAGTTGCTAGAATTTTCTCAACATGATTCCTACTGATGAAAAGCACTTCAAGATATTTATGGAATTCAAAAGATCAAATTACAAATCTATGATTGGAAAAGCGAGAAAGGAGAGTATTAAATAACTGAAGAAAGAACCAGGAATTCTGATAGTAGACATAAGAACTACCCAACCAAGGGGCCTTTCAAAATAAGTAAATAGGCAAGGGCATCGACATATGAGACACTATTTGAATCAGAAAAAAGGCAGCAGTTGGAAAGTTATGCACAACGTTCTTGACAAGTTGATAAATAAAACAATCAAGCCATTGTTCCTAGAACATATATGCCAAATTCTCCTTTGATACAACCATCAAAAGTAACATGGTCCAATATACTAGGAAGAAATCAACGAGCCACAGGTTTCAGCCAATTCCTATGGCATTCACGTTGGTGTCATTTGGAGGGGATAATTGGTGCATAAAACAATCATTTAAATGATTTTCTACTACTAATCAATAAATAGAGAACTTTTCTACCATAAAATTGCTTTTATACTCGGAATAAATAAATTGATTCCAAGAAATTACACTACATACACCATTGAAGCATAATGTACTTACCATAACTTATCAGGACTGCATCAAGATAAATTCATTGGCAATACAGTAAAAATGTATGTAATGAGATTTGTCGTTGTTTTTGATAGTACCAATTGTATTGGACTATATTGTCAATGCATTTCAATACAAACGGTGTAGCATCTTAACACATCCTTGATACATTCTTAGACCAACGGCTTAATGAATTAAAATATCATCCCAAGATCATAATGTCAGAAGGTATCGTATCGTATTGTATTGGGAGTTGGGCTGTGTAGCCCATTGGGCTTTTATGGATTGGCCACATGTTGGGCCGGGCTTGGGCTTAATTTTTGTTCCTGACTTTCACCTACCAAAATTTTGGCAGGCTTGGCTTCATTAATGAGGCCCATTGAGTTGTTACTAAACTGTATAATAAATTTCCATATTATAATGACACTAAATACACCATCAGGGCATATATAGTATGCAGCGCTCAAAATTCTGGAGTGTACTTATCGTATCCAATCAGTAATTCATCACAATAAATTCATTGGGTGTTACGATTAATAATCTTCATATTGAGATACACCATTGTATTGGAAAGTACCATTTATACCGGATTGTATCCTCAATACATTCCAATACAAACGCATAGTATCGGAATGCATCCTCAATACATTCTTCCTCAAGTAATTTCAATGAAATTAAACATCATACCAAGATCAATAATGTCAAAAGGTATTGTCTCATTTAGGGAGTGAATATTAAGATGAGAGAAAGGTAGACATAGATGGTTTGGTCATGTGCAACAGACACCAAGAACCGCGCCAGTTAGAAGGAGAGAGTTGTTACAAGTTGAAGGCTGTAAAAGGGCAAAGGGAAAAGACTTGATGACCTATGCTCTAACCAAAGTTCTGGTCCTTGATAGAGGGGAATGGCGGAACAGGATTCATGCAGCCAACCCCAATTAATCTGGATAAGGATTAGTTGACGATGATGACGACAACAATGACGATTTAGGGAGTTGGGCTGGGTAGCAAATTGGATTTTTATGGACCATCCAAGTTGGGTCAGGCTTAGGCTTAATTTTATGCCTCAATTTCAAAGCCCACCAGAACTGTGGGAGGCTTGGCTTTACTTGTGAGGCCCATTGGGACTTTACTAAATTGTACCATGCAAATGATTTTTTTTTGAAAGGTGAATTTTCATATATCATATTGATAAAATATTCTTTTAGCAGTGATATAGTTGAGATTTAGCTACTTTATATAAGCCAGATAATTGTGATTTGACGTTAGTTCCTTTAAAAAATAAAATAAAATTTGTTAGCTACGAAAATCACCTCCCCCTGATAACGATGTGTCGGCCAGTTCATAAAGAAGGAAGTTGTAGTCAAGTTGGCAGCCAATTGTTGAATGTCTACCAAGGAATCACAAAATCTGATCCCAATTATCTAGGAAAGGCTATGGTGATGACGACGATGATGATGATGACAATGATAAATTGGAAGACAGAGATCATTCTGATAAATTGATAATTGTATCATATATCAAGAATCTATCACAATAAATTCATATTGTGACACGTTACATTCGATGATATCTTGAACCTAAAAAGCTTTGAAACACTCAAAACCTCCAACTTAGACAATACATTCTAAAGAAAATAAATAAATAAACCAATTCTACCAGTTCAAAAAAAAAGTCCAACCAATCCACTCCATGAAACACATACATATCTGGTGTTCCACAACATTTTCCAGAATCCAATGTTACAAAGCATCAAGTCCTTGAGAAAATATACATAATCATATCTGGAAAAGAAAATCCCAATTTTCGATTGATTCATCAAGCATTTTCCAAAACCCATCCACTGATCATCCAGTCCAACAAATAAACCCCTAGTTTCCTCTGATTCAAAGGGAAGACAAACACGGATTCAATTTCAACCAAGTTCCAAAATTCATCGCGGTAATTTCCAAAATTCAACCACCCATGATCATCCAACCAGGGAAGCTATAAACTTTCCACCAAGCCAAAGAGAAACCACATATCAAAATATTTCCACCGATGCATCACAACCCACAACATTTCCCAGAATTCAAATGTGGATCATCTCCATCAAAACGACAAGAAATTTTCCACCTATTCAAGAGAAAAAAGACACCTATTCAATCATTTCGAAAGATTCCATCCACCAATAATCCACACCAGCAGAGAACCCTCAATCCCCACCTGACTCAAAGATCTGCACCAACTCATCACACAGTTTCCCAAAATAT
This sequence comes from Magnolia sinica, assembly GCF_029962835.1. NCBI lineage: Eukaryota > Viridiplantae > Streptophyta > Magnoliopsida > Magnoliales > Magnoliaceae > Magnolia > Magnolia sinica. Next base: position 58,853,209 of record NC_080585.1, on the reverse strand, counting down.
CAACCACCGGCAATCAATTCCATTAAAAGAATCCGAAATTCTCCACAGATTCATTATAAAAAAGAATCCCACCAATTTCCAAAATTCAAACACCAATAATTAATTGCATAAAGAATCCTTAGTTCTCCTACAATTCCACCACTCCTCATCCAATTCCACCATGGAAAAAAAAAAAAAAAGATTTCAGCATAATTACAGAAAAAAAAATATCAACCACCTGACTCAAAAAATTTGCACCAACTCATCACACAGTTTCCCAAAATATCAACCACCATATAATCAATTCCACTAAAGAAATCCCATATTATCCACAGAATCATTAAAAACCCCACAAATTTCCAAAATTCAAATACCTGCAATGGATTCCACCAAATAATCCTTAATTCTCCTACAATTTCACCACTCCTCATCCAATTCAACCATTGAAAGGAAATTCAAGTAACCACAGGAAAATAACATTTGCAGCCATCCAGAATTCAAACACCAATCTTCGAAGCACAAAGTGAAACCCCAGTTTCCACCAATTCAAGAACAAAACAACCGATCCACTCGGAAAAAAATTCAAAACGGAAGGAAAACCACTGACCTGCTGCCACAATGGATCGGGCCTCTGCCGAGTCGGCTCTCTGTAAGCAGATTCTCCATAGGCGGAGGAGATAGATGAATCTCGGTGAGCGGAAGAAGCTCGGATCGCCTGAGTGGCGAGAGAGGAAGAAGATGAGGAGGAGGAAGAGGGGGAGGAGGAGGAGGAATCATAAGATGATTGGATATCATCTTTGAAGGTAGAAAACCTAGAAATCGAGGGCTTGGAATCTTCTCGAGAGGAGCGGAAATCTTCTTTGAATGTCGAAGCCCTAGAAAATGGCTGCTTTCTGCGATACGCCATTGGAAAATGGCGATTTTCGCAGAGACAGAAAGAGGAGAGAAATGAGATATTCGTTTATAACGAACTACTTTATATGGGTGGGGAGAGGAGAGAAGGGCGGGAATGATATACGGTGCCGAGCGTCGTACCTTAAAAACCGTACTTCTGCGGCTCCCTTACTGCATACGTGGAATCCATCTCGAATCTGAACTGTCCAAGTAGTGAGACCCACATTTATATTGATATCAGGATTAAATTTATTTTTATTCGATAATCCTGACATCTAACTAATGAACATTGTTTTGTTGAATTTGGACCGTTCAATACTTTTTCATTTTGAGGAATTACCTGTTACTTGATAGACATCGCTCACATGGTAACAGTGTTAGCACGTGCTATTGTGGGGCCCACATGATTTTTAAACTAGATCTACCCCGTCCATCAGCTATGTCGTCAGGTTTTAGGTCATAAACCCAATCGGTAATTATGGCAACCAATAAATATAATCTTCTAGATTTATTGTGGGGTCCACTGTGTTGTTTATAGGCCATCCAATCCATGCATCTGACGGGACCCACTTGGATGAAGAGGCAAACCAAAATTCAGGAAATTCCAAAGTTAATGGGGGCATCACTGCGTGAATCTATTTGTTTTAGGCAAAATCTGGTATTACTCCTATGGTGTGATCGATCTGAGTCTTGAGTTCTATCATGAACATAAGAGGATTAAATACGATGGACGGTGTGGATCCTCTTAAGAAAACACGTGGGCCCCAAAATAGCCTCGTACCAGAAAACTTTGGGGTGTCACCGGCGCCATGTGAGCGCGGCCCGTGATGTACAATGTTCTCCGCACAATTGCACAACCGTCACTAGCTAGAAAGGGACTCGAACTCTTAGAGGCTACTGTGATGTATTGGTTTTATCCACACCGTCCAACCATTTTTCCATATCATTTTGGTATATGATCAACAAAAAATGCAATTTCAAGGCTCAAGTAGACCACACAATGAGGATTAAACACTCACCGTTGAAAACTTTTTGGAGGACACAGAAGTTATGGATCAAGCAGATATTTGTATTTTCCCTACATTCAGGTATAAGTGACTTTATGAACAGGTTAGATGGGAATTAACCATCACGGTGGGCCCTAGAAAGGTTTCAACAGTAAATGTTCTTATCACCGCTGCTTCTAGTGGTGTGTTTCACTTAAGCTTTTGATCTATCTCATTTTTGGGTTTGTACCCTTAAATTATATGAAAAAAATGGATGGACGGTGTGGATAAAAAAAATAAATCATGGTGGTCCATCTGAGCCCTCTGTTCCTAGTTAGTGACCGGTGGGGTAGTAATCAATCCGGGTCCAACTTGTACCGTTTCGATTCTGACAACTGTAGCGTACAGCTCCTACTGCGGACGTTAATCGTAAGCTACTGTCTCCAGCCGGGACGCGGATTGCCTTCGACAGCCTGTACAGCGCTCCGAAGCTAGGTGGCCCACCGTGATCTTGTGAGAAATCCACCCCATCCATCCTTTTTTTCAGCTCATTTTAGGATCGGAAACCAAAAATGAAGAGGATATAATACTCAAGTGAGCCACATGACAGGAAAAAGTGGGGAAGAATGGCTACCGTTGAAATCTTTCTGTGATCGACCTTGATTTTTATATGCCATCCAAACAGTTCATAATGTCATTTCCCCTCGGGATGAACTGAAAACGGTTTCCTTTCGTGTGGCTCGTTTGAGCTTTGGATACTCCTCATTTTTTGTCTCCATGACTTGAAAAATAAAATAATGGATGGAGTAGATTTCTCACAAACAATCGTAGACCCACTTAGCTCGATTGCAGGAACTTCTTCCTCCGAGAGATTATTGTTGCAGGCAATCCGCATCCCTCCAGCCGTTGATGAGCCCAGATATGAAGCGAATATAAATCTCCGGTGATAGGAACGGTGATTGAAGGCAAGGCTCTGTGGGGCCCAACGTGATGTAAGTGCTTTATCCACGCCGTTCATAGTTTTTCTCAGATCATTTAAAGTTATGATTCAAAAAGTGAGGCAGGTCCAGGGTTACGTTGACCACAAAGTGGGGATTGAACGTCCACCATTAAAAACTTCCTGGGAGCTTGAGAAGTTTCGGATCAAGCCGATATTTGTGTTTTCACTTCATCCACGTCTACATGACCTTATGAATAGGTTGGATGGTAAGAAAACATCACGGTGGCCCTTAGAAGGGTTTCAACGGTGGGTGTCAACGGTAGGATCGTATTTTAAAATGATCTGAGAAAATCGATGAACGGAGTGGATAAAACACTTACATCACGGTGGGCCCCACAGATTCCTGCCCGGACGGGGGTAGGACGCGTGATTGAACCTCACCATTAAAAACTTCCTGGGCCCACCGAAGTGTTTATTTGATAAGGTCACAGAAGGCATGATGAAAGGATAAAACAAATATCATCTTGATCCAAAGCTTTTATAGCCAATTAAAAGTTTTTAATGGTTAATCGCACTGTTTCTTGTAGTGTGATCCACCTTAGATCAGGATTTGCTTCACTTTTGGGCTTATGCTCTGAAAAGAGCTGGAACAACATACGGGCAGCGTGGATATGCTGCATATACATGAAGGTGGGCTCCACAGGCAGCATCATGTTGGGTGAGGCCATGGGTGCAGCCCTGACGGTGTGGCCCATCTTGATGCATTTATTGTATATCCATGCCGTCCGTACACTTTGCTGGTTCATTTCAGGGCATGAGCCTAAAAATAAAGCAGATCCAAGGTTGCACAGATCTGGATGGAGGGATTTTTTATTATTTATTTTTATTTTTTATTATTTTTTAAATATCAGCTAGATCCCAAACTTTTGCAGCCCACAATGAGTTTTTAACGATCAATCACCACTATTTCTTGAGGTGTGGTCCAATTGAGATTTGGATATGCTTCATGTTTAGGCAATGTGCTGAAAAAATGGATGGACAATGTGGACATACAGTACATACATCAAGGTTTGCCCCATAGTCAAGGCCGCACCGTATCCTGCACCACACTGGACAAGGAGTACAACCCCATCAGGCCCTTGGTTAGAGAGGACAATCCTAGAAAGTGATCCGTGGGCCCACCATGATGTATGTGTTTTATCCTTGCCATTCATCCATTTTGACAAATCATTTTAGGGCATAAGTCCAAAAAAGAGGCGGATTGAAGGCTTGAGTGGACTACACTATAAGAAGCAATGGTAACAATGACACCAACTGTTAAAACTTTCTTGGTAGTACACTTATTTGTGTACCTTGTACATCAATCACATGATTCATTATGTTAGGGAGTCGGATAAGCCCTTAGAAGCTTAAAACCGAAGACACAAGTGGACACGAGCATCAAGGAGCAAAGAACATATATATGAAGTGCCCTAGTAACCCTAACCTTTGACCTAAAACAAACTTTGAACTTATAGATGATCATGGCTTAATAGGTATTTTTTTTAATCATTTCTTAACCTTAGGAGTCTAATTAGAACATGATAAGTAAGACTAGGAAAGGTGTTAAGCTGCTATGAAATCATTAATTCAAAACAGCAGTTTTCGAGTGACCCTCGATCCCATTAAAAAAAATTATTGAGGATATGTTGAATACATTTATGCCAGGGCAAATATAGGGCATCAATAAACTTAAAACTTCGATTGTAAGAATTGAGACACATCTAAGCATTAGAGAGAATGTGATCTTTCCGTCCCAACCTCAACCTAACCCCAAGGGACAATTCGAAATAAGTTATCATAATTCTTCAGTACAACATGTGGAACATGTTAAATCAATCACCATCCTGAAAAGTGGCAAAGATATCAATAAGGAAATTGAGGAATCTAGTGATTCAAAGGATGATGGTAAATTTAGTAATGCTCCCCATGATAAAGAACCATAGCATAAGTGTAAGACCCGTATCCTAGCCTATACCGTTCCGTAGGCTTCCGTAGTCCTCCCGGTCGAATTCCAGCAATCCGCGACCTATGATCGACGTTTGCGCGCGACACTAAGTCGTATTCCGTAGATCTGAGTCAGCTCAATCCGAGACTTATACTATTGCGACCGCACCGTCGCCGCGGTTCCAATGCCGCGTCTTGCACACTGATCCGATATCCTAGCCAGGAGATGTGGGCACGCGTTTATTTCGAAGAAACGCCGCGCATTTGGGAATCCAAGAGAATCTCTACAACCCATCCCATCAATCAATCAATCAATCAAAGTACATAACCCATGCTTTCTTTCTCCCCAAGTCAAGCAACTTACTAAGTCAACTCTCAAGTCAAGTACACCTATCAACTCACATCTATCACCTCTCCCTTACAACCACCATTTCTCTCTCTTTCTCTTCACATTTTCCAAGCAACCAAAGAGGTGCACGTCCAAGCACCTCCAAGAGAGAAAAGTGTGTTGTGTGTGGCCCACTTCCTATCACAAGATCCATCATCCTAGCCCTTCAATTCTCATCATCTTCCATCAAAGTGAGACACAAGAAGATATTGGCGTTCCATCGGACCAAGAAGATCGAACGGTGGGTGTTTCTATAGGCCTAAATTCCATTCTTTTGATGATGGGCCAAGTGGGGCCTACCGATTGATGGTATGAATCTCACTTTGGACCCTAGATGTGGCCTATGGCCCACTATAATTCTCATGATCATTCCATGATGGGGCCATTCTCCATGGACCCCATCATGATGTTTACTTTTCTAAGTTTGAAACAGGTCATCTATACCTTCCATTTTGGTGGAGAAGGAATCTCCACCGTTGATTTTTTATTTAATGGGCCCACATATATTGGGACCCACTTGATGTATGATTGAATGCATGGAAGGGAGGGCCCATAGTGTTGGGGTCCCTCCATCGCACGTGTCCCTTCCTCTCTGTCTCTCTCTCCTTCTCTTTTTCATTTTTTTGTGTGATGATGTGGCTGTGTGGCCCACCTAGATGGACCCCACCATGAAGCATGTGTTTTATCTAAGCCATCTGTAGGTGGGGCCCACCTTATATATGTGTTACCCAAACCGTCCAGCGTCCAGGGACGCTAGACGTGGCTACATAGTGAAGTGTGAACTGACGGTGTGGTGTACTTCCAGCAAACAAAAAAAATAATATAAATATTAGCTTAATTCAACAAGCTTTGGGTGGACTGCTCATGTAGGCCCCACTGATGTATAAATTAAATCCATGTTATCCATCCTGTTTCCCAACTCATTTTAGGCATTGAGCCAAAAAATGAAGCAAATCTGATTTTATGGCATGTCATAGCTTAGAAAACAGTGATTTTTTCCGCTCAAATCAGTTGGGGCCCATCTTGATGTTTCTACACGCCAAAACATGCTAAATATTGGGCTTGTTTGGTCCGTCTTGAGTCCTAGAAACCAATGGGTAAAGTAGATCTACCTGATGTGGGCCCCACCTAGGAGAAACCACAAATAAACGAAAAATTAAAAAAATAATAATAAATGCAGCAGGCGTTGCTGCTGCTGCTGTACGCTGGAGGGTAGGGACGTGTGTCCCAGCCATGGGCCCCACGTGATGTGTGTTGAACATCATACCGTGCATTTGATGGGGGCCCCTTCTAGCTGTGGGCCACCCAAAAAAACAGTTGTACGTGGAAGTTCAGGTGGTCCACACGGCAGGAAACAGTGATGAATTGAACGTCTACCATTGGAACTTTTGTTCCAGAGAAATTTGGGACTGTGGACCCCACCTTTTATCCAGCTATTTTTATGAAACAATACAAACTTAGTTTGGGAACTTAGACCTGCTTGTACGGACAGCGAATTTGAGGACAAAAATACCCCTCCCTTCCTTTCGAAGACGAGTGCCGACGCTCCTCCAATCGAGAGTTGTATGAACAGCTCAAAAGAGATCAAAGTTACATGGCCCCACAGCTATGTATTTATTATATCCACAACGTTCATCCATATTTCGAGATCATTTCGGAGCATTATCCAAAAAAAAAAATCATATCCAAAGATCAACTGGACCACACCACAAAGAGCAGCGGGAAAACTGATTTTCACCGTTAAAAATTTTATAGGGCCCACCATAACATTTATTTTCCATCTAATCTATTCATAAGGTCACAAAGGCCTAGATGAAGAGGAAAAAAATATTTCATAATGATCCAAAACTTTTGTAACCCCTAAAAGGGTTTCAATGGTAGACGTTCAATTCCCCGCTGCCTTTTACAGTGTAGTCCACTTGATAGTTAGATCTATCTTATTTTACGTCTCAAGCTTAATATGAGCTCGCCAAATAGATGGACGGTTTAGATATAACACAGACCTCATGATAGGACCCATAAAAGGTTGTGGGGATTACAACAACAAAATAATAATAATAATTAAAAAAAAAAAAAAAAACTAGGAACCTATGGCTATGGTGTTTTCTATAGCTACGAATTATAACCGTAGCCATAGCCGAAGCCCCTACTTTTTTTATATGTATCGAAGGTCTTTCGATATATCGAAAAAGGTCCAGAACTGTCCAACGAGTTTGCCTCAAAAATCCTGCCTATGGCTACGGATTACAACCATAGCCATAACTGTAGTCCGTTGTAGTCTGTGCATTTTTTAAAAAAAAAAAATTTTAATTTTTTTTTTACATGGAGAACTTTATTCTACCAACATTTTTCTCTAATACATATTTATATAAATATGTATATATAAGCATATAAATTTTTTTTTCTCTTTTAATTCATTTCTTTGTCTATTTATTCAACAAGCATATCTCTTAAACTAGAATGATTTACTTAACATACCACATATGATTTTGGGGTAGGAGAAGCTAATTTAGCCAACAAACCTAGTTATTTTCCAAGATTCCATCGGGTCGATGGTCGAAAATCCATTTCATTCACTTCGTGGTCAATTTCAATCACTTCGCGGTCAAACTGAAAATTGAGCGGGGCAAAAATGAAATTGAGTGGGGCAAACTAGAAATTGAGTGGGGCAAACATTAAATTGAGTGGGGCAAACTAGAAATTCAGTGGGGCAAACATGAAATTGAGCAGGGCTAACGAGAAATTCAGCGAGGCAAACATGAAACTGAGCGGGGCAAACTAGAAATTTAGCGAGACAAACATGAATTTCAGTGGGGCAAACATGAAATTGAGCGGGGCAAACACGAAATTCAGTAGGGCAAACTAGAAATTCAGCGGGGCAAACTAGAAATTCAGTGGGGCAAACATGAATTTCAGTGGGGAAAACATGAAATTGAGCGAGGCAAACACGAAGTTCAGCAAGGCAAATATGAAATTGAGCGAGGCAAACTAGAAATTGAGCGGGACAAACATGAAATTCAGCGGGGCAAATAGTGGGAAACAAAATATATTTGTGTTTTTCCCCTCATTAATGTTTAAGAGACCTTATGAACCAGTTAGATGACAAATAAACATGTTAGGCCTAGGAGCACTAGTCTGTCTGGAACTCAGAACTGGCAGGGCAGTATCTAATCCACCGTCAGGCTTTCTTAACATGTCAGCGCCTCAAATGATCACGTGTTGTGTCGGAGAGGGAAGATGATTGGTTGGTGTACAGTTGTTGTAGGTACGTGTCGTTGGAAGAGGAGCACTGACGCTCCTCGATCTCCAAGTTGTACGAACGGTTCAAAGGAGATCAAAGTTACATAGCCACACAGTGATGTATTTATTATATCTAGATTATTTTAGAGCATTATCTAAAAACTGAATCATATCCAAAGATCATCTGGACCACACCATAAATAGTAGCAACAATAATGATTTTCACCGTTAAACAATTTGTAGGGCCCACCGTAATGTTTATTTTACATCCAATCTTTTCATAAGGTCACAAACACCTGAATGAAGAGTAAAAACAAATTTCATATTGATCCAAAACTTCTGTGACCCCAAAAAGGGTTTCAATGGTAGACGTTCAATCCTCTACTGGTTTTTGCAGTGTGGTCCACTTGATAGTTAGGTCTGTCCTATTTTTCATCTCAAGCCTTAAGACAAGCTCCCCAAATGGATATACGATCTGGATATAACACATACCCCGTGATAAGACCCATAGAACTCTCTCCCATAGCCACTCCCCTATATAAAATACATTCGATCCCTAACACAGACCTCATGTTTGCCCCGCTCAATTTCATGTTTTCCCCACTGAATTTCTAGTTTGCCCTGCTGAATTTCATGTTTGCCCCGCTCAATTTCATGTTTGCCCCACTGAAATTCATGTTTGCCCCGCTGAATTTCTAGTTTGCCCCGCTCAATTTCATGTTTACCCCGCTGAATTTCTCGTTGGCCCCGCTCAATTTCATGTTTGCCCCGCTTAATTTCATGTTTGCCCTGCTGAATTTCATGTTTGCCTCGCTCAATTTCTAGTTTGCCCCGCTGATTTTCGACCATCGACCTGATGGAATCTTGAAAAATAACCAGGTTGGTTGGCTAAAGTAGCTTCTCCTACCCCAAAATCATATAGGGTACGTTAAGTAACTAATTTTGGTTTAGAAGATATTTTTATTAAATGAATAAAGAAAGAAATGGAAAAAAAAAAAAAAGAGAGAGAATTTTTTTTTATATGCTTATATATACGTATTTATATAAATATATATTAGAGAAAATTGTAGGTAGAATAAAGTTCTCCATGTAAAAAAATAAAAAAATAAAAAACTTTTGCATAGACTAGTTATGGCTACAGTTATAATCCGTAGCTATAGGTAAAATCACCTTCGATACATATCAAATACTCTTCGATATATATCGAAAATTACAGGATTTTTTAGGCAAACTCGCTGTACAATTTTGGACCTTTTTCGATAATATCGAAAGACCTTCGATATATCGAAGTACATATCGAAATACCTTCGATATATATCAAAGGACATATCAAAAAAGCAGGGGCTATGGTTATGGCTACGGTTATAATTCGTAGCAATAGGGAAACCCAGCTTTCCAAAATCACATTTCTTTTGTGGGTCCCATCATGAGGTCTGTGTTATATCCAAACCGTCCATCTATTTGGCGAGCTCATATTAAGGCTTGAGACGAAAAATAAGATAGATCTAACTATCAAGTAGACCACACTGTAAAAGGCAATGGGGAATTGAATGTCTACCATTGAAACCCTTTTAGGGGTTATAGAAGTTTTGGATCATTATGAAATTTGTTTTTCCTCTTCATCCAGGTCTTTATGACCCTATGAATGAACTTAGACAGGGAGGATTTCTCACAAACATCACAGTGGGCCCCTAAAAAGTTTTATGGCCCCCAAAAAGTTTTTAATGGTCGACGCTCATTCAACACTGTTTCCTGTAATGTGGTACACTTGAGATTTGGATATACCTCATTTTTGGTCTCATACCATAAAATGATGTGGAAAAATATATGGACGACATGGATGAAAAGCATACATCATGGTGGTGCCCACAGACCACTGACCATCCGCCATTGGCTGGTGGCAGGGGGAGTCCCCAATCCGTTTCGTGAAAGGAGGGGTATTTTCGTCCTCAAATTCGTTGTCCGTATGAGCAGGTCTAAGTTCCCAAACGAAGTTTGTATTGCTTCATAAAACCTGTTGGATAAAAGGTTGGGTCCACAGTCCCAAATTTCTCTTTGTTCTAGAAGTTTTGGATAAATATAAAATTATTTATTTATTTTTATCAGGTCTGTGTGACCCTATCAAGATTGGATGGAAGATAAACATTATGGTGGGCCCCATGTGGGACCCACTGATGTATGTATTGTATTCCACACCTTCCATCAGTGTGAACCCCACCATGAGGTATGTGATTTATCTATGTCATCCATCCCTTGGGGCCGGCTGATGCATGTGTTGCATCCAAACCGTCCAACCCTTTGGCAAGCTCGTCTTACAGCTTGAGACTAAAAATAAGACAGATCTAGGATCATGTGGACCACATTATAAAAAATAGTGGGTTTGAACATCCACCATTAAAACCCTTGGGCTACCAAGTTTCAACCAATATGATATTTGTTTTTCCTCTAAATCCATGTCTTTGTGACCTTATGAATAGGCTGGATGGGAAGTAAACCCTATAGTAGGGCCCACTGGAATTTAACTATGGAAATCATTATCACCACAGTTAAATATGGTATGGTCCAGTTGATCTTTTGATATGGTTCATTTTTATACAATACTCTATATTGATCTCTAAAAATAGACAAATTGTGTTTGGCCCATTCAACTCGGCCTATTCAACTTGGCCTATTTGATTCGGTCCATTGATTCGGCCCGATGTGATATATGAGGCCCATTGTTAAGGCCCACCTTGATATATATGAGGCCCATGCGATACGACCCATTTGATGTATTTGAGGCCCATAGGTCGGGCCCAATCGGATGTATATAAGGTCCATTGCATTATGTGATTCCACCATGGTTTATGTAATGATATTTATGGCGGGCCATGCCTTAGGAGCAATGATGGTTTGACGTCCACATTATAAGAATAATGTTGGTTAAATGTCCGTATTGTATCTCTCCCTAGAGCCCATTGATAGGCCCATACTTGTTGTGTGTAGGCCATTTAGGCCCATCTTCATTGTGAGAATAGTTCATCACCATTTAACATGCTTAGTATAACTCTATGACTCATGCCCATACCCATCATATGTATGCTTGATATGAGTAGTAACTGATCATAGCATATGCCATTGGGCAAATTGTTTATGGGACTCACTGATAGGAGTTACCCACATGAGCGCACGGTACGCGCAAGATTGCTGCATCACTGGAGGGTGTGACTCATGCATCTTACATATATGTGACATGATCATTGTACGCCCTAGCAACATCAGGGCCATGGCCTCCACAGGCACATCGTGGATGACCGGATTGGACACCGAAAATGTTTGAGTTCGAGCATCTGGGCACTTTGGATGTCCGTGGGTGAAAGTCCTTAAACCTCCGAGGCCAAGAGATGCCCCAACGTCTGACCGAGTGGATACACAAGCGCCCAAGTGCCGAATACCAGTAGGCCGCGTTTTTCACTGTGTCGTGTTCAGTTGGGAGGGGGTGTGGCCTTATCCACCCGAGTGAGGAGGGTATAAGCTAGGCTGAGTTTGACCAGCTCGCAAATGAGTCCGCTATCGACTAGCCGGGTAGGTTTTGGTAGACTACTGGTCAGGAGGATAATGTGGTCTCTTCCACTCGTTGGGCTGTGTAGCTAAGGAGTAGTTGGTAGTCAGTATGGAGTGTACTAGACCCCGGTGATGATCCCGGAGATGTACAATACTGATACGTGGACTTATTGAGTAGGAGTTGCATACTCATTCATTCATCCATTCACTATCCACTCGAGCTGGTGGTGCACAACTATTTGTTACGTGTACCTTCGCAATGACCAGGATTTCAGTTGGGGCGCGCGACTAACCTGAGATCAGGAGTTTACCACATTGTATTTGACTATCTAAATTTAGGTATGAGACTGGTTTGGATAGAATTCCCTTGTGATGGACCCCATAGCCTGCGATACTATGTACTATCATCCCGACTTCACTCCAGCTTAGTCATTTCATTCACATCGCATATTGCATTTCATCCATGGCATATGGCATTTTGGATTGCTACGTTTCTGCACTTATATGGCTTAGACGGACTTGGCAGGATCTGCATATTGCATTGCATCCGCAGTATATGATATTTGGCTCATTATAATCTGCATTGCGTACTCTGATATTATATGACTCATGGACTTACCAGTATATTTCCGCTTACTCTAATATCGTATGATTCATGATCTTGTCAGTATTTTCGCTTATTCTGATGATGTATGATTTATGGGCTTTATTGTATACTTGACACTTACCTTACACACACTTTCACCTCCCTCTAAGCTTTCTATAAGCTTATGCACGATAGATGCATGTAGGTGGCGTTAGGTCGTAGCAGCATTGAACTTGGAGCGTGCAGCGGACTTCTGGAGCTTTGATTTTGATACATATGTATTTCTCTTTCAACATTGTATTCAAATGTTTATATTAGTGGATATGTGATGATGATGTTGCCTTTTTTATTTAGGTATACTTGTGGTTATGCTTATTACGAATTAAATGTACATTGGAAAATCCTCCTTATAGGATCCCAGGATCGGAATCTGGCGTATGGGTGCTGGGAGTTGAGAATGGGGTACTACGGAGGCTGTCGGAACCAGATTCGGCGATCGAAAATTTTGTGAGCCTGGTTTCCAAGTTTGAGGCGTGACAGTAAGCCTAAGCTTGTGACCCCATTTCCCCAACGTCTTGCCTCATCAAAATGGTGAAGTGAAAATCAGAATATTTTAGAGATCTTCCAACAAATCAAGATCAACATCTCCTTGTTGAATGCAATTAGACAGTTTCCATCTTATGTCAAATTCCTAAAGGATTTATGTGCGACAATGCGTAAGCTGAACGTATAAAAAAAGGCTTCTTTACAGAACAGGTAAGTGCAACTATTAATCAAAACACTCTCCCAAAATATATGGATCCTGGAAGTCCTACGATCTCATGTATAATAGAAAACTTCCGGGTCAATAAAGCACTTCTAGATTTTAGGACGAGTGTTAATCTGATACTATACTTGGTATATGAGCAATTGGGTCTTGGTGAGTTGAAACCCACTAAGACAATGTTATAATTGGTTGACCGGTCGATTAAGATACTGAAAGAAGTAGTTAAAGATGTATTGGTCAAAGTTAATAGGTTTTACTACCTAGTTATAAATGCAAGCACTCAGATTCCTATTATTTTAGGCCAACCATTCTTAGCTACCTTAATGTTATAATCAATTGTCGGAATAGAATCATGAAAATATCATTTGGGAATATGACCTTAAAACTAAATGTGTTTAATTTGCGGATGAGGATGTGATCCACGAGGTTAATTTGATTGATACATTTGTTGATGATGAGCTTCTCCCAACTGAATTTTTCGAATCTCTAGAAGTATGTTTGGCACACTTTGCAGATTCAGACGATCATATATTATAAATATAATGAATGCCTTGCGGGATTGTACCATGGTGCTTGACATTGACTAGAGTTTATTTTATTTTAAAGTGCCTTCTTCCACCAATTCTTAATGTTTACCACCAAAGGTGGAGAAGAAATAATCTAAACCAAAGATTAAAACTTTGGCTTTCATGGAAACTACTCTAGCCAAAGAGATTTTATTTTAATTTCAATTATCTATAGTTTCTTATTTACTGTGGTGCACTAACATAGAAAAATTTTCTGCCACAAGTGAATCATATACTCTTTGGACACCTCACAATTTTTTTAAAAAAAGAAAAATCTTTAATGACGTTCACAGATTTCTCTAAATATTCATGTTCAATGACATCCAAACTTACTATAAAGTAGGTTTATAGATGATCTTAATGAAAAGCCTATTGAGAAATTTATTTAGATACTTGCCGGAGGAGAAACCTATGCCTTTGGATGATCTTGATTTATCAATTTAGAGTAGTTTTCCCCTTTGCTTGCTAGGATTAGTTTGCTTTATTAGTTAAGTTTAGTTGCTAAACACCAATTGATAGAAAATTCGCACTAGCACTTATATGCTATTGTCTTTTAGGTATTTTTATCTATTCCTTTTTATTTTCATTGCTCTCATATTGCTTTAATTGTATATAATTATACACCGAAGATAATGTAGAATTTAGGTTGGGGTAGTGTTTCCTTTGGAAAATTCTTCATTTGTGCTGTTGAATTTTTTGGCTAAAATTTTTAAAATTGTTTAAAAATTTTCTGTGAATTTAAGTAATTTTAAAGATAGTCCAGATATTAGAATGACAAGATATTTAATGTTGTAGATTTTTTAAGCCTAAATTTTAGTATTTGATAGATTTGAAAGTTGAGTTCGAAGTTATTAATCTTTAATTGGAAGTTTTAAACATTGATTGAGTCACGAATTCACATGCCACATATAGCTTACAAATTAAAGTTTAGTTGGATATTGAATTATTACTTTGATGATTATTAAGAACTATAGGAATGAAACCTAGGAAATTTATCCAACATAACAAACATTTCACTATAATACCTATCAACTCATTAAAGAACTTAGTATAACCTCTCTTACATTACAAAAATAACACTAATACCTTAGTAATGAAATTATAGAAAGTGGGTTTCTCTTCTTTTATGTTAATGCTCTAAGCAATCTTTTAACATGGGATTTACATTAAACATAGATTTCTTAGGATCTTCAATCATTAGATCAGATCATCGTTATTGGAAGATTTTATATAAGGGTTTTAACCCCATTTTTCGTGACATTTCTTTTATCTTTTTCCTTAAAAGGCCTCTAGTTAAAGGATTAGCCATATTTTTGTAAGATCAAAAATCTATTGTTAGCCCTACTAATTGGTGTCACCCAATTTTAATGTGAAAATATATGAAGAGTGGGTTTTACAAGCAATAGAAAAATGTACAATAATGTCTTAATCTACTCATCCTGGGCCTTGGTTACAACTAGGGCTAAAATCTTAAACTCCATGATAGGATGAGAAATTATGGTTTATTGTTGGACTTCCATGATATTGTCCCACCTCTCATGGTGAATATATGGGCTCCATGATATTGTCCCACCTCTTATGGTGAATATATGGGCTATCTTAACGTATCAGAATAAGATTTTAATATATAGCATGAACCCTTCTAGAGTAATGAGATAATTAAAATAATGAAGAGCATAATTTTAAACTTTCTAAAATATCATAAAATTCTCTACATTCTATTGTTCCTTAGTGGATTGTAAGTATATCTAATAATTTTACTATTATAAAAGTTATGCTTGGCCCTATTGCAATTTATAACATGCATCAAGCTACGCATTTTACTTGAATATTCAAGTAATAAAATTCTTTATCTTTCTCGTTAATTTCATAATATGATCAAAAGATAACTCATAATATTATAAGAATAGAGGTTATAACTTCTAACTAGTTTTTCAATATAATTGGATTGAGATTTAAAAAAAAAAATCTCTATCACTCACTGAAAATACCTAGAGTTAAGTTTATGTCATGTAAATCTTTCATTTAAAAATTGATGATGATAATTTTTTAGAACTAATTATACATTTTAAATTAGGTGTGGAAATGGGTTGAGCTACCCAGTTTGGCTTTGCAGGACTAGGGCTGGGACCCCTAAACTTGGCCTTAGGGCCTGGGCAGTCCATTGGCCCAATCCAATCATTAAGTAGGTCAGTTTTATTTTTAAAAAATGAACAATTTGAAGACACTTGTCCATGGTCCCATTTAACATACATGTGAAATTTAGAAGCACTTTTAGATTTACATGTTTCTATGATTAAAACCAATTGCATAATGGTTTTGTATGATGCAAAATATTATGGATGGAGGGATACTACAAAATATTTCTTAGATTTGGATTATTTCAAACATTTGATCATCTCACTTTTTTCTAGAAAAACAAGTAGGAAATGACTCTCTTATTACTTATGTAGGACAAAAGTCTAGAAGAAATATAAGCAAAAGAGGGGGTCTCCCCTAGAAGAGAGAAAAACAAAGAAAGAAGGAGCCCATGACCCTGGGCCTGAGGGAAAACAAAGAAAAATGAGCAAAATAAAATAAATAAAGAAAGAAAGAAAAGAAATACGGAAGAAAAGAGAAACAAAAAAGGACACCCAAAGACTATGGGGCAAGGGCTGGAACTCACAGAGGGAGCACGTGGCAGAACAATAGCCAGCTTTAAAAGAGGACGCATGAAGTATCTAGAGGTAATACTAGCATGGCTAATAGAGTGGGTGATGAATGCACACCACAAGTGAAAAGTCGCATCTTTCAAGAGGATGAAGGATCTAATATGGCAGAGAGGCTCTTTTTGTTGTAGACATGGGAGATGATCACCCATCTCTTAGGAAGATTCGGTGATCATTTCACTATTTTTTAAACGGCTAGCCCTTAGCCTCGCTTGGTCTTGTAGGACTAAGGCCAGGACCAGGGTCGAGGCCTTTTAGCCCCAATAAGGCTAAGGTTGAGGTATGTGTTATTATTGTGAGCCCTGCAAAGAAATTAATGAGTTAATCCTAACCTTCAATTGATTCTCTTAACCGCAGATCACGATGACTATAGGTCCTGTGTGGATACGTCATTAATGCCATATTTAATGTGGTCATATTCTAGATCATACATGTGTGTGTGTGTGTGTATTAAAAGAAAGGGATTCCTCTGGTAGTCTTTAAGTACTTGAGATTGGACACAATGACCACGTCAATGGAAATTTATGTTCCATGGAACTCAATATCTTGTTGTTCCATGACCACCTAGAAAGTCGTAGTATAAATTTGTAGTAACTATTATTCTTATGTGGCCATCTTGTATAAGGTAACTAATGATAAATCGCAATAAAAGGTCTCTACCATTAGAATCGAAAATGAGTCATTGTTTTCTCTGCCTTATCCTATATAAGAATATAAGAATGCCATAGGAATAAGCTCTTGGTATTAGACCTATTGGGAACTTGTATTGAATGATCATTTAAGTCTCTAGGCTGGATACTATAATGCCTTGACTAGATTAATTTGTGTATACTAGCTTTGACCAATGCTTAAACTTGACGATGCATGGAGAGTTCAAGTTCTTGATGTAATGTTCTTTGGCCCACCTCATGACGTCAATTGTAATAGCTCATATGTGGGTATTATTGGGTTCATGCACTAAGATATGACTGATATCCATATGATCCAATATAAGATCTATTAGTTTCTTACATTCTTATGTCTAAGATCTATTAGATAGAACAATCAATTAAGTGATTTTTCATTTATATTAATACCCCAAAGGTTTTACGAGCATTATCAAGTGTTGATCTTTTGTTTTAACTATTAAAATATTTTTATCACATGATGGTAATTTCAACAATTAAGATTTTGTCATCTCTCACTAGATTTGGATGAGATTTATATGAGGGATGGATGGCTATGTTCAATGAAGGGATAGAGCCAATTTGGGTACATACCTAGGTAGGATCATAAATTTTAAATATATTAAGACATACCAAAGTTTATAGGATAGTAGAGCATTATACTAGTGTCTCTCCTTGAAACCCTATAGTAGAATATTATGCTAGTGTCTCTCCTTGAAACCGTAACTCATGCTTTTATATAAGATCCTATACCTGAGGGTAAAGACAAAAAAGAGAAATTCTTAGTCGCTTAAGCTCTATAGGTTGTCACCATATAGAGAGATAAAAGTGAGAAGAAAAGACAAACTTATCTCTCATACCTTCCCTTCGTTAACTCGTCCATACATTTGACGTACTGTGAATATGTCTCTTTATGTGCAACGCGAACTTTAATCTAAGATTTTTGTGTGTACATTTTCTCCTCTCTTCATATCAGGTTAATTTAATAGAATACTTTCTACTTTGAAGGTATGACATTAAAAATTGAATGATGTTTGATAGTGGCAAACAAAAGGTATATCTAAATTTAAATATCTGATTTTGGATAATGGTAGAAACTTACTAGTATCTATATTATGATCCATAGTGTAATGTCCCGTCCAAAAAAGGGAACAGTGTCCTGAGGTGCACGTGCGAACTGACACAGGACCGGATAATTCAGTCGCACGTGTGGGCCTACTATGGACTAATTAATGACAAATTTAACCACCAATGAAATTAAATCAAGTCGTGCTCGGGTTGAGCACAAGCCGTAGAGCAAGGTAGCCCCTTTATATTCGGCGACTGTCCATATGGGCCGTGTATTGCCCGAGGAAGGTCCAAAAAAATTCTGAAACTTTGTCAAGACCTTTGGGCTCGTTGGGCTTATGGTCCCACGTGGATGCCAGGCCCCGGAAATACCCAGAAACCGTCAAACAGCGCTGCCCTACTGGCACTTGCAAACTACAAGTCACCTGGCCAAAAGTGACAAAATTCTGGAATTAACTCAAATAACTCTGCTGCTTGAGTATGTAAATCTGAGCATTCTAGCCGTCGGATCTCTTCTAAATTCACACCGAAGGTTGGAAATAATTTTAGTCTTGCGCCTACAAAATTTGGCCGTTGATCATGGAACGGTGACTGTTGATCACGAATCGGGCCGCTGTGGCAAAACCCCGCATCCGTTTGCGATCAAACTTCGCCCAACCCTTCACCGGGTCATGGGGCAGCTATTCCATGTATCATATAGGGCCATCAGAGTAGCTCCAACAACCTGATATGGGCCCCACTTGGCTATTTGGGGAATTACCCAAAACCCAGGGTTAGTTAAAATAATTTCGGGCATATAAAAGAGCTGCCCTCTCTCTCAAACCCCATTTCCAGTAGTTGAGAGAGAGAGAGAGAGAAGAGGAGAGAGATTGGGGCACCTCACTTGTATGTGACCCCGGTGGCCGGAATTCGTAAATTCTGACTTCCTCTCCCCTTTTTCGCTGGAAATCCTGATTGTTCTCCGCTGTTGGAAGGGGAATTCCAACCCATCTAAGGTAATGTAGGAATTCTCACTCTATTTTTGTAATTTCTGCAATATGCTTATGATCTTTGTCCATCCAATGCAATGCAGGGCCCCGACACCTCGAGCTTGAGGACCCGGCTCGCTAGGATTGTCTCAGCAATCTTCGGCTAAGTTTAGGTGAGGAACATTACCTTTAGGTAGTTGATTATCGTGCCTAGTATAGGTTTAACAAACATGTTTGGTGAATGTTACTGAATTTTCATTTGGGCTGCATAATTAGGATAATGGACTAGAAATTGCTGAAATTATGGAAGGGGATTAGCCCCTAATACCCCAAATCTGTGACTTATGCATTTGCATGATCATGTAGGGTACAAATATCTAGCTTTCCCCAATTTTATGCTAGTTTATTGTTGATTTTCTGATTTGGTGCTAACTATGCTTAAATAATTACATGAATTGCTGTAAATTGCTAATTGTTAGTTGAATTGTTGCTACATGTCAATTATGCTAGGAGTAAAGGCGTGGAATGTTGTCACATTGCTGATTGTTGAACTACTTGCTTAATTTCCTTGATTTATAGCTGAATTATGTGATCTATGTTAACTCATGGAAGACTAGTTGTTGACTATTTGTGCATGCCTGCCCTTATGGTTGTATATGTCGGAATATGATGAACATGACCCTTATGGGTTAGCGGAACTTGATATATTGCTGTCCATGTACTTAAATTGCTGATTTATGCTTGTCATGGGTGAAATATCTCTGAATTTGACAATACATGTTATGTATTATTGCATAAACCTTTATGAATGGCCCGATTACCTGGAATTACTTGGGTGACCCCTTTCGTTGGACCTACTCGCGAGTGAATCTGGTCTGAATAGTTGAACTATAGGTTGTTGGCCATAGTTGGACTACATGAGACAGTGTTCTTAGGTCGATTTGCTACGGTTCAGCCCGTCAGGGCACATTAACTAATAGTCGACCATCCATGTATGTTAACCTTGTTTGATCATGCTTGTATGAACCCGAAGTACCCTAAGACCATTGCGCCCATTGTTAACTATGATTTACGGCTCACAAAGTCTTATGAGCCGGGGATGGTGGTATGAGACATTATGCCCATGCTGTCAGCCTATGCTGGGGTGACAAGCCTCCTCATAGTGTCAATTGAGTACTTGGACTTGTGAGTGGGGAACGGTGGTATGGGACACTGTACCCGTGCTGTCGGCCTGTGTTGGGGTGACTACCTCCCTATAGTGACCGCGAGTAGGACATTTGAGTCCAAATCTATTCGTCTATGTTTATACTACTTTTTGGGATTGACGACCCCAAGATAGGGCTAAGGGTCGCGAGAGTCACATGGCCACAACCCTAGAGCCGTGCGATCGGGTTAGGGCAATAACTCCACTAAGGGTCTTCCGGTTTCTCCAATCTGCTGGATGAATGGACATAACTAATCAACCTGGCTAACATGTTTCATGACATTGTATTTATTATTGTGGCGATTATGCAGTCGAGGTCACTTTTGGAGGGAGTGTTGTTTCATTACGAACATTAGATGTCATCGCTTAAGGGAGTGCTGGTTTTTGTGAGGGGCATGCATCATATCAAAATCATGCATTTGCATTAACAACAATGTTTAGGATTCTATGCTGATTACTGTTCATTAAATGTATCATATGCATGATAATTCATATGCCTATTGCTAATGGTACCACTGAGTTGATCACTCACTCCCACTCTGGGACGGTGTTCTAAAACACCAACCAGAACTCGATATAGATGCAGTTACCCTGGAGCAGCACGCATTGGACGATGTCGATGCCGACGACGATGAGGAGCGGGCGTACTATCAGGAGTTTGGCGGGGCATATTAGCGAGGTGGATGTCGGCAGGACTGGGCCAGAGCCCAGATCATTTTAGGGTGTGATGAGCATATGGGATTAGATCCCTGGACGACTGTTATACGAATTTATTAAGTTGTTATGTTGGATATGAATTTGCGATAGAACTTTATTTGGTTAGTAGCACTTGGAACTTAATTATCTGATTAGCAATTAAACATGCTTACTCTAATTCGTCATTGCTTGCTAATACCTGATTAACTATATGCATTTGTGACTCATTATTGCACACATGGCACTCGGGAAGTCGGGAGCCGAGTAGCTACTCGATCCTTGAATTTTGGGGCGCTACACATAGGGATTAATCAATTAACCTGAGCATCTATAAGTATTTTATTTTTTGAGACATTTCCAAAAAATCTAACTAAAAGTTATATCAAAGTGATCTTATTTATAGGTATTAGTTGGTTTTTTATTTTTGATTACCTAGATAAGTGTGTCCATTTTACGCTTTAACCAATCGTATGGTGGAAACCTTAATAAGGAATGCCCATTTCAAACTTGGACTACAAAGAAAGTGCAAATTAGGAGTTTTAATTGATTTAAGTTGACATTTTGTCAATGGTCAGTTTGAATCAACGATCAATTAGGGCATATGGGATATGTTTTAGTTGTTTCTTTTGAATAGAGATGATGTGACATGGTTCATGGTGTGGAATAATGGTTTTGAATTAGTTTTATGGCTGTGATTAATTGCTTTAATTAAAATTTACAGATATGTAGGGTAAGATCAAACGATGTATATGATCGTCTACAATGATCCAATGGTTGTAACTTTTCTTACTCTTTTATATCAATAATTTTATATAATGCTAGATAGCTCATTTTAGCTGAGATTAAGATGTGATGTATTAAATCTATATATTTAAAGTCATGTCATTGATAAAGATCTAAGATCGCTTAATGGATAGCTCATAAAAGAGGAAACATAAAGAGAATGCTTGGGAGAGTGAAAGTGTAATGGATGGCTTAGATCATCATTGTGGGTCCCATGTAAGGGGCGCTCATGTGGTGTCATGCGAACATGGAGGAGAGGAAGAAGTTTGCTCTCTCTCTCTCTCTCTCCTCCTTGTTTTTCTCCACTATTTTACTTTCTCTCATCTGCACTATAATGTGAATTCTCAAAATATTTCTATATTGAAATTTTTATTATTAATTTTAATGCTTGGTAAATTATTTAACTGAAGAATTTGAGAATTTTTGTAATGCCCCGAAAATTGGGGGTCGAGCAAAGCCTAACTCCCGAGTTCCAACACATCACTTATGCAACATAGATAATAATGTTTAAATGTTGTCCATATTAGTGCATTAAATATGAGTGGGATTACACTAAATCAGCATATCATGCTCCAGAGTTAATATAAATAAGCAAGCAGAAGACTGAACTAAATATATAAGGTATATACGTGTTTCATAACCTCCAGAGTATGAACGTGCTACCAGGCTGAATATATACATAATTTGTTTCAAGTTATACAAAATGACAAAATGTGAATGTTCCACTAATCTGATATCCCTGTAATCCCGACGATGTAGCTCTTAGGTCTACACAGACCCGCCTGAGAGCTGAATGTAGGAGAACTCCTCCTCCTTGTCAATGAAATCGGGTTCCGTCGCGAAAGCCTCGTCGTAACCTACATCTAAATCAGAGTCTGGTTGGTGTTTTAAAACACCATCCCAGAGTGGGAGTGAGTGATCAACTTAATGGTACTATAAGGCAAAGGTTAACATATTATCAATTCAATCAAGCAGTAATGATAAATCAATACAGCAATCACTTCCTAATTACTCCTGTTAATACAAGAATGACATGTAGTAATGAAGCATGCCCTCGCCTGCACTCCCTAAGCGACTTCATCTAATGATCACGCATGGCAAACTCCTTATAAGTGCGCTTCCTCGCCAAAGCACATGCAATACGGTGCATGGTCGTGTTAGCCAAGTAATTTATTAGGCTTATTCATACAGCAGATTTGGGAAGCTAAGGTACCTCCCTTTTTATCATTTACCCAAGCAAGGATCCATCTAGGGTCGTCAATCCTAGTTAATCATATACGATAGACAAGTTACAAGGCATCACCCCTGATGAAAACAGTGGATAGGTAAGTTCGCGAGTTTACACTCGAGGTCACTACGGGGAGGCTCGTCACCTCAGCGTAGGCCTAATTTATACTCGAAGTCACTACGGGAGGCTCGTCACCTGAACGTATGCCGACAGCTCGAATACGGTGTCATGCCCCAAACTCGGAAAACGGGATCACAAAATTTTCGATCGCTGAATCCGGCGCCGACAGCCTCCGTAGTGCCCCATTCTTGGATTCCGGCACTCACATGCCAGATTCCAATCCTGGGATCCTACAAGGAGGATTTTCAGTATGATTTTTTTTTTGTAATGAAGCATAACCACAAGCATAACTAAGTCACAAAACAACATCACCACATATCCACTATATTAAAAACTTTAAGTACAAATACAGAAATGGAAATACAAGGTGATAAAAAACTCCAAAATGAACTAATGTGCGTTCCTTCCTCAGTGCTGTTGCGATCCAATGCCACCTGCACGCAACGGTCATGCATAAGCTTACAAAAGGTTAGAGGGTGGTGTAAGTGTGTTCGGGCAAGACAAGTGTCAACGATAAGCCTCTCACATGGGCCTAATATACATCACAATGGGCTACATCACCTGGTCCTCAAATGTATCACAATGGGCCTCATCACATAGGCCTCATATACATCACATTGGGCCTTACACATGGGCTGAATACAAATCACAATGGGCCTCAAATACGGGCCGCATATACATCACATTGGGCCAAATGCATATCACAATGGGCCTCAAATACGGGTTGCATATACATCACATTGGGCCTCATCAATCGCCCTTGATATTCGGCCTCAACAATCGGAATCAGCCTCGGTTATCGAAATTGGCCTCGATAATCGGAATCAGCCTCGGTTATCGAAATTGGCCTCGATAATCGGAATCATCGAAATTGGCCTCGATAATCGGAATCGATCCATAACCGGAATCGGCAAATCGACCATGTCAATCGGAATCGACAATCGCTCATGATAATCGGCTTCGATCGCTAATCGGCAATCGGTCACGACAATCGAAATCGATCGATAATCGAAATCGACAAATCGGTCACGTAAATCGGAATCGGCAATCAGTCACGACAATCAGAATCGATCGATAATCAGAATCGGCAAATCGATCACGTCAATCAGAATCTGCAATCAATCATAATAATTGACCTCGATCGCTAATTGGCACTCAACCATGACAATCGGAATCAATCGATAATTAGAATTGGTAAATCGGTCACGTCAATCGGAATCGACAATCGATCATGATAATCGGCCTCGATCGCTAATTGGCAATTGGCTACGACAATCAGAATCGATTGATAATCAGAATCAGCAAATCGGTCATGTCAATCGGAATCTGCAATCGGTCATGATAATCGGCCTCGATCGCTAATCGACAATCGAACATGACAATCAGAATCGATCGATAATCAGAATCGACAAATCGGTCACGTCAATCGGAATCGGTAATCCGTCACGACAATCAGAAATGATCGTTAATCAGAATCGATAAAATTGGTCACGTCAATCAAAATCGGTAATCGGTTATGACAATAAGAATCGATCGATAATCAGAATCAGCAAAATTGGTCACGTCAATCGAAATCGACAATCGGTCATGATAATCGGCCTCGATCGATAATCGGCAATCGGCCACGACAATCAAAATCGATCGATAATCAGAATCGGTAAATCGGTCACATCAATCGGAATCGGTAATTGGTCATGATAATCGGAATCGATCGATAATCAGAATCGGTAAATCAGTCACGTCAATCGGAATGACAATCGGTCATGATAATCGGCCTCGATCGCTAATCGGCAATCGGCCACGACAATCGGAATCGATCGATCATCTGAATCAAAAAATCGGTCACATCAATCAAAATCGGTAATCAATTACGACAATCAAAATCGATCAATAATCAGAATCGGTAAAATCGGTCATGTCAATCGGAATCGGCAATCAGTCATGATAATCGGCCTCGATCGCTAATCGGTAATCGGCCACGACAATCGAAATCGATAATCGCCCTAATAAAGGGCCTAAGGGAAGGTCACAATGTGAACATTTAACCATCATCGCCCATCAATGTGGCCATTTAACCAACATTGCTGGCAAGGAGTGGCCCACATAGAGCCAAACGTATAGTGGGCCCATGACCTCACATAAGGGCCTAATATACATCACCATGGGCCTCACTTAAGGGCCTTATACACATCATATTGGGCCTCATACCTGGGCCTCAAATATATCACAATGGGCTATGTGTACATCACAATGGGCCACAACCCATGGGCTTTAAATACACAATAGGTGAGCCCTACACATGGGCCTTATACACATCAAGTGGGCTACATCAATGGGCCGCACTAATGGGCCTAATGTATATATAGTAATGGGCCGCTCAATGGGCCGCACCAATGGGCCTCTCATACATATGAAGTGGGCCGCATCACATAGGCCTAATACAATCAAGTGGGCCTCATGTACATCAAAGCGGGCTGCATCCCATGGGCCATACATACACACATCGGGCCCACCGTTATGTATTTTTGAGATCCAACTTATTCATAAGTTAACATAGAGATAGATAAAGTGAAAACAAAATATCAGCATGTTTGGAAACTATTATAGCCCTTAGAAGTTTGAACAGTGGATATCATTGTCCACTATTTCAATGGTGGGGTCCACTTGAACTTTAGATCTGACTCATTCTTTCACCCATGCCGTAAAATGATATTTCAAAATGGTTGGATGGTTTGGATACAACACATGCATCATGGTGGGCCCCACCGTCCAAACAGTGGACACTATAGGTAAAACATATACATCATTCGGGTCTGCAAAGCGTGATAACATCATACAACAGCTAGGTGGGGTCCCTATAGTTGGACGGTGTGGATAACACCCACACGCATCAAGGTAGGCCCCACACGTCCAGCTACTAGATGGTGTGGGTAAACAGATACATCAGGGTAGGGCCCATGATCTGGACGGTCTAATGACCCACTGTCCAAATTCATCAAGGTGGGTTTCATAAGCACTGACGGTGCAGATGGAAATACATCAATTTGGGTCCCATATGGACCCAGCACATATATACTTTATATATATTATAATTACATCAACGTGGGTCCCACATGGGGCCACCACGTATATATAACATATATATATTATATTATTATAATAGTATATATATATATATAACATATATATATATATATATTATATAACACATATATATTATCTATATTTTTAAAACATGCCAGCATCCAGCGTCCTAGACAAATGGCTTGGATGCAAGGCATATACATCAAGTGCGGCCCCACATGTGGGGTGGGTCCCAGCGTTTCAACGGTGGACGTCAATCCTCGCTGGTTTATAGCATGGTCCATTTGAGCTCGGATCTCCCTCAGTAGCATGAAGGATGAACAGTGTGTATAGCATACATCAAGGTGGACCCGACCCCAGCTGGACGGTACAGGCAAGATGCATACATCAAGGGCCCCACGTCCCACATGGATGGCCACCACGTGGCTGACCTCACGTCCACCCTTGACGGACAGCCAGGATGAAAAACATCCATTAGGTGAGTCTCAGCATCTAGATTTGCTAGACGGTGAGGATTTCTCACATACTCCAAGGTGGGCTCCGCCATGATGGATGGCATGGATGCACGCATTAGGTGGGCCATCAAACAATAAAAGAGAGAGAAAGAGATGGAGATCGGAGGGACCCCGCCACTATGGATCCCTCTTTGATACAACACATACATCAAGATGGGTCCCACATATGTGAGCCCTTAAATCACAAATCAGATAATTAAAATCACCCACCTTATGATCTTCTTCTTCCTTCTTCCACCAACGCGTTCAAGAGCTCCAAGGGGTGTGATTTAACGATTGAGATCAATTTTGGAGGGTGGGATTGGGTGGTAGGGAGTGGGCCACACCTAGTTTCTCTCATGGAAGCCATGGACGTCCAAGCTCTCATAGTGCTTGGGAGAAATGAGAGAGAGATGAGAGAGAGAGAGAGATGATGGGAGAGAAGTGATGGGAGAAAGGGATGGTGAGTGATGTAAGTAGGTACTTTATTGTAAGAAAAGGTTGACTTTTGGGGAGGGTGGTTGTACTTGGGGATGGGTGTGAGTGATGGTGAGTGATGGGAGTGTACTTGACATTTGATGTGATAGATTCTCTTGGAATTTGCAATACACAGTGTTTTCTTCGAACTGAATGCGGGCCCATATCTCCTGGCCTGGGTATCACCTCGGCGCCCGAGACGCGGCACCGGAACCACGACGACGGTGTGGTTGCTAGGGTACAAGTCTCGGGTTGATCCGACTCTAGAATATGGGACATGACTCAAGGTTGCGAGCCACTACCGATAACAGATCGTGGGTTGCCAGAATTCGACCAGGAGGACCGCGAAAGCCTACGGAACAGTACGAGCTAGGATACGAGCCTCACAGTGGGAGTGAGTGATTAACTCAGTAGTACTATAAGGCAAAGGTTAACATGTTATCAATTCAATCAAGCAGTAATGATAAAGCAATACAGCAATCACTTCCTAATTACTCCTGTTAATGTAGGAATGACATGTAGTAATGATGCATGCCCTCGCCTGCACTCCCTCAGCGACTTCATTTAACATCATACATGGCAAACTCCCTAAAAGTGTGCTTCCTCGCCAAAAGCACATGCAATGTGGTGCATGGTTGAGTTAACCAAGTAATTTATTATGCTTATTCATACAACAGATTTAGAAAGCTAAGGTACCTCCCTTTTTATCATTTACCCAAGCAAGGATCCATCTAGGGTCGTCAATCCTAGTTAATCACATACGATAAGCAAGTTGTAGGGCATCACCCTTGATGAAAATAGTGGATAGGTAAGTTCGTGAGTTTACACTTGAGGTCACTACGGGGAGGCTTGTCACCTCAGCGTAGGCCTAATTTATACTCGAGGTCACTACGGGAGGCTCGTCACCTAAACGTAGGCCGACAGCTCGAATACGGTGTCCCATACACCACCATATTCGGCTCATGAGTTTGAGTTGCTCACTGGTTACTACGGGCAGGCTCGTCACCCCAGCGTAGGCCGACAGGTAGACCACGGTGTCCCATACACTACCATGCCCGGCTCATGAGTCTTAGCGGATCTTGGTACCATGGTTAAACGAGCTTTACATTAGAAAGTGATACCTTAGATTCAAGCAGTAGTGTCCATACATGGTAAACACACAATAGGCCAATCGGGTTATTCGACAAGTGTGATTGGTACAAGCGCACATTGAATTGATCGACATAGAGTGCGTAAGCACTTCATGTGGCCTAACCACTATCGACAATCACCATACAGCTCAGATTCATCGAACGTATATAATGTGGCGAAACTAGTTCGGCCACTCAATCTGGAACCATTACCGATTGCCTGGACTACGTAATAGTCCCAATCATACTCAGATACAATAAGTAGTCACATATGTTAATCATAACAATATTTAATGAACAATTCAAACATGATTCCCATTTGAGCATTTTATCAAACACATTGGACAAGTTATTATACATATGCATTCATCCATAAATCACATAGTAGTAATTTACACTACATGAAGGAAACTATAAATATGGATAGGGTGGTTGAGAATCCTATCTCAACGACCTTATTAAAAGCGATTCATTAATCAATTTCTCATTCAGACATTTTATCAAACACTTAGACTACATAATACTATATACATAAACTACATTAGTTATACCATATATTATGGCAAATCCTTTCATAAAGGAGTTGTCATACATACAACAAACATGTATTCTATATTAATAGTAATGGCAAGCATAAATCATAATTTCACCTTCATTCAAACATTTCAACAAACACATGAAATGCATTTTATATTCACATAATTCACATACATGTATAGTTTATCGAATACACCGTAACTAAGATTATATGGCAGCAATCAAGTCAGACATAAATCATTGCTGACATTGAAAGCCTTGAAAACCCTAACCTAAACATTTATAGTCTGCACTTTTCATTTGATTTCTCATTTTGAACTTGGTTCGAATCCTACGTACCCTTACATAGAACAACGGACACCTAAGCAATGAAATAGGTTAGCCATTTCATAGATTCCTCTATTTGGATTCCTAAAACAAGATGAGGGTTAGGATTTCTTACCCAAATCGAATTGGAATGGCTCATATAGCTAGATGTAAAGACGATTCAACGCTTGGAGTAGCAGGAAAGAATCACTGTAGCAAACTCCAACGATCTCCCTTCACTTCCCACTCTTTTCTCTTCCTTTCTCTCTTCTCTCTCCTAGGGTTAGAGGAAATTCGTATGGGATAGGAATGAGATGATTTAAGGGCCTTATATAGGTTCAGAAGTGGTGTAAATGGCCCCAGGGCCATGGTATACTTAAGTTATAGCCAAAGGGTGCCTGTTTTTGACAAACAGGGCCTTTGGGAAGGTCTTTTTCTCACCTAAGTCATGGAGCAAGTTCCCTGATAATGGATCTACATCAGGACTTTGTTTATGGTGTGATCCGATAAACTGATCGGCCGTGAAGGACCTATATCAGATCAACGGTCGTCGTTACTCGATCAGGGCCACAAGTATGCCAGTAGGTGCAGGGAAATTTCCCTGATCCATGGGTGTAGTTGGGTCAGAAACTGACGGTCTGAAGTTCTCAATTTTACCCTCAAGTGAATGGTCCAATTCACTTAAGTTTGAGTTCATTTTCTAAGGATATTCGCGTTTCTCACACACTTCGCTTTAGGCTCAAGTTGTGCTTTTCTGGATACTATTTGGGCTCGATTCCCCCGATGGTTGTCGAGCCCAGTAAGGCAATTATAACATTATAGCTTCGCAATAATCAGACTTTTGACGCGTGGTCCAGGTCTGATTCGGAGTTTCAATGTGCTCCCCAAAGCAACTGGGTTTTGAAATTTTTCCAAGGTTTTTAAGCAATGTTGAGGTAGCGATTTTAATGGTTTTGGGTCTTGCAGTTCGTATAGATAGTGGTTCAAGCAAGTCCACCTATTAATTTAGTTCAGTACTTAATTAATTTTCGTCTAATTTCCATAGTATACGGTCTTTAGGGATTTCTGCCTGAGGTGGTACTCAGGTCTTTGTACGGATTTTTCCGAGACGTTACAATTTTCAAAGCTAAAAAATTTGAAAAAAATTAACATTATTTTATTTCACTTTAATTGATCATGCATACATCAAAGATGAAAGTAAATTGAATTCAAATTTTTAAAAAAAGTGTATAATGGCTAGGACATCCACATGAGTGGAGTGTGTGGGGCATAAATACATGTATGGCTCGATAAAAAAAATCTATACATGTGGACACCCTTGATGGACAGTGCGCCAATCGCGATGATTTTAGACAAATAGATTAGTTGAAACTTAATCATGCTATATCTTATGCATCAGGAATCATATTGAAATTTGAGTCAAAGATTTATCTCATCATGTTATTTAAGTTGGATGGATCAAATTCGTCAGATTTGGTCCCGTTGCCATCATGATTGTTCATCTTGTCTTCGACTAATCTTATTTGTTTGAAATCTTATTGGGCCAAAACTCGAACACTAGCTTAATGTTAATGTGATGAAGGCATCTAATAATTTGGATCAAGCATTTGATTACCCAATTTAGAAGTTTGTTAAATTAATCCATTTTTATTGTATGGTAGGATCCGAGCCACACATTGATTCCTAATTGCGATGGACATATTTTTATATGATTTTGATGCCTTGATTACATTGTGATTATTGGCTGTGATTTGGATGGTTGTATGATCACCCATTACGTTAGGATAAGGTCCCTCCCGACCTTCTCTAATCAAATGCATTATATTATGGGAAACCTTAGTCTAAGTTGAGCACTACTAGATAATTATGCTCATATTATCACCACTTAAAGGGCATGCATGCATAGTTCATGCCATGCCTTAGATGTAAGGGTATTTAGCATATTATATCAAAATGGGACATCATAGCCCCTACATGTATTGGGCTAGTGAAGATGTGTGTAGACTATATGGATGAGAACATATATTCATGTAGGGCATGTTATCTGAGCATGCATAATTTTATACATATGTTGTGAGCTAGTTAATGTCTTATAAAACTGGAGGGTGCCTTGGTTGTGCATATAGTTGCATAACTTAATACATGAGAATGGGACATGACATTTCCTTCAAATGCCTTGGGTTACACATCTTTTACAAATATATGTTGTATCTTTTTATGCATGTTACATCATTATATGGAATATGTGTTATATGATGGATGATTATGATTGCATAACTTCAATGGATGATTAGATGATAGAAGGGAGTTCTTGTGCAGGTACCTGCACCACATGACTACATTTACATAATTGGTAATATTTACCTTGAATTGCATTGTGGGAGCATGACTTAACTGACTTAGTGTCTATGTGCCTAAAATAAGGTATAATACCTCAAATTATAATTATAGCATTTCTTAATGGTCATATAGAGAAAATATGATAAAACCAAATGCACTATTTTAAATTATTATCTTTAATAATCTAGTTGGGAGTAACTTTATCAATTCCTACTAAAAGCTATAGCTTGTGGTCACTATAGAGCATATGCTCTATGTCATTCAAGAGCCACCACCTCCTTCTAATGAGGATAATAATAAAGGCGTGTGCTCACTGTAGAGTGTGTGCAATATGTCATTCAAGAGCCACCCCCTCCTACTTCTGATTAGGATAATGATAAAGCCTCCCGGGCTATCTGTCACGCCCCAAACTCGGAAACCAGACTCATAAAATTTTCGATCGTTGAATTTGGCGTCAACAGCCTCCGTAGTATCCCATTCTCGGTTCCCGACATCCATATACCAGGTTCCGATCCTAAGATCCTACAAGGAGGATTTTCAACATGAATTATTTCATAACAAGCATAACCCATGAATAATAACCAGAACGCCATCACAAAATCCACTATAATAAAAAAAAACTTTAAGTATAATGTGTATAAAGGGAAATACAATAGATAACAAAAGGCTCTGGAAGCTCAGCTGCACACTCCTGCTCCTACTCAGCTACGACTGCGTCCTGACATCACCTACACGCATCCGTCGTATATAAGCTTATAGAAAGCTTAAAGGGTGGTGAAAGTGTGTGCGTAAGATAGCAATGCAAGTATGCAATGTCAAAGTAATGCAGAAACATGCTAATAAGTCTATGAATACTATCAGTTGTACCAAGGTTATGCGATGCAAGACATGAATGTTATAGGCCATACCAAGGCCATGCGATGCAAGGCATGAATGCTATAGGCCACATCAAGGCCATGCGATGCAAGGCCTACCCAGCCAATGTCATGTGCAAGATGCAGCTCAAGCATACCAATCCACATATCAATCCAGCTCATCTCTAGAGCATCATATATCAGTATAGTTCTCTCTCTGGATAATCACCGGGGTCTAGTACACTATACACTAGATTGCCGCCTTACACTGGATGCACAACCATGTAAGCAGAAGAGACCTTACTACCCACCTGACCAGCAATCTATCAATATCTACCTGGCACGTCGGTAGTGGATCCATTTATGAGCTGGTCATACTCAGCCTAGCAATTGCCCCCTACTCACGAGTGGGTAAGGCCACACCCCCTTCTAACTAACCATGACATAATGAAAGATGCGACCTCCTGGTATTTGGCCCTCATGTGCTCATATATCCACTCGGTCTAGGCATTGGAGCATCCTCCATGGTACCATAAGGGTTTGGGGACTTTCACCCTGGGACATCCTTCACGACCCCGTGCTTAACAAGAATTTTCAATATCTAATCCTGCCATCCACATTATATCTACGGAGGCTACAACCCTTATGTTGGTAGGGCGTACAGTAATATAATCACATAATGCAAGATGCATGAGTCACACAGTCCAATCATTCATCAATCCTGCGCATGTCGTGCACTCATGTGAGACAATTTCACCATCAGGGAGTCCCATAAATAACCTGCCCAATGGCATATGTAATGGTCAACCACATCTCATAACAAGTATGTAGATGATGCATATGGGCATGTATCATGATGTTATGCTATCACATACTCATAATCGGCATCGATAATCGGCCTATATATAAGGCGGGGTCCATAGATGGACAACAGACCCATAACATGAAGGTCGGTCCTTGACTATGGATATAGCAAATCTGATAGCACGGATCCCTCCATCTATGGCGATGATGAACTCTCCTCATATCAAGGTTAGGCCTAGGTGGCCTACCTATAATCCTAAGGATCCGGACTGGGCTTCCTTCACCATACTATCATATAGCTCGCTAGATGCCTTAGGGGGCCCAAATAAGTCTTAGATGGACTCCAAGATTAAAACAATCCTACTGGCAACCAATGGGAGCCCAACATCTTGGGTTAGCCAAATATGAATAGATGGATGATGCATATATCAATGGGGCCCAATGATTTAGGTCAACCCACTTAGAGAAGGATGAGAATGGGCCAAATAAAGGCCTATGGGAAGGTCACAATGTTGACATTTAACCATCATTGCCCATCAATGTGGATATTTAACCAACATTGCTCCCAAGGAGTGGCCCCACATAGAGCCAAACATATAGTGGGCCCGTGGCCTCACATAAGGGCCTAATACACATCCCATTGGGCCTCACACAAAGGCCTCATATACATCACAATGGGCCTCACCAAATGGGCCTCTCATACATCATAATGGGTCTCATCATATGGGCCATATATACATCACATTGGGCCTCATCATATGGCCTCATATACATCACATCGGGCCTCATCATATGGGCCTCTCATACATCACATCGGGCCTCATCATATGGGCCTCATCACATTGGGCCTCATCAAAGGTCATAAACACATCACAATGGGCCTTACCAAATGGGCCACAAATACATCACAATGGGCCTCACCAAATGGACAGCTTGGATTAAACACGTACATTACGTGGGGGCCACGTGGATAGACAGTGTGAATATACAACACATCACAAGGTGGGCCCCACCCATCCAGCAAACAGACAGACTGGATGATGATACACATTTCAAGGTAGACCCCACCCCCACACATGCAGCACGTGTGGGGTGGGTCCCACGTCTTGCTAAAAATAAATGGATGGCGTGGCTGTAAACCACATACATCAAAGGTGGGTCCCACCGTCCAGCAATCTGGACGGTGTAGATAAGACTCATACATCATGGTTGGCCCCACATGGCACTGTCTAAAGATGGACGATGTGAATATAAAATACATACATTAAGGTGGGCCCCACCCCCACACGTGCAGTAAGTGTGGGGTGGGTCCCACGTCCAGCCAAGGGATGAACAACTTGGATATAGAATACATCATGGTGGGCTCCCACCTATCATCGTCCATCAATGGACGGTGTGATATAGAACGCATACATCTAGTGGGCCCCACCTCCACACGTGCAACATGTATGGGGTGGGTCCCACAACAGACGGACGGTATGGGTGAAACACATACCTCAAGATCAGACCCCAGAACTTGCTGACATCAAATACAACAGCTATCCGCTGCCGGACTGCTGGCCTAGCGTCCAGTAGATGGACGGTTTAGATATAGCACATGCATTAAGGTGGGTCCACATGTGTGGGACCCACCAACTATGAAGTGAAGTTGATATCTATGTTTTGTCTTCATCTGGGCCTGTCCAGACGGACAGGCCAGCAGGCCTGCTGCTGGACGGTCTAGTAAGGTGGGTCCAACACATGGACGACATGGATATAATGCATGCATCATTAGGTGGGCCATCATACATCATCACCATAAAAAATGAAATGAGAAGGAGGGAGAGAGAGAGAGAGAGAGAGAGAGAGAGAGAGAGAGAGACATGTGATGAAGGGGCCCTGCCACTATGGGCCCCTCTAATACATGCATAATACATACATCAAGATGGGTCCCATGCATGCATGGGCCCATCATAACAAAATAAAAATCTGAGGTGGGGATGTCATCCCCACCATGCAAATGAGGGGTTTAGATGACCCTTAGAAGGCATGGATTAGAGTAGAAATCATCATGGTGGGGTCCATGGAGAATGGACCCACCATGGCTCATGCATGTAAGAAGATGGGCCAAAGGCCACATCAAAGGGATCATGGAGGATCTCCACCATGAATTAGTGGGCCCTTCAAGTCCCCATGCAAATGAAAGAAAGAAATCTAAGGGAGAGGATGAAATCTAGTCCTAGAGAGCACCCACCTTGGATCTTAATCTCCTACTTCCACCACTATGTTCTAGAGTCCAAGGGATAAGATTCAACGGTTAAGATGGGGTCTTCATGGTTGGATTGATGGGGAGAATGGGTGAGAGATGGCTGGATTTTGGGGTTGCTCGGACGTCCCAAGCTTCTCTAGCAATGGAGAAGTGAAAGAAAGAGGGAGGGAGAGAGAGATAAGAGGGAGAGAGAAAGAAATGATTGCTTTGTAAGGCAATCATAGCTAGTGTAAAAGGCATGGCTCATGGGGAAGAGAGGTAATCATGGGCTAGGGGCTAGGGTGGCTAGAGCTAAGATGATGTCATCCTAGCCTGGGCATCATGATTGCTTACTAGAAAATCTACATGACACCTCGGGTCCCTCAACATGCGATCAACGGCCGGGATAATGCGCGGGCTACAACTTATGATCTAAGCGTCGGATTGGCGCACGAGATGAGGCGTTGGAACCGCGGTGACGGCACGGTCGCAATGGCATAGGTTTCGGGTTAAGACGACTCGGGTTTATAGGATGTGACTTAGGCTCGCGCACCAATGAAATCTATGGGTCGCAAGTTACTGAAATTTGACTGGGAGGACCGCGGGATCCTATGGAACGGAACGATCACTAGGACATGGGCCTTTATTTCTAATATCCTCTACAATCGGTTGCCGAATATGATAAATGCCAGGGATATATTCCTGCACTGGTAAGGAATGCTCAATTCCAAATTGCTACTTAAATCTAAACCTTAGAACAATAATTTCATTATCTGCAACTAAAAGAAGGCACTCCCGTAAGTGATCATGTTCTCAAAATATATGATATTACTAATTAGCTTGAGATGTTGAAACGTATAAGATGAGGTCACTATAATGATCATGGTCTTAATATCTCTAATTCCAATATACAAAAGTTTTATCAACAATTATAACATGAATAAGCTTGCTTATTCAGAGATGAAGCCACATACACAATTGATCATCTTTGAGGCCAACAATAAGATTGAGAAATTGTACATCTCTCACTTGACTAATAAATCCTCTTATAGTAAGTTCAAATCCAAGGGATGTAAGAAATACTGGCAAAAGGGAAAGAACAATTCAAATGGCCCAAAGGATAGTGTTTAGGCATGACTTGATATACCATCTATCAGTTCTGTCTAGTTATAGGAAGAATGTCTTCTGTCATTTTTAACCATGAAGTTTAATTCCCAAGTGAGATGGGAATGAGTAGTTCATAATATTGTGATAAAGGAATGTAATGTGCATCGTATATTGCATGAGATGATATGTGGAGATGTCTCATTAACTAGTAAAGAATAAAGGCATGCCTCAACCACCCAATTGTAAAGGATGTATACAAGGTCATCCGCTTAAGATAAAACTCTGTGCAAATATGGCTCTATAGTCCAGTAATGTAGATGTTGTATTTTCTTCCTTAGATACATCTCAGATAGCGAGTTGTTTCTCATCAATCTATGATAATGTTGTCAAACATTGTGTGTACAATGTACATTAGTTCTAAAATGATCTATATATGTGGTTATACATATATTCTTCCTGATGATCATGAGATTCTTGAGTGAACTTGAAGTTGTCTAGTAATTAGTTTAGATCACAAGATTAAATATACAATGCATTAGACAACAATAAAATGGGTTGTATAATTTACATGGCTTTATGTTGTGGTTAACATATGTATGTGATAGTGTGAATTACCAATACGGTATATGTACATGCTTTATGGACTTACATGAGAGGACATGTTTACTCTCAACCTTATATTGTGATCCCTAGTGTTACTATGATTAGATGGAGTACTATTCAGCATAGGAACTCAAGTTAGAGTTCAATTGGTTTTCTAGACAAGTGAGAGTTTTTTAGTATTGTGTGCTTTGCAAAGTCAATGAATTTGTCTTAACTGTTAATTTAATCATCTTGACTGAAGATCATATGCCCATAAGTTGTTTATGGACATGTCATCAATACCATAATTAGTATGTGAGCATATCTTAGACTCACATGAGTTAAAGGAGATGACTCTTGTTGTCTTTAGGAACTTGAAATTGGACATAACGATCACCAGTTAAGAGAGAGTTGTATTCCATAGATCTCAATATCATGTTGTTCCATGACCACATAGCGAGTCGTAAAACAAATCTTTAGTAGTTATTATTCTTATTTAGTCATGCCGTGTGAGTAAATTAATGTTGAATCATGATGGAATGTCTTCATCATCAGGATCAACAATGATTTAATATGCATGTACACTTTCTTACATAGGAGTATAAGTGTGTCATAGAAGGAGGATTTTGGTATTGTACATATTGAAGAGTTGCATTGAAGGATTTATTCAAGTTTTTGAGCTAAGAGACCCATAATATTTGGTTTATAATCGACCTGTATATGCGGTAGCTTTGACTGATCCTTATATCTGATAACATATCTATAAACCTATTTTACATGACCCAAGTTATGTGGCTCCTACCATGCTTTATATTTAAATCAACTCCGGTCATCTTGTGAGAATCCTTATTCGAAGGTACATACAAAATATTTGTAACGTCTCGAATTTTCACTATTTTGGATTTCTAAAAATACTTGAAAATTTTCGATATACTTAGCCTATGTTGTCATTTACTGACCCTTGACGCTCGAGGTGAGCCTATGTGTGGGTGGTACTAGTTCTTTACCGCGCAAATTCGATTAATTAACCATATGAAGCCAACGAATCCGCTGATCACTTAAACATCAAGTTTAGTCTCGTGATTTGTTCACATAGGGCCCAAATCTATCCGAACTACCACTAACTAATTAAGATAACCACAAATAAATAAAGATATACCCAAAGCTGAGACAATTAGGGGTCAGATCGTAATTAACAAATCAAACTGACTCAATTATCCTTTTAGCCTAAGAATCAACAGTTTATGGCGATTATGATTAAATTATTATTTATGCTAATTGTGAATAGGCTACACTATGAACTTAGCTAATTCAAATCTTTATCATCGTGCACAAGAAATCTCGCTACCCAATTCATTCCAGAAATGCCCTGATTATTTGAACGAACTCTAGACCGCTCGTTAGTGGGTCCCTAAACCCAAGGCTATAGAAATACGTTCATCTAAGTGGGCTTGACGTCCATCGTGGGACATCGAAC
Source organism: Magnolia sinica (assembly GCF_029962835.1). Classification (NCBI taxonomy): domain Eukaryota; kingdom Viridiplantae; phylum Streptophyta; class Magnoliopsida; order Magnoliales; family Magnoliaceae; genus Magnolia; species Magnolia sinica. The sequence goes on along the minus strand of NC_080585.1, from coordinate 58,814,476 downwards.
CGAGATCATGTCCCGAATCACTCAACTTGGACTCGCACGATGAGTGCTTAGGTTGTGTGAATACCTTAGATGAAAATCTGAAACTTAAGTGAAACTAGTCACTTTGTTCTTTCACAAAATTGTGACTTTCGGACCATCGATTCATGGTTAAAGACAGCGTACCAACGAAAGATATTTTCTCACACATACCCGTATAGTCGTAGCCCCAATTGACCATCGGTGACCGACAAACAGACTTCTGATCATACCCATTGATCGGCATATCCAAATGGTAGGGCGATCATATCCATATGTAGATCATCATTAGGGCTAATTATCCTATGGTGTATATCAACTCCTACACCCCATAGTGGGTCCAAAAGGTTTAAAACACCCTCCTATAGGGCTAGTATAATGAAAACCTAGCATTTAGGGCCATTTGCACAACTTCTGGAACTATATAAGACGTTCATTTGGGTACCCCCTTCTCCCATTTGAATTTCACGCCTGAGCTTGGGTGAAGGAGAAGAGAAAGAGAGAGATGGAGACAAAAGAAAGAGAAAGAGAAGGGAGTGTGTGTGGGTGTGTGTACGCGCGTGTGTGTGGGTAGAGGTGGGCATCGAGTCGAGTTGGACTGGATTGGGTCCAACTCGACTCGATTTGATTTTTCAAGAACCTGACCTGAACTTGATTCGATTCGGGATTGAGTCCAGCAGGGCTGACTCGATCCGATCTGAATCCTTGCTGGCCTGACTTGAACCGAGTTCGACTTGGTCTGGGAAACCGAATTGAGTCGGATCGAGTTGAGTCTAGGGAGAGAGAGGGAGAGAAAGGAGGAGAGAAAGAAGGAGATGTGGGAAACCGGGAGAGAAAGAAGGAGAAGAGGGAAATCGAGAGAGAAAGAGGGAGAGAAAGGAGGAGAGATGGGTGGGTGAGGTGCCTCCTTCGGGTAGAGAAAGAGGGGTTAGGGTTCATTTAGTTCGGGACGGGTAGAGAGATGGGTAGTAAATAGTAAAAAAATATATGTAAAAAACTTATATATAGGACACGATCTGATCAGGTCGGATCGGTTGGGATTGAATTCATTCAGATCGAATTTTGGATTAGATCGGTTCAGATTGACCATTATCCGAACTCAATCTGATGTATGATCGAATCTGAGTGGTCTTACTCGATCCGCACCGATCCAGGCCTTCAGTTCGGTTCAAATCGGGTCAAATCCACCAGATCGGGTCGGATTCACCGGATCGGGTCGGATTCTACCCAGCTCTATGTGTGAGTGAGGAAAATCTTGATGCTTTTAGGGTTGGTATTTATTCAACCAAACCTTTGGCTACTACCAATCTTCCACCAAATCTACCCATGACAAGGATCGAAGTTAAGAATTATATATTACCATTCAATTAAGGAACCTAGTGTAGATTTCTAGTTATTAACGATGTTTTCTTGATTTTGATTTAGAAATTGATGATTTTTTTCTAAATCCCTAACCCTAAAAGCTCAAAATTGGAGATTCCTTCTTAGATATGCGGATCATTATCTCTAGGTTATCTTTTATCAACTTGTGAGGGTCTGAGTTAATGATTAGTTTCTTGTAGATAAATTTGTTTATGCTAATATGTTAACATTTTAATTTTGCTATAATATATGCTATTGGTTGGATATGGATGCTCACATGTTTAATGAAATGTCTGAGTGGTGGAATGTGTTGCTTTGTCGATGCTCACATGCTTGATTTAATGCTTAGGTGGTTGTGTTACTTTATGCATGCTCATATGTTTGATTTAATACTTTAGTGAATGTATTACCCTATGTGTCACACCCCAAACTCAGAAACTGGGCTCATAGAATTTTCGATATCTGAATCTGGCGCCGACAGCCTCCGTAGTACCCCATTCTCGGCTCTCAGCGTCCATACGCCAGATTCCAATCCTGGGATTCTACAAGGAGGATTTTGAGTATGATTTTTTTTTTGTAAAGAAGCATAACCACAAGTGTACCTAAATCATAAGAACAACATCAACACCACATATCCACTACTATAAACATTCGAGTACAATACTGGAAGGGAAATACATAAATAACAAAAGCTCCAAAGTGATCTGCCACAAGCTCCTACCTCAATGTTGATGTGACCTAACGTCACCTGCACGCAACGGTCATGCATAAGCTTACAAGAAGCTTAGAGGGTGGTGTATGTGTGTGCACTACATGTGCCAAACATATCAATATCAGAGTAAGCAAAAATACTGGCAAATCCATAAATACCATCAGCCTTATCCAGGTTATACGACGTAAAGACATAATAAGACAATATCATATACTAAGGAAGCAATGCAATATGCAAATCCTGACGAGTCCATGAATACCATCAGCCATATCTAAGTTATGCAATGCAAAAACATCGTAAACTAAATGTCATATACATAGGGTGCAATGCAGTATGTAATGCAAAAGAGATGACAAAACTGGAATCCCCATGATGCATGCATTGATCCACACCGTCAATCAGGTGGACCACACCGCAAAGCAGTGGAGGATTGAACGTCTACCATTGAAACCCGTTTGGGGTCACAGAAGTTCTGGATCAATATGGAAATTTTTTTTCCTCTTAATACAGGTTGGATGGAAAATAAATGTTATGGTAGGTCCTATGATTATTTAACAGTGAAAATCATTATCTCCGTTGTTATTTGTGCTATGGTCCAAATGATTTTCGATATGATTCATATTTTTGGGTAATGCTCTAAATGATCTCTAAAAAAATAGATGTATGGTGGAGATATAATAAAAAGAAAATATAGTGTATATATTAGGCTCGTATGAGAGGCCCATTGCGATGTGTTTGAGGCCCATGGGTTATGGCCCGTTGTGATGTATTCGGGGCCATGTGATGTCAGGATGATAGCATACGGTATCACAAGCTGTGGGGTTCATCACAAAGGACTTCTATCCAAACTAGTCTCATAACTAAATTTGGATAGCTAGAATCAATGTGGTAAACTCCTGATCTCAGGTTAGTCACGCGCCCCAACCAAAATCCAGGCCATTGCGAAGGTACACATAACGAATTATTTGTGCACCACCAGCCTGAGTGGATAGTGAATGAATGAATGAACCCATCAAATATTGAGTACGCAACTCCTGCTCAATAAGTCCACATATCAGTACCCTACATCTCTGGGATCATCACCGGGGTCTAGTACACTCTACGCTAGCTTGCCGCCCCATCAAGCGCACAACTGGGTAAGTGGAAGAGACCTCACTATCCGCATGCCAATATCGGCCTGGCTCGTCGATAGCGGACCCATTCCTCAAGCTGGGTTAGACTCAGCCTAGTCATTGCCTACTCCCTTGGGTGGGTAAGGGCACACCCCCTTCCAACCGACCACGACACAGTGGGAAGCGTGGCCTCCTGGTATTCAGCACTCGACACTCATGCATCCACTTGGTTTAGACATTGGAGCATCCTTGGTACCAAGGGGTTTAGGGACTTTCACCCACGGACATATTTGATGCTCATATGCTAGAACCAAACATTTTCAGTGTCCCAACTAGCCATCCACGATATACCTCTGGAGGCCATGGCCCTGATGTCGCTAGGGTGCTCCATGATCATATACATAAGATGCGAGGTGTATGAGCCATACTATCCAATCATGCATCAAACTTGCGCGTACCGCGTGCTCATGTGGGGCAACTCCGCCTCTCAGGGAGTTCCATAAATAATCAGCCCAATGGCACATGCTATGATCAATCACTCATAATAAGCATACAAATGATGCGCATGGGCATGTATCATAATGTAATAAAGTATATAGGCATGATTATCTAATAAGGCAGACAATAATAATCCACAATTGACCATCACCGACATGTCACATACTAAGAGTGTAAACTGAACGACGTGTTCCTTCTACAACTATAGGAGCCCATGCGGTATGTCTTACATTAGCATTCTAAGGCTCTGTATGATCCAAGATGAGGACGACGGGTCTAGTCCATACGTCGAGATAGGTTCTACATAGTGGATGTACTAAACCTGATACTACGCATTTTTCCATCTACAGCAAGGGAGGTGATGATGATGTACTAATGCCAAAGATAGGCCTCACACTCGTCCTAAGAAGGTAAATGGACAGTGTGGATGATACATACATAACATGAGGTCCTAATAATCGATTACAAGGTAAGATAATCTCACGGGGTGAGTCAAGCGAGTATACAACAAGTGGGCTTCCTCACTCCCTTTATCATGAACAACTGGGCTTTCCTATGAGGGCCCAATACGAATACAAGGCGGGCCTTAGTAGGATCCACACATCCAGGACTATGTAACACTACAAACGGTCCTGCTCATCATCTAATTGGGCTTCGGGTTTGGGTTACTAAGCTTGGACAAACACATGCATATAGGTGGGCCACATTCCCTATGGAAGGCCCGGTATGAACACAAGATGGGCTCCAAGGCTTGGGTGGTCCTACAGGGTATGGTGGAAAGCATCATTATCAAATGGGGGCCCAACGGTTTAGGATAGCCCAACAAGGGAAAGATGGGTATTACTAGCATCAATGGGGGCCCAATGGTTCGGGGTAAGCCCAATAAGAGGAGATGAGAATGGTCCTAACAATGGGTCTTAGGGAGATTACAACATGGACATTTAACCATCATTGCTCCCAAGGTAATGGGCTTAACAATAGGCCCTATGGAGGATTTCAATGGTAAACATTTAACCACTATTGTCTCCTAATGTGCTATCCTCTTGGGATTTGAATCTAACTCTCTATGGGGCCCACGACCCTTATACAAATCGGGAAAATGGATGGATGGTGTGAATATAACACATACATCATGGTGGGCTTTACACATCACAATTGGGCCTCACATATATAATGGGTCTCACACATATAATGGGCCTTATACCATCACGATGGGCCTCACACAAGGGCCTCATGTACATCTCAATGGGCCTCATATACATCACAATGTGCCTCGTCACATGGGCTTATATACATCACAATGGGCCGCATCTCATGGGCCTCATATACATCACAATGGGCCGCATCTCATGGGCCCCATATGCATCACAATGGGTCGCATCTCATGGGCCACATATATATCACAATGGGCCTCACCAAATGGGCCACAAATTCATCATGTTGGGCCTCACACAATGGCCCATGGGTTAGGCACAAGGGATGGGTAGTGTGTGCATCACATACAACATAGTGGGCCTGATGGGATAGCCCATATAGTCCAGAAAATACATGGACAACATGCACAATATACATATCAAGGTGGACCCTGCACAAGCAGCAGGTGGGCCTGCACATTCCAAATGGGCCCCACTAGATGGACAACTAGGATATACAACGCATACATCATGGTGCGTCCAGCACCACCGAAACATCTGAACGGTCTGGGTGTCCCACACATCATCAAGGTAGGCCCCACGTGATCTGGACGATGTAGATAAAATGCATCATGGCAGGGTCCACATCTGTTGGGCAACATGGATAAAATACATCACAGTGGTCCTGCTGCCACTGGACCGCATGGATAAAACACATCGGGTGGACCCCACTGCCGCTGGACGGCGCAGATAGAATACATACGTTATGGTGGGGTCTACGTCCAGAAAATGGACAGACGGTGTGACTGAAACACGTATAACATGGTGGGCCCACGTCCAGAAAATGGATGGACGGTGTGGCTATAGAATACATACAATCAAGGTGGGACCCACCGTCCAACAACTAGACGTGTGGGTATACAACACATATATCAAGATGGGACCCGCGGCTGCTGGATAACGTGGATGAAATACATAATGGTGGGTCTCACTTGAAATTTAGATCTAACTCATTCTCTTTGTAATGCCACAAAACAATCTCTACAATTGATTGGACGGTATGGATGACCCACACATCATGGTGGATCCCACCGTCCATCTGGACGATGAGGAAAAAGCACATATATCACAGTGGGTCACACCTTCCCAGGTGTAGGGACGGTGTGGATATAATACATATCTCAGGTGGGTCCCATGTGCATGGATAAAACACTTACATCAAGTGGAGCCACGTGGGTGGCCCACCAGTTGGGAGACCCAGCTACTATTGCGTTCCTAAACGTCCAAGCCTGCTGGACGGCCTGGATGAAACACATATCATTGTGGGGTCCATGTACGGACGGTATGAATACAACACTTACATCATGGTGGGCCCCACCGTCCAACCTATCTGGACGGTGGAAGGCATGGATGAAACATATACATTAGGTGGGTCCCACCGTCCAGACCACTGGACAATGGATGGATGGTTTGGATATAACACATACCTCATGATCAGATCTACATAACTTGCTGACGTCAATACAACAGCTATATTGCTACTGTAAGGTACACCGGGCAATCTGCTTCCACAGCAGGTGGGTCCCACGTGCTAGATGCAGTACGTCATCAAGGTGGGCCCCACGTGGGACGGTGGATAAAACACCAACATCAAGTGGTCCCATGTGCTGGACGGCCACAAGTTATGAATCAAGCAGATATTTGTGCTTTCCCTTCAAATAGGGACCACCCAATCGGGCAGCAAGGTGGATAATGAAGTGGCTGTCACTGATGGATGGTGTGGATCTAATCCATTCATCAAGGTGGGTCGCAATAGGGAAAGAGAGAGAGAGAGAGAGAGAGAGAGAGAGAGAGAGAATCGTGTGATGGAGGGCTCCGCCATTATGAGCCCTCCTAAGATTACAATACATACATCAAGATGGGTCCCAAATAGGATCCATACCATCAATCGGTAGGCTCCACTTGGTCCATCACAAAAATTGAAATCTAATCCTACAAAACACCCACCGATTGCTAATCTTCTAGGCTCTTTAGAATGCTAAGCTTCTCGGCTTCAACTTTGATGGAGGATGATGGAGATTGAAGGGCAAGGATGAGAGATGGGGGGTAGGAAGTGGGCCACACTTGGCTCTCTTGGAAGAGCTTGGACGTCCACTCCTTAGCTGCTTGGGATGGTAGACAGAATGAGAGGGAGAGAGGTTGTGATGGGATGAAAAGGATGGGATGGGTGTAAGAAAGGGATGAGCGTGTGTAAGAAAGGAATGGGTGGAGAGAGAGAGAGAGAGTTGACTTTGGGGATGACTTGTGTAAGAGAGTGATGAGTTGTGTACTTAACTAGTACTAGATTAATTGATGCGATGGATGGTAGAGATTCTTTTGGGATTCGTAATGCGTGGCATTTTCTTTGAAATAAACACGGGCCTACAACTCCTGGCCTAGGTATCGCAATGGTGCGCAAGTCATGGTGTTGGAACCTCGACGACGGTGCAATCGCAATGGTATGAGTCTCGAGTTGAGTCGACTCGGATCTACGGGATGTGACTTAGGGTCACACGCAAGCACCGATTATAGGTCGCGGGTTGCCGAAATTTGACGGGAGGCTCATGGGAGTCTAAGGAACGGTACGAACTAAGATACGGTCCTTACGCTATAGATGCTCATATGTTCAATGAAATGCCTAGGTAGTTGTATAGTAAAACATATGTTATAATTGTATGATGTAGTGTTTAGTCCATAATGATACTTAGGATTGCTACGATGTTAGGTTAGTTGGCTAACTGCTTGAATTAAAGGGGTGACCAAAGTTAGGGCAGCCACCTTAGACTTGTTCAATTGACCTGAGTTGAACACGGACGACCGACAGTAGCTGGACTACACGGGATGCTTACACCCAATGCCGGTGCGCTAGAGTTCTCCTACATCAAACAAATTAGTCTACTAGCCGACTGATCATGTATATTCACAATTTATGACATAACCAAATTAAATCTAGGATACCCCATTCCCAATGGATGAGTCCATTCATAACCGTTAGTGCGATACAATCCCACTAAGACTCAAGAGCCGGGCATGGTGGTATGAGACACCGTGTCCGAGCTATCAGCCTATGCTGGGATGACGAGTCTCCCCATATTGACCAGTGAGTACTAATGAAGGTCATAGATTATTGTTCGAATGACCCTCATCAAATTACCCGGCCGATGGTTATATACCAGAGTACCGTTCGAACGAATCGGGCGTGAATGGAATTGGGTGACAAGCAACTTTTGTGGTGATTTGGTTTTATGTGATAAGCTCGCACCTCGAAATTGAGTGATCATACTTGGTGTTTGGGTGACGACTCATACCTCATATATTTGGGTATCATGCCGTACTTTTGGAATAATTGATGTTTGATATAATGGGTGATACCTAAAATTGGATCAATGGACACTGGTGATGAGCCGCTAGGAGCCATGTGATCCAGATAAGGACTCGTAATATAACGTTGGTATCATATCTTCGTCAATCGGCTGTATGAATTTAAATTAATAATTACTCGGTTAATCTTGCATATTTTAGGATAGGTTGCGATTTGACGTTGGAGTAACTTATGAGGGAGTATTGACATTTGCGAAATAGGCATTAAAGTCGCTTGTGAGGGAGTATTGTATTGTAAGGTGTATGCATCATTTCATAATTTCAATTGTGCATTTAATAAGAGTATTTAGGAAATGCTTGATTTGTTGTTTATCATTAACTGCGTTGATTGTGTTGATAACATGTATAACTTAGAACTAATGGAACCACTGAATTAACTACTCACTCCCACCTGAGACGGTATTTTAAAACACCAAACGAGCATTGTTGTTGATGCAAGTTCTATCGATGCCTCTGAATGGTAGGCTTGGATTGACTTGTACCTTCATCGTGATGTTGGGAGTGTCGGGCCAAACTAGAAGACCTTGGACTCTTTTAATTTTGTTCTTATATATGTTGAAGTTCCTGACTAGGTGTTCTCCATATATTGATTTTGTTGTATATTCATTGTGGCTTGTATAATCCATATTTTGGGCAATCACCACTATTAGAATTGTATTTTTACTCTTAGCTATATATTTATTGATTGTTGTTATCTCCATCTCATTTCAGATCCGCTAATTTGAATTGCGTTACTCCGATTCCTCGTGTATGAAATGAATGTGAATATGACCGAGGTCACACACGTATTTTCATTTGGTTAATACCCAGGAACTTGGGATCGGAGTCTATGTACTCAGGTGTCGATTTTCGGAGTGTTACCATATTAGTTACTTATAAAACTCGGATGTGCCATGTCAATGGTAACAATGTAAAATTGCTTTGAAAAACTCTTCAATTCACATGAGGTGGCCCACTTGATATTTTATCAAGCTGATTTTTATATCTTCAATTCATCCCATGAGTTACACCTGATTAACAGGTTTGATAAAAGACACACCACGGTGACCACACACAAAAACCTATGATTGGCATCCCATTGCCATTGTTCCCTGGTGTGTGGCCTACCTGCGCTGTGGATCTGGCTGATTCTTTTGGCCCAACTTCTAGATTCGAGGATAAAACCTGACAGACGGGTGGATTTCACATGTATAATTCGTGGGCCCCACGGCACTTAGTTGTTAAAAAATAGGTGTTGTAAAGTATCCCGGTCCCCAATCTAAAGAGTCCACTGTACTATCTGCATCAGTGGTGGGCCCATCAGATCAACGGTTTAGATCTCCATGTACCTTTAAGCATGGAAGCTAGGAGATATTTAGTAATCTAAAAATTTGCGCCTTGACAGAACATATGATTGCTCCACAAAGAAAGAAGGAAGAGCACAGAAATAGAACAACAAGAAGAAGAGAAATCCTCCAGTACTCCTAGTTGCATCAGTTCATTTGGACAATCCAGTCCATCAATCGGAGCCGTCCATTAAGTTCTGAAACATTCCATGGGCTACCACGAAAAAATCACACGGATGGGATAATCTAATCCATCCTTAATTTGGCCTTATTTTCTATAGCCATCCCTTTTTTTATACAAGCCATGGACGACGATGGTTACAATTGCCTTTAAAAAAAAAAAAAAAAAAGCGATTACGGACGATCATAAGAAATTCATGATGGTTCCTAACAAATAAAAGAATCGAATTTTTTACTAAACCTAATTTATGAAAATGATCTTAACTGTCCATTTTGAACGCCATTGATCAAATGGTAATATTGATAGATCAGTTTGATGTTTTCAAAGTAGCCCATGAAATATATATTGGACCTAATGAACAGTCTAGATCAATGGATTGGACTGTCTAACCATCCAATATTGCAATTAAGAGCACTAATAACTTATAGTGCTATGAAAACAATGGAGCATTTCTTAATTAAAAAGAAAAAAAAGAAAAGAAAAAAAGACCATGAAGACACTGAGTCAGGGCGACATGGTCTCCGGTATAGTCTGCAACCCTGGCCTCCAAGGAGATTTCATCGGTTCCGTTACCTCAAACAAGAAGACCTGGCCCACCATCACGGCCCCATTGATCACCTTTGAATCAGATAGAGCCGTTGGATTGACATCCTCTTTCTTCTTCACCTTGTTTACTCTCCTCGCCGCCTCCGTCGGCACCAACAACCCCTTCGACTCAGCCATTCCCATGAACTTATTGTAAGAATGGCCACACCTCACCAGCTTCTCTGGCATAAGGAAGTAAAGCCGATCGGTCTCGAGTTCGAAGTGGTCCAGCAATACTAATCGGTCCGATCCGCACCGCATGATCTTATATCCTGGGTGGGCCACAACAACTTGTTCCACAAGGACACCCTTTTTGAATGTGATGATGTCTCCATTTTCTTTCATCACAAGGACTTCATTATCTGATTCACCTGAGCATAGACATGCAAATGAGTTCCCCATTATCAACTAATCTTATGATTTTTGAAAACCTAATGAGAAGAATTGTTAACTTAAAAATAAATTCTACTAAACTGTCCAAGATATTGTTCCTATCAAAAACCTTTTTTCGGCATTTTTAAGCCTTTTGTCTTCATTGAAAACATCCCTTCAATGGAATGGTTGTGTACAGCTTACATTACAAGGCAATTTTCCTTTTAAAAAATAATAATTAAGGATGTGTTTGTTTTTCCATCAGATTCAGATGGAAACTTTGTGGGCACACTGCTATGTCCGTGAGAAATCCACTCCGTCCATCAGTTTCATCAGTCCATGTTAGTATACGATCCCAAAAATGAGGTAGATCCAAAACTTAAGTGGACCACGCAGCCGGAAACAGTGTGGATTAAATGCCAGCCGGTGAAACAAATTAACTTGAAGTTGGATCAGATTAATATTTGTATTTTTAGTAACGGTTTGGGTGGGATTTAAACATCACGGTGGGTCCTAGGAAAGTTTCAATAGCGGGCGTTTCGTGGCCCACTTGATTTTTCGATCTGATTTATTTTTATGATCACATTTCAAAATGGGCCGATAAGAAAACATTTCACGGACGATGCAAAAACCACATTCGTAGGACGATCCAATCTATCCTTTGTTGGGCCTTATAATCTGTATCCATCCATTTTCAAGCCATGGATGGGATGGCTATGATTGTGTAAACGTAAATGATTCCTTGGAATCATGAGCAATCTATAATGGCCCTAACAAATAGATGGATGAAATTGTTGATTGGATTTATTTTTATGTAAAGAATCTTGACCGTCCATATTAAAAGACATTGAGAAAATGGTTAATATTTGTCAGATTGGTTTAAATGGTGGCCCAGGTAATTTCCGTTGGACCTAATGAAGAACCTATAGATCAATGGATTGGGCTGTCCAAGTATCCAAATGCAATTAGGAGCTATTATTATAACTAGAGCTGTACACAGTCAGACCACTCGGCTGGGCCACTAGCTGACCCCAGCTTGAACTTGGCCCGGCTCGGTCCTTGAGCCTGACTGGCTAGCTTGGCTCAGTTTGGTCAGAAGCGAGGGCCCATTCGAGCCAAGTTCAAGCCTATGCGGCATTTTCTCAAACACATGGAGTGCACCTTCAACTTCTCATAGCATGCAAAATAGCGGCAACAATTTATAGGTATTTCATCAAACACTTAGTGGGCAGTATCAAAATCAAAATACAAGGGTAGTTTTATCATGTAATGTTTTTTTTTTTTTTTTGTAGTGATTTGTTTCATATCCATACCTTCCTCGCCACCGGTTGATCTCACGGAGAACGTATGCACCCAAAACAACACTTCGTTGAGTCATTTCATCGAACACTTGGCGAGCAACATCAAAATCAAAATAACCGAGTCACCGAACTGATTCGATCTGAGTTCGATTCGAATTGAGGTTTGATTTGAGTCGATTTGAGCTTGGATAAGCTCGAACTCGGATCAAAATTTTTTCGAGATCTAAAAAACAGCTCGACTCCACCCGAACTTAGCTTTGAACCAAGTCGAATCGGGCTCTAATTATAACTTCTAGTTCTCTGGAGCACTGGATCGTTTCTCTTTATTTTTTTATCCTCACACATGAATATGTTTTCAGGTTGCAAGTGGGGTCATTGTGTTGAGTGATCCAAACCGTAGATCTAAATACCCTCATATTAGCCGATCGTGGACTTTATCTATATTGCTTTTCATAGTAGAGATTCAGGTGCATGATCCATCCAATATGGGTCCATCAGATCAACCGTCTGGATCACTCAAATCATGGCGATCGAGGGTTTGAGCCGTGTTCAACATGAGGACGGGTTAAGTCGAAGAGTGCGGTGCATGTGATCCTTTGTTGGAGGTTATATAACCGGTCTTAAGACACGTGCGATTTTACTTTCTCAGTTAGTCGTGTGTGAGATCTAGACCAACCATCAGGTAGGCCCTAGCTTGGATGGGCCATATACCAAAATTCACACCAATTGAACAATCAAGAGCCCTTGATCTCTGGATTAGAAGATTTCTTATGAAAGAATAAAAAGTCAGGGAACTTTCGATAGACTTTTTATATAACTTACGGTCGCACCCTGAGATTCTTCCATCCACACGTCATACAATTGAATATGGCACACGTGTGTGAGAACCATGCTTTCCATCAGGTGGGTCAACCGCAATAGATTTTTCTTGATGTATATTTTTATCTACATTATAGCCCACTTGAGGAGTGAGACGGCATTACGCTTTTACGACCGAGGAACTAAACCGTGTGTCCCATTTGATGGAAAGCTCAAATCTCAAATACATATGTTATGTTTGTACACGTGGATGAGTACGAGTGTTGTACCCTATATTTTATAGTCATTTGAAACTAAATTGAAAGAATACGTAATATATAAAGGGAAAGATATAGCATGCTAAAGATCTTCAAAGATGTTTAAAGCGAAGCAGATTAGCCGATGTACCACACGCCACTAACGTGGTTGGTGTGTTTCCATGGGTTCTATCATAAGGCATGTGTTATATCTAAACCGTCCATCCATTTGGCGAACTCGTTGTAAGCCTTGAGACAAAAAATAAGACTAATCCAAAGTTCAAGTGCACCACACTCTAAAAAGCAATAGGGGATTGAACATCTACCATTGAAACCCTTTTGGGGGTCACTGAAGTTTTGGATCAATATGATACTTATTTTTCCTCTTCATCCACGTCCGTAACCTTATAAATGAATTGGATGAAAAATAAATGTTATGGTGGGCCTTATGAATGTTTTAACGGTAAGAATCATTGTCCCCACTGTTATTTGTGGTGCGGTAAACTTGAGCTTTGCATATGACTCATTTTTGGACTCATGTAAACCAATCTCACCAAATGGATGAATGGTGTGAATATACTAAATACATCATTGTGGGGCCTATATAACTTTGATCTCCTTTGAACCATTCGTGCAACTCGGAGCTCGAGGAGTGTCAGCGCTCGCCTTTACACCACATGTACTACACTAGCCAGGTCGGTGGTGTGTGATACACAAGCCAATCTGCTTCCTACTTGGGGTGCTTTTTACAAATCATAGTTGACAGAATAATAAGATAGGAGCAGTTGAAAGGAATTCAAAAGCAAACTAAGTAGTCAAAAGGTATTAACGAGGTCGATTGAGAGAGCAATGAAAACAAGATCTTGGTTATCAAAGTGAAGTAGTTAATAGCCATATAGAAGTGGAGAGATCGGCTGAGAGATATCCAAAAGCAGACTGAGCGGTAGAGAGAAGCCAGGAAATGGAATGCAGCTGAGAAGTTTTGTCGAACAGTTGAAACGGAAAGATGCGGAGAGCAATCAAGTGGAGTGTAGGTGAGCGACTGACTAAATATATAAGGCTGATGTGTGGCCGATGATTGATTAGTGACCAAAAGTAGAGCTTGGTCAAGAGAAGAGGAATAGTCAGGAAGAAGAAACGTAACATTGAGAAGATGAACAGTCAAGAAGAAGAAATGTAACAAAGAGAAGAGGAACAGTCAGGAAAAATAAACATAACAGGAAAAAAAAAAAGGAACAGTCAGGAAGAAGAAACATAATAGAAAGAATGATTTAGAAAAAGATTTTTCGACTATTGTAACCATTGCAATAATGGAAGAAAGATATGAAAAAACAAGCTATATACAGTAGAACTCTATAAATAGGAGAGGAATTCAATAAAGAAAATGACACCCAATCAACCAACCAACAAATCAATATTTATCTTATCAATTTCATTTGTCTCAGTTTATCCTAAGAGTAGCAATGATAAAGTAGCAGTAATTCTTAGCTATAATTTTAATTGTAATCCAAGTCTAAATCATATACTCATACATTGAATTTGTTCGCTATCCAATATCAAGTAGTTCTTTTAAGAGACGCATTCTTGCAGTCGCTCCTAGTGGTCGATTGTGAGTTCTTTTTTTGTTTGATTTACACTGATATTTTGAAAGTCTTTTCTTGTCGAAGGCACAAAGTAACATATCTTTGAATGAAGAACCCCACCCTTAAATTATCGCCCGATCGTTATCAAATTCTGCAAGTAGTTGAAGATGTTAAGAGTGTCAAATTTCATAGTCCTGAACAGATCACAGGCACTCATGAAGATGTTCTTCGAAGACTCATGAAGACTACATAAAGACTGGATCAATATCTCAAGGAAGACTCAACATCTGAATCTTTAAATATGCATGGTTCAAAGTTTGAAGCATTTTGTATGTGTCAACCATCAGGTGGTATAACCTTGGAATGACCCTAGGTTAGGTGTATTTCACATAGTAGCATGATATATATAATTCTAAATAAAATACTCTATAGTTAGGCCAACCCGACTTCTAGTTCAGCTAGCCTAACTATCTTCAGCCAACCTAACACATTTCATTCAAATATACAGGCCAACTTTGGGTTCGGTTAGTCGAACCTATCAGTTCAGCCAGCTCAAATGTGTTCGGTCAAGTTTCCAGTAATGCATTTATTTGGAATTCATGAAAATTCGGCCAGCAGAACCCTGTGTTCAGCCAGAATAACTAGAGGTTTGGGCAACCGAATTTTGGCTTACGCCAACCGAATTTTTGAAAGATCTTATCCTATGAAATCCAAGTGTCATTGGAATGCAATCATTGAAATTCGGTCCGCCGAATTGAAAATTAGGTCAGCCGAATTAAAAATTAGGTCAGCCAAATTTCCAAGACCTTTGGCTATAAATAGAGGCCTTCTCTCATTCATTTCAGCAACAAAAAATTGTGAGCAATATATTCAACCAAAGAGAGAAAGTCATTGCCTTCTTAAGTAATTTGTGCGGACGCCTAGATCCATAGCTCAAGTGGTAGACTGAGTGAAAGATACCTCATTTCAACACCGAGGTCTTGGTATCGATTCCCTAGTGGGGGTGGCTAACAGTGAAGTGTGAACTGACAATGAGTGTACTGACAAGCTGACTAAAAAAAAAAAGTTATTTGTGCGGTAAATCTGATATTTAATTTAGCTTATTCTATTCTCTTTCTCAAGTTAGTTTTAATCATTTTCAATAGAGTAATCCATACTCTACTTGAGAATTAGAGAATTTATTTTGCAGCATTAGGGTTTTTATTTATTACTTGAAAATACATTAGATCCCTATATTCTTTTTGGGTTGAACACATATACGTCTTAATCAATATCCTAAGAAAGAAGATCGTTGCAATCAAAGTTATAGTTACGTCTTCGACTCGACATCTAAAGATAAGTACCGTATTTACTTTTATTTCATTTGGGTTTTTCTAAGATAGCCCAGAAATCTCAGTGGGTTGTTTTGTGCTGAGCCCGTGAAAATCACAAATTGGATTAGCCTGTGAAAATCACAAGAACTATATAAGGTTATTAAGGTAAACCTGTGAAAACCTTGAAATAGTGAAAGCCAAAATTACGAAGGTAGTAATTTTGGGAGTAGAGTAGGTGTGGGGTTAAGCATTGAACCACTATAACTCTTTGTGCATTGGTGATGATTGTTTATTTCTTTATTGCTTTCCTTATAATTGATTGTCTCATGCTAAGTTTGATATTTTAATCTCAAAGACATTGTGAAATAAGGTTGTCCTGCCTAAATCTTTTAGGTGAATGTTGTCTTACGAACTATTTGGAATCAAGATTTCAATACTTTAAGCAATTGAGAGTATTTATTTTATTATTCCGCATTATATCAAAATTTTTTGTATTGTCCTATTCATGCCCCCTCTAAAACATCCATAGCTCGTCCTTTCAGGTTAGCTTTGTGCTACTTTTCTTATGTTATGGCTTGAGCATGTGTCTTGGAGTTTCAAAACTCTCACAATTCAATTTAATTACTATTGATGCAAGTGATTTATTGAAGGACTCACAACTAGTGACTTGTATATATTTATCGTGGACGTAGTGCACTCTGGGTAATGACCCTCTTGGTTGATGCATAAATCTTTGGATTTAGTTAGTGGTGACACATCAATGTAAGTAATCCGCGGGTGCGTGTTACATCATTTTCTTGGGATTGGATGTCGCAATTAGTTGATACATAAACAAATTGTGTTATATAATTTTTCTAATCCATGTATTATACCATCTCGAAGTATTTCGTAAATCCACGGTAGTATTAGACACGCTGATGAATCTCCATAGTTATAGGATGCGGAGTGCGCTGATTTTTTTTAATTACATGCCACAATATGGTGGTCACTATGCATGATGAGCCACACACACTATGCTAGGCATGCATTCATATAAATTGGTTGTGTATATTGATACCACTCATAATGGTGTAACATGAGGTGTATCGGAACCTTTACATTGTTATTATGATGAATCACTTAAATTATTATTAATCTTAAAGGAGAACCATCACTATGAGTAGGGTGTTGACCCTCTCCGACCATACAGATGATGCAAGTAATGTACAGGTTGAAGATGCAAGTGATGACCTCCCTACAGATGATTATTTTGAGTAATGAGGGATAATGATGCTGATGTTTAAATTTTAGTTTATTTTTAATTATGTTTCATGTAAAAATATATGGACTTTTATAATAGGCTCCACCTAGGTTAGCATTTGATGTTCGGTTGAATTTTTACATTTTAATGAAATAAGACTTAAGGTTTTATTGGTTTTATTCTCATGAATAGGTACTTTCATTAATGTAATTTGGAAAAAAATAATAAGGCACAATGATGAAGTATTCATTCATTCGCTTCACTAACACATGGAATTCTTGGGTACGAGTATGTACTTAGGCCATAAAAATTTGGGTCGTTACACAACACCTCACAAGCAGAGTGGCAGCACTGAACATATTTGTATCCCGGGCCATAGTAAGTGCTTATTGTCCTTTAAGCGGCTGAAGGGGAGTAAGAAGCCGACCTAAATAGAGGAATGTGATCAAGCGTTCCAACAACAAAAGGCTTATCTAGGGTCCCCCCCACTGCTCTCAAAGCTTATGCAAGGGGAAGAGTTATTGTTGTACCTAGTTATTTTGCTAACAGTAGTCAACTCAGCCCTAGTCAGGGAGGATGGAGGTGCCCAACAACTTGTCTACTATGTGATTGGAGCTATGGCCGATGCAAAGACTCTACCTAGAGATAGAGAAGCTGGCCCTAACCTTGGTCACATCATCCCGACAACTCAGGCCTTACTTTCAGGTGCATACCATCATTGTCATGACCAATTAGCCCCTCCGCCAGGTGTTCGAGAGACTCGAGGCTTCGAGTTCACTCACCAAGTAGTCGATTAAGCTCGGAAAATTTGACATCATGTATCAACCTTGGACAACCATTAAAAGGCAAGCCATTGCCAACTTTATTGCATAATTTACCTACCCTACGGACCTGCCACCCACAAAGGGGAATGAGTAGAGCGCAACACCCCCAACATAAACCATCTATGTAGACGGATCCTCAAATGCAAAAGGGAGGAGAGTGGGACTAATCCTAACTGCACCCAACCAAGTTAAGATCGATTACGTGCTACGATTCAGCTTCTAAGCTTCCGACAATAAGGCCAAATATGAGGTGCCCCTACCAAGTCTACAATTAGCCAAAGCAATGGAAGCCAAAAAGCTAAAAATCTATAGTGACTCGCAATTAATGGTTAATTAAGTGACCACTGAATACTAAGGCAAAGGTGAAAAGATGATCACCTACCTGACCAGGGTTCAAGAACTACTCGAGGAATTCGAAGAGTACTAAATCATACAAGTCCCGAGATCTGAAAACGCCAATGTGAATTCTCTGGCCAGCCTCTGCTATCGACACCAACCTCACCAAGACCATCCCGATTGAATTCTTACCCAAGCCGAGCATCAGTCAACACGACCAGAAAGCAACCCTTCGGTCAATCATGTACCACTCGATCATACACTACCTAAAACAAGGTGAGCTGCCTGAAGACAAACTAAAAGCTCATAAAATCATATATCAATCTGCTCAGTATACAATACTGGAGGACATCCAATATAAGAATGGGTTCTCACAACCTTACCTGAGATGCTTACGACCGGATGAGGCCAAGTATGTCCTGAGAGAAATCCATGAAAGTGTCTATGAAAACCACTCTGGAGGGAGAGTCTTAGCACACAAATCTATCCAACAGGGATATTATTGGCCTACCATGCATGAAGATGCCAAGCATTTTACAAGAAAATATGACAAGTATTAGTGCTTTGTGGTGGTGCCACGATAGCCACATGAGCAGTTCCTGATGAGTGGGCCTTGGCCTTTTGCAAAATTGGGAGTCGACATTATCGGGCCCCTACCAACAGATAAAGGGCATACAAAGTTTTCCTTCGTTGTCGTCAATTACTTCACAAAGTGGGCCGAGGTTGAGCCCTTAGCTCGAATCACCAAATAGAAAATGACCAACTTCGTTTAAAAAAACATCATCTA
Source organism: Magnolia sinica (assembly GCF_029962835.1). Taxonomy (NCBI): domain Eukaryota; kingdom Viridiplantae; phylum Streptophyta; class Magnoliopsida; order Magnoliales; family Magnoliaceae; genus Magnolia; species Magnolia sinica. Next base: position 58,795,322 of record NC_080585.1, on the reverse strand, counting down.
CATATTCGGCATACCCCACACCACTATTACCAACAATGGTAGGTAGGTTGGCAACGCCAACTTTCGAGGAATGTGAAAAGCTCGGCATTCACAACACCTTCGCCTCACCTCAGCACCCGCAAGCCAATGGCCAAGTGGAGGCAGTCAATAAAATCATCAAGAGCCACCTCAAGACTTAGCTTGAGAAATTCAAAGGAGCATGGGATGAAGATCTGCCACATGTCTTATGGGCATATCGGACAATAACACGGATGACTACTAGGGAAACCCCCCTTTCACTAGCCTTCAGTTCAGAGGTTGTAGTCCCAGTAGAAATTGAAATGCCCTCTAGGTGAAATTAGTTATTCTGACTGAAGGAAAATGACATAAAGATGCTATCAAGTCTCGACTAGGTTAAGGCACACAGAGACAGTGCGCAGGAATCACCTACCAACATAGAGTTACTTGGCACTACAACACAAGAGTGAGGCAATAAAGATTCAAAGTGGGAGATTAGGTGCTTCAAGAGGTCTCCCTCGGCATGAAGGATCATGAATTGGGAAGGACCTTATAGAGTCACCTGAGGACTTGAAGATCTACTATAAGTAGAGACTAACCGGATTGAGCCCCACAGGGACCTCAGGCGTGCTGGTTCGATAAACAATTCTACTGCTCAGAGACTCCCTCGTTGTCTTGAACCACGTTGGTGTGGGCTTGCTCGGCACACAAAGGGGAAGCATCGAGGTCCACCTCCTCCCTTGATTGAGCATCCTTGGGAGAGGTGTGGGCGGGCATAACAGTCATTACATTATCATTTGTTGACTGACCCCCTACGAGGACAGTAGTAGCCTCGGCCTTTGCCCGGGCAATCGGGGGAGTGGTCTCAGTGGCAGCCTCGTCCGCTGGCTACTCAACCGCAAGGGTAACAAACCTGCCGAGAGGAGTACCAACAGGGGAGCGTCGAGCCGCCGTAGCCGACTTTACCTTCTTAGTGGCAGCCTTCAATCGCTCCATCTCGGCCGCAACCGACATCTTCCTCTTCTTCAATTGTGGACGACCAGACATCTATGTAAAAAAAAAGAGAGAAATAAGTAAGGAGGCAACAACAACAGTGATCAACCAGACAACAAGTGATTATGGGACTCACCAGCTGGAGCGAAGCCAAACTGATGAAGGAGCGTAGCAGTCACTAACTTCCTGTGGTCCCACTGGTCAGCAGGTTGCTCTCTTATGATCCTTATTTGATGTTGGCAGTATGCTGAGAGACCGGGCTATGAGTGGAGAAGAGCTGTAGAGAAGAGCACAACGTCAGTAAAAAAAAATAGTAAAGTTAAGTAACCCGGTTGTTTCCAACCAATCAGGGCGAAGAAGGCCAGGACCCAAGACCTTGAACCCTCCAGCTCTACCAATGGAGCCTCCCACTCTCCTGACGCAAAGAACTATTTGTCCTTCCATCCCTTATTAGAGGACTAGTTGTTGTTTATAATGTCATGACCCTTGCCAGGCCAGGAAGATAAATAGTACCAACCATGTGAGCACAGGCTACTCTTGGTTTGGTACAAGTAAAGGATCTCATTCTCCATGAGCTCGAAATTTTCGACTACCTGACAGAGAATACAACAGCCAAAGATGTCTTGCCAAACATTCAAGTTTGGCTGCCTAGGGGTGACCTGAAATCAACACAAGACCTCTCTTACTATAAGGTGGAGAGGCAGACAAAGGTCGTAAGAAAAAAAAATACAAAGTATAAGGTGACCTCCCCCTTGGGAGGTCAACTAGGAACTTCCCCAACTCGAGAGAGACAAAGTCCCACCAAGCTGGAAATTGAGAACTTTAACCTAAGGGAGTGTAGGTCAGTTGCACCCAGCCTAGACACGAAGGAGTTGGTAGTGAGAACGAGGTCACTAGAGGGTCGGGAGGTTGCCTCAACTGGTGGTGCCACACTCGTCAGAGAAAGTGGTCTTCAGTGTCCAGACTCGACAAAAGGGGGAGCATGCCCAATAGGACCAGATTCGAAAGACTCAGAAACGGGCAGGGACCTAGAGTCGGACATGCCTTGTCCAACTCCTCCTAGAAGTAGTCGAAAATCATAGCCGCATCAGAGTCCTCCCCGAGAGACATCGAAAAAAGGAAAGGAAAAAAGAAGAAAGGAGAAAGAGAAGAGAGGAGGTCTAACGTACCAAAGAGCTACTCTAGCACAAGGACTTAGAACTGATAAATGTCGAAAATTGTCTAGCCGAGGTAAGATTGGATACAGGTTGGCAAAGCTCAGACTTTTCAAAGCAAATAAATGAAAGAAATGAGGGGATTGGAGTATTTATAGAACTCTCCATACATTGCATTTACTCCTGTATAATACCACGTGTTAGCACAAGAGCACGAGGTGACACTTCGACTAGCATACCTCTTGATGTGATAGTAAGGGATTCGCCCACACAATAACATGACAACTCATATGACAGTTTCCAACCCGTGATTTGTCTAAAATCCAAATGGCGATCTGCTATAAATGTACATCCCCTCGTATCCCGTGTTAATAATCATGCATTTTTGACTTTCGCGTTAAGTGTCGATTTTTCAGCTCCTGCCTCTACTAGCAAACAATAAACCTAGGCTCAATTGAAAATTTGAAAAAAGACTAGGCTATTTAAAATTTAAATTTGAATTCCTGCGCTTCCAGACTAATTCAAGATCTTACTTCCTGAAGCTCGTACAGGCCGAGCTCGGAAGTGGGGGGCAACTATTGTGGGCAAAACTGAATTGGTCCATCACATGGGAAGAACCACCAACCATGAGATAAGGTCCTTAAAGATGAGGAAACCAGTGTTCTAAGACAAGTTTCTGGGTAGTACAAAGACGTGGCTGGGTAGGAAAATAGTCATCTCACTAGGAACATCTACAAACACAGGTAAAGGACCCATAAGGCAAGAAGCTCGGGCCTTAAGCTCCCCAACATCTCAAGTTGACCAAGTCAACCATTGCTAGAGGTAGAATGAGAAATTCAGGCAGAATCTCACCCTAGATCTAGAAAAGAAGGATTCAGGTTGATCACAATCGAAGATCACGCCAGCCGAGGCATATTGGGCTGTTAGAGCACTGGGCTCGGAGACAAAACAAGCAACTCTCCCAAAGAAGAGATGAGCCCCCGAGCTGAGTTGTCCGAAGACGTGGCTAGGTAGGAAAAGAATCATCTCACTAGGAACATCTACAAACACAGGCAAAGGACCCATAAGGCAAGAAGCTCGGGCCCTAAGCTCCCCAACATCTCGAGCTGACCAAGTCAACCATTGCTAGAGGCAGAATGAGAAATTCAAACAGAATCTCACCCCGGATTTAGAAAAGAAGGATTTGGGTTTATCACGATCGAAGATCATGTTGGCTGAGGCATATTCGGCGATATTTTCAAGGGTAGTTTCCCATATAAATAGGAACCTCCTAGCATATCCAAGGGATCCCATGAAGATACGTCAATTTTGGAACTACACAAGAACCCTATAAGTATAGCTACTCTAAATGAGAAGATGTAAGCTATAAAAATAAAAAAAAACAAATTTAAGCCTTTGATCTGAGTCTACCAGCCTAACTTCGACATTGGAGGGTCTACAACCATCATTGGTACCCCCATTATCTATATCTTCCTATTTCTTTGCAAGTCCATAGGTGGGCGTACCTCCACGACTAATCGTATCTATTTGCCATATTCCGATGACAATAATTTGAATCATTCATTTAGCTTTCAACAAATGATTCATCTATCCTTACATTTCAGCGGATTATATAAATATGCTTTATTTTTTAGCGTGGGTCGTTTGTGATTGAAAAAGAGAGCTTACGATGTCCTAGAGGAAGGGTGAATAGGACAATGCCAAGTAATTGAAACAAGTGGTGAATATGTAAATAATACAAAGATCTCAATTGCTTGAGTATGGAAACCTTGATTCTAAATAATTCGTAGGACAACCTTTACCTAAAATTTTAGGCAGGACAACCTTATTTCACGAATATCTTTAAAATTAAAACTTCAAACTAGCAAGAGTAAATCAAAAAATTACAACATTCACCACACAACTGAAATTAAATACATTCAATCTATAAAAAATAAAAATAAGGCTTTTAACACATGGCACAACGAATTATAGTGGTTCGGTGCTTTAAAAACATCCACACCTACTCCACTCCCAAAATTACTTCCCCCATAATTTTGGCTTTCACTATAAAAAGGTTTTCACAGGGTCACCTTAATAACCTTATACAGTTCCTTGTGATTTTCACGGGCTATCATAATAAAAACCCAAACTAAGATTTTACTAAGATATGTTAGAAAAAACATTAACTGAGATTTTCACAGGAGATCTCAGAAAAACATAAATAGAGTTTTATGAGGTATACTTATCTTCAACCGTAGAAGACGTAGCAGAAGCTTGTAAAGAAGGACCTCTTTCTTGAATGTAAATGATGCCATGTTCAGTCAGATAGAAAGGGTTTATGGTTCTATAGATTTTAATTTTGTTAAACCCAAAAGCTACTTAATTCAATTCGCTTAGATCTCAAAGAGGAGTATAGTTTACTCTCTTAGATTAAACTTAAAAGATCTGAGACTAAAGGGAATTAAAAATGTTATTTAAATAAATTATAAATATCAACTAATAGCTTGCTAATAACTTGAGCTTCTTTTTCTCTTGTAGAAGAATTATGATAATTAACTTGTGTAATTCGGAATGAGAGAATAACTCAATTCATAGGCAAAGAAGTTAGAAATTCGGCTAGCCCGAGATAGGCTTCAACTAGCCTAAGTTCAACGGATTCTGTTCAACGGATTTCAGATTACGTGGGATAAGAATTATCCAAAATTTGGCTGGCCAGAGGTCAACTTCAGTTGGCTGAACAATGCAATTTGGCTAGTCAAATTTGCCCTTTAGCTGGTCGAATTCCTACGATTTTCAAAAATTGATGTTGCTGGAATTTAACCCAAACTTTCTCGAGCTGGACGAATTTCAAGCTCGGGGTAGCCGAACCAAAACTCGGGCTAACCGAATTACAACAAAAGTTGTTATTTACTTCGGGCCTGAAGTTGGGCTGGCCGGGGAAGCTTAGGCTAGCCGAATTCTAGGCAAAAACAAATGTAAAAGCCCATGATTAAACATTTTTTAAAGCACTTAGTCCTAAGGTCTTTTTAGGGTTTATACCACCTGAGATATATAAATATCTGATTCAACTTGGCTTGAACTTTGTTTTGAACTTCATCTTAAATTTAGGCTTAACTTCATCTTAAATTTGAGCTTGATCTTTTCTTGAACATAAGCCGATCTTGAGCTTGATCATTTCTTGAACATAGATTGATCTTGAGCTTGATCTTCTCTTGAACATAAACTGATTTTGTGCTTGATCTTCTCTTGAACATAGACCGATCTTTTAAGATCTTCTTTTAAGTGGTTTGTCATACAAAATTTGACAACCTATGTATGCTCAGCATCCTAGCACTAACAATCTCTCCCTTTGTCAATTTCGTGACAAAACACTTAGTATTACAAATATGCAATCATACACATCTTTCATATAGAAGTTGCCCTTGAAGTCTTTGAAGCTTGTAATCTTTAGCTCCCAACTGATGATGATCAACTGGCACTCCCCCTGTGAAATACACATATAGCATTTCATACACATAACGGTGAAATACACATATAGCATTCCATACACATAGCATCAATGCATTCTCTCCTACATTCTCTCCCCATACTATATAGCATTGCATATTACTAGCATCTCCCCCCTTTTGTCACAATTTGACAAAGGAAGAATAGAAGGAGCATGTAGTAAGAAAATAAGAATAAGCATATGAAATCGTTAACCATATGAAATAAAAAGGCAAGTGTCAGTAACCACATCATCAAAGCATCTAAAGTATCAAGACAAGCACAAAATAAGTGTTAAGTACATAACCAGTATAAGTCTGCAAAATAAAGAAATCTAGCTTAATCCGACCTAGAGGAAGGAGCAAGTATTAAGGGGTCATTTAGCCGCAAACTCCGGTTGATGCGATGGAAGTACTTCTTCATGTTTTCATTGTAGACTTTTGGGTTTGGGCCAATGAAGCATGCAATATGTGTAAAGACTCCACTTTCTCCTCTAAAGCAGATAGTCTCTCATCAAACTGAGAGCGATGGTAGTCAAAATCAGTTAGATCATTTGAATCATCCAACTCATTAAAAATATCCTCCATGGTTGTGTCTACAGCAGGTTACGCTTCCTCTTCTTCTTCACTTTGTCCAAGAAGAGAGTGAGGTTCATCATATTCAGGTTAGAATTGTTAAATGGGAGTTCGGATTCCGGTGCCTCATACATTGGAATTTGAACGTTATAGTGTAAGGCAATGCAAGTCAAGAGATGAGCAAAGGGAATCGAACCATGCTTGGGATGCAAGCAAAACTGAATAATGATGTAACAGATTAAGGAAGGCAGATAGACATGAATACCTGATATAACAGAGTGAAAAACTCTAAGCATGAAGGGAGTAAGGTTAGTCTTATTCCCAGCTCGAGGATATACGTTAGACGTAAAAATTCAATGTAAGACGCGGTATTTTGGGAGCATTTAATTTACGAGAAGGGTATTACCCAATCGCCATTCAGCATTGAAGCGACATAATTTATGAGTGATGGTTTGTTTTTCAGAGTTTGACATCTTCTCTGATAATGTGGCTATTGGTATTCCATCATCCACAACAACTATATCCATTAATGCAGAAATAACATGCAGTGTTATTGTGAATGTCTCTTCAACAAATTTAACCGAGAATGTAAGATTCTCAAGTGAAACGTCACATATGGAGGCATACAAGCCCTGCACTTTGGACCAGTAAGTCATTCCACCCCAACTCAAAATGTGTTCCCATCTAACTTTAGAAAGAATAGGAACTAGACCAAACCTAACAATGTGCTCTAAATTAACAGTTTTTCTATGATTATATCCCCTGTGCGAAAGTCTTAAACATATTCTGGATCATCTTCCGGTGACTGTAGGGTCTGTACACCAAGAGGAGTTGATCTAGAAGATGAGCTGGTGCGATTCTTGCAAACCGTTTTCATGGTTCTATATTCCATTTCAGAATGCATAAAAAAATATCAAAGAAAAAGAGAAGAAAAAGAGTATATTAGATTTGAAGCAAAACCCACGACAAAAACGATTTCAAATGAAGAAAAATCTACCCAAATATGTTAATCTAGCATTAGACCACTTAACACTTGAAGGAATTTGAAAATAAATCACTTACAAGTGAGTTTGGAAAATGGGTTGGTCAAATGGGGCACCGGCTAGCCGAGGAAAAAGGTGAGAAATGAAATAGATTTGGGGATTTTACCTTTTAAGAGGCAAACCCGCGCAATCTTCGGTTAGCCCGAGCCCGTGCTCGGCTAGTCAAAAAATCCCAAAATTTTTTATTTTTTGATTTTTAATTTTTATTAATATTTTATTTTCAATTTTGTGCATTTTATTATAAAAAAAATACACATAAACATAAATGCACAAAAAAAAAAAAAATTATTTAACAATACATAATCCAATATCATGCTTCAAATTTGAAATCCAATATCATAGACAAAAAGAATGTATTCCAGCATAATGTTCACACCCCAAGTATAGGGTTGTGATGTAGTAATAATCTCGGTAAGACCGAGGTCGAATCCACAGGGACTGAACCTTGTACATATTCTGAATGTAACTCGAACTTGAACTAGAATAAGATAAAATCTAAATCAGATGAGTATGAGGGAATAATGGTGAAATAGTACGCTAAAACTTGTGGAATTCAATGGTGGGAAACTAGGGATTCAGAGGATCCACTTATAGAGATCAGGGAGATCTACGCTCGATTCATAAACTCAAATGGACTTCGAGTCCCATCTTTATCCAATTGGAAGATACACCACTAAAACTCAATCTGAACTTCCTTCGATCTAGTTTTCAAAGAGATGAAAGGTATAAGAATTAGAGATGATTCCATCACAAAACCATGCTCATGAGACAAAGTAAACAATAGAATTAAACTAATTCACAACCAATTAGGAAGATGTGTGAATGTTAGGAAGGATTCCATCATCCAATCATGTCCAAGGGGCGATGGTGGACAACTGGGCTTCCTAACATCACAATCAAAATAATGGAAAGGGAATACTTAAAGCCATCGCAGATCTATTATAATTTAAGTCGCAACAAATCATTAAAAACTAGAAATATTCCTATAATCAAATCAAAATCAAAATCAGTTCATAACATGAATCAAAGCAGTAGGGTACTACCCATCACGCCACAAGCTTCACCTCTTAGCCCTAGCTAAGAGGTTTAGCCTGACATGGGGAGGCTAGATCTATCAAAACTCATAATAAAAATAAATAAAACAAATAAAAAAAAACTCTAAATTTTCTCTCTATTTCTCTCTGTCTCTTACTGACGATCCAAGGCTGAAAATTGAATGTCATTCCTTCTTTTCTCCTCTCCTTTATATAAAACCAGCAAGGTCGGCTGGAAGTGATTGCTGGAGTCGGTGGACAGCTGTAGCAGTGGAGTCAGTGCATGGAGAGGCGGTGGAGAATGCCCTTTACGCAATTGAAAACTCCCCTGCGTAAGCTCTGTTACGCAGTCAAGAAAACGGTCCAAAAAAACCCATTTTCCTTTCTTTCTTCTCAAAGTAATAACGACCCCTGAGACATTTGGGGTGGCCTTCATGATGAACGGATCAGATCTGCCATCTGATCATGGCCATGATCATGCAATAACCCCAAAACCGTCGGTTTCGGACGCTGAAATAGGGCCTACATAACAGGACTTACATTGTGACGTTGGTGGGCCCATGATCAACGTATGTTGGAAAATCCACACCGTCCATTGCACTCTCCTCGAAAAACCAGTCAGAGATGGACGGTTTTTTATTCCCGTCGATGTGGCCACCTAGTTGTTTCTCGCTGCCGTCCGTCCTACATTCAAACAGTTGGGATTCCATCCTCTTTATTTCTTCAAATATCGTCACCTAGGCCTTGGTAATATGGGCTGTGGGATTCTGATGGACGGTCCAGATTCATCATATGGACCACAATGGTGGCCCACAATGATCACCCGTAAACCTCCGTGCGAACGCTGGAAGAAGGAAACAGAAGTTTTCATTTTTTTTGGGATTCTGTCGGTTAAGGGAATTCGACTGCCATTGACATTACAATGCACGGCTAGTGCACATGTGCACTATGCACATCCCACATAAGGTGGAGTCCACTATGCTGGTTATGAGAGATCTGATCCATCCATCCTTTTTCTCATCTCATTTAAACTATCAAGACCAATTTTGAAGCATATCCAGATAGTAGGTGGGCCCAAAATCAATGGCTTGTGGGCTGATCTGTCCTTTGGGCCACTTCCACAGGGATCTAATGGCTGAAATTCAACGTGTATGGTTACTTTATGGTCCCCAGGCCAGATCTAAAGTTTTGAGCAAAACATATAGTGGGAACCCTGTGATCTTGCTTTCTGAACGACTTACAGGCCTCTTTAGTGTGACACATATGATTTTCTTCAATCTCGGCCGTGTAGAATCATTGATCTCGGTCCCCTGGAGTCCGTCCCTTGCCTTGGTGATTTATAAGCATCAAATCCATGCTTTTAGCATCCATTTTCAGTCCAGACTCCTAATTACACCCTGCATCACAAACACGATTAAAATAGGCTGTTAAACAGTATCATGTTCGTAAAATCAGGTAATAATTGAGGTCTAATATGTAATATTTGACCCTCAACACAACTCCCAACCAGCATTTTGCTAGTCCTGAGCAAAGTATGCGAAAAATAAGTTGAGAATTACAGGACAATTTCTATAAACTCGAGTGATTTTTGAAAAAATAATCCAGATACTAGAATTCTAAGATTCATGAATGTTGGGCATAAATTTCTCTTGAACTCAAGTGCATGGTAAACTTCATAGTCAAGTTCAAAGTATTAATCCATTAATTAGAAAATTTCTAAACATTAAGATCCATGGGTGTATAGTATAATCTCGGCTTCTCAACATTAAGAGTCACTTCTCTATTTCATGATATCATTGGTAACCAACAAGATAATTCATGACAACCAAAATCTAAACCCAAAACTTGCCTCACAGATCATCTTTTCATTCACCGACCTTTAATTTTTCCATTAAAAATAATGCTAAGGAGAGAAATCAAATCTTTACCTATAGGGAGCAAACCTATGGTGAAGACCATTGCCCACCCCTTTCCAAATGTCAATCTTGGGGAATTGAACCTTCGCCTATAGGGAGCAAACCTATGGTGAAGACCATTTTCCCAATCCTTTCAATTTTCTCAAGTTGGTTCCTTTCATGCTTAGTGATTACCAAGTTAATCCTTCCATATCGAACTAAAACCTCAATGTGTAAGCAAGATGTGATATGTGAAATCATGATTCAATCAATGTTTAAAACTTCTAATCATGGACTGATAATTTGAACTCAACTGTGGAACCTATCAGATAGCTAAATCCAAGTGACGTAAATCTCCAACACTCCGTATCTTATAATTTTAAATCAACGTTGGCCGTCAAAATCACTTCGAATTCACAAGAATTTTTAAAAAAATATTTAAAAATTTTCATAATTTTTGCTCAAGATCGAGAAAACACTGATTAGGTCACCTAATCGCCCACTCCCAACCTAAAATCTACATTGTCCTCAGTGTAAAAGAAATAAGTATGCAATGCACATAGCACAACGAAAGTAAAAGAGGAGTAATGGAAAGATAGTACCTAGACAAAAGTATCAAGAAGCTTTTCCATAAAGATCTCAGCATGAAAGTATGTCAGCATAAGAGAGAAACCAATAAAAGCAAACTATCTTAAAACAATGTAGAAAGCAAACTAACCTAATGGCATAAAACCAATTAACCTAGAACAACATAAAGTAAACTACCCTAGTCCTATGAAAGTAAGAAACCTACTCAGTCAAAGGTATGGACATGTCCTCTGCATCAAATTTCTTGACAAATGGCTTTAGTCGATGTCCATTCACTTTAAACTCATTGCCATTGTCTGGATTTCGAATCTCGACAGCCCCATGAGGATAAACATTAATAACGGTAAAAGGGCCGATCCAACGAGATTAAAGCTTACCTGAAAAGAGATGTAATCGAGAATTATACAAAAGGACTTTCTGACTAGGCATGAATGATTTTCGTAGAATATGTTGGTCATGAAACGCCTTCATCCTGTCCTTGTAAATTCTTAAGTTCTCGTACACGTCATTTCGGATTTCTTTAAGTTCATTCAACTAAAGTTTGCGTAGCGAGCCAGCGTTGTCCAGATTGAAATTCAGAATTTTAATCACCCAATACGCTCTATGTTCCAACTCCACAGGCAAGTGGCAAGCCTTCCCATAGACAAGTCTAAAGAGAGACATTCCAATAGGGGTTTTAAAAGCAATACAGTAAGCTCATAAGGCATCGGTCAATTGGATTGACCAATCCTTACGGTCAGGGTTAACCATTTTCTCCAAAATGTGTTTGATCTCCCTATTAGAAATCTCAGCTTGCCCACTTGTCTGTGGGTAGTATGGGTTCCTCACCTTATAAGAGATACTGTATTTCTTCATTAAACTCTCGAATGGCCTATTACAAAAATGTGAGCCCCCATCACTAATGATAACTCGAGGCGTTCCGAATCGGGAAAGGATGTTCTCTTTGAGGAATTTAATGACCATGCGATGGTCATTATTCCGACATGGAATCGCTTCGACCCATTTAGTGATGTAGTCTACAGTGAGCAAAATATATAGATTTCCAAAAGATTGGGGGAATGGTCCCATGAAAATGATGCACCAGTAATCAAATGCCTTTATGATAAGAATGGGATTCAAGGGCATCATATTTCGATGGGACAACGCTCCCAATTTCTAACAATGCTCACAAGCTTTGCAAAACTCATGCGTGTCCCTGAACATAGTGGGCCAGTAAAAGCCACACAGCAGAATCCTAGTCGTGGTCTTTTTAGCAAAAAAGTGACCACCACAGGCCTATGAGTGACAGAAGGAGATGACACTCTGATGCTCATCATCTAGTACACATCTCCTTAAGATTTGGTCTGGGCAATATTTAAACAAATATAGATCATCCCATAAAAAGTTACGTACCTTGGTGAAAAATTTCTTCTTATCTTGCGCAGTATAATGTGTCGGTATGAAACCCGTGGCAAGATAATTAGCGATATCAGTGAACCAAGGTGAATGGGAGACTCTGACCAACTATTCGTCAGGGAACATGTCATTGATATGTGTCATCTCAAGGGAATCAGAGGGATTAAGGCGAGAAAGATGGCCAGCCACTACGTTCTCTACTCCCTTTTTATCTTTTATTTCTAGGTCAAATTTTTGGAGTAGGAGGATCCATCTTATCAGGTAGGGCTTAACATCATTCTTAGACAAAAGATACTTGAGTGTCGCGTGATCTGTGTAAATAATGATCTTGGATCCAATCAAGTAGGACTTAAATTTGTCCAAAGCGAACACTACGGCCAAGAGTTCCTTTTTCGTAGTCGAGTAGTTCACTTGGGCAGCATTTAGAGTCTTACTCGCATAATGAATAACGTAGGGTTTCATATCTTTTCTTTGGCCTAGAACTGCCCCAAGAGCATAATCAGACGCGTCGCATATAAGTTCAAAAGGAATGCTCCAGTCGAGTGGCTGTATAATGGGTGCACTAGTCAACATGCCCTTAAGCTTAGTGAAAGCTTCCTGACATGGCTCAGTCCACTCGTATGGTGCATCCTTTTGAAGTAGATTACATAGAGGACAAGAGATAAGACTAAAGTCCTTTATGAATCTTCAATAAAACCCGGCGTGTCCTAAGAAGGATTGCACATCCCATCTGTTCTTGGGTGAAGGTAAGTTAGAGATAAGATCGATTTTTGCCTTATCCACCTCGATTCCTTTGGACGAGATAATATGTCCAAGGACAATTCTCCTATGAACCATGAAATGACACTTCTCCTAATTAAGTACCAAGTTCTTTTCTTCACATCTTTCCAGCACACATTTAAGACTTTCTAAGCACTCGCTGAAAGATGGACCGAAGACAAAAATCATCCATGAAGACCTCTAAATATTGCCCCACCATGTCAGAAAAGATACTCATCATACATCGTTGAAAGGTGGCAGGGGCATTACATAGTCCGAATGGCATCCTTCGGTAAGCAAAGGTGTCATAGGGACATGTAAACGTAGTCTTTTCCTGATCTTCAGGAGCGATATCTATCTGATTGTAGCCCCAATACCCGTCAAGGAAACAGTAATAGGAATGAGGAGCTAACCTTTCCAAGATCTGATCAATGAAGTGTCACGCCCCAAACTCGGAAACCGGGCTCACAAATTTTCGATCACCGAATCCGATGTCGATAGCCTCCGTAATAACCTATTCTCAGTTCCTAATGTCCATCGCCAGGTTCCGATCCTGGGATCCTACAAGGAGGATTTTCAAACGTATATTTATCTTGTAAAAAGCATAACCACAAGTTTACCCAAATCATAAAGGTAACATCATCATCACATATCCACTAATATAAACATTTGAATACAATGCTGAAAGGGAAATACATATATCAAAATCAAAGCTCCAGAAGTCCGTTGCATGCTCCAAGCTCAACGTTGCTACAACCTAACGCCACCTACATGCATCTATCATGCATAAGCTTATAGAAAGCTTAGTGGGTGGTGAAAGTGTATGCACAAGGTAAGTGCCAAGTAAGCAATATCAGAGTAATCAGAGTAAGCGGAGTAAACGGAAATACTGACAAGCCCATAAATCATACAATATTAGAATAATGCGAAAACATGCTGATAGGCCCATAAATATCATCAACCTTATCCAGGCTGTGCGATGTAAAAATATAATAAACTAATATCATATACTGAGGAAGCAATGTAGATCAGCTATGCAATACGGAGATAGTAAGCCAAATACTATGTGCTGAGGATGTAATGCAATATGCAATGCGAATGAAATGACCAAGCTGGAGTGTGAAGTTGGGATGATAGTATGTAGTATCGCAGGCTACGGGGTCCAATACAAAGGACTTCTATCTAAACCAGTCTCATACTTAAATTTGGATAGTCAGACTCAATGTGGTAAACTCCTGATCTCAGGTTAGTCGCGCGCCTCAACTGAAATCCTAGTCATTGCGAAGGTACACATAATAAATAGTTGCGCACCACCAACCCGAGTGGATAGTGAATGAATGAATGAGTATGCAACTCCTGCTCAATAAGTCCACATATCAGTACAGTTCATCTCTGAGATCATCACCGGGGTCTAGTGCACTCTACATGCAAATCGTCGTCCACTGATGCTCGACCATGCAAGTGGAAGAGACCTCACTATTCACCTGGCCAGTAGTCAGCCAATATCTCCCGGCATGTCAATAGTGGACCAATTCACGAGCTGGTCAAATTCATCCTAGCTATGCCCCCTGCTCTTAGGCAGGTAAGGCCACACCCCCTCCTAACCGACCACGACACAGTGGGAGACGTAGCCTCCTGGTATTCGGTACTCGGGCGCTCATGTATCCACTCGGTCTCGACGTTAGGGCATCTCCTGGTCTTAGAGGTTTAGGGATTTTCACTTAGGGCCATCTATGGCAGCACGATGTGGCTGTGGAGGCTACGGCCCTGATGTCGCTAGGGCGTGCAGTAATTTCAACACACAATGTAAGATGCATGAGTCATACAATCCAGTCATGCATCAATCCTACACATACCGTGCGCTCATGTGAGATAACCTCCGCTTATCAGGGAGTCTCATAACAACCTACCCAATGACATATGCAATGGTCAACCACATCTCATAACAAACATGCAGATGATGCGTATGGGCATGTATCATGATGCTATGCAATCACATACTTATAATTGGTATCAATAACCGGCATCGACAATTGACCTCGACAATGTGGACATTTAACCAACATTGTCCCCCAAAGAATAATCCACATAAAGCCTAACATATAGTGGACCCATGGCCTCACACAAGGGCCAAATATACAACACCATGGGCCTCACTTAAGAGCTTAATACACATCACAATGGGCCTTTCTCATGGGCCTAACATACATCACAATAGGCTCCATCACCTGGCCCTCAAATGAATCACAGTGGGCCTCATCATATAGGCCTCATATACATCACATTAGGCCTTAAACACCGGCTGAATACACATCACAACGAGCCTCAAATAAGGGCCACATATGCATCACATTAAGCCTCAAACATGGGCCGCATATACATCACATTGAGCCTCAAACACAAGACGAATACACATTACAATGGGTCTCAACTACAGGTCGTATATACATCAAATGGGTCTCAACAATCGCCCTCAGCAATCGAAATCAGTTCGATAATTAGCCTCGATAATTGGAATCGGCCTCGATAATCAGAATCGGCCTCGACAATCGGAATCGGCCTCGACAATTAGAATCAGAATCGGCCTCGACAATCTGACTTGGCCTCGACAATCGAAATCAGCCTCAATAATCGGAATCGGCCTCAATAATCGAAAATTGGCCTCGACAATCGAAATCAGAATCAACCTCGACAATCGAAATCGGCCTCAACAATCGGACTCGGCCTCGACAATCAGAATCGGCCTCAATAATCAGAATCGGCCTCGACAATCGACAATCGAAATCAGCCTCAATAATTAAAATCGGCCTCGACAATTAGAATCGACAATCGACGATCGGAATCGGCCTCAATAATCAAAATCGGTCTCGACAATCGAAATCAGGATCGGCCAACCTCAATAATCGGAATCGACCTCTACAATCGGAATCAGAATCGGCCTCGACAATCGAAATCAGCCTCAATAATCGAACTCGGCCTCGACAATCGAAATCGGCCTCAATAATCGGAATCGGGATCGACCTCGACAATCAGAATCAGTGAGAATGGACCTAAAAAGGCTTAAGGGAAGGTCACAATGTGGACGTTTAACCATCATTGCCCATCAATGTGGACATTTAACCAACATTGCTCCCAAGGAGTGGCCCACATAGGGCCAAACATATAGTGCACCCATGACCTCACATAAGGGCCTCATACAATCACCATGGGCCGTATCAATGGGCAGCACCAACGGGCCTCATATACATCAAATCAGGCCGCATCATGTGGGCCTCAAAGACATTAAATGGGTCACTTCATGTGGGCCCCACTGATCCGAACAAATGGGCGGAATGAATATAGAATAAATACATCAAGGTGTGTCCTACACTGCAGGGATGAAGGACATACATTACTGGTGGGATCCACACCCCATGTCAAACAGATGGACGGCTAGATATAGAACGCATGCATTAAGGGACCCACCGTCCCACAAAATAGATGGACGATGTGGCTGTAAGTAATTACATCATGGTCGGCCCACACAACGCGGTCCAGATGGATGGTGGGTGTATAGAATACATATATCAAGGCGGATCCCGTCCCATCTGAACGATGTGGATATACATCATGGTGGGGTCCACGCCCGGCTGGTCTGAACAGCGTGGATATACAGCACATACATTGTTGTGGGGGCCCATGTCCCACGTGGACGATGAGGGTGAAGCACATACATCACATGTGGGCCCCACAGATAGACTAGACGGTATTGATAAAGCACATACACCACAGTCCATCCCACTATCCAGCAATCTAGATGGTGGAGATAAAACACATATATCATGGTGGGTCCCACCATCCTGCCCATCTGGACGGTGAGGATAATATCCATACATTACGTGGACTCCCACATGCAGCAGATGGTTGGCGTAGCTAAAACACATATATCACTGTGTACCCAGCACCATCCCACGTTGGGTAGTGCAAATACAATACATACCCCAAGGTGGGCCCCACCCCACACATGTAGCACGTGTGGGTGGGTCTCACATCCAGAAAACAGGAGGGCAGCATGGCTAAAATGTTTACATTAAGGTGGGTCACACCGTCAATGGATAGTGTGGATATCACAAACCGACGAAAGTTGCTGACGTCTTTCACAGCAGTTATATAGCTGGTGTGTTCGTACACTAGCCAATCCTCTTATAGGTGGGTACCACGTGGGGCCCACCATAACGTTTATCTTCCATCTCATCTGTTGATAGGGTCACACCGACCTAAATAAAGAGAAAAACAAATTTCATATTCGAAAACTTTTGGGACCCAAAAAGGGTTTCAATGGTAGACGTTCAATCCCTGCTGTTTGGTGGTGTGGACCACCAGAGTGCCGTGAACGGCTGATTTTTGGGGACACCCCACTATCTAGGTGGGGCCCATCAAATGTACGGTGGAGATGTTCGACATCCATCATGGTGAGGCCTAAGGCTGGGACCTAAGGTCCCTGCCCTGTAACAAAGCAGCAGGACGCTACTTGCTGCAGCATCCTCTGGATGCTGACAGCAACATTGTCAGCTACATCTATATATATTTTAAAAAAATTAAGATATTTATAGGTGGGGCCCACATTAGGAAAATCTGTTCCATTGGCTGGATTCTCTGGCTCATGAAGGGTCTAATGAGCCCAATATTCAATATTTTCTAACACACAGAAACATCACTGCGGGCCCTAACAGTTTGTTACTATTAAAATATCATTTTTGATGGTGTGGCCTACCAGAGATTTGGATGAGCTTCATTTTTTAGCTTAACGCCTAAAATGATCTAGGAAATAAAGTAGATGGTGTGGATTAAATACATGCATCATGGGTAGGGAATGTTGTGGGTCCCACACTCCTCCCTATAAAGAGTGTTGGGATGTTGCTTGCTGCAGCGTTCTCTAGACGCTGGCAGCAGCATCCGCTACACATACCACCACACTCACGCTATAATGGGATTTCACCACCTATGTGGGCCCACTTGATGGACAGCATGGGTGGCTCACTGTATGGACAATGTGGGTAAAATACACACCACAAGGTGGGCCATCATTCAAGGAAAAGGAGAGGGAAAGAGAGAGAGAGATAGAGAGAGGGACCCCGCCATTATGGGCCCTTCCTATACAACGAATATATCAAGATGGGTCCCACATATGTTTGCCCTCAAATCACAAATCAAATAAATAAAATCACCCACCTTTGATCTCTTCTTCCTTCTTCTGCCAATGCAATCTAGAGCTCTAAGGGGTGCGAGTCAACAATCGAGATGGCCTTTGGATGGTGGAGATGAGAGGTAGGAAGGTGGGCCACACAAAGTTCTCTCCTGGAGCTTGGACGTGGGAGTTGCTTGGGAAATGAGAGAGATGAGAGAGATGATGTGAGTGATGGGAGTACTTGTGTAAGAGAGAGAGTTGACTTTAAGGGGGGTGGTTGTACTTGGGGATGGGTGTGAGTGATGGGAGTGATGTGTACTTGATTGATGTGATTGATGGGATTGATGTGATGTTTTCTAGGGATTGCAACGTGCAACGTTTATCCTTGAAATAAACGCGGGCTCACATCTCCTAGCCTAGGTATCACCTCGATGCATGATACGCGGCGACGGCGTGGTCGCTAGGGTACAAGTCTTGGGTTGAGCCGACTCTGGAATACGAGACACGACTCAAGGTTACGCGCAACTGCCGTTAACAGATAGTGGGTCGTCGAAATTCGACCGAGAGGACCGCGGAATCCTATGGAATAGTATAGGCTAGAACACGGGTCTTACATGAAGGGTAAAGGAAAGTGGTCCTTCCTCGTGACAGTGTTCAACTTCCTGTAGTCAATGCACATTTTCCAACCAGTAGTAACTCTAATTGGCATGAGTTCATTATTGGCATTGGCTACGATGGTGATTCCGGACCTCTTAGGAACCACCTGAGTTGGACTCACCCATTGACTATCGAATATAGGGTTATGATACCCACATCCAATAGTTTAAGAACCTCGGCCTTAACCACTTCCTTCATGTTTGGATTTAGTCTACGTTGTGATTGCCAAGCGGTCTTCACATTATCCTCAAAATAAATGCGGTGAGTACAAATCGAGCGGTCAATTCCCTTGAGGTACATAATCATCCATCCAAGGGCTCCCTTATGCTCAATGAGAGTAGATATGAGCATACTCTCTTGTTCTTTCTCAAGGTGGACGGAAGTCACCACCGGGTATGTCTCATCTTGACCTAAATATGCATATTTCAAATCAGAGGGCAAAGGTTTTAGTCAAGCTTCGGTGGCTTGAGTTTATATGGTAGAGGCACTTCATCAGTTTGGGGCAACTCTTCGAATTATGGCCTCCAGCGGTTAACTTCAAGTACCGGCGCAGCAGCAAGCATGACACATGTCTCCCTAATCATGTCATCATCAAAATCATGGGAGTGGGCCAGGCACATCTATAGAGGGTCAGAGGATAAGGTAAAGGGTGTCCTATCTTCCACGAAAGAATCAATCATGTTAATGTCGTGGAAATCTTCATCATCCTTTAACCATTTGCCTGTGTTGAAAAAGATATTCATTTCTAATGTCATATTCCCAAAAGACATACTCATGACACCATTCCTGCAATTAATAATTGCATTTGAGGTGGCAAGGAATGAGCGACCAAGAATGACAGGAATCTGAGTGCTCATGTTACCGATGGGTTTGGTATCCAGGATGATAAAATCTATAGGTTAGTAAAATCTATCGACCTAGACCAACACATCCTCAATTATCCCTCTTGGTACACAAACAGAGCAATCAGTAAGTTGTAGTTGAATTAGGGTGGGTTTTAATTCACCCAAACCCAACTGTTTGTATACCAAGTAGGGAAAAGATTAACACTTACTCCTAAGTCAAGAAGTGCATGCTCAATTCGATAGTCCCCAATTTTACATGATATGGTTGGGCTACCGGGATCTTTGAATTTCTGCGGCACATCTTGCTTTAGGATGACACTCACTTTCTAAGTCAAGAAGATTTTCTTTTGAATATTCTGTCGTCTTTTGGTCATACATAAGTCTTTTATGAATTTGGTATATGAAGCTATTTGTTTCACGGCATCAAGTAGAGGAATGTTGACCTTCACTTGTTTCAACACCTCTAGAATATCCTGAGAGTTAGAGAGAGCTTTTTGTGCAACCAACCGTTGGGAAAATGGAGCAACCGGCTTCCCTTGAGGTTCCGGTTCTAACTCTGGTGGGGCATGGCTAGATCCATATTCTTTGTCCACTTCCGGATCCTTAGGCTTTTCAGCCCTCACCGGAATGGTTTTGTTAATGATCTTCTCACTCCTAAGAGTGGTGATGGATTTAGCCTGCTCCATCTGATTTGAAGAGCTTTGGTCGCTAACTTCATATTGCGGTTTACGATTGGGAAGAGGTTGAGCTGGGAAGCTCCCCTTGTTCCCAATCGTATTTTCAACCTTAAGTCCTTGTATCGCTTTTGTAAGGTCTTGAAAGGCTTGTAGCATACCCTGATTGAAAAGCTCTTGCTTTTGAAAGTGTTTTAGAACCGAATCCTCTTGAGGTTTCTCTTGAGTTGAAATTTGATTTAGGAAACCTCGAGGTGTAGCAATTTATCAATTCCTCCTACTGAAGTTTAGATGATTTCTCCAGCCAGGATTGTATGTGTTAGAGGTAGGCCCAGTGAAAGGTCTTTGGTAATTGCTTACGGCATTAGATTGCTTATTCAATACCTCTTAACATGCAGATATAGTTGGGTAATTTTCATTAGTGTGAATGTTGCAACCACAAATACTACAAACAATTTCCTTAGCCTTATCCTTCTTTAATTCCATAGCCTCGAGTTTTCTGGTAAGATTAGCCACTTTAGCATTAATATCATCATCCTCTTTCAGGAGATACATTCCACCCCTTTCCTTGGAATGAGTCGGCCTAGACGTAGTATTCAGTCTAGGGGAGATGTCTCATGATTGTGTGTTCTTAGCAAGTTTATCAAAGTAGTCTCACACCTCATTGACGCCTTTATTCATAAACTCCTCATTATACATCGTTGGTTAGAAACTGAGGCAAAAGTCTGCCCTTTTGCCTCGGTTAGTGAGCAACTGAGGCCAAAAGTCTACCCTTTTGCCTCGGTTGGTGACCAACTGAGGCTAAAAGTCTGCCCTTTTGACTCGGTTGCTGAGAACTGAGGCCAAAAGTCTGCCCTTTTGCCTCGGTTGGTGAGCAATCAAGGTAAAAAGTTTGCCCTTTTGCCTGTGAGCAACTGAGGCTAAAAGTCTGTCATTTTGCCTCGGTTATTGAGAACTGAGGCCAAAAATCTGCTCTTTTGCCTTGGTTGATGAGAAATTGAGGCCAAAAGTTTGCCCTTTTGCCTCAGTTGGTGAGAAACTGAGGTTAAAAGTCTGCCCTTTTGCTTCGGTTGGTGAGTAACTGAGCCTAAAAGTCTGCCTTTTTGCCTCGGTTGTTGAGAAACTGAGGCTAAAAGTTTGCCATTTTATTTCAGTTGGTGAGAAACTGAGGTCAAAAGTTTGCCCTTTTGCCTCGGTTGGTGAGCAGTTGAGGCCAAAAGTCTGCCCTTTTGCCTCGGTTGTTGAAAATTGAGGCCAAAAGTCTACCCTTTTGCCTCGGTTGGTGAGCAATCGAGGCTAAAAGTTTGTCTTTTTACCGCGGTTGGTGAGAAATTGAGGCAAAAAAGTTTGCCCTTTTGCCTCGGTTGTTGAAAATTGAGACTAAAAGTCTGTCATTTTGCCTCGGTTGGTGAGCAACGGAGGCTAAAAGTCTGCCTTTTTGCCTCGGTTGTTGAGAAATTGAGGCTAAAAGTCTGCCCTTTTGCTTCAGTTGGTGAGAAACTGAGGCCAAAAGTCTGCCCTTTTGCCTCAGTTGATGAGGAATTGAGGCCAAAAGTCTGCCCTTTTGCCTTAGTTGTTGAAAACTGAGACTAAAAGTCTGCTCTTTTGCCTTAGTTGTTGAAAACTGAGACTAAAAGTCTACCCTTTTGCCTCGGTTGGTGAGAAAATGAGGCTAAAAGATTATCATTTTGCATAATAATATGAGAGAAAACAGAACTAATCAGAAATTGGGTGGGCCCAATACATCTCTAATCATGTAATGGGGTGGGCCTCTTACCCCTTCTTAGCCTCTTATGTCTCTCCTTTTCCTGACAGTTACATACGAACCGGGGCGGAACCTTTTAGCCTCACTTGCATAGAACTGAGGCAAAAATTTCACCTTTTAGCCTCACTTGCATAGGAACGGAGGCAAAAAAAAGCCACCTTTTAGCTTCAGTTGCCTGAACCGTGGCAGAAAGTCCACCTTTCATGAGAACTGAGGCAAAAAACGGACATATAAAGCACCGGAAGAAAGAAACGACAGAGGGCGGCATTGAGAAATCAAAATCGCTGGAAGCTTCGAATCTCCTCTCTAGAGAGAGAGTGAGAGAGAGAGAGTCCACCGCTTCTCAACATCCCACTGCTCAAACCCTAGAAAAAACGCTAACCTGAAAAGGACGTCCTATAATTAGAAAAATCTTCTCCCTTTTCCCTCTCTCTCTCTAACCTTTCCTCTTTTAGAGCCTGTGATCTTCGTTCTTGAAGGATTTCTGCCGCAGATCCCGCTCCGGAATCGATGTTCCAGCTCTCGGATTTTCTTTTCTGAGAGGTATCTTTCACATTCTCGTCGTTTTTGCTCGAAATTTACCTCTGGATCTCTTTTTGGGAGAGATTCCTCGCGTTTTGACATCTTTAAATGTGGATCTGAACCGGTTTGGAGCATTTTCTGAAAAATTTCCGCTTATAGCTTTGGAACCGGCGATTCCGCTCTCAGAATTTTGTTTTTGAGATGTTTCTTTCAAATAATTGTCTTTTCTAATCGGATTTTAGCCCAGAATCCCTTATCTGTGGAGATTCTCTAACTTTTGAGATCTGATTTGAGGGTTTCAGCTCCTGAATCGGGGTTTCTGCTCTCCGGTTCGGGTTTTGTGAAACGTTTCTTTTGGTTTGCTCGTTTTTAAAGGAGATTCTTTCAATTTGAGAACTTAAATGCGGATCTGCACTTGCTTTTTATTTTTGTTTTTTTCCTTCTCGGTTTTGAGAGGATTCAAATGCCGAGATTTCAATGGATTTTGCGGGAGTTTGGGAAATTTTAATGCAGTTCCTATTTTTGGAAAGATAATGTCTAGTAATGGTTTAAGAAAGCGTGGGTTTGGAGGATTTTGTGTTCGAAAATTGCTGATTTCCACAGTTGAATTAGGGTTTTTTTTTTTTCTCTGTTTTTGCTTGGAATTTAGCTTCAGATCTTCTTTGATGGAATATTTATCATTTTTTGGTCTTGTTTTTGGTGGGATATATGAATCTTTACTATTTTATTTGTTTTGACGGAAAACAAAAGATCATAGAAATAGCAAAATTTATAATGTGATTTCCAAGTTTAAGAAAATGTAGTGAGGATTTGAGTAATGTTTTAAATTTTCACTGTATTTGAATGATTTACTACTGCTGTATTGTAGGTTTAGCTCCAATATCTGGTTGCAGGAATTAGCCTTTTGGGATGCTTGTTGATGTCATGATACTTATTTATAGTGGGGTCCTTATCTTCATCGGTTCGGATCACTGACCCATGTATAATTTCACCTATTTAGTTCCTTATAGTAATAATTTCACCAATGAAGATAAGGACCCCACTATAAATGGACAATAAATTAAAAAAAATTATGAGGATGTCGATATTGATGATGAACTAGACCCTGCGATGAAGGAAGAACTCGACAGGTGAGCTGGATGTGTTTATTTTTGGATTTGATCTTTCAGTTCCATGTATGTTTTCTACAGTCCTCATACAATGTTCAGGGAATTATATAATCCCGGGGTATGCTTACTGTTTCAAAGAAAACACTTACTGTTTCTATGTTTTCAAGTTTGAGTGATTCAAAATGGGTCAAGAGTTTGTCATCAGCCAACCATGACATCTCTTCACCTTAATAAATACATGGGGTATGCTTACAATGTATCTTTTTCTTTTTTCTTTTTGCAATGGCTATAAGTACATGCCTTATCAACTTTTGGCTTGCCACGTCACGATGGAGGTGAGTTTCTTGGCTGTTAACTGGTAGCTCTTTGTTGGAAAGTATTCTTCTTCATCATGGTTATCAAACAATTCCTGTTACAACAAAAGTGGCTGATGTGTCAGTCCGTGTTGGCATTGAGTTATAGTTTGACCAGCAAGTGTGTCAGCCAAGTGAGAAGGTCCTGGACTGGATCCAAACTTAAATAGATTGAACAATTGCATTTTGGCTATTTGATGAATGTTAGAGATTGAATGAAGCAGCTTCATAAAAGCTCAAAAGAATCCTCATCAACATGCCAAATTGAGCTCCAATGGTTACCCACATAATGCCAAGTAGGGCTCTTTTGACTTGTGGTAAACTCCTTCCAGTGGCATAAGACAAGTCTTGCTTTCTTTAAATTTTATTTCCAATTTATGGTACTCAAAAGGTATGTTGTACCAATGTGAGCCAAGTAAGTTGTTTCCTGTTGTGACTTCTGTGTCCTTTTCGACTGGAATCAGGACTTGAAGGTTGGAAATTTAGTTATCTTGATATTCTAATGATGGATTTGGATGGCGTCTTTACTTCAGAGTTATGTAAGTAGAAATTTGACAGTAATGCCATTTAGGAAAATAACAAAAACTTTGAGAAATGAAATTTACGTGTTTGAAGAGGTTCTGATATTTTTTAGGTTTCGATATTTATTTATTTAATTTTCTGGTTTTCTTTTATTTTGACTTGATCTTGATTGTGTAGTTAGAGAATTGAAAATTTGATGTGAATGCTGTTTTAGAATTGCTTATAGATGTTGTGAAAATCGATATTTAGTTTTTTTTTAATTATTTTTTAAAATCAGTAGTCGGTATCTTCTTTTCTTCTCCTCTTTTCTTTTCTTTTCTTGTTTTGGAAAGGAAGTTGCGCACACATTCTCTTTGTGATCCTACGGGCCCCTCCCAAGGTGGCCCGCACTGGCCTGGTTGGTGGGGTGATCTTCAAAAAAGGAGGATGACAATCACCATTATTTTCTTACTTTGTATGAAAAATGAGGAATCCATCGACCATCTATTTATCCATTGTCCATTTGTGAGGGAAATATGGTTGAACTTCTAGAATCTCTTTGGGGTGTCGTGGGTGATGCCGGAATCAGCGGAGGCTTCTTCACTCATGGCATGGGTGTGGGTTTGGGAAGAATGGTAGGAGATGTTGGAGGTTGGCCTTATTGACTAGTACCTGGGCTTTATGGGGGGAGTGAAACAATCGTTGTTTTCGTAATCTTTGTGGGAGTGCATCCATGGTTTTTGAAGGAATGGGTTTCAATCTTTACTGTTGGGAGTGAGTTGGATCTATTTTGTAATTAGTTGAATGTCGTGTAATTCTTTTGGTCATTTCAGTTTCTTTCAGTAAAACCATTACTTTTAAAAAGAAAATATTCCTAGTTGGAAATTTGCAAGTTTGGCGGGTGTGGTTTAGAAATGACTGATGACTGCTGGTTTTTGGAGGATAATTTTGTATCTTTATTTTGTTGTTGATTTTGATTTTTATGATTTAAACAGTCTTATTTTAGTTGTTAGTAGGAAATTTGATGGGAATGTGGTCTGAGGCAGCAGGAAGTGTTGCTTCATGCCAAAAAATGAGGCTTATTCGGGTGGCTGCCACCATGAAGATCATTCCTCTTAACAGATTGATCCTGGACTCTCATTAAAATGCTAATGTTTGACTGTTGTATGGATGTATTAGCATGTCTAGTTTTCCAGGCCTGATCTATTAGAAACTGATAGACATAAGATTAAGATTGTACCTTTCTGAGTTGTTGAGGTGACAGATTTCCATGTGGTAGGATAAGATCGTGTTGTTCGTGATGGAATCTCAGCAAGCTCAATCTCAATCGCAGTCGTCATCTGTTAGAAGCCACACCGCGCTACCTCTTGTCGAAAGAAGAAATCAGAGGAAGCTAGTTTCTTGGCTGATCTAAGGGATCACATTGATGAATTTGTTCATGCTTCCATGGACAAACACAAGACACGCTTTACGAAGACCATTCAAAAGGTTAGGCAAACACTTGAACTAGAACTTGAATTGGGGAGCCAAATGTCAACAAAAGAAACTGAAGATAACACTTGATAGACTCCAGCGTGCTTGACAGTATACCAAACTATATCCACAGGAAGCACGTCATCCATGTATCCCAATCCTCATAATTGCTGACCCTGTTATGGATGTGGGGAGCTGGGCTGGAAAATCATAGTGGTGTCAGACTATCCTAGCTATTGGTTATCATCAGTTGAAAATGATCCGAAATCCAAATTACATGGTACATTTGTATATGTATTTATTTACCAGATGGTCTTTTGTCCCATTTCAGATGTTTGGAATGTCGAAGGTTGTTGCTGAAAGGAATTTCGGTCTTAATGAAGTTGAAAGTTCTCTGCCTCTTCAAACAATAGTCTCAGAAAAATAATGGTGAGCAAGATAACCTTTTTTCTTCTTCATGAAAACAGTATTATTTTTCTTTTGTACCCATATGTTTATTTCCTAGTTTGTTATTCCTTCATCTTAAAGCTATTCTTTAATGTTAACAGCAGAAGAAGATGGACGGGCAATGTTATCTCAGGGTCTGCCAAGCACAACGGCACCGGTGATGACGGACGCAACCATGAATTTGTATTATTTGTAGAACTTAATGTTGTGTAACAGTTTGATTAAGTTAAACTTTAAATAGACTGTTGTAAACTGTTTTGTTGGTATTGTGGCTTTCATGATTGATTGTTTCATGAGTGGATTGAATGAATGGATTAGTAGTTTAAATAAATATTTAAAAAAAAAAAAAACATTTTTAGCCTCAATTTGTAACTGAGGCTTGAATTTAGCCTCGGTTGTTGATAACCAAGGCTGAAATTCCCGTGGTTAAAGGATTTAGCCTCGGTTGTTGAGAACCGAGGTTAAAAATAGATTTAGCTTCGGTTGGAGGCAATTGAGGCTAACACTTAGATTTAGTCTCAGTTGGAAACAATAGAGGCTAAAATTTTGATTTAGCCTCATTTCGAGAAAACTGAAGCTAAAAAGGTTCTTTTAGCCTCACTTGAAGAACTGAGGCTATAAAAGTCATTTTAGCCTCGGTTGCTAAAACTGAGGCTAAAGCCTTTAGCCACGGGGGTTTCAACCTCGGTTTGGATAACTGAGGCAAAACTGAGGCTAAAGGCTTTAGCCTCAGTTTTTAACATTTTTAGCCACTGTTTTGAACCGAGGCTAAAGCCCCCTTTTCTTGTAGTGACATGGCCTGACCTCTACAAACTGCATGGAGAATACTATTTAAAACCCTGGATTGAAGATCATATGTTTCTCTTCGCATTTTAATCAGTCTTAACAATGTTCATTTTGGATTAATGTATTTCCTTGGGTGCACAAGTTTCACATCCTCACCATCACAAATATATGATTGCGTCTCTGTTGAAAAATAGCAAACAAACACCAACTGCCTTCAGTATCCATATATCAAAGAAACAGATTCTGCAAGGTGTAATCATGCAGTTATCTTCTTCTTCTTCTTTAATTAACATCAATATTTTACTTTTTGAACTCCCTTGTCATGTCATTTCATCTGCCAATAGATCGAGGATGTAGTGAATGTAACCACATCTTAGCTTTCTCTTTCAAAAAAAAAGGGAAAGAGTTTCAACCTGACCATGTCATCAGACACGTTAAGAAAGTATAAAGTAGTTATAATCTCATCAAACTCTTTCAGATGTAAATATGAATTTTCTAACTCAAGCCCATGAAATTTAGGAATGAGTTGGATCACCCCTGACTTAATATCCATGTGTCTTGTATTCTCTGGAAAAACCATGCATGAGGGCATGCTCACCCCACCGATTGTGTAACGACCTTGGAAATTTTTTTTGTGCGGTGCTTGATGCACCTCATTCTCATCCTAGACGTCCTCCACCCTAGGTTAGGGTAGAAGAGGTTGGTTTTCAGCCGTCACTTCAATTAACTCAAGGGATTTCGAGTGGTGTCTATTCCTGCGATAGATAGTCAACCCCTCAACCAATCCTCCTTCAGTCAAGAGACGTCGAGTGTTGTCACGAGCCCACTTGGGCATGAAATACTCGCAGCCCTCAATCACAGATTCTAAACCTAACAAAGGAAATAAAAATCTAGTAAGAAAGAGAGGGTTAGAAAGAAGTTACCAAATTGGGGTCCATAAGTTAAAAAACCTGCAAAACAAACCAAAACAAGTTGGTTTTTAAAAATAGAAAGTCTAAGAATAGAAAGTTCCTAAAATTTAAACTAGAAAGTAAACTAGTTTCTAAAAGAAAAAGTTCCAAAAAAGGAAAGTTTCATAAACCTAGAAGCTAAGTTAATTTCTAAAATTAAAAGAATTCTAGAATTAGAAAGTTTATAAAATAGAAACCTAATCCTAATTTAGAAAGTAATGTTAGTTTCTAAAAAAGGAAAATTTTCTAAAACTAGAAAATAAAAAGTTACTTAAAGGAAAAATCTATTTCTAAAATTAGAAAATAGAAAATTTCTAAAAAAGAAAGCCTAGAATTAGAAAAATTTTAAAACTAAAACCCTAATTCTAAAAATAGAAAAAGTAGAGAAATTAGAAAGGGATTACCAAATTAGAAGTTTATGTAGGATCCTACAAAACAGGAAAACGGGTTAGTTTCTAGAAATAAAACAGAAAAATTCTAACTTAAAATTAGAGAAAAAAAAAACCTAATCTTAAACTAATCCCAAATCTAGTTAATCTCAAAAAAACATAACCGTCAATCACCGGCAACGGCGCCAAAAACTTGTTCACACCCCAAGTATAGGGTTGTGATGTAGTAATAATCTCAGTAAGACCGAGGTCGAATCCACAGGGACTGAACCTTGTACGTATTCTGAAAGTAACTCGAACTAGAACTAGAATAAGATAAAATCTAAATCAGATGAATATGAGGGAATAATGGTGAAATAGTATGCTAAAACTTGTAGAATTCAAAGGTGGGAAACTAGGGATTCAGAGGATCCACTTGTAGAGATCAGGGAGATCTACGCTTTCATGAACTCAACTGGACTTCGAGTCCCATCTTCATCCAGTTGGAAGATACACCACTAAAGCTCAATCTGAATTTCCTTCGATCTAGTTTTCAAAGAGATGAAAGGTATAAGAATTAGAGATGATTCCATCATAAAACCATGCTCATGAGACAAAGTAAACAATAGAATTAAACTAATTCACAACTAATCAGGAAGATGTATGAATGTTAGGAAGGATTCCATCATCCAACCATGTCCAAGGGGCGATGGTGGACAACAGGGCTTCCTAACATCACAATCAAAATAATGAAAAGAGAATACTTAAAGCCATCGCAGATCTATTGTAATTTAAGTCACACCAAATCATTAAAAACTAGAAGTATTCCTATACTCAAACCAGAATCAAAATCAATTCATAACATGAATCAAAGCTGTAGAGTACTACCCATCACGCCACAAGCTTCACCTCTTAGCCCTACCTAAGAGGTTTAGCCTAACATGAGGAGGCTAGATCTCTCAAAACTCATAATAAAAATAAATAAAACAAATATAAAAAAATAAAAAAAAAGAACTCTAAATTTTCTCTTTATTTCTCTCTGTCTCTCACTGACGATCTAGGGCTGAAAATTGAATGCCTTTCCTTCTTTTCTCCTCTCCTTTATATAGAACCAACAAGGTCAGCTGGAAGTGATTGCTGGAGTCGGTGGACAGCTATAGTAGTGGAGTCGGTGCATGGAGAGGCGGTGGAGAATGCCCTTTACGTAACTGAAAACTCCCCTGCGTAAGCTCTGTTACGCAGTCAAGAAGACGGTCCAAAAAAACCCATTTTCCTTTCTTTCTTCTCAAAGTAATAACATCCCCTGAGACGTTTTGGGGTGGCCTTCATGATGAATGGATCAGATCTGCCATTTGATGATGGCCATGATGGTGCAATAACCCCAAAACCGTCGATTTCGGATGCTGAAACGGGCCTGCGTAACAGGACTTAAGCTGTGACGTTGGTGGGGCCCATGATCAACGTCTGTTGGAAAATCCACACCGTCTAGTGCACTCTCTTAGAAAAATCAGTTGGAGATGGATGGTTTTTTATTCTCATTGATGTGGCCACCTGGTTGTTTATCGTTGTCGTCCATCCTACATTTAAACGGCTGGGATCCCATCCTCTTCATTTCTTCAAATTTCGTCACCTAGGCCTTGGTAATATGGGCTTTGGGATTCTAATGGACAGTCCAGATTCATCATATGGACCACAATGGTGGCCCACAATGATCACCCGCAAACCTCCGTATGAACGTTGGAAGAAGGAAACAGAAGTTTCCATTTTTTTTTATTCTGTCAGTCAAGGGAGTTTGACTGCCATTGACATTACAGTGCACGGATAGTGCACATGTGCACTATGCACATCCCACACAAGGTGGAGTCTACTGTGATGCTTGTGAGAGATCTGATCCATCCATCCTTTTTCTCATCTCATTTAAACTGTTGAGACCAATTTTGAAGCATATCCAGATAGCAAGTGTGCTCAAAATCAATGGTTTATGGGATGATCTGTCTGTTGGGACACTTCCATAGGGATCCAATGGCCGAAATTTGACGTGTACGGTTACTTTATGGTCCCCAGGCCAGATCTAAAGTTTCAAGCTGAACGAATATTGGGAACCCTGTGATCTTGCATTCTGAAAGACTTTCAGGCCTCTTTAGTGTGACACGTGATTTTCTTGAATCTCGGCCATGTAGAATCATCGATCTCAGTCCCCTGGAGTCCGTCGCTTGCCTTGGTGATTTATGAGAGTCAAATCCATGATTTTAGCATCCTTTTTCAGTACAAGCTCCTAATTACACCCTGCATCACAAACACGATTAAAATAGGTTATTAAACAGTATCATGTTTATAAAATCAGGTAATAATTGGGGTCTAATATGTAATATTTGACCCTCAACACATAATAGATTTGTCTTCGACTAATTCTCGAATATAATGGTATCGTATGTCGATATGCTTTGTACGAGAACATTGAATTGGATTTTTTGAGATATTTATTGCACTATAATTATCGCAATATAATGTCATCGTACCTTGTGTAATTCCATAGTTAGCTAGTATTCTTTTCATCCATATTATTTGAGTGCAAGTATTTCCTATTGCAATATATTCAAATTTAGTAGTAGAAAGAGATATGGAATTTTGTTTCTTATTGAGCCATGATACTAGAAGTTTCCAACATAGAAACATCCACTGCTGGTAGATTTTCTATCATCAACATTTCCTACCCAGTATGCATCTGTTTAGCTTATGATTTATACAGACGTATCATGTGGATACCATAGGCCTAAGTTCGCAGAACTTGCGACATATCTGATTATCCGTTTAAAAGCAGTTAAGTGTGATTCTTTAGGATCAGATTAATATCTAGCACATATTCCAACACTGAATGCAATATTAGGTCTACTAGCAGTTAAGTACAGAAGACTACCAATCATACTGTGATATAGTCGAGAGTCTACACTTTTACTTGATTCATCTTTTGAGAGTTTAAGAGTCGTACTTATTAGAATATCGAAATTCTTACCATTCTCAAAGCCAAACCTTTTTACAAGGTTCAATGCATATTTAGTCTGTGAGATGAACATATCATCTTTAAGTTGTTTGACTTGTAATTCAAGGAAATAGTTTAGTTCGCCAACCATACTCATTTCAAACTTGGATTTCATTATATCTGCAAACTCAGTAGATAGGTTAGCGCACGTAGATCCATAAATAATATCGTCAACATAGATTTGAACTATCAGGATATGATAATTATATTTCTTGATAAATAAGGTTTTATCAACACTACCCATAACAAAATTATGACTAAGTAAGAATTTAGTCAATTTCTCATACCACACTCTGGGTGTTTATTTCAACCCATAAAGAGCCTTTTTAAGTCGGTAAACACGATTTGGAAGTTTGGGATCTTCAAAATCCTTTGGTTGTTTAACATATACTTCCTCATTCAAATCACCATTTTAAAAAATAATTTTTACGTCCATTTGATAAATTTTAAATTTTCTTTATGACATGCAATGGAAATAAATAATCTAATCGATTTAAGGCGTGCAACTGGTGCAAAGGTTTCATCGTAATCAATACCTTCTATTTGAGTATAACCTTATACGACTAGTCGTGCCTTATTTCTGATAATGTTTCCTATTTTATCAGTTTTATTTTTAAAAATCTACTTGGTTCCAATCACATGTTTGTCATTAGGCCTGGAAACCAAATACCATACATCATTTCTAATGAATTGGTTTAATTATTCCTGCATGGCATTAATCCAACTTTCATCGGCGAGTGCTTCATTTACATTACTCGGTTCAATTTGGGAAGTAAAGCAGACATGATTACATATATTTTCTAGTTGTCTTCTTGTCTGAATGTCGGTGCAAGGGTTACCAAGTATTTGATTAGTCGGATGGTCTTTAACTAATCTTAACTCAGTATTGTCTAGCTTGGATAAAGAGTTAGGTATATTAATCATATTGACATCATCATCATCATCTTGATTAGGACTGGGTGTGATCTGTCGATCATCTATCACAATATTTATAGATTCTTGTATAACCCCAATTCTTTTGTTAAGAACACGATATGCCCGACTATTTAGAGCATAACCTAGAAATATTCCCTCATCGCTTTTGGCTTCAAACTTTTCCAAATTTTCTCAATCACGAAAATAAAGCATTTGCTTCTAAATGTTTGAAAATATATAATTGTGGGCTTTTTATTAAACCATAATTCATAAGCTGTTTTGTTTTTAGCTTTTTAAATATAAACACGATTAATTATATAGCATGCAGTACTAATAGATTCAGCCCATAATTTTTTTGGTAGGTTCATGCTATTTAGCATTACACTGGCCATCTCTTAAAGAATTCTATTTTTTCTTTCAACAACTCCATTTTGTTGAGGTGTTTTTGGAGCAAAAAATTCATGCAATATACCATGATCATTGCAGTATTTCTCAAAATTGCTATTTTCAAATTTGGTAGCATGAACACTCTAATTTTGACCACAGATAACTCTTTTTCAGTTTGGATACGTTTTAAATTTTTTATGACTTCATCAAGAGTATCTGATTTTTCTCTTAGAAAGGCTACCCAAGTATATTTAGTGTAGTCATCAACTACAACAAGAAAATATTTCTTTCGACTTCTACTCTTCGTTCTAGTTGGTCCGACTAAATCCACATGGAGAAGTTTAAGAGGTCTAACTGTGGCTAAGGAGTTCACTTTCTTGTGAATACTCCTAATTTGCTTGCCTATTTGACATGCGCCACAAACTTTTTCAATCTTTTTCAGTTTGGATAGGCCGCGTAAGTGATCTCTTTTTCTCAATTTATATAAATCTCTATAGTTTACATGTCCAAGACGTTTATGCCATAGTTCAGTCTCATCTGTTTGGACCATGTAACATGATGATTTGTTGAGTAAGGATTATCAATTATATAGCAATTTTCAAACGTTCTGCGACCATTTAATATTATATTTCCTTTCTCATTTATAATCTCACATCCATTATCTGAAAATTTTACATTATGCTTATTATCATAGATCTGAGATATGCTTAGAAGATTATGTTTTAATCATTCAACATATAGAACATTTTCGAAGGGAGGTAAGTTAGGAAGTTATACATTACCTTGGCCAATTATCTTGCAGTTACTTCCATCTCTGAATATAACTGAGCCACCATCTACTTCGTTGATGTTTGAGAATATAGCCTTATCACCTGTCATGTGTCTCGAACATCTACTATCCAGGTACCATCTTGAATGGCTAATAGCTTTGAAAGCTGTGTGGGCAACAAGACACTTAACCTTTGGAACCCATTTCATTACAGTTCTAGGTTTAGGAGGATCTCTTGCTTTACGCTGTATTTTGGAGTTGGGATTTCTCCTTTTTCTATATAATCCAGTCTTATCAGAGTTAGATTTCAATAACTCTTTAAGCAAGTCTGTAATTTTTCAGTTAAAGGACGTTTATGATTCCTTTGATGTTTATAAACATTGGAATTATTTATTTTAGAGACTTGAAAAGGTTTTGAGTTTTTGAAGTCATTCCTTTTACAGTTTTAATCTTTTAGAGTCTTGGCTTTAAAGTTCGAGGATTCTCCTTTTACAAACGTAGGAGCAGAACCCTTAGATTTTAATGAGTTATTTTTAATATAACCTAAACCAGACTTGTCACCACTTCGCCTCAATGAGATTAATAATTTTTCAAGTTTCTAGTCACCAATGGCATATTTCGAAGTATCCTTTCAACTCTAAGGGAAGAAACTTCAAGTTTTATTTTCTCATTTTCAGTTTTAAATTTTTTCAATTCAGAAGACTTAAAACTCAAATCTAATTTTGTTTTTTCAAAACAATCGAAAAAATGAGATTTTTCTAAAACAACTTTTTCAAGTTCTAATTTTAGTTTAGCATAATTTTCTTTTTGAATTTTCAATTTGACAGCAATTTTACAACTTTCTCTGTATAGGGCATTATAAGCATCTTAAAGATCATCTTCATTTTCAGGGTCACTTCTTAGAGTTTCATAGTCAGACATATCACAGTTATCTGAAGAAGTGACTCTGGCTATCGTCATAAAGGATTTCAAATCGTTTGCATTTTCCTGGTCTGATTCATCAAATTTAGAATTAGTTTTAGACTCTGATGATTCATCCTAAGTAGCTATCATGTCATTTCTTTTAGATTTATCCTTTTTAGGACATTTAGAAGCTAAATGCCCATATTCATAACAATTGAAACATTGACTGTCTTTGGTTTTAGATTTCCAAAAATTTGATTTTCCTTTTCTTTTATCAGATGATTTTTTAAAATCTGTTCTTCTCTTATTTTTGAAAATTCTATAAAATTTCTTTGTTAACATTACCATATCATCTTCATTTTCTTCAAAATCAGAATTTGCATTAGTTTCCTTTGAATTAGATTTAGAAGATTTAAGAGCAATGGACTTGACTTTAGGAGCTTTGAAATTCAGCTCATAAGTTTGAAGAGAACCAACTAACTCCTCAACTTTCATAACATCTATATCCCTTAATTCCTGTATAGCAGTAACCCTTGAATTAAACCTATCAGGAAGTGATTGTAGTATTTTTGCGCAAACCTTACTCTCAGGGATTCTATCTCCAAGACTCCATATGGATTTTACTATGTCATTTAATTTCATATATAAGTTTATAAAAGACTTATTTTCTTCCATACGAATCTCCTCAAATTTGGTTTTGAGGATTTGAATTTTATAATTTTTTTTTGTTTACTAAAGTAGTTCCTTCATGTGTCATTTCGAGAATATCTCATGCTTATTTAGTTGTATCGCAAGAAATGATTCTTTTGAATTCATCAGGCGATAAAGCACAAGTTATTGCATTTAAGGCTTTTGCATTTGCACTGATTTCACTTTTCTAAATCGTAGTCCAAAAAGCAAATGCGGTTTCTTTTATTGATATAGTTCCATCATCGGCTACTACTTCCATCATAAGAGGGATCCATTTAGATACAATGGCTTGCCACACACTTTCATCTATGAATTTGAGGAAAATACTTATAATAGCGGAAATAAATAAAAAATGATAGCTAAAGTAAATCACAAAGCAAAATTAAAATAACCTCAAAATTCAGATCTTGAGAGGTTGATACAAACGTTGTTCTAAGGACAACCTTACACCAAAACCGAGTTTATGGTAGGACAACCTTATTTCTAGAAAGATCTTTGTATCAAATCTCAAATCGAAGAGGAATACGAAAATAAATACAAACTGAATTGAAATAAATTGTAATCACAAATGTATTGTTCTAGGGACAGCCATACACCATAAAATGGCAGGGCAACCTTGCTGGAACAACTTTCAAATGAAATTGAAAATCAAGCTAATAAAGGAATAGCAGAAAATAAATTCTAAACTATTACAACATTCTCACAAAGCTTGAATTAAATAATTACAACATTCACCACCATACATACATCCCACAAAAATTAATTAAAGATTAGAAGAATAAATCAATCAACCACAACACAAGGGTTTATAGTGGTTCGCCTGTGTGTTCACCAACTGTTATACAACAGCCACACAAAATGCTACTCCACTCCTAATATCCTCACACAGGGGATATTAGCGTTCACTAAAAATAGATTTTCCCAGGTTCACCCAAAACCTTTACAATTGTGTCTTTGTCTGTGGGCTTACACAATTAAAAAACCCCACTTCTGAGTTTTCCTGGCTCTCCTCAGAAAACCAATACAACAAGATTTTTCTGGCAAATCTTGAAAGAAACCAAAATAGAAAGGAATTTACAATTAAATGTAAAATACCTGAATATCTCCTTCGTTGTACCGGTAGAACCAAATTAGAGTAGATGATTGAATGTCCAAGTTCAATGTCCAGTACTCAATTACAATGGTTCTAATTCTAATAGATTTTAAATTAAACCTAATAGGGCTTGCCTTAATTGATTTTGATTCCAAAGAAAGGGAATAACAATTCCTCTTATCAAATCAGATTGGAATAGCAGAAACAAAATCAATTAAAATAAAGCTAAGGAAAGAGAATATTAAATAAGCACACTTAGCTTAGATGGAGCACGAATTATCTCTCGGAAGTTCGACGAAGATTGGCTTGAATAGATTAATTAATTCGATAATTTCTTCGAGATTCGTGCACTATTTATAAGTGAGAAGATCGGGTCTTCGATGTCTAGAGTGCTCTTCGACTAGTCGAAGCAACAATGATATTTAAAAAATCCGCGGATATGCTCGACCGCTTCTACGATCGTCGAAGGTCACCTACGATCGATCGTAGGTTTCCTTCGATCGTCGTAGGTCCTAAAGCTTCGCTGAAATTCGAGTCGAAGATTTTCGATCGTCATAGATGCGATCATCGTTCCTACGACGGTCGAATAGATTCTGGACTAGTCGAAGCCTACAGATTTTATCCCGAATTTGTAACAAACTCACGACTAATCAAGGAATTTCTTAGACTGGTCGAAGCAAGTCTAGGACTAGTCGAAGAAGGCCTAGGACTAGTCGAAGAACAGACCAATCACATGTAAAATAAACATTTGGTTTATGTATCTGAAATGACCTACTTCTAAGGTCAACCTATGGTCAATCAAACCTCAATCATGAAGTATGGACATTGAAACATTCGGAACAAGTGACCTTAAAGAATGAGTCTTGAAGTCTTGATGTAGATCAATCTTGAAATCTTCATGTAGCTCAATCTTGAAAGGGTCTTGAGTTCTTTACCAACTGCCTTGTACTCTTCAGCTTGAGTCTTGTCTTGTGAGCTTAGCTTGTTCATGAATGTTGATCCTTGAGAGAGCTTCACTTATGCAAGTTATATATAACATAATAGTGATTTTGGCACCACAAATTTGACAACAGACAGGGATATAAACTATAGCACTTACAATCTCCTCATTTGTCAAATTAGTGACAAAACACATAACCAAGATAAACAAAAGTAAAACAACCGGTTAACACATGCAAATCAACATTCAGTTTCAACATTCAACTATTTTCATTCAACAAGCTCAAACATAAGCTCAAACATATACTCAAGATCAAACAGATATTGCCCTTGACTCCCCCTGAGTAACATAACCAATGCTACTCCTCTCTCACAATCACATTAAAGACAAACCATTCTCCCCCTTTTTGTCACAATATGACAAAGGAGAACTAAATAAAGGAATTCATGAGAGTAAACATGAGAGTAAGCATAAAACATGAGTATAGCAAGAGAGTGATAGCATCACATAGAATAAATATCCAGCATAAAATATAAATAGAATCCAACTCTAAATCAGCCAAGTGCAAGGTTATAAAGTTATTACATACCAAAAGTCTCATAAAAACTAGTCAGAACTAGAACTTGATGACGGAGGAGGAATAGAGGGATCAAGTTGGTGCATGCCTTTGTTCAAGCGTCTAAGATATTTGAGCATGTACTTGAATTGCAAATCATGAGCAACAGACATGTTTTCCAACTTTACATTTATATCCTCAACTTTACCCTCTAATGCACTCAGACGTGCATCAACATTAGATGGTACAAAATCTAAATTATGTTTCTTAACAAACAGAGTTTTATCAACAGATCCCATTTAAAAATTATGACATAAAAGAAATTTTGTTAGTTTCTCATACCATGCCCTAGGTGCTTGTTTTAATCCATAAAGTGCCTTTTTAAGCCGATATACATGATCAGTATTTTTGGAATCTTCAAATCCCATTGGCTGTTCAACATAGACTTCTTCATGTAAATCGCCATTTAGAAAAGCACTTTTCACATCCATCTGATAGATCTTTATCTTTCTAAAATATGCAATGGATATAAATAGTCTGATAGATTCAAGACGTGCTACTGGTGCAAAGGTTTCATCGAAATCAATCCCTTCAATTTGAGTATAACCTTGTACCACCAGTCTAGCCTTGTTTCTAATTATATTTCCACATTCGTCAGACTTATTTTTAAAAATCCATTTTGTTCCAATGATGTGTTTATCTTTAGGTCTTGGTACGAGATACCAAACATCATTTCTTACGAATTGGTTGAGTTCATCTTGCATCGCAACAATCCAGTTTTCATCAGCCAGGGCTTCTTTTACGTTAGATGGTTCAATTTGGGATGTAAAACATACATAATTACATATATCCTCAAGTTGTCTACGGGTGCGAACACCGGTGAGAGGGTTTCCAAGAATCTGTGTGGTTGGATGATCTTTAACAGTCCTCAACTCAGAATCAGTCTGATTCGATGAAGTATTGGGTTTATCAATGATTAGTACTTCATCATTATCTGAATTAGAAATTGGTGTATTTAAGTGATCATCAATGACAACATTAATGGATTCTTGAATCACACCAGTCCTTTTGTTCAGAACTCTATAAGCTCGACTGTTTAAAGAATATCCTAGAAAAATCCCTTCATCACTCTTCGTATCGAATTTTCCCAAATTTTCACGATCACGTAAAATATAGCACTTCGACCAAAAACTCGAAAGTATTTAATAGTAGGCTTTTTATTGAACCATAATTCGTAAGCCGTTTTATTATTATCTTTGCTAGTGTATACTCGGTTAATAATATAGCAAGTTGTGTTGATTGCTTAACCCAAAGATTTTTAGAGAGCTTTATGCTATTCAACATGACATTAGCCATTTCTTGAAGCACCCTATTCTTTCTTTCTACAATTCCATTTTGTTGTGGAGTTTTGAGAGCAGAGAATTCATGTAATATTCCTTGGTCGGTACAGAACTTCTCAAAATTGCTATTCTCAAATTCTGATCCATGATCACTACGAATTTTACTGATTTGAGAAGATTTTTCAGTTTGAATCCTTTTAAGAACTTTTCTTACTTCTTCAAGGGTTTGATTTATCCCTTAAGAAGACTACCCAAGTAAATCGTAAAGTCATCAACTATTACCAGGATATACTTTTACCATCACGACTTTCTGTTCTGTAGGTCCTATCGGATCCATGTGGAGAAGTTCGAGTGGTCTTGATGTGGTATTTAAATTCACCTTTTGTGTGAATTCCTTGTTTGTTTGCCTATCCGCACTCACCACATATTTTATCTAATTTTTAAAGTTTGGGTAAACCTCTTACAAGTTCTCATTTGCTCAATCAATATAAATTTCGATAATGTACATGTCCAAGACATTTGTGCCATAAATCAGTCTCGTCTGTATGGACCATGTAACATGTTTGATTAGATGAGCCGGATTCGCTAATAATATAGCAATTTTCAGACGTTCTACGTCCAGTTAATATTACATAACCCTTATTGTTTAGTATTTCACCGCTTTGATTAGAAAACCGAACACTATGGTTATTATCACATATTTGAGATATACTAAGCAAGTTATGTTTTAAGCCTTCAACATATAAAACATTTTTAAACACAGGAAGATTAAATAGTTGAACCGTACCTTGGCCTATAATCTTGCATTGCTACCATCACCAAATGTGACTGAACCATCAGTCATATCTTTCAGATCGGTGAATAAAGCTTTGTCACCTGTCATATGCCTGGAGCATCCACTGTCTAGGTACCACTTTGACTGACTTGTAGCTTTGAAAGCAGTGTGAGCAACCAAGCAGGTAACTTTAGGAACCCATTTCATAACTGTTTTAGGTTTAGGAACATAGTTGGTCTTTTTTTGTGTATATTTGTAGGAATGACCTATAGAGTTAGATTTTAAGAGCTCCTTGAGTAAATCAACTATCTTTTCAGCTAGTGGATTTCGTTTCTGATTAAAGTTGACATGGCTGCTTCTAGGTTTTTGAAAAGTTTTTGAATTTCTAGAAAAATTTTGATAAGTATTTTTCCCTTTTGAATTTGAGGACTCTCCTTTAACAAACATAGGAGGAGTATACTTTTGTTTAGGAGGTAAATTTTTATCATAGCCCAACCCGGATCGATCGCCACATTTTCTTGATCCGGATAAAAGTTTCTCTAACTTTGGATCACCTTGGGCATATTTCCATGTGTCCTTTAAACTCAAAAGAGAAGATACTTCAGTTTTAAGTTTCTCAATTTCAGATTTTAAATCAGTAATTAGGGAGTTTTTGAATTCCAAATCGCATTTTGATTTTTCAAAACAATCTGAAATTTGTGATTTTTCTAAGACAAGTGATTCAAAACAATTTTTGAGTTTAGAAAACTTTTCTTTTTGAAGTTTAAGTTTGACAGCAATTTTACAACTTTCCTTATATAGGGCATTGTAGGCGTCTTGAAGATCATCTTCATTTTCACATTCACTATTCAGATTTTCTTCACTTGTAGAGTCATTATCTGAAAATGTGAATTTGGCTAGAGTCATAAGAGCTTTAACCTTATTGCCCGACTCTGTTTTAGAATCTTCTGATTTAGAGAACCTTCAGAATCGGATGATTCATCCCATGTAGCCAACATACCTTCTTCTTGGGTTTGTCCCTTTTAGGAAATCTATTTGCTAAGTGCCCATATTCTTGACAGTTGTAACATTGACTATCTTTCAAAGATTTTCGAGATTTAGGTCTAAACTTCTTTTTATCATTTGATTTTTGAAAATCAACCCTTTTCTTGCTTTTGAAAATTTTATAAAATTTTTTAGCTAAAAGAGCCATATCATCTTCTGAATCAGAATTTCTTCTGAATTACATTTAGAAGATTTTAGTGCGATAGATTTACCTTTAGGAGCTTTAAAGTTTAACTCGTAGGTTTGTAGAGAACCAACTAGTTCTTCTACCCTCATATTATTCGTATCACGAAGTTCCTGGATCGCGGTTACTTTAGAATTGAACCGTTCAGGAAGTGAGCGTAATATTTTTGCACACACTTTACTTTCTGGGATTTTATCGCCAAGACCCCACATTGAGTTTACAATGTCATTCAATCTAGTGTAAAAGTCCATAAATATTTCATTTTCCTCCATATGAATTTCTTCAAATCTGGTTGTGAGGAGTTGGACTTTAGATTTTTTGACAATTGTAGTACCCTCGTGTGTCATTTCTAATATATCCCAAGCTTGCTTTGCAGTATCATAGGAAATGATTCTTTTGAACTCATCCGGTGATAGTGCGCAAGTAATTGCATTTAGTGCTTTAGCATTTGCACTACTCTCACTTTTCTGAAAAGTGGTCCATTGGTAATAAGGTGTGACTTTCATAGATTTTGAACCATCAACCCCAGTAACTTCCATGATAGGAGGATTCCATTCAGTCACTATGGCTTGCCACACATTTTCATCCCTGGATTGGAGGATAATCGTCTGTCTTCTGCTTTTCATAAGGAATAGTGGAGCATCAAAGGGTGGAGGCCTAGTGATGAAAGGCTATCAAAATTTGACATCTTAAATAGCTTAAATCGTTAGCTCAGAATTAAATCCAAAAAAAGAGTTATTAGGCTCGATAACACTTGAAAAGGCCAAGCTATATGTCCTAGAGGGGGTGAATAGGACAATGCCAAATAAAAACTTATAATAGCGGAATAATAAAGAAAATGATAGCCAAAGTAAATCACAATGTAGTAAATTAAAGAAACCTCAAAATTCAGATCTTGAGAGGTTGATACAAACGTTATTCTAAGGACAACCTTACACCAAAAACCAGAGTTTATGGTAGGACAACCTTATTTCTAGAAAGATCTTTGTATCAAATCTCAAATCGAAGAGGAATACAGAATTAAATACAAACTGAATAAATTGTAATTAAAAATGTATTGTTCTAGGGACAGCCATACACCATAAAAATGGCAGGGCAACCTTGCTGGAACAACTTTCAAATGAAATTGAAAATCAAGCTGATAAAGGAATAGCAGAAAATAAATTCTAAACTATTACAACATTCTCACAAAGCTTGAATTAAATAATTACAACATTCACCACCATACATACATCCCACAAAAATTAATTAAAGATTAGAAGAATAAATCAATCAACCACAACACAAGGGTTTATAGTGGTTCGCTTGTGTGTTCACCAACTGTTATACAACAGCCACACAAAATGCTACTCCACTCCTAATATCCTCACACAGGGGATATTAGCGTTCACTAAAAATAGGTTTTCCCAGGTTCACCCAAAACCTTTACAATTGTGTCTTTGTCTGTGGGCTTACACAATTAAAAAAACCCCACTTACGAGTTTTCTGGCTCTCCTCGGAAAACCAATACAACAAGATTTTTACGGCAAATCTTGAAAGAAACCAAAATAGAAAGGAATTTACAATTAAATGTAAAATACCGAATATCTCCTTCGTTGTAGCAGGTAGAACCAAATTAGAGTAGATGATTGAATGTCCAAGTTCAATGTCCAAGATTCGATTACAATGGTTCTAATTCTAATAGATTTTAAATTAAACCAAATAGGGCTTGCCTTAATTGATTTTAATTCCAAAGAAAGGGAATAACAATTCCTCTTATCAAATCAGATGGGAATATACGAAACAAAATCAATTAAATAAAGCTAAGGAAAAAGAATATTAAATAAGCACACTTAGCTTAGATGGAGCACAGAATTATCTCTCAGAAGTTCGACAAAGATTGGCTTGAATGAATTAATTAATTTG
Organism: Magnolia sinica; assembly: GCF_029962835.1. NCBI lineage: Eukaryota > Viridiplantae > Streptophyta > Magnoliopsida > Magnoliales > Magnoliaceae > Magnolia > Magnolia sinica. The sequence continues at coordinate 58,752,263 of NC_080585.1, read as the reverse complement.
ATAATTTCTTCTGAGATTCGTGCACTATTTATAGGTGAGAGGATCGGGTCTTCGATTGGTCTAGAGTGCTCTTCGACTAGTCGAAGCAACAACAGATATTTGAAAAATCCGGCGGGATATGCTCTGACCGTTCTACGACTGGTCGAAGGTCTCCTACGACTGGTCGTAGGTCACCTACGACTGGTCGTAGGTTTCCTTCGACTGGTCGTAGGTCCTAAAAAGCTTCGCTGGAATTCGAGTCGAAGATGTTCGACTGGTCGAAGATGCAGTCGACACTGTTCCTACGACTGGTCGAACAGATTCCTGGACTAGTCGAAGCCTAACAGATTTCATCCGGAATTTGTAACAAACTCACGACTGATCGAGGAATTTCTTAGACTGGTCGAAGCAAGTCTAGGACTAGTCGAAGAAGGCCTAGGACTAGTCGAAGAACAGACCAATCACATGTAAAATAAATATTCGGTTTATGTATCCGAAATGACCTACTTCTAAGGTCAACCTATGGTCAATCAAACCTCAATCATGAAGTATGGACATTGAAACATTAGGAACAAGTGACCTTAAAGAATGAGTCTTGAAGTCTTGATGTAGATCAATCTTGAAATCTTCATGTAGCTCAATCTTGAAAGGGTCTTGAGTTCTTTACCAACTGCCTTGTACTCTTCAGCTTGAGTCTTGTCTTGTGAGCTTAGCTTGTTCATGAATGTTGATCCTTGAGAGAGCTTCACTTATGCAAGTTATATATAACATAACAGTGATTTTGGCACCACAAATTTGACAATAGACAGGACTACTACTTCCATCATAAGAGGGATCCATTTAGATACAATGGCTTGCCACACACTTTCATCTATGGATTTGAGGAAAATCTTCATCCTGGCTTTCCAGTATGAATAATTAGAGCCATTAAAGGGAGGTGTCCTGGTAATGGATAGGCTTTCGAAATTTGACATATTAAAGATCTGGATCTAGCTCAAGGAAGTAAATCCAAAAAATAAAAAATAGCAACCCGCTCTGATACCACTTGAAAAGGAGAACTTACGATGTCCTAGAGGGGGTGAATAGGATAACGTCAAATAATCAAAACAAGTGTTGAATATATAAATAATATAAAGATCTCAATTGCTTGAGTATTGAAACCTTGATTCCAAATAATTCGTAGGACAACCTTCACCTAAAATTTTAGGCAAGACAACCTTATTTCACGAATATCTTTAAAATCAAAACTTCAAACTAGTAAGAGTAAATTAAAGAATTACAACATTCACCACACAACTAAAATTAAATATATTCAATTCACCAAAATAAAAATAAGCCATTCACCTTATGGCACAAAGAATTATAGTGGTTCGGTACTTTAAAAACAGTCACACCTACTCCACTCCCAAAATTACTTCCCTCGTAATTTTGGTTTTCACTATAAAAAGGTTTTCACATGGTCACCTTAATAACTTGATACAATTCCTTGTGATTTTCACAGTCTATCACAATAAAAACCCAAACTGAGATTTTACCTGGCTATCTCAAACAAAACCTTAATTAATATTCTCACAAAAGATCTCAAAAAAACCTAAACAAAGTTTTAGAAGGTATACTTATCTTCAATCGTAGAAGATGTAGCAGAAGCTTGTAATAGAAGGACCTCTTTCTTGAATGTAAATGGTGCCATGTTCAGTCAGATAGAAAGGGTTTACAGTTTTATAGATTTTAATTTTGTTAAACCCAAAAGCTACTTAATTCAATTGTCTTAGATCTCAAAGAGGAGTATAGTTTCACCCTTAGATTAAATTTAAAAGATCTGAGACTAAAGGGAATTGAAAAGGCTATTTACATAGATTAAATACTAACCAATAGCTTGCTAATAACTTGAGCTTCTTTCTCTCTTGCAGAAGAATTTTGATAATTAACTTGTGTAATTTGGAATGAGAGAAAAGCTCAATTTATAGGTAAAGAAGTTAGAACTTCGGCTAGCCCAAGATAGGCTTCAACTAAGTTAAGTTCAACGTATTCAGTTCAACAGATTTCAGATTGCGTGGGATAAGAATTATCCAAAATTTGGCTGGCCCGAGGTTAAGTTCGGCTGGTCGAACAGCACAATTCGGCTAGCCGAATTTTTCCTTTGGCTAGCCAAATTCCCGCGAATTTCAAAAATCGATGTTGCTGGAATTTGACCCGAACTTTCTCTGGCTGGCCGAATTTCAAGCTTGGGGTAACCCAACAAAAACTCGGCCTAGCCGAATTTAAAACAAAAGTTGTTATTTGCTTTGGGCTTAAAGTTGGGTTGGCTGAGGAAGCTTAGGCTGGTCGAACCAGAAGTTAGGCTAGCCGAATTCCAAGAAAAAACAAATGTAAAAGCCCATGATTAAACATTTTTTAAAGCATCTAATCCTAAGGTCTTTCTAGGGTTTATACCACCTGAGATATATCAAATATCTAATTCAATTTGGCTTGAACTTTGTTTCGAATTTCATCTTGAATTTGGGCTTGACTTCATCTTGAATTCGAGCTCGATCTTGTCTTAAACATAAGCCGATCTTGAGTTTGATCTTTTCTTAAACATAGACCGATCTTGAGCTTGATCTTCTCTTAAACATAAACTGATCTTGAGCTTGATCTTCTCTTGAATATAGACCAATCTTTGAAAATCTACTTTGAAGTGGTTTTGTCTTACAAAATTTGACAACCTATGTGGGCTTAGCATCCTAGCACTTACAGTGATCTTAGTCCATGTTTGGATGTTCAATTGAATCCAATTGTTATCATTCAATTCAATCAACAATAAATGACGCTAATGGAGCCAGCCTGTTCCATTCACAATGGATGAAATGTTCACATCTAATGTTTAATGTGAGGTTTCATACACAATTCTTTCTTTCTCACCACTGTATCACTTGCATAGAACATGTGCAATGGTGGGCAGCACCATAAACATCATCGGGGTAGATGGTTTGACTCAGTTTACTCATATGACCCATCTAATGAGTAGAGTGATTCAATGTTCTCCCTAGACAATCTCTATGGTGAGGCCCACCTTTTGCACAACAAGGACATTTTCTAGTTTTAAGTTGGACCTGAAACACAGAATCACTATTTGGGGATAGTTATGATAATATAATGGATGGAGCCATCCCACTTTGGTCATTTCCTCCTTAATGAATTGAGTGAATTATAATTGAATTCAATTGCATTCTAAATATGTCATTAGCTCGGGACATAAGTTTCAAATAATGAAAAAGGAAGATCTTATTTATTTTGAAATTTTGATTGTTTTGCAACCTAGCGTAGACACCGAACCTAAATCACAAAGACACTACTCGTGAACTAAATGGCTATACCCTGATAAAATTACACATAGAATTCCTAATTACCGTCGAATATTTAGTTGAAGCTAGAGGTAGAACCCCAAACTCATCCTAAACTGAACTACCAGACTTGATCTAGAAATTATTGATTCCTAACCCTTCAAATTAAAACCATCGGACAACACCCATTAAATTCACCAACCCAACTATACAATGATAATATGTGCTTATCTGCCAAAAGTAGCTTTGAACACCAAGGGAAAGACATAGGTGTTAAACCTCCTTCCAAAGATGGTAAACAACTTAGATCACTTGATCCCTAATTGTTGAAAGCCAAAATCATCCATAAAGAAGCCACGAGAAAGGGAAGATCATTGTTGTTAGACTTAAATAAAAATTAGTATATCGTCGGCTCCCCGGAAGCCGATAGACACCTATCGCCCTTTTTCACCAACCACCGATATGGATCTCTTCTTACAGATCTTGCATGGCCGAATTTTGACATGTGTCCAACGTCGGCTTACCAAGAGTCAACGGTTTGGTTCTATAAATACGACCCTCAGTGCCTAGTTCAGCAGTAATAGAAACCTCCTAAGGACTGAGGATAGGTCCAAAACAAGCCTATAAAGGGGTTATACCATCTAGAAAATGCAAAATTGTTACATTCATGCCTAGATCCTACTCAATATGGTGAAAGTCAGCTATAGAAAGTTAACCTACCATAGAAAGTCATTCAGTTTAAGGGTAGAGTTAGAATTAGGAATGTTTGACCATCCCTTTTAACCAGAAAGCGTGTCTAATTTTTCTCTTTCTTGCTCACAGATCAAGCTTAGAACGCAGTCCATTCCACACATCCCAACATATTATCTACCATTTTATGCATTTTTAACTGCCTTTATTTCTTTAGTTGCCTTTATCTCTACTTCTCTATTTATCTTATATGCTTGTTCGAGGTCACTTGATTACGTGCGGCGAGGCTAGAAATTATTCCATTTTTTGCTTGCTCGATCCTCTTATAGGATTACATAAAGATGGCTAGAAAAATATCATCATTGCAAATTTAAAATTCCCCTCAAATTCGCATATCCCTTAAAGTAGAGACCGCACGATGTGCAGGCATGAGAGGGTGCCTAACCCCTTCCTCTTTTGTTACTGAGACTGTTATCCGAACCTCTGCAACTGTAGGCCAACTACATGAGTCTTTTTTGAGTTAAGGGATTTTACAATCCCTTGACCCCAAGGTAGGTTCGTGGATTCTAGCCGATCGTAGACACAAGCAAGCCTAATTAGCTAGTAGTGCCTCCAAATACCCAAACGTACCCTTTTCAACCATCTTAGAAAGTGCTTACATAACTAAGGAAATAATGTAAAATTAATTAAATCTTATACACCTCGCAACACATCAAAGAGTGGTGTGTGCACGAGTCTCCTCACCTGTAACGCCCCATGTTTTCAGGACTCGAGTATAAACCCGTTTCCCAAAAACCCGAGTGTTAGCCTATAAAATCTAGTGTAAATTTGAACCTTTTGTCATTAATCAGAGTTTACGGCAATGAAGCTAGAATAAACTATACATTAAATAAAAACATTCTGATCATCACCAAATTTCCAAATGTGGCGCCCATACAAGACTTATACAATTCCAAATGCAAAGTTCATTAAATAGGAACAAAAATGTATCATTTAATGATGGAGCTCTTTATGGGCTACATGGACCTCATCTAGCTACCCGATCTGCTCTAGCACCCAGTGAACAGCATTGGTTCGCTCTACACCTGCATCGAATGTTACAGTTTGATAGCGTCAATGGCTATCGCAGTGAGGAACATCCTCTAAGATTGTGCACTCATCATTCATAAGTCGATATAGATTACAAGTCATGGAATTAAATATATTAAACAGGGCATTTCATAATCATACTTATATGCTTAAAAAATAACCAATCAATAGGATCTCATCATAAGTAACATATAAGAGCAATCGCAACATAAGGGAGTACATCCAGATAGTCAAGAAAATCAATCATAAGACTTTCCATTGCACCTGAAATCACATTGTACGTGAACTCCGCAAGATGTCTAGAAAATTGATAACGAACTTCAACTCCACCGTTAAATCATGGTACAAACAGGATCTAAAAGGTGAATGGAAAATCAGCCTTCAAACCTCTTCTTCACCCGAAAATCATGTCGTACGTGAACTCCAAAAGATGGCTAAAAAATCGATAAGCGAACTTCAGCTCCACCCAGAAATCATGGTACGACTGACATCACAAGATGAAGAGACAAACAACATACAAACCTTAGACCACCCGAAAATCATATCGTACGTGAACACCACAAGATGGCTAAAAAATCGATAAACGAACTTCAACTCCACCTGGAAATCATGGTACGACTAATCACCGCAAGTTGGCTAGGAAGCACAGGATATGTGAACGTAACCATCAAGCCACAAGAGGGCACCAATAATCCATCAATGCCACGAAGGCAACTAGACGATCTAAGCCACGTAGGCAAACATGTCATCCAAGCCAAGTAGGCAAACATGGACCGCAAGATGGTGAGTCCACAACAATTTTATTTCCAATCCAACAAGTATCTCAAGTGGTAACATGTAGCAAGTTTTATGATTGGAAGTGACATGCGACAAATCAAATTATCCATGCTTACAAAAATTAAAAAGGTATATCTACCATCTAACATAGGGAATGATTGAGTAACAAATTAGCATATTCAATAGTAACGTAAATAACTTAATTAGGGAAATCAAACATCATCTATGTCCAGATTGATGAATTTAAGTGGGAAGCTCAAAGGGTGAGTCCTCACCTTAGACGAGATCAACTTGAATTCAATCTCAATGTCCACACCGACTTGACTTTAACAAGAGTGATCTAAAGTAGTCTCTACTGAATACCTATACTCCACCACACAAGCAGATTAATAACCTATCTTATTATTATTACTATATACATGTAAAATATGTTTTTAGCTAATAGAAGGTGGTTAGGGAGTCAACTCACCTAAATCAAACAATGAAATTAGCTCAGATCGCCTTAATTTGCATAAATCCAATCTCAGATTCCACACCAACTCAACTTGGACTCAACAATAAGCGTCTAAAGTAGTCCTTAGAGAATTTCTATATCCAACCAATATAAGAAAGTCAGTAACCTAAATAGAGTTTTAAATACTAATAGAATACAACTAGAGAGTCAGCTCACCTAGTCATCGACTCATCCTCAACATGGCCCCCATTTGGATTAAACCCACAAGACAGTCGGGTCGACTCGATTCGACCTAGCTCAATCTCTCTCTCATTTTCTCTCTTGTTTTTCTTCCTTTACTTCCTTGCTTTCTCTCTCCCTTCTTTCTTTTTTTTCTCCTCTTCTTTTTTTTTTTGATGCCGGAATGTCTAGCAACGTTTGGACCAAGGCCCAAACCCAACTCGACTCGATGGACTCGGATCCAGCCGAGTCGACTCGGTTTCGACCAGGCCGTAGCCCCACTCCTCCTTTCTCTCTCTCCCTTTCTTTCTCATTTCCTTTCCCTACTAGACGAGCTCATCTAGACCACACCCAACTCGGTCTGGACTCATTCCAGACTGAACTCAGACACTGAGTCAGCACAGTAGCAGCAACCTCTCTCTCTCTGCCCTTTCTTCCCCTGTTTCTCTCCTTCTCCCTTCTTTCTTTTCTTCCTCTCTCTCTCTCGACTTCTCTTTCTCTCTTTCCTTTCTTACTCTCTCCCTCTGCTGCTCCCAGCGACGCCTGGAATGAGTCCGCCTGACTCGAGCTGGTGCGGCAGCAGGCGGGAGGGCAGCGTCTTCTCCCCCTCTATCTTCTGGTTTTTCTTTTTTTTTCTTCTTCTTCTTTTCCTCTTTTCTTGCTTCTTTCCTATTGACCAGGCAGGACCGACCTCCAAACTCGGACTGAAATGGTTCCAAGTTCAGCTGGTGCGACGCAGGCAGGGAGGACGACGATCATGGCAGATCCCTTCCCACTGCTTCTAGCTTCGATCCGACCGCGTGGGACGGTCTTTCGGGACGTAATGGAGCTCGTAGAACCAAGGTTTTGAAGCTTCAAGGGGAGTCGGCCTGGTGGGTTCGAGCTTGGGAGCTGCAGTCATTCTCTCTCTCTCTCTCATCCTTTTCCTTTTCTAAAGACCTGTCTTGAAGGGCTAGGATCGCATGTTGGTGAACGGCTAAGATGAAGGGAGAGTCCTTCACACGGATTTGTCCGGCTGGAAAAGCAAGAAAACGGATTTCTTTCCGTTTTTAGAACTAAGTGTGTTTGTTAGCCTGATTAGTGGCTGAATTGGTGTGCGCGTGCGTGTAATCCAACAGGTGGAATCTACAGGGATTGGTTAAACCTATGTCATGGATATTATGAACGGTTTGGATCAGCCAAAGGATTTCTGATGGTGGGCCACAACTCATTGAGAATGGGCTCTGCCCGTCCGTCTGCATTTGGGGGATGAAAATTCAAAAAAAGAGGGAAATCCCTCCTCTTTCGGATTTCACGGTCAGACCGGTCCTGTGCGGCGTACGTGCCTGCATTGGCTGTGCACATGCAACGCGTGGAGTGGGGTCCACAATCGTGTTTGATCCGATACGCTCCGCCCATTAGATTCCCCAAGTCCAGATAGGACCCCTGGCCAAAGATCAGGCGGGTCTAAGGTTTTGATGGGCCGTACACGTAGATTTTATCCTTTAATTATAAGTCTTCGTTGATCTGACAGCGAAATAGCCTCCTAGTTCAATGTTAAAGGCTATAAGGGTTCTTAGTCTAGCTTTGATGAACCTCCATGACATCCCTATAGATCAGACAATTAAATCCTTGTGTTCAAGTGTTAGACTACTCATGTTAGTTGTAGATTGAACAGATGACGGATCTATCAATCTAGGGTCTAATATTGATGATTTCAGCTAATCTATTCCTTCCATATATTTTGTCAACTCTAATTGGGACCACCTTGAAGGATGAGGTAGATCCAAGGCCTAGGTGGGCCATACTTAGTGATAATTGGGTTTTATACTTGATTATTATCAATCTAATAGTTAGCCTCATTCCAAGTCGATTATCGACGGTCCTAAGAGTCAAGTGAAGCATCTAGGTGAAGTCCAATGGTCACTTTAGACGATCAGAATCCCAGATAGATGATGAGAGGTCTCAATCTAATGATCGATCTTATATCTAACCATTGATCCTCAATTTCTTGAGATCCGACAACACAAATGCTCCAGATTTACTTTTCACTAGCTTTAGATATCCCTAAGACTGTATAAGTGGAAAACTAACCATTGATCCTATGATTTGAAGGTCCGGCCCAATTTATGGATGTAGATTACCCCTAACGGTCAAGTTCAGGCTAGAGTGCTTGAATGTTTACTTAAATTGGGATTGCATTTATACTAGGTCAGGTTATCATGGTAACACCCAAGTACAGAAAAGTACGAGGTGTTACATCCCCCTCTCCTCATCGGGATAGGGGACAGAGCCCGCGAGTAGCGTTCATACCTAATAAGTCATTTTACACATCTTTTATTACACATGTAATCACTAATATGTATCACACTTGAGATATTCTAATTGCACTCCCTTAAGTTCACTTACCTTACACATAAAAATTCCACACACCGAACTACTTTTTTAGTCTATCACTATTTTATAGCCACCCAAAACTCTAGGTAAGTTGTAAAGAAATTTACCCCACTTACATATTCAACCAAATGCCAATTTAGGTTACTTTTAAATGCATCCCTTACCAACATATCAACGTGATTACGATGTCATTGCAAAAGCTTAAATTGCTATCTTCTGGTCTTCTTCAATCAAAATCTAATAAAACCCAACGAGAATATGAAGTTTGCTACTTGTTTTGAATGCTCAATCATGAATTGACATAATTGTCCAACAAAATATTCTTCTTGAGATAATTACATAAAAGGATGATAAAACTGAGAAAATTATCATAAAAGGATGAATTAATAAAGTGTTCAACTAACTATGAATGAGCAAATCAAGATTAGAATTAATAGCAAGGATGAGAAATTTTAATTTAAAGTCAGATTTAGTAGTTACGCATCTAAGATGATTATTGCGTGCCATGAACCAATATTCACACAAACTATGTCAATTGTTAAAATAAGTTAAAAAATCTCCATTTTGTAGCATTAAAAATATAAGTGATCCAAGCTTAATTAGCTAGTTGCATCATTGTTGTCCTCATTATGATCATGATTGATGACATTGATTACTTCTCCCGAGAATTATCTCCTCTTACAATACTGCACCCCTCTTCCATGGCCTCCTTGACTATCTTGTTTTTCCTCCATCATATTAAATTTCAGAGTATTGCCAATCATGGATTTTCCAATATTTCTAATGACACTGAGTGTTGTCAGATTTTGATTGTCATAGTAGAGACATTTTTTGTTACACGGCTGCCTAGCCTCATTGACAATCATGTTGATGAGGAATATTCTGATGGATCACTTAACTTTAAAGATCGATTTCCCACCTATCAATGAAGGTGTTTTGCTTAATAAAGATCCCAAGCATGAAGAGGCCAAAAGCATGTCAATGCTTGCATAGATTTCCATATCCTCTTGAAGCTCATATCATGGTCATGAATCAACTGTTGGGCACTGAAACCCGTTAATGGGCATGGAAGCAACCTGGGAACGAATTAAATACATAATAGAGAACGAAAAAGAACAAGTGACCATAGAGATTTTACGTGAAAAATCCTTGTAGGAAAAAACCATGGCACAAAGTAATGATCAATCCACTATATAAGAAGAATTACAAGAGATGGAATAACTTACATAACAAAAAATCCTAAAATTTCCCTTTGCAAAACCTAGAAATCATGTAGACTCTCCTTGTTATACCCTAATTGAGCTTAGAGACATACTTATATACCCCCATATAAGATTGTAAATAAAACCTGAACTTTTTAAAAAACTTACACATTCCATCGGTCGCACCTTCGGTCAACTAAGAAAGCAACAGAGTATGTCGGTCAACCAAAACACACCTAGGTCAACCTGGAATATCACATCGTGCTTCAGTCAACCCAATTGCACTGCATAAGATTAAGGGCACTCGATCAACAATCTCCATCATGACTTTAATCCTCCAGCTCCACTGCTCCAAGTTTCTATCACCATCTCTAATCATCTTCGATAGTAACATCATTATTTTCACTTCTTGTGTACACCTGGTCTTCATTTCTTATTTGTCAAGCCCAGAGAAGTTGAGTAAAACTTAAACTTCTCTATAGGAACAACCTTTGTAAGCATGCCCACCGGATTCTCACTAGTGTGAATCTTGTAAGTGCTATAATGTTTAAAGCACATTTTATACCTTGTTTGTCAAATTTTGTCTTGTCAAAATATCTTAGTAAGTGATCTTCAAGTCAAGCTCAAGTTTAAGTTCAAGTTAAGCTCAAGTTGAAGTTCAAGACCAAGCTCAAGTTGAAAATCTACATCAAGCTCTGTTGAAGACTAAGCTCGATCTACTAAAGTTCTAATAGAAGATCAAGTTCCTTTGTGAAGTTCAAGTCTCTAACATATTTCAAGGCAATGAAGTTCAGTTCATACAGGTATTAAAAACCCTAGAAAGACGTTAGGTTTAGGTGCTTTCAAAACATATTTTGGGTTTTTATACTTATAATTGGTTGAGTTTCGACTAGCCTAAGTTTTGGCTCCACCAGTCTAAGAATTTCTCGACCACTCTTAGCACCAGCCAAAGTGAAACAAAATTTTTGTTGGATCTTCGACAAGTCAAGTGGACTCTTCGACCAGTTGAGCATTCCTCGACTCAAATTCCAACAACTAAAACCATTCAAACTTTGGCATCTTCGACTAGTCGAGCAAGACCCTCGACTAGTTGAGCAGGTCCTTCGATGAGTCGAAGATCGATTAGATCTTATCCCGCTCAAAATTGAAAATTTGTTAAAACTGAATCCGGTGCTTAGACGAATCGAAGACTGTCTTAGACGAGTCTAAGCAACAACTTCTTTGCCTATAAATTGAGGTTCTTTCTCAATCCAAAAACACAATTCAAGTCTACCAAAATACTTTTGCAAGAAAGAGAGAAGCCTCAGTTATTGTCAAGCTATCAAGCAGTATTTATAAATTATTTTATAACTTCTTTTATTTAATTCCTTAATCTCTAATTTTATCATTCTAATTCTAAAAAGAGAGGGAATACTCTTAACTTTGAGATTTAAAGGAATTAATACAAGTAGCCTTTGCTTTAAATTTAATTAAAATCAATAGAACCCTTGACCTTTTCTTTAAGACCCTAATCCAAGTGTGCACGTCATTCCTCTAGGTCCCGCGGTCTTATTAGTCGAATCCCGGCAACCCGCAACCTACGGTTACTATTTGTGGTCATCTTTAAGTTCAATCACATATACCCGACTCGAATCGACCCGAAACATATGCCATCTCGTCCGTATCGGCGCCGCGGTTCCAACGTCGTGTCCCGTGCGTGAATCCGACATTTACATCTCAGGTTATGGGCAACGTTCGATATGAACCATGGATGTGTGGATGGTGGACCCCACCCTAGCCCCACACGTTTCCCCATGTAGTGGATGATGTCATGCCTATGTTTAGGGTTTCTAGAAAACCTACAACCCTATAGCTACAAGCCTACCCTACCCTATGACCATTGTTTGTATCTCCTTAGCTAATGAGTGTTTTCTCTAACCAAGCAGATCTCTTTTAGAGAGAGCAATGATTACTCTCCTACAACCCCTCCTAACCTCCATTTCCTTCTCATTTCTCTCTAACTCTTTCTTCTCTCCTCTTCCTAGCAACCCTCCAACGTCCCCAACCCTCCAAAATTTTCAGCCCTCCTACCTCAAATCCTCTCCCAATCCAACCCTTCCTAGCTCATCTCACCCATAGATTCATCTCCCTTGGAGCTTCTAGTTGATGGTGGTGTATATTTCAAGTTTGATCCTTAGGTGGGTGTGTATGTAAAATTTCAATTTCAGATTTCTTTAGACTCTTATTTGTTCTTCATTCTTTCTTCATGTTGGAGCTTATGGGGCCCATCAAGTGATGGTGGTGGCCGCAAGACTCTATGGATGTGGGTCATAGCAAATCCTATATTGCATATATGTTCCATGCAAGAGACCATTCTCCATGAATCCCTTAATGGCCTTTTATTTCCTTGATCAAGGATCTTTGGGTCATCTAGACCCTTAATCCTTGGTGGAGATTGCATCTCCACCATAGATCCTAAGTAGAAATCCTATGATCATGTAGATCTTTGTATATCATGTGATAGTAAAATGTGTATGCATGTGTGATGAGGGGAAAGGCCTCAATGTGCCGGAGACCCTTCCCTTGTGACCGATCTTCCTTCTTTTCTAGTTTGACATCTCTGATCATGAGTGTGTGGCCCACCTTGTGACCCAAAACCATCCAGGCCGTCCAAAGTGGATGGAGGTCCATAACAGTCTACCCTTGGACGTGTGGCCCCAAAATGCACCAAAAAGGGGTGCATGCAAAGGTGTTTTGATGGTGGGGATGGTCTGAATGTTTGTGGGGCCCACTAGGGCGTTCCATACCATGATTTTCTGGGATTAAATCCCTTTTTAAATAGTATTTATATTTTATTATTTTCAGTTATATGTTGCTGTCCAGAACTGTCTGGACAGATTTTTTAGTCTTCTTGAGGCCTGATTTTTGGACATTTGGTGGGGACCTTAGTACCATGTAATATATGTTTCTTGAAGGTGTGTACCTCACCTATAAGCATGCCAAATTTTAGCCTCAACTGACCCCATTTGGGCATCCAAAAGGGTGGGCCAAGATGGTTGGTCAACCTGATTTTCTGTTATGCAGTCCAGCAATATAGACTATTGTAAACTGAAATTCATAAATTATTTTAATGATGGTGGGCCACCTTCCTAGGTTCCATCTTGTTGTATATATGATGAGGGACCTTAGCTCTTAATTTCAAGAATTTTAGAGGCCCTGTACCCACTCCATTGGAGTGCCCAAATTCAGAACAGCAACATGCATTGTTGAATTTTCTTCCAACCTTGTTGTCCTCTTTGTGTTTGCAGCAGTTTTGGGCCTAGCCCATTGGAGCTTTCTGCATGATTTTTGAGGCCCACTTTATGATATTATGGAGGCCCATTGGGCCATGTTAGTGGGGCCAACAGGCTGGACCAAAGAGCCTTGTTGGACGTCCAGTGGGTGGACGTCCAACCTGGCTGGCCATCCCTAGCCCATAGGCCCAACATGTGTATGTGTTTTATCCTAGCCATCCCATCCATGGGTGGCCCACGTGGGGAGGGTCCACCATAGGTGGACGTCCCCTGTGGGGCCCACTTGGGACGTGAGGAGCCCACCTTGTTGTATGTGTTTGGCCCACGCCGTCCATGGCCTTGGACCACCCAGGCTTGGGACTTCCCTGCCCTTTTGGGCTGCTGCTGGACATGCAGTCTAGTAGCAGGCCCACTTAATTTTATGGCAAAACCCCTATTTCTAATCTGGTGGGGCCCCCTATGAATGTTGCTGGCCCTTATGGGATTAATTCCCCACCTATTTAGACAAGTTTTGGACTTCAGCAAGCCCAAGAAGTTGGGTGGGTCGAAAATCCAGCAAGGGCCTCAAATAAACACTCTTTTTGGGCTGAAATTGTATTAGATGTGGGGCCCACCATATTAAGGAAATTTGGGTAATTATTACTCCCTTATATTTAGTATATTCTTGGGCTTAATTAATGCATGTTTGGGCCACCATTGATGATCATTTGTGGGATCCAAACTTAGACCAGATTTTGGAAGTTCCTGGTGGGCCCAGATTGGGCTGGAACGTCCCAACTTGGTCTGCTATGTGTTTGGGCTGACTTCTACCATTTTAATGGACTTATGGCCTAAGAGAAGGGTGGTATTGGGCCCTTGGTTGCCTACTTAAATTGCTAGTTATTGGGCTGATGTAGTGGGGCCCATTTCACCAAACTTAGACTTATTTTTGGGCCATGTTTTTGTGCTCATGGGCTACCCATTCAGTCCAACTAAATGCATGGATTTGATGGTCATTAGAACTTGGGCTTTAGGCCTTGATTCCCTTCCTTTGGCCCATGTTGTTATGGATAGATTGGACCCATAGTTCTTAATGCTTTATATGGGACTTATGTACATGGATTGGATGTGGGCCTTGGGCCTTGTAGCTTATGGTTTGTGGTTGGATGCCTTGTGGCAATGGTGGTTGAATGTCCCCATTTAGACCCCTCTAGGCCCATTTGTATCTAAGTGTGGTTGAATGTCCACCTTAGTCTCTTGTTAGACCCAGCTCTATATTGTTTAAGCTCATAGCTTGTATGCTTAGTCTCGTGGGCTACCCCAGGTAAATGGGCCCCCACTAGAGATTATGTTCCTTATGAGGAATTGGCTAAGTACCTAGACCCCTCTTGGGTAGGTAGAGAGTACATCTTTTCATTCACCTCATCGGCACCCTTATTCATCTTTATGGCTCACTCCCATACGCATCATATGCATGCTTGGTTCAGGTATGATTGGCCATGGTTGTGCCACTGTCTAGGACATTCTGGTATTCCCCTGAGGGACGGAGTATTCCCCTCTTGAGCACGATGGATACTTGGGATTGATGCATGGATGATTGTATGATTTATGCATCTAGCATTACATAACATGTGGATATTCGCCCTTGCTTTATCAGGGCTGTAGCCTCCACAGGTTTATTCGTGGATGACCGTGTATGGACACTGGAAATGATACTTGAGCATTTGGGGTGCATACGATATCCCTGGGTGAAAGCCCTTAAACCTTCACGGTACTGAGGAGACGCCTCAACGCCGAGACCAAGTGGAAATCATGAGCGCTCGAGTGTCTTATAGGCCGCGACTCCCACTATTGTGAGGTTGGTTGAGATGGGGTTTGGCCTTACTCACCTAAGTGAGGGGGCATAGTTAGGATGAGTTTGACCATCTCATGAAATGAGTCCGCTACCGTCGAGCTTCGCTGGTGATTGGTTGTCCACAGGCGGGTAGTGAGGTCTCCTACACTCGTTTGACTGTGCGGGTCTTGGAAAGCGGCAGTCATCCTGCAGTGTACTTGACCCCGGTGGATTCCTTATGGTGGAACTGTACTTGATATGTGGATTAGATATGAGGACTGACATTACTTCGCATTGCATTTGCATCGGCTGTATAAGCCCTATGTTGCATCGCCTTGGTATGGCGCCCAGTACTCATGTATTGCATTGCATAGCCCTAGGTACGACTTACTGCATTCATAGCTTAGCCTCGGTATGACTAGTGGCATTGGTATCATTCATGGTTCCCTCTGCATCCTCCTATTTCTTCTGAGCACCATTGTCACACACTTACACCGCCCTCTAAGCTTTCTATAAGCTTATGCACGATTGATGCATGCAGGAGATCCTAGGTCGGTGCAGTAGCAGTGGAGCATTGGATTGGAGCATGCTGAGGACCCGTTGTAGACTTTTCTCTTCCTTTCTTACCTTATGTACCTGTAAAAGCTTAAATTTCTAGTGGATTTTGCAATGCATTCCTTGGTTACTTTCTGAGATTTACTTGCTATGATCATAGGTATGCTTGATTGAATTGGATTTATGCTATGGAAATCCTCCTTATAGGATCCTAGGATTGGAACCTGAGCCAGGAACCGAGAATGGGGTACTACGAAGGTTGTTGCGGCCAGAATCGGCTATCGGGTTCCTTGTGAGTCCGATCACCGAGTCCGGGGCATGACATTTTCTATCGGACTGAACATTGAACATTCGTCATTCAAGAAAAGCAGTTTTACGGATATAGCTTCTTCTACAGTGAAGATAAGTATACATTTACATTTTGTATTTAGTTTTTCTGAGATAGCCAGAAAATCTTAGTGTTGGTTTTTCTGAAATAAGCCAGAAAATCTCAGTGAGGGGTTTCTTTGTCTGTGATAGCCCGATAAAATCACAACTGTATCAGGCTTTAAGGTGACCCATAGTGAAAGCCGAGATTACGTGGTTAGTAATCTTGGAAGTGGAGTAGGTGTGGCTGTTTGAGAATAGTTGTTGACACACCGAATCACTATAATTCTTGGTGTTGTGGTGAATGTTTTTATTACTTTTATGGTGAATGATTGTAATTTCTTTTTATGCTAAAGTGGTGAATTTTGTAATAGATAGTTTTATTTACTCTTGCTCAATTTGGAATTTTGATTCTTATCACATTCGTGAAATAAGGTTGTCCTGCCTGAACTTGTTTGGGTGAAGGTTGTCCTACGAATCAGTTTGAATCAACGTTTAATACTAGTGCGATTGAGATCTTTGATTAATTTATTATTCAGCACTTCGATTATTTGGCATAATCCAATTCACCCCCCGTCTAGGACTACTTAAGCTCGCCTTTTCAAGTGGTATTAGAGCTAAGTTGCTCATTTTTTTATTATTTTCTAAGTACTTATACTTAAAGCACATCTTAGTTTGTCAAATTTCGTGGTCTGGTTACTATCACAAGCTTAATTGAAGAGAAGTTATCAACTCGATCAAGCATTTGGAAAGAAGGCTCAACATCTCAAAGCAAGACTTTCATGATTCGAGGTTCAGAACACTTCATATGAGTCAACGTACAGGTGGTATAAACCTAGTTTGACCATAGGTTAGGTATATTTCACTCATGCATATTTTAAATCATATTTAATGTTAAATATACTCAAGTTAGGTCAGCTCAAAGTCTAGTTCGGCCAGCCTAACTACTTGCACTAACCCAACAAAATTCGGACAAAATTCAGATCTCAAAAGATACTTTTTTTGTGGTAGGTTCGGCCAGCCCAAGGTGGGGTTCGGCCAGCCGAACCTAACTTCGGCAAGCCCAATGTGGTTCGGTCAAGTTTCCAGCAATAGAACAAATTCAAAATCCAGACCAGTTAGGCCAACCGAACCTGAGCTTAGGCCAACCGAACCTGGGCTTAGGCCAACCGAAGTTTTGAAAAATTTTATCCCGCGATTTTCAAATTCTTATTGGAACGTAATCTGTGAAGTTCGGGCAGCCGAACTACATAGATCCTTGGCTATAAATAGATGCTTTCTCTTACTTTTTAAACCATGAAAATTCATAGTCTTATATTGTGTTATAAAGAAAGATCCTTCAAGCCTCCTTAAGCTATTTGTGTTGTAATTCATATTTTATTATTAGCTTATTCTATTCTCCTTCTCAAAGTTAAATTAAACTATTTTTGATCGAGTAATCCATACTCTACTTTGAGAATAGGGAGAATCGAATTTACAACAATAGGGTTTCATTCATTTCATCGAAAATCTATTAGATCCTTTTGTATCTTTTCTGGTTAAACTCATACAACGATGTCATCAATATCCCAAGAAGAAGATCATTGCATTCAAACTACAGCTACGACTTCGACTCGCCAAATCGAATATAAGTACTTTCTTTTATTTTATTTCAGTTTAGATTTTTCTAAAATAACCCAGAAATCTTAGCGAGTTTGTTTGTGGTAACCCCATAAAATTACAAAGTGGGTTTGATTGTGATAGCCCGTGAAAATCACAATAATTGTATAAGGTTGTTAAGGTGATCCTGGAAAACCTTGAAATAGTGAAAGCCAAAATTGCGAGGGTAGTGATTTTGGGAGTGGAGTAGATTGCATTGAGGCACCGAACCACTATAACTCTTTTATGCATTGTGGTGATTGGATTTGATTATTTCCGTATTCTTTGCAATTAGTTTGATATTTTGATTTCAAAGACGTCATGACATAAGGTTGTCCTACCTAAATCTTTTAGGTGTAAGGTTGTTCTATAAACATTTTGATATCAAGAATTCAATACTTTGCAAAGTTGTATTATATTGATTTATTATTCCACATTATATTGAACTATTTGGCATTGTCCTTTTCACCCCCCCCCCCCCCCCCTCTCCTCTCTAGGACATCTATAGCTCGTCTTTTCAAGTGGTATCAAAGTGAGGTTGCTCTTTTCGGGATTAACTTTCTAGAGCTAGATCCAAAGCTATTGGAATGTCAAGTTTCGATAGTTTATCCATTTCCAGGCCACCACCCTTTGTTGGCTTTAACTATTCCTACTAGAAAGCGAGAATGAGGATCTTTCTCAAATTTATTGATGAAAGTGTGTGGCAAGTCACCATGACCCAATGGGTCCCTCCAATGTTGGAAGTAGTGGGTGAAGATGGAACCAGGTCCATGAAAGTACAAGTGTATAATATGTGGACTCCAGATCAGAAAAATGAAAGTAGTGCTAATGCAAAAGCACTTAATGCTATTGCTTGTGCTTGATCACCAGAAGAGTTGAAAACAATCATCTCGTGTGATACAGTAAAACAAGCTTGGGATATACTTGAAATGATGCACGAAAGAACTAACATTGTCAAGAAATCTAAGATTCAAATCCTTATAACAAGGTTTGAAGAAATCCATATGGAAGAAAACGAATCATTCGTGGATTTCTTCACTAAACTAAATGACATTGTTAATTTTATGTAGGGTCTTGGAGAAAAAGTCTCTAAAAGCAAAGTGTGTGCAAAAATCTTACGATCGCTTCCTGACAAGTTCAATTCTAAAGTCACTATTATACAAGAATTGAGGGATACTGATACAATAAAGGTAGAGGAATTAGTAGGATCTCTGCAAATCTATGAGTTGAATTTAAAGTTCCCAAAAGTAAATTCATAGCCCTAAAATCCTCAAAATCCAAATCAAAAGATTCAGATAATGAAGAAAATGAGGATGACATGGCTATACTTGCTAAAAAGTTTTATAGGATTTTTTAAAATAAAAATAGATCTGATTTTCAAAAACCAATTGACAAAAGAAAAGGAAATTGGAAATCTAAATTTAAAGACTCTCAATATTTCAACTATTCTGAATATGGGCATCTAGCTGCGAAATGTCCTAAGAAAGATAAATCTAAAAGAAGAGTCATGATCACCACATGGGATGAATCATCTGAATCTGAATCCGATTCAAAAATGACGAATCAGATCATGAAACTGAAAATGATCAAAAGGCATTTATGACCCTAGCTAGACCTACTTCCTCAAATGAAGATGAAACATCTTATTATGAAATGTCAGGAAGTGATGTTGAAAATGAAGAAGATCTTCAAGTAGCCTATGATGCCTTATATAAAGAAAGTTGTAAGATTGTAACAAAATTAAAAATTCAAAAGGATAAATTTGCAGATTTAAAATTAGAACTTGAAAAATATGTTTTAGAGAAATCACATTTTTTTAATTGTTTTGAGAAAACCAAACTTGAACTCTATCTAAAAAATTCTGAAATTGAAGATCTCAAAACTGAAAATAAAAATTTCCTATTAGAAATTACTTCTCTAAAAAATTCTAAAGAGACTTGGATGTATAACCAAGGTGACCCGAGACTTGAAAAACTACTATCTGTGTCCCGTCGAAGTAACAACAAATCCAGCTTGGGTTATATCAAGAGTCATTCAAAAAAATCTAAAAATACTGCTCCTATATTTGCTAAAGGTGAATCTTCAAAATCTAAAGAAGAAACTACAAAGGAAATAAAGAAAAAATTTTGTCAAAAACCTTTTTATCTAAAAACTAAGTCCAACTATCAAAAGAAAAATTATAATCCTTCTCTTGCAGATAAAATAGTGGACTTACTTAAGGAACTCTTGAAATCCAACTCTATAACTATGAGAGTAAATGAGAATAAGAAAAATATTGCTCTCAAACTAATCATGATATTATAGATCCCTAAACCCAAAACCATGTTGAAATGGGTTCCAAAAAATAAGTGTCTTGTTATCCACTCAGCTTTCAAAGCTAATAGTCATTCAAGATGGTACCTGGATAGTGGATGCTCTAGACATATGACAAGTAATAAGGCGATACTTTCAGACATCAATCACATTGATGGAGGATCAGTAACATTTGAAGATGGCAGTAACTACAAAATCAGCAGAAGAGGTAATGTAAAACTTTTCAATGTTCCTGTTTTTAAAGATGTTTTATATGTTGAAGGTTTGAAACACAATTTGCTAAGCATATTTCAAATCTGTGATAATAATCATAGTGTTAAATTTTCTGATCACGGATGTGAAATACTTAATAATAAAGATCATATAATATTAAATGGTCAAAGAACCTCTGAAAATTGTTATATCATTAATGAATCATGTTCCTCAAGTCACTCTTGTTATATGGTCCAAACAAACGAAACTGAATTATGGCATCAACGTCTTGGACATGTGAACTTTAGAGATCTATATAGACTTAGCAAGAGAGATCATCGTCAAGGCTTACCCAAGTTAAAATAATTGAAAAAGAAAGTATGTGGTGCCTATCAAATAGACAAACAAATTAGGAGTAGTCACAAGAAGATAAACTCCTTAACCACATCTAGACCCCTCGAATTACTCCATATGGACCTTGTTAGACCAACTTGAACAAAGAGTATGAAGATGTAAAAAATACTTTCTAGTTGTAGTTGATGACTACACTAGATATTCATGGGTAGCCTTCTTAAGAGAAAAGTCGAATGTTTTTGACAAAGTCAAAAAATTATTTAAACGCATCTAAATGGAAAAAGAACTGCCTGTAAAAAAGATAAGAAGTGATTATGGAACAGAATTTCAAAATAGCAATTTTGAGAAGTTTTGTGATGACCATGGAATATTACATGAATTTTCTACTCCTAAAACTCCTCAACAAAATGGTATAGCTGAAAGGAAAAATAGAGTTCTACAAGAAATGGGGACTGTTATGCTTAATAGTAAAAAATTAGCAAAAAATTTATAGGTTGAAGCTGTCAACATTGCTTGTCATATTATTAATCGAGTATATGTAAGAGCAGGCTTAAATAAAATGACTTATAAACTCTGGTCTAACAAAAAACCATCAGTAAAATATCTTTGCACTTTCGAAAGAAAATGTTTCATTTTACGAGATAAGGAACATCTGGAAAAATTTGAAGAAAAAAGTGATGAAGTTTTTCTAGGGTACACTCTAAACAATAGAGCATATCGTGTCCTAAATAAAAGGACCGAAGTGATACAAGAATCTATAAATGTTGTAATTGATGATCAAACTATCATTCCATCTAATAAACATGATGATAAGGTTATTATATTCAATCAATCAGCACCTTCATCAAAATCAGATACAACTGAGAATAGACTAGTCAAAGACCATCCGACTAATCAAATTCTTGGTAACCCTCACACTGGTGTTCAAACTAAAAGACAAATTGAAAACATTTGTAATCATGTATGCTTCACTTCCCAAATAGAACCATCAAATGTAAATGAAGCCTGCAAGGCCCGTATCCTGGTCCGTACCGTTCCTTAGGATCCCCCGGTCCTCCCGGTCGAATTTCGATAACCCACGATGCGTAAATAGCATTTACGCGGGACACTGAGTCACACCATGTCAACCTCAGTTGACTCGACCCGAGACTTGTACCCTAGCGACCGTGCCGTCCCCGTGGTTCCAACACCGCGTCTTGTGCACCGATGCGATACCCAAGTCAGGAGTTATGGGCCCGCGTATATTCTGAAAAAATGTCACGCGTTACGAATTTCAAGAGAATCTCTACCACCTATCACATCAATCAATTAAGTACACATCCAATCACAACCCATACCTAGCCCATCCCTTTCTCACCAACAAGGCATGGTACTCATTCCTCTCTCACCCAAAAGTCAACAAGCACCATACCCTCCATGACATCCTCCCTACAATACCATCCCTCTCTCCCATCCACCACACCATCCCATCCCATCCCATTCTCCACCATTTCCAAGCAACCAAGAGAGAAAAAGACTAAGGAGAGAGAAGAGAACCCAAGATCAAGGCCCACTCCTTACCACCCAATCTCACCATCCAGCCATTCAATCTTCATCATCAAGCCTTAAAGAGAAAGCCTAGGAGCTAAGGAGTCTAATGAGCTAAAGAAGAAGACCATCGGTTGGTATTTTGAGGGATTAGATTTATGTTTTGATGATGGGCCAAGTGAGGCCTACCGATTGATGGTATAGATCTCACTTTGGACCCTAGGTGTGGCCGATGGCCCACCATGATTCATATATTCATCCCATGATGGGGCCATTCTCCATAGATCCCATCATGATGTTTATTTTCCTATTGTGTAAAGGTCATCTAGACCTTGTATTTTTAGTGGAAAAGGGAACTCCACTTAATGTATGTATTGTAATTACATGGCCCACCTAGGGAGGGCTTATAGTGGCGGAGCCCCTCCCCTCCACCACACGATTCTCTCTCTCTCTCTCTCTCTCTCTCTCTCTCTCTCTCTCTCTCTCTCTCTCTCTCTCTCTCTCTCTCCCCCTCTTTTTCCTTGAATGATGGCTCACCTTGTGGTGTGTATTTTACCCACGTTGTCCATGTAATGGACCCTCCACGCTGTCCATCCAGTGGACCATCCATGCCATCCATCAAGTGGGCCCACATATGTGGTGAAATCCCACTACAGCGTGAGTGTGGTGGTGTGTAACGGACGTTGCTGCCAGTGTCCAAAGAATGCTGCAGCAAGCAGCGTCCCAACACCATTTAGTAGAGAGGAGTGTGGGACCCACAATGGGCCCCACCAAGATGTATGTGTCTGATCCTTACCGTCCATCTAATTTCCCAGCTCATTTTAAGCATTGAGCCGAACAACGAAGCCGAACCGAATCTTTGGCGGGCCATATTTTAGAATGTAGTGGCTTTGGGTGATATAAACTATTAGGGCCCACTGTGATGTTTCTATGCATCAAAACATATCGAATATGGTGCTTGTTAGACCCGTCACGAGCCGGAGAACCCAACCTGCAGAGTGAATCCTCCTGATGTGGGCCCCACCTATGAAAATCCACCTGAAAATTAAAAAAATTATATATATAGGTTGGACACCACTTGTTGTCAGCGTCTTGCTACTTGGACATTGGCAAGGATAGTGGGTCCCACCATAGGTCCCACCGTGATATATGTTGATCATCTACACCGTACATTTGATGGGTCCCCTTTTGGAATGGGATGTCCCCAAAAATCAGCTGTACATGGAACTTAGGTGGTCTACACTACAAAAAAAAAAAAGCAGGAGATTGAACGTCTACCATTTAAACCCTTTTTGGGTCACAGAAGTTTTGGATCTATATGAAATTTGTTTTTGCTCTTAATTTAGGTCTTTGTGACCTTATGATCAGATTGGATGGAAAATAAATGTTATGGAGGGCCCCATGTGGGACCCACCTCTATGGAAACGGATTGGCTAGTGTACCTCTCACAGCTATATAGCTGCTGTATTGTCGTCAGCACGTTCAGAGGGTCTGATCGTGTGGTATGTGTTGTATCTAAACCATTCACGTGGGACCACCTTGATGTTTGTGGTCTATTTAGACCGTCCGTCCATGGGCCCCACGTGATGTACGTGTCTTCTCCAATCCGTCCACGTGGGGGTGGGGCCCACCTTGATGTATTGTTATATCTACACCATCCAGATGGACGGTGAACCCTGAATGATGTATGTGTTGTCCACCGTCCAGCAGAGGACGGTGGAACCCACATGATGTTTGTGTTTTGTCCACGTCGTCCATCCCTGGATGTGGGCCCCATGTAATGCATGCACCCATACCGTCCTGACATTGGGACGGTGCTGCTGCACCATGATGCATGCGTTGTATCTGTGTCGTCCATATAATGAGGCCCAATGTCATGTATATGTGGCCCATGAGTGAGGCCCAATGTGATGTATATGTGGCTCATATGATGAGGCCCAATATGATGTATACTGGGCCCATATACACGGCCCATTGAGTTATATATGTGGCCCTGGAGTGAGGCCCAATGTGATGTATATGTGGCCCATATGATAAGGCCCAATATGATGTATACTAGGCCCATATGTGCGGCCCATTAAGTTGTATATATGGCCCTGGAGTGAGGCCCGATGTGATGTATATGTGACCCATATAATGAGGCCCAAAATGTTGTGTAGGAGGCCCTTGTGTAAGGCCCATTGTGAAGTATATTAGGCCCATGAGTGAGGCCCTTTGTGATATATGTGAGGCCCATTGAGATGTATATAAGGCCCATTGGGATTTATATTAGGCCCATGAGTGAGGCCCATTGTGAAGTATATTAGGCCCATGAGTGAGGGCCTTTGTGATATATGTCAGGCCCTTGTGTGAGGCCTATGGGCCCCGCTATATGTTTGGCTCTATGTGGACCACTCCTTGGGAACAATGTTGGTTAAATGTCCAAATCGATGGGCAATAATGGTTAAATGTCCACATTGTGACCTTCCCTTAGGCCTTTGTTAGGCCCATTCTCATCATTCTCTAAGTGGGTCGACCCAAATCGTTGGGCCCCACTGATATTGCATGATCCATCTATTCTTTTGGGCTAACGCAAAATGTTGGGCCCCCATTGGTTACTAGTAGGATTGTTTTAATCTTGGAGTCCATCTAGGACTTATTTGGGCCCCCTAGAGCATCTAGCGGGCTATATGATAGTATGGTGAAGGAAGCCCGTTCCGAATCCTTAGGATTATAGGTAAGCCACCTAGGCCTAACCTTGATTTGAGGAGAGTTCATCATCACCTCTGACCATAGGTAGAAGAATCTGTAGTATTAGATTTGGTATATCCATTGTTGAGAACCGATCCTCATGTTATGGATTAGATCTACTGCCCTTCTATGGACCCCGCCATAAATAGGCTGATTATTAATTATAACTATGTTAGTATACGCACTGAGTATGTGTTAGTATAGCATTATGATTGTATAAGGTCGTTGTAAGGTTAATTGTGATGGTATGAGACCCATTGTGATTATATAAGGTTCATTATGATTGTATAAGACCTAATTGTGATGTAAGAGCCCATCATATGTGTGAGGACCACTATATGTGTGAGGCCCATTATATGTGTGAGGCCCACCATGTCTAGGTGATTATTGCACACCGCCTATTCACCTAAATGGGCCATAGGCCGTCTTATACCAGCCCACTATGATGTATGTGATTATAATCATGCTTGGTATGCTTCATGATACATGCCCATACGCATCATCCACATGCTTGTTATTTGAAGTGATTGAGCATAGCATGTGCCATTGGGCTGATTGTTTATGGGACTCCCTGAGAGACGGAGTTGCCCCACATGAGCACGCAATACGCGCAGGTTTGATGCATGACTGGATGGTATGACCCATGCATCTTGCATTTGGTGATATGACCACCGTACGCCCTAGCGACATTAGGGTCGTAGCCTCCACAGGCATATCGCAAATGGCTAGATGGGACACCAAAAATCTTTTTTCTACATGGGGTGTCATAAATGTCCCTGGGTAAAAGTTTCTAAGCCCTCATGCTACCAAAGGACGCCCCAACATCTAGACCGAGTGGATATATATGAGCGCATGAGAGCCGTATACCAGTAGGCCGCATCTCTCACTGTGCCGTGGTCAGTTGGGAGGGGGTGTGGCCTTACCCGCCTGAGGGAGTAGGTAATGTTAGGCTGAGTCTGACCAGATCATAAATGGGTCTGCTATCGACAAGTCGAGCCGATATTGGTAGGCGGATAGTGAGGTCTCTTCCACTTACCCAGTTGTGCGCTTGGTGAGGCTGTAGGTGGCGTAGAGCGTACAGACCCTGGTGATGATCCCAAAGATGTACGATACTGATATGTAGACTTATTGAGCAGGAGTTGCATACTCAACATTTTACTCATTCATTCACTATCCACTCGGGCTAATGGTGCGCAACTAATTTGATATGTGTACCTTCTCAGTGGCCAGGATTTCAGTTGGGTGCACGACCAACCTGAGATCAGGAGTTAACCACATTGGGTGCGCGACTAACCTGAGACCAGGATTTCAGTTGTATGATTTATGGCATTGTATTGAATACTTGACACCTGTGTTGTTCACACACGTTCACCACCCTCTAAGCTTTCTATAAGCTTATGCACGATAGATGCATGAGGTGGTGTTAGGTCGCAGCAGCATTGAGCTTTGAGTGTGCAGCTATCTTCTGGAGCTTTAATTTTCGACATGTGCATTTTCCTTTCAGCACTGCATTTAACTGTTTATATTAGTAGATATGTGATGATGATGTTTCCATTGTGATTTAGGTAAACTTGTGGTTATGCTTCTTACAAGATAAATGTACGTTGAAAAATCCTCATTGTAGAATCCGATGATCGGAATCTAGCGTATGGGTGTTAGGAACCGAGACTGAGGTACTACGGAGGATGTCGACACTGAATTTGATGATCAGGAATTTTATGAACCCGGTTTCCGAGTTTGGGGCGTGACAAAGCCTTAGCTGATGAAAATTGGATTTTAGTTATGCAAGATAAACTAAATCAATTTGTCAGGAATAATGTTTGGTATTTAGTGCCTAGACCATCTGACAAACATGTGATTGGAACTAAATGGATATTTAAAAATAAATCTGATGAATTTGGGAATATCTTAAGAAACAAAGTAAGATTAGTTGTACAAGGGTACACCCAAATTGAAGGAGTCGACTATGATAAAACCTTTGCTCCAGTCACTCGTCTCGAATTCATCAGACTATTTATCTCCATCGCATGTCATAAAAATTTTAAAATTTATCAAATGGATGTTAAAAGTGTTTTCTTAAATGGTGATTTAAATGAAGAAGTTTATGTAGAACAACCTGAAGGTTTCGAAGATCCTAAACTTCCTAACAATGTATACCATCTTAAAAAGACCTTGTATGGATTGAAACAAGCACCTAGAGCCTTGTATGAAAAATTAACAAAATTTCTTCTCAGTTAAAATTTTAAATGGGTAGTGTTGATAAAACCCTATTCATCAAAAGAATTAATGAAGAGTTGTTGATTGTTCAAATATATGTAGATGATATTATCTATGGATCAACAAATGCTAACATTTCTTCTAAGTTTGTAGAGTCTATGAAATCAGAATTTGAGATGAGCATGGTGGGAGAACTAAACTATTTTCTTAGACTTCAAGTGAAACAACTTGAAGATGGAATTTTCATATCTCAAATCAAGTATGACATAAACTTAGTTAAGAAATTTAGGTTTGAGAATGGTAAAAACTTTGCTACTCTCATGGCTACAACATTCAATTTATCTAAAGATGACACAGGTAAAAGCATTGATCCTCATCTTTACCGTAGTATGATTGATAGTCTCTTATATTTAACAGCTAGCAGGCATGATATCTCTTTCAACTTAGGCCTATGTGCCAGATATCAATCTAACCCTAAAGAATCTCATCTAGCTACAATAAAAAGAATAATTAGATATGTTGCTAGTAGTATTAATTTGGGTTTATGGTATCCTCATGATACATCTTTACAAATTACTGGTCATACTAATGTTGATTGGGCAGGTAATGTGGATGATAAAAAATCAACAAGTGGTGGATGTTTTTACATCGAAAATTGTCTTGTCTCTTGGATGATCAAGAAGCAAAACTCAGTATCATTATCCAGTGCTGAAGCTGAATATATTGAGGCTGGAAATACATGCACGCAATTAATGTGGATGAAAAGGATGTTAGCAAACTATGGTATTGATCAAGAAACAATGCATTTATATTGTGATAATACTAGTGCAATAAATATATCCAAAAATCATATTCAATATTCTCGCACTAAGCACATTGATATTCGATA
This sequence comes from Magnolia sinica, assembly GCF_029962835.1. NCBI lineage: Eukaryota > Viridiplantae > Streptophyta > Magnoliopsida > Magnoliales > Magnoliaceae > Magnolia > Magnolia sinica. Next base: position 58,724,288 of record NC_080585.1, on the reverse strand, counting down.
TCACTATATTAGAGAATTGGTTGAAAACAAGTCTATTATGCTTGAATATATTAATACTGAAAAACAGCTTGCAGATATTCTAACAAAACCTCTTGAGAGTGTCAGATTTTTGAATTTGAAAAATGATATTGGTTTATACAGTATTTCTTAATTATTCTATATTACAATTTGTTATTTTATATTTTTGCTTTAATAAAATAATGCTTATTCATGTCATTTTTTTAATAATTTTTTTCGACCAACCCGGAGCTGACCGCCTGGTTCGGCCAGCTGAGGACGTGCTCGAGCTAGCCAAACCATGCGCAAATGGGTTTTATGGGGCATTTTTTTTTCAAAACCCTCATTTCATTCTCATCTTCTTCAGTTAGCCGGTGGATTCCTTCGGCCAACCCATCACTTTATTATCTTTGTAAGTGAATATTTTTGAGTTTTCTTCTAGATTTAAGTTCCTTGTTATACAATATTGTAGATTTCATCATCTTTCTTGAATCTAGAATCCTATTTTGTAGGGTTTTTAATAGAAATCTGATGTAGATCTTTTCTTTCCATTTGTTGGTATTTCTTTTGCAAAATCTAGTCATTTTGTATCATGGTATCTCGTTCTAAGCATACTGTATGAGACCCTCTAATTGGTTCTTCCTATCAATCCGCTAATCGGATTGTGCGCTCTATCCGTTTGCCAGAAAATTATCCAGAAAATGTGCAGGAATTTCATACCCATAATATTATCATTGAGTGCATTGTTAATACAAATCATCTTACCTGATTCAGTTTGGTAGAAATTATATCCATGGTAGGATGGGATAAGATTTTTGTGCGGGGTGGTACGACCTATCGGTCTATCGCAAGAGGGTTGTATGCATCTATAAATAATGTGTCTTCAGAACAATTAACATTTTCCATTCAGTTTGTGGAAGACACAGTTACTATTAACCCCTCCATATCATCTATCTTAGATATTGATATGGCGGAAGAGGGAATCTCTATTCCACCAATCTTTGAAGATATGTACCAAACGGAAAGAGAGTCACTCACTAGGGAGTTATGCGGTTTTAATCCAACCTGGCGTAGCCATAACTCGCTCTCCACCTACAATCTTCTTCCAAAATACCGTGTCCTGCATCATATTTTCACTTCGAATGTTTATCCTTGTCGTGGACCTTACTCCCTATATGATGTGTATTCTTCATTCAGTCATTTCTGGTATCCGTATTTATCTTCAATCTTTGATCACTTATCAGATCATCGAGTACCGTCTTCATCCTCATCATGGCTCTATTCCTTTTGCATATCTCATGACTTGCATTGCATTGCGCTATAATGTTCAAATCCCTGCAACTGAAGCACCGGAGTTTGTGCTCCCATTTGGTAATGCTAATCTCAACATGATGCGACTTGAACTAAGGCCTGAGCAACAAGGAAATCAGGAAGGTGCTCTTGAAGAAGATGTCAATATGGATGATATCTTTGCAGATATGGAAGAATTTGATGATACCAATGACTCTGACTTCCAGCCCTCTCATTTCTCAGAGAGGTTGGATAATTTAGAGAAGAAGGTGGATGACCTACATGTTTCTCAGAAACAACAGATGAAGTACATGAAAAAGTACTTTCATCATTTCAATAGAAGTCTGAGGATTAATGACCTTGACATGCTGGTACCATCCTCCTCTAGTTCTGACTGATTAAATACTCTTGGTCTGTAATAATTTACTATATTTTTACTCTTGCTAACATACATCAGGATATGACACTATGTTATGCGTATTTTATACTACTAAATCCTTATGTTATTTGTTCCTTATATCCTGTAAGACCCGTATCCTAGTCCGTACTGTTCCATCGAGTCCCGCGATCCTTCCTGTCGAATTTCGACAACGTGTGACGTATAATCGACGTTGCGATCGACCCTAAGTCGTATGTTGTAAATTTGAGTCGGTTTAATTCGAGACTTGTACCTTTGCGACCGTACCGTCGTCGCGGTTCTAACGCCGCGTCTCTTGTACCGATCCGATACCCTGGCAGGAAGATGTGAGCCGGCGTTTATTTCGAAGAAAACGCCGCGCGTTTGCAATCCCAAGAGAATCTCTACAATGTGTCAAATCAATCCCATCAATCAATCCCATCCATCACCTCATGTCAAGTACACATCACCTTTCTCCATAAGTAAAGCAACCCATGCTTTTTCTCACCAAAGTCAAACCACCTCTCACTTCACCCATCCCTCACTTCACATCACTCACCCATCACACCCATCACCTCTCCTTATCTCCCTCTCTCTCTCTTTCTCTTTTCTCACACCAATTCCAAGCAACCCATAAGCCTCACACGTCCACATTTTTCCAAGGAGAGAAAAAGAGAAGTGAGTAGTGTGGCCCACTTTCCATCCCAAAATCCTCCATCTTAGCCCTTGAATCTTCATCTCCCACCATCAAAGTGAAGCACAAGGAGGTCGGCTTTCCATCGGACCAAGAAGATCGGACAGTGGGTGCCTTATAGGATAGGTTTTTCATGTTTTGATGATGGACCAAGTGAGGCCTACCGATCAATGGTATGGATCTCACTTGGGACCTTAAGATGTGGTCGATGGCCCACCTTGATCTTCACGATCATTCCGTGATAGGGCCATTCTCTATGAACCCCATCATGATGTCTATTTTCTAGCTTGTAAAGGGTCATCTAGACCTTTCATTTTGGTGGAGAAGGGATCTCCACCGTTGATCCTTGATTTGGTGGGCCCACATGCAATGGGACCCACTCGATGTATGATTGCTTGTAAGGGAGGGCTCATAGTGGCGGAGCCCTCCATCATGCGTGTCCCATTTCTCTCTCTATCTCTCTCCCTCTCTTTTATTTATTTATTTATTTATCTTTGTGTGTGATGGGGTGGCCATGTGACCCACTTGGATGGGCCCCACCTTAATGTATGTTTTATCCTTACCATTCATCCATTTGGTGGCCCACAGGAGCAAGGCCCACCTTGTGCATGTACTATGCATAGGCCGTCCCTGTCCAGGAACGTCCCTGGACTGAAATGAAAACACAAATATTGCTTGGTTCACAAGCTTTTGGGGTGGGTTACTGGTCCATGCCCCACCTTGATGTATGTGGTCAATCCACGCCGTCCATTCCATGCCTTAAATCATTTCAGGCGTTGAGCTGAAAAATGGGCTCAATCCGATGTCCTGGCGGGCCTTAGCATAACAAACGGTATTTTCCACCGTTGAATTCCGCCCTGATGTTTTTGTACCCCAAACCATATCCAATATTGGACTTGATGGACTTGTCACAGGATACAGAGTCCAATGGCTGGGGTGAATTTTGTTGATGCGGGCCCTACCACCGAAAAACCACACAAAAATATGATTTTCAAAAAAAATAAAAAAATATATATAAGGGCAGCAGCTTTCGCTGCTGAGAGAGGCAGGCGCTGCGTGTAGGCGGGCGTCCGTGCAGGGACCACGGCCCCTCATGTGGGCCCCACCATGATGTATATTTTGTATCCACGCCGTCCATGAGGTGGACCACCCCTTGAGGTGGGTCCCCTCCAAAATCGATCGATCCAGACCTCGAGCCCACACCACAAGAAAACAGCGGTGATTGAACTCTACCATTGAAACCCTTTTATGGGCCACAGAAGTTTCGGATCAAGCTGAAATTCATTTTTTTTCCTCTTCTTCCAGGCCCGTGCGACCTTGTGAACGGGTTGGATGGAAGATAAACGTTATGGTGGGCCCCACATGGGACCCACAGAGATGTATGTTGTCACGCCCCAAACTCGGAAACCGGGCTCACAAAATTCCCGATCGCCGAATCTGGTGGGACCCCCTGCTGTGCCCGTGTGTGTGCGTGTGTGCGTGCGTGCGTGTGGTGTGTGTGTATATATATATATATCATAATATATATATATATATATATATTATATTATATATGTTATATTGTATATATTATATATTATATTATATAATATATATTTGTTGGTGGGCCTTAGGGATTTTAATGGTGGAAATCATCATCACCACTTGTATTTTGGTGTGGCCCACCTTGGTATACATGTAAGGCCCATGTGATGGGGCCCATTCAATGTATTTGAGGCCCATGTTACAAGGCCCATTGTGATGCATTCAAAGGCCCATGGGTTATAGCCCATTGCAATGTACATAAGGCCCGTTGGTAAGGCCCATTAATGTGGCTCAATTGATGAATGTAAAGCCCATGTGATTAGGCCCATTCTGATATATTCTAAGGCACATGGGTTATAGCCCATTGCAATGTACATAAGGCCCGTTGGTAAGGCCCATTAATGTGGCTCAATTGATGAATGTAAAGCCCATGTGATTAGGCCCATTCTGATATATTCTAAGGCACATGGGTTATAGCCCATTGCAATGTACGTAAGGCCCGTTGGTAAGGCCCATTAATGTGGCTCATTTGATGAATGTAAGGCCCATGTGATACGGCCCATTTGATGTACCTAAGGCCCATGGATCGAGGCCCAACGGGTTGTCCTTAGGGTCCATTGCAATGCATGATTTCTCCATGGTTTGTGGCAAGCTATGCCTTGGGAGCAATGTTGGTTTGACGTCCACATTGCAAGTATAATGTTGGTTAAATGTCCGCATTACGACTCTCCCTAGGGCCCATTGATAGGTCGTACTTGTGGTGTGTAGGCCTTCTAGGCCCATCTGCATTGTAGGGATAATTCATCACTTTATAACATGCTTAGTATAGCTCCATAATACATGCCCATACGCATCATATGTATGCTTGATATGAGGAATGTTTGATCATAGCATAAGCCGTTGGGCTGTGACATTTACGGGACTCCTTATGAGACGGAGTGCCCCCACATGAGTGCGTGGTACGCACAGGATTACTGCATGATTTGACGATGTGACTCATGCATTCCGCATATGTGTGACTTGATCACTGCATGCCCTAGCGACATCAGGGCCGTGGCCTCCACAGGCACATCGTGGATGGTCGTATCGGATACCGGAAATATTGGCTCTAGCATTGTGGGCACTTAGGATGTCCTTGGGTGAAAGTCCCAGAACCTTTTTGGTACCAGGAGATGCTCCAACGTCTAGACCGAGTGGATACACGAGCGCCCGAGTGCCGAATACCAGTAGGCCGCGTCTCCCACTGTTTCGTGGTCGGTTGGAAGGGGGTGTGGCCTTATCCGCCCGAGTGAGGGGGCTATAAGCTAGGCTGAGTTTGACCAGCTCGCAAATGAGTCCGCTATCGACATGCCGGGTAGGTATTGGCTGACTACTAGTCAGGCGGATAGTATGGTCTCTTCCACTTGCTTGGCTGTGCAGCTAGGGAGGAGGCAGTCAGTGTTAAGTGTATTAGACTCCGGTGATATCTCAGAGAGGAACTGTACTGATATGTGTACTTGATGAGGACTGACATGCTTGCTTCGCATCTCGCATATGACATTTGGCTACATAGGCCTCGCATCGCATGGCCTTGGTATGGCCGATAGCATTCATGTCTTGCATCATATAGCGTTGGTACAGCTGATAGCATTCATGGACTTATCGCATATTTCCGCATTACTCTGATATTGTACACTTGGCGCTGGCCTTGCACACACACTTACAGTACCCTCTAAGCTTTTGTAAGCTTATGCACGACCGTTGCGTGCAGGTAGTGTTGGACAGCAGCAGCGCTGAGGCAGGAGTGCACATCAGTTTATTTTGAAGCTTTTGATCACCCTGTATTTCCCTTTCTGCATTGTACTTAAAAGTTTTCGATATAGTGGATATGTGGTGATGTTGTTTTGTGACTTGGTTATGCTCTATTACAAAAAAAAAAAATTCTACTGAAAATCCTCCTTGTAGGATCCCAGGATCGGAATCTGGCATGAGAGTGCCGGAATCCGAGAATGGGACACTACGGAGGCTGTCGGCACTAGATTCGGCGATCGGGAATTTTGTGAGCCCGTTTTCCGAGTTTGGGACGTGACATATCCATTGTACTTCATTGATTGCTTCTTCCTTTGTCAACTTTTGACAAAAATGGGGAGAAATATGTTATATTTTTGTGATATGGATATGAAATCAATATTATCATTTCTCTCAAATTTATAAGCACACACATATTTGCATGCACTTTATCAACTATATTTTTGCAGATATGACTAAGTGCTCAGGGGAAGTGATACAGATGCATGATCTCAGGGGGAGTAACAACATAAATAGTGTCGACTCAAAAGATTTGTTTTGTTTAATATGTTGTAATATGTTATGCTGAGTTGTATTGTTGTTTAAGTGAGTTTTGTCATGAAATTGACAAAGGGGGAGATTGTAAGTGCTTATACTTAAAGCACATCTTAGTTTATCAAATTTCGTAGTCCGGTTACAATCGCAAGCTCGGCTGAAGACAAGCTATCAACTCGATCAAGCATTTGGAAAGAAGGCTCAACATCTCAAAGTAAAACTTTCATGATTCGAGGTTCAGAACACTTCATATGAGTTAACCTACAGGTGGTATAAACCTAATTTGACCATAGGTTAGGTGTATTTCATTGATGTATATTTTGAATCATATTTAATGTTAAATACACTCAAGTTAAGTCAGCCCAATTCGGTCAGCTTAATTACTTGGACCAACCCTACAAGATTCGGACAAAATTTAGATCTCAAAATATCTTCTTCTTTTTTTGCGATAGGTTCGGCCAGCCCAAGTGGGGTTCAGCCAGCCAAGGTGGTTCAGTTAAGTTTCCAGCAATGGAACAAATTCAGAATCCAAACCAATTAGGTTAGCCGAACCTGAGCTTAGGGCAGTCGAACCTGAGCTTAAGCCAGCTGAAGTTTTGAAAGATTTTATCCTACGATTTTCAGATTCTAATTAAAACATAATCTTTGAAGTTTAGCCAGCCAAACTGTATATTAGGCCTGCCGAACTACACAAATCCTTAGCTATAAATAGAAGCTTTCTCTTACTCTTTAAACCACGAAAATTCATAGTCTTATATTGTGTTGTAAAGAAAGATCCTTCAAGCCTCCTTAAGCTATTTGTGTTGTAATTCATATTTTATTATTAACTTATTCTATTCTCCTTCTCAAAGTTAGATTAAACTATTTTTGATTGAGTAATCCATACTCTACTTTGAGAATAGGGAGAATTGAATCTGCAGCAATAGGGTTTCATTCATTTCATTGAAAATCTATTAGATCCCTTTGTATCTTTTTAAGTTGAACTCATACAACGACGTCATCAATATCCCAAGAAGAAAATCACTACATTCAAGCTACAACTATGACTTCGACTCATCAAATCGAAGATTAGTATTGTCTTTTATTTTATTTTAGTTTGGATTTTTTCTAAGATAGCCTGAAAATCTCAGCGGGTTTGTTTGTGGTGACCCCATAAAATCACAAAGTGGGTTTGATTGTGATAGCCCGTCAAAATTGTAATAACTATATAAGGTTACTAAGGTGATCCTGGAAAACCTTGAAATAGTGAAAGCTAAAATTGCGAGAGTAACAATTTTGAGAGTAGAGTAGGTTGTATTGAGGCATCGAACCACTATAACTCTTTTGTGGTGATTGGATTTGATTAGTTGTACTATTGTGCTCTTCTTATTCTTTACAATTAGTTTGATATTTTGATTTCAAAGACGTCATGACATAAGGTTGTTCTACCTAAATCTTTTAGGTGTAAGGTTGTCCTACAAACTATTTGATATCAAGAATTCAATACTTTGTAAAATTGTATTACATTGATTTATTATTCTGCATTATATTGAAATATTTGGCATTGTCATATTCACCCCACCCCCCAGGACATCTATAGCTCGTCTTTTCATAATTTCTTTAAGTTAAATATCTAGAGCTTTATTATGTTAAATTTTGATAGTTTATCTATTACCAGGCTACCTCCTTTTGATGACTCTAATTATTCATACTGGAAGGCTAGAACTATGATTTTTCTAAAATCCTTAGATGAAAGTGTGTGGCAAGCCACTGTGACTAAATGGAAACCTTCTATGACTGAAGTATTAGGCAGTGATGGAACTAAATCTATAAGAGAAACTGCATTCTATTTATAGACTCCAGCTCAGAAAAGTAAAAGCACTGTTAATGCTAAAGCCTTAAATAATATAACTTGCACTCTATCGCTTGATGAATTCAAAAGAATTATTTCATGCGATATAGCTAAGTAAACATAAGATATTCTTGAAATAACACATGAAGGAACTTCTATAGTCAAGAAATCAAAAGTTCAAATCCCCACTACCAAATTTGAGGAAATTCGTATGAAAGAAAGTGAAACTTTTATAGACTTCTATACATGACATAGTAAATTCCATGTGCGGTCTAGGAGATGGAATCCCAGAAAGCAAGGTTTGCGCAAAGATACTGCGATCTCTTCCTGAGAGATTCAATTCTAAAGTTACTGCCATTCAGGAATTGAGAGATACTGATCTTATGAAGGTTGAAGAGTTAGTTGGCTCTCTACAAACATATGAGTTGAATTTTAAAGCTCCTAAAGCTAAGTCTATTATTCTTAAATCTTTTAAATCTATTTCAAAAGAAAATTACTTTAATTCTAATTTTGAAGAGAATGAAGATGATATGGCAATGTGAGCGAAGAAATTTTATAGAATTTTCAAAAACAAGAAAAGATCAGATAAAAGAAAAGGAAAATCTAATTCTTGAAAATCTAAAACAAATGACAGTTAATGTTTCAACTGTCATGAATATGGGCATTTTACTAATAAATGTCCTAAAAAAGATAGGTAAAAAAGAAAGGGCATGATAACTACTTGGGATGAATCATCTGACTCTAAAGGCACTTATGAGTCTGATGAATCAGAACAAGAAAATAAAAATGCAAATAATGTGAAAGCCCTTATGATTATAGCCAAAGTCACTTCCTCAGATAGTTGTAATATATATGACTATGAAAATCTCAGGAGTGATCCTGAAAATAAAAATGAAGACGACCTTTAATATGCCTCCAATGCCCTATATAGAGAAATTTGTAAAGTTGTTGTTAAATTAAAAATTTAAAAAGAGAAATATGTTAAATTAAAAGAAGAACTTGAAAACACAGTTTTAGATGAGAAACTAAAACTTGAAGTTTCTTTGCTTTTGAGTTTTAAGGACACTTGGAAATATACCCATGGTGACCAAAAACTGAAAAAATTCTTAACCTCATTTAAAAAATGTGCTGACAAGACTGGTCTAGGTTATATTAAAGGTAATACCTCGAAATCTAAGGATTCTGCTCCTATCTCTGTAAGAGGAGAATCTTCGAACTCTAAAGGTAAGACTTCAAGAGATTTTAATCATAAAAACTCAAAATCATTTTAAGTTTCTAAAAATAATAATGCTATCAGCTATAAAAATCAAAGGAATAATAAATCTCCCTTAGCTGAAAAAATAATGGACTTACTAAAAGAGCTTCTAAAATCCAACTCAAATGAATATGGAGTTTATATAAAAATGAGAAATCCTAACTCCCAAATACAGCAAAAATCAAGAGTCACTCCTAAACCTAAAACTGTTATGAAATGGGTTCCAAAGGTTAAGTTTCTTGTTGTCCACACAGCTTTCAAAGCCATTAGCCACTCAAGATGGTACCTGGATAGTGGATGTTCAAGACATATGATAGGTGACAAGGCGATATTCATGAATGTCAAAGAAATTAATGGCAGCTCAGTTACCTTCAGTGATGGAAGCAACTGCAAAATAATAGGCCAAGGTACTGTACAACTTCCTAGTCTACTTCTCTTTGAAAATGTACTTTGTATTGAAGGTTTAAAACATAACCTCTGAGGGCTTGTTTGGATTGGTGATCAAGATTGAATTGTATTGTATTAAATGTGGAAATATACAATATACAATGTTTGAATTGGAGTTGAAGTCCGTGGAGTACGAAGCGCGCGAATACCTCAAGGAATCAAAATTTTCAAATGGCGGTACTGTAAAGTCAGATGGCAATGCATTGTGCAGTGCAGTATATTCATGAGGCAGTATTGGCGTGAGAAATCTTCTTTCTTTTACAAGGGGTCGTATCTATGGACGACGAAAGCTTTCTACTCCCTCATCACTCCCGATCATATTACTTCTATTGCATGGGGCCAGTCAGCTCCTCCAGTTCTCTTTCGAAGGTTTGAGATTCCTACTAAGCCGATACTCTTCTCGGAGAGTTGGATTGGGGCGAAGTGGGATTTCATTTACCAGATCGGAGGCCTGAAAGCAGATCGTTCAGGTACTGATATCTATCTTCCCGATTCTACTGGGATACGCATCTCCCCTCAAAGTATGAGCCGATTCAGGAGAGAAGTGACACTTGACTCTTTGATTGTAAGTAGCCCCTTGTTGGTGGGGTGTATACGGTCTGCATATACACCTCTATTTGTGAAAGAGGAGGGCAAAATCATGATGGGTCCCACAATTAGTAGATGCACGGTTGGAATCAAATCGCCTTCCCAAACCTGAAAATGTTGCTAATGATGGATCCTATATGTGTCCCAATACTCTTCTCAAATGGCATCGATTGGCTACATGGCCCTAATTCACACACGATCTAACAACTGTAAAATAGATGGACGGCCTAGATGGTTTACAGACATCATTGAGGGGCCCACATAACACTGACAATCAAGCCTGAGAAGTCGGGTAATGGGAGTAGCCAGCTCTATTTGGCCTCAATATAATACATATATACACTACGCAGCCCTAATACGTCGTATCCAAACATTGATCATTGGACGCATTTGTATACCCAAACAAGCACTCTGATCCAAACATTGATTTATCATCTGTTGATTTAGATGTATAATGATTTCTCTCGAATGTATACATGAACAGTACATGGATACAATACAATACACTGGTATACGTCAATCCAAATAGGCCCTTAAGAATATCTCAAATATGTGATAATAAACATAGTGTGAAATTTTCTGGTCATGGATGTGAGATAATAGATAAGAAGGGTAATGTAATATTAAATGGTCACAGGACATCTGATAATTGTTATATTATTAATAACTTTTGCTCATCAAACCATTCATGTTACATGGTCCAAATAGACGAGACTGAACTTTGGCATAAACGTCTTAGACATGTGAACTATAGAGATCTTTATAAGTTGAGCAAAAGAGATCACTTACGTGGCTTACCGAAGCTAAAAAACATAGAAAAAGTATGTGGCGCATGTCAAATTGGCAAACAAATCAGGAGTATTCATAAGAAAGTGAACTACTTAACCACAGTCAAACCTCTAGAACTACTCCACATGGATCTAGTAAGACCAACTAGAACAGAAAGTAGAGGTGGAAAGAAGTATTTTCTAGTCATTGTTGATGATTTCACTAGATATACATGGGTAGCCTTTTTAAGAGAAAAATCAGATACCCTCAATGAAGTCAGAAAAATTTTAAAGCATATTCAGACTGAAAAAGAGTTATCTGTGATCAAAATTAGAAGTGATCATGGCACTGAATTCGAAAATAGCAATTTTGATAAGTACTGTAATGATCATGGTATATCGCATGACTTCTCTGCTCCCAAAACACCTCAATAAAATGGAATTGTTGAAAGAAATAACAGAGTTTTACAGGAAATGGCTAGTGTAATGTTAAATAGCATGAAACTACCAAAAAATTTATGGGCCGAAGATGTTAATACTGCATATTATATAATAAATCATGTTTACATTAGAAAAGTAAAAAAATAAAATAGCTTATCAACTATGGTTTAATAAAAAGCCCACGGTCAAATATTTTCAGACTTTTGGAAGTAAATGTTTTATTTTACATGACTGAGAAAACCTGGGAAAGTTTGAAGCTAAGAGTGATGAAGGAATATTCCTAAGCTATGCACTAAATAGCCGTGCCTACAGGGTTCTTAATAAAAGAACTGGGGTGATTTAGGAATCAATAAATGTAGTAATTGATGATCATCAAATCACACCCACTCCAAGTCGAGATGATGATGAAGTTAATATAATTAATATACCTGACTCTTCATCCAAATCAGTTAATACTGAAATAAGATCAGTTAAAAACCATCCGACTGATCAAATACTTAGTAACCCTAGTACTAGTGTTCAGACAAGAAGACAATTAGAAAATATCTATAATTATGTCTGCTTCACTTCCCAAATTTAACTGGCCAATGTAAATAAAGCACTTGCCGATGAAAGTTAGATAATTGCCATGCAAGAAGAATTAAATCAATTCGTCAAAAATGATGTATGGTATTGGTTCCTAGACCTTCTGATAAATATATAATTGGAACCAAATGAATTTTTAAGAATAAAACTGATGAATTAGGTAATATTATCAGAAATAAGGACCGACTAGTTGTACAAGATACACGCAAATAGAAGGTATTGATTACGATGAAACCTTTGCACCAGTTACGTACCTTGAATCCATAAGATTATTCATTTCAATTGCATGTCATAAGAAATTCAAAATATATCAAATGGATGTCAAAAGTGCATTTCTAAATGGTGACTTATATGAGGAAGTATATGTTGAACAACCTAGGAGTTTTGAGGACCCTAAATCTCCTAATATATACAGTCTTAAAAAGACATTTTATAGTTTGAAACAAGCTCCCAGGGCATGGTACGAAAAATTGACTAAATACAACTTTATTTGTCAAGAAATACAACGATCATATATTGATAGGTCAGATCTATGTTGACGATATAATTTATGGATCCACATGCTCTAACTTATTTATTGAGTTTGCAGATCTGATGAAATCCAAGTTTGAAATGAGCATGGTTGGTGAACTAAACTATTTTCTTGGATTACAAGTTAAACAACATGAAGATGGTATATTCATCTCACAAACCAAGTATTGAGGGTCAAATATTGCATATTAGACCCCAGTCATTGCTTGGATTTACGAACATGTACCGTTTAATGGCCCGCTTTAATCATGTTTGTGATGCAGAGTGTATTTACGAGCATGGACTAAAAAGGAAGATTAAAGCATGGATTTAACGCTTTGATGACACTAAAGACAAGGGACGGACTCCAGGGGACCAAGATCGACAGAATTACACCCCAGGGATCCGCGAAAATCGAGAAACTGAAGCTCAAGCGGCCTGAAAGTCAGCCAGAATGCAAGATCACTAGGTTTCCATCATCTGTTTGGCTCGAAACTTTCTCGAGGACCAAAAACTAACCGTACAGATCAAATTTCAGCCATTGGATCCCTCTAGAAGTGGCCCAACGAACAGATCAGTCCATCAATCAGTGATTTGGGGCCGACCTGCTATCTGGATAGGCTTCAAAATTGGTATCAACGCGTTAAATGAGATGAGAATACAAATGGACGGAGCGGATTTCTCACAAACATCTTCTAGGGACCTCATGTACATCATGTGTGCACGGTAGACAAGTGCACTAGCCATGCACTAAAATTCTTAAAGTAGGTCAGCACACGCTGACCGACTCCATCTTCTCCAAACCAAAAAAAGGACACAGCGTCCTGCCATCGTCCGTCGGTTTTCACCAGTGGACCCCACTCATCATCCGTTTACAAGATCTGGACCGTCCATCGCGTCCAGAGGGGAGGCTGGATCCCTGCCTAAGTGTCCTTCTATTCCCATGCGTGCACACACGTGTGAATAGCGATCAAACGCAGGATAGATGGTGGAAGTATTTGATACGGTGGGCCGCACTAAAATCAAGAAAAAGTATACATTTCTTATTGATTTTTCGCCATGAGTCGAATGAACGGAATGGATTTACTTTTTGACATTTTTTATGGGCCCCACCAACTCTCATTCAAAAATGAAAACTTCCGTTTCTTCTGGCATGAAACAGGGGTGCCGTTTGATCTGCGGTGGGCCACCATCATGGCTCACGGGGGCAATCCGAGCCATCCATATTTTCGAGGAACTCAAGAAGGTCAAAACCACGTGGATCTCGTACACCCAGACACACACACGTACCTGCTATAGTGGTCAGAAGAAGTTCATTTTACAACGTCCAAAGCAATTACAGCCTGATTACTTCAGTGGGCCGCATCCCGCACCGAATTCTCGCAACAAGTGTAATAGACGGAGTGTATCTCTCTGTTGAAGCTGATCATGGGCCCACTGAATGTCTTAGCGCAAGAAAGTGCGCAGGTGAGTGCGAACTTATATACAGACACCGCCCGGCCCGCTGTGGGCGATTATGCGAGCAAGATCACAGTCAAATCTATGATCTAGACTGTCCAAATTGAGGAGAAGACAATTTTAACCGTGCCTATGACGTCAGATCTCAGGGAATGGAAGAACTACGTCATGGATTCAATTCAAACGCAACAGGTTGGATGTGTTTTTGCTGCGTAAAACAGAGTTACGCAAATCCGGTTTTCAGTTCTGCGTAAAGAGGAGTGCGTAACTCCTTCTCACGGTGCAAGCCATCTGCCGGACCTTCCTACCTCTATAAAAGAAAGAAAAGAGAAGGGAGAGAGGGGGAACTTTTACAGGGATCAATAGCTGAGAAGAGAAGTTGGAGGCAGCCGTGGATGTCCGACTGAGAGAGTATTTTTTTTAAAGTTTTATTTGTTTATTTTTTTTATTGAGGATAGCCTAATTATGGTAGGCTAAACCTCTTAGCCAGGGCTAAGAGGTGAAGCTTGTAGCGTGATGGGGGACTTTTAGCTGGTGCTTTTTATTTACACTGAATTGAATTTGATATTAGTTTAATTTCAAGGGAATGTTTTTAGTTTTTAATGGTCTGTTGTGACTAAAATTATAATAGGTCTGCAATAGCTATGAGTATTTTCCTTTCTCTTTATGTTTATGACATCAGGAAGCCCTATTGTTCACCATCGTCTCCTGGGCATGGTCGGATGACGGTATCCTTCCTAACCTTCATAGCATGTTGATTGGTTGGTAATTAGTTTAATTTTATTGTTTGCTTTATCTCCTGGGCATGGTTTGGTGATGGAATCCATTCTAATTCATATACCTTTCATCTCCTTAAAATTATATCAGAGGAAGTTCAGTTTAATTTCCATGATTTTGAAGCAGGCATAAGATCTCCCTGATCTCTACAAGTGGATCCTCTAAATCCCTAGTTCCCTACCTTTGAATTCTACATATTTTAGTTTACTATTTCATCATTATTCCTCAAATCCACCTAATTTGGATTTCATCTTTTCTAGTTCTAGTTCTAGTTATTTTCAGATTACGTACATGTTTCAGTCCCTTGGGATTCGACCTCGGTCTTACTGAGTTTATTAGTACATCACAACCATAAACTTGGGGAGTGAACAAGTTTTTGGCGCCGTTGCCGGGGATTGACGGTTGCGATTCTCTAAAATTAATTAGGTTTAGAATTAGTTTAGATTAGAATTTGACTAACTTTAGTTTTAGATTTTTATTTGATTTCTAAAACTAACTTATTCTTCTGTTTTGTAGGATCTTGACATAAGTTTCTAAATTGGTAATTCCTTCCTAATTTCTCTACTTTTTCTACTTTTAAAATTAGGGTTTGAATTTTAGAAATTTTTTAATTCTAGTATTTCCCTATTTGTAGGAAATAGTTTATTTTTAGAAACTTTCCTCTTTGTTTTTAGAAACTAGGTTAGTTATTTCCCTTTTTAGAAATTAACTTTCTATTTTTGTTTTTTAGTAACTTTCTAATTCTAACTCTTTTAGAATCTAATTTTGTTTCCTAATTTTCTACTTATAGAATTTTTGTTTAGAAACTAACTTTCCTATTTTGTAGGCCTTTAAGATAGAAATTTCTAATTCGGTAAGTTCTTTCTCTACTTTCAATTTTTCAGATCTCTTTTAGTAACTTACTTTTTAATTTAGGACTTCCCTAATTTATTTTAGAAATTTCCACTTTCTTTTAGGAATTTCTTCTCTTAGAAACTGGTTTGTTTTGTTCTTCTTTTTTAAAGATTTTCTAATTCTAGACCTTCTCTTTAGAAACTGACTTGTTTTGTTTTCTTTTGCAGGTGTTGTTACTTAGGGCTTTCAATTTGGTAACTTCTTTCCAACTCTCTCTTTCTTTCTAGATTTTCTTTTCCTTTCTTAGGATTTCGAATTTGATTGAGGGCTGCGAGTGTTTCATGCCCAAGTGGGCCCGTGACAACACTCGACATCTCTTGACTGAAGGAGGATTGGTTGAGGGGTTGACTATCCATCGCAGGACTAGACACCACTTGAAATTCCCTGAGTTAATTGAAGTGATGGCTGAAAACCAACCTCTTCTACCCCAACCTAGGGTGGAGGACATTCAGGATGAGAACGAGGTGCATCAAACACACCCGCCACGTACTTTACGAGATTATTTACAACCAGCAGGGGTGAGTACGCCCTCATGCATAATTTTTTCTGAAAATACAGGACATATGGACATCAAGCCAGGGGTTATCCAACTCCTTCCTAAGTTCCATGAGCTTGAATCTGAAGAACCATATCTACATTTGAAAGAGTTTGATGAGATCAGAGCCACTTTATATTTTTAAAATGTGTCTGAGGACACAGTCAGGCTGAGACTCTTTCCTTTTTCCTTAAAAGAGAATGCTAAGACGTGGTTACATTCACTGCGTCCTAGATCCATTGGCACATGGAATGATATGTAAAGGGAATTTATAAAGAAATTCTTTCCACATCATAAAACGATTACCCTTAGAAAAGCAATCATGAACTTCACCCAAAAGGAGGATGAAACATTTTACCAATGTTGGAAAAGGTTCAAGGATTTGGTCAGTTCATGCCCACAACACGGCTTTGAAACGTGGTGCATTACAATTTTTTTCTATGATGGACTGACATCTTCCATGCTCCAAATGGTCGAGACAATGTGTAATGAAGAATTTATTAATAAAAATGTCGACAAGGTATGGGATTACCTCGATAGTCTTGCTGAAAAAACACAATCATGGGATTATTACCCAAAATCGAACACCACGTTTAGGCCGACTCAATTAAAGGAGAAAGGTGGATTGTATCTCTTGAAAGAAGAGGATGATCTCAAGTGTAAAGTGACTACGCTCATAAGAAAAGTTGAGGCCATGGAAGGAAAGAAGGATAATGTTAATGAAAGTATTTGCGGCATCTATGATTGCAACATTCATACAACTGAAAATTGTCCTACAATACCTGCCTTTCGAGAAGTGTTGAATGAACAATCCAATACCGTAAATAATTATCAAAGACCTTTCAATGGACCAACTTCTAATACGTACAATCCTGATTAGAAAAATCATCCAAACTTTAGTTGGAGAAATGGACAAACTGCTACCCCTCAAGGTTTCTTCAATCAAAATCCAAATCAGGGGAAACCTCAAGAAGAATCGATTCAAAATTCCATGCAAGAGCTGACCCAGGCAATGCGAGACTTTATGCAAAAGATGGATTCACGTATGACAGTTATAGAAAAGGGGATGCTTCCTGCACAACCGCTCCCCAATCCTAAACCGCAATACGAGATAAGTGATCCCAGCTCTTCAAATCAAATGGGGCACGCTAAATCCATCACCACTCTTAGGTGTAGGAAGATCATTGATAAAACCTTTCCGGTTAGGCCGGAAAAGCCTCAAGAACCAGAAGAGGACAACAATAATGGATCTAGTGAGGCCCCACAAAAATTAGAACCGCAACTTCTAGAAAAGCCAGTTGCTCCATTTCCCCAACGGTTGGTTGCACCAAAACCTTTCTCTAACTCTCAGGATATCCTAGAGGTGTTAAAATAAGTGAAAGTCAACATTCCTCTACTTGATGTCGTAAAACAGATACCTTCATATGCCAAATTCCTGAAAGACTTATGCACGACCAAATGATGACAGAGTATTCAAAAAAAGATCTTCTTGACAGAGAAAGTGAGTGCCATCCTAAAGCAAGACGTACCACAGAAATTCAAAGATCCCGGTAGCCCAACCATATCATGTGTAATCGGGGACCATCGAATATATCATGCACTTCTTGACTTAGGAGTGAGCGTCAATCTGATTCCGTACTCGGTATACAAACAATTAGGTTTGGGTGAATTAAAACCCACCCTAACCACACTACAACTTGCTGATCGCTCTGTTCGTGTACCAAGAGGGATAATTGAGGATGTGTTGTTCCAAGTTGATAGATTTTACTACCCTGTAGATTTTATCATCCTAGACACTGAACCCATCAATAACATGAGCACTCAGATCCCCGTCATTCTTGGTCGCTCATTCCTTACCACTTTAAACGCAATTATCAATTGCAGGAATGGTGTCATGACTATGTCTTTTGGGAATATGACATTGGAGTCAAACATTTTTTTCAATAACGGCAGAAACTTAGAAGATGATGATAATTTCCACGACATTAACATGATTGACTCTTTAGTAGAAGATACGACACCTCTGACCTTATCCTCTGACCCTCTAAAGACGTGCCTGGCCCACTCCCATGATTTTGGCGATGACATGATTAGGGAGACGTGTGCCTTGCTTGATACTTCACCGGTACTTGAAGTTAACCGGTGGAGGCTACAATTTAAAGAGTTGCCCCAAACTGATGTAGTGCCTCTACCGTCTAACCTCAAGCCACCGAAGCTTGACCTAAAACCTTTGTCCTCTGATTTGAAATATGTCTATTTAGGTCAAGATGAGACATACCCAGTGGTGATCTCTGCCCACTTGGAGAAAGAACAGGAGAGTATGCTTATATCTACTCTCATTGAGCATAAGGGAGCCCTTGAATGGACGATAGTGGACCTCAAGGGGATCGACCCCTCGATTTGTACTCATCGCATATATCTTGAGGATAATGCTAAGACCGCTCGGCAATCACAATGTAGACTAAATCCAAACATGAGGGAAGTGGTTAAGGCCGAGGTTCTTAAACTATTGGATGTGGTTATCATATATCCCATATCCGATAGTCAATGGGTGAGTCCAACTCAGGTAGTTCCTAAGAAGTCCAGGATCACCATCGTAGCCAATGCCAATAATGAACTCGTGTCAACTAGAGTTACTACTGGTTGGAGAATGTGCATTGACTATAAGAAGCTGAATACCGTCACGAGGAAGGACCACTTTCCCTTGCCCTTCATTGATCAAATCTTGGAAAGGCTAGCTGGTCATTCCTATTACTGTTTCCTTGACAGGTATTCGGGCTACAATCAGATTGAAATCGTCCCTGAAGACCAGGAAAAGACCACATTTACATGTCCCTACAGCACCTTTGCCTACAGAAGGATGCCATTCGGATTATGTAATGCCCCTGCCACCTTTCAGCGATGTATGATGAGTATCTTTTCTGACATGGTAGGAAAATATCTAGAGGTCTTCATGGACGATTTTTCTATTTTCGGTTCATCTTTCAGCGAGTGCTTAGAGAGTCTTAAATGTGTGCTGAAAAGATGTGAAGAAAAGAACTTGGTACTTAATTGGGAGAAGTGTCATTTTATGGTTCATAAGGGAATTGTCCTTGGACATATTATCTCGTCCAAAGGAATCGAGGTGGATAAGGCAAAAAATCGATCTTATCTCTAACCTACCTCCACCCAAGAACATTAGAGACGTGCAGTCCTTCTTAGGACACGTAGGGTTTTACAGACGATTTATAAAGGACTTTAGTCTCCTCTCTCGTCCCTTATGTAATCTTCTGCAAAAGGATGCACCATACGAGTGGACTGAGCAATGCCAGGAGGCTTTCACCAAGCTTAAGGGCATGTTAACCACTGCACCCATCATGTAGCCACCCGATTGGAGCCTTCCTTTTGAGCTTATGTGCGACACTTCTGATTATGCTCTTGGGGTGGTTCTAGGCCAGAGAAAAGATCAGAGGCCCTACGTCATTCATTATGCAAGTAGAACTTTAAATTCTGCCCAAGTGAACTACTTGATTACGGAAAAGGAACTCCTAGCCGTAGTGTTCGCTTTGGATAAATTTAGGTCCTACCTGATCCGATCCAAGATCATTATCTACACAGATCATGCGGCACTTAAGTATCTTCTTTCTAAGAATGATTCTAAGCCCCGTTTGATACGATGGATCCTTCTACTCCAAGAATTTGATTTGAAAATTAAAGATAAAAAGGGAGTAGAGAACGTAGTGGCCGATCATTTATCTCGCCTTAATACCTCTGATTCCCCTGAGGCGACCCATATCAATGACATGTTCC
The DNA here is from genome assembly GCF_029962835.1 of Magnolia sinica. Lineage (NCBI taxonomy): Eukaryota > Viridiplantae > Streptophyta > Magnoliopsida > Magnoliales > Magnoliaceae > Magnolia > Magnolia sinica. The sequence goes on along the minus strand of NC_080585.1, from coordinate 58,704,187 downwards.
CTGATGAAAAAGTGTTCAGAGTCTCCCATTCGCCTTGGTTCGCTGATATTGCCAATTATCTTGCCACAGGATCCATACCGACGCATTGGACTGCACAAGATAAGAAGAAATTCTTTACCAAGGTGCACAATTTTTTCTGGGATGATCCATATTTATTCAAATATTACCCAGACTAAATTCTAAGGAGATGTATGCCAGATGACGAGTATCAGAGTGTCATCTCCTTCTGTCATTCACAGGCCTGTGGTGGTCACTTTTCTGCTAAAAAGACCACGGCCAAGATTTTACAGTGTGGCTTTTATTAGCCCACTATGTTCAGGGACACTCATGAGTTTTGCAAAACTTGCAAGCGTTGTAAAAAATTGGGTGCATTATCCCGTCGAAATATGATGCCTTTGAATCTCATCCTTATCATAGAAGCATTTGACTGCTGGGGCATCGATTTCATGGGACCATTCCCCCAATCATTTGAAAATTTGTATACTTTACTCGCCGTAGATTATGTCACTAAATGGGTCGAAGCAATTCCGTGCCGAAATAATAACCATCGCATGGTCATTAAATTCTTAAAAGAGAACATCCTTTCACGGTTCGGGATGCCTCGAGCCAACATTAGTGATGGGGGCTCACACTTTTGTAATAGACCATTCGAGAGCTTAATGAAGAAATACGATATCTCTCATAAGGTGAGCACCCCATACCATCCACAAACAAGTGGACAAGCTGAGATTTCCAATAGGGAGATCAAACATATCCTAGAGAAAACAGTTAACCCTGATCACAAGGATTGGTCAATCCAATTGACCGATGCCTTATGGGCATACCGTACTGCTTTTAAAACCTCTATTGGAACGTCTCCCTTTAGAATTGTCTATGGGAAAGCTTGTCACTTGCCTGTGGAGTTGGAACATAAAGCGTACTGGGTGATCAAAAATCTGAATTTCAATCTGGACAACGCTGGCTCGCTACATAAACTTCAATTAAATGAATTTAAAGAAATCCGGAACAATGCGTACGAGAATTCGAGAATTTACAAAGACAGAATGAAGGCGTTTCATGACCAACATATTCTACAGAAATCATTCACAACTGGTCAAAAAGTCCTTTTGTATAATTCTCGATTACATCTCTTTTTAGGTAAGCTTCGATCTCGTTGGACTGGCCCTTACATTGTGGTCACTGCGTATCCTCATGGGGCCGTTGAGATAAGAGATCCTGACAATGGCAAGGAGTTTAAAGTAAATGGACATCGCTTAAAGCCATTTGTCGAGAAATTTGATTCAGAGGACATGTCCATACCTCTAACTGATCTTGTTTACTAGGATTGATCTCTTAGTCTGATGGAGGTATAGGTAAGTTTCCTGTTTTTATAGGACTAGGGTAGTTTCCTTTATGTTGTTTCAGGATAAACGGTAAACTTCGCTCTCCTGGGAGCCAACCCAGCTTTTTATTCCGTTTCATTTTCTTAGTTAGTTAGTTCAATGTTTGTAGGTAACATTGCTGCAAACCCTCACGAGACTACAACTCGTCCACTAGGGGCAACCTAGGGGTTTAAAGGCTTGTTGCATACGCTAAATGCAATCGAGAGCACCTGCGAAAGTGGTGTAGGTAGGATTTTATTTTTGTTATTTTTATTTTACTTCTGTTGGTTTCTCTCTTGTGCTGACCCGCTCTTACGTAGATATTTTTGGAAAGCTTCTTGATTCTTTCGTCCAGGTACTATCTTTCCATCACTCTTCTTATATTTTTCGTTGTCCCATGTGCATTGCATGCTTATTTCTTTTATATTGAGGGCAAGGTAGATTTTAGGTTGGGGGTGGGAGAAAAGTTTCCTAATAAGTGTTTTCTTGGTCTTGAGCAAAAATTGTGAAAATTTTTAATTTTTTTTGGAATTCCTTGTGAATTTCAAGATAAGTGATGTTGGTAATTTATGACTCTTGGATTCAGTATCTTTTAGATTTCACAATTAAGTTTGAATTGTTAATCCGGAATTAAAAGTTGTAAACATTGATTGAGTCAGGATTTCACAAAACACATCTCGTTTGCACATTAAGGTTCCGGTTCGATGTTGAAGGATTAACTTGGTAATCACTAAACCTGAAAGGAACCAACTTGAAAAATTGAATGGATTAGGCAAACAGTCTTTACCATAGGTTTGCTCCCTATAGGTGAGGATCGATTCCCCATGGATGATATTTGAAAAAGAGTGGGTGTAAAGTCTTTACCTTAGGTTTGCTCCCTATAGGTGAGGATTTGATTCCCCTTCTTGGCGTTACTTTTAATGAAAAAATTAAAAATTAAAAAAAGAAAAAGATAATGTGTGAGACAAGTTTGGGTTATCGTGAATTCTCTCATTGGTTAACAATGATATCCTTAAATAGAGAGGTGAATCTTAATGTTGATAAGTCGAGATTAGACTATACATCCATGGAATTCAATGATTAGAATTATTCTAATTGACAGATTAATATTTTGAACTTAATTATGAAGTTACCATGTGCTTGAGTTTAGGAGAGAATTATACCCAACATTCATGAATCTTAGAATTTTCACATCTCAACTATTTATTCACAAGTCACTCGGGTTTACAGGAATTGTCTTTTAGTTCTGAAAGTAATTTTCGCATATTTTGCTCGGGACTAGCAAAATGCTGGTTGGGGGTTGTATTGAGGGTCAAATATTGCATATTAGACCCCAGTTATTGCTTGGATTTACGAACATGTACCGTTTAATGGCCCGCTTTAATCATGTTTGTGATGCAGAGTGTATTTACGAGCATGGACTGAAAAGGAAGCTTAAAGCATGGATTTAACACTCTAATGACACTAAAGGCAAGGGACGGACTCCAGGGGGCCAAGATCGACGGAATTACACACCAGGGATCCGCGAAAATCGAGAAACTGAAGCTCAAGCGGCCTGAAAGTCAGCTAGAATGCAAGATCACTGGGTTTCCATCATCTGTTTGGCTCGAAACTTTATACATGGCTCGAGGACCAAAAACTAACCGTACACGTCAAATTTCAACCATTGGATCCCTCTAAAAGTGGCCCAACGGACAGATCAGCTCATAAATCAGTGATTTGGGGCCCACCTGCCATCTGGATAGGCTTCAAAATTAGTTTCAATGCGTTAAATGAGATGAGAATACAGATGGACGGAGCGGATTTCTCACAAACATCTTCTAGGGACCTCATGTACATCATGTGTGCACGGTAGACAAGTGCACTAGCCATGCACTAAAATTCTCAAAGTCGGTCAGCACACGCTGACCGACTCCATCTTCTCCAAACTAAAAAAAGGACACAGCGTCCTGCCATCATCCGTCGGTTTTCACCAGTGGACCCCACTCATCATCCGTTTACAAGATCTGGACCGTCCATCGCGTCCAGAGGGGAGGCTGGACCCCCGCCTAGGTATCCTTCTATTCCTATACGTGCACACACGTGTAAATAGCGATCAAACGCAGGATAGACGGTGGAAGTATTTGATACGGTGGGCCGCACTAAAATCAAGAAAAAGTATACATTTCTTATTGATTTTTCGCCATGAGTCGAATGAACGGAGTGGATTTACTTTTTGACATTTTTTATGGGCCCCACCAACTCTCATTCAAAAACAGAAACTTCCGTTTCTTCTGGCGTGAAACAGGTGCGCCGTTTGATCTGTGGTGGGCCACCATCATGGCTCATGGGGGCGATCCGAGCCATCCATATTTTCGAGGAACTCGAGGAGGTCAAAACCATGTGGATCTCATACACCCAGGCACACACACGTACCTGCTATAGTGGTCAGAAGAAGTTCATTTTGCAACGTCCAAAGCAATTACAGCCTGATTACTTCAGTGGGCCGCATCAAAGGATAGCTAAAACCAACCATCCCGCACCGAATTCTCGCCACGAGTGTAATGGACGGAGTGGATCTCTCTGTTGAAGCTGATCATGGGCCCACCGAATGTCTTAGCGCAAGAAAGTGCGCAGGTGAGTGCAAACTTATACACGGACGCCGCCCGACCCGCTGTGGGCGATTATGCGAGCAAGATCACAGTCGAATCTATGATCTAGACCGTCCAAATTGAGGAGAAGACAATTTTAACCATGCCTATGACGTCAGATCTCAGGGAATGGAAGAACTACGTCATGGATTCAATTCAAACGCAACAGGTTGGATGTGTTTTTGCTGCGTAAAACAGAGTTACGCAAATCCAGTTTTCAGTTCTGCATAAAGAGGAGTGCGTAACTCCTTCTCACGACGCAGGCCATCTGCCGGACCTTCCTACCTCTATAAAAGAAAGAAAAGAGAAGGGAGAGAGGGGGAACTTTTGTAGGGATCAATAGCTGAGAAGAGAAGTTGGAGGCAGCCGTGGATGTCCGACTGAGAGAGTATTTTTTTAAAGCTTTATTTGTTTATTTTATTTTTTATTGAGGATAGCCTAATTATGGTAGGCTAAACCTCTTAGCCAGGGCTAAGAGGTGAAGCTTGTAGCATGATGGGGGACTTTTAGCTGGTGCTTTTTATTTACACTGAATTGAATTTGATATTAGTTTAATTTCAAGGGAATGTTTTTAGTTTTTAATGGTCTGTTGTGACTAAAATTGAGTATGTTCCTTTCCCTTTATGTTTATGACGTCGGGAAGCGCTATTGTTCACCATCGTCTCCTGGGCATGGTTGGATGACGGTACCCTTCCTAACCTTCATAGCATGTTGATGGGTTGGTAATTAGTTTAATTTTGTTATTTGCTTTGTCTCCTAGGCATGGTTTGGTGATGGAATCCATTCTAATTCATATACCTTTTATCTCCTTAAAATTATATCAGAGGAAGTTCAGTTTAATTTTCATGATTTTTGAAGCAGGCATAAGATCTCCCTGATCTCTACAAGTGGATCCTCTGAATCCCTAGTTCCCTACCTTTGAATTCTACATATTTTAGTTTACTATTTCATCATTATTCCTCAAATCTACCTGATTTGGATTTCATCTTTTCTAGTTCTAGTCCTAGTTATTTTCAGATTACGTACAGGTTTTAGTCCCTTGGGATTCGACCTCGGTCTTACCGAGTTTATTACTACATCACAACCTAAACTTGGGGAGTGAACACCAAGAATACCTTGAACCTTGTAAAAATGTTTGGGTTTGAGAATGAAAAGAATTTTGAAACTCCAATGAGCACAACTCTTAAACTCTCAAAGGATGAATCAGGTAAAAGTGTAGACTCCTGCCTATATAGAAGCATGATTGGTAGTCTCTTATACTTAACTGCTAGTAGACCTGATATTGCTTTTAGTGCTAGAATATGTGCTAGATATCAATCTAATCCTAAAGAATCATATCTAATTGATGTTAAACAGATAATCTTAAAGAAGCACATCTAATTTTTTGCATTGCAAGTCGTAACATATAAAAAATACAAATGTGCTCTTTTTAATTTTTACATGACTAATTTTATAACACTAAATGGGAGAGGAAATGAGAAGTGGTCGAAAAATGTAGGTTTATTTAATACACATGATTTTAAATCTTTGATCATTGAAACATAGCAGATCCACTAGAGCTAAGCATTGAGTCGAGTTGGACTGAGTTAGGGCTAACCCTACTTGATCTTGTTTTGAAATTAAAAATAAATAAACCATGTCCATAAAATGAATAAAGTAAATAAACACTATAAAAAATCAAAAGTAAATAAACCGCGTTCACATACAGACCAATAAAAATTTCATTTATTCAATATCCTCTGTATGATGAATGCCTTTGTGGCGTGTAACCTGAGTAACCTTGTCCATAATTAGGGCAGTACATGAGTCAAGCTAGCTCAAAAAGCTCGCTCGACTCGACTCGACTCAGCTCGGATTGACTCGGCTTGAAAGGCCGACTCAAGGTGAGTCAAGCTTGTTTACTAAAGCTAGAGTTGAGTTCAAGCCAAGTTCAACCATGGTGTATTTTAACGCGACTCGACTCGAAGCTCAAGCTTGACTCAACTCGAGTAATATATTTTAATAATATATATTATATAATATATATATATATATATTTAAGTTTTAAAAAATAAGTCAAAACTTAAAAGTTTTTACTAAAAAATCCTACCCGACCCACCCCATCCCAATTCCCTCTTTTTCTTTCCCTAACCCTACCGAGGTAAACTCGACTCGACTCGAACCACTAGCTCGACTCGAAAGCTTTGGCAAACAAGCCAAGTTTCAATGTTGAGCTCGAGGGTGAGCTCGAGCTCGAACTCAAGTATAGCATGGACGAGTCAAGTCGAGCTTGGCCCACCTCAACTCGACTCGGCTCGATATACAACCCTATCCATAATAGTAACCCCCTCCTCGACCTTCGTCGTCAGAATCATTCTTTCGTTCTCTTTTTATGACTTCAACTGTGGGAGAACTCTGGGCTTACTCCGAGCTAGCAGTGTTCAAAAGATGGTTGTTTACCTCTGTTAAATCGGATGGTAGAGAAGCATTTACATTGTCCTCATTCATAGATTCAACAAGTTTTTGTAACCTCTTTTTATGATCCGATTTGTATAGGATTCCCAACCGCCTATAGAATGTTGCGAGATTTTTAAGGAAATTTGATGATTTATTAATTGGCTTATATCTTGTACTTATGCCTGCTTCAGCATCATGTTGTCCTAGAGGGGGTTGTTGTTGTTGTCTGGTCCCGGATGTCATTTTCAAGATTTCTTTTATGGCTTCTTTATAATATTATTCTTCTTGTTCCATTAACAATCTCTCTTGTTCTTCTCTACTAACTGTGGAGGCAGTTCTTCTACTTAACCCTTCTTCAATTATAATAGGCCTACTTTTATATCTTTTGTGGCTGGTTGTATTGGTTGTAGGGGAAGGGGTGGAGAAAGTCTTTGTATTTGAGTCGAGAATGGCTCGAAATAAATCCCGGTCTTCTTGAGGAGCTTTACTACATGGGGCAGCGTCTCCTCCCCGACAAGCCAAATGTAATTTTAACCAATTTGTTTTGTTTACAAATTATTTTTCACACAACTTACATTACAACTTTATCTTTCTATCATGAGAGTAGACTTGAGCTCCATAATCCCAAATATCTGTCGATGGATTATCTTCCGATGACATATCAATAGGTGTGTATTTTGAAAGAAAAAATATTTGATTAGATTAAAACAACATAAAAATTAAGGAATAAAGATGAATAAACGCAATCAGCCAACCATATAAGATTTAAGTAACATTAACTAATTTAAAAGTATAAATGAAAAGAGAAAAATATCCATCCACCCATCAAATATTACAATTTAAGTCCACAAAAGATAACTATCAAAATCTTGTTGTAACTTGTAAGCAAATGCAAGAGAAATAGAAGGCATTGTCTTATCATGCTTCATGCAATTGTTGTTGATACTGTCTCATCTTGCTTGTCACTCTTCCTCGAACTCCTCATCAACAGAGATCTCTTTCTTTCAAATCAGACGCAGCCAATCCTGTATACAAATGAGCACTTAAACTAATTCCGGCGTAAGTGAGTTTCGGTACTTGTTTACGACCTACTCCCCGTACTAAAAATAGATTTTGACACCACGGTTGAAATTGAAATTGAAAATATGTCGTGCCATTAATGAGAGCACATGGTATTGTGAATCATGAGCTTTCGACTTCCACCAATCTAAAACATCAAATTCTTTGCCTTTGTACTTTACAAGTGACTCTTTGAAATAATGGTCAAGTTCTATTTGAGTTATCTGCATTTGAGTCTCAACTTGTGCCATGAAAGACATGAAATCATCGATCGTATTTCATTATTCATCAAAATTAGAACTAGAACCCAGTTCAGGAGTCAGACCTGTGATTGCAGTATTGTCTTTTACGACACCCAAAGTTTGTACATAGAAATTGTACAAATCATCAACTGTATTACAAATCTTATCAACCTCAGTGACACTCTTCTCACCATACAACTAATTAAAGATGAATATAATCATGAACATCTTGTATCAAGAATCAAGAACGGTTGCAATAGACATTACCAGACTGCACTCAAACTAATACTTAACAAACTTTAACTAAATATTCATACTCATTATTTGTAAAAGTCTGGTCCACTATAGCTTCTGTACAAGATATCTTTTACCCTCCAAAGTTTTGGCAAAAATATATTTATTGTTGGATACTTCCTGAAAATTTCTTCATTGCATCGTAAAAAACTGAAAGGAACTTGCGAACTTCTTCAGCTCTTGACCAATCATCATCAGAAGGCAACCAAAGATACGCACAATCACACTCTGCATAGTGAGAGAATGCATCTTTAAAAGCTATCGCTAAATCTAACATTTTAAAAGTTAATTTTCAACGTGTCATGACATCCAGCTTCATCGTTCTCTAAGATGATAAATTCAACCGTTTCACGATATCATTACATGTATATAATCGTAAAGGTGACCCCCATATATACTTCACATACTCTCTTATATTCTCGATCGTTAGCTTAATTATTTTAAGGCCATCTTGTACAATCAAGTTAGGATGTAGGCATAACACCTAACATGAAATATCTTTACACAAAAATACAAGTCATTGGTGACCCTAAACTGGTTCTACAAATTTGTTATCACGCTATCATTTGCAGAGACATTGTCTAAAATTATTGAGGAGATTTTCTTCTCAATGCCCTACTCCATAAGACATCTGTAAATGTAGTCTGAAATTATCAATCTAGTGTGAGAATGCGCAAGATAACAAAAATTTAGGATTCTTTTGCAAAGCCTCCATTCGACATCAACGTAGTAGGCAGTTAGTGACATATACCCCTTTTATTGATTGGATGCTGTACATTAATCTGATCGGGCTGATTCGGGAAATCGATTCCAACTGTCCTTTTAACTTGAACTTCTCGCTTGCATACATCTTCATGTATACTTTTTTTGTTATTATATGTGAGACCTTCTCATATTTGGGGTTAAGGCATCTGGCTAATTCGACAAAAGAATGATTCTATCATTTGAAATGGTATTTCATTAGCAATAATAAATCTAGTCGTCAATTCATTCATATGGTCTCTGTTATACTTATAGATGGATAATGTACTTTGCAACAAACCCACTAAAGATTGGATAAATGAAAGTATATGTTGACCTGAGGTCTGGCTTTTCACTTTTTTATGACACTTCAAAATGTGTTTCTTTAGAGTTATGGTCGACGCATCAACTTGTTTAGTATATTGATCCTTGCAGTACTTGTATTGTATCTTCACCGAATCGCTTTTCAGGTTACTTTTTGAAAAATCCACACTACCAATCTTCTTCTTTTTTGCTTTTTCTATAATCTTTGATTGTAAGGTACTAATATCAATGAGCACCTTTTCATCGACAATATAACTGACAAACCACCAGGGGTATTGGAAATTTCCTCACTAGCTATCTAATAATTGAAAGATACTAAATCAAATTAGCATTAACACTCTAACGCCTTAAAGATTTATATTAAACCCTAAATTAGTCACACATCCAAGGTTGGATATATTGTAATACTTTCATTGTCCCATTTAAACGCCCACGCCGAAATTCTGGAAACATCTTTCCATGTCTCTCTAAATAAGTTGATCTTCCATTACATTCTGATGTCAAACATCTAAACAATGGGAAAATATTTGACATGAGAAATGAAAAAGAAAAAATATATCCAGAGAGAAATGGGGAGATGAAGCGCAGATCAAGCATGAACATTTAAATAGGTTATACGAAAGCATATTATCTATCTAACCTTAAACTTTCCAAAATGCGACAATTTGAGTGATTTTTATGCCACAAAAAATATACTATATCTATGTTTGACCATATTGAAATCCTCAAATGGGCAACTAATTATCTAATTCATAATAATAAGCTAAGCAAAAAGTAATGTAATCCATACATATTAAGCTAAACTATCTAATACACAATAATAAGCTAATCAAAAAAGCAATGTAATCAATACATATTAAGCTAACTATCTAATGCACAATAATAAGCTAAGCAAAAAAGCAATGTAATCCATACATATTAAGCTAACTATCTAATGCACAATAATAAGCTAGGCAAAAAGAATTATAATCCATAATTCACACTAATAAACCACTAATTGTTTAATTTAAATAAAGAAAACACATTAGCAATTTATGATATAGGGTTTTAGGGATTAGGTTTAGTCGTTTAGGTCTTATGGTTTAGGGATTAGGGTTTAAGGTTTAGGGTTTATGGTTTAAGTTTTAGGACTTAGGGTTTAGGGATTAGAATTTATGGTTTAAGGTTTGGATTTAGGGTTTAGGGATTAGGGATTAGGGTTAGAGTTAGGGTTAATGTTAGTGTTAGGGTTATGACTGTTGAATCAGGTGGCCTAACTATTGAATCGGGCGGCCGGACTGTTGAATCAGGTGGCTGGATTGTTGAATCAGGTAGCTGGATTTTTGAATCGGGCGGGTGGCTGGACGCACCTGAGCCATCCATCCTCTTAACATTTAATAAGTAAAAAAAAAATCCGGACGCGCCTGATCGAGTGATTGCCACCAAGAGTGGGGAGAGAGAGAGAGAGAGAGAGGAGGGTTGTTGCCGCCTGCAAGATGGGACAGGATGAGTTTTTTTTCGGATCAGGGATGCGGCGAGTAGGGTAGAGAGAAGGAATTAGGTTTTTTTTATACACTACCCGATAACCTGAGTTGAGTCGGGTTTCAGATTGTGTCGAGTCTGACAGATCGAGTTTTAGGTTGAGTCGGGTTGAGTTACTATGTAACTCGAACCCGACTCGATATGCATTCGGATCGGGCTACGACTAATCAATCCGAACCGACTCAGCCATTTAGTTTAGGTTAGTTCAGGTTAGACCGAGTTGGACAAGTCGAGTCGTCCCTTACCCAACTCTACTCCTCCTTGCTCTACCCTAATCGAGTTTAGAGACATACTTATATACCCCCATACAAGATTAGAACCAAAACATGCACTTTCTTAAAAAAAAAAGTATGTAATCCACTGGTCACACCTTTGGTCAACTAAGATATCAACAGTTTATCATTCAACCAAAATAAACCTCGATTGACCAAAAATATCACAGCGTGCTTCGGTTAACCCAATTGAAGGTTTGGTCAACCCAACTACACTGCATCATATTAAAAGCATTCAATCAACATCAACAACCATAAGATCTTTACATTCTTAGTGTGGCTTGCCGTGAAGATTGAATTGAGGAAGTTGGCCAGTTAGCCCTTAGGCAAAATCAATTGCTTAGTCTACTTCAATCTGCAATGATCTTCAATGAGGTTTATGACTTGCTCCAAATAAGATTTCATGAGAGAGAGAGAGGAGGGCAATAGAGGGAGGAAGGGAAGCTTTAAAATTGGTGTCCCTCTTCAAAATATGTTTAAGCAATTATTATGATAATGTGAAGGAAATGTGTGATGATCATAAATTTCTTCTCTCACGGCAACATCTGTATTTGATAGCCGATTCCGATATTTGATTTATAGATAGTAAAATTATACTTAAGGTATTTTTATGTTAGTTTAATGTCACAGTATTACCAAAATACATTAATATCACCAATTAATTTGAGAATTTTCCAATAATACCATGAAAAAATGTTATGATCATAAAAATTCTTTTACCTGTCTTCTTCATATATCCCTCCATTTCACCGACAATTAATATTTGTTTTGATTGTGGTAAAATTATAATAACGACACTTTAAAAAAAAATTACAGAGTAATTTGTGAAGTAAAATGTTTCTCTCTTGTTGTTCCTCTTTTAAGCTTAGCCTATAAACGGCTGATTTGACTTCATCCAAGACCCTCATTTCGCCCAAAAATGGACTCCATGCCTAGGCATTAAATCCTGTTTATTATTTGATTAAGAGAAAACAATGACATTAAAAATTAAAAAAAAAACAATAGTTACACGTGTAAATTAATTATGTAAAGATCGCAGCGACATACAAAAAAGCTTACTTTTACTGTGAAATGTAAGTGATCTGACCACAAAATTAAAGAGTTAAGGGCCTGTTTGATTTTCCATGGTACATGTGAATCATGGTAAATAAGTAATTATTACTTTTTTCCCTTGTTTGAAAATGTGAGAGTAATTCCACCTCGAAAATCGATACAAAAGTGTTGACTTAAATCTGTGGACCCCACCGTAATGTATATGATATATCCGCACCGTCGATCTACTTTATTTGAACATTTTAGGGCATGACCCGAAAAATGAGGCAGATCCAATACTCAAATAGCCCACATGAAAGGAAACAATGGCCTTAATTCGTCCATCGTTGAAAGTATTTTCTTTCATTGGGCCCACATTGAGGTTTTTTTAATCATCTAACCCGTTCATAGGGTCACACAAACATGGATGAGGGGAAAACACAAATATCAGCTTGATCCAAAACTTTTAAGGGCCCTAAGAAGTTTTTAATGGTAGGTATTCGATTCCCGTTATTTCCTTCGGTGTGGTCCACTTGAGCTTTGGATCTGCCTCATTTTTTTGTTCATGCCCTTAATTCAGCTGACATAACAAATGAGCGGTGTGGATAAGTTACATACATCACGATGGGCCCCACATTGATTTCATAAAATTCTTGATTTAAGTGTTAAAAATAAGTTGCCACATTTGCATGGGGAATGATGCGGTAATTACCTAGGTAAATAATTATTATCTATTTACATGGTAATTACAATCGAGCTGAAAAATCAAACGGGGCCTGAGTAACCATTATCCATTTTCTGCTTAGGTTGTAATTGGAAAACGAACAGGACACGAATGTGACTGCCATGGGTTGTGTCAGCGAGTTTTGGACAGTCCGATTGCGGTACAATTATTCTAAGCGTACGGTTCAAGTGTCGGTAGGCTTTTATGGTACTAAGTAAACTTTGTTAAGCCTACGGTGAATGTATTTAGTTTATCCACGCCGTCCATCCGTTTTTTCAGTTCATTTTAACGGTTGAGCCCTAAATTAAAGGATATCCAAAGCTCAAGTGGACCACACCACAGGAAACAGTGAGAATAATGATTTCCACCATTGAAACCTTCACAGGGTCCACAGTGATGTTTATTTGTCATCCAACATGTTCATAAAATCACACAGACATGGATGAACGGAAAGCACAAGTATCAGGTGCTCCCAATAAATTTTCAATGGTAGATGTTCAATTCTCACTGTTTCCTGTGATGTGGTCCACTTGAGCTTTGGATATGTTTGATTTTTATGCTAAAGCAGTAAAATTATCTTGTAAACTGGATGGACGGAGTGGATAAAATACATAAATCATGGTGGACCCTACAAGGTTTACTCAATTACGCTATGGGTACTGAGTTAATCAGTACGCAATCCGCCTCCAGTGTCACTACCGTTTTTAAGCGTTGCAGGAGAGTTGCCCAATACATCTCCAAAAGACAACGTAATCCGGCGCTCTGAGTTGGATCTGATCCGTCCGCTTATTGGGACTTCCTGAGGACTACCTTCCTTGAAAAGCATATGTGATTTTATGGCATCTCGACCGTCGATTTTAATTCCGACGCCTATCAGTTCGGGACTGTCCACCATATTCGTTTATCAACGTGGCCATTTTTCTGGAGAGGCCGAGTAGATGGACGGTCATGATCCACCACAACACATGACACGTATCAGTACCGATCGACGAACCTCTCTTCATCCAGCCAGCGCGCTGAAGGAAAAATTCCTTTCCACAAGCGAGAGAGTCGGAGAAGAGAGACTCTTTCCACGTCTTTGAGCTTTTCTTCCTTCAAACAGCAGTGAGAGAGACAGAGAGAGAGAGGGAGAGATTCTTTCCTTCTCTGCAGGTACGTTTTCTCTCATTTTTTCTCGAGTAGATTCCTTCGATTCTTCGAATCCTCGACTACAGTCATCTGAATCCGTACGAAATCGCGTTTCTGAACGATTTTATGGCATTTTTCTACCGTAATCTTTCCCTATGGTGAGATCTACTTTCTTCCGTTCAATTTTCCCCTTTTCCTGCATAAAAATCCGACGAGTTTAGCTCGATTCTCTATTATTTTATTTTATTTTTCTGATTTTTTTTACTGAATTTTCATCTCTTCCTTTTGTTTCCATTCTCCTCTTTTACTGCTGAAAAATCAGGATTTTTATGTAAATTTTCTGATATTTCTTTTATTTGCCGAGATTTCATTTCTTTTATCGTTTTTTTTTTCATTTCCCTCTTTTACTACTGAAAACCAGGCATTTGCAATGTAAATTTTTTCGAAAATTTCGAATTCTGATAGTATTATCTCTTCCTTTGATTTGAATTTCTTCATTTTCTACCTTTACTACTGGGAAGATCTGATTTGAGGTATTTTTCTGTATAAGTATGATTGAATCTTTTCACAAGTACTTTGAGTCGTTAATTATTAGTTGAATCTGATGTTATGATGAATTATACAGGCTTTGCATGGTGTACCTAGGTTTACTGTTCTGACAAGTGGGGCCCATGTTTCAGCTATCCAGACCATTGATCTGTTTCACACCAGTCTAGATGGATCATGACCCAAAGTCCCAGATTAGAAGGTCATGGCCACTAATCTTGGGTTCATTTTTCAGTTAAGTGTGGACTGCTGCTGTATTTCTCTTGTAAACCATCAATCAGTTGTTCGGAGATTTAAGGGTTGTCATTTTGAGGAGATTCTAAATGCACAATCCATGGAGGGTAGTGCGAGATAGACCAATGGAGTGGATTACTGAACATTCAGTGGGCCCCATTCTTCAGAACTGAAAACCAGAGTTAACTGTGCAAAGACTTGGTTTGAGGATCCTGTAATTGTTGAATTTGTTGTTATTTGTCGTTGAATTTATGTTGACTTTGGTAGGTTAGACAATCCTTTTGCTGCATTGGTGGTGTATTTTGGGTGCTTCGCATTGAACCTCTATCTTCAACGGCCACATATATCGTTTCCTTTCTTTCACATGAAAAATCAGTGATTGAAGTTCATGGGCACAAATTATTAATAGATATGGCATACTATATTTTGTGAAAGATGACTACTGATTTTATTTTTTTTAAAGAGTATATATATATATATATATATATATATATATATATATATATATATATATATATATTGAAAGATAGCGATAGATATATTAAAGGAAAAACTTAAAACAGGAACAAAAAGGAGAGAGAGTCTGCTGAGAAAGCAGACTCAGCTATGCTCCTGAAAAACGAAGGTCGAAGTCCTTCAAAAAAGATACATTAACAACCCATTCTATAAGAAGACCCTTAGCCTTAGAAGTAACTATCTCCGCTGAGTTTGAGGTGTTCCTAAAGCATCTCCCATTTCTTTCTTCCCAAACAGACCACCAGATTGCAAGAATAGCCATTCTCCATAATCGCATTCTTTTCTTTCCTAATCCGACCCCATGCCAAGCAGGAAGGAGGAAATCCACGGAACTAGGAAAACACCCGCTGATGCTGAAGCTCGAGGAAAAATCTGACCAAATTTTATCGATAAAAGGGCAGTGGATGAGTAAATGATCAACCGATTCTTCGTTCTTCATACAGCATAAGCAGATATTGACTATCTGCATTCCTTTTTTTTTTTTCAGATTGTCCACCATAAGGATCTTTTTCTTTCCTACCAACCAGCCGAAGCAAACTATCTTTGGAGGGGCCGAATATTTCCAGATGTAAGAGGTCGCAAGACCGTTCGTGTCTACAGAATTGCTGTGGAGTTGAGAGTAGGACGATCTAACTGAAAATCTGCTGGACTTATCTAGTCTCCAGATTAGATTGTCATCGATTTGTTGATTAGGCATTGCTTTATAGATGCAGAGAATAAGGTCCACGTACTCATTGATCTCCCAGTCTTGGAGATTCCTTTTGCATTTAACATTCCATTCTACCTTGCCGGCTGACACAAAGTAACATTCAGCGATGGAAATTGCCTTGTTAGGAGCTAGAAGGAAGATGTTAGGAAAACGATTTTTTAAATGTTCATCACCCACCCATGGATCTTCCCAAAATCGGATATCATTGCCCTTTTCTAACTCGTAGCCAATACCTGCAAGAACTTTCTTTTTCATACGAAGGATGCCCCTCCAAAGTTAAGATGCCCCTCCAAAGATAAGATGCCCTATAATAGGAGGAGTCTCTTGTCCACCACCCACCATCAGAAGAACCGTATTTGCTTTTGATGATAATGTTCCAAAGAGAACCTCTTTCAGTCCCTAACCTCTATATCCACTTGCCAAGGAGGGCCTGATTCATGGTCCTAAGGTTTTTGACCCCTGCGCCACCTTCTTGGAAATGGTTGCAAACCTCTTTCCAATCGAGGAGATGGAATTTCTTCTTGTCCTCCTTACCATACGAAATGAAGTCGCGTCTTAATTTATCGATAGATGCCAAGACAGAAATTGGACATCTATATAAAGACATAAAATATAGAGGTAAGTTGGAAAGCGCCGCCTTGATAAGAGTAAGGCGACCTCCCAAGGAAAGGTAATGACACTTCCACCTGGCAAGATATTTCTTGAACTTGATAGAGATCTTGTTCCATAGAAGCTTTGGAGGCGGACCTAAGCATAAAGGGAGACCCACAAAGGTGGTCGGGAAGGTAGCCGAAGAACAATCAAAGGACGACGCGTAGCTGGATAGCTCTTCTTCTTCCAAATTGACCCCAAACATTTTTGATTTGGCCAAGTTAACTCTCAGCCCAAACACGGCTTCAAAACACCGAATTGTTGTGCGAAGATTTTCAATCTTGTCAGGGGACACTTCCGAGAAAATCAATATATCGTTAGCAAACTGAATATGAGAGATCAGATGGGGCATACCTGGCATAGTGATACCACGAAGAATACCCTCTTGTTGGCCTTTGTGCAACATTCTAGATAAGGCCTCCCCCATGATGAGAAAAAAGAATGGGGATAAGGGATCACCCTAACGCAGACCTCTTGAGCTTTTGAAGAAGCTTTTTCGAGTTCTGTTGAGAAGAATAGAGAAGTGGGTTGAGCCGATGCATTCTCCCATCCATCCTCTCCAATTGGAACTGAAACCCATCTGCTCTAGCATATATTGAAGAAAGTTCCAATCGACATGGTCGTAGGCTTTTTCGATGTTGAGATTGCAGAAAATTCTTTTCAGGCCTGATCTATGGCCAGAGTGGAGACATTCATTTGCAATGAGTGCACAGTCCACAATTTGTCTCCCAGGAATAAACGCACTTTGATTTGCTGAAATTATCTTTCCGATGACTTTCTTCAAATGAGAGGTTAGAACTTTGGCTAAGATTTTGTATGGGCCCCCTATTAAACTAATAGGTCTAAATTCTCTGAAGGAAGTGCTGGGACCGGGAGAAAGTTTGCCTCTTTTGTGGAATTCATGAACAAAAGCCATGACATCGGATTCGATAACATCCCAAAAACTTTGGAAGAAAGAGATAGGAAAACCGTCGGGGCCAGGGGATTTATCTCCTCCGAGCGAATCTATGGCCATCTTCACTTCCTCCTCAGAGAAGCGAGATTCAAGGGACGAGACATCCGCTTCATCGATTCTGTCCACTTGGAGATTATCTAACCGCAGTCTGTCCCATTCTTCAGACGAGAGGAGAGA
The DNA here is from genome assembly GCF_029962835.1 of Magnolia sinica. Lineage (NCBI taxonomy): Eukaryota > Viridiplantae > Streptophyta > Magnoliopsida > Magnoliales > Magnoliaceae > Magnolia > Magnolia sinica. Next base: position 58,686,635 of record NC_080585.1, on the reverse strand, counting down.
TCTAAAGTATTGAATCGTCTAGGCTGCTATCTGATCTTTATCATCAATGCACTCCTTGTTTACTATGATACTGCTGATTTTATCGTGCATACTAGCAATACTATGAAAGTACCTAGTGTTTTTGTCTCCCTCCCTGATCCACTTGGCTCTAGATTTTTGTTTCTAAGAGATTTCATTTTCCAATGCACTGGCAGAAATGGATCGGATAAACTAAATTCTTCGACCCAACAATTCGGAGGACGTAGGCGTGTTTTCTGAATCTACATCGATCTTTTGAAGCTTTGATAATATAGAATCCATTTCATTTTCCCTTTTGCGTAACACTGAATTTTTCCACTGTTTAAGGTTGTTTTTGAGAAGCCTGAGTTTGGCCAGGAGCCTGTGACCTGCGAACCCTTCCACCTGAAAACTCAACCACCATTCAGAGATCAGTTGGCTGAAACCTTCAATCAATAGCCAGGTGGAGTCGAACCTAAAAGGTTTTGGACCCCAATTGTTGTCATCATCTGATAGCATAACTGGATGATGATCAAAGGTTATTCTCGGGAGAGCTAGCTGAGACACGGAGGGGAATGCTTCCAACCATTCAGGGGAGACCGGGAATCTGTCAAGTCTGGAGAGGATCGGGTTCACTCTCCCATTGGTCCATGTGAATTTAGCTCCAAGTAATGGAAGATCAACTAGCTCCTGCTTTTCAATCTAATCGGAGAAAACTCTCATTGATGGGGAGGGCTTTCTGCTCCGAGAATGTTCTTCCGCAAATCTGGTAATATTGAAATCCCCAACAATGCAGCAAGGGCCAGAGAAGGGTTGTCTTGAAGCAGCCAACTAGTCCTAAAACTCTGATCTCCTGGAATCGAGGGAGGGGCCATACACAGCGGATATGAGACATTGAAAATTTGCCGATTTATCTTGCAGAATAACTAAAATCGAGAATACTCCAACCCAGGAGTTCTGAAGATCCCACACGGACGATTTCCACGCAATCAGAATACCTCCCGCACTGCCTGTAGCATCAAGAGACACCCATTTGGCATCTTTAGCCTTCCACAGGGTGGCCAGCAAATCATCTTTGAACTGAGGAACCTTTGTTTCCTGAAGACAGAGGACATCGGGATTTCTCCTCCCCACGGATTCTTTGATAGGTCTTCTTTTCTGCTTTGAGCCCACCCCTCTAACGTTCCACGAAATGATTCTCATTGGGGCACCGAGCTTCCTTGAATTCCCTGCCTTCCTGAGGCCACGGTAGAGTCTGTTAATAGGCCAGAACTGGACGCAAGACGTTGTAGCTTTCTGTTGCTGACTGATCTGGAGAGAGGCTTCGTCGGAGTTCTGGACGCTGGAAGGGGTCTTCCTCTATTCTCAATACATTGGAATAGCGCTATGTAGTCATCCGGACGGTCCCCGAATGACAGACCCAAGGATCTACCCACATGGCCGGCGACATCTCTGATCCATTTCTTTCGCTGGATAGTGTGAATCAAGTTAGCCCTGATTTTTTCTTTTACTGAGTTCTTTTCGAGAGCTTCCTCCTGGATTGAAGAGAAATCAGTGCGCATCTGTAACGGTTTAGCTTCTATGATGTCGACTTCGGATCCTTCCTGAAAGAGAGCAATTGGTCCGAGGTCTGACCAATCGCCGGGGGGGGGGGGGGGTGAAAGAGGAGGAGATAGGAGAGAGGCGGGAGACGACTGCGAGTCGGAAGAAAGGGAGAGGTTCTCTGTATCCTCTCCCATGTAGTCTCTGTCGCATATGTCGGTCGATTGAAAGATGTTGTTTGGATCTTCGAACGGGAGCGCAATCGGGGCACCTTGATGCTTAATTTGAATAAGGAAGGGAAGTTGCCATAATATCTTTGGAGGGTCAGAGATATGGAGTTCGCTAGCTAAAGAGTGGAGCTCGGGAGGTTTGTTGAAAGCATTTGCAATCGGGACTAGACTCCGCTCGAGCAGTGCTTCGAGTGCTGATGAGATAATTAGGTTGAGATCGTGGGTTTTCATTGGAACCAGCTTGGAACCCGGGACTTGCGAGTGTTCTGAATCGAGTCCAGACCCGAAGCTGGAATTTGAAAAAGTATTCAGGCATACGTGTTGATGATCGACGCGATCGCGCCTGTCTGGCAATATGACCTTGCGTATAGGTTCTGACTCTTTTAAAATTAGCGCCATAGGTTGCTGACGTTGCTCAATCTCCGCCCTACACGTTGGCATTTCTGTGTGTCGAGGAGCAGCGATATTAGGGTGAGATATCAAAACTTCCACGAAAGGGTCGCGTGTCCTCTGATTGGACTGCCTAGTAGCACGCTCGCTGAGGGAAGTAGCTGGATTGCAGGGAGAGGAGTTCCGTAGTCCCTAGGAGCATAGATTACGTGCACCTTTGTGTACCGTCGCCCTCTTCATCTAAAATCGACGAGTATGAAGAAGGTTCCCTAGTTCTCCAGAAATATCCCCACCTGGGGGTTTTGCCATCGCTGTACTCTCTTTGCACCGGGAGATGAATTTACCTATTATCTGCGTGGACTTGTATGTGAGAAGGCAGTGGGTCTTCCTTTTTCCTTCTAACCCGAACTCTGATGACTGATAATTCCTCCCCAAGCTTGGTCTTAGGATCCAGTTCTATAAAGGACCCTAGATTGGCTGTTGTCGAGATGAAGAACTCGTTGAACCAAAATTCCAGAGGGATTCTCCAGATGAGAGAAGCCAAACATCTTCTGTCCGGAATATGGAAAATTCATCCCACCTCAGGACTTTAGCGACCGGGTTGTCAGTGTGTAAAGCTTCCGCCATGATTAGCATGTCTGGATTAAGACTAGGGCATACCTTAATCCATAACTCATTATAACCAATGGGTTTGATATTGTAGTTCCTAGGTTGAAAACCACAACATTCGTCGATCCATTTCTTGACTTGTGAAATGGAGACCCCGTCTTTAGTGATCGCCACCACCGAGTCCAGCAGCTCGTTTCTAGTGCGATTGAAAGTTTCTTGATTAATGCGGACAACGCAGTCCATCCCTTTGATTTCCAATTCTTCTTTGGATGTCCCTTTCGTCTTCTCTTTATCTGTATTACGGCAATAAGAGGAGATATATCCCTGTTTTGTCTTCAAAGGTTCTTTTGAATTTAGGAGTGCATCTTTGAATGAGTATCCTTCAGATTGGTGACTTTGGGACTGGACGGTCTTGGTTTCCTTCTTTTTCTCTAAGTTAAGGGATTTTCCTTTGGATGAAAAGCGTTCCGGACCGAACCTCGCCCTCTGAACCAACATGGAGACTCTGCCAAATCTCTCACTGTGTAACATCTGGACTGCTCTGGCCAGTTCTCCTTCTGAACTCGTTCTCACTAATGCAAACCCTCTGTAATGCCCATTTTTCCGGTCCCTTGGCATGATAACGTCCATTACTGCTCCTGCGCGTCCAAAAATCCTCGAAATATTGATAGGGAGCCATCCATCTAGGTACCCTCTAACGAAGAGAGTAGGGTAGGAAGCTGTCTTCCTCACTAGTTTGCTAGCTATTTGCTCTTTACCCTTTCTCCATGAAATCTCTTTCCATAAGCTCAACACTTGTTCCTCCCTGTCTCTCTCTTCGAAATCGGCGATTCTACCTTCCTTAGCTACCCTTTCACCAAAAGAAAACAAAAACTAGACAATCCAAGTTGGAGTGACCCTCTCATCACCTCTCTGCAAAAACACACACACACACACACACAAAAACCCTAAAACAACATAAAAAATCAGTGTAGATTCAGTCATTCTCTCTATCTTGGACTGTCTAAAGCCTCTCTCTAGTCTCCTATCAAGCCCTTAACTGACCAGCCACTAAATTGCCGAGATGCTAGTTGACAAGATCTTCCTCTTTAACAAAGCTGGAAATGAGGGCATGGACTGATAAAGTTCAATCCAGACTGTCCAAATTGTGTTCCTCACTAGGGATGCGGCATGGATTGAAAGTACGTTGACTGGATCATCCTCCCTATTTGGTTCCCCATTTAATTTTGCCCTTAGGATTCAGACATATTATTCAATTTATTGTTGTCATCACCATAGTCATCATCAATGTTCGAAATATCGATATCGCGTTATGTATCGCATTCTTGGGATACGGATACGTATCGGTTATTGCATGAGATATATCGGCTGTATCGTGTAATGTGTCGTTGTTGTTGGAAACATGGGGAAACATTGGGAAATTGGTTGAATTTTTCAATAAAACTTTAGTGATTGTTACAAAAGACATCAATACATACTTATAAATCAAAACCTTACAAAAAACAAGTACACATAATAGGTTTTCTTTGTATGGGGTCTTAATCTATGCATTGTCCAACTGAATTGATGCAAGTATATTCAATGTCTATTCATATAATTTATAAATGTAAGAAAACGTGTGGAAACAAATGCAATACATTCACAAGCAAAAGAAGAATCAATAGATTAGGTTACATACATGCTTAATTTTATGTTTGGACACAAAGATTGCAAAAGATTTGCGAGAAATTGGGAATTTTTTATTTTTTCAAATTTTCACAACTCAACATCTCTTCCAAATCTTAAAATTGAAACTCCTAATCTATGATTTTTCTTGCAAAACATGAAAAATCATTGATTTGTATCAATTTGACACTAGTTTAACATGATTTACAAAAAATAAAAGGATCGGAATTCGAAAATACTCACCAGATCGAACATGTGGGATATATCGCACTACCTGTGCATTTCGTATCATACAGGTGGGATACAAGATATATCGTGGGATATATCGGCCGATATCGTCGATATTTAAAACACTGGTCATCATATCATCATTTTCACCATTATTGCCATTCCACATGGCCTTTCCTAGCTATTTGATGCATCTAGGCCACACAAGATGTCCAATAAAAGATTGGGCCCATCGAAGCATCATGATCAAGGATTCGGACCATCCAACAATGTATTTTGAATATTTGAACCACTTTGAGGGTCTAGATTGATCTTATGAAAGGTCAATGATCCTAATTTTCATGGTGGACTACATTAGGAGTCATTTACTTTAGTTTTTATTGTTAGAGCTAGGGTTAGTTGATTGAGTTTCTTAGTATTTATGTCACTTATTAGCAGTCACTTAGTAGTATTTTCGTCCTATTTTAGTAACAATAGGAGTGGAAATGAGGAACTAGCTAAGATTGCTTACTAGAAGTACCCCAAAATGGCCATTTCCCAAATTGGGGTCGGTAATTCATGAGAGTTGAGATATTGTGAAGGATGATGCTCTTGCTCATATAGGTAGAGTTGGGTGGCTGAAGTGTAGCTGTGCCTCTAGGGTTCTATGTGACCTCGCATACCAATCAAACTGAAGGGGAAAATTTTATAGGACAGCTACAAGGCCATCCATGCTTCATGGGATGGAATGTTGGCCAGTTAAGGAACATGGTGCTCATAGGATGAGTGCAAGTGAAACGAGGAAGGATTAGAACTGGGAATGAATGCATTGGAAGGAGCTTAGGAGTAGCACCAAATACTAATAGATAATAAGATGAGGGTAATGCAGAAGCATTTTCATACCGGACTCGAGTGGGGTGGCCTATGGGATGCAGGGGCACACTTAGGGTGGGCAACTTGCAAAACCCATTGATTTGGAGCCCGTGTGAGGTGAAACCCATGGATTTAGGGCCCACGAGGAGGGTTTGGCCGAGGACCTAACCCATGGATTTGGGGCTTGGGCTATGAGGTAAAGGGATTAATTCGTCATGCTCTATCAGTTCTAGCTTTTGGAGCAAGTGGTTAATTGTCCTGTATCAAATTAGTATCAGAGCGGGAAGTCTCGTGTTCGAGACTTCTACCGGGAGTGATTAATGTGGGGGCATTTTAACACCTGGCTCAGTTGGGGTGGCCTATGGGATGCAGGGGCACACTTGGGGTGGGCGGCCCGCAGAGCCCATGGATTTGGAGCCCACGAGTAGGGTTTGGCCGATGACCTAACCCATAGATTTGGGGTCTGAGCTATGAGGTAAAGGGATTAATTCGCCATGCTTTATCAGTTTAAGCTTTTAGAGCAAGTGGTTACTTGTCCTGCATCAGAGGGAGTGGACTTAGATGGTTTGGCCATGTGCAATGGTGACCAAGAATTGCAGTGGTTAGAAAGAGGGAGTTGGTTCAAGTTGGAGGCTCTATAAGGGCAAGGGGAATGCCCGAAAGGCCGCGTTGAGGTAGTAAAAAAATACTTGTTGACTTTTGGTTTAATTGTGTATATGATCTTTGATAGCGTGGTGGAAGCTAATTCATGAGGACAAGGAGTTGATGATGGTGACAATGACCATTTGTTACTAAGTTGTGTTGGTCTAATAGTTGTGACATGCCCTATGCATAGTGAGATCAAGCTATCTGGGTGGTCTAGATTGAAATCTATGTACAACATGTGACATGTGCGTGAGTGCAGTCCACCGTACTCGGCTAGAACATGGTACACTTCACTTCTTTTTTGGAATTGTTTGCTTAGAAGTACTCCCTGCAGTTTCCAACACATTTAACACTTTTTATAAGAAACACAAGAAATAAAAGAACTTTCTATTCTGATTTCTTGGTTTTAGGTTTAGTTTTCTTATGGGCTGTTTGGGGTGAGGAATTTGGGGAAGGGATTTGTGAAATCTAGGGATCTTAAATTTCCTTCCTTTTTTTTTTTTTTTGGTTGGGGATTTGCCAAATCCATGTATCCCCCAAATATACACTGCCATAAATCTACGGATTTTGGGAAAGTCCAAATCCCTAAAAAACTAAAGACTTGGCAAATCCACAAATGTGCGACTCTCTTAAAAGTTAAAAGCAATGAAAGTTATTCCCGAAATCCAGGGATTTACCAAATTCTATCCTCTTTCCTTGATTCCGAACAGGGCCAAAAGAGGCATTGTTTGTCCTGCATCGAAATATATTTTCCTTTGCTCAACATTTTGTTATTGAATTTAGCATGAAAGAGATACTAAGATCTGTATCAGCACCACCACCATCACCATCATCTAAGCCTTATCCCAACTATCTTTAAGTTTTAAGTAACCCTAAATTAACTTGTATGGCCTCGCATCAAGAATAGCAAAGTCTATCTGCCTTTTTATTCTTTGGATACGAAATGCCACCTGGCTCAGGGTATCCCAAATCGGTTACGTATCGGCCGTAACGGCCGATACGTAACGGTAACGGTGGGACCCATTACACGATTCGGGGTCGAAACGGCTGTTACGGAATTCTGTGACCGTAACGGCCGTTACGGACCCGTAACGGTTGTTACGGGCCTTGGAAAAAAAAAAAAACCTTACCTTTTTTCTTTTCTTTTCTTCTTCTTCTTCTTTTTCTTCTTCTTCTTCTTCTTCTCGAGCAGCTGCGGCTGCGGCTGCTTCTTCCTGTTCTTCTTCTTCTTCTTCCTCTCTCTCTCTCTCTCTCACTCTCTCTCTCTCTCTCAATCTCTTCTTTCCCCCTTTCCCTCTTTTTTTCTTTTCTCTTCTTTCCCTCTTTTTTTCTTTTCGTTTCTTGTCTCCCCAATTTTTTTTTAAATTTGCAGCAGCTAGCTGCTTAGGTACGTGTCACGCAAAGACGAGCGTTGACACTCCTCGAGCTCCAATTTGTACGAACAGTTCAAAGGAGATCAAAGTTATATGGGCTCCACAGTGATGTATTTATTACATCTACACCGTTCATCTATTTTCAGAGATCATTTTAGAGCACCACTTAAAAAATGAATTATATCCAGAGATTATCTGGACCACACCAAAAATAGCAACAGAGATAATGATTTTCACGGTTATTCGTAGGGCGCACGGTAACGTTTATTCTCCATCCAATCTGACCCGAGTGGGCCCGACTATGATGTATATTTTTTATCCATATCGTCCATCCATTTTGCCACGTTATTTTAGGTCAGGATTCAAAAAATTAATAATATCCAAATCTTAGGTGGGCCACACCATAGGAAAAAGTGGTTATAGAATGCTCACCATTAAAATTTTCTTAAAGTCCACTGTAATGTTTATTTTCAATCTAACCTATTAATTGGGTCACATTGACGTGGATGAAGGGAAAACACACATGTCAGCTTGATCTAAAACTTTTTTAGCCCCCAATAAATTTTTAACGGTGACCATTTAATTATTGTTGTTTTTTATGGTGCAATCCACCTGAGCTTTGATGTGCCTCATTTTTGGGCTCATGCCCTAAATTTATTTGGCAAAATGAATGGAAGTTGTGGATATAACACATTCATCACAGGTGGGGCCCAAAAAACTTTGACACGTGTGCTGCACTTTACATCTGAGTCCCTCCTAATTCAAGCCTTAAAAAATTGTACACGAGACATATATTAACTTGAAATTTGACAATTAAATTATGGACTGCAATTGCTAACTCACAATGCCAAAATCAAATTATTTGAATAGTTTTAATTGTTAATTTGTGAGCTTTTATTTTTTAAAATAGGGCCTTTTGATTTTATTTTACTTTTATGATTCACTATCCAATAAATGTCCACCAATTTATAAGTGGGATAATGACAATAAATGACATGAATTTGAGGCTGATTTGGAGAATAGATTGGTCCTCCAAGTCAGCCCCAAATTGGTAATGCCATCTACCTGAATTTAATTTCATTTTTTTTAAAGAACTATTGGAAGAAATGATATCAAGTTGTTAAGTATATAAATTACATATTAAAAAAAAAAATAAATATATGAATTTTGTAGTCAAATTCAAGTTACCTGGTTAAAAAATTAATCAGACAGTCCGATACAACTTCTCACCAAAGAGTGGACCGTTACACCACCATAAACATGTTCCAATTTATAAATGAATGCATATTTGGAATGCTTAGAATATTCCGGATTTAATCAATATTTTTTCATATTTTTTTGGCAAAAAAAAAAAAATTGCACCGTTACGGGCCGTTACGCCTCCGTATCGCCGTTATGCCCCGTATCCGTATCGGTTTCGGAGGGCACCGTTACGCCAACCGATACCGATACGGGACACCTTGACCTGGCTAGATCAATTTCCACCAGGCACACCAGAAAGCATTGATGGAACAACCTTTAGTGCCTATAGTAGCATCTGTTGCATCTAGTTCCCCAACTTATATACTGATCAGATTTCCAACATATGCATGCCGACACTAAACGGCTCCCGCTTTTGTGAGGATACTTTCAAAACCCCTGATCGCCTTTATTAATTCCAACACATGAACCTTGCTATGCCCATGGGTCCATGGACTCTAGATTTATTGAGCTTGTATGCAAGGTGTTTTGTAACAGTAACGGTGGCCGTAACGGCCACCACCGTTACCTTTACGATACGGATCGTAACGGCCGTTATGGTCTCTTTTTTTTTTATTATTGAAAAAAAAATCCTGAAAAACATGTAGTTGCCTCATAATGTTGATTAAAAAGTATGAAAAACCTGTATTTGCCCCATAATAGACAATCACGGGGCTGTTATGGCCTTTATAGCGTGCACAACTTACCATTAACGACAATTACGAGTCATTTTTTTCCATAACGGCTGTTACGGCCGTTACGACCTCGTAACATGTAACGATTGCCACCGTTACCTTTACGTAACGGCCTTTGCGGCACACCATGCTTGTATGGGCATTCACATGAACTGATTATCTACTTCCAAATCACTAGCCAGTATTAACTAGAATTGTGATCTAGTTAAAATGCCCATATAACATCCATTTGTGCAATTCGCTGGTGGGTAAATTTATATCTAATTGTATATTCCTCATCACTTACAAATGCTCGCTTACTTTCCTACAATGAAAAGCTTTCTTTGCAGCTCTACATTCTCTCTTTCCTAGTGTTTCGTGTTAGCAAGATTATTATTATTATTATTATTTTCAATTTTATTTTATTTTTTAAAATTTTTTAAATTTTTTTTTAATTTTTTGCAGAGCTTTTATTTCTCTACCCGTTTCAGACAATGTTGTTAATGTATTTGATAATCAACATGAGTTGTTGGATTGGCTGTATGCTTGCCTATTCTATATCTTTCTTCTTGATAAATGGTTGTGTTGATACTATGGCTTCCTTTTTTCTTTTTTCTTTTTTTTTTTTTCTAATTTTAAATATAGAGTTCAGGAAAACATGTACGATTGGTCAAATGTTTTTTGGTTTTTGTCTTGCCGAGGGTGGTGGGGATTATCAATGTTAGAGTTCGTTTGGCATCTCTACTTTAATCCAATAAAAGCTACTCTAATAAGCTTTTTTGGTTCTAGCTATTCTTTTACAATAAGCTCATTTGGTAAAATCACTTTCTCAAAACTGAAAAAAGCACTTATTTGAAATGGGCACGTTTGGTAAAACATTCAAATAAGAGCTTTTTTAGGGGTAGTTGATGTCATTTTTAAAAATTACAACTATATTATAAGAGCAATCCAGATGATCGTTTTAGTGGATCTCTCACCATAGATGGATTGTGCCCCAAATGGCAAAAGAATGGATGGCTACAAGCTTCATGTTTTAAGACATTTGGGCCGTTCATCATGTCAGACATTAGATGTGGACCATCCATTGTGTGGGCCAAACCTTCAAAGTGGGCTGTCCATGATGCAAGGCCCGTCTTGGATGTGGACCATTCATCATTAGGAGTTGACCTTTGATGTGGACCGTCCATTATGTGGGGCCTGACTTGATGTAGGCCATCCATCATTTGGGGCGCACCATCAACGCTAATTGTCCTTTATGTGGGGCCCTTCAATGTTCACTACCCATCACGTGGAGTCCACATTTGATGTGCCCATCATGTGGACCCCACCTTCGAAGTGGGTTGTCCATCTATGGGGTCCACTTTTGATGCCTGCCATCCATCATGTGGGGTGCACCTACTATGTGGATCATCCATCATGTTGGGCCACTTTGGATAAGGGACCCCCATCATGTGAGACCCTGGATTTGGACCGTCTCTTAGGTGGGGCCATCTTGATGTGGACTATCCATCATGAGGGGCCACACTTTGATGTGGGTCATCAAATCATGTGAGGTCCACTCCGTTCATCTTGTGGGCCTACCTTGATGTGGACCATTCATTATGTGGTGCCTCACCTTTAATATGGGTTGTTCATCATGTGGGCCCACCTTCAATGTAAATTGTGCATCATGTTGGGCCACACTTTGATGTGGACCATCCATCATTTGAGGCCCACCTTTGATGTGAACCATGCATTATGTGGGCCCACCATGATGTGGACCATTCATCATGTGGGGCCTAACCTTCAATATGGGTTGTTCATCATGCGGGCCTACCTTTGACGTCCACTATCCATCATGCATGTCCCACCTTTGATGTGGATCGCCCATCATGTGGGGCCCACTTGATGTGGATAGTCCATCATGCGGGGCCATGTTTTGATGTGGGCCATCCATCATGTGGGACCCACTTTTGATGTGAACCATGCATTATGTGGGTCCACCTTGATGTGGACCATTTATCATGTGGTCACCTTCAATGTCCACCATCCATCATGTGGGCACCACCTTTGATGTGGACTGTCCATTAGGTGGGGTCTGCTTGAAGTGGATCGTCCAACATGTGGGGCCACACTTTGATGCGGGCCATCCATCAAGTGGGGCCCACCTTTGATGTGAACCGTGCATTATGTCGGCCCACCTTGATGTAGACCATTCATCATGTGGAGCCCCTCCTTCCATATGGGTTGTTCATCATGCAAGCCCACCTTAGAGAGATTGTAAAGTGAAGAGAAGAGGGCAAGATGGGAATTATTTAAAAAGTTTTAGTACAAACTTGTCCCAAAATTAGCCAAAAATGTCTACGCACTTAACTTATGCCAAATAAGCTCTTAAAAAAAAAGTGACCTCTCCATCACTTATTTTTTAAGAGCTTGTTTACTAGTTTCTAAAAAATTAAGCGGTAAAATCAAAGCTTTACTAAATGGTATATTTTCAAAATAAGAGTTTATTTTTTTCAAGGTGTTCCATAATGGTAATAGTGGCCGTAATGGCCACCACTGTTACCGTTATGATATGGGCGGCAATGGCCATTACGGGCCCTTCCTTTTTAAAAAAATACTCTTACATGACTGTTACATGGCCGTTGTGGTCCCGTTATAAGGCCGTTACAGCCTCTCTTTTTTTTTTCTTTTTTTTTGTAACGACTGTTACGGCTGTTTTGGTCCCGTAATGTGTAACGGTTATGACCATTACCATTACGTAACCGATTTTGAATACTTGATCTTTTTAGAATAAGTAAATAAATTCTTACTAGTAGAGATGCCAAATGGCCCCTTAGTTTCATGTCTCTCTTGCTGTTTTTCCCTATACTTTTTTAAAAGATGTTTCAAGGTCTCACCCTTGTTGGAAGCTGTTAAGAATTGAGCTTGGGTCATACCTGGCAAGAGAGTAGGCGTCATAACCAGCTGTCACTATGCTGCTGAAGACTCTTTGGGCCAAAGTTTTGATGTGGATATCCATATAGGGTATTCTATTTGGGAAGTTTCTGTTCAATGACATGTTATTTGTCGACAACATGAATTTCTTATTATTAAGGTAAAAAAAGAAGACATGGATCCATTATTTCATGGCCCTGGGGGAACAAAAGAAGAAGGAAGAGTTGTTTTAGTGATGTTTGGTTTTCTTTTATTTCTAGAGTGTATCTTCAAAATTTTGGATCGGGCAGTATTTTCTTGTTGAATTCAAAACTTCCTCAATTTTCTCTAGCTTGCTTTAGAAATCAGGGGTTTGCTTTGGGCTTGTAGGATTAAACGATTCATCCAATGTTCTTTGCCCACCATTACTTAAGTCTGTTCGAGTTTTGCCATTTGTGTTAAATCATATTATTTGATTTCCTTGCAGAGCAGCTCTAATAATTAGTTCTATTTGATCCGCAGATGATTAGGCTATTCCATGTGCTGGCTGTGTTAAGTGTTTGACTCTTGGATTTTCTGATTGTTTCCTTTCAGAAATTTGCAAGAAGGTCCAAGCTTGATTGTTAGATTCTAATGGCTATCGATTGCTTCCATCATTAGTGACCACTGTCTCATCCCCCATGAGCTCAACGGTCTCAACATCTCGGGCAATACATCCGCCAAAGAGGCTTGGCATGAGTGAATCACCACCAGCACGCACTTCACATTCTTTTAGTCAATCTGACCCGGAGCTCAGTGACAATGACGAGGCAGAACTACTGTCTGTATCTTGGAACCAGGACTATGGATGCTTTGCTGCCGGCACAAGCACTGGTTTTCGAATCTATAATTGTGACCCTTTCAAGGAGACCTTCAGAAGGGATTTGAAAAGTGGTGGATTTGGAATAGTGGAGATGCTGTTTCGGTGCAATATTCTGGCACTTGTTGGCGGCGGAGCTAATCTGCAATACCCACCAAACAAAGTTATGATCTGGGATGATCACCAGAGTCGTTGCATTGGTGAATTTTCTTTCAGATCTGAAGTTCGTGCGGTGAAACTAAGACGTGATCGCATAGTTGTGGTTCTTGAACATAAGATCTATGTGTACAACTTCACGGATCTGAAGCTTCTTCATCAGATAGAGACCCTGGCTAATCCGAAGGGACTTTGCTGTCTTTCACATCATTCAAATACCTCTGTGTTGGCTTGTCCAGGTCTGCACCGGGGACAGGTTCGGATTGAACACTTTGGTTTGAAGATGACAAAGTTCATTAATGCGCATGATTCTAACATCGCATGCTTCACTTTGACTATGGATGGGCTTCTTCTTGCAACTGCTAGCACAAAGGGCACTTTGATTAGGATTTTCAACACAATGGATGGGACCCGCCTGCAAGAGGTATCATTAGTTAACAATGGGTTTTGTCATGGAAGTCACCAGTCTTACTTATGGTGTCTTGATTAGCTGTTTACATGTGGATTTTCAGAATTGATTGAATAATTGAATTTTATTTTCCAACAAAATATTATCCTTGAAGTATGTTTCCTGGAAAAAAAAAGAAGCACTCGTTGATTGTAATCAACCTATGTAATAGACTACTGGATAGTGTTTGATTGTAAGGAACCTATGTAATGGTCTATTACATTGCGCCTGCTAGACTTTTGTGCTCTCATTGCCATTCCCCAGCCTAGATAAAGGAGGGCTGTGTCAGGTTGGCATCTGGCATCAAACTTATGCCATCACTTTCGTCATGAATCTGAACAATATGATGTTGATGATGATGATCTGATGAGACCATTGTAGGTTTCCATTATTAAACCTTAGTTTCAATTTTCAGTTGAAATTAGTTTCCATTTTTGAAGTCTTTTTGGAAGTGAAAACTTGAGAGAAAACTTGCTCATCATCATCATGCCTTATACCAAATAAATGGGGTTGGCTACATGAGCCCTTTTCCGCCATTCCACTATCAAAGGCCATAACTTCTGTTGGAACATAGGTTGCAAGTCTTTTCTACTGCCTCGACCCATGTCCTTTTGGTCCTTCACCTTGCTCTTTAGAGCCTTTAACTTGTACCCACTCACTCCTAATCGAACTAGTTCTTGGTCTCTGTTGCACATGACCAAACCATTTAAGTCTACTTTCATTTGTCTTATTACCTATTGGTGCTACTAAATTTCCTCGAATACATTCATTTCTAATTCTATCATTCCTTGTCTTGCCACTCATCCATCTCAACATCTTCATTTCAGCTACACTAATCCTATGAACATGTTCTTTAACTGCCCAACATCCTGTCCCATAAAGCATGGATGGTCTTATAGCTATCCTATAAGGTTTCCCTTTTCAGTTTGAGTGATAAACAACAATCACATAAAACTCTAGAGGCACATCTTCGTTCCTTCCACCCTGCTTGAATTTCATGGGATACATTCTTCTATCCCTCCGCTCTTATGAATTATCGATCCAAGATATCAGAAATGGTCATTTTTAAAACTTCTTGGTTAGTAATCGTAACTAATTCCTTGTTCCTAGTCCTATTGTTACTAAAATTGCACACCATATACTATGTTTTAGTTTGACTAATTTTAAATTAGATTCTAAAGCACCTTCCATAAATCGAGCTTTTTGTTTACACGCCTTCCCTCGTCTTGTCAATTAAAACTATGTCATTTGCAAACAACATACACCATGGGATCTCTTCGTGAGAATTCCTCATTAACTCGTCCATAGCCAATGCAAAAAGGTACAGGCTCAATGTTGATCTTTGGTGCAAGCTGATGCAGGACAATTAACCACTTGCTCTAAAAGCTCGAACTGTTAGAGTATGGCGAATTAATCCCTTTATCTCATAGCCCAGGCCCCACATCTCATGGGTTAGAATCTCGGCCGAACCCCCCTCATGGGCCCCAAATCACATGGGCCGCCCACCCCGAGTGTGTCCCTGCATCCCACGGGCTACCCCACTCGAGCCCAGTGTGAAATGCGCATTAATCACCCCCGGTGAGGAGTCTTAAGCACGAGACTTCCCCCGTGGGCCCCAAATCACGTGGGTTACCTACTTCGAGTGTCCCCGCATCCCACGGGCTACCTCACTCGAGCCTGGTGTGAAAATACCCCTGCATTAATCATCCCCGGTGAGGAGTCTCAAATATGAGATCTCCCGCTCTAATACCAATTTGATGCAGGACAATTAACCACTTGCTCTAAAAGCTCGAACTGTTAGAGTATGGCGAATTAATTCCTTTATCTCATAGCCCAAGCCCCATATCTCATGGGTTAGGACCTCAACCGAACCCCCCTCGTGGGCCCCAAATCACATGGGCCGCCCACCCCGAGTGTGTCCCCACATCCCACGGGCTACCCTACTCAAGCCCGGTGTGAAATGCGCATTAATCACCCCTGGTGAGGAGTCTCAAACACGAGACCTCCCTTGTGGGCCCCAAATCACATGGGTCACCCATCCCGAGTGTGTCCTCACATCCCACGGGCTACCCCACTCGAGCCCAGTGTGAAAATGCCCCTGCATTACAAGCCTACAGTAATTGGGAACTCACTTATCTCTCCACTAGTGGTCCTCACATATGTTACTGCTCACTCATACATTTCCTTAATCATTTTGATATATCCTCTTGAAGTTCCTTTCCTTCCCAACACCACCAGATTAACCCTTCAGCAATGTTTTAAATATCGACGATATCGGCTGATATATCCTATGATTTATCTTGTATCCCACCTGTGCGATACGAAACACACAAGTAGTGCCGATATATCTCACATGTTCGATCCGGTGAGCATTCTCAATTTCCGATTTTTTTATTTTTTTTTATTTTTATTTTTTATTTTTTTTGTTGAAATTATGTTAAAGAAGTGTCAAACGGTTACAAATCCATTGGTTCATCATGTTTTACATGAAAAATCGTGGAGTTGGTTTTTCATGTTCTCCATTTTTATTTTTATTTTCGAAATTTTCCTTTAACCCGTTGTCAATCGAGACTAATTTCGAAGTATGATGAAATAATAATCACATACACTCTAATTTTGAAAATTGAGTGTGGGTGGTCCGATTTGGGGAAATTCAAAATTTCCCCTATATTCTCCCAAATTGCTTACAATGTTGCACTCTAAACATGAAATCAAGCATGTATGAGGGCTGATCTAATGATTTGTCAAGTCCTCGTCAATTTTTGAAAAATAAAAATTAATAAATTTTTTATTAAAATATTAATTTTTGTGGACATTTCCCTTCAAACAACTGTCAACGCGACTAATTTCGAAGTATTTAGGAGTGATTGATGAAATGATCATTATATACACTTATGCATTCAAATTGAATATAGTTGCATTAGTTCAGTTAGACAACGCATAGCTTAGGACCCTATACACAGGAAGCCTATTATCTGCACTCTTTTTTTTTTTTTTTTGAGATGTTATGATTTAAAAGTGTCTATTAAGGTTATTTTTTAACAATCCCTGAAGTTTTATTGAAAAATTCAAACATTTTCCCAATGTTTCCCCATGTTCTCCAAAAAGCGGTTTAAATTAACCTATACAAACAATATATCCCATGCGATACCCGACACATCTGCATCCCAAGGATGTGATACGTAACGCAATACCAATATTTCGAACACCGCTCTCTAGGGAGACTATCGAAAGCTTTCTTTATGTCAATAATGACCATGGGGACCATTCCTCCTCTCCTAATATTTCTCCATCAATTTTCTAATATCCTTAATCATTTTGATATATCCTCTTGAAGTTCCTTTCCTTCCCAACACCCACCAAATTAACCCTCTAGCAATGTTTTAAATATCGACGATATCGGCTGATATATCCTACGATTTATCTTGTATCCCACTTGTGCGATACGAAACACACAAGTAGTGCCGATATATCTCACATGTTCGATTCAGTGAGCATTCTCAATTTCCAATCTTTTTTTTTTTTTTTTTTTTGTTGAAATTATGTTAAAAAAGTGTCAAACGGTTACAAATCCATTGGTTCATCATGTTTTACATGAAAAATCGTGGAGTTGGTTTTTTATGTTCTCCATTTTTTTTTATTTTTTTCAAAATTTTCCTTTAGCCCGCTGTCAATCGAGACTAATTTCGAAGTATTTGATGAAATGATAATCACATACACTCTAATTTCGAAAATTGAGTGTGGGTGGCCCAATTTGGGGAATTCAAAATTTCCCATATTTTCTCCCAAATTGCTTACAATGTTGCACTCTAAACATGAAATCAAGCATGTATGAGGGCTGATCTACTGATTTGTCAAGTCCTTGTCAATTCTTGAAAAATAAAAATTAATAAAAAATTTATTAAAATATTAATTTTTGTGGACATTTCGCTTCAAACAAATGTCAACAAGACTAATTTCGAAGTATTTAGGAGTGATTGATGAAATGATCATTATATACACTTATGCATTCAAATTGAATATATTTGCATTAGTTCAGTTAGACAACGCATAGCTTAGGACCCTACACAAAAGTAACCTATTATGTGCACTTCTTTTTTGTTTTCGAGATGTTATGATTTAAAAGTGTCTATTAAGGTTATTTTTTAACAATCCCTGAAGTTTTATTGAAAAATTCAAACATTTTCCTAATGTTTCACCATGTTCTCCAAAAAGTGGTTTAAATTAACCTATACAAACAACGTGCGATACCTGATACATATCTGTATCCCAAGGATGTGATACGTAACGCAATACCAATATTTCGAACACTGCTCTCTAGGGACCCTATCGAAAGCTTTCTCTATGTCAATAATGACCATGGGGACCATTCCTCCTCTCCTAATATTTCTTCATCAATTTTCTAATATCCTTAATCATTTTGATATATACTCTTGAAGTTCCTTTCCTTCCCAACACCCTCCAGATTAACTCTCTAGGGACCCTATTGAAAGCTTTCTCTAAGTTAATAATGACCATGAGGAGACCATTCCTCCTCTCCCCATATTTCTCCATCAGTTGTCTAAGTAGCAAATAGCTTCACTGGTAGACCGCCTTGGCATGAAACCAAACTAATTTCTTTTTATGCATTCGTCTCATGCCTTAGTCTTCGTTCAATCATTCTTTTTCAAAGTTTTAGAGTATGGCTCATAAGTTTAATCCTATGATAGTTAGTGTAGCCATGTTTCTGGTAATTCTTTGTCTTGCAAATGGATACTTGGAAGTCACAGTTTACTTGAGCACTAGCGTGATGCGTAGCGCTCAGCCCTCTATAGCGTGTAGCGTAAATACGTAGCGTGTAGCGTAAGCTACACGATATTTCTATTTTTTAATTTAAAAATAGGATAAATATAATAAATAGTGGAAAAAAAGGGAAAAAAAATATAAAAATGCCTAAAAGATGATTCATTTTATCAATTATAAGCATGTTCAAAAAAGTTATTAGTTATCATTTATCAAAAGCCAATCCACATATATAAGCTAAATCAAATAATTATCACATCAACAACTTCCTAAGTAAACCACTTTAATTAATAATGTCTAATTGAAACCACAAGTCACAATTATGAAAAGAAATAAAAATCCCATGGGTTAAAAGTATCAAGTACAATACAAGTGTCACATTGCTCAACATTAGAAACAAAGAAAACGTGAAAAAATAATAAAAAAACTAAAATAGTAAAAAAATACATTGTTGCTTAGATTTACGCTATTTGGGACGCTACGTAGTTGTAGCATACACTACGACCCCTGTAGCATACGCTATAGGGGATTTACGCTATTTGGGATGCTACGTAGCGCTACGGCCACGCTACGCTACGTAGCGTACACTACTGCTACGCTACGGGCGCTATTTGAAACACTGCCTTGGAAGTCACAGTTTACTTGAGCACTATTTATTTACTAGAAATAATGTTTTAACACACTTCATGATTATTTCATACATGTTACTAAAGTTATAACGTTTTCATCTGTCAAGGTGCTTCAAGGATCCTTCGAATTTTCTATACCATGGTATACTTAGAAACATTAATAAATGGCTAAAAGATGGATAGTGTAATCGTTGCTTCCATGACTGAAATTATCAAGTTGTAACTAAGCCCTGAAATATGTTGTTTATCATTCATATGACTATAATGCACATAATGTTCTTGACTGTACCAATAAACTTGTCTAACACGTGCACAGTTTGGACAAGGCTTTTGGTGCAAACTGGAAGTCAAGACAGGAACATCTCAATCCAATTTGTTAATTCAATTCAAGAAGCAGGATTTTCAAGTTTTGCGTTTACGCAATTCGATTAGTTAACATGTACCAAGAAAACACTATAGAGAAGGATGACAATAATAGGATAGTGAAACTCAAAATTTGAAATAGAGATGAAATTCTGGAAACTCCTCGAATCCAACAATTAACATAGAATAGAAAACCGGTTCAAACACTCGAAACACCAGTTCACATAGATTCTCTAGAAAACCACAAAAATACCCTAAATTCTTGTTACATGTTGAACCTCCATCTATTATATCCTCATCCATTTGTTTACATATAAAATAACTCTAAACAAACCCTAATTAAAAAGAACCCCAGCATGTAATGTAGGGTACCTTATTATTACAATGCAGCTCTATGATATGTTATGCCGCGCACCTCTTTTCATATCCTTTGTTTTATTCGTTGATGCTCACCACTGGTGTTATTTGGTGGACACTCACCTATAGCTGCATCGGCTTTATAAGGTCACCAATATAGGGAATGTGAATGTATATGTAACTATGTGCGGTTGTGTATTCTATTGTTGTGCTCCTGCAGATCACTATCTTTTTTCCTTATATTAATATGTGTGCGCATGTGTTGGTCAAGAGGGATTAACACAAGTGTTGCATTTCTCCTCCCTGTTCCTTCTGTCTTCTTCTTGACTCTCACTCTCCCTCTCTCTCCTATCTCTCTCTTGTTTCTACTCTTTCTAGTTGGTATTAGAACGGGATTCTTGTGCTGATTGAAAAACTTTTAGGCCCATTGCTGACACCATCATTTGTATGGGTGATGTCATCATTTGTATGGGCGACGTCTCATGTGTACAGTCGAAGGGCCCCATGGTGATAAAAAAAAGTATGGGATGCATCTAACAATCATGTAAAAATCGTGAATGGTTCCTATACTTATGTTAAAGGCATTGGAAGCATCAATGCCTCACCATCCTTCCAATTATCTTCTGTTCTTTGGCCCCAAGTTTTCCAACTTATAATTTGTTAGTCGTTTTACTTGGGTCTCTTAACTGTAGCACAACTTCCTTTCATTTTCACTGTGTTTTATATGACCCAATGACTAGACAGGATTAGGCTGGTCATGATGGACTTTATAGTTTTCAACCTACGAATAATGTTGGATTGGCTCTCTGAACCTCAAGTACATCTCCTTCAGTCACCTACTAATTGGCTTTTGTATTGTATCTTCATCTTGGCCATATACCGACTAGTAGTCTCAAATTGTTACTCCCGGACTTAGAAGTGTGAATAGATTATCTTGTGAGACATGTCAATTGACTAAACATTGCTAATCATCCTATCTAGCTAGTTCTAATGCAAAGTTTGATGTCCCTTTCAGTCTTATACACTCTAAATGTTTGGGTCCTTTCCAGGGTATCCCAAATCGGTTACGTTTCGGCCGTAACGGCCGATACGTAACGGTAACGGTGGGACCCGTTACGTGATACGGGGTCGAAACGGCCGTTATGGAATTCTGTGACCGTAACGGCCGTTACGGGGACGTTAATTACTGCACGTCTGAAAAAAAAAAACAAAAAACAAAAAACAAAAAAAAAAACGTACCTTTTTTTTCCTTTCTTTTCTTCTTCTTCTTCTCTTTCTTCTTCTTCTTCTTCTTCTTCTTCTTCTTCTCGAGTAGCTACGGCTGCGGCTGCGGCTGCTTCCTTTCTTCTTCTTCTTCTTCCTCTCTCTCTCACTCTCTCTCTGTCTCTCTCCCAATCTCTTCTTTCCCGTTTCCCTCTTTTTTTCTTTTCTTTCTTTCCCTCTTTTTTTCTTTTCGTTTCCCTCTCTCTCCGTTTTTTTTAATTTGCCGCAGGTACGTGTCACGCAAAGACGAGCGCTGACACTCCTCGAGCTCCGAGTTGTACGAACGGTTCAAAGGAGATCAAAGTTATATGGGCTCCACGGTGATGTATTTATTACATCTACACCGTTCACCTATTTTCAGAGATCATTTTAGAGCACCAGCCAAAAAATGAATTATATCCAGAGATCATCTGGACCACACCAAAAATAGCAGCAGGGATAATGATTTTCACGGTTAAATAATTTAGGGCGCACGTAACGTTTATTTTCCATCCAATCATATCGGACCCGAGTGGGCCTCACCATAATATATATATTTTATCCATATCATCCATCCATTTTGCAACGTCATTTTAAGTCAGGATTCAAAAAATTAGTAATATCCAAATATCAGGTGGACCACACCATAGGAAATAGTGGTTATAGAATGCTCACCATTAAAAATTTCCTAAAGTCCACTGTAATGTTTATTTTCAATCTAACCTGTTAATTGGGTCACATTGACGTGGATGAAAGGAAAACACCCATGTCAGCTTGATCTAAAACTTTTCTAGCCCTCAATAAATTTTTAATGGTGAACGTTTAATTATTATTGTTTCTTACGGTGCAATCCACCCGAGCTTTGGATGTGCCTCATTTTTGGGCTCATGCCCTAAAATTATTTGGCAAAATGGATGAATGGTGTAGATATAACACATTCATCACGAGTGAGGCCCAAAAAACTTTGACACGTGTGCTGCACTTTACATCCGAGTCCCTCCTAATTCAAACCTTAAAAAATTGTACACGAGACATATATTAACTTGAAATTTGACAATTAAATTATGGACTGCAATTGCTAACTCACAATGCCAAAATCAAATTATTTGAATAGTTTTAATTGTTAATTTGTGAACTTTTATTTTTTAAAATAGGGCCTTTTGATTTTTTTTTTTTTTTTTTTATGATTCACTATCCAATAAATGTCCACCAATTTATAAGTGGGATAATGACAATAAATGGCATGAATTTGAGGCTGATTTGGAGAATAAATTGGTCCTCCAAGTCAGCCCCAAATTGGCAACGCCATCTACCTGAATTTAATTTTATTTTTTTTAAAGAACTATTGGGAGAAATGATATCAAGATGTTAAGTATATAAATTACATATTTAAAAAATTAAATATATGAATTTTGTAGTCAAATTCAAGTTACCTGGTTAAAAAATTAATCAGACAGTCCGATACAACTTCTCACCAAAGAGTGGACCGTTACACCACCATAAACATGTTCCAATTTATAAATGAATGCATATTTGGAATGCTTAGAATATTCTGGATTTAATCCATATTTTTTCATATTTTTTTGGCAAAAAAAAAATTGCGCCGTTACGGGCCGTTACGGCCCCGTATCGCCGTTACGCCCCCGTATCCGTATCGGTTTCGGAGGGCACCGTTACGCCAACCGATACCGATACGGGACACCTTGGTCCTTTCTCTAGTACTTTGTGTTTAGTTATGAATACTATGTTTCTTTCATAGATGACTGTACTCGAGCTACTTAGGTCTATCTTTTGAAATCCAAAGATGAAAATTTCTCCCTCTTTTAGATATTTCATAAGATGGTTGCCAACCAATTCACAATTACAATAAAAATCTTTCGTTTTGATAATGGTGGTGAATATATCTCATATGCTTTCCAAAACTACTTGCTCAAAAATTGTATAGAAACTTAAACCGGATGCACTTATACTCTCAAACAAAATGGAGTGGTTGCGATGAAGAACAGACATCTTCTTGAAGTAGCTCGTGCCTTCTCCTTGAAATGACTGTTCTAAAAAAATTATGGGTTGATGCTATGTTAACTGTTGCATACTAGTTATAGAATGCTCCCTAAAAGTTTAGGGTGAAAGGCTCCCATTCGAGTTTTGCAACCAAACCAATCCTTGTTTCCTATTCCCCTTAAAGTGTTTGGTTGTATTTGTTTTGTTCATGTTAGTAAGTTAAATGCCAAGGTCATCAAATGCATCTTTTTTGGTTTTTTTTGTAACTAAAAAGGATGCAAATGTTAGACCCTAAAGCATCCACTGAGACAAGCTAGATGCGAAGGCTATCAAATATATCTTTGAAGATATTTCATATTACTCAGTCCTCTCTTGGGTAGGCTCTCAATTCTCCCCGTGAGGGGGAGTCTCTAGTGGCTCAATGCTTGCCTCTTCCTATATTTAATTATTCCTTTCCATCACCTAGTGTTGAATAATTGACTATCTCCCCATCATGCTAGTCTATTCTTACTCAGTAAACTGGTGGCCTTAAAGCATATATTGGGAGGAAGAAATAGTGTAATGGTTGTCTGGCCCAAGGTATTCCGTAATGCTCATGGTGGCCGTAACGGCCACCACCATTACCTTTACAATACGGTTGTAACAACCATTATGTTCTCTCTCTCTCTCTCTCTCTCTCTCTCTCTCTCTTTTAATTAAAAAAAAAAAAAAACACCGAAAAGCCTATATTTGCGCCATAACAAACCATTATGGCCGTAACAGCGGTTGCGTGTCATTTTTTCCATAACGGCCGTTATGATCCCGTAACACGTAACAGTTGCTATCGTTACCTTTACATAATGGTCTTTTCGACCCTGTAACGGCCATCATGGCACACCATGGTCCTGCCAGTAGCCCTATTCACTCAGCTATGACTTCTTTTCTTATTCCTCTTGATTTTCTCATTGCTTTTCCAAAAAGGGAAAAAAGTGTTCATGTATTGCTCATACCTTACCAACTTTGTTTCATATAATTCTCTTACATCGTTATACTATGCGTTTTTTTCCAATATATATATATATATATATATTTGTCATAGTTCCTTCGAGTGTTTGTTAGGCTTTTCGACTTCCTTTATGGAAACAGGCCATGTTAAAGGAGATGCATGTCTTGGAAAAAAAAGTTAAACTCTGATATTGTTGCCTCTTTGAAAATGGTAGTTGGATGTAAATGGGTCTTCACAATCAAACATAAACCAAATGAAGAGGTTGAGTGCTACAAAGCTCGTCTTGTGGCCAAGGGATTTTGTCAGACCCGAGGGTTGAATTCCACGAGACTTTTGTTCTTGTTGCGCAATTTTATTTTGTGCGCGTGCCACTCTCCTTAACTGCTAATTTCTTATAACCTTTCCAATAACTTGATGCTAAGAATGCCTTTTTCCATGGGGACATGCATGAAGAAGCGCATATGTTACCTCCAAGTTTTCTACTAGCTGTGGGGAGTGGTTCTATTTGTAAGCTCTACAAAGCTATTTATGGTCTCAAGCAATCTTCATGAGCGTGGCTTGAATGCTTTCGACATGCATTAGTGAAATAGGATATTTGCCCAGTTCTGATAACCATACTCCATTCTTTAAATGTGTTTTTGGTCTCTCTATGTTGTTATTGCATATGCAGATGACATCGTCACCAGTGATGATAGTGAAGTGATGCATGAAACATGATTTAATACTAACATGCAACGTGGAGATTATGAAAGAGTCCATAAAGTAATTCAATTAACAAAAGATGCTAACCCATTAAGTAATTAAGAGTAAACAATAGGCAATAAAATCTGATTTAACCTAAATCACATGCCCACATGCTAAGAAATCACATAAATCAATTAAAAGTAGGCCCGATGGAAGGATAGAACTTCCAATTTAGCATAGGCACGTTATACACCAAGGGACAAATTTGTAGGTTTTATAATTAGGGTTAGGAAGGGGAAAATCTGAAATTTGGAAAATTAGAGTTCATGGGAATTGAGAATTTTGGAATTAGGGTTTTTAGAAATTGGAGAAAATAGAAAATTGGGGATTTAAGGTTTAGGGTAGGGTTATGGATGGGGAATCAAAGGGTTTTGATGGGGAAAGTAATGGGAAATCAAAGGATTGAGCGGTTGTCCATACAATCAACAACTCGTACGTGTGGGTCGTTAACTAGGGTTTTTGGGTCCTCAATGGTTTATTTCGGCTGGGGTTGAAGTTGGATGATGAAAAATTGAAGAAAAAAAATGATTTGGATGGTCTTGGATAAGAAGGGAAGAAGAGAGATGAAGTTTTGGGGAAAATACCTCTTTTGCATAGAAAGGAAGAGAGAAGGAAGATGATAGATGGAAGCCTCACACCTCCGTTGAATGAGGAATGGAATCACACCACACCCAAGCTCTAAATCACATGGATTATTCTTCAAATTACATGAGGGAGAGAAAACACAGAGTTTTTTTTTTTTTCAAAATAGTGGCATTAGGGCTTCACATACCCATCTTTCTCTTATAGTATCAGAAAAGACCTTTTAGAAAAGACGCTCTCAGTTAAGGTTCTCAACATAAAGACACTTAATAAATTAAAAGTTGTTCCTAACTTTCTAATCTTAACACAAATATTAGGTATACCAAAATTATGAAGCATGTAAACAATCTAAACAACTAAGTTATTTCGTGGCCCATGGGGGTCCACAATCAAAATGTCCGATGATGATCTAATGGTTTGATCATTGTGTCCACTCGATCCAACGGTCCAATGTATCTATCAAGTTCCTATATGGAGCCCATGTGCATCTTCCTAGTGTGGAGTCTTCAAAGATGCATGAACATGCACGTGGGGTCTTCAACGTAGCTAGGAATCTGAATTGGGCCAAGTGGGCCCCATGTAATGGACATCTAGCCATAAGGAGAGTAGCTCAACCCTCATCTGGTATGGTTCTCGGATGTCCTCATCATGAAGCTATCCAATTGTTAAAGGCATTCTTCAATACATAATTTAATATTAAAAATCTTGGGTCTCTTTGATATTTTTTAGGGATTGAAGTTACAAGATCTTGATGTGGTATTGTCATCTCTGAGAGGAATTATGCCCTTAATCTTCTTGATGATTGTAGTCTTCTCATTGCCAAGCTTATAGACACTTCTACTGAACAAAACCACCGACTCTAACTCGATAGTCATGATCCTTTGCTTGATGTTGGCATCCTTGTTGACAAACTCATCTATTTGACTATTACATATCTTGACATTGCATATGCAAATAGTGCAATCAGTCAAGCATGCATCCACGACAATCACTTGAATGCAGTTTACCATATCTTGAAATATCTCAAAGGTTCTCTGGATGGGGAATTCTTTATTCTCCACATAGTTCACGTTAAGGCCTATACTGATTTAGATTGGGTTGGCTCTCTTGATGATTGCTGATCTACTTGCGGTTATTGCACCTTGGCTGGTGGGAATCTAGTGATGTAGAAGAGCAACACGCAATCTGTGTGGCTCGCTCCAATGCTGAAGCGGAGTATTGGGTGATTGCTCATGATGTATGTAAGTTACTTTGGTTGAAGAACCTTTTGATTGAATTAGGTCTCCCAGTTTCTTCTCCTATGATACTACATTGATAATCTTGTATCTATTCACATCTCCTCTAATCCAGTTTTTCATGAGCATACCAAACATATCGAGGTTGATTATCATTTTATCTGTAAGAAGGTGGCTTCAAAGAATGTTTGTATGTTATATCAAAAGTTAGATGATTGAAATAAACTAGCTGATTTTCTAACCAAGGGCATTTGTCATCACCATCTTCTTGTGTTCCAAGTTGGGGATGAATGATGTTCATGCTAGCTTGAGGAGCGTAGGGTTTGTGAATGTATATGTAAATGTGTGCACGTGTATTTTATTGTTGTACTCCTGCAGAGCACTATATGTTTTTCTCATGTTAATGTGTGTGCGCTCGCACACGTGTGTCAAGAGGGACTAACACAAGCGTTGCATTTTTCTCAAAGCCTTCTCTTTCTTTTCCTTCTTCTCTCTCTTCTTCATTATCACTCTCCATATCTCTTTTATCTCTCTCTTCTTTCTACTATTTCTACTGCCATATCTCTTGGAGGGGCAGGGTCACTGAGACTTCTTTTGAATTTTTGTTGCAAGTACTATGTCGATTTTATTTTATTTTTTATTTCCGAAACAAAGTACTGTGTCAAGACTGCAGCTTCTTTTTAGCATAAGGGAACTTTCTCAGCTCGTATTGAATACTGCATTTTTACCATGATTTCATTACAGGCAGTTATGATTTGATGCTAGGGTAAGGTGTAGCTCACATTGACCAGGCTGTGTCCTAGCTGGAGGTTGTGTTTGATCCTAGCTTACCTACCAGGAAATAACGGTGCTTTAGTGATATTAGCAGCACAAACTTCAGCTCTTCCACATAACCTTTTGATCTCAATTTTTCGGTTTAATACAAATTTAGTCATCTTAGACACCAAGTATTGTTGGTTTAAATAATCTTGATAAAACATGGCAATCCATGTCTTTTCTTAGAAGATTAATCATGCAGTTATAGCTGAAAGAGAAACACTCTCACCCCTCTCACTGCCCAACTAATTGGAGGGGGGGTGTTTGGATGGAGGAAAACACAAAAATCTGGACAGGAAATGTCACTTGGAATCCTCAGAAAATGGAAAACCATGTATTCCGATTTTTCATCTTCAGTTTGTCTTGGATTCCAGTTTCGTATGGATTCTACATACAGTCACCTCAAACAGTTACCTTGTGTTTTTTCCTATACCTTTTGAAAATCGATTTAATGTCTTTTTTTGAAATCCATTTCCAAGGCTACTTCCCCCCCTCCCCCTCAAATGGAGAAGTGGGTTTTTCACAGAAACCAATTTCATTTTTAGGGTTTTTGATGTTCCCAAACACCCTCTTAGAAATGGGAACTGCAGCAAATAATCTAATCTCTTGTCAATTATTAGGCTATGGCCTATATGTTACCTCCATGGGAAATGGTGGGTTGTTCAGATAATGCCCTCAGTAAAACGATATTTTTTAAAGATCTTTATAAACATCAGCTGTAGCCTCTATCTTCTCCCAGTTTGCCTTATGAGGCATCCTTTCTAATCAACCATTCATCTTAAATAAGCAGTGCTGATGCAGTATTCCTCAAGTCATTACAGACCCCAAACCTACATAGGGTCTTGGAAGAATTATACAGTCATGATGAATCAGGACATGGATGGTCTCCTGATGTGCCCTATCCGTACATGTGAGCCCATTTTTAGTAATCCAGATTGCTTATTTGAGGAGCCCAAACATGGATGGCGGTTGCCTCGAAAATCCCAGATTGCTGATTGACGTGCCCAGTCTGTACAAGTGGGCCCGTGCTTTAGCAATCCAGATTACTGATTTGATGAGCCTGAACATGGATGATAGTGCCTAGAAAATCTCCCAGATTGAAATATCCTAAACACTGGCCACCGAATAGATGGTCAAGAAAAATAAATACAGTGATAGTTCTCAGAGAAAAAGGCCAAAAGATTGGATTGGCTAGGATCTTTCCATTCTTGAAGATTATTGGGGCATCACCTATCCAATGTGGTTCCTGTTAGGTCGAGTGCCTGGATCTGCACACCATGGGCCCCACTGTTCCCAGCTATGTGTGTCATTACCCCATTCATGCCTGGCGCATCAAGACCGTACTATTCTGGTTGTGATACTTTTATATTTAGTTTAGAGGTAAGAAAGTTTTCTTGTTGCCAACAACGTTCATGATCTGGCCAACCTAGAAATCAGTCTTTGGAGATTCAAGATCGGCTAGGTCAGGTAAAAAAAGATGCATCAATTTTATAAAAGAACAAAAGGAAAAAAAAAAAAAAAAAACATAGTCGATCATTCATAGGGCCAATTTTCCAGAAATAGCATGTTGGTGCAGGTACAGATTTTATGCTTCAACTTGTAGCATTGGACAATATATGATATGGATGCATTACCTATTTTGGAGTGTAGATTGGTATAGAGATGAAAAAGAGAAGAAAGGAAGAGAGGAGAGAAGAAAAGATGAAGGAAGAAAGGAATGGGTTCGGGTTGCACGCAGTGTTCGAAGTATCGGTATCGCTACAAGTTTCTCTGGCCAAGGATACGGAAACAATATCGATATCGTCGATAATATCGCTAATAACCGGAAATGCAGGGAAATATGGGAAAAACAGTGGAATTTTCGGTGAAACTTCAGGAGATGTTAAAATGTACATATTTGTATATTTAGAAATAAAAAATTTGCAAAAAGAATGCATACATAACAAGTTTCCATTTAATGGGGCCTTGAAAGCATGTGTTGTTGTGATAAATCAGTCCAACCATCCCATCCCGCCTATTTAACCATACAACCTTCCATCCAAACATCCATCGATATTGCGAAATATCAACAACACATGATATTTCACCAAGAAATCATGAACAATTGGAAAGGAAACGAAAGATTGTGCTCTCAATATCGTGCATATTGCGATATCGATAATATCGATATATTATCAATATTATCAATGACAAATTGAACAATACATACAACCATGTGCCCATAAATTTTTTTTGAAATAAATGAAATTTTGATGATATCAATATGTTGGTGATATTATTGAAATATTATTGATGCACTTATGATACAAGCATTACCTAGAATTTACATAGGCGAAAATATTAGCGATACATTAGCAATATTGATGCATTGACAATACAAGCGACATCTAGAATTTACATAGTTGAAAATATTGGCGATTATATTAGCAATATTGATACGTTGGCGATACTTAGCGAGACATTGCTAATACCTAGAATTTTTTATACTACTAGCATTATCGGTATCGCTGAGCTGGAGATAAAGATAGTATCGGAGATATTTCAATAATATCAGAGATAATTCAAACACTGGTTGCACGTCCCCACCTCCTTTTCTCTTATATTAAAGTAATAAAAGGAAATACGACAAAAATAACCCGATATAATCAACTTTATGTCCGACATATTCCAAGACTAAAACACTAAGAAACTTGTGGACCGTAGGCCCATAACCAAAATCAAGAGAGCCATAGGCCCATGCCCAATCGTTAACACTCCCCCTCAGGCTGGAGCATAGATGGCTTGCATTTCCAGCTTGCAAACAAGTTTATTGAACTGATATTTTCCAAGAGCCTTGGTGAATAAATCTGTGATTTGATTATGAAATGAAATATAAAGTGTGTAGATCTGTCCCTAAAATATCTTGTCTTGAATGAAATGGCAATCAACTTCTATGTGATTCGTTCTCTCATGAAAAAATGGGTTATTGGCAATATGTATCGTAGCTTAATTGTAGCAATGTAAAGACATTGGAACTTGAACTTTGAAACCTAATTCTTTGAGAAGAGATTTCAACCACACAAGTTCACAAGTCGCATATGCCATTGGCACATATTCAACTTCAACACTTGAGCTGACAACCACATTCTATTTCCTACTCGTCCAATTAACCACATTATCGCTTATGAAGGTGCAATAACCCGTAGACGACCTTCTATTATATCTCGATCCTGGATAATTTGCATCTGAATAACCGTCTACCAGAAAATGACTATGAGCTCTTTGTTGGATACCCTTCCCAAGGGAACATTTCAAATACCTAAGGATCCTTATAACTGTTGGTAGGTGTGGTGTCCTTGGACTTTGTATGAATTAACTCACCATATTAACTGGAAGGGCAATACCTGACGTAGTGATGGTCAAATAGATGAGTCTGCCAACAAGTCTTTTGTACATACTAGGGGCTTCTAACAATTCTCCTTCTTCAACTTCTAGTTTGAGATGAGGGTCCATTGGAGTATCAAGTAGTTTGGCTCCCAACATCCCTGTCTCTTCTAACAAGTATCACAAGTATATTTTCTCTAACATAGATTTATTCCAATTTTTTATCTTGCTATTTCTATGCCCATGAAATGTCGACGAAGACTAAGATCGTTGATTTGAAACTGAGTTTGAATACATCCCTTCAACCTTTTAATACCCTCGAAGTCATCGCCAGTCACTATAATATCATTGACATACATAGCCAAAAGAATGTAGCCAGAGGTTGAGTGCTTTGAGAAGACTAAGTGATCTACTTCACTCTTTAATCCAAACAATACAACTACACTACTAAACTTCTCAAACCAAGTTCGTGGTGATTGCTTCAACCCATATATTGACTTGTTTAACATGCATACTTTAAACAACCTCCCTTGAGCAACATACCTAGGAGGTCGCTCCATATAAACTTCTTCATGTAGGTCTCCATGCAGGAACACGTTCTTCACATCCAACAAAAAAGAGACCAATCATGAATACATGGCTTCAACCTTTTAATACCCTCGAAGTCATCACCAGTCACTATAATATCATTGACATACATAGCCAGAAGAATGTAGCCAGAGGTTAAGTGCTTTGAGAAGACTAAGTGATCTACTTCACTCTTTAATCCAAACAATACAACTTCACTACTAAACTTCTCAAACCAAGTCCATGGTGATTGCTTCAACCCATATATTGACTTGTTTAACATGCATACTTTAATCAACCTCCCTTGAGCAACATACCTAGGAGGTCGCTCCATATAAACTTCTTCATGTAGGTCTCCATGCAAGAACACGTTCTTCACATCCAATTGAAAAGAGGCCAATCATGATTCGCAAAGAGTGATATAACAATCCAAATTGAATTAAGCTTAGCCACTGGGGAAAATGCATCCACATAATCTACCCTATAAATCTTAGTATATCCCTTGCAACCAACCTGGTTTATAATGATCAATTGACCCATCTAGCTAACTGGAGTCTTACCTAAAGAAAGATCGGTAAGCTTCCAAGTATCATTAGAGTACATGGCTTTCATCTCTTCATCCATAGCTTGTTTCCAATTTTCATTGGACAATGCCTCCTGGACTAACTTAGGAATGGGTACACCAGACAAGGTAAGTGCAAACTTATGATAATATGTGGATAGATAGGTAATAGTGACAAAGTTGGAAATAAGATGAATAATGCAAGAACATTGACTTTTCCGAACCGCAATAAAAAGATCATTTGCAACCTTAGGAGACTTAGAAGAACTAAGAACCTCAGTAGGTGCAGAAACCGACTGTGTGGATTGAAGAATAATAGTATTTTTCTCTTTTTTCTGTAATAAGTCTGTGTGAAATTCTTCTTAGGTGATAAAGGTATCTCAACATCAAATTCTGAAGGAAATACCTTTGGCAAGGGAGCTTCCATAGATTTGGCTTCGACAATACGATCATCTTTAGTGTAGAACGGAACATCGTCAAAGAAGGTTACATGAACATTCACAAAAGACTTCTTAAGAGTTGAGGAATAACACCGATAACCCTTTCGAGTAAAGAGAATATCTCAAAAAAAAAAAAATTTACACTTAGCTGAAAGAGGCAAGAGTTCATCTCAAGTTGATACAAATATATGAGCAAAGCAAATACAACCAAACACTTTGGGAGGAATAAAAAAAAGCTAGTTGATTAGGAAATAACATAGAGAACGGTGTTTTGCCATCTAAAATTGATGAAGGCATCCTATTGATCAAATAATGTGTAGTAAGAATCACATCACCGCAGAAGATTTGTGGAATATTCATTCCTAGTAACAAGGCTCGAGTCACTTCCACCAGATGTCTATTCTTACGTTCAACCACTCTATTTTGTTGGGGTGTATAAGCACACGAGGTTTAGAGAATAATGTCGTGACTTTGTAAATAGGTTTGAAATTTAGAAACAAATTCTAGGGTATTATTTGACCTAAATATGCACAATTTCGCACCAAATAAATTCTTTATTTTATTATAAAAATTTTGAAATACATAAAAGACTTTTAACCTATGCTTTTTAGTTATAACCACATCATCCTAGAGTAATCATCAACAAAGAGAACAACGTATCTAAAACCTAACAAACATGGGACTCGAGCCAGTCCCCACACTTCACTATGAACTAATTTAAATGGAACATCACTTCTTGAATCAATTCTAGATGGAAAATGAACTCTATGATGTTTATTCAGCTTGCATGTTTTACAGTCCAACTTTGACATCTTAGGAAGAGATGGGATGAGAGTTTGTAGATTCTGGAGAGGGGGATGTCCCAAACGATGATGTCACTGAATTGCCAAATCTAAAGCACTATCGCATCTACTGGTTCTCTCTCCAAGTAATACAGACCATTCCTCTCACGACCTCCACTAATCATCCTACCCATTTTGGGGTCCCGATACACACGGTAAGGAGGAAAGAAGGGCACGGAACAATTCAAGGACCTTGTTAGTTTACTTGCAGATAAAAGGCTAAATGGAAACTTGGGTGCATATAGAATTGATGATACAGAGACTGATGCATTAGGCTAAGTGTACTAACTCCAACAACATTAGACAATGTACCATCAATTAAAGTAACCTACATATTTGATGAAACACAATCAAAAGAATAAAAGAGATTAAGATTACTAGAAATATGGTCGAATGCCCCAGAGTCGATGATCCAAGTGGAGGTAGAAGATGACAAAAGACATGCTTTACCTGATTGAGCCAAATTAGTTGTAGAGGTAGATGTAGCATTGTTGTTGGATGTAGAGCCATTAGAAGATAGACAATGTGCATATTCCTCTTGTGATAATGAAACAGTGCTCTGTTCACAACCAGGATTAGACGAAGCAAGAGTAGTGGGTCTACCTTCAAAAGAAGCATCCTCTACCATAAGGGCTTGATTAGTCCTTGGGGGTTTTTCATGAAGATCCCAACAAAAGTCCACAGTATGATTTGTTAGGCCACAGTGAGTACATGTACGGTCTCCTTGACCACCACAATCACCTCTTAACTCCCCTGGGAATTTACCATCCCTTTCACCATGGAGAGCACCACACCCAATACGTCCACCATGACCTCCACATAAATTAAAATAATTGGTAGAAGAAGCCAATGCAATTTTATCAGATGCATTAACAGTAACATTATCAAATTCGCTTGCCAAGGAAACTCTCTAAAGCCTTGCATAAACCTATGCCACTGAAGAAATAAAAGCTTCTTCCAAAATCTGATCCTTTGTCAATTAGTACTCTTTTGGAAGTTCATATGAAAAATTTACTACTTTAATATCTTCTCACTGCTTCTTCATGAGGGTGACGTCTGACATAATAGGATGACATATGGCAAGCTCTTCCCACATTCCGGTTAATTTTGTGAAGTATTCACGAAGGGGTTTATCTCCCTTTTGAAGAGAGAAGATCTTATATAATTGATATACACGAGAAATATTTTGCTATGAGTACATCATCCTCACAGTATCTCAGACATCTTTTGTCGTGTTTAATAGCACCAAATTAGAGCTTACTACAAACTCCATGCTATTCCATAACCATGATTGATTATGGGCATCCTCACACATCCATTGTCTGTATTTAGGATCATATTCCTTTGGTTTACGATCCTTGAGATATTGATCCATTTCTTGGGCTAAGAGAAAAACATTGACAGACTTGGCCCATAGAAGATAATTATTCTCGTTCAATTTAACAGAGGTTATTGACGCATTGAAGGAGGGACCTGTCATTTTCCCAAGAGATGAGGAACCACCAACTACACGTTTGGGCTTCATAGACCTTCCACAATAAATTTCCTTGAACACCAATGAAGAACACTAATTTTAAACTCTAGATCCACGCACAACTTTATGTCCAAAATCACATAACATAGACATTTCTTACCCAGAATAACTCAAATTCATGTCAAAATCATTCCCACATCACATAGGACTTTTCAGGTCGGAATATTCAACAAAAAACTACATCTACATAATGAAACTGACATAAAAGAACAACTTTAAACATCATGATGCAGGACACATGATTTAATGCTAGCATGCAACGTGGAGATTATGAAAGAGTCCATAAAGTAATTCAATTAACAAAAGATGTTAACCCATCAAGTAATTAAGAATAAACAATAGGAAATAAAATATGATTTAACCTAAATCATATGCTTGCATGCTAATAAATCACATAAATCAATTAAAAGTAGGCTCGATGAAAGGATGGAGCTTTCAATTTAGCATAGACACCTTCCACACTCAAGGGACAAATTTGTAGGTATTGTGATTAGGGTTAGGAAGGGGAAAATCTGAAATTTGGAAAATTAAGGTTCATGGAATTAGGGATATTAGAATTAGGGTTTTTAGAAATTGAGGAAAATATTAAATTGGGGATCTAGGGTTTAGGGTAGGGTTATGAATGGAGAATTAAGGGGTTTTTATGGAGAAATCAAGGGGAAATCAAAGCATTGAGTGGTTGTCCATACGGTCATCTTTGGGGCTCGCACTTGTGGGTCTTTGGCTAGGGTTTTTGGGTCCTTAATAGTTGATTTCGGTTGGGGTTGAAGTTGGATGATGAAAAGTTGAAGAAAAAGATGATT
This sequence comes from Magnolia sinica, assembly GCF_029962835.1. Taxonomy (NCBI): domain Eukaryota; kingdom Viridiplantae; phylum Streptophyta; class Magnoliopsida; order Magnoliales; family Magnoliaceae; genus Magnolia; species Magnolia sinica. The sequence goes on along the minus strand of NC_080585.1, from coordinate 58,650,986 downwards.
TTGATGGTCTTGGATAGGAAAGGAAGAAGAGAGATGAAGTTTTGGGGAAAATACCTCTTTTGGATAGAAAGGAACATGGTAGGAAGATGATAGATGGAAGTTTACACCTCCGTTGAATGAGGAATGGAATCACACAATACCCAAGCTCCAAATCACATGGAGTATTCTTCAAATCACATGAAGAAGAGAAAACACAGAGTTATATATATATATATATATATATATATATATATATATATATATATATTCAAAATAATGGCATTAGGGCTTCACACACCAATTTTTCTCTTTTATAGTATCAGAAAAGATCTTTTACAAAAAGACGCTCTCAGATAAGATTCTCAACATAAAGACGTTTAATAAATTATAAGTTGTTCATAACTCCCTAATCTCAACAAAAATATAAGGTATACCAAAAATAACAAAACATGTAAACAATCTAAACAACTAAACTATTTTGTGGCCCATGGGGTTCTATGATCAAGATGTCCTATGATGATGATCCAATGGTTTGATCATCGTGTCCACCCAATCCAACGGTCCGATGTGTCCATCAAGCTCTTATATGCAGCCCATGTGCATCTTCCCAGTGTGGGGTTTTCAAAGATGCATGAATATGCACGTGGGGTCTTCAACGTGGCTAGGAATGTAAATTGGGTCAAGTGGGCCCCATGTAATGGTCGTCTAGCCATGAGGAGGCTGGCTTAGCTCTCCTCCTTTGGTATGGTGCTCGGATGTCCTCATCACATCACCTTATGAAAAATCAACAACCCTTCATTATCTATCGAGGTGTCTGACCAAAACCAAGAAACTTGTGGGCCGTAAGGCCATAACCAAAACCAAGAGGGCCATAGGCCCATACCCAACCATTAACATTGAGTATTTTATTATTCATAGCTTCAAGGCTGGTCAAGTGAAGTTGATTTGCCAAGTTTTGTTTCAGTTAGCAAGTTCTTGAACATTGGCCATCAATAGTAGCACTCAATTTTCGATGAATGTGATTTGATGTAAATATAATTCTGACTTTTAATAATTCTGGAATGCAAAACAAAGCTTTTATAGCTTCCAATTCAAAACATCGTCGCATATTTCTTTAGATAAGGAACTTGAGATACTACAAAAAAATTACAATATAATTTCATTATTGTCTTCAATAATGAACTCTTAAACAAATTCACCCGGATCCATAACTCAAGTGGTAGACTGAGTGAAAGATACCTTGTTTCAACACTGAGGTCTTGGTATCGATCCCTAGTGGGGGTGGCTAACAGTGAAGCGTGAACTGACAGTGGGGTGTACTAACAAGCTAACAAAAAAAAAAAAAAGAACTCTTAAACAAATTGCATTTCTTGGAGCATTTTATTTTTGCCTCTTAATACAATCTTGGAAACTCCCAAGATGTTTTGTTTGTTTTCTACAACACTCGCCATATTAAAAAACTCACATTCAGCTAGGGATCAACATTGGATTTTCACATTCATTACTTCAAATATTTGAAAAACTCCACTAAAAGTAGTCAGCTTGATATTTTGCAAAACCACAGCTTGGTAGGATTCTTAAGTTAGTTGGATTTGCGATAGTAGGAATGGCACCTTCATGCAACTAATGTTTGAAATATTGGTATCATGTTATGTATTATCACATGGGATATATTGTTTGTATCGGGTAATTTATCGCACTTTTTGGGAAACATGGGAAAACATTGGGAAAATGGTTGAATTTTTCAATGAAACTTCAGGGACTGTTAAAAAGACCTTAATACACACTTCTAAATCATAACATCTCAAAAAAGAAGTGCACATGATAGGTTTCCTTTGTATAGGGTTCTAAGCTATGCGCTGTCTGATTGAACTAATGCAATTATATTCAAATTGAATGCATAACTTTTAGAGTGTATGTGATGATCATTTCATCAAACACTCCTAAATACTTCGAAATAGTCTCAATTGATAGAAGGTTGAAGGGATATTGCGAAAAAAAAAAAATTAATATTTTGATACATTTTAATTTAATTATTAAAAAAAATTGACATGGACTTGACAAATCAGTAGATCAACCCTTATACATGCTTGATTTCATGTTTGGAGTGCAACATTGCAAGCAATTGGGGAGAAATTGGGGAAATTTTCCCAAATCGGACCACCTACGCTCAAATTTTGAAATTAGAGTGTACGTGATGACCATTTCATCAAATACTTCTAAATATTTGGAAATTGGTCTCAATTGACAAGTGGTTGAAAAGGAAAATTTTGAAAAAAACATGGAGAACATGAAAAACCAATGGATAGTTGGATATCGAAATCGAAGCTCCAACTCCATGATTTTTCATGAAAAACATGAAGAACCAATGGATTTGTAACCATTTGACACTGATTTAACATAATTTCAACAAAAAAAAAAGGATCGGAAATTAAAAATGCTCACCAGATCGAACATGTGGGATATGACGGCGCTACCTGTGTGTTTCGCATCACACAAGTGGGATACATGATATATTGTGGGATATATCGGCCGGTATTGTCGATATTTAAAACACTGGATGCAACACAGGCAGATTCTGAACTCCAAATGATTTAAAGGAATTGACTAAAAACGACCAGGAATGTGGAAACTTTTGCAGAATTTCATCCCAAGAAACTCACATGCAGTAGCAAACGATTAAATCAAATAAAGGAACTATTAAAGGAAGCTTCAACAGGCTTTTAATGGAAGAGAAGAAGAGTCACACTTCTCAAAATCATTTTTGAATGAACTTTGAAAAGAGGTTTTTTGAATAAGAAGCAATTATTCATACGGATAGGCCTAATCATACAAGCTCATTATACTTTTTCCTCTTCTGCCTACAACATTAATTGTCTTAACTTGCTAAACAAGTTTCTTTAAAGAAATAAAAAAGGAAACTCATAATTTGAAACAAAATAAGGAACCATTATCCTAACTTTCTTACTGTATGACCATAGTAGGATGAAAGACTAAATAACCATCTAATTGGTCTTGTAGGCTGCCTGACCAATCGGTCCACTATAACCAACTGATTAGTCCTCTGGGCCTGATGCAGGACAATTAACCGCTTGCTCTAAAAGCTCGAACTGATAGAGCATGGCGAATTAACCCATTTATCTCATAGCCCAGGCCCCACATCGCATGGGTTAGGACCTCAGCCGAAACCCCCTCATGGGCCCCACTTCACATGAGCCACCCACTTCACACGGGCTGCCCCTGCATTAATCACCCTCGGTAAGGAGTCTCGAACACGAGACCTCCCGCTCTGATACCACTTTGATGCAAGACAATTAACCGCTTGCTCTAAAAGCTCGAACTGATAGAGCATGGCAAATTAACCCATTTATCTCATAGCCCAGGCCCCACATCGCATGGGTTAGGACCTCAACTGAAACCCCCTCATGGGCCCCACTTCACATTGGCCACCCACTTCCCACGGGTCGCCCCTGCATTAATCACCCTCGATAAGGAGTCTCGAACACGAGACCTCCTGCTCTGATACCACTTTGATGCAAGACAATTAACCGCTTACTCTAAAAGCTCGAACTGATAGAGCATGGCGAATTAACCCCTTTATCTCATAGCCCAGGCCCCACATCGCATGGGTTAGGACTTCGGCCGAACCCCCCTCATGGGCCCCACTTCACATGGGTTCCGCTTCACACAAGCCACCTACTTCACACGGATGGGGCCCGCCTCACACGAGCCACCCGCCTCACATGGGCCACCCACCCCGTGTATGCCCCTACATCCCACAGGCCACCCCATTCGAGCCCATTGTGAAAACACCCTTGCATTAGGGCCCCACAGACCAATTGGTTCCCTGTCTTGGTACTCAATTGGTCATGTGGACTAAATAGTTCAATCAGATGTCCCCTTTGGCCCTATTTTTGGCCCTATTTTTTGTTGGGCCAGATATGGGACCCTCGTGATTTTTCATTCAGTGGTCTCGATGCAGCACACCTGAGTGAGATCCAGGTCATTCGTCAAGTTGGGCCCACTGTGTATGTTCTATGGCCCGAAAATCGGGCTGGTGCAGTCATAAGGTGGCCACACATGCAAATAGGGACAAAAGACTGATGGTCCACATCTGATGAACGCTTGTGGCCCCTGATGAGAGGACTGGCCTTGTTTTAGGGTAACAACACATACACAGTGGGCCCATCTGATGAAGGCCTAGAATTCTCATCCACATTGGCACGTCTGGCTAGCATAAGTAGGATTCAGATTCGTACTTGTGCAAGTAGCCGTAGCAGGGCTATTTGAACATTGATTTCTATGATTGCTTATCTAGCTGTGGTTCTGTTCTCGTGTAGATAACTGATATTGATGCCTGTGCAGGTCCGTAGGGGAGTAGACAGAGCGGAAATTTATAGCATTGCTCTGTCGCCGACTGTTCAGTGGCTGGCAGTGTCTAGCGACAAAGGTACTCTTCATATATTTAGTCTCCGAGTTCGAGTGGTGGGGGAGGACTCATCAAACCATCCTACCAATGATCAAGGACCAGCAATGGTCTATCAGAACTCGTCGAATTTTCTTGATGCCCTCATATCTGCAAACACGGGTGCCAATCAAAGCTCTTCATTATCATTTATGAAAGGTGAGAGGACATTGTTGTCATTTTTTATTACTTGTACAGAATTGAAAAACTTAACCAGATCTTGATTTGATCAAGAGACACAATACTGTGGTTAAGGGGCACCATAGGTTTCATACAACTGGAGGAACTAGATTGAGTTTCCAAAATGCTGGATTGACTGCTTGGGAATCTCAATCAAGTGCTCAACGAACTTGAAAAATTAGGCTAAAGCGTAAGTTTTTAAAACTGAAAAAAAAATTCAAGCTGAGTACTCAACTGCTTGAATTCTCAACCCAGTCTTGACTCTCATCTTGAACTCGGGCTTCCATCAAGTCTCACCTCAGTTTCAAGTTTTAAGCCTTAGTCTGGGTCTCTGAATCTGCAAAATTCTGTGGGCAGTGAATTCTTTGGTCTCATCATTTGAAAACCCAAAATTGTTTTTGGAATAATGTAATCCTATGTTTGAGATATGCAGTGGCATGTAGTCGCATTGCCTCTGATTCCATGCAACTGAGTCCGTAGTTGGTGATCTGGACTGTTGATCTGATGGTACCCATCTTGGATGTACAATGCCCCAAAGATCTGCCAGACTGGAGGATTCTCACCATCGACATCCAATGTTGTCTTTCTAACATTCAGTGTGGACCTTTGCAGACCATTTCTTAACCATCAATTTTCACACAACTGATGGAAGGGTTACCATTATGGAGATTTTTGGGGCATGGTCTGTCCATAGTGGGTCTTGTCAGATCAATGCCCTGATCGCCAAGCCATGGGCCCAACTTGTATGGATTCGAATATTCATGAGGAGAGTATACGTATCATTGGGCTGAGGTTCAGATATTTATTCTTTAAAAGCTGAGGAAGTGTGACATAACTTCTTCACAGGATTTCATCTTACCCATGTTTTTAAACATTGCTAGGGGTGTTGCCAAAATATTTTAGTTCTGAATGGTCATTTGCTCAGTTCCGCTTACCTGAAGACAGTCGATTTATCACTGCATTTGGATCACAGAACACTGTCATAATCGTCGGCATGGATGGAAGGTACATGTTCTTTTGCTCTTAATTTTTTTCCCTTTCTTTTTCCCTATTCCTTTCCATGATAGATCATTTAGATTAGCACATGCATTTTGCTCTCTATGTTAGTTATGTAGTCTTTTGACTCATCTAAGGCCTGGCTTTCGATTTTTGAATCCAAGTTCTCACATGTGGTGCTGATCATTGTGTGGGTCACTGTTATCAAACAGTAGCAACGGATCCACTGTAAATGTGGCATATATGGATGTCAATCCAGACCAATGTTTTAAATATCAGCCGATATATCCCACGATATTGTATCCCACCTGTGCGATATGAGTAGTGTTGATATATCCCACATGTTCGATCCGGTGAGCATTTTCAATTTCCAATCCATTTTTTTTTGTTGAAATTATGTTAAGTCAGTGTCAAATGGTTCGATCCGGTGAGCATTTTCAATTTCCGATCCCTTTTTTATTGAAATTATGTTAAGTCAGTGTCAAATAGTTATAAATCCATTGATTCTTTATGTTTTGCATGAAAAATCGAGTTGGAGCTTCGATTTCGATATCCATTGGTTCTTTATGTTGTCCGTGTTTTTTTTCCGAAATTTTCCTTAAACCAGCTATCAATTGAGACTAATTTCAAAATACTTAGGAGTATTTGATGAAATGATCATCACATAACACTCGTATTTTGAAATTTGAGTGTAGGTGGTATAATTTGGGGAAGATTAGGAAAAATTCAAAATTTCCCCAATTTCTCCCAAATTGCTTGCAATGTTGCACTCTAAACATGAAATCAAGCATGTATGAGGGCTGGTCTACTAATTTGTTAAGTCCTTGTCAGTTTCGAAAAATAAAAATAAATTTTTAATTAAAATTTATTAAAATATTAATTTTTTTTTTTCGAAATTTCCCTTCAGCCAGTTGTCAATTTAGACTAATTTCGAAGTATTTAGGAGTATTTGATGAAATAATTACATACACTCTAAATGTTATGCATTCAATTTGAATATAGTTGCATTAGTTCAATTAGACAACGCATCGCATAGGACCTATACAAAGGAAACCTATTATGTGCACTTCTTTTTTGAGATGTTATGATTTAAAAGTGTGTATTAAGGTCTTTTTTAACAATCCCTGAAGTTCCATTGAAAAATTCTACCATTTTCCCAATGTTTCCCAAAAAGTGAGATAAATTAGACAATACAAACGATATATCCCGTGCGATAACTGATATGTATCTGTATCCCAAGGATGCGATACGTAATGCGATACTGATATTTCGAACACTGATCCAGACCACTCAAATCACAGGCCCAATTGTGGATTGACATCACACTGAACCATAAATCTAGACTGTTAAGGTGTAAGTGGCAGATACTATTTTCTGCCTTAGTTTTGTAGGTCTTTTAGGCCAGGCACCCTCTTTTCTGATCTTCCCAAAAGTTCTTGCTGCATCTTGTGAGGTTTGGTAAGTTCTGATATCATTACCATTTATTGATTGGTTCAACCCATCTACCATACATGACATACATGTATGTCAATGTAGGCCATTCAAATTGTGGGTCCTATGGAGGTTCATCAATCCAAACTGTAAACCTAGACCATTAAAAAATTTCAAATGCAAGCAGCAGATACTTCGTTATCTATATTAATTCTGCATTCTTCTCTAAGGCTGAGGGTCTCATTTTCTATTTTCCAGCTGTAGTTGTCACGTACATTTTAAAACCCACTCCAGACCATAAACCCAGAATGCTTAAAATTTTCAAATGATACTTTGTGGTTCAAATTAACTCTCTAATTCTTCTCTACAGCCGGAGGTTCTCATTTTTCAATCTTCCAGGCTGTACTTGCAACCATGCCTTGTGGACCTCCAAGAAAGAAAAAGAAAAGAAGAAAAAATTGTGACCACTGTTTTAAAACCTGGATCGGACTTTGACCTGTTTCTATCAGTAGTTTGGTCCAAACTGACACAACCGGCAGTCTGACCAGTCCATTTATAAGTATATAAAACTGGCAGTCTGATCGCTCTGACCCTTGACTTGTACAAGTGCATAAAATGATCAGAATGTATCAGCTATGCACCTATAGCATGGTTGGTAGTTTTTGGTTTATATGGGGTTGGTTGTGGTTCAAACCCCACACGACTCATTTTAAATTTTACCCTTAAACATTTGAACGAGGCTCGTCCAACCGAGTAAAATTCTGTCTAGACATCCCGGTTCAAACAGTTTCTTTCCAAAAAAAGATAAGCAGTCCAACCATTGCGTACAGTCTGGGTTTAAAACACTGGTTGCCACCAATTTCTTTATGAGGCTAACTATGATGTGAGTTTTTCACCATTGATTAGACTGGCAACCCATTCACCATAAGCATATACATGATCAAGACCATTCAAATCATAGGCAGCATTAAGGGCGTAGATCAGTGCGGACAATCACCCCAGACTGTTTTATAAATAAATATCCAATGCTTCTCCAAGGCCTGGCGTCCTTGTTTCTCAGCTTCCCATCTGAAGTTCTAGCCATTACTTAATGAGTCTATGGTGTGAGCTTGCCACTGCTTATTAGACACTGTCAACCCACCCACCACGAAGCATACATATACGTCCAGACTGTTTAAATTGTGGGCCCATTGCTAATGGAGCTAAGTTAATGAACAACATGTTGATTTTCTTCAAAATCAGAGTTCAACCACGTAATTAAGAGTGGGTTTGGCAAGAGTATCTTTCAACATTGAGGTCACAGGTTTCAGCCCAGTCTACATGTCAAAAAAGAGAACTGGGTATGATGTGGCTCATCAGATGAACAATCTGTAATGCCAAAATGCAGCCCCCTTGTTTACAGTTAATGGGTCACGGCAGTCAAATCTTCTTAGGAAGAATTCACCATTAATTCCTTTTCTATTTTCCTATTATTATTGCTTTTATGGCATCTAATAGTATTTTAAACTTCATATTATAATGAGAAATGAGATTACCCACCAAGTAGGATTATGCCCCAGGATGGTGAGCCACTTCTCAGGCAGCGTCTGACCATTTATTTGTCTGGTCCAAATCAGGCTGGTCTGTGCAGGTAGGGTCCACACGTCCCTCCTGAATGTGAACCGTTGGTCACTGTTACAGTCCATTCTTTCATAAAATTTTGGTCCACCGGATGAATGGCCAGCATACTGCACACGTGCCTGTTGGTAGGATTCTGATCCTACTTGCAGGAGACCAGAGCTCTCATTTCATATATCTAAACAGCATACTGCTTCTCTGTTTTTATTCTTCATTTCCCGTTTTATTTTCAGTTTCTATAGGTGCAGCTTCGATCCTATAAGTGGAGGGGAGATGACACAACAGGAATATGTCCGGTTTCTTAAAACCGATAACCGCCTGAGGCCTGGCCCAACCTAAAATTTGCAGAGTATCCAGATGCTTTTATCCATGTATATACGGAACTGAATAATGTCCCTGTATATTTGCACATATCTCTCTTTTTTTCTTCTTGTAACTCTGTATGACCGAATAACTGTGATCCATCTCCTTGGCTCTGTTGTTCATCTAATGTCTGTCACTGCATGGTTTGGATCCTTTGGCTGGTGTGCGTTCTGTGCTGTGATCCATCCATGGCAGTGTCAGTGTGGCGAGTATTGCTGAGATTTTGAAAATCTCGTGATAATTTTAGAGAATTAAAAGAATTTTATTAAGAGACCCAAAGGATCAAAGAATACAGGCGGCTAAGAGCACCTAAATCAGGAACCCACTCCCAGACGTGCATCAAGGCCCCATAGAGAACTACCAGAAGGGATCCACATCCAAGGTATTCCATAATGGTAATGGTGACTGTAATGACCACCACTGTTACCTTTAATGATACCAGGTGTAACAGCTGTTACCGGGGCTAAAACGGGCTGTTATGGTTTTTCCTTTTTTTTTTTTTTTTTTGACAAAAAATCCAAAAAACCTGTATTGGCCCATAATGGCCTTTATGTGGAGCATAATGGGCCGTTAGGGAGGCTGTAATGGCTTTTACTGATCATTTTTTATCCGTAATGACCACTAAGGCTTTTACGACCCCATAACGTGTACCTTTTATGTAATGGCCTTTACGGTACAATGCCCACAATGTGTATAAAATATCGATGGTTCCTCTCAGCCCAAAGAGTCCAAAGGCCAACAAGCGAGCAACGCCAACCTCCATCTCAACTTCTCTTTCCTCCTATGGTCATCTTCTAAGCCAAAGCAGGGAACATCCCATCCCTTACACGGAACCAGGTGTCACCCAAGGAATTTTAGAAAAGTCTAAGATGGCCTCCCACACTCTAGTAAAGGTGGGTAAAAAGGTTATCTATTGATTCTACGCTTGCACTGGAGACATTAAGCACTATAACCCGATGGTGAGCACTGTTTTCCTTCCAACAAGCCACGTGAAAGCTGCTACCATAGGACTAAATTGGACCTGCATGGCAGCACCTTACCTCGGTTGAGTACTGTAGAAGATATCATAGAAAATCTACTCAAATCATTCTTTCAGCCAAACCAGCGAAATTATTCACACCCGGAGACAACCAAATCCCTTGGCAACGATCGAGGAAGGAGCTGTAGCAATTCAACTGTCTCAGTTTCAGATGGATAACCCCTACAAGGAGGGTCTCAAACACCGCTATATATCTTTGCCGCCTTTTTCACCTTGCTCCATCCTTGAGGGATGTTCTGTTCGTGCACGGGTCTCTTTAAAATTTCTTCGGACAAAGAATGACTTGTTGCAACCATGGATGTTATTGGTTTTCAGAATTACTCTCTTGAAAGGTATGGGTATGTGCGAAAGAGAAGTAATTCAAAAATGGATTTGAAATGTATAGGAACCCTGAAAGAATAAATCCAAAAGTGGATTTGGGCTAGAGTTTCAGGTTATGTCCAACTAAAGATTTTACCCACCCAATAATAAAATCCTGCAAATAAAGAAAGAACGGCTGGCTGGCTCCCGTAGAAAGAACATAATGGAAATGTGCAACTACATAATAAGTATCATGCTAAGGAGGATTAGGGACGAGTGCATCATGCAACGTGATCTCTCTGAATTTGTTCCCATGTTTATGTTTATGAACTTTGCATCTTTTTGACAATTCCCAGTGGAATGCTCATCATCCATATAACATTGCAAAGCATTTGTATTGCATCTCTGGATGAATTTGGCGCCATTCATTCTAATTCTTCTCTGCACACAGCATGTATACCAACCTCGCAAGTGTTTAGTAGATCACAGACATGATGAAGACCACCATTATGTAAAAATTGGAAAGCTATGCTCATCAGTCCCGACTATCATTCTTTTCATACAAGGTGTTGAATGGACCAGTCCCACATACTTTAGAATAATAAGCAATCCATGATGATGAGACGTTTCCAATAGATGGATCGAATTGTTGGTTAGATCTATTTCGTACAAATGATGATGACTGACTGTATTAGAGGCCATTGATCATACCGTTAAGATCATCAGATCAGTGATATTTTAATGGTAGCCCATAAAATGTGTGTTAGACCTGATGGACAGTCTAGATCAATCAATGGGACTGTTTAAGTGTCTCAATGCAACTAGGAGTGCTCTTGGAGCACTGGAGCATGGTTTGTTAACGTCCCTGCCTTCATAGACATGTTAGTAATGTCCCCCAAAGCTTTTAATTGATATGTGGGATGCCTAATATCAATCTGAACCGTCCACACTTTCATGCAACAAGGGAGAAGTCATGGTGCAAAAATCACGACCAATAGCATGGAAAATGGGCTGTCAAGATTGAGGGGAGAAACAAAATAGATCCAATCATCATTTGAAACATTTATTTGATAGATCCCATTTTGTATTGCTTGTGATTTTGGTTCGTCTATGGCTCTTAAATAATGGACGGTTCTAACAAAATAGGCTCCGTTCTAAGGGTTAGGATCATCCAATTGGCATGATTCTTGTACCATGGCTTGCTCCCCAACAGTAGTATTGAGTGTACCATCCTCACATGATTGCATATCTCACGTGGTATTCAAAAGGTTACGGAGCCTTGCTAACATCACCACAAATGTGGGATCGTTTAGAAAAATCTCTCACAAACACACACACATATAAACTTAGTGCAACACATAATAATTGTAGACAACGAATCAGCCGAACAACTAGTTAACAGACTAGTTAATCTTTCCATCAGGACTCGGTAGAAAACTATTAAATGCTAATGCTCTCACCCCAAGAATCTACCAAGTGACTATGATCTTCCAAATAATTTATCAGAAGAAGAGTTGGAAGAATAGCTTAAAGAGTCTTCATCTATCAATTTTGTTTATAATCGTAATTCAACAATGATGTTATCTTGCTCAATAAATTATCATTTTTAAAAAACAAAAAATTACTATAGAAGACCAACCGTAAATTTATAGTTTGGAGAAACTCTTTAGTTTATCATTTCAGTTATTTAATAATGTGTCGTCCCCTCTGAATGCTGGATAATGCAACTGATTTGAATATCTTTATTCTCGCCAAAGCCTACGGAATAAAATAAAAGAAAATACTTAGCAGTAGGTCCAGCTCGGTGGACCCATCACGATGTGTTTTGTACACCCACACCATGCATTTGGTGGGTCCCCTCTGGGTTATGGGATGTCCCAAATATCAACTGTATTCTGAGTTATGGGATGATCCGACCTTCCATCCATACACAAAGATGTTCTGGTAAAATATTAGGTAGGAAAATGACTTTTACCTGGAAAAATGCATTCAAAATAGAAAACATACATGGTAAAACACTTAACATGGTAATAAAAATTCACATGCAAATGGATGAATTCCAGAATATTTAACATTGTAAAGCATTTGCAGATACAGGCCCTTGGCAAAAGTGCACTTTTATGGCCCTCATCCCTTTCCTTTCTTTCGATGATAAAAATGACGACCTTCATGCATCATACCAAGCTAATTGAAAATTAGGAATTACTAAATCATGGGAGCACCATCCACTGAAATTTCTAGGTATTTAAACAGATCAATGTCATACGAAATAGGTCCCTTGCACTACATATATTCAAGCCAAAATCAAGGAACGAGAAAGCTTGTGACAAAACTTCTTATGACTATGCCAGAATTCAAATATAGAAGCTATTATAACACGAAATAAATTGCTAATCTATAAGTGAACCGGTGGAAAAAGCAGACCCTTCTAAATTGTATTGGATGTCCATACATCATCATACCCCAAAATGAGTTTCCTCAACACCTAAAATCCACATAACCACATTTAAGTAGATCAAGCTCCATAGATTTCAAAATTGTGGCGTATGGCTTCCTTTGATCAGCAATGCACTTGACAAGCTCCCCACATATCAGACCTACTGATAGTCTCTGTTTGGCATTGGGGGCAAATCTCTGTCTGGAATATCCCTTCCCTGGTACGCATTGCCGCTAGGTGGCGTGTAGCTATTCTGGTAATCTCTGCTCGGCATCTCCCTGCCTTGCTGAAAATCTCTGTTAGGCATATGCCCTGGGCTGCTGTTAGGCAAGTTTGAATAGCCTCCGCTTGGGCCACCGCTGCTAGGCATGTTTGAATAGCCTCCGGTTGGCCCACTGCTGTTGGGCATGTTTGAATAGCCTCCATTTGGCCCACCACTGCTGGGCATGTTTGAATAGCCTCCGCTTGGGCCACCACTGCTAGGCATGTTTGAATAGCCTCCAGTTGGCCCACTGCTGTTGGGCATGTTTGAATAGCCTCCATTTGGCCCACCACTGCTGGGCATGTTTGAATAGCCTCCGCTTGGCCCACCGGTGTTGGGCATGTTTGAATATCCCCCACTTGGCCCACCACTGTTGGGCGTGTTTGAGTATCCTCCACTCAGCCCACCGGTGTTGGGCATGTTTGAATATCCCCCACTCGGCCCACCACTGTTGGGCGTGTTTGAGTATCCTCCACTCAGCCCACCATTACCTGGCATGTTTGAGGATCCCACTGGCATGTTTGAGGATCCCACACTCGGCCCAGCTCTACCTGGCATGTTCGAGTATCCCCCACTAGGCCCACCACTACCAGGCATGTTTGAGTATCCTCCTCCGCTTGGCCCACCACTGTTAGGCATGTTTGAGTATCCCCCACCGCTCTGTCCACCACTGTTGGGCATGTTTGAGTACCCTCCACTAGGGCCAGCATCTCTATTAGGCATGCCCCCTGCATCAGCATTGTATGTGGAAGGCATTGAAGTCTGCACATTTTGGAAATCCCGGTTAGGCATTGGAGGCACATCTCTGCTTTGGAAGTCACGGTTCTGCATATTTTCTCTTCTTCGTTCAAAGTTCCTAGATCGATCAAAATTGCGAGGCCTATCATTGCGCCTGGACCTCTCATTTGCACGTTGATTGTTTCGAACCCATTCTTCATGGTATTTAGGATCATATGGAACAGCTTTCCCATCTATGAAAGGTTCCCCTGCCAAACCACAACCATACAATAGAATAACACATCAACACATGCAGAGAGAGAGAGAGAGAGAGAGAGCTTGCTATAAAAACAGCTAGGTATGGTGGGCCACAGGAATGAAACCAAGGAATCAATATGGAGCCTGGTTGGACAATGAGATCAGAACACCCCTTCTGTTTTCCAACAGCTCAAACATTTCAAACTAATGTAACCAATCTTTTTCTTTCCCCATTAAGCAGTTATGGATAGATTTGAATGTATTTCAAACTAACTACAGTGTATATAGTTAGATAATTCATACATAATGTGTTGAAAGAATAAAAATAAAATATGTTTCCCTTCCACTCAATTTGAATGTATACATTATGTAGAAGCAAGATGATGCACCCAAGGTTTTAAATCAGTGTGCTGGGTGTCATATTGTTCACCACCATTACAGCCCCTTATCTCCCATGTATTGGGCTGTTTCAAGTGATCATTCATGGGTGATACAGATAAATATGCAGTTTCGTATGATACTTCAAAACCTTGGATGCGCCGTGATAAGCATCCAAACTGACCTCAGTCAAAGGAGATTAACTTCTAAAATCAACAGTTTCTATTATTACCTCCATAATCTTTATTCTTGACATCCAAGTAAGAATCAGGAAGAACCCACCTAACTCTTGGCAAAGCTGCATTTAAAATCGATATAAATACAAATTGCATTCTCAAATCTAAACAGAAAAACAATGATAAGGGAATCAAGTATGGGCATACGCTTTATCTTGTAAGAAAGTTCCTCCGACACAATGCATCCAAAAGCATAGTAGTGCCTAGTTGATACCGAGTAAATTGACTTCTTTGCTTCTTCTTCGCTGTAAAACAAAAAGGGAAAAATGGAAGAAGGTTAATGAACAGAAAAAGGAAAAACCACAAGAACAATGAAATAGCAGACTATATAGCAATGATTTTATGAATAACAGAAACATTCAAAACTTGGCCGGCGTCATGGTGCATTTCTCTCTTGTTTGCTTTTTTATATCTCATAAATAGAAGAGAAAGGGAACATATGCAGTTGAGGAGATTTGATGGCTCAATACAAAACAAATGTAAAGGTCTCCTTGCTCCCTTTTCTGCTAGCTGGTCAGCAGCAGATTCACCTCACAACAGCATGATTGAAATTAATATCTAATGGTGGTTGCACCAAATATCATGAAATTTCATGATCAATCAATTACTATGGTGCAAAATATCATAAAATTTGATTACATTTGGTGCAACCAAACACTCCTTGAATCCTACGCTATCACTATGAACAACTCAATGTCCATGTTAAAATGACCCCCAAATTCGCCTCAACAAACTTCGAAGGCAATAATATGGCTAAGATGTAAACACATGTGTTCTAAAAATGGTCAGAAACGTCACAAGAAGAAGCCATCACAGATTGCACAACAGGATTTCTTCCAGATCTTTTCTCAGATTTGGAATATTCTTTTCCTTGGAAAATGCCCAATCAATTCATGTCAGACAAAAAGTCCCAATTGCTCCCAATTGCAAAAGTGAAGAAGAAAAATAAAGATAAGAGCATCCAAAGACAAAATCCAAACCAATTCCTGCTTACCAGTAAAAAACCTGAGGCCATGTTTGGAAACTATGGATTCCATGCCAAAGAGTGGAAAAGGAAAAGGGTTTTTGTTTGATGTAATGATGATTTGTGTTGTTTGTATAGCAAAGAAAAAGGATAGCTTCCACTAAGAAATCATTACACTTCTTAATAATTTGCATTCTTGGCATAAGAAGCTAGGTGAGTATTGTGAAAGGAACATGAGATTTCTGCTCACTACCTAAGCAAGAACTCAAAATTGGAATTTATGTTTCAATAGTTCTTATGGAAATCAACAGAGCATAATTATTGTTTTCCCCCCTTCTTTTGCTTCAGCTTCTAACACAAACATACAACTTCTTTTTTTCGATTGCACATGACAACACTGCCTGCCATTAAGAACCACCCAGATTGTGTGTGGGGCCCACTGGGGTGGGTGCAAGAAATCCAATATGTCTGCCATGTGTGTACTTTGATGCTTTCCTAGGGCTGCAAAAAAGCCCTTTTTATGTGTTTTGCATATTTAGAAGGATTTACGACCCCAAGCTCTAGCTGGCGTGGATATCTACTTTATACATTGTAAACACTATACAAATTAGCCAAACATACCGTTTACATGTAAACAAATTACCACTTAAAAGTCAAACAGAATAGCATGTCAGCACCCAGCATTTTACACCTAAAAGTCTTTCAGGTGTAAAGTGTTCACAACTTAAAACTTTATGGGCATCCTAACTTTTTACCAGGAAAAAAAAAAAAGAAGAAGAAGAAAAAGTTAGTGTTTAACTTGTGAAGTGTGTTTATTGACTTGTAAACACTTTACAGGCAATTTTTGCCATCCGAATGCCTATATGTTTAGTGTTTACCTGTAAACCCTTTACAACTGAGGATTTTACAGGCATCTAAACAGACTATGAGATTGAATATTTAAAGAATTTGATTATACAAAGGCTATGACCGCTGTCCATGTTCAACCTAAGGAGTCAAATGATCCAACTTAGAAGATTTTATTAACAGCTATCCACCAGACAACGTGTGAGACGCATCATAAAATCGGTTCGGATCAATGGAAGAAAACCCACATTTGAAAGCTAAAGCCCTGATACGTATTGTATTGCAATATGTCATGATGAATTCTAGCAAAACCCAACTAACAATACAGAATTAATATAAACTAAATTGAGATGAACTCATTTTGAAGTGGCAACAAACATGCCCTAATTCTTGAAGGGGAAAAAAACGAAAATCCAAAACCCTAAAATCATCAATCAAAGCTAATAATGACCCAAAAAGGGAAATAAAAGAAAAGGACGAGGAGAACGGAAACCCTAACCTTCCGACGACCTGGGCGAGCGTCTTAATGTAGCTATCGATGATCTCATCCCTTGTGGGATTCCCCTCGGGCGGTTCCATCACGATGAGCCAGTGCTCGAAATCGCAGCCCTCCAGTAGGATGGTCTCCTTCGGTGGACGGTTGCTCCAGTTCGGAGACGGGTCGTTCAACGAAGATGTCGTCGGGCGCGTCGAGAAGCATCGGATTCCGGCGGCAGGAGCTGGAGAGCGGCGGATGTTCGGTAGGGATGCGAGGAGGCGGAGGCGAAGGAGAGGGGAAGGGCGAGAGAGGGAGAGAGAGGAGGAAGAGAAGAAGCGAGAGAGGGAGAAGGTGGGCTTTGAGATTAAGTTTCGACCCAAAAAAGCCATTGCCATTTCTATTTCGCACTGCCAAAACCCTAGAGCGAGAGCGCTGTAAAACCCTGCAAGAGTGTGTGAGTGTGAAGAGAGTGGGGTCTTGGGAAGCGGATTACCTGTGCCCAGGCCACACAAATCTCTCTCTGCACCTCTTCTTGGAAGTTGTATTGGGGCCCATATAGATTACCGTGTGATAAATCCACTCCGTCCATCAGTTTTGCAAGATCACATTAGTATAGGATGTTACTAAAAAAAAAAAAGAAAAATCAGATGTATCCAAAACTCAGATGCTCCACACCAAACGAGATAGTGGGAAAGGAAACATCCACCGTTGAAGCCTTCCAATGGTGGATATTCAATCCCTGCTGCTATTTCGTGTGTTATATCCACGTGAGCTTTGGATCTTCCAAATTTTCAGATTCCAAGTCTAACTGCGGTCTTGCAAAACTGATGGACGGAGTGGATTTGTCACAGTCATCACTGTGGCCCTACACAGTTTCCGAAAAACAGGACACAGGTTATCCGCTTCTGGCTTTGTGGGATTTTTATTTTATTTTTAATGGGCCCAGCAGTGAGCACGGAGATGTGTGGGGTCCACATACATGTCCGTGACAAATCCACTCCGTCCATCTGTTTTGAAAGACCACAGTAGGAGAGTATTCTGATTTAGATCTAAAACTTAGGTGGGCCATACCAAAAAAAAACAATGTGAAGGGAAACATCCATCTTATTACCGTTGAGATAAACTATAGTTCACGAAATACCATCCTCATACGAAATAGATGAATGGAGTGAATTTTCCACTATATCTCTATAAATCCCACGCAGCCCCGGGCACCTTGGTTAGGTGGAAATCTTGCAACGCAAGTACTAAGGGGCCCACCTTGACATTTCTGTTATATCCACTCCATCCATCGGTTTTGGAAACTCATTTTAAGATAGGGCTACAAACAAGAGGGAGATCCAAAACTTAAGTAGGTCACACTTGAATAATATGTGAGGATTGAATGCTCACCGTTGAAATCTTCACGAGGCACAAAAAGTTTTGGACGAAGCTTATATTTCTATTTTGACTTTATTCACGTAGAAATGACCTCATGAATGACATAGATTGCTTATAAGGTGGGCCCCATAAATTTGTCAACCGGGGCATTTTCATCGCCACTAATTCCTATGGTATGGCCTACTTGAGTTTTCAATCTCTCTCATGTTTGGTGGCCAAGATGGAGGAGTAGATATAACAGAAACATGACGGTGGCCCATTGCATGGGTTCGTAGGAATCGGTCTTGTCCTAAGACCCCAACCCCAACTCACCTGCGTTTAACCTTACGAGCTTGTCCCCTAATGGTTTAGGATGCTTATGAATTTGACATTATATTAATCTATTAGCAAATCTAGTTCTCTCCATCTCTTGATCTCAATGAAACTATGGTCACAGGATTGGATTATTCCATATCAAGGTGAATCCTTTGTCTCTTCCAATCAAGGTGTTGGACGGTCCAAAATACCTGATACCTATTTGTTGTTGAATGAGATCTAATTTATTTGATGTGTTTGTCTTTCCTAATTTGAGTTCAAGCCATTACTGGATTGACTTGATCATCGATTCGATCTTCTGGTATTCATGGTCTTCTCATACGCTACAAACTATCCTAACATCTCTGTGAATATCTCCCATTTTAAATATTTTCTCTTAGCATATCATATTTAGTAGACATCAAGCATGCTACCTCATTAATTGATACGTTTATCGTGGCCTCCATAGAGGGTTTCCCCCATTGACATGTGTAATGTTATATGCCTCTGCATTAATAACATAAAGGGTAATGCCTAAGGATCACATGAAGATATTATAAGACGTGAGTAGAAACCCATGGTGTTAATACGTGGCTGTCTTTTATTTTCAATGGTTCATGTCATGGCGTCAATACATTTATTTATTTATTTATTTATTTATTTATTTTTTCACTCAGGATCCCTTAAAGTGAGGCAGTCTTGAAAAATGGTTCTGATGACACCCAACAGCGACCCTCGTGCTTGTACGAGAATGCCAACAGATACCTCACGCGAGCATGCGTTTCAGTTTCACAGGTCATAGTTGGGATTTTTCTGAAAGTGGGTTCGGTTCTTTTTATGTAGAGAGAGTGTGATGCTGATAGCCATAAGAGCAGCGGAAGCGGATTGCGGTCCTTACTCCGCTCGGCAATAATCCGTCCAGGGCTTTGTGGGGCCCACCGTGATGGATGAGTTTTATCCAAGCTGTCCATCCATTTTCGGATCATCTTAGGGTACGAACCCAAAAATGAGGCAGATACAAGACTTAACTGGACCACAGTGGGGATTAAACTCCCACCATTAAAAACCTCTTGTGAGCGGCAGAAGTTTGGGATCAATCTGATATCTGTGTTTTCCATTCATTCATCCAGGTTTATATGACTTTATGAACAGGTTAGATGGCAAATAAACATCACATCAGCCCTAGGAAGGTTTCAATCGGTTAGTTTCATTATCTATCATGGCTGCTTACTGTAGTTTCTGTCCACTTGAGTATTGAACCTACCTAATTTTCAGACTCATTACCTAAAATGATCTGAAAAAAAAAAAAAAAAATGGATGTACGACCTAGATTAAAACCCATGCATAACGGTGGGCCCCACAGCCCTGCCAGGACGGAAGTGGCTTGCTGTCCTGCCCCCTCCCAGACGGATTAAATGCTTAAGAGAAGCAGCTATTCATAGCTCGTCTATCCTGTGTATTCAATTCAAAGGTGTACTTAGATATGAGAAGGTGGAGCCAGAAGAATCGGAACATAGTAGAGCAATTTCTCTACGTTACGAGTGACAATTTGATACATCAATCATGACCTTCCATCCAGTGGGCCTACTACAGATGCGAAAAATAATAATTAAAGACAGATTTGACAATTAGCCTAAGCAGTAGCCATCAATGCAACCATCTGAAAAAAAAAAAAATGGCTAATGGTCAGCAAAGTGCTGGAAGGTGTTGAAAAATAACAGCTAGCTTTGTCTAATAGGTGTGATTTTTATTTTATTTTTTTAAATGAGCTGTCCATGGTCACTCCCTCACTTGTTGGACTGCCCAGATTGACACGTAAACCTGCCACGGTTAGATAAAATAAATGGAAATTGGGTTTTGGATTTTTCTTACAGGACATGGGAGTTCTTTTTCATTTTTTTTTTAAAATTTATTTATAGCATGGATCCATGGATCCCTTTTAGGATGTGCACGCTGGTTACACACTGTGGGCCCACTGATTCCTCGATTGTGGATTGAGCGGACCTATGCCTTTATGCACAATGGTGGCATATCATGAGGGTGAGAGGGAGAGGGGTAGCAAACGACTCACGATTTACTAGAAATTTAATGAATCACAAGTCGATGCCCCCGACTCACTGATCTGCTCAACTCGCCATGATTTCAAGCTAGTAGAGTTTTTGAGTTTTTAAACACTACTTTTGGTAGGTTTTGAAGGTTTTCAAAAGGGATTTACCAGAAATTGGATACAGGTTAGGGGCTATAGTTAGCATTAGAAGTAAGGTATTTTCTAACGGTAATAGTGGCCGTAATGGCCACCAACGTTACCTTTATGATATGGGTTGTAACAGCCCCTATAATGGTTGTTACGGTCTCTCTTTTTTTTTAAAATTAAAAAATAAATAAATTCAAAAAACTTGTATCGTCCCATAATGGACCATTATGGAGCCATTACAGCTTTTACAGGGAGTGTAACCGGCGTTCTGGGGTTGTAATGGCCGTTGTGGGTCATTTATTCCGTAATGGCCACTTAGGCAGTTATGACCCCATGGCATGTAACAGTTGCCACCGTTACCTTCACATAACAGCCTTTACAACCCCGTAATGGCCGTTACGGCACACCATGATCAGAACCGGTGTAATTCACTTGAAAGGAAAAGAGGGGAAAGAAGGCACAAGAGAATTGGGCAGAGATTTGAATCAAATAATGTAGACCACCTATAGAAAATGGGGTGTCTGCAGCTCTCTTATGCTCTCCCTTCCACACTATATACTTAACAAACTCCAAATTTAAGCCAAAACTTGAAAGGACAACATTAAATTGAATAAAGAAGATGGCCAAAAAAGAGATGTACATATGTTGGGGGCTTGGAACCATTTCTTACAGGTCTCACCCACCAATTTTAGAGGGATATGATACAACAGTTCCCACCAAAATGATGCTATGATGTAGGATTATCACCTGACTGATTCGTAATATCATCTATACCAGTTGCTTCTGTGCTGTTGAAGCTAGGAGTATCTAAAAGTTTATAAGAGGGTGGTACAATCTTACGTGTCTGCAATCCTGTTAATCGTGCAAGATCGATCCATTGCTGCCAGCATTGGAAAAAAGAAGATGCGTTAATGCAATGAAAATTTGTGTTGGTTCTGGTTTTAGTAATAAAGAAGCTGCATAATAGGACTACATTTAGATGCAATACTGAATTGAATTCCAATATTAGTTCAATAGAGAGGAAATTGATCATCATCATCATCTAACCCTCATCCCAACTAATTGTTAGATTCCTTAGCATTCATAATTAAGTAGTCCCCCCCCCCCCAAAAAAAAAAAAAAAAAACCACACACAATTCAATAGTACACCCTAATTGACACTAGATTTCATTAAATCTGCCAAATACCGTATTTCTCCCATGATAAGAAGGCAAGAGATGACAAATAAAGATCCCTAGAAATGCACGAAAAAATTATCCTCTTTTGTTTTCATCTCATATATAAATTTTGTGTTCATGATTCTTTTGTTGTTTGTTTTTTGGGTGAAAGCGTACCTTTAGGGAGTACGCATTCACCCCAAATATCTTTTTTTTTTATTTTTTTATTTTTTTTACACACACTCACACAACCACCCACACCACATGGTCACTCGATCCCTGGTCTCAGTGTCTGTCTACCACTGAGCCATGGGGCCAAACCCCACCCCCCACCCCCCCAAAAAAAAAAAAAAAAAATCTCATTTGATTGGGTTATAATAACTAATATTCCATCTTTTAGACCACTAAGTATTAAGACTATGTTGACAATTCAATCTTACTATTAGAAGGCAGGATATTGCATGTGAAGTTCATGTTACCAGTGTTGAGTTGTGCCCCATGAAAGCCAATTAGGCTATCCATAGCTTCTCACGTTATAGGAACCAGAGTATATTTGATAATGCATGATGGTCAAGCATAATTGCTCTCATTCCAATGAATCTGCATCTTAAAGAGTTATGTGACCATCAAAGAAATTGATTAAATTCAACGAGTCTCCTAGTGGCATTGTAGCAATCCAAGTGCACTAATTTGGTCAATGACACTAGGAGACGAGGCCTTGACATCAAAGGTATTTGCAACAGATGATGTGGTTGGGAAGTACATCAATTGAGGTTGTCATTGTACTGGATGACTGCTCAAAAGTAATAGTCAACATGAGTTGATATTTAGATACAGGGTGACTGGACCTGACTATGCAGAGTCTCAACTTGAATAAAGACAAAACCAGTCAGTCCCCGAGTCATAAAATCATGAATTCGGTGGAGGGCTCTTCTTCTTTAAGGGGTATGGCTAGATCCCTCCTCCAATGTGTTAGCTTTTTTTTTTTTTTTTGGCTTGGCATATCATTTGTGTGTTTTTGAGTTCCTCCTAGGATGTTAATTTGTTCTAACCTGACAACAAAATTAGTGTCAGAGTTAGGTTCTAGGGCACACTGAAGTCCGCTTGAGTAGTCTTGCATTCTACACTCTCTGCACTATTGTCCCCTTTATCAATAAAGATTGCTGCTAATAAAGAGAATGCAATAAGAATAGACGTTATCGGATTTCAATACACATTGTCTTCGAAGAATCATGGAAAAGATCCAGGTTGGATAATGTTGTCAGATCTATCATGACGTTAGCTGTATACCATGGGAAAATATAATCTTGTGATAGACAACCAAATAATGCCGCAATTTCAAAAGTTGAAACAGATCTAACCTGAGTTCCCCAGTATGAGTTAATAGTGCGAACAATGAAAGATAACATATTCACAAGTAATGGTTGAGATGATAGCAAATGATCGGATATCCGATGTTCCACTATTCCAGCAATTATCTGCATTACAGTACACAATGGTGTTAATAACACAAATCTCTCAAAGCGAAGATGAAAAAGATAATTGGAAATGAACATTCAAGATTAGAAAGATGTATCGTTAAAAGCGTGGATCAAATTAACAGTTGAGCGTATTATATTGAACGCTCAGCTCGTACCATATATGCATCCAATATACAGCTCGTAAGATTCATTTTGCTTTTATTAAGAGTGCATTTGGTTGCACCAAATATCATGCAATTTCATTATATTTCATGATTAATCAGTCTAATTTGGTGCAAAATATCATGATGTTTAGTGCAACCAAACACAACCTAAATAAAATCCAGAAAAAAAAAAAAAGTATGAAAATGATCAAAAATTGAGAGGATCCAATGTTGTCAAACCTATTAGTGCACCTATTTGTCAATCACGTGGGTCATGTATTAGTGAGTCGGTTGAGCCCTTAGAAGCTAAAGACCGAAGACACAAGAGGACATGAAGCATCAAGGAGTAAAGAACAGGTTAATCATGAGGTGCCTTGGTGACCCTAACCTTAAATCCAAAACGACCTAACCTCTAGATAATCCATTCCTTAAATAGGTAAACCATTGTTTGATCATCCCCTAGCCTTAGGAGCTCATTTGAAACATGATAAATCCAGCTAAAGAGGTTCAAAGCTGTTGTAAACCAAACAGCCCAAAACAGCAGACTCTCGATCGATTGAAGATGGCCTAAACTATCCAATAAGTTCTTTGGCCTATTTTGACCAAGTTCAATCGATCAAAGGCTCTCAGTTAATTGATCGAACTAATTGTTTTCTGTCTGTTTTAGAGCCGTTGCAAATTGATTTGTTTATAAAAGGCATTTAGGCTTTTGGGCACTTCGATGGGTTTTTGGTGCCATTAAAGCTTAGGTGATTCCCCACTCTTAATCCATTTCCTAAGCCTTTAAACCTATGAGATTTAAGTTATCTTCCTTGAGATTACCACTCTAATGAGGATTTTAACCTCCATTATGAAGATGCACTTGATCTCCACTAGGTATATCCTGGTCTATATCCTCTAGAATACCCATCTAGTTGAATCTCTACTAGGAACAACTAAAACCATTGGTTGTAGGAGATTCAACCCAACTCCCACCACCTTGGTCACCTCATAGGTACATCGCATGCAAGGTGTTTGATCGTGGAGCTGAACCATTCGACTTCAATGATCGTGAGAGCAAATGAGAAGTTAATTCAAGCACGGGAGAGCATTGAAGAAGCATCTCAAGAAGGCACAACAATGAGGCTCAATCCGGTAAGTAAGTTGTCATGTTAGAGTCCATACACTCCTTATGTAGGATTGACTGTAAAGTTTGTGACCCAAACTCGAATAGGTTCTAGTGTAGGACATAGGTTTTTGTGTATCACTGAATTCACCGGACACATGTGCATACGTGTTGGTCTCTATGGGTGCTTTCAGCGGGACTAAACGTAGGGCTTTGGATTATGACTGCATTCACCGGATACGGGTGCATACGTGTTAAGTCTCCATAGGGAGCCTCTTGTGGGAGTGTACGTAGGTCCCTAGATTAGGATTGTAGTGGTTGTTGGTTAGCCGATAGAAAACCAATTAAGTCTCCCCGAGAGCCACCAACACGGGTGGAAACGTGTTCCTTCGACACAAGAGTGTATGTGCGTTAGGTACTTGTGTAAGGCTGAAAAGGTTAGAGGTGAACCTAATTTAAAACCTCCGAAATAGTGAAATCTGGTATACTCGAGGAGAGTGCATCCGCCAAGAGTGGAGTAGGCAAGTGGTCGAACCATTATAAATGCTTGCGTTTGGGATTATTATTTGTGCACATTTCTATTTATGCTTGTCAGCTTATCTCGTTGAATTATATGAATGCATAATTAGATGTACGTTAGGTATTAAATTGTCTGCACATCTCACACACAAGATCACTATCATTTTTATATACTAATTGCTTATAGTGTTGCATCTATTCTTGTCTATGTGATTGGACTCAGTTGGCTTGGAAGCCTAAGTGTTAATTGGTAAATTGGTCGTTTTTTAATTTGTTGTTCAGTTCACGAGAATTAGTTGATTAAGTGGATCCTTGGCCTGTGCTAAGCAAGCGATTCTCATTATGCAAATACCTCATTGTTTTAATTAGGCAAGAATTTTAAGTGGTCCTATATGCAACCACACCGCCCCCCCCCCCCCTTTAAGACTTAGTTGTAATTCTAAGCTCCTCTAAGCTTCCGCGTGCCGTAGTAGACAATTCACACAATTTGAAAAACCGAGTTACTTATCAAGCATTAAATATCCGTACATGTGGTGACGTGCATGGGATCCAGAGTTTCAACTTTAGGGACCTCCTATGATCATTGCCACTGGTTGGATGACTTTTTGACAATTAAAGATGGGTAGGAAAGAAAATTTCCAACCAACAATCGCCATTTAATGGGCAAAAGTTCCCCAATCAATTGATAAGATCACATCAGTAGTTTAATTTTTGGCACGTGACCTGTTCATGGTAGCACACAATTGAAGAAAAGTCTAGATCTCATACATCCATCCCTATGTATGGAGATAAAAGTGTTTGAATCTTGATGACCAACTTAGACATTAGCCTTTAGCTCTGGAATTCGGATACTCCCTTTACAAATTCCACAAAAATGTGATGATTATAGAGAAATAAGAGTTATGAAGTTAGTGACAGAATGGTCATTAAAACAAATAAATAAAGTATTTAAATTAAAAGTATGCTAAATTCAGAATGCAAAACCAACCCAGCTAGTTGGGACAAAGCCTTAATGATGATGGCATTTAAATTCGGAATGGATCTCTGATATAACCAAAGGCATTTATCGTGATGCGTGCCTGACACAAATTGAAGCATCTCGATACTACAAAATGTATGTTTATCGTGATGCATGATTTCAAAATTACAAATCAGTTCAATCCAGTACCTTGAACATCATTTCAAAGATTGGTCGTAGATCTGAGCTCATCCATGGAGGATTAGTTTAATATCTTTGGAAGCTTCACTGTTTGTTTTATGTTTTGATAAACCCGCTTGCAATGTATAGCACACATAGGATAGTGGAATACAGAATGTATCACCAGGTATCAGATCCTCTACTAATTTTCAAAGACCAACTCAAAACAATAACCTCACAGAGTAGTTGGTTTTGACAAATATTTCAGTACATGTGGGCTAATACCCAGGATCATTATGATCATCATCACCTAAGCCCTATCCCAATTAATTGGGGTTGGCCAATACCCAGGAAGTTTACCAAAAATCTCTAAACTATACAATATTAGAGAAGGGAGGAAGGATATATTGACAGTCCTATGAACACTCCTGATTGGTATAAGTGCCAAAGTAAAAGGTGATTAACAAATTATTCATGCATATTCCTGTACCTGATACCGCAAATTTGCTGATGTCCCAAGAAAAGATCCATACACAACTGCTGTCTTAAGTATAGGAGATCTTTTACGTCTTTCATTCACAATCAATGAAGGATTCAGTAATCTACGAACAGCAAACAAAACATTTGAGGCTGCCACAGCCCCAATGCTGGAAATAAATCCAACACCAGCAAGTTTCAGACCCCCAATGAGCACGGAAGCAAGCCTATGGATCAGATTCCAGTCCTTCCCAACATTATTCCTTTGAAAAGCATTGTCTGGAACAGATCCTAAAAGGCCCTTTAATAACTCCAAGTTCTCAGGGACATTGATCTCATCAGCATATGAAAGAAATGATAAAGTTGGGGCAGGAAGCCACACAGTAAAAAAGTCAACAACTGAACCCCTGACAGTATCAGTAACAACATAGTCAAGCTCTTCAAAAAAATTTTCTTTACGCCTTTCATACTGAGCCAAGAGAGTTGTTGTAATTGATATAGCTTCTTCTATAGCTAGCCTATGTAGGAACTTGGGATCTGCCAGTAATCTTTCCCGGAAACCCTGCATGAAAATGATTTGGGAAACAAATGTCAGCACCACTGCAAATAAGATTTCCATATCGTTAACACCACTTCCAATCAAAGTTCATCCCAACATATCCATGGCCACCACCACCACTAGTGCTGTAACTACTGGTATTTGTCATTTTCAGGACATGGAACAGAGAATTAAGAAGAATACGATGACATTAAATGCCTCTAAATGCCACATTTAACAACAAGAAGCTGAGATATATATAGGATAAGGCACCAAAAATTAAAAGAAAGACAAAATCTTCATGCACACTTCTCACCTGGAACCTGTGAGTAAGTTCTGCAATAAGAGGATACTGCTCCAGATCAAAGAAGTTCTGTAGTGCCTCAGGTGATACCAGACCAAGATCAAGTCCTTTTTGAAGGTCCTGATTAGCATATCAAAAAATATATATCATTCATCATTTCAAAAAGAAATATTCTACAGTACAGTCTGCTCATGCAAAAAAAAAATCATAGCAAACCTGGGGTAGAGCATCTCGCCTCCTACCAGCTGCATTCATGACTCGAGCAATTTCAGCACGATCAAAGCAATTCCTACTACAAGGTCTAGCAGCAGAGTACCACAAGAAATCGGCGACTGGGACTTCCCCCTCTCTACGTATGTCCTGCCTTTCAGGATTAAGTAATATAACAGCCTGATTTTTCTTCTGCAACTTCTTTGATATTCTTGCAGGCAAGCCAGTCCCTCTTGATCCATATATAACATGGCTTGCACCTGTTACCACTACTAGCATACCAGAAGAGTCACTATCTACCATTTCCTTCATGATAATCTGGGACATATTGAAATCTTCAACGACTCTTGCCTGAGCAGATAGATATGAACTTGGACCAAAAGAAACAGACTGATTTGAAGAAATCGTGTCTACTGATGACCTTTGAGAGATGGACTTGAATCCGGCAATAAATCCGGATCCAGCAGGAGGAATATATAGTTCACGTTGTGCCTTGGAAAGACCACGAATGCCTTCAGCTTGAACAGTCCTTAAAACCTAGACACCTAAAAAAGTTAAAAGTGAAAAAAGAAAAAGAAAAGAAAGAAACATGTGCACTTCCCAATTCCCACTTATATATAAGTGCATAAACAAACAAATCAATACTAATAAAAAGGACAGAAGAAAATCCAAGATTGGATTTATGTCTAGCTAGAAAGCAAAATTAATTTATAATTTTCTTTCTTTCTTTTTCTTTAAAAGAATATGAACAAAAATCATTATTCTACATTTGATGCACACCAACAATAAAGGCAAAGAAACAGAGAATAAAGGAGACTCAATAACTGAAAAAAAATGGAAGCAACCAAAAGAAAACTAGAAATCCTCACCATTGGATTCAGCAGAAGCTATAAAGCAAGGAACTAATCTTACTTGTCATTAAGATTGAAGCAGCAAGTCTCCGGATAAATTTGTATAAAACAGCATTTATAACTCATTAAGTGTTTCCATCATATATGTTAGACTTAGACCTACAAACTCATCACTTTCGGACGTTCAGAATAAAACATATCAACACAATACATGAGTATTGTGCTTTCTACATCAGCCTCAAGTTCGGATTCCAAAACCAAAGGCAAAAGAATTAGCAGCTAGGAAACAATCAGAATGCAACAGAAAAGAGAAAAGTCACAATCTTGATTCTCTTTGTTCTCATGAATATTGCCATTAGTTAAAACATACGCCTAATTCCAAAAATCATTATAAAACAGATCATGGACCTTTTCCATTTATCCAGCATTCCTAGTGCAGCCAAATCCGAGAGTTTTCTCTTCCTTTTTTTTTTTTTTTTCTTTTTTGAGTTGCATTTGTTTCAATCTTAGATGTCCCCCCCCGGCGTCTGATTTAATTCTCCAATACAAGTAGCAGATGGTACAAATGCTTTGAATTCATCAACCCCCCAAAATAAACACACTTGCAAACTTATGAAATCAAAATTTAGATTAAAAATAAAGAAATAGGGGATAGAAG
The DNA here is from genome assembly GCF_029962835.1 of Magnolia sinica. NCBI lineage: Eukaryota > Viridiplantae > Streptophyta > Magnoliopsida > Magnoliales > Magnoliaceae > Magnolia > Magnolia sinica. The sequence goes on along the minus strand of NC_080585.1, from coordinate 58,621,591 downwards.
AAGATAAAATCTAATGGGGTCTAACTGCAAGGAAAAAAAAAACAAAAAGACTAAAGTCACAATCTAGGTTTTCAATATCAATCTAGCTGATATGGTACGGCCTTATAATGACAGATTTTTTCCTTTTTTTAATTTATTTTGAAGGGGGGGCTAAAAAATGTAAGGATCTCAAATATGTGTTCTTTTTTGGTTTTGGACATCTATTTTATGGTGTGACGCAGGCATTCTTTGGTAAGAATGTTGTCTGTCAAGCTGCCTATTAACCCACTAGGTCAATTGGGTTCGGGTTGACTAGGTGATGCAGGATGTTCTAAATTAGAATGCATATGTAAACACAAAAATTATCCAGGGAAATAAATTAAGCAAATCGATTGAAATATTTAACATTCCACATCATAGTAAAGATCATAATAAAGTAAACATGCAATGGTTGAAGACCATCATCACAATCCTACAATACCGTATTCAAATCATGCGTGGATTGGATCCGGCAAGGGATGAGACCTCCCGATCTTGCATGGTTTCAATCCAACAGTCAATGCAGCTTTTTTAGTCCAGGAAATCAAAGGATTTCTGGAAGAGGGACAGCTGGAAAATCTGAGAGAGGGTTTGGATCAATCCTCAGATTTTTAGGGTAAGGGGACTTCAAAGAATTTAATTGTAAATAGTAGCAATCAAAAAATACTAGGTATAGAAAAGAAGAAGAAGGTTGGAGTGTTAGAAACAAAATTTAGAAAAATGAAAGAGATTAGGGGAAGAGAAGAAATTATCACAGAGAGAAAGGGGAAGGAGGCACCAAGCTTTCATTAAAAAAACATCATTAGGTTTAGGGTAGAAAACACCCTATTTATAAAATTCGGATTTTAAACAATGACTAAACTACCCCTATAACAAAAAAGACAAAAACAAAAACAAACAAAAAAACGCGCAAAACAAAGCTTTCTAAAAACATCCCGCGTAACAGATCGGTCTTCTAACTCATCCTACACGTGTGTCCACCTAATGTGGGGGCTTCAATTAATCCAGGGACATGTGTAAGGTCTTCAAAATCCTCCCTGGTTGTGCCACAAACTATCATCGAGCCATAAAGATGTATTTGTTGGCCGCCTTCATCTTTGACAAACCTTAAAGGGATTGATGTCCTCATCACTAGGGGTGCAAATGGATTGGGTCGACGGTTGACTCGATGGATAATTGGACCTAAGTAGAAAACTAGTAGGTTTGGGTCCAAAATTTAGACCCATGTCGATGCAGGTCTAAAAGTTCGACCTAAATTACTAAATGGGCCCTGTCTGAGTCCTCTTAAAAGCAACCCAACCCAAACCAAGTTTTTAATGGGTCTAATTTGGGTCATGCTGAAATAGACCCAACTCGGACATTGGCCATTTCATTTTTTTACCATTAAAACTGATAACCATCACTAATTGGATGGTATGTAACATTGGTGGTGTGAAAACTCAATGGTAATTTCTATACCCTACCTAGACCTGACCCAAATCCAACCCATTAAATTAATGGGTCAACTATTAGACTTCCAAACAACCAGGACCGACCCGAGTTTCAATGGATTGGGTCTAGACACCCGCAAATCCATCCCCCCCAACACCACCCCCCCCCCCCCGTCTGTACATCAAGGTTGACCCGAACCCAGGCTGCATGCTCAACTTAAATGACCCAAAAAACAGCCCAAAATTATGCAAACTAATGCATATATCTAATCTATATACACCATTTCCCTTTAGAAATTTGAGGAAAAAAAATTAAACCAAAAAGCATATAAATAGCATTGACCTGATTTGATTTGGGTAAAATTAAATGGTTAGGAAGTGGCAAAATGTGTACAATCCTTGGGATTCATCCCATTAATGCATATCTCTAGTCTATAGTACACCATTTCCCTCAAGAATTTCTAAGAGAATTTTACAGAAAAAAAAAATCTAATGAAAAGTGCCAAGTCAATTTTCGGTACCCTTGAACAACTCGAAAATAGCCCAAATTTTGTGTAATCCATGGGATTCATCCCACTAATGCATATCTCTAATCTATATACACCATTTCCCTCAAGAAATTTTAAGCAAAAAAAAAAAAGACGAACAATGCTAGTGCAACTTGGGTATAGTTGAACGACCCATAATTTGTGCAATCTATGAGAATCAAACCACTAATGCATTTCTCTAACCTATATATACCATTTCCCTCGAGAAATTTGCCAGGGGAAAAAATCCGATGAATAGTACACGGTTACTATTCATCCCCTTAAGAGCCTTGAAATAGGCCTCAATCAAACACAAATCAAGCATGATATTGGGGACTACTATATTTAAATCTAAAAAAAAACAAGTAGTGGTTTATCGAATTTTTTATTTTTCCTTACATGGAACAAAACTGCTTCGGGCCCTCCAAATCACACTCAAATCCCCTTTTTTGATCTTGTATTTAAGCAACAATGTGGTCAAATCCAACAAACAACAACTCCTCTTACATTTTTATTTTTATTTTTTTGGAGAAAAGAGGTGAAAGAAACGGAAAAAATAGATGAAATGAAATGGGCCCTACTGGCATAACTGATGCACCTTTACGCCTAGTGTGCAACAGTGCCGATACAGCCCATATTGGCTGATAAGGGAGCATTACAGCCCTTTTTTAAGTGCAGCCAGTTCACCCTGTACCATGTAATAAGGGTGGGCATTATGGTTACGTAACATAACCATTTTTCAAAACCATGGTCGCAAACCTAACGTCTATAAGAGTCTCATTTTAGAGATTCCAATCGCAAGAATTCAAAATAATCTCTTTTTTTTCTCATTTGACTAGTTATGCTTTCAAGAACATGTATGTCCTATTAAAAAGCCTTAACATGCCCATGAAACAAGCGAGACCAACCAGGACTATAACTAAATAAAGAAGACTGTTCTAAAAGATATTGTTGTTTAGTTTATTTTTGCTATTTTTTTAGTGATTAGATTTTTTGTATACAAGAAATAATCAAGGTATTTAATAATGGTAATGGCAGGAGTAACGGCCAAACATTGAATCGTTACCTTATGAGCTGTAATAATCGTTAAGGTCCCCATGACAGTTGATTATTTAAAGAAATGAGAAAAAATATTAGAACAACCCAAAAAATGGAAGGATTCAGTTTTGAAGGGAAAAAAAAAAAAGAACTAAAAGGAGACTTATATTATGCAAACTCATAACGGATCATAATAGTCCAAAATTTCTGGCATGGGCCGTAGTGACCCCATATAACGTAACGGCCCATGCTATTTATATTACCTTACAACTAAATAAGTAATGTAGGTTATTGTATTTCTTTTTTACTTCGGAGATTTTTTGCATATAAACAATAGTAATATACAAAAACAAAAGATAACATTTATTTAGCATAATTGTGCGGATATGTAGGCGAATGTGACTTTTAAAAGTTATCATATCCAACACCTTCCATCATGTTAGCATCCTAGTTACATATATGATAATCACAATTAAACAATAGTTACTGAATTGTTCCCAGAGCTCATATTCAAGGAAGAAGAATAACAACAATCCCTTGAGTGGAAATAGGAACAAGAAGACAAAGTTATCTCTATGGGAATTAAAGACATCAGCATGGAGTGAATGTTGACATTTAATGGTCCTTACTCTAGAATGTATCATACGACTGAAGACACCCAGATTGAAAGAAACTATCTTTCACAAAAATGAGGTCAAGATTGTAGTGGTTTTTCACAATACACTTGTGGCGTGGGGAATATATGAGGGACACGTTGAAGGATCTCAATAAACTACACAGATTACAAAAGAAACAATCAAAGATGGCTACTCGACCTTACCAAAGTTGTCCTGGAAAAAGTTCAGATTTATCAGCCTGCATGATTCAATATCTTTCTATGGGATCATGGAGAACATGTCATATCTTGTATTAATTATCAAACAGGTTACATATTTCTTGGTTGGAGCCATTAGAACATACCATCCAGTTGCTTAGGAGCCCAAATAGTTGAGAGTTCCTTGTTCAAGCTCATGAATAGGGCTGTCGGTGACTGGGTTCCCCCATGAGCTTTGAAGGGCCAGACCTTTTGTATAGGCCTGAAATGGTAATCAACAGGCGAGCCTAGACCTGACTTAGCTTATATTTATCAGTGTTAGCTAGTGTCATACATGTCTCTTATTATTATAGCATGATTTTTTCTAAATTGGAAGAAATAAAATTAAGTTCCAGTTTTATTTCTGGTTATACAGTCATAAAATCATCATGGTTATGGATGACTTCTCAAAAAGAATAGAACTAGATAGTAAATCCTAAGTCCTAACCACAAAAAATTAAATTTAAATGAATAGAAAGATTGGTTTCAATAATGACAGAAGATACTGACTTTTGCCGAGAAAAGGTAATAATCTTTCCAAAAAACCTAGGTCTGTAACTCTACAAACATGCTCTCTTTAAGATGGAATTAAATTGTTTGTGTTACATTTCAACATCACCATCATCTAAACCTTATCCCAACTAATTGGGGTCAGCTAAATGAATCTTTTCCTGACAATCCACTCTATCAAGAGCCATAACTTCAGTTAGACCATAGGTCAACTAGTGTTACATATATAACTTAATAAAATAAATGTTTGTCCAACTATTTGCACTTCGAATCCTAGAAAGTACAAAACAGCAATTATCCAATGGAGAAAGTGCCAGATCTGCATCATTTATTTTGTTCTTTATTTTTATTTTTTTTTACTAAAAGCAAATACAAAAAACCATGAGCTAGGTACAGATCTCTAAATCCTTGTCTGTTTTTAGCAAAATTATTTCCCTAACACAAAAGAAATAAGGAAATAATTTACTTTTTCTTTTTACATATAAGAGACATTCCAATCTTTGCAAGAGATTTTGCAAGTGTCTTCTTGCCAACAAAAATGTGATCCACTGATGAACAGAAATAGACAACCAAGCCAAGGCTTGCAGAAGATGAAATTTTTGCTCCCATTTCCTTCAGCTCTTTTTACTTCTATTATTTTTCAAACTGAGGCACATGTGCTGGACATCTGTCCATAAATCTATGCTACTAGCTGCTGATAAGAAATACCTCAAGTGGAGTACCACAAGCAATAAGCCGGACTCCAGTATCACGGCAATAACTTAAAAGAGGTTCGTACTCCTGCCAGCGTTGAGGTGGCCAATGTGTGGTATAAGACCTTAAGCTTTCACCATCAATCCTGTCATGTAATATTGACTTTACAATGGGAATTCAAACATTATACAAAAAATTTCTTGGTCTAAAGAGAATATCTAAAGAATCTTCTCGATTATACGTAAAAACATAGTTAGGACATTGAGAAAATGTTATCATTATCATCATCAAGCCTCAGCCCAACTAATAGGGGTCGGCTACTGAGAAAATTTTATCTCACATACATATCACTGAGCAGTTTATTGAGAAAAGGAAAAAAGGAAAAACATGTCTCTGAAATTCCTCGGAAAAATAAGAGAGCATTCCGAACAAAATTTCATAGATATATTGTCTTATAACTCTTGATGTATTGGGAAAACTGTGCACCTTATCTTGTTTGAGATTTTCCCTTTTTAAATAGTAATAACAGTAACAACAATGATATTTAATAAATAATTATATGATTATAATCACTCTTGGTTTGGGCAGGAACCAAATATATGCAAGTCAATAAATAAATAAATAATGAGCTTCTATGTGAAAGTAAATACCCAAGATAATAAGGAACTAAAACAAGGATGGTAAAGCTCCGAGCATGTTATTCCCCCCTTTTTCGGAATGCATTCCTACTCTCAAGGCTCAACTCAGCATACATGCATATGAGTTTAAATGATTCTAAATAATAGTTTATAAGGATTGTGCAATGATCCCATCTTCATGGACATAAAATGCACTCCATCAACAGGGAAGGCATCAGCAAGCCCAAAGATATGGGGTTAACAACCACAAGGGAATGCCATGAAGTGGCATCATAACATAGCCGATGCATGGAGAAATGGAAGAAGATCAATAATGTCTTCTCTTAATTCTCATATACGGTACTCCACATGTGTGCATAAATCTACATACACCAACACTCCCCCTCAAACTGGTGCATGGATATCATTCATGCCGAGCTTGATAATGATGGTCTGAAGGCGAACTGCTGACGTGGCTTTGATGAAGACATCTGCTAACTGATCTTCTGAACCAATAAAAGGCGTATGTAGAAGCAGTATGCAGATTCCGACAAGATCAGAGGGTTTCTGGTTTAGATTCAAGGACTAAGCCCATAGTGGCTTCCGGCGATAGCAGAGGAATCGAAGAAGGATTCCAACGACAACAAAGGAGGTGGAGATTGATTCTGGCATCAATAGGAACTCCCCAAAGGTTTTCCGGCAGCATCAAACACTTTTTAGCTTGGATTTGGTGGCTCTAGGAGCAATCGAATATCCCAAAGGGATCTCCAACGACTTTAGGGGAGACCTGACTCAGATCTGGAGCCGAAAGTAAGGCCAAATTTGAAATCCGACTGTCTTGGAGGGGTTTCAACCAATGTTTTAAATATCGTTATCGCATAATGTATCACACCCTTGGGATACAGATACATATCGGTTATCGCATGGGATATATCGGTTGTATCGCTGTTGTTGAGAAACATTGGAACATTGGGAAATTGGTCGAATTTTTCAATGAAACTTCAAGGATTGTTGAAAAAGACATCAATACATACTCAGAAATCAAAACATTACAAAAAAAAAAAAAGTACACATAATAGGAGTTTCCTTTGTATGGGGTCCTAATATATGCTTTGTCTAACTGAACTGATGCAAGTATATTCAAAGTTTATTCATATAACTTATAAACGTAAGAACACATGTATGGAAACACAAAAAATACATTCAAAAGCAAAAGAAGAATCACTAGATCAAGTTACATACATGTTTGATTTTGTGTTTTGATACAAAGACTACAACTGATTTGTGAGAAATTGAGAAATTTCGATTTTTCCCAGTTTTCTGCAACTTGGCCCGTCTCCCTAAATCTCGAAATCGAAGTTCCAAATCCATGATTTTTCATGGAAAGCATGAATAATCATAGATTTATAACCATTTGACACTGATTTAACATAATTTACAACAAAAATAAAAATAAAAAATGCATCAGAAATAAAAAATGTTCACTAGATCGAATAGGTGGGATATATCGGCACTATCTACGCGTTTCGTATCGCACAGGTGGGATATAAGATATATCGCGGGATATATCGGCCAATATCATCAATATTTAAAACACTCGTTTCAACTAAGATCCGGGGCCAGAAAACCTACGGGAACTGGATTTCGTTACAGATAGATGCTTGAGATTGCTTCGGCAAGTGGAGAAGTCTCTTATAGATGCATCAATGATGCATTAAGCTTATATTTATAGGATGGTGATGGACAAAATCTCTCTTTCAGCAAGTTACAAGAAGAAGCATAAATCTAATGGTGGGCCTTCAGAATCTGAGAGGAAAGAGGAAAAAGGAATAGGGTTTAAGGAGGAAAGGAAGAATAGAGAAGGAAAAGGAGACGAATATGGATCATTAATTCTTTGATACCATGATAAGTAAGAAGAAGAGAAGAAGAACATGAGAAGAGTGAGTTATCCCTCACCCTCACCTTAAAGTTTTATTTATAGAAAGATACAACATTGAGCATCCACGGTTCGCCAAGTCCTCAAGGAGATCAACAAATGTGTTGTCATTAATCTTCCAGAGTATCATGAATAGCCAATCTTCTTGTTCTTTAGCTGCTTGTGCATTCCCAACGAAAACAAGCTTTCCTTGTGATAATCGTCACCATGGTAACTTCTTGGAACACCTTGGATTGCCTCAGCTTGTTAGCATCTCTCTTGTACTTGGCATTGGATTCTTCCAGCGTCTTCTTGACATCCGCATGCATTTTTATGATCTTCTCAACTATGTTGTCTATCGTGATGCTCATCCCTAGCAATTTCAATAACAACACAATATCCAACGTATGATTAGGAATGCAACCATCCACTATTATGAACGGAGACTTGTCCATAAACCTCTTCGTTGTGTTATTGAAAGCGAACTCAGCATGAGCAAGGAAGAATCTCCATTGCTTAAGCTTATAACTAAAGAGATACTGTATGATGCTCCCTAATGTTCAGTTCAACACCTCCATCCGATCATCCCTATAGGGATGTTATGCATTGTTGTATTGTAATGATGTATCAAATCAACTCCACAGACACAAAGTCCTCCAAAAGTGACTGAGAAATTTGGTGTCACAATTTGAAGTAATTGTCTTAAGTAGAACATGCAAATGTATGACCTTTCTAGGAAAAAAATGTTGGCTATGTTTGTTGTGTCCATTATTTTCTTGCATGAAATAAAGTGCACCATCATAGAGAACTTGTTAACAAGCAAAAATATAGAATCCATTAACTCATTGAGGTGCAGAAGACCCAACGCAAAGTCCACAAACACATCCTCCCATGGTGTGTCTGGCATAGGTAAGGGAACGTAGATGACCGCACCTTGGCTACTTGGCATATATGGCATCTCTACATGAACTTCCTAACATCCCTCTGCAATTACGACCACTAATATCGAACCATGAACCTTACAGTTTATATGCTAAACAAGTTCTTGCACCATTAAAATATTTCCAAAGGTGCATCTACCTCAAATAAATGCCTCGTACTCCAACAAAATAATCTTCAAAAGCACCTTCCCTAATTGAATCATAAACAATTTAGAGGTAACTTCATAAGCAACATTGCAAAGCTTGATGAGGCTTGAGTCACCAAAAGAAGCAAGCTCATTCACCTTCGAAATAAGTATAGCTGTACACAAGCCGAGCTAGCTAGAAAAGCTCGCTCAACTTGGCTCGATCTAGCTCGGTTTGACTCGGCTTAAACGATGACTCGAGGCAAACCAAGCTTTTCATGACTCAGCTCGTTTGAAAACGAGCCGACGTCGAGCAGAGTGGAGCTCGGCTCGGCTCGAGTGTAAACTAAAACGATACATGTCCCTTTCTTTCCCTTCCTCCTTTACAAGCCCTACCCACCACACCCGCCCGAGCTCTCTCTCTCTCTCTCTCTCTCTCTCTCTCTCTCTCTCACCAGTCTCCATTGCACCCGCCCGACTCTACTCAGCCACACCCGCCTGACTCTCTGGAGAGTCTGCCCGACACAACAGCATGACCCGCACCTGCCCAACTCTCTAGAGATTCTACCCAACTCAGCAGCACGACCCGCGCCCGCCCGAGTTTCTCTCTCTCTCTCTCTCTCTCTCTCTCTCTCTCTCTCTCTCTCTCTCTCATTATACATTATTCCATTTCTCAACTCGACTTGACCGAGTTGCTTAGCTCGACCTGCCCAACTCGGAACTTGCACGTTCGAAGTTCATCTTCTTTCTTTCTCTCGACTCAATGGCAAGGTAACCCTCTAATCTTTGATTTTTTATTTATTTATATAATTGTTTGAAAATAAGAAAATCCCAAATCTCAATATTGAGATTTTGGGTTTTGATTTGCAAATTGGAAGGTTTGGGGGTCGGGTTGGGACTGGGTTGGGTTGGTTGGGGTTGGATTGGGTTTGGTTGGGGTTGGGGTTGGGTTGGTGTTGGATTGGGTCAGGATGGGGCTGGGTTGGGTCGGGGGTGGGTCGAGTTGGGTGTGGGACTGGGTTAGGTCGCTTGTGGGTTGAGTTGGGTCGGGTAGGGGCTAGCTTAGGTCAGGTAGGGGCTAGGTTGGGTTGAGTTGGAGCTGGGTTGGGTCAGGTGTGGGTGGGGTGGGGGCTAGGTTTGGTCTGGTTGGATAATTAATTGTGCATGATTTATTTATGGATAGTTACATTTGTGTAATTGGATTAGATTTGTATTTTGTAGAGTTTAATTCTAATTGTGATATTTTTATTTCTAGACCTATAAATAATTGTGGTTATTGGTTAATTACATTCGCTTCAACTAATGTGTTTAGATGGTATTTAATAATTTACCTACCCGTTTAAGAATCCATGTAGAACTACATTGTATTATCCAATGTCCATAACGATCTTGTGCAATTCAAAAAATATGATTTCAGAGAACATCTTGTTATAGTTATTGGTTTAATAACGTTTGTTCTATATATATGTTTAGATTGTACAAATTCGTGGACAATTTGGTAGTATATCATGTACTTAATGTTGTTTGCACGATTTACATGCGGTCAGAAATTCGGTGCATTTCTCAATTTATTTTCTGAATGTATGGTTCTATACTAATTGAATGCCTCCTCTATGAATAACAGATATTGTTAATGCACTAAATCAATATAGAATTTTGCACATATTTGGAAAATTATGGGAAGACGTTGCCGAATTTTCGGCTTGCATGTAAATTGTGTGTGTAGTACATGATATATTACTAAATGGGATAAAAAGTGGAATGAAATTCATAGAGACATTAGGACTTTAGGAGATGGCCGCATACAAATTAGAATAGCACCATTCAAATTCACAAATTGGGATTGTGTAATTGTTTTCTATCTTGTAATTATAGATTATTAGTGAGGAAGTTTCAAGTACCCACGATGCCGGTGTGTCGACCACGTCTCCTCTACATGTAGAGGTAGGCGATGGAAATGAAAACTTTAGAACTTTAGCTACAAGAAAAGGGAAGAAAATGTCAACAATTTGGGAAGAATTATATGAAGAGACGAGAGGTGGTAAGACGAAGGTTATGTGCTAGCATTGAAAGACAACTTTCAAAAAACATCGAGGTTCGACAATTACTCATTATTCCAGACACCTTTCACAATATCCCAAGCAAGGTGTTCCGTATCTGTTACGATACGCTCGTAACGGCCGATACATAATGGTAACCGCCATGAACATTACGCGTTACGGGGTCGTAACGGCCACCCCCTCTTTTTTGTGCCCGTAACGACTATTACGAGCCTAAAGAAAATAGGAAAAAATGAAAGAAAAAAAAAAAGTACACTTATTTCTTCCTTCTTCTTCTTCTTCTTCTTCTTCTTCTTCTTCTTCCTCTCTCTCTCTCTCTCTCTCTCTCTCTCTCTCTCTCCCTCCCTCTTCTTTCCCTTTTTTCATTTCAGTTTCCTTCTCTCTCTCTTCTTTTCATTCTGGGTCTTGGAAAAAGGAATGAAACAGCCACGCACTTCAAATTTATTTTTGAAAATGCTCCACGGTGCACGCTGCACAGTGCACTTGCACTATTTTGTTACGTGGGCCCCACCTTGATTTATGTGTAGTATATCCATGCCGTCCACTATAATGTTTATTTTCCATCGAACCTGTTTATAAGGTCACAAATAGTAGCTTGATCCAAATATATATATATCTATAGACACACACACACATACATACATCTTAAGAAATTTTTAATGGTGGGAATTAAACCCTTATTTTGTGGTTCACCTAAGATTTGGATTAGCATCATTTTTTGGACCATGCCCTAAAATAAGTTGGCAAAAAGGATGTACCACATGGATATACAATAAATGCATTGAGGTGGGCCCTAGTTTTAAAGGGATACTCACTAGTGGTCCACCGAAGATTTAGATCTACCTAAATTTTTGGACCATGCCTTAAAATGAGTTGGCAAAACAGATTGATGGCATTGATATACAAATACATTGAGGTGGCCTGCCTGGCCCACTAGTGGTCCACCTGAGATCTGGATTTACCTTATTTTTTCCAATGCCCTTAAATGAGTTGCCAAAATGGATGGATGACATGGATATATAATACATAATCGAGTGGACCCCAGTACATGGCCCTAAAAATTTATGCATGACGTATATATTAACTCTAAATTAACCAATTAAATTTTGGGACCATTATTGCTAAGTCACAATCCCAAAATTAAATAACTCCTACAATTTTCATCATTAGTTTGCAGACACTTGTTTTTTGAAATAGGACCATTTGATATTTTTCATTTTTCACTGTCCAATAAATATCCACCAATCCATTAGTGGGATAAGTGCCAATAGATTGCATTAATTTGAGGGTAATTTGGGGCATCGAATGGTCCCCAAACCAGCCCCCAATCGACAACAATATTTACCTAAATTTAGTATTAATTTTTTAAAAGATTTATGGGGAAAATGATATTAAATTGTGAGGTATATGAATTACATAACAGGATACAAAAGTCCCTAAACTCTATATATTGAAATAAAATGCACGTGAGTCACGAAGTATGCAATGCACTAACACTATAAATAAAAGGAAAACTTGAAAATATAAGATGTTTTGGTATTACATTCATTATAGTAAATTTATATAGATATTATATAGTTAGAAAACTAAATATAAAAGGTTTGTGATTAATTTCAGGTTTTCAGGTTCATAAATCCATCAGACAACCCGATATAGCATTCTCACCAAAGAGTGAACCGTTACACCACCATAAACATGTTCCAAATTATAAATGAATGCATATTTGGAATATTTAGAATATTCCAAATTTAATGGATATTTTTTCATAATTTTTTTACCAAAAAAAAAAAAATTGCACTGTTTCTAGTGTTCAAAATATCGGTATCGCGTTATATATCACACCCTTGGGATACGGATACATATCGGTTATCACATGGGATATATCGGTTGTATCGCATAATGTATCATTATTGTTGGAAACATCGGGAAACATTGGGAAATTGGTCGAATTTCTCAATGAAACTTCAGTGATTGTTAAAAAAGACATCAATATATATTTATAAATTAAAACATTACAAAAAACAAGTGCATATAATAGTTTTTCTTTGTATGGGGAACTAATCTATGCGTTGTCTAACTGAATTGATGCAAGCATATTCAAAGAAGTGTTTTAAATAGCGGTAGCGTGTTGCGTAGCATGTAGTGAAATAGCGTAGCGTGTAGCATAAGCTACACAATACTTCTATTTTTTTAATTTTTAAAAAAAAAAGAAAAATATGATACCACAGTGGACACCACGCATGTGGGCCATGGTCGCACATGTGGGCCATGGCATAGAACACCACAGTGGACCCCACGCATGTGTCCCACGTGATGGTTGGATGGGTCAAATCCATGCTATACACACCACAGCCCCCATGCATCTTTGTTACATAACAATCGACCTCCTAAAAAGAAAAAAAAAATTTGAAAAATGAAAAAAAATGAAAAAATAACAACTACTTTTCAGCATAAATAAAAAGAAAACTCATTAGCAATGATTAAAGGGCCAAAACATACCTTAAATAGAGATTTAGTCAACTGAAAATGGATTTTTTTGAGCTACATGTCCGCGTGGCTGCGAAAAGAGGGAAACGTGATTTCTGCCTTGTTTGGGCTTCAATGCTCTTGAAAATCTATCAAGAAGATGCTCTTGTAGGTCTGATTGAATGCCTAAAATCCGATCTTCAAAGGGCCTTTTGATCGGTAGGGATCAAAGCTTGAAAATGGCAGCAAGCGCGGCAGCTGCAGCACTGAGATAGGGCTGTTCAAAAGCCCTATTTCGATAGTTTTAAGTTTTTTAAAAAAAAATTTCTTAAAATATGAGTCTCCCACCATCTACTCAAAGGGACAAAGTCTCAGCCGTACATTTCAAGGCTAATTTTTTAATGGTTTAGATTGTAAAAATGTTCAAATGAGTACATATTTATAACCTACAAAGTGCCACGTGTGTGAAGGATGATTTGGATGGATCTGCATGCTGCCACATGTGAAAAATATGGGCCACCACCATTTTAAAACAATTTGTTAACTCACATAATAAAACAGAGCTTTTATTTTAAAGAAAAGTACCATAGTCTTGAGGCGTATGCAACGTATGCTACACACTACCTATGTGTAGTGTACGCTACAACCCTTGTAGCATATGCTATAGTCGAAATACGCTATTTCCATATGCTACGTAGCGTTTTTGGTATGCTACACTACGTAGCGTACGCTACACGCTACGCTACAACGCTATTCACAATACTGATTCAAAGTCTATTCATATAATTTATAAATGTAAGAAGAAGTGTGGGAACACAAGAAATACATTCAAAAGCAAAAGAAGAATCACTAGATCAGGTTACATACATGTTTGATTTTATGTTCGGACACAGATTGCGACTGATTTGCGAGAAATTAATTTTTTTTTTTTCAATTTTCCGCAACCTGGCCCATCTCCTCCAAATCTCGAAATTGAAGCTCTCAATCCAAAACATGAAAAATCATGAATTTATAACAATTTGACACTAATTTAACATGATTTATAGAAGAAAAAAAAGGTCGAAAATCGAAAATGCTCACCGGATCAAACATGTGGGATATATTACACTACTTGTGCATTTCGTATCGCACAGGTGGGATACAAGATATATCGTGGGATATATCGGCTAATATCGCCGATATTTAAAACAGTGACCGTTACACACCCCGTTCGGCCGTTACGGCCCCATATCAGCCGATACGGGGTGTATCCGTATAGGTAACGGTGGGCACCGTTACGCCCACCGATACCAATACGGAATACCTTGATCCCAAGCAACCAAGAAGCGTGAGTGGAGACCAATAAATGTTCTTGTTTTCCACATCTATAGGTGACTCTCAAGCTAGCATCATGACTCATAAGTTCGAGAATGTAAAAAAGTTGATTGCAAGGTTAGTTATAGTCGAAGAAAAACCATTTAGATTCATAAAGAGCAAAGTATTTAATGAATTATGCAAATACCTCAATCCTAAGGTTGATAAGATGTCGTGTATCATTGCGCAAAGAGAGTGCATGAAGATGTATTCAAATGAAAAGGCAAAGATGAGCAATGTATTGAAATGAGTATCACTATAAGTTTAATTTCAGATTTGTGGACATTGTCCAATCAAAGGAAGGGGTACATGTCATTAACAACATACTACGTTGAGGAGGAATGGAAGTTCTGCCAGTCAATCTTAAACTTCTGCCATCTTCCTCCCCCATACTAGTTTGGAAATTTTAGATTGCATATATAATTGTCTTCTAGAATGGAGCATCAATAATAAAATTTCCGTAATAACATTAGACAATGCATTCGCAAATGATAGTGTCATTTTTTACTTACGAAATCAATTTAAGGCAACCGACAAGTTATTCTTCGACAGAAAAATATTCCAGATTCGATGTTGTGTCCATATATTAAATTTGATTATACAAGAATGGCTTAAATCAATTGACCCCATAATAGAGAATATAAGAGAGAGCATTAAATATACAAGGGGGTCACCTTCAAGACTTAGTGTCTAGAATGAGATACTCCATCGTTTGAATGTTAAGTCTCAAAAAACGTTGAAGTTAGATGTATGCACACGTTGGAATTCAACATTTGAACGCATGATAAATCCTCTGTCTAGTCCCCTATAGAAGATGATTGGACACAAGCTGAACATGTTCACGGGTTTCTGAAGGTTTTTATGAATGTACGAATATTTTTTCTAGAAGTAAATACCCTACCGGAAATCTATTTCTTCCATCCCCTTCAAAGATTAAAGAAACTCTAGATAGAAGTGTCATCACATGTCCAGATTTTCTACAGACAATGGTTGAAGGTGGTTGAAGGTATGCAAGTCAAATTCGAAAAGTACTGATCTGAATGCCATTTGTTAATGGCCATGGCTGTTGTTCTTGATCCGCAAAGTAAGATGGCAATATTTAATTATATTTTCAATAAGATTTATTAGACTGAAAAAGCAGGAAGAGAAACCATTAGTGTTCGTTAAGCGATTGTAGAATTGTACAATGCGTATTTGTTAAATTGGCCAAAAGCCAAGACACGGATGAAGTTAAACAACCTGAAAGTAGTTGTAGTTCAACGGAAATTAGTAATAATGTGTTCAATGAATTCTTCTTAGCCTATGAGGAAGAAAAATTAAACAAGGACAATACCAAGTTAGAAATAGACATATACCTCAACGAACCAATCGTGAAGGTCGCAAGCACAAATTTTGAAGTGTTTGAATGGAGGAAGGCACGAGCTCGTGAAGCTAAATACCCTACACCGACCCAACTAAGAGACTTTCATGTATGGGATGAATCCGAAGGGGGAACTGGGGATAAATGACAGTGATTAAGTTGAGCAATTCCAATCGTCAATGATGGCACGTGATATTTTATCAATTCCGATTATAACAATAGCATCAGAATCTACATTTAGCATGGGAAGTAGAGTCATCAGCAAGCATCGAAGCTCTCTTACACCAAAAACAATTGAAGCGCTCCTCTGTACACAAGATTGGTTGCAGCCGATTTGGGGTGGTAGTGGTTTTGAAGTTGAGGATGATGAAGAGAACGACAATGAGGGTTTGGGAGAGAATGTACCTCTACTTGTTTAAAGGAGGTTAATTTTTCATATTATTATTAGTATTGATGAGCGGTTTAACATTTCATCTATTATTATTGGCGATGGTGTTGAATCATGAATGAATATTATGGATTACACTTTTGGATTTACTATTCTTTAAATTACATGTGATGTGTTATTCATATCTTGTTTTTAGTCTTTTAGTTGTTACATTAAATTCCTATTTTTTGTAATTTGTGTAATTCTGTTTATTTCTTTATTTTTCTTATAAAAATATTTATCTTACAACAAAAGGGTGTGCTGTAATGTTTTCAGATGATCCATCCACCAACATTTGGCATTACGGTTCTCAAGTCTACCTCCCAGACTCTGGAAGAATGAAGATTGAATGCAATTTGTGTGGGGCCATATTTGTAAATAAAACAAATCGGCTTAAACTACACTTCTCAGATCGGGGGGAGACGCAAAACTATGTTCCAGAGCATCACGAGTGGTACAAGTTCGATTCTAGGCTCTTGTAGACTCCAACAAAAAGCCTTCCACTCCCTCCCCCACACCGAATACAATTAGCCACAAGATATACCATAACAGGCCTATTGTAATTGATGAAGAATCGGAAATAGAGAGTGAAGAGAATTAGTAGGGAAGAGCAAGAGAAGAAGGAAGCTAGATTGAGAGCTTTGGAAGAAGAACGATTAAAAATTACCTTGAAGTTAAGCAAGGAAGAGGCAAAGGCATTTAGATATCAACAATATCCTCAACAACATAGAGCCGAAGCAAGGCCGAGCACGAGAAGCAAGAAGCCATCGAAGTTTATCTCCAGACTTGCCTCATTCTACAAGATCTTGGATAC
This sequence comes from Magnolia sinica, assembly GCF_029962835.1. Taxonomy (NCBI): domain Eukaryota; kingdom Viridiplantae; phylum Streptophyta; class Magnoliopsida; order Magnoliales; family Magnoliaceae; genus Magnolia; species Magnolia sinica. The sequence goes on along the minus strand of NC_080585.1, from coordinate 58,604,444 downwards.
TCCATATAGATCATCTCACAAAAAATGTTAGAAAAAGCTAGTTGGATCTATATAAGCACACGATGGAAAGGTATCCCCACTTTCTGATTCAAGAGAGGTTAACGAGCATCTTGGAGAAAATACCAGCTCGGGCACAGGTGTTTGAATTATCTCCAATGTTATCGAAATATCCTCGATATTACCGTAATCTCCAACTTAGTGATATCAATAACACCGATAGCGATACTAATAACGTTGGTAGTATAGAAATTCCAAGTATTAGCAATGTATAACTAAGTATCGCCAATGTACCAATATCATTAATGTAATCACCAATATTTTCAAATATGTAAATTTTAGGTCTCGCTTGTATTGCTAATGCATCAATATCGCCAATGCATCACCAATATTTTCGGCAATGTAAATTCTAGGTAATACTTATATCATTAGTGTATTGACAATATTTCAATAATATCGCCAACATATTGATATCAACAAAATTTTGTTTATTAGAAATTTTTTTATTTCAAAATTTTTTTCATGGACACATGGTTGTGTGTAGTGTTCAACTTGTCATTGATAATATTGATATTATCTCAGTATTATTGATATCGCAAAAGGCATGATATTGAGACCATAATCTTTCGTTTCCTTTACAATTGTTGATGATTTCTTGGTAAAATATTGTGTTGTTGATATTTTACAACATTGATGGATGTTCGGATCGCTAAATAGGCTGGATGGGATGGATGGACTGATTTCTTACAACAGTACATGCTTTTAAGGCCCCGTTAAATGAAAACTTGTTGTGTATGCATTTTTTTTGCAATTTTTTTATTTATTATTATTTCTAAATATGTACATTTTAACATTAAGTTTAACTAAAAATTCCACCGTTTTTCCCGCATTTCCAGTTATTAGCGATATTATCGACGATATCGATATTGTTTTAGTGTCCATAGCCAACAAAACTTGTAGCGATACCGATACTTCGAACGCTAGGGATGGATGACGAAAATGATGGATCCGATCCCGGTTTAGATGAAGGGGATGAGTATTATGAACGTGGCGGACTGATCCTGGATGATGGAAACTATCCTAAGATGGAAGATGGGAGATCAATTACACATTCATTTCAGCAATCAACATATAAAATCAAGCATATCCTTATAATAGATTCAGAAATTCAGATTTATAACATAAAGATCCTAGGTTTTCACATATGCGGTGCATGAAAATATAAAATAATTCAAGAGTGGCCCACTTGGAAGTAGGGACTTCCAATCTAGCATGGGTAGTGCAACAACCACGTAGATAGATGATGATGCAATCAAAATTCTGGTTTTACGAAAGTTTCACAAAAAAAAAAAAAAAAAATTCAAATTTTGATTAAGGTTTTGGATTCATGTATGGAAATTTAAAAATGGGGTTTTTAGGGATTCAAAGGATCTAAGGTTTAACAGGTTGTAATGGAAAGGAAAAGAGGAAGACAATAGGAGAAGAAGAAGAATACTTTCGAAGAAGAGAGAGGAAGGATGTGAAAAGAATAATACCTTTCGAAGAAGAGGAAGAGGAAAGACGTACCTTGGGGAATCCACCACCAAACAAGCTTCTACCTTCTACAATTCAATTGGAATGGAGGGTTTCTTACAAACCCTAAAACACAATCAGGAAAATTCCTTCACACAAGAGAGCTTCTCTTTTTTTCTTTCTTCTCAATAACATCACTAGGGTTGTAACTTCACCCCCCTGTGGTTTTATAATTAAAAATTTGGTATTAAAAATTCAACATAATTACAACTATGCCACTCACTTAAGTGAAATTACCCATCATCCAAAATAAGAAAATTAAAACATTCATTATCAATCTTAGCCATTTAATAAATCCTAAAATAGCAAAAATAAAATAAAAATAAAAATAAAAAACAAAGAAAGCAAGATCAGAGTCCAAGGGGCCTAGATCAGGAAGATCCGGTGGCCCGATGGCTGATCAACAAGATCCAACGGTCGGATCGACACAATAAAAATCCTATGACTAAAATGGCATCCTAAGCAGCCCACATGCATCATCCCAAAGTGAGGTATTCCTTATGCATGTCTAATGCATGTATGGTCTTCAAAATAGCCCGGCAGGCCCCATCTGGAACTCGTCTCCCATCCACGAAGAAAGTTGTACTGATGTAGGTGGCTGTCTCCGTCTCTAGTACACCTGAGTAGGTCCTCTTGTGTCCCCATCACAGATGTGGCTATGAAATTATGCTAGGAAGGCATTCATCCCAAGGAGAATATAAAAATTATAAAAGATGTATTAAGTTTGTTACTTGTAGATTATAAATAAATACACTAACTTACCTTTTCATTTTCAAAGAAAAAAATTAACAAAGCTCAGCTCGACTCAAACCTAACTCGCTCGGCTCAACTCAAACCCAGCTCGCTTGGATCGAACAGTCAAGCCGAGTTGAACTAGCGTTTTGAGCTCGAAGGTTGAGTTGAGCCGAGCTCGAGATGGGAACAAGCCGAGCCGAGCAAGGTAAAGCACAGCTTGACTCGACCCAATGTACAACTCTAACAATAAGAATTATAGAAGAAGTAAATGCTTTAGGAAATTGGCTTCTAGAGAAAAAGTTTCAAATTGCATGACAAACATCGAAGCCAACAATATCCACCAATAGGAAAAGAAATGACTGGAGAAACCATCTAGACCAAGCTATCAAAGAGAATGTTGCAAACAACCTCTTCGATTACAGAATCCTTAGGATGTCTAGGTACATAATGTTATCTTCGAGAGTCACTAAGATCGGGATACAACCTAAAACACTTTCATCAATCACCATATATTCATCCAAAAGAAGACACTAGTAAAACCAGATCTGCTTCCTCAATAACATTTGCCTTCTAACCATTCTCCACTAGAATTTTTAATTCTTCAAATTGTGTTCTGTTGTTTGTTAGATTTGAAGTGTCGTATGAAAAAATTTGGAGTTACAATCTCCCTCCTTAAACCAAGGTATTCAATATTGGTCACATATCGGTTATAACGGCTGATTCATAACAGTAACAGCATGTACCATTACACGATACGGAGGTCGAAAGGGTGACCCCCCAATTTTTGGATCAAATCGGCCATTATGGGTGGCATAACGGCCGATACTCCCCATAACAACCGTTACTACCCCATAACGGTCAAGGCGTAACAGTCATAAAAATGCTACTTTTCTAGCCTTTTTTAAGTTTTGATTTTTCTCATTTTTTGGCACTTTTGTCTTCCAAATTCATTCCTAAACTATTCTACTATAAATTCCGACCACTCTTAACTTGAATTTGAGAATCGAAACAGCTTAATGTAAGGATTTGGGTGAATCGAACCTCCGTAGGCCATTTTTCAAAAAAAAAATTTAAATAGATATTTATACATTTTTTAAAATTTCTGTTGTTATGGTTGAATATGATATGTTATTCAAATTAGAATATATCAATGTACATTTTAAAGGTTATGTCACGCCCCAAACTCGGAAATTGGGCTCACAGAATTCCCGATCGCCGAATCCAGCGCCGACAGCCTCCGTAGTGCCCCATTCTCAGCTTCCAACGCTCATACGCCAAATTCGAATCCTGGGATCCTACAAGGAGGATTTTTTTAGTGTGATTTTTTTTGTAAAGGAGCATAACCACAAGCATAACCAAGTCACAAACGACAATATCAACACTACATGTCCACTAATATAAACATTCGAGTACAATGCTAAAAGGGAAATACATAAATAACCAAATCTTCAAAGTGATCTGCCACAAGCTCCTGCCTCAATGCTGCTGCGACCTAGCAAGGTATCCCGTATCGGTATCGGTTGGCGTAACGGTGTCCTCCAAAACCGATACGGATACGGGGGCGTAACGGCCCGTAATGGTGTAAATTTTTTTTTTCCCCAAAAAATATAAAAAATATGGATTAAATCCAGAATATTCTAAGCATTCCAAATATGCATTCATTTATAAATTGGAACATGTTTATGGTGGTGTAACGGTCCACTCTTTGGTGAGAAGTTGTATCGGACTGTCTGATGAATTTATGAACCAGATAACCTGAATTTGATCATATATTTAATTTTCTAACTATCTACTATCAATGATAGATATATTAGAATGAATGTAAAATGAAAATATCTTACATCAGGTGTTTGCAATTATTTTTGAGGAATTTCTCGAACATACCTGTGGTCCTGTGCAGTGTGGTGCACCATGCACGTGACTGTGATAGTGTAATTCCTGTCTATGACCTGTCATCCATCCTCAAGTCAAGAATATTAAAAAAAATAATTAGTAGTGTCTGATATACTCCCCTGCAACTTGATTAAGGATTACTTGATTGGTTGTCAGGGGAGCTATTTTAAATACAAGTTCGGTAGTGTCAAGTGTGTGCATGGCTTCTTGCAATACTGTTGTGAGCTGTCTGCTGCAACAAATACTTACCTTAACACAAATATATACTCACAAGTCACAATCACAAGTCACCACCAAAATGAAAATCTGCTTTTTTGTGGTTGCTCGACCTCCACATCATCGTCATCGTCACCATCAGGCCGAGGCTGTCCGATAGGTGTAGGTGCTACATATCCATAATATCCAGTGCCATAAGGAAATACTAGATCAACGAAACTAGAGGATGACTGATCCTGACTAGGCAACGACTCTGACCCGGAATAAGGATATCTACCAGTGCCCGTCGAATAGCCATACTGGTGCCCATACTCAGGCTGTTGAGAATCTTGAGATTGAGAGTGCGTCTGCTGTGATGAGTAACTTGGATTTGGATCTGGATATCTATAATCATATGGATATTGATCGGGAGGGCTACTCCAACATGAATGTGATGGAACAGGCTCAGTATAACCATCATAATTCAATTCACCATAAGAATATCCATCATAATAACCAAGACCATGAGCCTGCCGATGTTCCGAACCTCTCGGACCGGTGCACCACTAGATGTACCCACCTCCTGCGGGCATATCGTGACTCGGTACACTCATAAGTCCGACCTCGTGTACCACCTCGTTGCGTTGTTCATCGACATCATGATCTGTAGACGGCTGTATAGGGCACGACACCGAGTGCCGGCACCGGGCGGGGGTCATCGTCTTCATCCGACACGGTCACGCTACCACCGCTCGTACTCTTTGTTGATCTTGAGCCGTATCCATACGTGGCATAAACGCCGCCCCTCTTCTTGGGTCCAACACATCTGCACGACTCTCTTGTTGCGCTCTGCGTATTTCCGGGTCATCAATTTCCAATTCTTCACTATCCTCTTCAATTTGTTTTTCCCTTGTTTCCACAAGGTAGAAGCGGGTCGTCCTCATCATAAATATTGTCCAAGTTTATTGAACAGTAGTCTGTGTCATCGGCAGCTGTAATGCTCATATGATGTTGTCGCACTCTTAGCTTCATATTGTAGTGCATGAAGACAAGTCTATCTAATGTCCTAGTCTGCAATCTATTCCTATTCTTTGAATGAATAAGTGCAAAACAACTCCAATTCGTTTTGCAGCTAGAAGAAGATGTTGTCTGGCTCAAAACTTTTACTGTAATTTTTGTAGAGCCTTCGTACTCTCTCAAAAATTCATCCACCATTCGGCCGGTTGTAACCTAGATACTGTATGCTGTGCAAGAGCATCTCCAAAGCTACCCAGGCGATTTCCAAATGTATCTAATTCATTCAACGCTTTTATTTGCATATCCAAGTCAGACTCTAATCTCTTTATCACATTCTTTAGCTTGACAGGAACTTCATTATGCGCAACAAATGATTGGGCATATCTGTACCTAAGATTTAGGTAGTAACCTGCTGCATGAAGATCATGATGAAGTTGGTTTGTCCATCTCTTGTCGATCATCCTCCAATAAGTCTGCCAACTTCTACAATCACGTTGAATTGCAAGCTTTACCTTATCCATGGCATCATATATGAAGCCCATGGTAGGTGCTTCATCGGATTCAACAAGACGGAGTACCCTCATTAGTGGCTCCATCACCTTTAGGATCGCCTTGACCTTCTTCCAATATTTGTTGTCCCGTATGGTGTTCACAACTTCAACCGTATTCCCGATGTCTTCTTCCCATGTTTTGTGTTGAGCCATTCTCGGGAAGCGAACATCACAATCAACTCTACTCTATGCTGTAATCAACTCTCTAATGCTATAAAGTTTGTTGCGAATCTAGTCGCCGCAGGCCTCAACAACTCTCGTCCTTTCGTAAACTTTCTCATTATTGCAACTACTTGATTATGGTTGTAAATAAACGTCGTCACTTCCCTTGCCCTTTCGACCATTTCCTTAACATTCTTCTTCTTCCCAATATCTTCCAATATAAGATCAATACAATGGGCGGCACATGTGACCAAAAAAGATGTTTTCTCTTATCCATCAACATATGTCCTGAAAGCTTATATGTTGCTTCATTATCTGTCACAATCTGCACTATATTCTCCTCTCCAATCTCGTCCACAACTTTATCCATTAGTTCATTAATATAAGTAGAATTTTTGGTTGCCTCTGAGGCATCAATTGACTTGTGGTATATAGTTCCTAAGTGGCAGTATACCATGAAGTTGATCATGCTGCGTCTGGTTGGGCCAGTCCAACCATCACACATGATTGTGCATCCTCTGGCTTGCCATACAGGTTTAAAGGTAGCCACGTATGCTTTCACATCCGCATACTCTGCATCTGTCCATTTCCCCCTAATCTCCTTAGCCGTGGGAGCTTTTATTCCTTCACCTGCTTCTGCTGCTGCATCAATTACCACCTGCCAATATGGAGAATTGGCTGCGTTAGGAGGTATGTTGGCATGTATAAATAACTTTGCTGCTGCTCTACCTAATTTCTCAACGGAAGTTCTACTCCACATTTGTTTTATCTTCTTTTGTTTAGTTGATTCTTTCCTAAATAGGATTGGATCAATAGAGGGTCTCCTAGGCTCATTTACTTCTTCATCCAAACGTATAGGGGCATCATGTGAAGATGTCTGTCGTCGGCTCCCAAACATACGTCGTAACCCACCAAACCTACCCCCCCCACTCCCACCCCCACCCCCACCTGCAGAAGCAGTTGCACTTCCAGTTGCACTCCCACTCCCACTCCCACTCCCCCCCCTGTATCACGCACTGACCCATGCGTGCCAAACATGCGGCGACGTTCTTCCTCTTCACGAGCTAGACGCAAGCTCTCTCTCCTAGCTATAGTAAGTTCTCGATCTGAATCTTCGTCAGAATCAATAATATCTTCATCACGAATGCCCATATATTCAGGACCAAACACTTCCTGTCGAGCTGCATCCAAAATATCATCTTTCTTCTTTTGTACAGCAGCACGTTTACCCTTCGACTCATCCAGACTAGCTTGCATTAAAAGCATTATCTCTTTCGGTACTCTACTACATGGCGCAACTTGACCCTTTCGATGTGCCAAATGTTGTTTGAGACGGGTAATTCCACCAGTCACTAGTCTATCACAATACTTGCACTTCATTTGGTGCCTAGTACCACCAACCCTCTCACAATGTTGCCATCCAATATCATCACTTACTTGTTGTTGGCCAGATCCAGACATTTCTTTAGGCTTAGGTAGACACTAGATAATTAGATTTGAGTATGAGTGTATCTGTGTATGACCTATGTTAATAAAGATGATTTTATATTCTAACTAAACCCTAAGAAGCTCCAAGGCAAAACCTGTCCAATATAAGCAAATAAAAACATAAAGTCACTAATTCGAAAATAGAAAAAAATTATAAAATGACACCCCAAATCTGTAAAATGCACATTAACATATTCTACCATGATTAACACATCATATGGCATGATTAAAACAGTAATACAACCATTAAAAATTGATTTTTCGAATTTTAAAAAAAAGGGGCAAAATTCATGCGTAAATAGAAAAACATATTTAAAAAATATAAAATGGGACCCCAAATCTGTAAAATGCACATTAACATGTTCTACTATGATTAACACATCATATGGAGTGATTAAAACAGCAAAACAATCATTAAAAATTGATTTTTCGAATTTAAAAAAAAAGGGGCAAAATTCATGCGTAAATAGAAAAAAATATTTAAAAAATATAAAATGAGACCCCAAATCTGTAAAATGCATATTAACATGTTCTACTATGATTAACACATCATATGGAGTGATTAAAACAGCAAAACAATCATTAAAAATTGATTTTTCGAATTTTTAAAAAAAGGGGCAAAATTCATGCGTAAATAGAAAAAAATATTTAAAAAATATAAAATGGGACCCCAAATCTGTAAAATGCACATTAACATGTTCTACTATGATTAACACATCATATGGAGTGATTAAAACAGCAAAACAATCATTAAAAATTGATTTTTCGAATTTTTAAAAAAAGGGGCAAAATTCATGCGTAAATAGAAAAAAATATTTAAAAAATATAAAATGGGTCCCCAAATCTGTAAAATGCACATTAACATGTTCTACTATGATTAACACATCATATGGAGTGATTAAAACAGCAAAACAATCATTAAAAATTGATTTTTTGAATTTTAAAAAAAAGGGGCAAAATTCATGCGTAAATAGAAAAAAATATTAAAAAAATATTAAATGGCACCCCAAATCTGTAAAATGGATATTAACATGTTCTACTATGATTAACACATCATATGAGATAATTAAAACAGCAAAACATATTAAAAAAAGTATAAATACCTATTTTTGATAAATTTATGAAAAATGGCCCACCAAGCTTTGATTCAACAAAATCCGCCAATATAATGTGTTTTTTCCTCAAATATCCAGCCAAGGTTGGTCGAAATTAGCAGTAGAAGGAGTGAGAAGGAGTTTGGAAGCAAGAAGTTTCGAAAAAACATCAAAAACGGACCTTAAAATGCAAAAAAAAATGGCCGTTTTTCGACCGTTACGGGGCTGACCGTTACGGGTGACCGTTACGCCCGTATCGGGCCCGTATCGGCCGATACGGGTACAAAAATTGGTATCGGCCGATACGGCCCCGAATCGGGTAACGGTGCGTACCGTTACCGTTACGTATCGGCCGTATCGGCCGATACGTAACCGATTTGGCATTCCTTGCGACCTAGTGTCACCTGTACGCAACGGTCATGCATAAGCTTATAGAAAGCTTAGAGGGTGGTGTAAGTGTGTGCGCAAGATAAGTGTCAAGCACACAAATATTAGAGTAAGCGGAAATACTGGCAAATCCATAAGTCATACAATATCAGAGTATGCAATGCAGATCAGCTATGAAAATGCGGAGTCATAGAGAGCCAAATATCAGATGCCAAGGATGCAATGTAATATACAATTCCTGACGAACCACGATTACCATCAGCCTCACCTAGGCCATATAAATGCAAAAACACAGCAACCCAAATGTCAGATGCCACAGATGTAATACAATATGCAGATCCTAGCGAGTCCATAATACCATCAACCTTATTCAGGATATGTAATACAGAAGCATAGTAAACCAAATGCTATGTACTGAGGATGCAATGTAATATGCGGTGCGAATGAAATAACCAAGCTAGAGCGTGAAGTCGGGATGATAGTATGTAGTATCGCAAGCTGTGGGGTTCATCACAAGGGACTTCTATTCAAACTGGCCCATACCTGATTTGGATAGCTGGACACAATGTTGTAAACTCTTGATCTCAGGTTAGTCGCGTACCCAACCGAAATCATGGCCATTGCGAGGGTACACATAATGATCTAGTTACGCACCACCAGCCTGAGTGGATAGTGAATGAATGAATGAATGAGAAAAATACTGAGTATGCAACTCCTGCTCAGTAAGTCCACATATCAGTACTGTACTTCTCTAGGATTATTACCGGAGTCTAGTACACTCTACACCACCTGCCGCCCCATCAAGCGCACAACTGGGTAAGTGGAAGAGACTTCACTATCAGCCTATAGATATCGGCCCGGCTCGTCGATAGCGGACCCATTTATGAGTTGGTCAGACTCAGCCTAACATTACCTACTCCCTCGGGCGGGTAAGGCCACACCCCCTTCCAACTGACCAAGACACAATGGGAGACGCGGCCTACTGGTATACGGCCCTCATGCGCTCATATATTTCCACTCAGTCTAGACGTTCGAGCGTCCTCTGGTACCAAGAGGGTTTAGGGAATTTCACCTAGTGACATCTATAGCACCCCATGTAGAAAAAGATTTCCGGTGTCCCATCTGGCCATCCACGATATGCCTGTGGAGGCTACGGCCCTGATGTCGCTAGGGCGTACGGTGGTTATATCACAAAATGCGAGATACATGAGTCATACCATCCAATCATGCATCAAACTTGCGCATACCGCGCGCTTATGTAGGGCAACTCCATTTCACAAGGAGTCTCATAGTAAACCAACCCAATGGCATATGCTATGATCAATCACTCCTCATAACAAGCATACATATGATGCGTATGGGCATATATCATGATGTAATAAAGTACATAGGCATGATTATCTGATAGGGCAGACATCAATAATCCACAATCGACCATCACCGGCATATCACATACAAAGAGTAGGAGCTCAATGGCATGCCCCTTCTACAACTATAGGAGTCCGTGTGGTATGTCCCACGTAATACTAACATTAGCCTTCCAAGGTACTGATATATCATATATTCCAAGATGGGGTCCACTGGAAGGACGGCGGATCTTGCCCATACATCGAGATAGGCTCTATATGGTGGATATACTAAATCTGTACCACATATTCTTCCATCTATGGCAAGAGGTGATGGTGTACTATCGTCAAGGATAGGCCTCACACTTGTCCTAAAGAAGTAAATGGATGGTGTGGATGATATATACTTGACACCGAGGTCCTAGCAACTAGATACAAGCATAAGATATGTCTCATGGGGCGAGTCAAGTGGGTATACAACAAGTGGGCTTCCTCACTCCCTTTATCATGACAACTGGGCTTCCCTATGAGGGCCTGATACGAATACAAGGCGGCCCTTGGTAGGATCCATACATCTAAGACTACATAACCCTTCAAACGGTCCTGCTCATCATCTAAGTGGGCCTCGGGTTTGGTTACTAAGCTTGGACAAACACATGCATCTAGGTGGGGCCACATTCCCTATGAAAGACCCAGTACAAATACAAGATGGGTTCCAAGGCTTAGGTGGTCCTATAGGGTGTGGTGGAAAGCATCATTATCAAATGGGGGCCCAACGGTAAGGGATAGCCCAATAAGGATAGATGAGAGATTACTAACATCAATGGGGATAGACCTCATGAGGCGAATCTAATGGGCATACAACAAAGGGAGTCAAGAAGGTGAGCCTAAGTACAATAAGTGAGCTTCCTTATCCACTCTATCATGCCATGAACTAGGCTCCCCTATGGAGACCCGGTGTGAACAAGGTGGGCCTCAAGGCTTGGATAATCCTACAAGACGAGGTGGAAGGCACTAACATCAACGGGGACCCAAAGAATTGGGATAGCCCAATACGGTGAGATGGATCATACTAATAATAATAGGGGCCCATCAATTTGGGTTAGCCCACTAAGGGGAAATGAGAATGAGCCTAATACAATCGCAATGGGCCTCATACCATCTCAATGGTTTGTATCATGATGTTATACTAGCACGTGCTCATAGTCGGCATCAATAATCGGCCTATACAAGGCGAGGTCCATAGATGGACAGCAGATCCATAAAATGAGGGTCAATCCTCAACTGTGGATATACCAAATTTGATAGCACGGATCCTTCCGTCTACGGTGATGATGAACTCTTCTCATATCAAGGTTGGGCCTAGGTGGCCTACCTATAATCCTAAGGATCCGAAATGGGCTTCCTTCACCATACTATCATATGGCCCGCTAGATGCCCTAGGGGGCCCAAATAAGTCCTAGATGGACTCCAAGATTAAAACAACCCTACTAGCAACCAATGAGGGCCCAACATTTTGGGTTAGCCCTAGAAGAATAGATGGATCATACAATATCAATGGGGCCCAACGATTTGGGTCAACCTACTTAGAGAAGGATGAGAATGGGCCTAACAAGGCCTAAGGGAAGGTCACAATGTGGACATATAACCATCATTGCCCATCAATGTGGACATTTAACCAACATTGCTCCCAATGAGTGGCCCACATAGAACCTAACATATAGTGGGCCCATAGCCTCACACAAGGGCCTCATATACTACATAAAGGGCCTCACGCAAATGGCCTAATACACATCACGATGTGTCTCATCATGGGCCACATATGCATCAATTGGGCCTCACTCATGGGCCTCATATACATCATAATGGGCCTTATCACATGGGCCATATATACCTTACATCGGGCCTCATCATAGGGGCCTCATACATCACATCAGGCCTCATTATAAGAGCCTTATATACTACACATCGGACCTCATATACATTAGATTGGGCCTCACATATGGGCCTCATACACATCAGATTGGGCCTCACATATGGGCCTCATACACATCAAATTGGGCCTCACATATGGGCCTCATACACATTAGCTTGGGCCTCACATATGGGTAGTTTGGATCAAACACGTACATCACGTGGGGCCCACGTCCCATGTGGACGGTATGGATATACATCATGTGGGCCTCGCGGATGCACGGTGTGGATTTAACACATATCACGGTGGGCCGCGGACAGACAACTTGTATATAAAATACATAAATCAAGGTGGACCCCACCCGTCTAGCGAATGGACGACGTGGGTGACAAACACATGCATCACAGTGTGCACCACACAGCAAGAATGAAACACATACATCATGCGCACCCCACTCAGCACAGTGTGGATACAAAATACATAAATTAAGGTGGGTCCCACCTGCCCACACGTGTCACACGTGTGGGGTGGGCCCACACCTCAAAACAGATGGACGGCTGGAGTACATCATGGTGTGTCCCACACCACCCGTCCAGATGGACGGTGTGGATATAGAACATATACATCAAGGTGGGTCCCACCTGCCCACACGTGCCACATGTGTGGGGTGGGCCCCACGTCCAAACAGATGGACGGCTTGAAGAAACACATACATCATGGTGGCCCATAGAACTTGCTGACATGATACAGCAGCTATGCTGCTGACTGTTCCCACCGTCCAGATGGACGGTTGGGGTATAACACGTCCTTCATGATCAGGCCCACTTGCTGACGTCAGTACATCAGCTTTTAGCTGCTGGGGTCCACACGTCACGTGGACAGTGGATAAAACATGTACATCACAACTGGCCCCACCGTCCAAGGTCTAGACGGTGGGCAGCATGGATGAAACGCATGCATCACGATGGGCTCCCACGTGGGTGTGGGCCACACGTGCCATCAAAGTGGCCCCACGTATTGCATCAAACTGATATTTGTGATTTCCTTCATCCAGGGCCTGTCCCAACGGGCAGGCAACAAGGTGGGCCTCACGATCGGGCAGTCTGGAATAGTGGGCCACACACCATCACAAAAGAGAGAGAGAGAGAGAGAGAGAGAGAGAGAAAGAGAACCGAGTGATGGAGCGCTCCGCCATTATGAGCCCTCCCAGGATTACAATACATACATCAAAATGGGTCCCAAATAGGATCCATACCATCAATCGGTAGGCCCCACTTGGCCCATCATCAAAACACAAATCTAAGCCTATAAAACACCCATCGATTGTCTTCTTCTTTAGCTCCTTGGACTCCTTTGCTCCTAAGCTTCTTCTTTAAGGGTGGATGATGAAGTCTGAGGGGTTAGATGGTAAGATGAGGGGGTAGGAAGTGGGCCACACTTGACTATTCTCTCCTTAGAGCTTTTCTCTCATGGAAGCTTGGGAAATGGTAGAGAGAATGAGAGAGGAGAGAGTGTTGTAAGAGGGATGGGATGAGAGGGAAGGGTGTGTGTAAGAAAAGGGATGGGTGGAGAAAGAGAGTTGACTTTGGGGATAGCTTGTGTAAGAGAGGGATGGGTTGTGTACTTGACTTACATTTGATCGATTGATGTGATGTGATAGATGGTAGAGATTCTCTTGGGATTTGCAACGCGTGGCGTTTTTCTCGAAATAAATGTGGGCCCACAACTCCTGGCCTGGGTATCGCATCGGTGCGCAAGACGTGGCGTTGGAACCGCGGCGACGGCGCAGTCGCTAGGGTACAAGTCTTAGGTCGAATCAACTCAAATATACAGGATGCGACTTAGGGTCGCACGCAAACGCCAATTATAGGTCGCGGGTTGCCGAAATTCGATGGGGAGGATCGTGAAAATCTAAGGAACGGTACGGACTAGGATACGGGCCTTATAGGTTATGCAACTGATTTTCTTTTTTTCTTTATTTTCGGACTATTTTCGGCCAATATATGAGTTTTAATATTATGTAAGTAATATTGTAATGTATAATAAATTATGGAAAATAATAGCAAACACCTACACATGTAAGATATTTTGACACTAAATTCATTCTAATATATTTATTATTGGTATTAGATAGTTAGAAAATTAAATATATGAGTTTTGTAGTCAATTCCAGGCTGTCAGGTTCATAAATTCATCAGACAGCCCGATACGACTTTTCTCACCAAAGAGTGGACCGTTACACCACCATAAACATGTTCAAAATTATAAATAAATGTATATTTGGAATATTTAGAATTTTTTGTATTTAATGGACATTTTTCAAATTTTTTTGACAAAAAAAATAAAAATAAAAATTGTCCGTTACAGGGGATGTGTCAGCCGTTACAGGGCCATAACGGCCGATATGGCCTGTAACGATAATGGTAACGGTGGGCACCGTTATGTCCACTGTTACCGCAACAATACACCTTGCCTTTAACCACTTCACACCCAACATCCGGTGCCGGCCTGGTTCAAAGAAAAACAAGCAATGGACACAACATCACCATTTTCTAGAGAGGGATCCACAACAAAGAGGGCCCTCAATTGGGGAAAGGCACGCTCACAATTCTTCACTTACTGCAAAACATCCCCAAAAACAATAGAATTCCAATGTTTTAAACATTACTTCAGCTTATGTAACTTGATCACCAGAACTTTCAAATCTGATCCCCTACACTCTTGATTCCAATTCTCCCTAACCACCGAGAGGAAACCCAAGTGGCCCACATTTTCTGATATTTGAAAGGCTTCAAACCGCTCCATGATTCATTATCAATCATAGAAAGGAGAGGCACATGATATGAATCAATCAATATGACACTTATAAACCTTGACATCAGATATAGATCATCTGAGGCACAATGCCAATGATTAACATTATCAGCAATAGAAGTCCCCTGCATACCTCTGATCAGAACCTCCTAAAGAAACATCAACATCTGGATCTACCAAAAAAAGATCAATAGCAGGAACCTAACCAGATAAAGCAATACCGAGATCTTGAATAGGACTGACAGGAAGATCTTGACTAGATGTAGCAAAACCAACAGGATCATTAACAATACCCAGTAGTAAAAGGATCAGCCACATGAGCAGAATTAACTGATGGGTTATCATAACAAGATCTCTATCAGAATCTATAATTGCACCCTCATTAACAAGACGTTCAACACCAATCACTAGACTCCATCAGATTGATGAATCACTAGAGGGGATCATGATCAACAACCATTTCCTGGCTAGGCTGTTTATTTGAAGGAGTCAGCTTCAGAACCCGTTGCATAACTGATTCCTTAGCCTTGCCAGGTTTATGTGCCTCAGATCAAACCATACATTGCATGTTTTCGTC
This sequence comes from Magnolia sinica, assembly GCF_029962835.1. Lineage (NCBI taxonomy): Eukaryota > Viridiplantae > Streptophyta > Magnoliopsida > Magnoliales > Magnoliaceae > Magnolia > Magnolia sinica. The sequence continues at coordinate 58,588,701 of NC_080585.1, read as the reverse complement.
ATAAATATTGCACCAATCTGACGAATGGCCATAAAGACCACATCAAAAGCAGAAGGGGCAAAAAAGGCTGGTTCTCATACTTGATAGAGATCCATCTAGACTTCACAGGTAAAACAATTCATATTCCTTAAAGAGACTCCTCCAAATTTTAATTCCACACAAACGCTAGCCACATCTGTATGAGAAGCATCTGGAGTTGAAGGATCAATCTTAACTACCTTACCAATTGCATCGGCAATAGATCTAATGCATCTCTCATCAAATAAGCTAGGAAAGTTTGTCCAAACCAGAACGAATTGCATCAGCAACAGATCTAAAGCATCTCTCATTAGCTCTTGTGGGTTTTAACACTAAGGTCATGGGTTTGAGCATCCATGTGGCGTGTGTGGGTGTGTGTAAAAAATTAAAATTAAAAATTAAAAAATTAAAAAATGACCAAACCAGAACGAAGGGATGAATCCTCATGACAGGACCAACCTATTGGAAGAGTTGGATGTCACATGCACCTAATAGGTTGGATGCAGCACCCCTTGAAACTCTATGGGCCCAATTTTCAGCCTGATCCAAAACTCTAGTGGGCCATAGCCAAGAGAAATGCAAATCAAGGGAGGAAACTGCTTCCTTTTTCCATGGCCCACCAGAGTTTTATATCGGGCTATAAGTTTGGCTTGTGAGGTTTCAAGGGGTGCCGCATCACGTGGACCGTTCAAAATCTATGGCCATGACATGTGTGCTAAGGTGCACATGGGTGCTCATGTAAGGTGCGCAGGTGAGCACTCTCCCTCCCTCTCTCTACTCCCAGAATACCTGGAAAAAAGCTAAAGCCCTATCTGCTCATTGGGTGGACCATAACATAGGAAACAATTTCCAGAGGTTGATAAATAGCAAATTACAAGTGTGATCCACTTGAAAAGTGGATGTGCTGATTTTTACTACAAGTGATCATCATAATAGGGCCAACCTATTAGATGGATTGGATTTTGCACACACATCACAGGTTGGAATTTATCTGCTGATTATAATTTATCATCCAACCAATTGGACTTGAGGGCTACTCTGTTGGACATAGGCTAGTCGGGCCCACTGGTGGGCAATCACCAGTGGTTGGGTCCCATGAGGTTTGGCCTCCCTTTCATTAATCATTTTTCTTTCTCCCATTTGAAGTTGAATTTCAAATTCAACTTTAAATGAAGATTTAGATGAGGAGATAAGGATAAGACCGGATAATTTCTGGTCTTATCCAAACTCCCCATCCTTCCCTATAAATGAGAAGAGGCTCTCTCGTGAATTACACATTAAGAAACAACAAGAGTAAAAAGAGGAAAGTGATAGATTAATGTTTGTCCATTTAGTTTGTTCTTGGGACGATCTAATCCATAGATCGTAATCCGAGGTCATCTATGCCGTAGAATTAGAGGGGTAATTAGACCCATCTACTCTAGTAGTGGTTAGGTGGACCACTAGATCTAGACTGTTCATCGTTAGCTTTGTGGAGGTCTCATATTGTGTAGATTGTCAGATCTTGAGGGCTCACTCTTCCGCATAGACTTTCAGTGGTATCAAAGTGATTTAACGGCGAATCTCCAATTTATTGTTTTAATCACGGAAGGTCAGTGGCCCTTTTTATTATATTATATACTTTATTTTAACCATACATCGATCATTTATATATTCATTTATTATTATTATTATTATTTATTTTCTTCCTGATGTATGGGAATTAAATAATGATAATAATAATAATCGTAATATCAAATACACGATATCTGGATTTACATCCTATTGACCCGAGAAGAATTTTTTTTTTAAAAAAAGGGTTTCATCCTAAGGATTAGTAAAATCAGACATTGGAGATTTGATAAAGCTCATATATAAGAGCGTACCATAGATTGATTTGAAATAGAAAACAATGATAAGAGAGATATTGAGGTTCGAACAAAAAGAAACCGTTTTAATGGGAAGCCTTTTTTAATAGAAAGCCTTTTTAATAGTCACAAATATCAGACATTGGAGATTTGATAAGGCTCAAATATAATGGTGTACCATAGATTGATTTGAGATAGAAATCAATAATAAGGGAGATATTAAGGTTTGAACAAAAAGAAGCCTTTTTAATAGTCACCAATATTAGACATTGGAGATTTGATAAACACGAATATAATGGTGTACCATATATTGATTTGAGATAGAAATCAATGATAAGGAAGATATTGAGGGGTCGAACAAAAAGAAGCCTTTTTAATGGGAAGCATTTTTTAATAGGCACCACGAATCTCTTATAATACGGTAATCATAAGGGACTGATGACGGTGTGGGTTTATCATGTTCTTCTAATGAATATGTAGCTGGAATGTGCATCAACCTACACTATTATGATTGTGAGATCCTTCTTTTTTCTTTTTCTTTTTTTTTTTTCATAAAATTAGCTTATCAAATTGATGGGTATGAAATGGACGACCAAAAGTTAAATAATTAGTAATTCAAATCCATTTTTTGGTGACATTTTTAGGCCCCGTGCTTTAAATAATAAGGATTGGGGTATATATTTACTACTGTAGATAAATTACCACCAATTATTCCATAACTATTGAAGGCCTAAAGTCCCATTTAGTGAAATCAATAGATAACAATTTTGTTCAATTGTTGTTTAAAGCCTCCTTATTCAGTTGGGCTCAATATCTAGACTTGGGCCATTTATTCATGTAGTAGCATTTTTTTGAAACTATTTAAATATGCCTTTTGTATACAAAATAAAGGAACCATAATAAATAATCCATTAGTGGTTGGAAAGCTAATATGGACCCCATATTTACATACAAATTCAAATGTGCCGTATCACAAGCCCAATTCACTTTCTTTAAAGATTAAGTATATCTTATTAAGGGTTTTTAAATCAGCCATTTGTGGGTTGATTTAAACCAAGTAGTAGGAAATGACTTGGGATTTTTTAAGCAAGATCTAACCTATAGTGCGGTCCGTTTTAATGATTAACAGTTAAGATCTCTTAAAATGATAAAGATTGATGTATGTATTAAAATAAATAAATAAATAATTTTTTATAATCTTGATTATGATATATTAGTATCGTGAATGTAATCATTTAAAGTAAGCTACACATTTTTAGAGTTAGACAAGCAAAATGTACATCTCACGTGTTTCTTGATTATTACATGTACGTATGCATGTATGTGAATATAGTTTCATTGATATATCCTTCAATTCACTATTAATTAAGGGACCATCAATGATCGGAACCTCATAAATCGTGATGATCAACGTTGATGAGAGGATCCATCATCAACGGTGATCATTAATGGTAATGATCGGATCCATCGCTAATGGACATGATCATTGGTGATGATAGAATTCAATTTATATCTAAGCACTTATTTTTTGTTAAATCTAATGATAATATTTATATGTGTGGTATAATTAAGCTTGATGCGATTATATCTAAGCCCATTTTTCATTAGAAAATAGAAAACTTAGTGCTAGAATGCTCCCTATATATAAAGGTTGTGCATAACCTGAGTAGGAGTTAAATCTTCTTCACCAAATGATGCATGCAACATATAATGGAAGGTTGCATGTTATACAAATATATTCTTATAAAAGCATCAAATTCATCTTAAAAAGAGAACTTGATTGATCTACACCGCCCATTCAGGTATGTGGATTTTCAAATCTCGTTGAGATGTGTTGACTACTTTTATACCTTGAAAATTTGAATAACACGTAGAAATGCTGATAATTAGTGCCAATACCTTAGATCATACCTAAGTAGTGATATTTGATGTAATGTAGAGATAGCCACCAAAGCGTTAATCGTTGAACAGCTCAAAGGTCAACAATTCGACGGTAACAACTACGAAGATTGGTCCCGCGTAGTGCAAATCCTTCTGGACGAGGACGACATATCACATACACTTGATGAGGTTCAAGAGGAACCTATATTAACTGAGAACGGAAATTTAGGAGAACATAGGGCTGCAATAAACCGCTATAATAAGTGGCATAAACAGAATCGTTCTGCCCATAATATCCTAATTAGCACAATACACAAAGAACTCATACCGACGTATGAAGTGCATGACACCGCTAAAGGAATCTGGGAAGCACTGACAAATGCCTACGTACAGAAATCAAATGCAAAAGTTCGTGCAATGGAATTAGAATTCCAGGAATACAATATGTCAATCGGCTGCCCTATCAAAGATCATATCCGCAAGATGGAGCAAATAATAGGTGCCCTTACGAATGTTGGGTGCAAATTGACTAAAAATTTAAAAAAAATAATAGAAATGCACCGTTCCTTGCTCGAATCTTGAGTCCCTATTAAAAGGATTCTGAACCATACTGATTCTATTACTGTGTTCAGAGACTTTTGTAGCCATTTAGTACGAGAGATTGAAATGAATGAAATTTAGCCAAGTTCAACCAAGGCATTTACAGTAGAGACCCAAAAGCGGAAAGCTAACAAGAAACGGTACAAAGCTCGCAAGAAGGCGAAAAAGAATGACCAAGAACAGAAGTCCACAACACCTCCTCCAAATCTCAAGAAGGGGAATGGAAAGAAGAAGCATAAAAAGGCAAACATAATCTGCTTCATTTGCGGAAACTCCGGCCATTATGCCCGGCAGTGTGCCCATAAAAAGATGATAATTCCTAAGTCACTAGATACTTTGTATGTAGGCGTTTGTTCTGAAATCCTTTCTGTTGATATTATATCTAACAAGTGGATTTTAGATTCAGGCGCAACAAAGCATGTGACACAAAGTCGTCGAGGACTCGAGGAATTCCAACCTATAGCCATGGGAAGTTACAAAGTGTATATGGGAAATAATATTGTTGAAGACGTACTAGGGATTGGTGTTTACCACCTCTGTACGCGCATAAGGCGAACAATAATCCTCCGTGATACTCTTTATGCATCAGGCATGCGTCGAAATTTAATTTCTGTTTATAGGTTATTAATTGATGGTTTTGATATTCGTTTTTCCGGGATACGAGTTTCTTTAAGACTAAATAACTTCATCTTTGCATAGGAAAATTTAATTTCATATTTATTTATTCTTGACATAGATAGTGATAATGCACATCTTGCTTTATCTACTATGTCGAATGAAACCGTGGTATCTGAATATCTAAAATGGCACGCGAGGTTTGGTCACATCAAAAAGGATCGTATGATAAGACTAGCACGTTCTAGTCTTTTGGATTCATTATCTACAGTTGATTTGCCATTTCGTGAATATTGTATGTTCGGGAAGACTTCGAAGAAACCATTCCCTAAAGCGGCTAGGTCCAAGGGTGTAAGACCCGTATCCTAACCCGTATCGTTCCGTAAGCCTCCGCAGTCCTCCCGGTCGAATTCCAGCGACCAGCGATCTACTATCGGTGTTTGCACGTGATCCTGAGTCGTGTCCCATATATTAAAGTCAACTCGACTTGAAACTTATATCCTTGCGACTGCGCCGTCCCCGCGGTTCTAACGCCGCGTCCCGTGCACCGAAGCGATACCCAGGCCAGGAGATGTGGGCCCCCGTCTATTTCGAGGAAAACACCGCGCGTTACAATTCCCAAGAGAATCTATTAAATCAATCACATCAATCAAGTCAAGTACAATAGGTACAACACCCATGCCTCTCTTACCAACAAAGCATGGCACCCCTCTCTCTCCCATCGTCAAAGTCAACCTTCCTTACACACCCATCCCTCTCTCCTTACATCACCCCTCTCTCTCTCATCTCTCTTTCATTTTTCTCCCAAGCACCATGGAGCAACCGTCCAAGCTTCCATGGAGAAGCTAGTGTGGCCCACCTTCGTACCTCCCATCTCCACCATCCAAAGTCAATCTCGACCGTTGAAAATACACCCCTTGCAGCTCTAGATCGCAACGGTGGAAGGAAGAGTCCAAGATCTAACAGTGGGTGATTTTATTATTTGATTTGTGATTTAAGGGCCCACATATGTGAGACCCATCTTGACGTATGTGTTGTATCAAAGAGGGACCCATAGTGGCGGGGTCCCTCTGCTACTCTCTCTCTCTCTCTCTCTCTCTCTCTCTCTCTCTCTTTATGGTGGTGATGTGTGGCCCACCGTGATTATCCATGCCATCCTTCCGGTGGGCGAGGCCCACCTGGCTGTCCGTTTGGACAGGCCTGGGCAAATGGAAAAATACAAATATCTGCTCTGTCCTGTGGGACCCACCATTTTATATACGTAAATATCCACACCATCCATCCAATCTAATGGACTAGTAGGCCACACGTATGGACCCACCTTGGGATGGAAGCAGATTGGCTGGTGTACGCTGGTCAGCAACCAGCTATATAGCCGTTGTAAAAAAGCAATTTCCGTGGACCCCACACGATATATGTGGGTTACATCCACACCATCAGTCCATTAGTGAGGACCCCACCGTGATGTATGTTTCGTATTCCACGCCATCCGTCCATCTGGGTGTGATCATGGACCCCACCATGATGCAATATCCAGGCCGTCCAGGGCCTGGACGTTGCTGTCCTCTTAAAAGGGTAAATATATTATTATTATAATGATATAATATATATGGACCCACGTTGTTGTTGTGTGTGTGTGTGTGTACACACACACACACACACACACACACACATATACATACATACATATATAATGTACATATGTGGTGGGCCCCATGTGGGACCCACCAGATGTGTATATATATATATATGTATGTATGTATGTATGTTGCGGGGGGGCCACATCCACGTGGGAGCCCACCTTGCTGCATGTATGCAGGACCGTCCATCTGATTTTGTGGGGACCACCGTGATGTAATTGTTTCATCCACACTGTCCAAACCATCTGGACGGTGCTAGACTGCTTGGACGGAGCTGTGGACCCCACACATTATCTATGTATTTTATCCATGTTGTCCAGTAGCGCGGGCCCCACATGCGTGTGGACCCCATTGTATGATGTGTGTGTTATTTTCCATGCCGTCCATCAGACAGGCTATATGGGTCGCACCATGTTGTATGGGTATATCCCCACCGTCTGTCCATTTTGATGGATGTATGGCCCACCTTGATGCATGGATTTTAGCCACGTCGTCCATCCGTTTCATCTGTGCCGTAGCCTCGTGGGACACCATGATATATGTGTTGTGCATCCATGATGTTCATTTGGTGGGCCCATGTGGAAGGTGCAGGCCCACCTGCTGGCCATGGAGGGTCCACCCAATATGATATAATTAGGTCCATGAGATGCGGCCAACTTGATGTAATGAGGGCCCATTGATATATATTTGAGGGCCATGTGCAAGGCCCACCTGTTGTGTATATAAGGCCCACGAGTGAGGCCCATTGTGATGTATTCGAGGTCCATGTGATGCGGCCCACTTGATGTATATTGAGGCCCATACGTGAGGCCCAATGTGGTATATTTGTTTCCCATTGGTGAGGCCCAAAGTGATGCATTCATGGCCCATGTGTGAGGCCCAATGTGATGTATGTGTGGCCTATGGGGTGTGGCCCATTGAGATGTATTTTCGGCCCCTATGACGTGACCCATTATGATGTATTTCCAGCCCATTTGGTAAGGCCCAATGAGATGTATTTCCAGCCCATATGGCATGGCCATTGTGATATTTTTGTAGCCCATTATGATGTGCATTAAGCCCATGGGTTGTGCCCTGTGTGATGTATCTGAGGCCCATGTGCAGGGCCCATCTGTTGTGTATGTAGCCCTTGTATGAGGCTCATTGCAATGTATATTAGGCCTTTGTTTAAGGCCATGGGCCCACTCTATGTTTGGCTCTATGTGGGCCACTGCTTGGGAGCGATGTTTGTTAAATGTCCACATTGATGGGCAATGATGGTTGGATGTCCACATTGTGACCTTCCCTTAGGCCTTGTTAGGCCCATTCTCACTGATTGCCGATCCTGATCCCGATTGTCGAGGCCGAATCCGATTGTCGAGGCCGAATCTGATTGTCGAGGCCGATTGTCAAGGCCGATTCCGATTCCGATTATCGAGGCCGAATCCGAATGTCGAGGTCGATTCCGATTATCGATGCCAATTCCGATTGTTGAGGCCGATTGTTGAGGCCGATTCCGATTCCGATTGTCAAGGCCGATTATTGAGGCCAATTCCGATTATCGAGGCCGATTGTAAAGACCAATTCCGATTGTAAAGGCCGATTGTCGAGGCCGATTCCGATTGTTAAGGCTGATTCCGATTTCGATTATCGAGACCGAATCCGATTGTCGAGGCCGATTCTGATTATCGAGGCTGATTCCGATTGTCGAAGCCGATTGTTGAGGTCAATTCCGATTCCAATTCCGATAATCAAGGCCGATTCCGATTGTTAAGGCTGATTCTGATTTCGATTATCGAGACCGAATCCGATTGTCGAGGCCGATTCTGATTATCGAGGCTGATTCTGATTGTCGAAGCCGATTGTTGAGGTCGATTCCGATTCCAATTCCGATTATCGAGGCCGATTCTGACTGCCGAGGCGATTGTTGAGGCCGATTCCGATTCCGATTATCGAGGCCGATTTCGATTCCGATTATCGAGGCCGATTCCGATTGTCGAGGCCGACCGTTGAGGCCGATTCCAATTGTCGAGGCCGATTGTTGAGGCCGATTCCGATTGTCGAGGCCGATTTCGATTGTCAAGGCCGATTGTCGAGACCCATATGATGTATATGCAGCTCGTAGTTGAGGCCCATTGTGATGTGTATTCAGCCTGTGTTTGAGGCCCAATGTGATGTATATGCAGCCCATGTTTGAGGCCCAATGTGATGTATATGCGGCGCATGTTTGAGGCCCAATGTGATGTATTTGCGGTCCGTAGTTGAGGCCCATTGTGATGTGTATTCGGCCTGTGTTTGAGGCCCAATGTGATGTATATGCGGCCCGTGTTTGAGGCCCAATGTGATGTATATGTGGCCCGTTTTTTAGGCCCATTGTAATGTGTATCCAAGCCGTGTTTAAGGCCTAATGTGATGAATATGAGGTCTATGTGATGAGGCCCATTGTGATGCATTTGAGGGCCAGGCGATGGAGCCCATTGTGATGTATATTAGGCCCATGTGAGAGGTCCATCGTGATGTGTATTAAGCTCTTGAGTGAGGCCCATATTGTTGTATATTAAACCCTTGTGTGAGGCCATGGGTCCACTATATGTTAGGCTCTATGTGAGCTATTCTTTGGGGGCAATGTTGGTTAAATGTCCATATTGTCGAGGTTGATTGCCAATGCCGGTTATTGATACCGATTATGAGTATGTGACAACATAGCATCATGATACATGCTCATACACATCATCTACATGTTTGTTATGAGATATGATTGACCATTGCATATGTCATAGTGCCTGTGGTTTATGAGACTCCCTGATAGGCGGAGATCATCTCACATAAGCGCACGTTATGCGCGGGATTGATGCATGATTGGATTGTATGATTCATGCATCTTACATTGTGTGTTGTGATTACTGAACGCCCTAGCGACATCAGGGCCGTAGCCTCCACAGACATATTGTGGATGGCCAAATGGGATAGCAGAAATCTGTTATTAGCATCGGGCTATCATAGATGGCCCTGGGTGAAAATCCATAAACCCTCTTGGTACCAGAGGACGCCCCAACGTCGAGACCGAGTGGATAAATGAGCGCCCAAGTGCCGAATACCAGAAGGCCGCATCTCCCACTGTGTCGTGGTCGACTGGGAGGGGATGTGGCCTTACCCGCCTGGCATAGCTAGGCCCAACTCGTGAATGGGTCCGCTATCGACGTGCCGGGTAGATATTGGCTGACTACTGGCCAGGCGAATAGTGAGGTCTCTTTCACTTACCCAGTTATGCGCTTGATGGGGCAGCAAGCTGGTGTAGAGTGTACTAGACCCCGGTGATGATCCCAGAGATGTACAGTACTGATTTGTGGAGCAGGAGTTACATATTCATTCATTCAATCACTATCCACTCGGGCTGGTGGTGCGCAAATATTTGTTAAGTGTACCTTCGCAATCGCCAGGATTTCGATTGGGGCGCGCGACTAACCTGAGATCAGGAGTTTACCACATTAAATCTGACGATCCAAATTAGGTATGGGACTAGTTTGGATAGAAGTCCCTTATGATGGACCCCATGGCCTGCGATACTACGTATTATCATCCCGACTTCACACTCCAGCATGGTCATTCCATTCGCACCGCATATTGCATTGCATCATCGGCATCTGATATTTGGCTCCTTATGACTCTTCATATGCATAGCTGATCTGTATTGTGTGCTCTGATATTGTTTGTCTCATGGACTTGTCAGTATTTCCGCTTACTATGATATCGTATGATTCATGATCTTACCAGCATTTCCAACATTGTATAATTATGACGTTGTATTTGTGTGCTTGGCATTTATCTTGCGCACACACTTTCACCACCCTCTAAGCTTTCTATAAGCTTATGCACGATAGATGCGTGCAGGTGACGTTGGTCGCAGTGGCGTTGAGCTTGGAGCGTGCAGCTGTCTTCCGGAGCTTTGATTTTATTTTGACATATGTATTTCCCTTTCAGCATTGTATTCAAAGTTTATATTAGTGGATATGTGATGATAATGTTGCTTTTGTGATTTGGGTAAACTTGTGGTTATGCTTCTTACGAGATAAATGTACGTTGAAAAATCCTCCTTGTAGGATCCTAGGATTGGAACTTGGCATATAGGCGCTGGGAGCCAAGAATGGGATATTACGAAGGCTGTCGGCACCGATCGGGATTCCTGTGAATCCAATTTCCGGGTTTGGGGCATGACAAAGGGTCAACTAGAAATAATCCATTCAGATATATGTGGACCCTTGAATGTACATGCTAGAAATGGATGTCAATACTTTGTCACTTTCATTTACGTTTACTCGCGCTACGGATATCTGTCTTTCATCTCACACAAATCTGAAGCTTTTGATTGTTTTCTTAAATATAAAGCTGAAATGGAAAATCAACTTGAGAAAAAGATTAAAATCCTTTGATCCGATAGAGGTGGCGAGTAAACATCTGAAACGTTCAAATCATATTGTGAAAACGTTGGCATTGTTCGGTAGTACACAATGGCTTACACTCCACAACAAAATGGTGTTGTAGAGAGAAAGAATACGACACTATTAGACATGGTTAAATCGATGATGGCACAAGCTAATCTCTCTACTACATTCTCGGGAGATGCACTGCTAATAGCCGTCCATGTCCTTAATAGTCTCATCTAAATTCATTCCTAAGACCCCATATGAGACGTGGTCTGGGAGGATTCCTTCTTTAACCAACCTACGCCCTTGGGGATCTTTGGGATATATTTTGTTGCTTACCCCGCAGAGAGGTAAACTTGATAGTAAAACCATTGAATGCGTGTTCATAAGGTACCCCATACGTTCAAAGGATATGTTCTAGTTTATGAGGACCATGGACAATGGATAGAGATAGAATCTCGGGACATGACCTTCGTCGAAAATAAATACCCCAGCCGAATGAAGTAAAAGGTTATAATAGAACTTCTTTGAAATTCCCGATGTATCTCAGGAGAGTGGGACTTCTGCTTCTCAAAATGATGATGCTCCTATAGTTCGTCAGGACAGTGGGAGAACATCTCAGCAGGCTCCTGAGTTACGTCAAAGTGAAAGAGAATTGATTCCCCGAAGATACTTCGATATTGAGGGGCAGTCATTCTCTTGCGTTGCGGTTGATGATGATGAACCTGATTCTTATCAGGATGCATTATTATCTTCTAACTCGGCCAATTGGGTGACTGTTATAAACGAAGAGATCGCTTCCATGGAAAAGAATAAAGTCTAGAAACTTATAGATATGCCTTCCAATCACAAAGCGATAGGTAATAAGTAAGTACTCAATATTAAAAAAAATAGGCAAATGGTACAGTGGATAAGTACAAAGCATGATTAGTTGCTAAATGTTTCACACAGAAAGAAAGCATTGATTACGAGAAGACTTTTTCACCTGTTGCAAAGTTCTCCTCAATCCGCATGATCTTGTCCATTGTCACAAGTTTAAACTTATAGTTATATCAGATGAATGTAAAGACCACATTCTTAAATGGTGACTTGGATGAAGAGATATACATGCAACAACCCATGGGTTATGTAGACAAAAAGCATCCAAAGAAAGTCTGCAAGTTGTTGAAATCTATATATTGGCTGAAGCAATCTTCAAGACAATAGTACATGAGGTTCCACTTAGCCATCACTACTTTTGGATTCACAATGAGTGAAGAAGATCATTGTGTATACATGAAACGGTTTGAAAGATCTTTAATGATATTATCCCTATATGTAATTGATATCGTGCTAGCTGATAATGACATGCAATTGTTGATGTTAACTAAAGATAGGCAATTCTCGAACTTTGAGATGAAAGATCTTGGTGAAGCCAACTTTATTCTCGAGGTAAAAATCATCAGGGATCCCCCTAGGAAATTCTTAGGCTTGTCTCAAGTCACCTACATACAAAAGATCTTAGAGCGGTTCAGGATGGAAATTTCAAAAGATATTGAAACCCTTATGGACAAAGCTACCAAGTTAGACAGAAAATCATATCCCCAGACTAAAGTTGAGAAATTGGCTATGTCCTCGGTACCATATGCAAGCGCGATAAGAAGCTTAATGTATGTTATGCTTTGCACCAGACCGAATATTAGTTATACAGTTGGCATAGTTAGCCGTTATCAGAGTAACCTGGGACAGTCTCATTAGCAAGCCGTCAAACATATATTCCGCTATCTCAGAGGAACGAATGACCTAATTTTGAGTTATGAAGGCACGAGCCTCAAGCTCGAAGGATAATCTGATGCTGCTTGGGGTAATGACGCCGACGAGGGAAAGCCTACTTCAGGATTTGTCTTCTTACTTGGACGGGGAGCTATCTCATGGTCGAGTAAGAAACAGACATCCACAGCTCTTTCATCTATGGAGGCCGAGTACATTGCATGTTGTGGTGCAATTCATGAGTGTGTATGGGTTAGCAGATTTTTACTAGGTCTGGGTGTTGTACCAAGCGTTCGTCAACCTATATCGCTGAAGATAGACAATACTTCTGCCATTGACTTGGCAAAGGACCCTAAACACCAGCAGAAGCCCAAGCACATTGAGATCAAGTATCATTTCGTCCGTGATCAAGTGAGAGATAAGAAGGTCGCCCTAAGCTACATTTCTACTAGGGAGATGATGGCTAATCCCATGACGAAACCTATGGCTAGAGATCTATTTCAGGTGGGGGTGTACATTGAGTCGAACCGAGTCGAGCTGGCCTCAGCTCGACTCAGCTCGGCCACTAGCTGACCTTAGCTCGAACTCGGCTCGGCTCAGTCCTCGGGCCTGACTGGCAAGCTCAGCTTTGCTCAATTAGCAGCTCAGGCCAGTTCAAGCCAAGTTCGAGCCAAGATCGAACCGAGTTCACCTATGCAGCATTTTCACAACCACATGGACTGCACCTTCAAATTCTCATTGAATGTAAAACACCAACAATGGTTTTATAGGTATTTCATCAAACACCTTGTAAGCAACATCAAAATCAAGAAAAAAGGGGATTTGTTTGATGAAACATACCTTCCTTGCCACCAGCCAACACTTCGTTGAGTCATTTCATCAAACACTTGGTGAGCAAATCAGAGAATACCCATTACTTTGTTTTCTGTTTTGCATTTACTTCAATTACATAGATTCATTTATGGAAATTCCTACTGAAACATCAGAGAATACCCATTTCTTCTTCTTTTTCTGTTCTTTTGCTTATATGAATGGAAGATTCACAGAAATTACTACTTTTCAATGTAAGATAACAAGTACCCATTTATTCTATTTCTTTATTATCTTAAATCAACGGCTAGAAGACCCGTCTCCGAAAGGGCTTCAGTGGAAGCTGGATCCAGCTCAAAAGCCATGGAAAATACTAACCCAGGAAAGGGTCAGCAGAAGCCTGGGCTATGGCCTCCAAAGATTAAACCATGCATCCCAAACACCACCGATTACAATCCAAGAGAAATGAAATCTTGGGCGAAGAGAACCGGTTTCGATCCTAACTTTTCTAGAGAGACCATTAACAGCATCAACATCAGAGAGAGGGAGTTGGTCAGCGGGTCACTACGGGTTGGGCGAGTTCTTTTTTCAAACAAAGGGGGAAACTAGAAAGGGATAGATACTAAGGTTTTTTAACTTTTTATACTACCTAACCGAGTTGATCCGAGTCGAGCCAGGTTCGAGCTATATATCGAACCAAGTCGAATCGAGCTGAGGCCAGCTCGAACTCGGCTTAAACTCATTTTCAAGCTCTAAAAACCAGCTTGACTCGGATCGAACTCAGCTTCGAACTGAGCTAATTCGAGCTTTTTCGAGCCGAGTCGAGCGAGTTGACCGAGCTAGCTCGGTTCGTGTACACCCCTAATTTTAGGTTCACGTCAGGCAGATGGGATTGAGGAGAGCTTGAGTGATATGCTTGTATCTAATACCTTTGATCTTTCATCAATGAATAACACATTCCATTTATTCAATATTGAGTACTTATATAAACTAGGTATGTAGATCATCAGCATTTACCATGAGATCATATAGGATTTCTATTTTTTTGTCGGCAGGCCGGTCACCCAATTGCACGGGTTAACCAACCTTGAATGTACAAGAGAGGTACATCTGGGGCGATGTTCATACACTGAGGTATGGACTTCTCTTTATTGTGAATAATAAAGGATGAGGATATGAGTGAGTCATATCCGCCTACAATCTTAAAAGATTGAAGATGAGACTGATCAAGTCGAATAACATAATCACACAATTATTTTACATGCGATCAATGTTATGGCATGAATTAATAGCCAAGTTGTGAGGTTATGAGATGAGTCGTGCCTCATGTCGAATGACCTGCGTATTGTAGACCCGACATATACCTAGTATTTTCTACTTTACGACATGGATTGTAACCACGTGCTGGGACCTTTTACCTACAGATTGCTTTGATTCGATCTAATCATCACAACATACGAGTAGCTAGTCCCGTAGGTGACTCTTTATGTCCTTAGCTACCCTCTTGTGTATAAGAGGATGAGATTGAGTGTCGCTATTTTAGTGTACTATGACGAAAGGTCCTTGATTGGCCAGACTCAATTACGCTAGGAAAGCAGCTTGATTGATTCCAAATTACACATCTGCGTGTGAAAATTCCATGACAACTACCAGCAGTATTGAAGACTTATCCACCAGCAGTATTGAATTTTTATAAATATGCACTTGAAGACTTATCCACCTACAGTATTGAATTTTTTATAGACTTTTGCAAACGATATTCTTTCTTAAAAGTGTGTGTGTGTGTGTGTAAGTATTACTTTAAATTGATTTTAGTTGAAGTTTGTGAAAATCGAGTTTTCAGAATAACTCGATAAGTTGGATAAGTGCGTATATTGACCAAGTACTCCAGATCAAGGTGTCTCATATCGGTATCGGTTGGTGTAACGGTGCCCTCCGAAACCGATACGGATAAGGGGGCGTAACGGCAATACGGGGGCATAACGGCTCGTAACGGCGCAAATATTTTTTTTGCCAAAAAAATATGAAAAAATATGGATTAAATCCGGAATATTCTAAGCATTCCAAATATGCATTCATTTATAAATTGGAACATGTTTATGGTGGTGTAACGGTCCACTCTTTGGTGAGAAGTTGTATCGGACTGTCTGATGAATTTATGAACCAGATAACCTGAATTTAACAACAAAATTCATATATTTAATTTTCTAAATATCTAATTTATATACTTAACAATTTGATATCATTTCTCCCAATAGTTCTTTTAAAATATGAAATTAAATTCAGGTAGATCGTGTTGCCAATTTGGGGCTGACTTGGAGGACCAATCCATGCCCCAAATCAGCCTCAAATTCATGCAATTTATTGGCATTATGCCACTTGTGAATTGGTGGACATTTATTGGATAGTGAATCATGAAAAAAAAAAAATCAAAAGGCCCTATTTTAAAAAATAAGCGTCCACAAATTAACAATTAAAACTATTCAAACAATTTTATTTTAGCATTTTGAGTTAGCAACAGTCCATAATTTAATTGGTAAATTTTAAGTTAATACATGTCTCGTGTACAATTTTTTAAGGGCCCGAATTAGGTAGGACTCAGATTGTGAAGTGTAGCACACGAGTGTCAAAGTTTTTTGGACCCCACTCGTGATGAATGTGTTATATCCACACTGTCCATCCATTTTGCCAAATAATTTTAGGGCATGAGCCCAAAAATGAGGCAGATCCAAAGCTCGAATTAGGCGGGACTCGGATTGTGAAGTGTAGCACACAAGTGTCAAAGTTTTTTGGGCCCCACCGTGATAAATGTGTTATATCCACACCATCCATCCACGTTAGTGTGACCTTATTAACAGGTTAGATGGAAAATAAACAATACAGTGGACCCTAAGAAATTTTTAATGGTGAGCATTCTATAACCACTGTTTCCTATGCTGTGGTCTACCTGAGATTTGGATCTTACTAATTTTTGGCATCATAACCTAAAATGATGTGGCAAAATGGATGGACGGCATGGATAAAATACATACAGCATGGTGGGGCCCATGTGGCACGTGTACATTTTATTAAATTGTGCAATGTGCTGCGTAACGCGTACGAGTCCATTCATTTGACGCAAGCAAGTCCTGTGGGCCTGATCATGAGGTATGTGTTATATCTAAACCGTCCATTCATTTGACGAGCTTGTCTTAAGACTTGACACGAAAAATAATACAGATCTAATTATCAAGTGGACCACACTGCAAAAAGCAGTGGGGGATTGAACGTCTACCATTGAAACCCTTTTTGGGATCACAAAACTTTTGGATCAATATGAAATTTGTTTTTCCTCTTCATTCAGGTCTTTTTGACCTTTTGAACAGATTGGATGGAAAATAAACGTTATGGTGGACCTACGAATTTTTTAACAATGAAAATGATCATCTCACTGCTATTTTTGGTGTGGTCCAGACGATCTTTGGATACGATTGATTTTTTGGCTAATGCTCTAAAATGATATTTAAAAATAGATGAACGGTGTAGATGTAATAAATACATCATTGTGGAGCCCACGTAACTTTGATCTCCTTTGAACCGTTCGTACAACTCGGAGCTCGAGGACTGTCAGCGCTCGTCTTAGCATGACACGTACCTCCAGAAGCTATACTGGTGTATGGTAAACCAGTCAATCCGCTTCCGATTTCAAAAGAAAAAAGAGGGAAAGAAGAGAGAAAAGAAAAAAGAGGGAAAGAAGAGAGAGAGGGAGAGAGAGAGAGAGAGAGAGAGAGAGAGAGAGGAAGAAGAAGAAGAAGCAGCAGGCCAACGCGGCCGCAACCGCAGCTTCCCGAGAAGAAGAAGAAGAAGAGGAAGAAGGAGAAGAAGAAGAAGAAGAAGAAAAGAAAGAAAGAAAAAAAAAAAAAAGAGGTAAGTATTTGTTTGTTTGTTTTTTCCTATTTTTTAAGGCCCGTAACAGCCGTTACGGGTCAGTAACAGCAGTTTCACCCATAACGGGCCCGTAACAGCTGTTACGGTAGCAAAATCGGGGCATCGCTCATTACGCCCCCGTATTGCGTAACGGACCCCACCGTTACAATTACGTATCAGCCGTTACGGCTGATCGGTTACGGCCGATACGTAACCGATATGAGACACCCTGCTTCAGATCGGGAGTTAACTCCATCCGGTGTGGTCATGCGGACTAAGACAGGCATTGTAAAGCTTGAGTGATTAAGTACTAGTTAGGTGGTCACTTAGTACTTAAACATCTATGAGAAGATTACGGTGATCCAACTGGTCCCACGCCTCTGATTCTTTTGATCACGATGTTTGTTTTTTATTGTTATTGGGCAAGTTAGATGAACAAATTATTTTTTTTGATGCCTATCCCACAATGTGATTGAGTGGGAGATGTTGGACATATGCCAGTGGGGCCCACTGGTGGGCAATCACTAGTGGGTGGGTCCCATGAGGTTTGGCCTCCCATTTATTAATCATTTTTCTTTCTTCTGTTTGAAGTTGAATTTTAAATTCAACTTTAAATGAAGATTTTAAATGAAGAGATATGGATAAGACCGGATAATTTCTGGTCTTGTCCAAACTCCTCATCATTCACTATAAATGGGAAGAGGCTCTCTCGCAAATTACACATTAAGCAACAACTAGAGGAAAAAGAGGAAAGTGATAGATTGATTTTTGTCCATTTAGCTTGTTCTTGGGACGATCTAAGCCATAGATCGTAATCCAAGGCTATCTATACCGTAGAATCAGAGGAGTGATTAGACCCATCTGCTCCAGTAGCAGTTAGGTAGACTGCTAGATCTGGACCGTTCATCTTCGGCTTTGTGGAGGTCTCATATAGTGTAGACACTCAAATCTTGAGGGCTCACTCTTCTGCGGAGACTTTCATGCTCTTCATTTATTTATTTATTTAAAGGAAAAACAGATTCGTATATTGAACTTCATCAACTGGACAAAATGAAATGAATCAGTAAAAATCTGACCTTCCATCCACGAATTGATCTAGCTGCTCCTGCAGATTGCACGGAAAGGCTTCAATTGCAACAGAGATGGACCGCTGCTGCTCCAAACACCTGCACCTCAAATTCCTCACAATCTCCAGCTCCAATTCCTTGTCTTCCCTAACCGGGACCTGCTCCGCCTCCCCAAGATATACGATCCGACCATTCATCATCTTCTCCCAGACCCTCTTCTTATCCTTCCCCACCGCCAGAGGTTCTCCAATCACAGTCGCGTCGTAAATCCTAGAAATTATCTCATCCTCCACCTTCTCATCTGCAGCCACAGCTGCAGTGGATGTCGCCACTGCCGTAGCAACAGGCTCCGGAGGCTTGTCTTCAGCATGGGCAATGATTGAATGAACGAATGAAGATCCAACGACCAGAAAAGGGGTGATGAGGATATTCCGGCGGTTTGTGGCTAATGAACGATGGGATTTGGTCGAGGTATCGGAATTCTCGGCGGGATTACGGCAGTTTCGGACGGTCAGGGGCTTCTGGAGGCGATTTTGAGATGGGATGGACCGGAAACTGAGTCGTTCCGAAGGGATTTGGCGGAGAGGAGGTGAAAGAGGGAGAGAGCCGGCTTTGAAGCCGCTTCTCTGCGACTGGGAATTCATTTCCCGCCGGTGAGAGAAACGTCACAAGACGATAATCGCCTGTATATATATTTGAATAATTATATGATAGGCTGACAGATTATGGTGGATTATACGCCTACGCACGCACACATCCGATCTGGACCGTCGACTTTCCCCAGCCAACATGAAGTTCTTGTAGGTGGAGTTACATGGGACCCAATGCAATGTCAGTGACAAATCCTATCCGTCCATTAGTTAATCAGGCTCACAATAGGAGAGGAGAACAAAAATGGGGCAGATCCAAAACTCAGGTGGGCCACACAACTGGCAACAGGGAGAATGGAAATGCCCACTGTTAAAACCTTCTCGGAGCTTTTATATGTCATCCAAACCGTTCATAAGGTTATCCCCACTGGGATGGCTTGATCCAAAACTTTTGTGGCTCCATGAAGATTCAATGGTGTCTGTTTCAATCCCACTTTTTTTCCTGTAGTGTGATCCAAATAAGTTTTGGATCTGTCTCAAAAAAATTTTGATGCTGTTCTATCCTGAGACTGTAAAACTAATGAACGGAGTGGATTTATCACTGGCATCAGGGCAGGCTCGACAGAGCTTCTGCCTACGGAAACTTTGTGTTGGCTGGGCAAGGTGTTGAGGACATTCCTCCACCCGCGTGAACTATCATGTCATTTAATCCGGCACACACACGCACTGTGCGCCCTACCATATTTTATATGTAAAATCCATTCTGTCCATCAAGTTATATACTAGGTACTTAGACCTCGGGACAAAATATCAGCTAGATCCATAACTCAAGGGACTCACACCACGGAATAATATGGATTGAACGGTTGAATATAGGTTTCTGCCTCCGGTAACCATGGTATGTATCTTTCATCAAACCAGTTAATCAGGTGTAACTCAACGAGATGAAGAGAACATACAACAACCATCATGATCAAAAAGTCAAGCAGACCACACCGCGCTGAATTATAGGTTTTATGCGAAATTTTACATTGTTTCCATTGGTTTGTCCTCTATGAGTCTTTTAGCTTGCTGATCTTCTGTATCTACGCTGAAAATAATATTTCCTGCCTGATGGACGGGGTAGATTTTAAGTACATAACATATAGGCCTCACCAGAGCTCGGGTGTTTTACGCGCCACCTAAAACGGGTGTTGTTGGGGATTCCCGTTTATTTGAATTCGATATCAAATGTTCATTAAAAAATGTTTGTATTTTTTTTCTCTCCATTATATTATTATTACATAATGGGTCTAAATTTTGGACGGTTTAGATTGAGGAATTTCATAAAATATTAATACTTATTCATGAAAGTGTATGATACACTACGTACTCCACCAGAGTATCTGGTAATTCCTCTTTTAAATCCGGATAAGTCCATTTCGGTGGTGAAGAAGCTGAATGGCGTGTCGTCGTGCTGGCAGCCCAATCGTTTTTAGGGAAGCGGCTTCGGTCGATACCTGACTGTGGGTCCCACCTTGATGTATGTATCTTATATCCACGCCGTACATCGGTTCTTTCAGATAATTTTAAGCGATGAACGAAAAAAATGCAGAAGATCCAAATCTCAGTTGGACTACATTACAGGAAATACTGGTGATTGACCATTAAAACTTCTCATGGGCAACAAAAGTTTTGGATCAAGCCTATATTTGTGTGGTCATTCCATCCAAGTATTTTTTACCTTATCAACGGGTTGGATGGAAAATAAACATCCTGGTGGATTCCTATAAGTTTTTAATGGTGAACGTTCAACCAACACGTTTTCATGTAATGTGGTCCACCTGAGAGTTGGATATGCTTTTCTTTTTTGTAATTCATATCTCAGACTAATATGGAGCAATGGATGGACGGCGTGGATATAAGAAAAATACATCAGGGTGGGCCCACAGTATACACCGATTACCAGTTGATCCGGCCACGTAAACGAACCCTGCAACTGCAGTGCAGCAGGACCCTCATGCAACGGGCAAAAGGCCCTGATTCACCTCTCCCTACACGCGAGGCCCCTGGATTGGTGATCCAGAGATTCCGGATCGTCCACGGATGGTGGACCAGGATTGCCCCGGTATATTCCAAACAAGATCCTAGCCGTTCAATCCTTGGTCGTTGTTGTACTTGACGCGGATTGCAGACTGACACAGCCTGGCCATTTCGCTACTGGAAGGTTCTCTGTGAGCCCTATGATGATGTATGCGTTTTATCCACACCGTCCATCAGTTTTGGATTATTACTAGAGGGCATATTCCCAAAATTTAGTTAGATCCAAATCTCATATGGACCACACCACGGAAAAATAGTGTTTCCTGAATGCCCACCATTAAAAACTTACTGGGGTCCACTGTAATTTTTATTTGACATCCAACCCGTTGATTACGCGAAAAATACCTGGATGAAGGAAATATACAAATATCAGCTTGATCCAGAACTTTCCTGGGCATTCAATCATCACTATTTCCTTTGGTGTGGTCCACGTGAGATTTGGATCTGCCTCCATTTTGGGCTCACTCCCTAAAATGATCTGCGAAAAATGGATGGACAGCATTGATAAAACACATACATCATGGTGGGGCCCACAAAGCTACTGTCAGTGTCATATGAAATCCACGATCAACTGCTGCTTTTTGTTTCTTCTTTTTAAAAAAAAAATTCTTTCTTTTCAGTTTTTGTTTTTTTCTTATTCGCTTGGCCTCGAATTGGCTGGCTAGCATTTTGTTTTTTTTTTTTTTTCTCAAGACGAGGATTTGGAGAATTCCTAGTCACATATTCGACCAGTTTCCTCATCATATATCTCCCCGAACGAGGGAGAGAAAGGAGAGAACGGAAGCGAATTATCCAGAAGCGTTTGTAAAATCGTGGTTTTTTTTTGTCTTTTTGACATAGCAATTCAGAACGACTCGTTTGGTCCTGAATCGGGTTGAGTCCCATCTACTCTGGCTACTGATTGTTGAATGGTATTGAACTCGACCGAGTCAAGTGGACTGAAACAGATCAATCCATGGTAAAAACAGATTTCTTCTGCCCCACAAGAGCCCGTGATAGTTCAACGTATACATGGTAGTGACTCACCAACGTTAGGCATGGAAATTTAGACCATTCAAACTGATTATCTAATTGTGGCTGGAGAAACATAAAACAACTAGGGTCAGAATATTTACCATCTGATTACGCTCTTGGGGTTTGGACAACTCGCTATTTTAATTTTGAATCTGGAGGCATTCTCCATCCATAATGCGCCATGCAATTTGGCTGCTGTGGATATCCTTCTTGAGTGCTACATGTGCGCAGGCATCAACCATTTGCACCTAAGGGTTGAAAATGTAGAAGTAGAGAAATTGGATAAATCGCACTTAAAGATGATCTTAAGGCACGTTATAATTGTTGGGGAACCGCGGAAGCAAACCTCAAATTTAGATCGCACAACAATAAGCAAATGCCATCAAAGCATGCACAAGTATGCATGAATTTTATGTGGAAAACCCTCGCAGAAAAAACCACAACACAAAGCAACAACAATCACTGTAAAACAAAAAGGTATAAGAGATGAATGCAATAACAATCATAAAATCCTGATTTCCTCCTCTCCAAATCCTAAAAATGTTTAAGGCCTGATTGAAATATCATGATCCTACAATTACACTCATATATATATAGTATAACACCCAAAATAGAAAACTAATCACACAATTATGCAAAATTGTGCGTGTCGTCAATCTAACCATTGATCGATCGATATTGATCGAGCAATCCTTGATCAATTAAGCATTGAAATTGTTTTTGCTTGTCAATATACGTGAGTGTTGAGTCTGTCAATCCAAATGAGATCTTAAATAAAGACATCAAGATCAAACCTCAACAAAGATGAAGGTCATGATTAAACTTAAACTGACAAACCCTATAAGGTATATGCCCCCATATAATCCCAACTTACCCTATAAAAAGGAATTAAAAATCTTCTGGTTAAGTTGGTATATAATGCACAGTGAGTATAAATGGAAGAAAGAAATAAAATTGGAAAAATCATAAGTTCTGGTCAAGTAAATCGAACGGCAATCGAGGGAATCTTCGATAACATCGAACATCGGTCGATAGTATCGAATGTACACCCATTCTGTCCAGTAATAAAAAGAAAGATATACAGGAAACCTCGATGGCATCGATAGCTATTCGATATCATCGAAGTCCATGCTTCAATATCATCAACGTTGGCCTTCGATTACTTCAACCGTGGACCTCGTCCAAAAAATCAGAAAATACTCTTAAGTGCTCTTTAGTGACATTGAAGCCTCCTCCATGTTATCGAGAGTAAGTTATCGATGGCATCGAAGTCTATTTAATAGCATTGAAACTAACTTAGTTTTGTCCAACAAGCTTTTAAAGAAAACCGATTTTCTTCAAGTTCATTGAAGACCATTGAATACCATCAAAATTCAATCTTCGATGGATCGAAGGACTCTTCAATGGAATCAAATAGGGGACAAAATTGTCCAGCAAACTTTTTGTATTGTACAAAAGAAATCTCAATAGAATCGAGCGCCCCTCGATGAATCAAAGCGCTCATCGATATCATCGAAAGACGCTCGATGAAAAATAATCAGAATCTATCCTACTCTTAAATGAACATCTTGAGTAGAGAATCGATGCAATCGAAGATAGTTCGATTATATCGAAATTCATATTTCGATAACATCAAATACCCTTCGATGACATCGACAATATCAAAATTCTACCTGTTCTTTTACCACTGGGATTTCAACTCTATAAATACACTAGTGTTGCTCTTTCTAAAATGAGCTAGAATCCAAGAGAGTTTGAGCCTGTTATTCCAACATCTACATTTGGTTGAGTGTGAAATATTTCATATTTTTCCTTATTTATACCTTTGTTTTATAAACATGATAGTGCTTAATCGATCTAATTATGCATGTTTTCATATGCGATGTGATTTCTAGAGCTTAAGGTGAAATTGATGCCAAAAAAAAAAATTTATACTCAAAAGATTACTAAATGAAAATTTGAAAATTTGGAAGTCATTAATGAAGAATTTACATGCCAAAGATCTAAGGAAACCAAGTGAGAAATAAAGAGAAATGAAGATTTGAAGTGAATAGAAGGAATCCTGAAAATTGTCTTAAAAAAAGAAGATTCCTGAAAATTGCATTGAAAAAACATAGTTTGGAATTCTGAGTTTAAAGTGAAATTTTCTTGAAATAGACTTTCGGTCTGACCAAAGTGCAGTTTCGGTCCGATCGAAATCGCACAAAACAGTCCAGCGAGAAACATAATTTTCAGCCTTAATTCGATCCAACTGAAATCGCGCAGATTTGTCCAGAAAGAAAGTGCAATTTTCAACTTTAAATTGGTCTGACCGAAGCATAACTTTTTACGCAAATTTGAGTCAGTTTCAAAGTTGGTCCAAACAAATACTATAAATATGGATCTTTTAATTGTTTCTAAGCACGAATTAGGGTTGGAAGAGTGGAGCAAAGTGTTAGAGAACTTCAATGAGTCCTTTCTTCTTCTTCAATCTTCTTCTTCTTGTTAGTTTTTATGCTTTGTTTAAGAGTTTTTAGTTTAATCATATATATGATTAACTAAACCTCTTAGCTAGGGCTAACAGGTTAAACTTGTAGTGTGTCGGGATGTTTATTTTGCTTTGATTCTTGTTTATGTTGAACTTCGTTAGATTTTAATTTAATTTTAAGGAATATTTTCAGTTTTCTATGATTTATTGTGACTCAAATTACAATAAATGTTGTAATAGCTTCAGATTTCTTTTCCTGTTTTGAGATTGTGAAATTAGTAAATCTTGCTATTCACCATTGTCTCCTGGGCATGGTAGGGTGATGAAATCCCTTCTACTCATCACAATTCTCTTGAATTGAGAATTTAGTTAATGAAAAGTTCATATTTGATTTAATTATTTTATCTTCTAATTTGATAGGATAGGACTCCAATTCCAATTGTGTTCCTTGAATCATGTAAAGTAGCATCTTAATAGCTACAAGTGAATCCTTGGCACCCTAGTTCCCACCTTTAATTGTTAGTTTAAACATTATTCACAATTACTTTCATTTATTTCAGATATAGATTTAGATATTTTTCTAGTTCTAGTTCTGGTTATTTTAAAATGCGTACAAGTTTAGTCCATGTGGATTCGACCTCGGTCTTACCGAGTTATTACTACATCGTGATCCTACACTTAGGGTTGTGAACAAGTTTTTTGCGCCGTTTCCGTGGACTACAGATGCATTTTTCTAAACTTAATTGGTATTATAATTAGGTTAAGATTAGGGTTTATTTTTCTACTATATTTTTCTGTTAAGATTTTTTCTAAAAAAATTTTGAAACTAACATTATTTTCTGTTTTGTAGGATCCTAACATAGCAACTTTTATTCGGTAATTTTGTTCCAACCCTTTCTCTTATCTTTTTTAGATATTTTATTGTTTTAGTTTTTTTAGTTTTCTTTTTAGATTTAGTTGTTTAGTTACTTCAGGGCGGAGAATGTTTCATGCCCAAGTGGGTTCATAATAACATTCTACGTCTTTTGAGTGGAGGAGGATTAGTTGAAGGGTTGCCTATCCATCGCAGGATTAGATACCACTTGAGATCCCCTGAGTTAATAGAAGTGATGGCTGCAAATCAACCTCAACCTTCAGTTGAGGAAGTTCAGGATGAGAATGAGGTGCATCATACACCCCCCGCCTCGTACTTTACGAGATTATTTATAATTGGCAGGGGTGAGCACACCTTCCTGCATGATTTTTTCAAATAATGCAGAAAATATGAATATTAAACTTGGGGCGATCTAACTATTTCCAAAGTTCCATGGACTTGAATCTGAAAGTCCATATCTACACATGAAAGAGTTTGATGAGATAATAGCCACTGTACACTTTCCCAATATGTCTGAGGACATGATCAAGTTAAAACTCTTTCCCTTTTCCTTAAAAGAAAAAGTTAAGACTTGGTTGCATTACTACGATTACGATCTATTGGCAGATGGAACGACATGACAAGGGAGTTCATAAAGAAATTCTTCCCATACCATAAGACGAACACCATCAGGAAGTCGATCATGAACTTCGTCCAAAAGGAAGATGAGATATTCTTCAAATGTTGGGAGCAGTTCAAGGATCTTGTCAGTTCATACCGACAACATGGCTTTGAAACGTGGTGCATAACAAATTTATTTTACGATGGACTGACATCTTCCATATGCCAATTGGTCGAGATGATGTGCAATAGGAAATTCATGAATAAAAATGTCGATGATGTGTGGGATTACTTTGACAAACTTGTTGAAAACGCACAATCATGAGATATTTCCCCAAGACCCAGCATCATTTCTAAGCTTACTCAATCAAATGAGAGGGGTGAAATATATATTTTGAAAAATGAAGATGATATAAATGCTAAAGTGGCCAATCTCACAAAGAAATTTGAGGCCATAGAACTTAAGAAGGATAGGGCTAAGGAAGTTGTTTGTAGTATTTGTACTTGTAACATTCATACAACTAAAAATTGTTCAACAATATCTGCTTTTCAAGAAATATTGAAGGAGCAATCAAATACCATGAACAACTACCAAAGACCTTTCAGTGGACCTACCTCAAATACATATAACTCAAGTTGGAAGAACCATCTAAATTTCAGTTGGAGGAATGAGCAAACTGCTACTCCTCAAGAGGATCCGGTCTTAAAATATATTCAAAATAAAGAGTTTTTTAATCAAGGTACGTTACAAGCCTTTCAAGGCCTTACAAAGGCCATGCAAGGGCTTGAGATGAACAAATTGATTGGGGAGAAAGGGATCCTTCCGGCCCAACCTCTCCCCAACTCTTAACCGCAATCTGAAATAAGTGACCCAAACTCTTCAAGTTAAATGGAGCAGGCTAAGTATATAACCACTCTTAGGAGTGGGAAGATTATTGACAAAACCATTTTGGCGAGGGCCGAAAAGCCTAAGGACCCACAAGGAACTAAGAATGATGGACCTAACAATGGCCCACATGAGGAAGAACCAAAAAAAGTAAGTCGATTGTGCCATTCCTCCAACAGTTGATTGCACCAAAACCTCTAGCTAACTCACAAGATATTCTAGAGGTGTTGAAACAAGTGAAAGTCAACATCTCTTTGCTGGACATTGTGAAACAAATTCCCTTTTACATCAAATTTTTGAAAGATTTATGTACAACCAATAGATGACAGACTATTCAATAGAGAATTTTGCTGACAAAAAAGGTGAGTGCATATAGCACTACAAAAAAAGAGGTAAAAATACAGACCTACTGGCTTGTTTGCTACGGATATAAACCGTAGCTACTATTACTACGGTTTTTATCCATAACTAAAATGTTCCTACACCGTTAATAATTAATAGTAGTGTAAGGAGCCCTATAGGGCCTAAAAAAATATATATGTTATATCTAAGCTGTCCATATATTTTGAAATATTATTTTAGAATAGGAAATAAAAACTCAACTAGATCGAAGGCTTATGTGGACCACACGTAGGAAACATGAAAATTAAATCACATTTGCTTCCTATAGTGTGGTCCCCTTGGGCGTTCAATGCACTTTAAGTTTAGAATAATGAATTAAAATAATTTATTAAAATTAATGAACGAAATGGATAACCCAAATACATCATGGTGAGCCCCACTGAGCTCTTGATAGGACTGTCCTTGTCCGTCTCACGAAAGGACGCCCAAAATTGGGCGCGCGCTCAAAAACACGGCCGCGCCCAACTCTCTCTCTCTCCGTTCCCTATTACTCTATCCCTCCGTTCCGCTCTCCCTCTGGATCTTTGCTCCATCTTCTCATTCTCCTCCCTCTCTCTCCAATGCATATCCGCCCTCTCTAACTCTCTCCATTGCAGCAGTTGTGAAGCTCTTACCCGAAGAAATCCACGTCATTCAAAACCCTTCTCATATCTTTGAGGTATCTTTTAAAACCGAATTTTTAACATTTTCTATTCCCCCTAAACTATTTGAAGTGAAAAGGTTTTCTGTTTTCTTTTTCTCAATTTTTAACATTTTCTATTCCCCCTAAAATTCCCTGATTTTTGCTGCACGTATCATCAAATCACATGTATTGATCGATACACTGAAAATGTATAAAGGCCCTGAGTGTGTTATATCACGATACACAAACGATATCTGTGATTTTTTCGTGGACACGGGGGATTTTTACGTATCCCCCTGGTTTCATGTCACACTTATGCGATATCGATTGTATTCTTTCCCATGGCTAACTTACATACAAGCATTTAGCACTTTCATTTCCCGTCTTAGTTCCTCTTGATTGGTTTCTTAAAAAAAAAATCATTTGAGTGTAGAATATGTGATTTGAATGTACGACTTGAATCATACATCCAATTGTATGATCTGTATCATAAATTGTTGGATTCTGAAAGGCATAATATCACTTCTAGATGTTTGGGCATTATGTTTTTAAAACATCAAGGTTTACTTACATGCCATTAAATTTAGATTGTTTATAACTTATAATTGAGCGTAGACATGAATATTGCTATCATGTCTGTAATTGTTCATTTTAGTGGTTATATTATTCATGCTTCCTGCTTGTTAGGAATACTAGGCCTTTGCATGCTTATTTCTTGGGTGGTTGAACTCCTCAATTCTCAATAGTATTAACAATCTTAGATGCATATGACAGAATGAGGTTTTTGCTATATGTATGCATTCAAAATGGTTCAAAAGGCGCGCGCGCACACACACACATATATTTTTCCTGTGAGAAAGTTTTGTACATCATCAGGTTATTTTTTATAATGACAATGGCACAAAAAAGTATTGAACCTCTTTTCCCTTTCCTTTGTACTTTTCAAAACATTCCAGGCAGAGAATACATTTGGAGATATAAGTGGCAAGGTAGTAGCAGACTTTGGTTGTGGTTGTGGTACATTGGGTATTGCAGGTGCTCTTTTGGGTGCCGAGTGAGTACCTTCTCTCCCTCGTTTGGTTAGAATCTTTTTTGTTTTTCAAGTAAATTGCTTACTCTCTGCTGGAATGTTTTCATTTTGATGCCACCCACTGGTACAAGTTTTGTTATAATCCAGGGTGATTTTGCACATTTTACAAATTTAAACTTTAAATGTGAGAGCCAAACAGGATTTTTCAGTATGCAATTTTTGATGAAATTTCCTTTCATGAACTTATTCTAAATTGATGAGACGTGCTTATATGATGTGACAGACATGTGGTTGGCATTGACATTGATTCTCAATCTTTAGAAATTGCTTCATTAAACGCTGCAGATCTTGAGGTAATATCATGTCCTCCACTTTTGTGTTTGTCACGATATTGATCAGCTTCATGGAGTCACCATCACCACCACCATCATCCAAACCTTATCCCAATTAATTGGGTTGGCTACTTGGACTCACTATATATTATATTTGATTTTTACGATGAAGTCATGCTTATTTACATTATTGACCATTCACAAGGATGAAATGTGAAGATATTGTACTTTTTATACGTTTCTTTTTCTAAACCACCCGGTTTCTATGTTACACATTTTATGATATCTATGTGCAGGACATATTTGTAGAATAGAGATGTTTCACTGACACATTGCTTCTTGGTTACATATTTGCATGGGCAGTTGGACATAAATCTTATCTGGTGTGACATCAAAAATTTACAATGGAGAGGTATACATTTAATCCCTTGTCCTGTTCTTTTGTTGAATACTGAGGACAGAAAAAGGGTGCATTTGGAAAAAAAATACTATTTGCATTGAACAGAATGGGTTTTGATGGAAATGGTCATTGTGCTCAATTTGCCACTTGCTGCACTTGATGGATTTTTTTAGCAGAATCAGTTTTCCACACTTCCTGAAGAAATGCATATTTCCAAATGCAAGCTGACACCATTTAAATAGCGTCAACTGGGAATTTCCAAATTCAGCTAGTATTGTTGAACCCTTTTTTGCTCCCCTGTTTTAATACGGTTGTGATAATATGCCTTCTCCACAAGAGTATTTGGTGCTGCATGTAAAGATCAACTCATGAATTTTACCCCAATGGGCTGCTCCTATTTTCAGTTATTTGTTTGAGATAAGTTGTTTTAAATGATTCAAGTTTCTCCTCATTAGGCAACTCAACTAGCCCTGCAGAAGTAAAAGGCTACAAGCTTCAGTTCACTCTCCTTGGATCTCCTACGTGGTTTGAGAACCTGAAAACTGGACTCGGAGGTCCACTGGGTCGAGTCGACTTGAAGACTCAATTGACAATTCAAAACACTTGAAAGCAAGAATTCAAGAATTAATAATTATTATTAATATAAAATGTATTATAAAAATGCATAAATTAATAAAAATATGAAAGCCCTGGAAAAACTTGACTAAACTTGGTCAAGTTTTCAACTCACTCAAAAGGATGATGAGGAGCAGAAAAGAAAAGAAAGACTTGAAAAAAAGGTTCTTTATCCAATACATCCTATTTATGTAGGCAAAATAGTCGACACTGTTGTAATGAACCCTCCATTTGGGACTCGGAAAAAAGGTTCCAACATGGATTTTCTCTTTACAACTTTAAAGGTGAGAACCAACTATTTGTTCAATGACCTGGGTCATGCTTGTTCTATTTACCTGGTCCTAAGTTCCCTCCTTGCAATTGCCATTGTAGGTTGCCTCTCACGCAGTCTATTCATTGCATAAGACCACAGCAAGAGACGAAAGTAATTTTCTTTACCAGCTTCGGTCAATGCTGTTTTATGATGGAAATTTGCTGGCATTTAAAAAAAAAGAAAAAAAGAAAAAAAAAAGAGAGAGATGAAAATTTACACTCTTCTTCAACTCATACATAATGGATACACAACTTGGCAACGCCACACACTTGCTCTCTAATATAAAAACAGCAGTCAATGAGAACTTTGAATTGATGATAACTGGATACTTCAAAACAGGCAATGTATCTACACTGTCCTATTTCTGGAACTTCAATCTTATGTGAAGAATCCATATCTATGCATGTCTATTCCACATCCATAATATCACATTCACTGTTTATATTTATATGTTATTATTATTTTTTATCAACGATGCATTACACATTATGGTGTCCAAATACTTGTATTTGTTCAAAGTGTCCTTGCAGATAAAGTAATGAGAAAGGCATTTTACATGGCTGGATACTTCTCTTTTGTACACCTGCTGTGTTCTCTCAGCCATCTTGTCCATGGTTTTGAATGTCGGTATCGGTCAACGTATCGGCCTGATGGAAAAATGATATGATACAGCGTCGCGTATTGGTTTCGGGGCTGTTTCGGCCCGTATCGGTCAGAATTTTCTTTTTTAAAGCAAAAAAAAGGAGGAAAAATAAGGAAAAAAAAGATATCCAAGAATCTATTATTATTATTATTTGGTATTTTGACGATGTATTCAAGGGTGTATTTTACCTCTTGGATTTGATAATCATACTCACTGTAGGAGAAAACTCTTCTCTAATAGAAATCCAAAAAGGATATCAGTAGCGCTACAAATCCAAACCCAGGCACGTCCCATACATAAAACCAATTCCTACTTGCATCTTAGCTCGTCGTTTGTTTTCAATCTCATCTATCTAATTTTGTGTATGAGCACTTAAGCACTGTAGCGCGTGTAGTGCATTACTCTCTCGTTCTCTCTGCAAATGTAGGTGATAGGTCTCCATGATTATGTGAGGCCCATCCACGACTACATCATCCACCTAATGAATGGACAAGCCTAATCTTTGTGTGTGTGCGTGTGCGCGTGTGTGCAAATATAGTTGATGGGTCTCCATGACTGTGTGATTGTGTGAGGTGCATCCACGGCTGCATCATCTACCTGATGAGTGGATCAGCTTGATTTTTGTGCATGCTAATGTTGATGGGGAAGGCCAACTTATGCACTATTTGATGTCCCACTTGCTTACCATAATGCCATGTATACTTTGTGGGGTAGCCGGGCTAACCACTATCTATCTGGTTTTGTGAGTGCAGAAATTTATTCGTTCAACAGTGTTATGTCCTTGAGATTCACGTTTTAGTTGGATATTTCTCATGAATGATCTGATCTTGAGATTCAGGTTTAAGGTATTGAGCAAGGTTTTAAAAACCCTTAACTCAAATTGGACTTGATATGGACCCTAGAACAACTCCATATTTGGTTGAGCACTCAATGTGGGCTTTTGTGTTTAAGGAGCCAATCCTCTAGTCTGATTTGTAAGTTTTCTGCATAGTTGAACGTGTGACTGAGTCATTCCTTGTTTATTGATGCAAGAACTTGATTGAGTTTTAAACTCCACTGCTGAGTTTTAATCATGCTATCCAATGTTTCTTTTCTTGTTGTTGCTGCCTTGCGGGGTTTGTAGCATGTGAGACGAGCGGCCTTACGTGATTTCAATGCTAAAAGTGCCGAGGTTTTGTGCGAGGTAAGTGGCAATTATTTGGCTTCAAGTTGTCTTTTTTTAATCAGTAATTTCAGGCCCTCATCTTCTTTCACCTTAAAAGAGTGAAAATGCGTACTATTTTGATCAGAAAATGGTCAAAATGTTTGAGAATTTGGTGATGCAACCAAGACAAATACCCATGTTTCAAATTAGGCACACCACTTCTTGATGATCAACCACAGAATTTCTCCACAAGTAGAATTTTATGTGTTTTGGAACAAGTAGCATGGGGTTCTTCTCAGTGTCATGAAGGCTTTTTTCCTTTCTTCTTAATCAATAACCTCATTTTATTAAAAACATGAAGAAAAGCTCTTATCAATTTACAAGTGGATAATATTATGGGTGACAATGAGGGGTACTGGGCTGGGTGTTAATGCACTTTGGCCACTATTTGCACATGCATGCTTGCTAGGTGACGATGAGGGGTACTGGGCTGGGTGTTGATGCACTTTGGCCACTATTTGCACTTGTATGTTTGCTAAGGTTGTGTGCTTATGCCATGTAGCCAAACCATAAAAAGGTCCCAGGTTGATTAGTTTGTGGTGTTCACAGGACCAATCGGAGATCCAAAACAGTAAACCAATTGTTTTCTTGGTGCCATAGGACCCATCGGCTGTGGCCTATACAGTGGATCAAGTGGTCTGTGGGACCAACGGAACCATTTGTCCAAGTTTGAGTTCCAGCCATGGGTATAGCCATATCTAGCCATATCATGTAGCTAGGGCTCGTTGGGATGACTGTAAATTTTGTAGGTGGTAAATGATTTGCAGTTGTAAATCATTTACAACCTGTCCTGTTTGGCTTTAAGCTGTAATATGTTTACAGGTAAATAATTGTCTATGTTTGGATAGCTTGTAATTGTTTACAGGGATTTCATTTGCTGCTAAAAGTTCAAAATTGTAGCCGCTAGGCTGCAAATGATTTGCAGGTAAATGAAATCATAGCTTTACAGAGAGATCTCATTTGCAGCTAAAAGCTGTAAATGATTTACAGTCTGAAAATTATTTACAGGCATTTTGCAGCATCCAAACATTGCCTGTAAATCATTTACCTGTATTTCATTTACAGCTAGCCCAATTTACAGGTGTTTAAATGACCTCTTAGGTTGATTTAGTTCTAAGAGTTTCCAGTAAATTGTTTACCAGCAGGCTTCCTTTATTTAGAAAGATTTTCTTTATTGTTTATATTTGTTTTGAACCTAAATTAAGAAAGTTGGGTCATTGTTATTGTCATTTGTGTTGAACCTAAATTAGGAAAGTTGGGTAGTGGTAGGAAAGTAGAAGCTAGCCTGCCTATATAATACAGGCCTTGTGTCTTGAACGGGGACATGTGCGAATCTCTGCTTCCAGAGATTAGAATGTGTGATTGATGATTCTTCTACTTTCTTTCGACTGGTTCGATGCCGTAGAAGATTATTGGAGTCTTTCGACATTCTGTATCTAATTGTCTTGATTTCTGCTATTCAGAGGAGTTTCTGTTAAAGATCCTGCTTCTGAGATCTGGTGCATGCATACTTTGCCTTTCCCCCTCTTATTTTGGAGCAAAAAAACTCTGTACAACATCAACCTTGGTATCAGAGTTTCAATACTCAGTCCTGCCTCCAATCCCAACAAAAAATAAATAAATCAATAAAACAAAAACAAAAACTAAAAAAGGCAGTTCTTATTTCTCAATGCCCACTCCCATAAGCTACAGGCCCAGGTCCAATCCTGCTCTCTAGCATTTATATACTAGAGATACTGTGCACAACATCAAAAGAGAAGGTTATATAGCTCAAAAGAGAGGGTTATGGATTTATTCAAAAGAGCAGGATTTATATAATAGGCAGGATTTATATAGCTCACTTTTGATTTGTACACATAAATTCTGCTGTTCTCTTTTTACTAGCATTTATATAGTCATCCTCAGCTGAGAAGTGATGCGTGCGGTCCTGAAGGTAAAGGCTGAGGGAATTGATGTTGGGTGGGCAGCTCGCCATGATACTTTTGCCAAGCAAATAATGAAAGTCAACCCTAAAAAGCTGGGACAAGGCTATGATGATGATGATTTTTTTCTGGAACAGATTCGGTAGTATGCTGTTCATTTGATTTTTTTCTGGACTGCAGAACACTATATTGAAACCCGACCACTGGAACTACAATTTTCTTATTTTATATAAAATCCGAGTCATGGCTATCCTTTACTCAAGAGGCTTATATCTTACATAACAACAAGGTAAGACCTCACAACTTCTCCATTATTTTTTTTGCTATACAATGATGCCATTGTCTCCTGCTTTGTTCCTGATAGCTTCAATTGCTTGTGTATTCGAATTATATGGCTCTTGGATGTTCTCCTGATTCTGATGGCTGTGGACATGGTTCATGTTGTATTTTCAGATAGTTGAAGAAGCTTGTACTAATCTCCTTTCTAACATTTTGTGTGAATATCTCTATGACTTGTCTGAAGTATTCACAGGTTCTACACCAACTGTCAGGTATGATCCATCGATCTCTATCTTCTCCATCTTATATAATCCCGGCATTATTTGCAACTGGCATGATTAAATGTCTGTATTTTGCCTCTTATCCCATAACTTATTCTTGTCATGATGGAATTAAAGAATGAATCACTTTTAGGTTGCTGCTAGTTTCACATGCCCAAGACGCACCGTCCTTGAATGAGAGGCTTAAGTGTAGTGAGCATTCAACTGCAACATTAATTGGTACCTTGCTTCATAAAAAATTTCAGGTTTTATGTTCAAAAATTGCCTTTTCTGAGAAACAGGATCTGCATAAATGGTCCCAAATGTCACTGACTTCACAAGCCATAGTTAAAAAAAAGGATCTCATCCAATGTGTATCTTTGCTATCTAGATATCTCTCATGTTACTAGAGCTGAGGCTGTGTGTGTCGGTTTGTGCAGGGGCCATACTATTGTGGTGCTGGAGTTGACAAGGCACTTGGACGATCTTACATTTGGACGATCTCTGCTCGTATTATACTTACAACCGGCGATCAGTTGTATTTTGAAATTTGTTTATTTAGAAATGTGAATGCAGGATGCATTGCATGATTTGATTGCTATTTGTAATATGAATGGATCGTTTTCTTTCTTGATTGTATTGATCGATCACAGTAGGTTTTTGCAAGGGTAACAGGTGCTATTGTTGTAATTTTTTTTAAAAAATTAGCTACGGATAGTATTCGTAGCTATTGTTCTAGAAAACCGTAGCTATTACCACCTCCAGCAATGTCTTACAGATTTCGTTCTACTTTTAGCTACAGATATTATCCGTAGTGGTATGTACATTTCGCTACAGAAAGTATAGCTACGTATTATATCCGTATTGACATCTATTGCTACGGATTTAATTCGTAGCCATAGCTTTTTTACCTTTAGCTACACCACTAATTGCTACGGCCGTGCTATGGACTATAACCGTAGCAATAGGTCTTTTGCTACGGTTTTTATCCGTAGCCTTTGTCCCTTTTTTTGGTAGTGGTGCCATCCTTAAGTAAGATGTGTCACAAAAATATAAAGATCCTGGTAGCCCAACTATCACCTGTATAATTGGGAATCACCAGATAGAGTACACATTTCTTGACTTGGGAGCAAGCGTTAATTTGATTCTTCTCTCGATATATTGTTGAGTGTCAAATATTGCATATTCTCCCATATTTATATTTTGGTTTTATGAACATGATAATGCTTAAAGGTATATTTTATACATGCTTGTGTTGTAAGGTAAATCTAAGAGATTGGATTGAAAAGAATGCCAAAAGAATGGATTTAATTCTCAAGAATCGCTAAGGCATAGGATGGATCTTGAAGACTAAGAATGAAGAATTCACGTGCCAAAGGCCCAAAGAAACCAATTACAAAAGCTGAAGAAAGGATTCGAAAGATTGCAGAATCTGGAGTAGAAAAGAGACAGGTTCAGTTCGACCGAACCCATGTTTGGTCAAACCGAACTTGCACAAAACAATCCAGCGAAGAATAATGAAATTCAGAAGCTAATTCGGTCCAACCGAAACCTAGTTCGATCCGATCGAGGGAGGATTCAGTGTGACCAAAAGTGTACAAATTACTCCAGCGCTAAAAGGAGTTAATTCGGTTAGACCGAAGATTAATTCGGTCCGACCAACAACTTAAGTTTGTTCCGACCGAAAACAGGTAACTGCTGAAACAGATTCCTTTCCAAATTCAGACTCGACTTTAGTTTGACCGAAGCGTAGCGCGGAAAAGTTGTGGATTGCATAATTCAAGTCGGTGTGTAAGGTGGAGCTTCACAAGTATAAATAGGAGTCCCTAGGACGTTCCTAGGCAACATCTAGGGTTTAAGGAGCAGAGCCAAAGGGTGGAGAGCCGCTGCCAAGAGTCTTTCTTCTTCTTCCTTAGTGGTTTTTTATGTTTTATTTAAGAGTTCTTAGTTCAATCATGTCTATGGTTGGCTAAACCTCTTAGCTAGGGCTAAGAGGGGAAGCTTGTAGCGTGATTGAGATGTTTACTTTACTTTGATCATGTTTATGTTGAACTTCATTGATTTCTAGTTGATTTTAAGGAATATTTTCAGTTTTCAATGGTTTATTGTGACTCAAATTACAGTAGATGCTGCGATAGCTTTGAGTATCTTCTTTTCTTATTTGAGATTGTGGGATTGGTAAATCCTGTTATTTGCCATAGTCTCCTGGGCATAGTTGGGTGATGGAATCCCATCCAAAATTTCACATTTCTCCTTCATTATTGAGGCTAGATCAATGAGAAGTTTAAAGATTTGACCATCTCTTTCTCTAACTGGATAAGATAGGACTCCGATTCTAAAAAGGCCGAGCAAAACGTCCTGGGGGGGGGGGTGAATAGGACTATGCCAAATTGAAAAATAAATGCAGAATTAAAAAAAAAGATAGCATAATCAAATAGTAAAGAAGCACAACTAAATGGCAACCTCAAATGTACTAGTCTTGAGAGGTTGATACAAACTTAGTTCTAAGGACAACCTAACACTAAAAACCAAAGGCTTATTATGGTAGGACAACCTTACTAGAACGTTTGTAAATATCAAAAACCCAAACCAATAAAGGGGCAAAGGAAATAGCAAATCAAATAAGCTAAGTTATTACAACATTCCCACTAGTGCATAAAATAAATTACACCATTCATCATGAATGCTTAAAATAAATTACAACATTCACACACATAGCACATTCAATTATCCACCACAACTCCAAGAATTATAGTGGTTCGCTTGTGTGTACACTAACTGTTAGAAAACAGCCACACAACTACTCCACTCCTAATATCCACTCCCTCGGGATATTAGCGTTCATTATGAAAAAGGTTTTCCAAGGTTCACCTTAAAACCTTCACAATTGTGTCTTTAATTGAGCTTATACAATCACAAAAACCCCACACTCTGAGATTCTCTGGATCACCTCAGACAAAACCAAAAAGAGAATTTTCTGGCGCAACCTAAAAAACCAAAATAAATACAGAATTGTAAATGATACATAGCTGGAAATTCTCCTTTGAAGAAGCCCGGTAGAACCGATCCGATGTAGAAGAAGATGTTCAATGTCTAGTTTCACAGATGAAAAGGTTCTAGTTCTAAATGATTTTTAATTAAATTAACCTGGGCTAGCTTGATTTGATTTTGATCTCAAGAAAGGGAAAATCACAAATCCCTTCTTAATGTAAGATTAGAATAAAGATCACAAAATCAAATTACAAAAGCAATTAAAGAGAATCTAAAATGAGCACAATATAGCTTAATAATATCACAAACTTATCTCTCAGAGTGGTGTCTTGATTTCGCTTTAACGAATGAATAAACTCTGAAATTCGTGCTCTATTTATAGGTGAAAATACTGTTCACTCGACTGGTCTAAGGGTCGGTTCGACTGGTCGAAGTTCCAACAAAATTTCAAATTCTCTGGCACGATAAGATAAGGTCGTTACTCAACTGGTCGAGCAATGCACTCGATTGGTCGAGTGGAACCAAAAAAGCTTGCTGGACTTTGAGTCGAGCCTGCATGATTGGTCGAGCATTGTTTACTTGACTAGTCGAGCAGTCTTCACAACTAGTTGAGAGTCCAACAGAAAATTTTAAAAATTCACAACAAACCTTAGACTGGTCGAGCCAGTACTTGGATTAGTCAAACAATGACTAAGACTAGTCGAGAAAATGACCTATAAACTTATGAAATGACCCACGTAAAATATGCAATGAATATGACACAACCTAAGGTCAATCTAGGGTCATCCAAACCTGTTTGTGAGTAGGAACAAATGAAACATCATTCGCTTCCGAATCTTGATATCTTGTGATACTTGAAGCTTGAGTTCGATCTCTTGAACTTGAGCTTGAGTTACGCTTGAGTTCTTGAGTCTTTAGTGTACAGTTGTTGAACTTCAAACTTGAACTTGAGTTCTTGAATTTTAGCTTGAAAACTATCAACTTTAACACTCTTTACTTCAACTTGAAGATGTAGGTAAGTTCGATGAAGTCCAGAGAACTTTAAAATGTATGAACCTGATCAATTCAACTCAAAGCATGATACAAATACTAAATATTTTGGCACAAAAAAATTTTGATAACACTACGGGTGCTAGATTTACATAATAACATTTACAATCTCCCCCTTTGTCAAATTTGTGACAAAACCAAATAGCGAATCATGCGCACAATAAAAAATCATGCACCAATCATGCACCAATAAGGAATCATGCATTAGTTATATAAGTACAATAAAGAATCATGCACCATTTAAGTAACAAATGATCAACAGACACATCTCCCCCTCTTTCCATTACTCCCCCTCAATCCAGGAGAGGTGATTTGTAGAACCTGTAAATTTTTTTTTCCATACGTACTACACTCCATATTCCACAATCACACATCTCTACAATTTCTCCCCCTTTTTGTCACAATATGACAAAGGAAAGATATATAAAGAAAGAAAAGTAAATGAAATAAGATAGGAAATAGCATCACCATGATAATCAAAATATTAACGAAAGGCATAATAGCATGTCCACATATTAAAAAGTAAAAGTATGTCCAAGAAATATCCCAACACACAAAGAGTAGAAAGTATTAATACATGTCTATAATAAAATAAACAGCTAATCAGATCTAAATGATGGAGCAGGAATAAAATGATCTATCTAATGTAGTCCCTTGTTAATGCGCCAAAGATATTTGTGCATGTATTTGAATTGATTTTCTTGGGACACATGCAGACCCTCCACCCTCTCCTCAAGAGATCGCAAACACTCATCAAAGTCAGAAGGATGAAAGTCTGGATTAGCCACAGAATCTGACTCAATCTCATCAAATAAGTCATCCATATTAACATCATCAGGAGGCAAAGCATCCTCCTCTTCAATTGCTTCAGCAGCTCCACTAGCACCCACATCAACTTGTCCAGGAGCCAACCCCAGATTCATCTTATTTATGTTCGAGTTATTGAAGGGAAGATGGTTAATGAGAGCTTCTCCAACAGGCATAGCCACAAGACTATGGGTGGCTAAGACAGTCATGAGGTAGCCAAATGGAATATCATTATGACCCGGATGGAGATGAAACTAAATGATAATTTAACAGATAAGAGATGGAAGACATATATGAACACCAGTAACAACAGAGTGAAAGATGCGAGCCGTGAAAGAAGTAAGCTCAGTCTTGTTACCAGACATAGGATATACATTAGAGATGAAAATTCGATGGAGAATCCTGTATCTGGGTAACATATATTTGGAATTGAGCACCACACTAGAGTTCCAATCAGCATCCATGTTGCATAACATTCTAGTTAGCATTCTTTTCTCAAACTCAAAAGGTCTTGCTATAAGAGTAGAAATAGGAATTCCGTCATCATTAACTGGAAGATCCATCAATCCAGATATTAAGTGACGATCTACGTCAATAGGACCTTCTCTGTTTGTAATTGTAAAAGTTAGATTCTCAGCAGAGAACTTATGTAAGCAAACATGGCCTACGCAATGGAACGGTATGCCGGACTGCCCCAATTTAAAATGTTAGCCCAACCTACATTTTGAAGGAGGGGAACAATACCAAAAGGCTTCAAATGATTAGAGTTGATTGTCTGTTCAACAATCACGTTGCGGAGGCGTATATCCCACACATATTTGGAATCTTCTTCGGGTGAACTAAGATGACGCACCGTGATTGGAGCGGAACGAGAAGAAGAGGGACCATGAGAGGCTCTCTTCTTATTTCTACCCTTCATAACATAAGAAATAGAAGAAATATCAGCAATGCTAGAAAGGAAAGATGAGTTTCAAGTAAATCAGATTTTTAGCTAGAAAACCCAATAAACCACCATAAACCTTGAAATAAACTACAAAAACAAGAAAATGGAAGTACAAAAAACTTAAATCCACAAGGAAATCGAAAAAGATGCACTAACAAGAAGGAATCGAAGGTGGGTTCGACCGGTCGTGGTGGGGCTAGTTAGGAAAGATGAAACAAATGAAGAAAAAGTACTTTTTGCACAATAAAAGGCCCCAAACCTGAGCGGCTCGACTAGTCAAGTACATACTCGACCGGTCGTGCCATGACTGGTCGAGTGTGTACTCGACTGGTCGTGCACCACAAAAATTCTGTATTTTTCATATTTTTGAAAATTAAAAATTTGTAAAAATAAATAAAATAAAAACATGCAATATATTACAAATAAACACATACAATTTAGATCATATTGCACATACCCATATCCAATTTCAACGTAGTAAACCTGTTTCTGTTAAGCAATTTTGTAAATATGTCAGCAAGTTGATTTTCAGTCTGAATATAATCCACAGAAATAATATTATCTTCAACTAATTCACGAATATAATGATATCTAATGTCAATATGCTTAGTTCGTGAATGCTGAATAGAATTTTTAAAAATGTTAATTGCGCTAGAATTGTCACAATACAACACCATAGAATCTTACGCAAATCCGTAATCACTTAACATCCTTTTCATCCATACAAGCTGGGTGCATGCATTACCAGCTGTAATATACTCAGCCTCAGTTGTGGAAAGTGATACGGAACTCTGTTTCTTACTATACCAAGAAACTAGACAGTTCCCGACATAAAAACATCCACCGTTGGTAGACTTGCGATCATCAATATTACCAACCCAATTAGCATCCGAATAACCGACTAATTGAACATTAGTATCATGAGGATACGAAAGACCACGTTTGGCCGAACTTGCGACATATCTCAAAATGCACTTTACAGCAATCAGGTGGGACTCTTTAGGGTTCGATTGATATCTAGCATAGATTCCTACGCTGAATGTAATATCAGGTCAACTCGTAGTTAAATATAATAAACTACCTATCATACTGTGATACAATCTAGGATCTATACTTTTACCCGTCGAATCCTTAGAGAGTTTAAGTGTCGTACTCATAGGAGTATCGAAGTTTTTACCGCTCTCAAAACCAAACTTTTTAACCAAGTTTAGAGCGTATCTGGTTTGAGAGATAAAGAACCCAGCAGGAAGTTGTTTTACTTGCAAACCTAAGAAATAGTTCAGTTCTCTAACCATGCTCATTTCAAATTTGGACTTCATTAAATCTGTAAACTCAACAATTATGTTAGAACAGGTAGATTCATAGATAATGTCATCAACATATATCTGTACTATCAATATGTGATCATTGTGTTTCTTTATAAAAAGTGTCTTATCAATATTCCTCATTATAAAGTTATGACTTAGTAGAAACTTAGTCAATTTCTCGTACCATGCCCTGGGAGCTTGTTTCAATCCATAGAGTGCCTTTTCTAGGTGATAAACATGATCAAAATGTTTAGGGTCTTCAAAACCCTTAGGCTGTTCAACATATACTTCCTCATGCAGATCACCATTTAAGAAAGCACTCTTAACATCCATTTGGTAAAATTTGAACTTTTTGTAACAAGCAATGGATATAAATAGTCTGATAGATTCAAGACGAGCTACCGGGGCAAAAGTTTCTTCATAATCGATCCTTCTATCTGAGTGTACCCTTGTACAACCAGTCTAGCCTTGTTTCTTATAGTATTACCAAGTTCATCAGACTTATTTTTAAAGATCCATTTAGTTCCAATAATGTGTTTATCATTAGGTCTAAGAACTAAGTACCATACATCATTCCTTATGAATTGATTAAGTTCATCTTGCATAACCACCATCCAGTTTTCATTAGTAAGCGCCTCTTTTACATTGGCCGGCTCAATCTGGGATGTGAAGCACACATAATTATAAATGTTTTCTAATTGTCTACGAGTGTACACACCAGTGAGAGGGTTCCCAAGAATTTGATCAGTTGGATGGTCTTTAACTGATCGCAGTTCAGTGTCATTTTAACTAGATGAATAGTCTGGTTTATCAAATAAAGAGACTTGATCATCTTCTGAACTTGAGACTGGTGTATTCAAGTAATCATCTATAATCACATTAATGGATTATTGAATAATACTAGTCCGCTTGTTAAGAACACGATACGCTCGACTATTTAGCGCATATCCTAGGAAAATATCATCGTCACTTTTAGTTCGAATTTTTTCAGATTTTTCCGGTCACGTAAAATGTAGCACTTGCTGCCAAAAATTCAAAAGTATTTAACAGTATGCTTCTTATTGAACCATAGTTCATATGCGGTCTTATTATTAGACTTTCTAGTATAAACACAGTTAGTGATATAACATGCCGTGTTCACAACTTTAGTCCAAATATTTTTAGGAAGTTTCATACTATTTAACATTACATTGGCCATTTCTTGAAGTAACCGATTTTTTTTTTCAACAACCCCATTCTGTTGAGGTGTCTTGGGTGCAGAATACTCATGTGATATCCCATGATCACTAAGAACTTCTCAAAAATGTTATTATCAAATTTGAAACCATGATCACTATGGATTTTGGTGACATGTGATTTCTCCTCAGTTTGGATAAGCTTGAGTACCCTTTTCACTTCACCGAGAGTCTTAGATTTCTCTCTCATGAAAACTACCCATGTATACCTGGTAAAATCATTTACAATTACCAAAATATATTTCTTACCGCCTCGACTCTCCATTCTAGTTGGTCCAACGAGATCCATGTGGAGAAGTTCAAGGGGTTTGGATGTGGCATTGGAGTTCACTTTCTTGTGAGCACTCCTAGTTTGTTTTTCAATCTGACATTAGCCACAAATTTTATCCAATTTCTTTAACTTGGGTAGACCTCTTATTACTTCACTTTTGCTCAGTCTATAAAGATTACGGTAGTGTACATGTCCTAAGCGTTTATGCCATAGTTCGGTCTCATCGGTTTGGACTATGTAGCACGATAACTTAGATGAGCTTGAATCACTGACTATATAGCAGTTCTCAAATGTTCTACAACCAGTTAATATCACAGAACCATTCTTATTAGAAATTTCACACCCTTGGTTGGTGAATTTTATGCTATGTTTATTATCACAAATTTGAGAAATGCTTAAGAGATTATGTTTAAGACCTTCTACAAACAAGACATTCTCAAATGGAGGAAGATTAAAGAGTTGAACTGTACCTTGGCCAACAATTCTATAGTTGCTACCATCACCAAATGTGACTGAGCCATCGGTCATATCTTTAAGATTGGTGAACAAATCTTTATCACCTGTCATGTGTCTAGAGCAACCACTAT
Organism: Magnolia sinica; assembly: GCF_029962835.1. NCBI lineage: Eukaryota > Viridiplantae > Streptophyta > Magnoliopsida > Magnoliales > Magnoliaceae > Magnolia > Magnolia sinica. The sequence continues at coordinate 58,544,439 of NC_080585.1, read as the reverse complement.
CTAGGTACCACTTTGATTGACTCGAAGCCTTGAAAGCAGTGTGGGCAACCAAACAAGCAACCTTAGGAACCCATTTCATTACAGTTTTGGATTTTGGAGGATAGTTAGTTTTTCTATGCTTGTAGTTGTTGTATATTCTACCATTCGAGCTAGATTTTATAAGCTTCTTGAGTAAATCAACAATTTTCTCAACTAAGGGGTTATGATTCTGATTTCTATAATTGATATGGTTGATTTTAGGTTTCATAGCCTAAAAAGTTTTAGGATTTTTGAAACTATTTTGATTCAGACTTTTCCCTATTGAGTTAGAGGACTCCCCTTTAACAAACTTAGGAGGAGTGGACTTGCTTTTAGGAGGTATATTTTTATCGTAGCCCAGACCAGATCTATCGCCACATTTCCTTGATTCGGTTAGTAGTCTTTCTAGTTTAGGATCACCCTAGGCATACCTCCAAGTATCCTTCAAACTCAAGAGAGAAAAGACTCTAGTTTTAGTTTTTTATTTTCAGACTTTAGGTTTTCAATTTGAGAAGTTTTGAAATCTAAATCACACTTGGTTTTTTTCAAAACAATTTGAAAGGTGCGATTTTTCGAAGACTAGATTATTAAACTTTTATTTTTACAGCTATTTTACAACTTTCCCTTTATAGGGCATCATAGGCATCTTGTAAATCTTCATCATTTTCAGGATCACTTCGCATATTTTCTTCACTAGTTGAATCACAACTGTCTGAGAAAGTGGATTTGGCTAGAGTCATTAAGGCTTTGACCTTATTAGTAGACTCAGGTTCAGAATCATCTGACTCAGAAGAGGCTTCGGAGCAAGACAATTCATCCCATGTGGCTAACATGCCTTTCTTTTTATATTTGTCCCTCTTTGGATATTTGTTTGCCAGATGCCTGTATTCATGACAATTGAAACATTGGCTGTATTTAATAGATTTTCAATTTTTAGATCTAGTCCTTTTCTTTTCAGAAGGTTTTTGAAAATCTACCCTCTTTTTACTTTTAAAAATTTCATAAAACTTCTTGGCTAATAGTGCCATATCATCTTCAGAGTTTTCAAAATCAGAATTACTAACATTTTCATGAGAAATATTTTAGAAGACTAAAGGGCAATGGACTTACCTTTAGGAGCCTTAAAGTTTAACTTGTAGGTTTAAAGAACCAACCGGCTCTTTAACCCTCATATTGTCCGTATCACGAAGTTCCTGAATGACAGTGACCTTTGAATTGAACTTATCAGGCAATGAGCACAATATTTTTGCACAGACTTTGCTTTCTGGGATACTATCACCAAGACCCTACATAGAGTTGAGTATGCCATTTAACTTAGTATAGAAGTCCATGAAAGTTTCACTTTCTTCCATATGTATCTCCTCAAACCGAGTGGTGAGGATTTGAAGTTTAAATTTCTTAACTATAGTCGTACCCTCATGTGCCATTTCTAGAATGTCTCAGGCTTGCTTTGCAGTATCACAAGATATAATTCTTTTGAATTCATCTAGTGATAGTGTACAAGTGATTGCGTTTAAAGCCTTTGCATTAGCACTACTCTTATTTTTCTGAAGTGTAGTCCAAGAAAAATATGGTGTAACCTTTATAGTTTTGGATCCATCAGTGCCAGTCACTTTAGTGGTAGGAGGGGTCCATCTAGTCACTGTGGCTTGCTACATGCTCTCATCTATAGACCTTAAAAAGATACTCATTTTGGCTTTCCAATAGGTATAATTGGAACCATTAAAAGGTGGAGGCCTAGTGATTGAGAGGCTATCAAAATTTGACATCTTATAAGCTCAGATCGGTTAGCTCAGGAAATGAATCCAAATAATAAAATGAGTTATTAGGCTCTAATACCACTTGAAAAGGCCGAGCAAAACGTCCTAGAGGGGGGGTGAATAGGATTATGCCAAATAAAAAAATAAGTGGAATTAAAAGAAAGATAACACAATTAAATAATAAAGAAGCACAAGTAAATAACAACCTCAAATGTACTAGTCTTGAGAGGTTGATACAAACTTAGTTCTAAGGACAACCTAACACCAAAAAACAAAGGCTTATGACAGGACAACCTTATTAGAACGTTTGTAAGCATCAAAATCCCAAACCAATAAAGAGGCAAAAAAATAGCAAATAAAATAAACTAAGTTATTACAATATTCCTACAAGTGCATAACATACAAATGCTTAAAAAAATTATAATATTCACACACATAAGCACATTCAATCTGTAAGTGCCATAATTTATAGCCCTTTGTGTTGTCAAATTTGTGGTACCAAAGACACTATTATGAAGCTTGCATCTGTGAAGAACAATGCTCTACTCAAGATCAACTTAGGTTGACATGCACTGTTCACAAGTCAAGGATCTCAAGATGCTTTCAAGTTCTACCTCAAGATCTCAAGAAGCTTTCAAGTTCAACCTCAAGATCTCAAGAAGCTTTCAAGTTTGAACTCCATCAAGACTTCAACCTTTACTACTTTCAAAGGTCACTTGTCTCCTATGTTCAATGTCCTTCTTCACTATTGAGGTATGACTGACCTTAGGTTGACCTTTAGAGTAGGCCATTTTGGATACATAATTCATATGTTTTATATAAGTGAGTTTGGTCTGTTCTAAGACTAGTCTTGGACTTTGTTCGACTAGTCCTAGCACTGCTTCGACTTGTCTAAACATTTCCTGGATCAGTTGTAAGTTTGTTACAAAAATTGAAAATTTTCTGTTAGGCTTCAACTAGTCTTGGGGACTGTTCGACCAGTCGTAGGTACAATGTCGACTGCATCTTCGACCTGTCGTAGAGCTACGACTCAAGGTACAGCGCTTAAAATCCACTTGCTTCGACTAGTCGTGTGAGCCTACGACCAGTCGTAGGAGACCCACGACCAGTCGTAGACCACCTACGACCAGGCGTAAAATTGCCAATCTTATCGCGCCCGAAATTTTCAAATATCTGTTGGTTGTACGACCAGTCGTAGAGGTCCTTAGACCAGTCAAAGGTATGATTTGCTTACCTATAAATAGAGCACGAATCTCAGAATTAGAAAATCGAAAAAAGGCAATTCAAGTTAATTTAATTAGGTTTTCTGAGAGATAAGTCGGTGCTCCATTTAAACTAAGTGTGCATATTTAATATTCTCTTTCTTTAACTTTGTTAATTGATTTTGTTTCTTGCATTTCAATCTAATCTGAAAAGAGGAATTGTTGTTTTCCTTTTTCTGGAATCAAAATCAATTAGAGTTAGCCTTTTTGTTTTAATTTAAAATCTATTAGAACCTAGAACCATTATAAAGTGAGTATTGGACATTGAACTTTGACATTTAAATCTCTACTCCGACTTGGTTCTTCTGGGTTGCTACAATAAATGAGAAAATCAGGTATTTTACAATTTGTGTAATTTACATTGTTTGATTTTATTTGAGGTTAAGCCAGAAAAATCTCAAAGTTATTGGTTATCTGAGGAGAGCCAGAAAACTCAGAAGTGAGGGTTTTTGAATTGTGTAAGCCCTTTGAAAAAGACACAATTGTGAAGGTTTTGGGTGAACCTGTGAAAACCTATTTGATAGTGAACGCTAAAATCAATGTGTGAGGATATTAGGAGTGGAGTAGCATTCTGTGTGGCTATTATTTAACAGTTGGTGAACACACAGGCGAACCACTATAATTCTATGTGTTATGGATGTGTGATTTATATTTTCTATCTTTTATCATTCAGAATTGTGGAATGTATGTGCGAATGTGAATGTTGTAATCATTTCATTTCAAGCATAGTGGGGAATCTTGTAATAATTTAGATTTATATTTCAGCATTATATTTTTGCTATCTCTTTATTATTACGTTGAGCTTCAGTTTCTCTATTTGTTCTAGAAATAAGGTTGTCCTACCGTAAACTTTGGTTTTTGGTGTAAGGTTGTCCTTAGAACAATTTTTGTTTATATTTCTCTATATTAGGTTGCTTTCCATTCCTATACTGTGATTGATGTATAGTGCTATCTATTCCTTGTTTCATATTCCGCTGTATTTATTTTTAATTTGACATAGTCCTATTCACCCCCCCTCTAGGACATATAGCTTGGCCATTTCACAATCATCCACCACAACTCCAGGAATTATAGTAGTTTGCTTGTGTGTACACCAACTGTTAGAAAACAGCCACACAACTAATCCACTCCTAATATCCACTCCCTCGGGATATTAGCGTTCACTATGAAAAAGGTTTTCCAAGGTTCACCTTAAAACCTTCACAATTGTGTCTTTAATTGGGCTTACACAATCACAAAAGGCCCACACTCTGAGATTTTTTGGATCACCTCAAACAAAATCAAAAAGAGATTTTTCTAGCACAACCTCAAAAACCAAAACAAATATAGAATTGTAAATGGTACTTATCTGAAAATTTTCCTTTAAAGAAGCCCGGTAGAACTGATCCGATGTAAACGAAGATGTTCAATATCCAGTCTCACATATGAAAAGGTTCTAGTTTTAAATAATTTTTAATTAAATCAACCTGGGCTAACTTGATTTGATTTTGATCTCAAGAAAGAGGAAATCACAAATCCCTTCTTAATGTAAGATTGGAATAACAATCACAAAATTAAATTACAAAATCTAATTAAAGAGAATCTAAAATGAGCACAATATAACTTAATAATATTATAAACTTATCTCTCAGAGTGGTGTCTTGATTTCGCTTTAATGAATGAATAAACTCTGAAATTTATGCTCTATTTATAGGTGAAAATACTGTTCACTCGACTGGTCTAAGGGTCAGTTCGACTAGTCGAAGTTCCAACAAAATTTCAAAATTTCTAGCGTGATAAGATAAGGTCGTTACTTGACTAGTCGAGTGGCTTGCTCGACTGGTCGAGTGGCCCGCTCGACTGGTCGAATAATGCACTCGACTAGGCCAGTAATGCACTAGACTGGTCGAGTGGAACCAAAAAAGCTTACTGGACTTTGAGTCAAGCCTGCACGACTGGTCAAAAGTCCAACATAAAATTCTGAAAATTCACAACAAACCTTGGACTGGTCAAGAAAACTCTTAGACTGGTCGAGCTAGTACTTGGACTAGTCGAACAAGGACTAAGACTAGTCGAGAAAATGACCTATAAACTTATGAAATGACCCACGTAAAATATACAATAAATATGACACAACCTAAGGTCAATCTAGGGTCATCCAAACCTGTTTGTGAGTAGGAACAAATGAAACATCATTCGCTTCTGAATCTTGATATCTTGTGATATTTGAAGCTTGAGTTCGATCTCTTGAACTTGAGCTTGAGTTATGCTTGAGTTCTTGAGTCTTTAGCATACAGTAGTTGAACTTCAAACTTGAACTTAAGTTCTTGAATTTTAGCTTGAAAACCATGAGCTTTAACACTCTTCACTTCAATTTGAATATGTAGGAAAGTTCGATGAAGATCCAGAGAACTTTAAAATGTACGAACCTGATCACTTCAACTCAAAGCATGATACAAATACTAAATGGTTTGACACAACAAAATTTGACAACACTACGGGTGTTAGATTTACACAATAGCATTTATAGATTCTAGTTAGATCTCTTGAATCAAGTAAGGTAGCATCCCAATTGCTACAAGTGGATCCTTAGCACCCTAGTTCCCTCCTTTAAATTCACAAGTTTCAATTACAAAACTCATAATTACTCTCTCTATTATTTCAGATTTAGATATAGATCTTTTCTAGTTCTAGTTCTTTTTAGAATACGTACGAGTTTAGTCCCTGTGGATTCGACCTCGGTCTTACCGAGATTATTACTATATCGCGACCCTACACTTGGGGTTGTGAACATATACGAACAATTAGGTCTAGGTGAATTAAAACCCACCCAGACCACATTACAACTTATTGATCATTCGGTCCATGTACCGAGAGGGATAATCGAGGATGTGTTGGTCCAGGTTGACAAATTCTACTATCCGGTAGATTTTATCATCCTAGATACTCAACCCATTGTAGATATGAGCACTCAGATCCCTGTCATCCTTGGTCGTCCATTCCTTTTTACATCAAATGCATAATTAATTGTAAGAATGGAGTTATGGGTTTATCTTTTGGAAATATGATGTTAGAGCTCAATATCTTTTTCAACATGAGAAAACAGTTAGAAGATGTTGACGATATCCATGACATTAACATGATTGGCTCTATCATGAAAGATAGAACAACCCTGAATCTATACTCTGATCCTCTAGAGATGTGTTTGGCCCACTCCCCTAATTTGGATGATGACACGATTAGGGAGACTGAAAAGACTGAAAAGAATGAATAAATAAAAAGGACCGTCGATATAAAATCAAAAACTGGAAAAAGAAGAAAAAGTGGATAAGTTTGGAATTAGCACTTAACTATTCAATTAATCTTGAAGTGATAATTATGGCTAATATTTTGAAATGATAGTACTTTTTATGAAAAGTAAGTTGAAATTCACTAAGCACATTGAAAAACTTGATATATGAACTTATGCTCCTAAGTAATTGATATAGAACCTATTTGGTTGATTGCTTATGTAATTTAACTCTAGGTTTTCAAAGTCCCGCTTTCTTATCTTGATACTACTCATTCATACTTGATTACACAAAAGATTGGTTTTTGAAAGAGGTTTGCACACTAAGAATTGAGGATATCTTAATGCATGTTTTGCTCAGGACTAGCAAAATGCTGGTTGAGGAGTGTGTTGAGTGTGAAATATTACATATTTTCTCCTATTTATACCTTGGTTTTATAAACATGATAGTGCTTAATTGATCTAATTATGCATGTTTTCATGTGCAAGATGATTTCGAGATCTTAAGGTGAAATTGATGCCAAAAAGAAGATTTATGCTCAAAAGATTACTAAATGAAGATTCAGAGATTTGGAAGTCAATAGTGAAGAATTCACATGCCAAAGATCTAAGAAAACTAAGTGAGGGATGAAGAGAATCAAAGATTTGAAGTGAAGAAAAGGAATCTTGAAAATTGTCTTAAAAAAAGAAGATTCTTGAAAATTGCCCTGAAAAAACATAGTCTGAAATTCTGAGTCTAAAGCAGAGTTTTCCTGAAATAGACTTTCGGTCCGACCGAAATCGCACAAAACAGTCCAGCGAGAAACATAATTTTCAACCTTAATTCGGTCAGACCGAAATCACGCAGGTTTGTCCTGTGAGAAAATGCGATTTTCAACTTTAATTCGGTCCGATCAACCCAACTTCGATCCGAACGAAGCATAACTTTTTACGCACATTTGAGGCGGTTTCAAAGTCGGTCCAAGAAAATACTATAAATATGGGTCTTTTAATTACTTATAAGTATGAATTAAGGTTAGAAGAGTGGAGCAAAGTGTTGGAGAACTTCAAGAAGTCTTTCCTTCTTCCTCGATCTTCTTCTTCTAGTTAGTTGTTATGCTTTGTTTAAGAGTTTTTAGTTTAATCATGTCTATAGTTAACTAAACCTCTTAGCTAGGGCTAAGAGATGAAGCTTGTAGTTTGTTGAAATGTTTATTTTGCTTTGATTCTTGCTTATGTTGAACTTCATTGGATTCTAATTTGATTTTATGGAATATTTTGAGTTTTCTATGATTTATTGTGACTCAAATTACAATAGATGTTGTGATAGCTTTGGATATCTTCTTTTCATGTTTTGACATTGTGAGATCGTAAATCCTGTTGTTCACCATCGTCTCCTGGGCATGGTAAGGTGATGGAATGGAATCCCTTCCACTCATCACAATTCTCTTTCATTGAGAATTTGGTCAATGAAAAGTTCATATTTAATTTAATTATTTTATCTTCCAATTGGATATGATAGGACTCCAATTCCAATTGTGTTCCTTGAATCAAGTAAAGTATCATCTTGATAGCTACAAGTGGATCCTTGGCACCCTAGTTCCCACCTTTAATTGATAGTTTAAACATTATTCACAATTACTCTCCTTTATTCCAGATTTAGATTTAGATCTTTTTTTAGTTCTAGTTCTAGTTCTAGTTATTTCAAAATACGTACAAGTTTAGTCCCTGTAGATTCGACCTCGGTCTTACCGAGTTATTACTACATCACGACCCTACACTTGGGGTTGTGAACACATACCCTCTTCTCACTCTCTCTTTCCCATTAGAGTTCATCATTGGCACAAGCACTAACTCTTCATTTTCTTTGCTTGGATTGAAAAATGAACTCTAACATTCACTAAGTTTCCAACCAACTAAAATCCTAAGTGTTGGAACTCCTGAATGCATAGCTCATGGGAACCTTCTCTATAGATTTAAATCATACCATTTAAATAGAGAAGATTAAAACCCTAAATCTCACAACCTCGGAGTATTCATCGACATCACAAGCATGTTGCTGTTAAAGGAGATGAAGATTCTTCATCATCATTGAAGATCTTCACATTGTGCGAGAATGAGACTCATCCACTTATTTGTAAGTACTTAGAGTCTACTGTGTCTGAAGCCCTTTCCTTGTGTAGGATTGAGATTCAGAGTTTGAGTATCAAACTCGCCAAGTCCTAGTTATATGCCTCCGATGGGAGAGTATGTTGTATCCTTGTGTAGGATGTTGTGTCCTTGTGTAGGACGTATTGTCTTGCGTAGGCATGGGATGCCTTATGTAGGATCCCAAGTAGTGTCCTTGTGTAGGTCTCCTAGTTAACCTTGTGAAGGTTGTAAAGGTTCATGGTTAACCTGATTTAAAATCATTAGATAGTGAAATTTGGTACACTCTAAGAGAGAGTGCGTCCGTCGGGAGTGGAGTAAGCAAGTAGCCGAACCACTATATATAAATGTGTTTGAGATTGCTTTGAGTACATTTATCTAGTTATGTTTATGTTTATCATTTGATCTTTATGATGCATGATTTAGTTAATGTATAAGTGTTGATTGGAAATCATATCCCACACATCATCACATTCACAATCCCTATAGGCTTATACTTTATTTATAAATCTTGTGATATCCTAAGTGAATTAGACCCTCTATTGGATTGGAAGCCTTAGAGTTACATTGCCTTATCTTTCTTATTAAAAGTTAGGTATTGTTTGTACTTATTGGAAAATAATCTCAAAAAGTCCTATTCAACCCCCTCTAGGACATTTGGTCATACTTCATACTTCAGTACTAGCGGTTCTACCGTAATTTCAAGCACCACATGTTCGATTGCTCGAACATGCTCAAAAGTGTCCAGAGAGTTTAAAAGTATTTTTCAAATTTTATCAATTGATCGACTTGAAAGTTCAATCGATTGAAACTGTCAAAAACTATCTAAAGACCAATCTGTATATTTTGGGGCTCACTTGATCAATCGACCATGTTATTCAATCGATCAATACCTTGTTTCACGTACAGATTGAAGACATTAGACAACAATCTCCACCATGGCTCCAATCATCATGAACCATTGATCCAAGCTTCATCTTTAATCACCTCCATCATATCTTCACCATTGTCATCGCTTTTCAGGCACACTCCATCTTCATTAACCTTTCATCAGACCCAAAGAAGTAGAACATAATCATATCTTCTCTGCGGGAACCACATTTGTAAGCATGTCCACCGGATTCACGCTCGTGTGAATCTTATCGATAGTGACACCACCTTCCTTAAGCACCTGTTGGATAAAATGTTGACGAACATCAATATGTTTAGTTCTAGAATAGTAAACAGAATCATTCACCGAATTGATCGCGCTTTCATTGTCACAATTAACCGACATGGCCTCCTTTTGAAGCTTAAGTTCGTTTAAGTAAATTTGATTCATATATCTTAAACTCTTCTGATTGTTTCATGTAGATATGCTCTTCCAATTTTCTATGTAGGAAAGCAGTCTTTACATCCATTTGTTCCAGTTCAAGGTTGTATCGCGCAACTAGCGACAACACAAACCTGATAGATACATACTTGATAACCAATGCGAATGTCTTACTAAAGTCAATGCCTTTTTTTATAAGCATACCCTTTCGTAACCAAATTTTCCTTGTACCTATCCTATTTCTTCTTGTAAATTCACTTGAGTCCGATCACTTTTTGCCCAATAGGAAGCTCCACAAACTCCTATGTCTCATTCTTGTACAAGAATCAATGTCATCATGCATCGTTACCATCCACTTCTCAGCATATGGATCATCTAGTATTTCCTCGTATTAGGGCACTGATTTGTGCATCTTCTTTGCTAATCACGTGAGTCCATGTGTCATATAGTCGGTTGAGTCCTTGGAAGCTGAAGACCAAAGACACAAGAGAACATTAGCATCAAGGAGCAAAGAATAGGTAAATGAGGTGCCTTGGTGATCCTAACTCTTGACCCAAAACAACCTTTAAACCTCTAGATAATTCTTAACCTTATAGGTAAACCTAGTTAATTATCCTTTAGCCTTACAAACTTAATTGGAACATGATAAGAAGGTTAAAAGATGTGCAAACTCCTATGAAATTGTATGCCCAAAACAACATCTTTCAAGTAAACTTCAATCACATCAACAGTTTGTCGATGGGTTTCGATCCCATCGAAGATCCACTTGATCAGATCAAAGAATGAGTCCAGTAACCATCAGAGATAATTTTAACTTTTTTCGATGGGATCAACAGAGGGTATAATCCTATCGAATGACCTTCGATCCAATCGAATGGCCTTTCGATCCTACCAAAAGAGCCGTTAACTAACCATTTTATAGCCATTGCAAATAGATTTCTTATACAAAGGCATTCGATTCTTGGGCATTTACATGAGTTTTTGGTGTAATAGAAGCCTAAGTGATTCCATGATCATATCCTTCATCCTAAGCCTTCAAACCAATAAGTTCTAAGTCATCTTCCTTGAGATTAACACTCTAATGAGGACTCCAACTTCTACCTTTAAGATGAGCTTGAACTCCACTATTTTTAATAGATTAGACCTAATCGTATTGGTATACCCATTTTCTAAATCCTCTATAAGACCTATCTAGGTGAATTTCCTAGGAATTACAACCGTTCATTAGTTGTAAGAGATTCTACCAAACCTCACATCAACTTGGTCACCTCATCGGAGCATCATATGCAGGGTGTTTGATCTTGGAGCTGAAGCATTAACAATGCATCAACATCATGATCAGGGAGCAATTGAGGAGCGGATTCAAGCATAACAGAGATCTGAAGAAACGACTCAAGAACGACACATCAATGGGGACCAATTCAACAAGTGTCATTGAGTGAGTCTTTCCTTGTATAGGATTGAGGGTAAGAGTTTATGACCCAAATTCGATAAGTTCTTGTGTAGGGTGTAGGCTCTTGTGTAGGGCCAAATTCACCAGACATGGGGTGTGTATGTGTTAGTCTTTGTGAGAGCTTTCGGTGGAAGTAAACGTAGATCCTTTGACTATGACCGAGGTTTTTGGTTAGACGATAGAAAACCAACTCAAGTCTCTTGAAGGAGTGTATGCCTATACGTTCTTGTGTAGGACCAAGGATTATGGCAAGAGTGTACGCTTGTACATTTCATGACCTCCGGCTGGAGTGTACACATGTACGTTCTTTTGTAAGATCGAGTTTCGTGGCGAGCCTATAAAAAATCATATAGCCTCTTGTAGTAGCCGATCTTTTTGTAAGATTGTAAAAGTTAAAGGTGAACCTAATTTAATACATCGGATGGTGAAATTTGGTACACTCATGGGTTGAGTGCATCCGTTGGGAGTGGAGTAGGGAAATTGAACCACTATAAATGCTTGTGTTTGGGATTGTCTTTTGAGAACTTGTTTTAATTATGCTTATGTGATTAATGTTTAATTATATATATATATATATATATATATATATATATATATATATATATATATACATACATGATTAGATGAGTGCTAGGAGTTGATAGGTAGCACATCCCACACACACATGTACACTATTATGTTTATAGACTAATTGCTTAATTACCATATCCTTTGTAGTCTATATGATTAGACCCTCTAATGGCTTGGAATCCTTATAGTTAATTGTCTTACTTAGTTTAATTTACATATTAGTTTAAGTAGAAATTTATTTTTAATTGGATAAAATTTATTTGGTCCTAATCACCCTCCCTCTACAATATAGCTTTCGTTCCTTAGCTCTGCCAAGCTTCCACACGTATAGCACATGGGCCCATCATCCACAATTTCAACTGGTATCAAAGAAGGTTCCTCCTGAAAGGCTTAACCGTTAGAAGTAAGATCCAAAGGAGCTTAAGAATAAGGTCTACATATAAGGGGAAAGATAAGGTTACCCAAGAACATGAACCTATTTATAAATATACTATGGGCAAGCCTTTTGGGAACAATAGATGAATTGAACTTGATAGTCATAATCCAATCTACTTCAGGAAGTAGCTCGAGAGCTTCTCTTGTTGACATACTTATGGAGATATTGGGCACTTTAAATTTAAATATGCGAGCTTTAAAAGGGCCTAATCCACCTCAGTCTCCCAAACCAAATCAGAAAATTCTTCATGATTGAGAAAATGGCACAGTAATGAAGAAGCATCCCTAAAGGATCGTCAGAAAAAGAGAGAGAGTTTCTAACCCTTCCTAAAAAGACCGATCGAATGAAGGTGTAGCTAACTCTAATTGCCTGACTTAATGAAAATGCAAAATCTATGCTAATCAATGACAATAATAATCAAGGTATGACTAATATAGATAAATCACCTACCAAACATACATCTCCAGCTAGGAAATTGCCTAAGGGAAATGCATCTAGGAATATCATTCCCCCTCCTGAATGTAGTTCGGGTCCTAAGAAATTCACACCCAAGTGCGTTGTGAAGAAGAATAGGTGACCTTAAAAGGTCTATTTGGGCTTAATTGAAAATTAAAGAATTTCAGCCTCAATCTTGTGCTCAATAGTTAAATCTGAGGATTTCATCCTCATTTATGAGCCTAATTGAAAATTTGAGGATTTTCGGCCTCTATAGTGAGCATATAGGAAAATCTAAGGGTACTAGCTTCATCTTGTGCTTATTAGTAAATATGAGGATTAAGCCCCATTTGTTTTAATAGTTTAAGCTTTAAAGTTGCGGAACTTCAATATTCAATGTCTTTATCTTAAACTATCATTGGTCATTCCTAATCTGATTGGCATATCTTTTAAATGATCATATTTAGCATGCTCCATGTTTTTAATGATTATATGCACCCTTTAATCCTCTATTAGTATGTGCCATGTAATTGAAAAATCTATGACTTATAAAGTTGTTTCATGCTATGTTTTTATGGGTATATTTATTGGAATTAACTCTTTGTTAAGTACTGATAAAAATGGGGAGAAAGATCAAGTCCCACAAAAACAATAAATTCTGTTTTACAAGATTTGTTTATTCTATACAAGGATTGATAAAGATAGGGAGAGCAAGAATAGGGGAGCATTACTAGTGTTATATGTCTCGAGTCTTGTACTTAAATTTATATATCATTATAATCTTGGACATGTAATATTTTTTGTTGTTTTAGTATGTCATTGGTATTGACCATGACATAGTCTAGATTAGGTTTTTGTCATCTAATTGATAAATGGAGAGATTATTAATACACTGATTTGTATATCCTGTTAGTCATTCACGTGAGTCCATGTGTCATGTAGTCAGTTAAGCCCTTGAAAGCTGAAGACCGAAGACACAAGAAGACATGAGCATCAAGGAGTAAAGAACAAGTAAATGAGGAGTCTTGGTGATCGTAACTGTAACACCCCTTACTTTTCAGTACTCGAGTGTTACTATGAAGACCTAACTTAGTAACTCACATCTAGCTTGTTCATGTTTATTCTAGTTTAAATCCGACCATTAGAAGTGATCTCCATCCTTAGATCAAGTTGTTTATCCGTAAACCTTCAAGTTGGACCATCATATCGCCAGAGAAACTTATTTTCTAGTATCTAGTCTCCCTGATAGATAAATATAGTTGTCTATCTTAGATTTAGAAGCTCGAATCATGAGAACCACCTTTCATTGGATCCACAACTTCCTATGGGGTGATTTAGCACCTAATTACTCAACATAACCACTAGATTACAAAAACGACTATTAAAGTCTATCCGTATTAGCCTGAGGACGTTAGAAACATCGGAGAGCAGATCAGGAAAAGATTTGACCATTAATTGTCAGTCATCGTTAATGAAACATTAAAATCCTCGTTGTGTGGACAACCGAGCTTCAAATCTGCATCATCCTTGGACCGACATCCCTAATAGGAGATGTCAAAGTGATTGAATGGAGTGTATATCACTCGTGGACATCAATGTTTGCCCTACCATGGATGTGCGTGTACAAAGTCAGTGTACAACCGAATTTCATCGAGCCAAACATGTGGTCAAACCGGGTTTGACCTGAGAGAAGCCGAAAGAGGAAGGACTTCTTCCTTCTTTACAACCATCAATAACATTTGAAAGAGTGGTCGTTGCTAACGTGATCCATGACCCACCTTTGTGATCAGCTCAACCGATCTAAACCATCCATCAGGAGTGGAAGGTGAATCCGACCAAGGCCATAGGTGTTTCCACACAAGTTGCAAACACATGGGTGAACAGTTTCATCCACAAACAGTGCTTTGTGCACATGATTTTACTAAAAATAGAAATTCTGTTTCGCTGGCAATGAGCTGGCAATCCAAGTGGGATTATCTCCTTCCATCCCAACCCTCTAATGCAAAGAATCTTAGCCATGTATCCAAGCTCCAGCGCATTTTAGGGTTTTTCAATTAAAGCTATCACACACATGGAGTCTTTACACTGACACGATCCAGACCTCTCATCTGCTTCTAGAAGCTCTCCAGAACTATCAAAGGTGTTGGTCTTAGGGTAAGTAATGACTCATCTCGATAAAATGAAAAGCTCCGCGAGAAATCCTCCCTCGCACTAGATACTCGCCCGCGGCCGAATTTCTCACGCACCATCGAGATATCTCATACCATTGATAAAAAAGTGGGTCCCACAATGATCAGTGGTCTCATCTGGACTGTCCAGGAGCTGTGGATTAGCAAAAGAGGCCATGGGTAAGAAATCACCATTAACAACCCCATCATCTTCCCCATTCAACCAAAGACCCCATTATCTTTAAGCAGACCTGGTCCATTGATCAAATGCATCTGTTGAGTAGGCCCTAGTGTCAGAAGGAGAGCCATAATCAAATCATATGGCCATGCAACCCAACCCTCGTGGAATCATCTAGAAATCATCTCGGGTTAGAGTGGGAGCTCACAACTAATCCCTCAATTAGTTGCATTTAAAACCTCTAGAACGGGGTTAGGAAAGCCTATAAGAAACTCTTTTTTAGGGTAACTACTTTCCAAATGTATAAAGTGGGAGGGCGAGGGGTGTGCCATTTCTGGTATGGCGAGAAGCCGAGTCGACTTGGTTTGTGTCGCTATAAGATCAAGGCTGAGTCCGTCATCTCTGGTCTTCCTAACAGAAAGAGAGAAAGAGGGAAGGCAAAGAAGCGAAAGGAAGAAAAAGGAAGGAAAAGAGAGAAAGAGCAAGAGGAAGAGAAATGAGATCGATGCAGAGAGAGAGAGTGTAGCAAGTGCCGCAACGACTCAACCCGATCGAGTCGGGCTCAACTCAGTTGAGTCTGGGCCGAGTCCAGGCCATGTCTGTAAGGCCCGTATCTTAGACCGTACTATTCATTAGACTTCCGCGATCCTCCGTGTCGAATTCCAACGACCCGCGACCTGTAGACGGATTTGTGCGCGACCCTAAGTCGCATCCCGTAGATCTGGGTCGACTTGACTTGAAACCTATACCCTAACGACCACGCTGTCACCGCGTCTTGCGCACCGATGCGATACCTAGACTAGGAGTAGTGGGCCTGCGTATATTTTGAGGAAACGCCGTGCGTTACAAATCTTGAGAGAATTTCTACCCAACCTATCACATCAATCAATCAAGTATAACCCATTACTCCACCTATCACATCCATCCCTCTCTTACACAAGCTATCCCCAAAGTCAACTCTCTCTTACACACACCCATTCCTCTTACACAACACCACTCCTCTCTCATTTCACTCCATCCCATCTCATTTCTTTACCCAAAATCCCAAGCAACCAAGAGAGAAAATCCTAAGGAGAAAAAAGAACCCAAGTATGTGGCCCACTCCCTACCCCAAATCTCTCATCCTAACCCTTCAATCTTCATCATCCTCCATCAAAGAAGAAGCCAAGGAGCTTAGCATTCCAAGGAACTAAGAAGAAGTGGAATCGATGGGTGTTTATAGGATTAGATTTGGTGATTTTGATGATGGCCAAGTGGGGCCTACCGATCGATGGTATGGATCTTATTTTAGACCCAAGGTGTGGCCAATGACCCACCATGATATATATATATATAAATCCATGTTGGGGCCATTCCCCATGGACCCCACCATGATGTTTATTTGATATTCAACATGTAGAGGTCATCTCGACCCTTGATTTTATGATGGGGATGGTATCCCCACCCTGATTTGCTATTTTGAGGGCCCACATGTTTTTTTGCGACCCATCTTGATGAATGTATTATAGTCCCATGGCCTCCCTAGGAGGGTTCATAGTGGCGGAGCCCTCCATCATCACACACTCTCTCTCTCTTTCCCATCTTGTGGCTAACCATGATGTATTTGATCCACGCCGTTCACGTGTTGGGCCCCACCTTACTGCCTGTCCGTTGGGATAGGCCTGGATGAAGGAAATCACAAATATCAGTTTGATCCAAACTCCGGTGGGCCACCATGTGGACCCACCTTGATGTATGCGTTGTAACTCCATCGTCCATGTCACGCCCCAAACTCAGAAACCGGGATCACAAAATTCCCGATCGCCGAATCCGGTGCTGACAGCCTCCGTAGTACCCCATTCTCGGCTCCCAGCGTATATACGCCAGATTCCGATCTTGGGATCCTACAAGGAGGATTTTTCAACGTACATTTATCTCGTAATGAGCATAACCACAAGATTACCCAAATCACAAAAGCAACATCATCATCACATATCCACTAATATAATCGTTTGAGTACGATACTGAAAGGGAAATACATATATAAAATAAATCAAAGCTCCAGAAGACCGCTGCACGCTCCAGGCTCAATGTTGCTGCAACCTAACATCACCTGCACACATCTATCGTGCATAAGCTTATAGAAAGCTTAGTGGGTGGTGAAAGTGTGTGCACAAGGTAAGTGCCCAGTAACCAATATCAGAGTAATCAGAGTAAGCGGGAATACTAACAAGCCCATAAATTATACAATATCCGAAATACTAGCAAGTTCATGCGATATCAGAGTAATGCGAAGACATGCTAATAGGCCCATAAATACCATCAGCCTTATCCAGGTTATGTGATGCAAAAATATAATAAACCAATATCATATATTGATAAAGGAATGTAGATCAGCTATGAAATGCGGAGGCAGTAAGCTAAATACTATGTGTTGAGGATGCAATGCAATATGCGATGCGAATGAAATGACCAAGTTGAACTGTGAAGTCGGGATGGTAGTACGTAGTATCGCAAGTTACGGGGTCTATCACAAAGGGCTTCTATCTAAACCAGTCCCATACCTAAATTTAGATAGTCAGACTTAATGTGGTAGACTCCTGATCTCAGGTTAGTCGCGTGCCCAACCGAAATCCTGGCCATGCAAAGTACACAACAATTAGTTGCGCACCACCAGCCGGAGTGGATAGTGAATGAAATGAATGTATGAGTATGCAACTCCTACTCAATAAGTCCACATATCAGTATGGTTCCTTTTTGAAAAATCACCGGGGTCTATTACACTCCAAACCAGATTGCCGCCCCATCGCGCGCAATAAGGTGAGTGGAACAGACCTCACTATTCGCCTGCCAATATCGGGCCCGGCTCGTAGATAGCGAACCCATTCCTCTAGCTGGTCAGACTCAGCTTAGCATTGCCCCTTCCTCTCGGACAGGTAAGGCCGTACCCCCTTCCAACCGACCACGACACAGTGAGAGACGCGGCCTAACGGTATACCGCCATCATGCGCTCATACATCCACTCGGTCTAGACGTTGGAGCAACCTCTGGAACCAAGAGGGTTTAAAGACTTTCACCTAGGAATATCTATAGCACCCCATGTAGAACAGATTTTCGGTATCCCATTTGACCATCCACGAAATACCTGTGGAGGTACGACTCTGATGTCGCTAGGGCGTACAGTAATCACAACACACAATGCAAGATGCATGAGTCATATAAATCAGTCATGCATTAATCCTGTGCATACCGTGTACTCATGTGAGATAATCTATGCCTATCAGGGAGTCTCATAACAACATGCCCAATGACATATGCAATGATCAACCACATCTCATAACAAACATGCAGATGATGCGTATGAGCATGTATCGTGATGCTATGCTGTCACATACTCATAATCGGCATCAATAATCGGCACCGACAATCGGCATCGAAAATGTGGACATTTAACCAACATTGCCCCTAAGGAGTGGCCCACATAGAGCCTATCATATAGTGGACCTATGGCCTCACACAAGGGCCTAATACACATCACGATGGGCCTCATATAGGTCTTGGCAATTGGCCTCGGCAATCGAAATTGTCCTCAACAATCGGAATTGACCTATACAATCAGCCTCGACAATCGAAATCGGCTTATACAGTCAGCCTCGACAATTAGAATCGGCCTATACAATCGGCCTCGACAAATCGAAATCGATACTCGGCCTCGATAATCGGAATCGATACTCGACCTCGACAATTGGAATCAACCTATACAATCAGCCTCGACAATCGGAATTGACCTCGATACTTGGCCTCGACAATCAGAATCGGTAAATCGGTCACATCAATCAGAATCGACAAATTGGTCACGTCAATCGAAATCGGTAATCGGTTACGACGATCGGAATCGATCGATAATCAGAATCGGCAAATCGGTCACGTCAATCAGAATCGGCAATCGGCTACGACAATCGGGATCGATCGATAATCAGAATCGGCAAATCGGTCATGACAATCAGAGGCACGACAATCGGGATCGATCGACAATCAGAATCGGTAAATCGGTCATGTCAATCGGGATCAGCAATCGGTCATGACAATCGCAATCAATCGATAATCAGAATCGGAAAATCGGTCACATCAATCGAAATCGGCAATCGAAATGGGCCTAACAAGGCCTAAGCAAAGGTCACAATGTGGACATCCAACCATCATTGCCCATCAATGTGGACATTCAACCAACATTGCTCCTAAGGAGTGGCCCACATAGGGTTAAACATATAGTGGGCCCACGACCTCACACAAAGGCCTAATACACATCGCAATGAGCCTCATACAAGGGCCATATAAGCTTCGCATTGGGCCTTGCTCATGGACTTCATGTACATCACATTGGGCCGCAATACATGGGCAAGAATATACGTCTCATTGGGCCTTACCAAATGGGCTGAAAATACATCACAATGGGCTGGGGTTGCATCAATGGGCTGCACCAATGGTCTTCATATACATCAAACGGACCGCATCAATGGGCCTCATATACGCAGCAGGTGGGCCCTACTCATGGGCCTCAAATACACAATAGGTGGGCCCTACACACGGGCCTAAATGCATCAAGTGTGGGGTCCACGTCCTCAACAGTTGGACGATTGTATAAACACAACCTCAGGATCAGACCCACGTCCACAAGGTGGGTCCCGTCACTTGGGCCTGATATACAACAGGTGGGCCCCGCATACACAGCAAATGGGCCTAATCAAAACACATACCTCTGGCGGGCTTGCAAACTGATGGACGGTAAGGATAAAACATACACATCATGGTGGGCCTCGGCCCAGCTAGTCCGAACGGCATGGATTTACAGCACATACATTATTGTGGGGGAACGTGGCATGCTCCACCTGAGATTTAAATCTGTATCATTCTGCCTGGGAGGCCTGGATGGACGGTGTAGATACAACACACAAGTCATGGTAGGCCTCACATTATCTGGACGGTCTGGATCAGACACGCCAGCAGTGGGCTTCCACCGTCTAAACAGTGGACGGCGTGGATAGAAAATACATGAATCATGTGTGGGCCCCACGTCCATGTGTGGACGGTATAGATGAAGCACTTACATTACGTGTGGGGCTCCACAGAGGGACGGAGTGTGTAAAACACATTCATTACGGCTGGCCTCACCGTCCACGTGGACGGTGGGGATGCAGACATTCATCAAGGTGGACTGGCAGACCTGCTGACGTTGCTGGAGGTGCACGCGTCACTAGATGGACGGCTTGGATTAAACCAAGCATCAGGTGGCTATTCGAAGCTCCTGTCCGCCCCAGCTATGTGGAGGGACGGTGTGGTTATAACATATATAGAAGGTGGGTCCCACCCGCCCACACGTGTCATACGTGTGGGGTGGGCCACACCGTACAACGGATGGGTGGCGTGTATACAATACATGCGTAAGGTGGGTCCCACGTGGGGTCACCATATATATATAATATTATATTATTTATATAAATATATTATATGCATCACATGTCCAGCGTCTGGACATTCAATGACGGACGGTCTGGACATAGACGTCCATTGATGGACGGTCGGATGAAACACAGATATCAGGTGGGTCCACACGTGTGGGACCCACCAGCTTATGATGAAGCTAATATTTGTATTTTCTTCTTCATCCATCCAGCGTCCTGGGCATCCAGTGGACGAACGGCCTGGATGGCATGCTTCAAGGTGGCCTCGCGTCCCTCGTCTAGACGGACGGCTTGGATTAAACGCTACAAGGTGGGCCCCACGTGCATGTGGCCCTCCTGGTTTTGGATCAAACTAATATCTGTGTTCTCCTTTCAACGGGTCTGGCTGCAGACTGCTACTGCTCATTGCCACTGTATCTGCCCTAATCAGGGTTCATGATCTCACCAAATGGACGGTCTGAAGATGGATGGTGAGGATTATACTACATACATCAAGGTAGGGTCCACACAGGTGGCCCACCAGCTTGGCAAATCAAGCGAATATTTATGTCTTTCCCTTTGTTTGGGCCTGTGTGACCGGCCGGTCACACAGGCCACAACTAGGCAGCAAGGTGGGCTCAACGGTGGACAGCAGTGCTGTCCCATGGTCCGAGCAGCGTGGATAAAACCCATTCATCATGGTTGGGGTCCACACGTCCCACGTGGCTGGAAGGTGGACCCAACACATCAGGTGAGTCCCAAGTGAGTGGGCCACCCTACGATCAAGCTGACATTTATATTTTCCCTTCATCCGCACCGGTTAGCAGCTAGGTGGGCCGCCGCTGCTGCTGGACAGTGGGCGGCCCATGGCTGGACAGCGTGGATGCTTATATTTCAGTGGGGTCCACAACATATGGGGGGGGGGGGGGGGAGAGAGAGAGAGAGAGAGAGAGAGAGAGAGAGAGAGAGTAGCGGAGGGACCCTGCCACTATGGGCCCCTCACACAAATCATACATCAAGATGGGTCCCACCATGTGTGGGCCCTCAAATCAAAAAAATCAAACAATAAAGATCACCCACTAAAGATCTCCTCTTCTTTCTTCCACCAATGCGATTTAGAGCTCGAATGGGTGTGATTCAACGGTTGAGATCGGCTTTGAAGGATTGGATTAGATGGTAGGGAGTGGGCCACACAAAGCTCTTCCCATAGAGAGCTATGGACATGGAGTGCTCTCATGGTGCTTGGGAGAGAAAAAATGAGAGAGAGATGAGAGAGAGAGAGGATGTAAGAAAGAGAGGGATGGGTGAGTGATGGGGTGAGTGATGGGTGTACTTGAAAAGGGATGGGTGGAGAGAGGGAGAGTTGACTTTGGGTTACTTTTTGGGTAAGGTGACATGTACTTGATTGATTTAACCTATTGTAGAGATTCTCTAAATTGTAACGCGCGGCGTTTTCCTCAAACTGAACGCCGGCCCACATCTCCTGGACCGGGTCTTGCTTTGGCGTGAAATATACGGCGTCGGAACCGCGACGACGGCGCGGTCGTAAAGGTATAAGTTTCGAGTTGATCCAACTTTGGACACGACTCACGATCGCGCGTAAACGCCGATAACAAATCGCGGGTCGCCGGAATTCGACCGGGAGGACCGCGAAGGCTTACGAAATGGTACGGTTAGGATACGGATCTTACAGTCCAGTAAGGGACGGTGGGTCCCGCTTGATGTATGTATTTCACCCACCGTTCACGTGAAACTGTGGGGCCTGCCGTGATGTATCTGTACATCCACACTGTCTAGCATTCTGGACGGTGGAACTCTCCCACATGTGGGACCACCTTGATGAATGTGTTGTATCCCCACCGTCCAGTCCCTGGACGTGGGGCCTACCTTGATGATGTGTTCATCCAGACTGTCCAGATCACGGGGCCACCTTGATGATGTGCCCATCCAGGCCCTCCATCAGCAACACATCCAGCATGCCTAGATAGAAGAGAAAACACAAACATCAGCTTTAATTTAGCAGCTGGTGGGCCACATTGTGGACCCACCTGATGCATCTGTTGTATCCACACCGTCCAGATAGGCTGGATGGTAGGGCCTGTTGTGATGCATGTGTTGCACCCACACTGTCCAGCGGCCGTGGGGCCCACGTGATATATGTGTTGTACATCCACACCATCCAGTTATTTGGGACGGTGCTGGATGCACCATGATGTAAGTGTTTTATCCATGCTGTCCACCGTTTGCACGAGGACATGGGACACACATGATGTAAGGGTTGTATTCACACCGTCCGCCCATGGACCCTACCTGATGTAGGTGTTTCATCCATGCCGTCTAGTCCTTGGACGTGCGCTGGACCCCACCATGATTTATGTATTATATCCGCACTGTCCAACAACCTAGGACGGTGGGATCCACCATAATGTATGCGTTATATATCCGCATTGGCCATCAGTTGGTGGGGCCCATTGTGATGTATATGAGGCCCATGTGGTGAGGCCTAACATGAATTATATGAGGCCCTTGTGTGAGGCCCATTGTGATGTATATGAGGCCCATGTGGTGAGGCCCACTAAGATGTATATGAAGCCCTTGTGTGAGGCCCATTTTGATGTCTGTGAGGCCCTTGTGTGAGGCCCATCGTGATATATATGAGGCCCTTGAGTAAGGCCCAATTGTGATGTATGATTCCAACATGATGTATATGATCATACTTATGTAGCCCATCCATTTTCTGGCTAGTATAAGGGCCGTGGGCCCCATTGTAGTTAAATTCTAGGTTCTAAATGGGCCATGCCTTGGGAGAAATGGTGGTTAAATGTCCACATTATAAATGGTGGTTAAATGTCCCTGTTGTACAACTTTCCTAGGGCCCATTGTTAAGCTCATTTCCACCGATACCCTAGTGGGCTAATCCAAACCGTTGGGCCCCCACTGATGATTGTAATACCCATTTTTCCTTGGGCTGTCTTATGAGGCCCACCATGATGTATGTGCTACATGCACGCTATCCATCCCTTCTCCAGCTGCTGTCAGGGCCGTGGGCCCCATTAAGAGTCATATCCAAATCCCAAGTGGACCGTACCATAGGAATAGTGGTGGTTAAACGTCCACCGTTGAAAACCATACCTTGTAGGGCCCACTGTTATACCCAATTTTCAACCCATCTTCCCTTATTAGGCTATCCCAAATCATTGGGCCCCCATTGATGTAGAGGTAACCAGATTCTCTTATTGGGCTAACCCAAACCGTTGGGCCCCCATTGATGCTAGTACCTTCCCCTATAGGATTGTCCAAACCTTGGAGCCCACATTATGTTCATATCGGGCCTTCCATAGAAATGTGACCCACCTAGATTCATGTTTTTTCTAAGTTTAGTGACCATACCTAAGGCCCACTTAGGAGTTGAGTGGGCTACCCAATCTGTTAGAAGGACACGTAGTCCTAGATGTATGAACTCCACTAAGCCCACTTTGTATATGTATGGGGCCCCATAAGGAAGCCCAGTTTATTCATGATAAGAGATTGAGAAAGCGCAATTGTTCACCTGGTTAGCTCACCCTATGAACTTACCTTGTTGTATACCCACTTCACTCCCCACGAGAGATGTATCCTACCCTTGTAACCCATTTGCTAGGACCTCATGACATGTACATATCATCCATACCGTCCGTCTCCTTGTTGAAACAAATGTATGGTCTATCCTTGACATTAGTGCATCATCATCCCTTACTGTAGATGGAAGAGTATGTGGTATCAGATTTGGTATATCCACTGTGGGAAAACTACCTTAATGCATGGGTTAGACCCACCGTCCTTTCAGTGGACCCCGTCTTAGGACATATGATATGCTAGTACCTTGAGTTGGTTACGATAGTCTAACATGGACCATTCCATATAGACTTCTATATGTTTAATGGGGCGTATCGTTCAACCCCTACTCTTGTAAGTGACATACTGGTTAAGGCCGATCATCGCCTATTATATTTGATAATCATGCTAGTATATTTAGTCTAGTAGGACACACTAAGAACATGCTTAGTATTACATCATGATACATGCCCATACGCATCATTGCATGCATGTTATGAGTAATGATTGATCATAGATGTTTTTGGGGCTCCCTATGAGATGAAGTTCTCCCACATGAGCGTGTGGTACACGCAGGATTGCTGCACGACTGATAGTGTGACTCATGTATATCACACTTGTGTGACATGATTACTATACGCCCTAGTGACATTAGGGCCGTAGCCTCCGCAGGCATAGCGTGGATGACAAGATTGGATACTGAAAATACTTGTTAAGCACAGGGGCGTCATATATGTCCCAAGGTGAAAGTTCCCAAACCCTTATGGTACTAGAGGATGCTCCAATGTCTAGACCGAGTGGATGTATGAGCGCATGAGGGTCGGATACCAGTAGGCCGCGTCTCCCACTGTATCGTGGTCAGTTGGAAGGGGGTGTGGCCTTACCCGGCCGAGTGAGTGGGCAATGATTAGGCTAAGTCTGACCCAGCTTGAGAAATGGAACTGCTATCGACGAGCCGGGCTTATATTGGCAGGCGGATAGTGAGGTCTCTCCCATTCACCCAGTTGTGCACTTAGATGGCTCTAGGATGCGTTGATGGAATAAGAAGTCCAAGAAGATCAAAGGTGTGTGATTTATCGTCGATTTTGTGATTTGAGGGCCCATATATGGTGGGACCCATCTTGATGTATGCATTGTATTGAGGGGCCCATAGTGGCGGGGCCCCTCCTCCATCCGTTTTCCCTCTCTCTCTCTCTCTCTTGATGTGTGGCACACCCGATGTTGAATGAGTTTATCCATGCCGTCCACTACATGGGACAGTGGGCCCTAATGTGGTGGTCGTTCGTGTGGGACATGGCCCTCCTTGATGTGAGATCCACACCGTCCAGCAAATCTGGACGGTGAGATCCACTTGAGATGTGGATTTCATCGCTGCAGTAGCAGCAGTTGTTGCTAACGTCAGCAACATGTGGGACCCACCTCTCTAGTGTGAGATCCACACCGTCCACTGCCGAGAGGACCATCGTGATATATGGTTTGATACACACCGTCCTGGTTGGGACGGTGGATCTCCACCATGATGTATGCATATATTCACACCTCCCGTCAATTTCTCTGGGACATGGGACCACCTCACACGTGTGACTCGTGTGAGGGTGGACGGTGCATGTGAAGACCCCACCGTGGTGTACGTGCCTTACACTCCACCGTCCATTCACGGCCCACCTTCATGTATTGACGCCACCTAGTTATGTGGGCCATACCATGTTGTATTTGTTCCATCCACACTGTCTAGATGATCTGGACGGTGCTGGAGTGATTGGACGATGCATAGCTGCCACTGTGATGTATGTGGATAATCCACACTGTCCGTCAGGCAAGTGTACATGCTCTGTACGTTAGCTATAAGCAATTGTTAGATTATTAATAAATATATACAGATATATATAAATATTATATAATATGATAAATGTATATGATATAATATATATATATATATATATATATATATATATATATATATATATATATATATATATATATATATATATATATTCATACATATCTGGTGGGCCCCACGTGGGACCCACCCGTTGAATTAAAATATTATATATAGCTGGTATATTGACGTTAGTTGGGGTCTGATGATCCAGACCGTTCGTCTGTTTAAGGATGTGAGACCCTAGCACCGTCCACTTCCTTTTGTCTTATGGCCTATTAGCATGTTTTTCGCATTATTCTGATATTGTATGATTTATGGGCTTGTCAGTATTTCTACTTACTCTAATTACTCTGATATTACATACTTGGCACTTACCTTGTGCACAGACTCTCACCACCCACTAAGCTTTCTATAAGCTTATGCATGATAGATGCGTGCAAGTGGTGTTAGGTTGCAGCAGCGTTGGGCTTGGAGCATGCAGCGAACCTCCGGAGCTTTGATTTTTCGATACATTATTTCCTTTTCAGCATTGTATTCAAATGATTATATTAGTAGATATGTGATGATGATGTTGCCTTTGTGATTTGGGTAAACTTGTAGTTATGCTTCTTACGAGATAAATGTACATTGAAAAATCCTCCTTGTAGGATCCCAGGATCGGAATCTGGCGTATGGGTGCTGGGAGCCGAGAATGGGGTATTACAGAGGTTGTCGGCACTGAATTCGGCGATCAGGATTCCTGTGAGTCCGATCTCCGGGTTTGGGGCATGACAGTATTTGTGGACTCATCAGGATTTGCTTATTATATTGCATCCTCAGTATATGATATTTGGCTCATTATGATCCGCATTGTATACTCTGATATTGTATGACTCGTGGACTTACCAGTATGTTTCTGCTTACTCTGATATCGTATGATTCATGATCTTGACAATATTTCTGACATTTTATGATTATGGCACTGTATTGAATACTTAGCACTTATCTTGTGCACACACTTACACCACCCTCTAAAGCTTTCTATAAGCTTATGCACGATAGATGCGTGCAGGTGGCGTTTGGTCGCGGCAGCATTGAGCTTGGAGTGTGCAGTGGACTTCTGGAGCTTCCAATATTGCTATTGTATTTCTTTTTATCCATTGTATTTAAAAGTTTTGATATTAGTGGATATGTGATGATGATGTTGCTTTTGTGATTTGGGTAAACTTGTGGTTATGCTTCTTACGAGATAAATGTATGTTGAAAAATTCTCCTTATAGAATCCCAGGATTGAAATATGGCGTATGCGCCTAAGAGCCGAGAATGGGGGTACTACAGAGGTTGTCGGCACTAGATTCGGCGATCGAGAATTTTGTGAGCCTGGTTTTTGAGTTTGGGGCGTGACACGGGCCCCTTAGTCCTGTGAGGGACTACGCCCTCCTTCATCCTCTTCCTGAGCCGATCTACCTTGGAAGGAGGAGGAAGCATCATTTTCTTGGAAGGGCGAGGATAAGCTGATATGCCTATAAAGATGAAAGCGTCAACAAATAAGATAAATCGCAGCTCAACACAAAAAGAGGGGTAAAGGCGTAACGGCGTACCTCGTGGCCTGGGAGCAACTTGGACAAACCCGGCTTGAAACAAAGTCAAAGGAGTTATCAACACCTTCCGACTCTGATCATGGGCCTTCACTAGCCGTGCGGCCCGAGCAATACATTGAAGTTAAGAAGAGGAGAGCTCGGGCTGAACATGAGAAGAACCCACTGCATAAAGGGAAAAGATCAGCAACAAATCCGAACCCTACTCAAGTTAATTACAACTCGACAATTCCCGACCTGGAGTCATGAACTTAGCGGGAACTCCAATCGTTGGGTCTGCCCGTTCCCCGAACACAAAGAATCACTTGTGTTTCCACCTCTTGTCAGACAAAGGGTTGTCGGTGATGAGCACCTTATATTGATTGGTCCAGGCGGAAAAATAGTACCACCCTAGGTTCACATGATTGACCTTAACTTTATACAAATATAAAAATTCGGCTACAGATAGCTCAGGGAAGCCGAGCTGTTGCCAAAGGACACAAGTCTCGACTAAGGCCCTCTAATCGTTTGAGATCAGCTGACCTGGGGCCAGGCTCACATGAGTAAAGACCCTCTGAATCGTGGAGTGTAGGGGTAAATGAAGGCCGCACTACAAAGCCACGACATAAACGGCCAACTCGCCCGCGTGAGGTTGGCTAAGCACCTCCCCCGACTCTGGAGCTAGGAGTACGATCGTGTAACGCCCGACTTTTTAGGACCCGAGTATATGACTCGTTTCTCAAAAACCTGAGTGTTAACCTTAAAAGATGGTCAAATTCAATATATAATATTTTTCTTTTATCAGAGTTAACAGATGAGCGTAGGATGGACAAATCAACGTGAAGGAAAATTTCATTTACACTTGAAATATATAAGAGTTGCCCATAATGACTTATACAAACCAATGTCTCCATTCTTACAATTACAAAATGAAACAATATTACATGTGAAATAAAGTAAATTACAACAAACTTGGGATATGAAATCCTATAGCTACCCTTAGCAATTACAATCATGCATCCCTATCAAATATAGCTTGCAGCTCGTCAACATAAACATGAATTTCATCTGGGCCACCTGTGCTACCTGTATGGTTATATATTTGATGGATGAGTGGCCAACTCAGTGTGAATTCCCCTTAAGATTACACACCACCGCGTTAGGTAAGAAATAGTATAAAACATCCATATAACCAAAACAGAGTAAATGCAGTCTTATTAGATGCATGGATGCATGAACGCAATCAGCGTCCTGGGTAAAACATCCAGACGGACATTAGGGTCATCACCCATACAATCATTGACCCATGTAAAACATCCAGACAGTCTGTGCCCCAGGTAAAACATACAGAAAGGCACATGACTGGTCATCAGCGCAGCACTCAGCGTAATCATATGGGCAGGATGATCCAAGTCATTATCATAAATAGAATGATTGGTCATTAACGCAACACTCAGCATAATCGCATGGGCATAATGATCCAAGCCATCGTAAATATGCCATGTATGCATGATTAGCCAAGTCATTATTAGTCCATTTACAACCAGCCAATTTAAATAAGCTTAAAGGTCATTACGGGGAGCACATGGCTCAGCGCCGATGGCTTAGGCATAGTGTCCCATGACCACCATCCTCAGCTCATGAGACTACTATCTTAGGATGTTTAATGGAAACTCATCGACTAATGGCCAATCATATTACAGTATAGGGGCTTACTATCGCATGGTTGCACAGTATAAAATATCGAACCCATATAGGGAAAATATCAAAACAAAACCACATAGGGCAAGTATCAAAATATGCCACATAGGGCGAATATTAAAACCATACGATAAAGACCATCCTTAAACAACGTTGGACACAACAACCCTGGATGGTAGGCCCATATCAATGATCCATCTAGACCACCACTCAATAATCACTAGATCGAAGGTCCATTGTAATCACCATTAATCGAGTTACATCCCAAGTATGGGTGTACATTTATAGGTGGGGGTTTCCCATTAATGTACTAGTTTAAATTCCGTAAGCAATCCACAAATAGTCCACAGGCATGAAATAAATATGCAAGATAAACATTAAGCATGTAATATAATAATTCAATTCCAACAGTTAACATATGTGATTATAGAATGGAGATATCAATTATAAATTTTAATAAAAACTATAACTTAAGCTAATGAGAAGATGAAAAGCTCAAGGGGAAGAATCATCACCTCATACTTCGCATCACCTACCAGCATTGCTAGGGAATGCGCGTTCCCTTAAAATCGAATCCTACCATAAATCAGGAACTTGTACAATTCAATCCAAGTTCTATACACTACCTAGGGTTTAAGATCATAACCTAGGGTTTGATTTATTCATCTTAGAGTTTTTAGTGTAAGATCGGGACTTCCATCATAGGGTTTAGTCCTGAACTTAGGTTCTAGGATTTTAATTATAAATTGTTATTAATATTAATATTATTGTTATTATTGTACAACGGATCGAATAGTATTCGTAATAGGAGTATTAATCCATCCATATTCATATTTGAATGTACCGATATCATCTAACATCTCTATACTGACTAATAATTTCTTAGAAAATACAAGTGATAGTAATAGAATATTTACTAATGATAATACAACGAGGACTAATACTAATAATTATATTAACAAGTATTATATTAATCCCATGATAACTATTTTCTAATGCTAATAGTCATAACTATCAATACTGAATCTACCCATGATGCTAGATACTATGATCTAACATTAAATAAATTACCACTATATGATAATTACAATTTTATTTACAATAACTAGGTTATATAGTGGACTTTGGCCCATATTTAACTTATGGTTAGGATTTTAAGAAATATGAGTTTACCAACTATAACATTTGACCAAGTAATCAAATCTATATCGTGATACAAGAGGGTAGAGACTTTGTACCTAGGCGGGAGAAGTGCGGCCTAACTCAACATCCAGCGAGTCAACTCGGCCCAGCTTTGGTCCCAACCGAGAGAACTCAGTCCTTTCTCCCTCTAGTTTTTTCTTCCTTCTTCTCTCTTCGTCCTACTTCTCTCCTTCTCACTATCCTGCCCTTGGACGGAGAGCGATCAGCGGTCCCAATGATGATTAGGCGCTGATCAACTCCAAACCCAACTAACTCAGATCGCCTGGCTCGATTCGGGCCTGCACATCTTCAAAGCTAAACTTCCAGCTTCGTCTACCATTCTGACCGGAACTCGCTCGAGATGCCCCGAGTGTTGACGGACTTGGCCCGACTCACCTGGTAGCTCGATGACCTGACTACAAATGAGGCAGCGCCTCCTACTTCTCTACTCTTCTTCATCTCTCAATCTCACTTCTTTCTTCCATTTTGTCTTTTTTGCTTCTCTAACTCTCTTTCAATTTCTCCCAGCTTCTCTCACCTAGCTGGTAACGTCCAGCTATGGACGTCCGGCGCGGACAGACTCGGTCCAGTTCCATGTGGCACAACAGCTGCGCCACCATCATCTTCTTTCCCTTTTTCTTCCTTCTTACTCCTCTCTCTCTCTTTCTTCCTTCTGCTTGGGAGCTCAATAGGGTCAGAACGGACCCAGATTCGCACAGCTGGAGTGAGGCGTGGCTTGACAGCAACGAAGAAGAGGGTCGGCCTCCAATGGTGGATCGAAGTCCGGCGGTTATTCCTTCGAGCTGACAGTTCTAGAAGGTGCGTTTAGGCTCATAGGAGCTTGGAGACATGGATTTTTGAAGCTTGGTGGAGGATAGGCAGGTGGGTTGAGAAGGAAACGGTCGGTTTCCGCTCGAGCTGCTGTAAGAGGTGGAGAGCGGCTGCGGCTACTCGATCCTCCTATCTTTATAGAGAACCCTAGTTCTCTAGGGCCATTGGATGAAGAATGAGAGGCCCAGATCGTTCTGGCTTGAAACAACCATCAAGTATGGCCGGTAGGATGAAACCGGTAGTCGGTTGCCGGTTTTCTATGAAAACCGGAATCTCCGTGAAGGGTCGTGATTTGCTTCGGACGAATGGCTAGGATGGGAAATGGAGGGAGTACGCGGATCGCCTAGCGGGCGGTTTCCATTTTTGGAAACGTTTTGTGCTCGTAGGCTCTACTGCCGTTTGGTGTTGTGTATACGTGCAGGCCCACCAACGTGTAAGATCACTGGGGTCTTACTAAAACAGAGATCCCAACCTGATGGACGGCTCAGATCATGCTTTTGGGCCATGATGGTGGGCCACGATCCCCAACACAGACGGTCGTCCGACGGCTGTCGAAGGCAGAGAGAGGAAACTCTCCTATTTTGAGAGAGCGCGGGTCAGCCCGCTTTGACTGACCTCACTAGATCCGTGCACGGTGTGTGCATGCATATTCCATGCTCATGCGGATGTCTGTGGGGCCCAATAAGATGTTTACAATGAATCCACTCCGTTCAAATGATTCTACAGTCATATTAGGTCACCTGGCTAAAGATGAGGTGGATCCAAAACCTAGATGGGCAATACCAAGTGATTCTCAGCCTAAATTATGGATTCTTGCTGATCTGCTGGTCGGATCATCTTGAATTTGAACGTCAACGGTTAATAGACCTTAATGGTTCTTTTTTTATGATTTCATTAATAGATTACCAATTTAAATACTAATATTAATATTAATTCTTTCCTTATCATTATTTTTTTCATAAACTAGTTATTATTGTAATTGTTTATTCCATTTTAATATCATTATTTTTATTCCACATATGCATGTCTTCTTTTATCATATTGTGGGTCCCGCTCTATAGGTTATTAGGACTATCTGTCTCATATTATTATTACTATTATTAGTACTATTGTTATTAATATTAATATTAATATTATTCTGGATTAAATTGTAGGGCCTACTTCCAGGCAGAATTGTCCCCATGGTAGATCAATTGCTATGATTCATTTACCTAATCCCTAACTAACTTTATATGTTAAGTGGGACACACTGCATGGATGTCAAGTTACTAACATTCGACGTCTTGACCATTCAACCAATCTCAATGGTTGGATTTGATTCATAATCAATTATCAGTAACCCTGGGGGTCCTAGGGGCTTGCTTGGGTGGAAACCGATAGTAATCTCAATGGCCGGGTGAATACGGTGTAGTGGATGTGACGAATGGTGGATCTCGTGATCCACAGTCTTAAATCTACGATGGTCGGGTTAGATTTGCCTATCCTGAAAATAATGAATGGCTTCATCCGTGGGTAAAGGTTACTTCCATTCATTAACTCGGTTTTAATGGTAACACTCGAGTGCTGAAAAGTACGGGGTGTTACAAATTGACTCAGGGATTTAATAATCCTCCTGGACCCGAATTAGGTTGGCCTCAATCATAATGGAGTCGAAAGTACTAAACTCCATAACTTTGGCATTAGGAACCCCTAGTCATGGCCGGACTCCCTCGCCGCTCAAACCTTGAAATCCGACCTCTTCGTCCCTCATGTCTGAGGAAGAGGGGATGACCCTATTCGGACGAGTGTCTTCGAGGGAGTAGTATGAGTTTGTCTGTACCTTGTGCCGGTTTGCGACTCCAAGGAAGGCTAACCATATTTCTACATCAACACTTTCCATTAAAATTATGAATGTAGTAGATCAAGTGAATATGAATAAACCTCCTCAACAATATTAATCACGAGAATCGTTTTATGACAGTTGTCAAGCATTTTTCATTATAGTGCTTAACTTGGCAATGGGAACCTTTTGTATGATGCTCATTGATCCAAAATACACTATTGGTTTAGCAATGGAACCCTTTTGCACTCATACTCACCCCACTAAAGGGATCACTGACAATAATAGTATAACACTTATCAAACCAAACTTGCTCATCTGCCTAAGGGGTCTATGATAGAGATCCAAGAGATACAATACAACCTTCTAAAATATTTCATTAACTTTTTAACATTTCCATAATATCCATCATTCAATTACACGATGTGATTCATATGTATTTCTAATATGTAACGTATTTAACAAGTTTAACACAATTTCAAAGAAATATCACTGATATGGTTTCAATGAATAAAATTAAGCACCTAGTGCAATAACTTTGGATTTTCAGTAATAATTATAGTATTTAAAAGTAAAATATTAGATCTTGAGTTTTTGAAAAATTTATACAAAATCCCTCGAAAAAACTAAATTTTTAGTTATTACTAAGTATTTTATGTATAACACATCTTATGGTAGGTTTTCAAGCAATTCAACTAAAAAAACTTGGGATTTTCATGTGAGGCAGTACCTGATATAATTAGGGTAATAAAAATCAGATTTTAATCCTTACGTTCTAAAAAATTTATGAAAACTCCCTCTATTTACTAACTTACACAATCTAGGCACTA
Source organism: Magnolia sinica (assembly GCF_029962835.1). NCBI lineage: Eukaryota > Viridiplantae > Streptophyta > Magnoliopsida > Magnoliales > Magnoliaceae > Magnolia > Magnolia sinica. The sequence goes on along the minus strand of NC_080585.1, from coordinate 58,510,637 downwards.
TAACTCTGATTTTTGAAATACCGGATGTAGAAAAATAATCAATAGATTTTAATTTCTAATTTCTTATGCTTTTAATATATTTTGAAATATGAACATATAGATTTATAGAGAATTCATGAAAAATCCTTTGGTTTATTTGTTTCACAATTTGGGTATTGAATCTTAAATTTTTTTGGTAAACGGAATGTTGATCTACAAAAACTTCATTAGGTTTAAAATACGGGATTTTGTATAAATCCCTATTTCCATTCATAATTTAAAATTTAAACTTCATGATTTTAGAAAAATCGAAAGATACAACTTGTATATACCAAAATTGAGAATCTAGTAAGTATACAAGGTAACACTCATGTCGTGCAAACTTTTCGAATATGAAATAAAATAATCAGCAATTAATTAAAGGTGTAAGAAAATGCACCCGATCACTCACCAGATCACGTTGTCGATCAAACTTGAACTCAACCTGAACTTAATTCCTTGCTAGATTGCACCTCTCACTCTCGCTCTCCCTCAAACCTTGCGTTATCTCACCTTTTAAAGTTGCTAAATTAATCGAAGGATTCAGATCCAAACTCGACATTAAACACACTAGACCGATCTCTCTCTCTCTCTCTCTCTCTCTCTCTCTCTCACTCATTGGATGTTAACCTCCATTGTCGAATACTCACTTTCTCATATGTTGGGGAGTTTAAAACTCTCACCAACATCCTCTCCCTAGTTCTTCTAAAAAATAATCACAACTCTTCGGTGATGTGTGCATGCGATGCTGATGCTTCTTTCGTATAGGTAGCGGTTACGATCATAGATGGTTGGGAGATGGATGGTTAGGATTGATGGTTAGGGTTGGCACTGCAATAACGTTTTCAGACATGATATTGTGTGGACGACAAAATAGAAGCGATCTCTCAATAGCTCTTCGAAGAAGCAAGAGAAGGTTTCGTGAGGTGTGAACTTGTGGTAAACCGCTACTAACGAAGTATGGAATTATGTTCAAGTGTCCTAGAGGGGGTTGAATAAGACTTTTCAAAAATGTTAATCCTACTTAATTCAAATATTAACTACTAACCGTTAGTAAGCAGGATTAATTGACAAGCAAGCACAACCAAAAGATAGGATAATGAAATATATGAAAGTTGCATTTTATCAAACATCTTGTGTGAAGAATTTAAACATAGCATGAATCATTGCAAACACAAGTAAGATCAAGCATCACAAACACAACGATATATAGTGGTTCGGCTATATGCCTACTTCACTCCCGACGGATGCACTCAACCCATGAGTGCATCGGATTTCACTATCAAATGGTTTTAAATCAGGTTAACCATAAACCTTCACAACCTACATGAGATTCTCTAAGATGCCTACACAAGACAACCTAAGGTGCTTACACAAGGCCACCAACAATGCCTACATAAGGCAAACACAAATGCCTAAATAAGGCAATAGGTCCTACACAAGGACACTACACATATTCTCCTGTCAGCGGCCTATGAAAGGTCTTAGGGAGTTTGTAGAACCAAACTCTGAATCCCAATCCTACACAAGGAAAGGGCTTAAGACACAATGGACTCTAGAACTTACTTGAAAGTGAGTGAGCTCCACTTTAGCACATGTTAATGAAGATCTTTCCATTGATGAAGAGTCTTCAGCTCCCTTGAGTCGTAACCGCTTGTAGATGCTCCAATCAAGGGTACCAATGTTATTGGGTTAGGGTTTGGTTCGATCTACTCTAGTTAATGATGGGTCTTTTAGAGCTAGAGAAGATTTTTAAAAGCTAAGCATTCAAGGATCCCAACATAATGATTTGTCATTAAAGAGTGTTGTTGGATGATCAATGAAGGCTGTAGTTCATAGTTCAATCTAGGTTATGAATATACCAATAAATGCTTTTAAGCCATGGATTGAATGATGGACTCCTATGGGAAAGAGGGCTTGAGAGTATGGGTATTAACTATAGCAATCATTATATCAAAGCTCTCTTCAATGCTTTCTCAAAAAGGCAAGAAGCAACCCAAGTGATATATAAAGTCAAATCTCAACGGTAAAAAAAAGGGCAGAAATCTGTCATTGTCAATGCCATCGAAGGGTCTTCGATGTCATTGAACCTTTTTCAATGCCATTGACTTCCTGCATTAAGATTTTCAAATAGGTGTTGGACAGATTTTGTCTGATGCCATCGAAGGGACCTTCGATGTCATCAAGATTTTTCTTAAAAAATACACTTTGGTTGCTAGACAGTTTAAGCACTTTTTCAATGCCATGGAACAGCCTTTCGATGACATCGATTGGAGTTCGATGTCATTAAATATGTCATCGATTAGAGTTTGATGTCATCATGAATAACTTGATTTTCCTATCAAAATTCTCTGGACATTCTTGTCTATATTTCGATGTTATCGATTAGACTTTCGATGCCATCAAATTTTGAATTTTGATGCCATTGAGATTTTATTGAATTTTCCTTGAAAGCTTGCTGGACAAACTGGTCCAATTTTTTATGCTTTCGAACTATCTTTGATGCCATTAATAACTTACTTTGATACCATCGAAAGAGGTTTGATTGTATCAAATACACTTAGAGTTTTTCAAAGCTTGCTGGAGATAAATGGCCATATATCGATGTCATCAAAGTGGGTTCGATGCCATCGAAACTTAAGTTTCAATGTCATTGAACTTGCTTCGATTCCATCGAATATATCTAGGATTTTTACAGTTTGGTTGCTGAACCGTTAGGCCATTGTTTTGATGCCATCGAATATGCTCGATTACACTTCGATTGCAATCGACATAACATGAATTTTGCCAATTGGTTCATTCTCCACAAACTTTAACTTAACTCTAAATCTAAGCTTACAAAGGGTTTTGCAAACATGGTTTTGGGCAACTTTAGACCAATTTAAATTAGGACATTTACCTGATAGGGTTTGGTTAGGGAAATCAGGCTTGATATACCTATGTAGCACACTTGAACTTCTTCAATTTGGTGAGTCTTTGGTCATGTAATCTTCATGTGGGGCTCACTTGACTCCAGGACTCAACTTACATGTATATTGACAAACAAGGATACTTTCAATCTCCCCCTCTGTCAATTACGTGAAAAAACACCTAACAAACCCTAAAGGCATGTACAACTCATGATTTACACACTATTACAACTCAAATACACACATATACAAAGACTGATCTTGGTGCTTGAGTTGCTACTCCTCCTATCTTCCTACATCACTATTAACTCACAACAATTCACACTTAATGGTGAGAGTCTGGTTCTCCCCCCTTTTGTCAGTCATTGGCAAAGAGTTATCCATTAATAACATGTTATACATTACTAAAGTTGGAGAACACTCACATATTCATAATTGGAAGATAGTTTAATCTTTCACATAATTAAAATGATAAGAGTGAAATGCAAAGGAACGGACCATCATATATATATATATACATCATCAATGCCCAAAGATGGTATAAATATAAAAAAATAAACATCATCATCCAAAAACAAACAAGCCCAAGTGGGTAATAATATCCACACACATACAAACTCCAAATACAAACAACCATACATCTTACTACAACATATATAAATAACCATCAATCAGATGGTCTTGTGCACTAAAAAAGATAACAATGCCACAAGCCATTAACCTTAAATGTACAGGCTGAGCTGGACTCTAGGTTGATGGACCACCCTCACGAGGAGTTGTGTTGTCGGGGCGGCACATGATCGCAACAAAAATTTCCCGAGTAGTCCGCTCTACTCTCTCCATGGTCCGCTGCATCACCTTGACAATCCTCTCTAATCGCGTCAGTCACTCATCTTTCTAGTTGAGTAGTTGAATGATAGACTCCCTGCGATCATGAAATTGCATACGTCGCCTCGTGTGAGTGTTGGAGTGCGCGGGAGCTCATGAGTTGGGTGTCTATCATCCTCCGTAAGGTAGTTAGTCTCTGCAGCCTTTTGTCTCTCCCATAATAACATCCTATGGAGGCACCAATGCTATAATCGATGCAGTCGATGTTGTCACACCCATCCTTCGAGAAAGTGACTGAGTGTTATTTATCACAAATTTGAGAAATACTTAAAAGATTGTGTTTCAATCCCTCAACACAAAAAATATCCTCAATCTTGGGCAATTTAGGCCCAACTATTATCCCTCATCCAACAATCTTGGAGGTGTTAACATCTTCAAAAGTAATCGCCCTACCATCAAATTCGGTGTAATTGCAAAAGTGGGTCCGGTCACCGGTCATGTGCCTGGAGCAACCACTATCAAGATACCATTTTGAACTACTACCTGCTTTAAGTGTGGTATGAATCGCAAGACAATTAGTTTTATTTTTTACCACTCATTTGGTGATAACCTTCTCTGGAGATGAGGTATTCTTTTTTAATTTCTCCCTTAGGTTAGTTGTTCATGGTTGCTTTGGATTTTTGGGGCAACTGATCCAGATTCACCCGATTCATCAAATCTTTGATCTTCTGATTCAGTTGAGCAACTTGTTTCAACAACTCCTCCATCCTCTTTGTCATTTTAGGAGTTAGAAATTTCCTCCTTTCAATTGGAGCTTTCATGGGAGGACTCTTTGATTTCTGCATCATTCTTCTATTTGGTTTGAATTTACCTATATTGTTTGAATCGGAAGTGGAATGGGGATGTCTAAGTGTAAGACATTCAAATTTATAATGCCCCATGTCTCCACAAGAATGATAGATAGGAGAAGCTTTTGTTTTGCTGCATGATGCTTACTATTTTCTTAATCATTAGAGGAGCAAGAGAATGGCTAGATTTGCAAGTTTTATAGCGTAAGCCTTTCTTATCCCTAGAGTTTTTACCCAAGCCTAAGAGTCTCTCTGGTTTCTCATCACTTTGAGAAAACCTATGACTAAGTTCAGCTGTGTGTTTGGATTTCTCAACATCTAGTTTCAATTTTTCTTTTTTAGATTTTAACTTCTCATTTTATGACTCTAGATGTTTAATCTTTTTCTCCAAATCTTCAATTTTAAGATTAGCATCAACTGCCTCTTTTCCAAGCAAGGTTTTTTCCAGCATAGAATTCTTGATTATCATTCGCTACTTGTTATTAGAGTTGGGCATCGAGTTGAGTTGGACAGAGTTAGGGCTGACCCGACTTGATCCGGTTTTGAAATAGGCCTAACCCGAACTCGAATTAATTCAGTCTGGCCAAGACTAATCCGGACCGAGTCTAACTTGGTAAAAAGTACTGAGTCAGTTCGAGTTGGCATCGATACGAATCGAGAGATGAGGGAGGGAGGGAGTGGAGAGGTGTAACGCCCTGAATTTCCACATCCCGAGTATATACTCGTGCCTGAGAATTTCGGGTGTTAATAATGTAAAAATTGGATGCTTTAAAATCACCCTTTGTTTATATATATATATATATATATATATATATATATATATATATATATATATATATATATATATCTATATCACATCCATTCAAATGGTAACCATTCACGAGAGTAAAATCAACTGTATTTATTTTTCCAAAAGAGTTCAAATAATTTTCTAATCCTCCTCAATGAGAGATTATTATATTGTCTTAAAGTAAGCAGTGAAAAAATAAATAAAAATAAACACAACACTATCCCTCTTCTTTAATCAGAATAATCTTCCCGATAGAAGTCATCATCTGTATCTTCAATTTGCACTTCACCTGCAACATCTGAATCCTGGGCCTCCTCTTCTTCCTCACTGTTTTCCTCATCATTTCTTTGCTCAGTGCTTTCCTCTTCACTCTCTTCTTCAATTTCATCCCCAGACTCATCAAGCTTTACTTGTCGTTGCCTGGGGCTTATGCCCATATTGTTGAGCGTAGTGTCACTGATGATATGGATCAGGGCATGGTTCTCCATATGGAGTCGGAAGCCAAAATTTTGAGCGATCTAACAAATAAGTCAACCGAAAGGGAGTGAGATATCTCCCTGTGTAGATCGTGCAGTACCCATAATTTGAGAAAGGACGAATGTAGGCAAGCATAGCTTGTCTCCCTGACCAGCTCTGTATAAGAAATCTACCATGAGTCGTGTACATTCCGTGTGATTACACCACCTAGGATACACATTATATGAATATGTGGTGGAGCAGGCGAAAATCGTTCGTCATCTTGGTCGATGCAAGGCTATTTCCTCACCTCCACTGCTCAAGCTGGTCACAAAGGAAACGGGTGTGGCGATTTCTTTCTCGTTCACTAGTGAGGTTTGTCTCGCTAGCATGTACAAGTCCACGTTCCATTCCCATGATACGAGCCACCACATCTACATTGACTATGGCCTCCCTCTCTCCCCAAAGGGACAGTAAACTGAAGAGGCTCTAATAGTGGGTTCCGTATATGAGCGTAGAAGGCTTGTACGATGCCTTCACTTGCATGAGTGTTTCCCTCAAATATGGGTCCTCAATCATTTCCTAGGAGCATGTCCATCACTGGGTACAATCCAAATAGCCTTTCATCAATGTGAGCCTTGAATACAACTTTATGGTTACAGAACATTCCTAGTTCGATGTCCGCCAGTAGTGATCTTTCGGTGGGGATCTGTGGGTCAAGATCCCGTTTTGATCTTCTCTCTCGCTCGGTGCTCGTGCTTGCTTCGGCGCCCATCTTCTTCCCGGAACGAGTTGGGCGGCTAGGTTCGACTTCATCTGCGGACACCCTCTTTTTCCTCATAAGGGAAAAGAGTGTGGAGAGGGAGAAAATAGTAGAGACTAGCTCAAAAAGATCCATGGGGTTGGAAAAGCTTGAAAGGTGAGATGGGTTTGTGGATCTGGAGGGTTATGAGACACAAAAGAGAACTTTTGTGCTCAAATGGGTAGGAAATGGGAAGATGGAGAGTTGTATGAGAGGGGTTTGAGAGAATAGTGGAGGTGGGTGCAACGTATTGAAGAAGATGAAGCTTGGTGTATATGAAAGGGAGATTTGAGAGGGAAAATGAGGCTTTAAAAGGGTTTTGAGAGCTAGGAGGGGGTGAAATAGACAAAGGGGTGCAAATAGGGGTCAAATAAAGTGGTCCCACACAAAAACGGGGCCCACATGTGCGTGTGGAGGGCGGCGGGCCGCCGGAACCGCGGGCCTAACACAATTGGCTGGAGAGGGGCGCGCCACCATTGGCTCGGTGCCACCACAGTCCCCTGGACCGGTGGCGATGCCACCACCTGGGGGTGATGGCCTCCCCCTCTCGGGGTGCCAGAATGGTGCTGGGGACCCCCTGGGTCCCACCGATAATTGGGATTTGGGCCCATGGGTCCGTATGATGCATTTTCTTAGTCCATCTCATACATATTCACGTCTTTTGGCATGATTTAAGTTTGGGAATCGCTGTCTAATAGTTTAAACCCATCGATTGACGGTTTAAAAGAGAGTTGAGATCATTTCACATGATCTCAGATGCGTACGGGTCACATTTTGACGGTCAATCTCGGCCGTCAGGACAAAACTTGGGATCCTACGATCATTTCTACATTTTTCGCCCCCTCCTAAGTCAAAGTACGTCAGTGTGCATCGTATTACCATAACTCAAGTCCAGTTTAATCCAAATCACGCTCTGATACCATCTTGTAACACCCCGAAAATCGGGGGTCGAGTAAAGCTCAACTCCCGAGGTTTGGTGCATCACTTATGCAACATGGATGATGATGTTCAGATTTCGTCCATATAAATGGGTTAAACATGAGTGGGATTATACTAAAACAACATATCATACTCTAAAGATAATATAATTAAGCAGCGGAAGACTGAAATATATGTATTGAGATAAGTAAGTGTGAGATAAGTTAGTGGGTATCTGCCTCCAGAGTATGATAATGTAACAGGGTTGAATACATACATGTTTTGTTTCAAAATATACAAAATGTCAAAATATAAAGTGTCTGACTAAATCATATATCCATGTGATCCTGTCGAAGCAGCACGAGGTCTACATAGACCCGCCTGAGAGTTGGACGTAGAAGAACTCCTCCTCGTCTATGAAATCTGGCTCCGTCGCGTGGACTTCATTGTCACGTGCATCTAAACCAGAGTCTGGGTGGTGTTTTAAAACACCGTCCCAAGTGGGAATGAGTAGCTAATTCAGTGGAACTATAAAGAAAAAGTTAACATGTTATCAATTCAGTCAAGCAGTATGATAAAGCAATATGGCAATCATTTTCTAAGTACTCTTATTAATGCAGGAATGGTATGCTGTAATGATGCATGCCCTTGCCTGCACTCCCTCAGCGACTTCATCTCACGATCGCGCATGGCAAACTCCCTAAACGTGCGCTTTCTCGCCAAAGCATATGCAATGCGGTGCATGGTCGTGTTAGCCAAGTAATTTATTAGGCTTATTCATACAGCAGATTCGGGAAGCTAATGTACCTCCCTTTATACCCAAACAAACGATCCATTTAGGATCGTTAATCCTAGTTAATCGCATACAATATGCAAGTTGTGTAGTCATCACTCCTGGTTAAAAGCAGTAGATAGACAAATTCATTAGTTTATACTCGAGGTCACTCCACCAATGGCCGACCAACTGGAGCATTATTTTCGAAGGGGGTCCGGATTAGACGGCTCACCCCAACCTACGCTGGGACCGCAGTCAGGCTATGCCGGTGTAGGCCGATAGCTCGAATACAGTGTCCCATACCACCGTATTCAGCTCATGAGTTTGGGTTACTTACTGGTCATTACGGAGAAGCTCATCACTCCAGCGTAGGCCGACAGTTCGACCACGATGTCCCATACCACCATGCCCGGCTCATGAGTCTTGGCGAATCAAGGTACCATGGTTGAAACGGGTCTTTATATTGGTAAGTGGTATCTTAGATTCAAGCAGTGGCGTCCTATAACGCCCTGTGTTTTCAAGACCCGATTATATGACTCGTTTCCCAAAAACCCGGGTGTTAACCTTAAAGGATGGTCAAATTCAAGTGTATGTTTTTTCCATTTATCAGAGTAAGCAGATGAGCGTAGTATGGACAAATCAGACATAAAGAAAAGTTACATTATTATTTAAATATATAAAAAAATTGCCCATAATGACTTATACAAACCCATGTCCTCAATTCTTACAATACGAATGAAATAACATTACATGTAAAACAATGTAAAGTGCAACAATCTTGAGTTGTGAAATCTTGTAGCAGCCCTTAACAAATACAATCATGTACCCTTGTCAACCATAGCCTGCTCCTCACCAATAAGAATGTGAACATCATCTGGGCTACCTGTGCTACCTGTACGGTTGTATATTTGATAAATGAGTAACTAGCTCAGTGTGAATTCTCCTCAAGATTACACATCGCCGCCTTAGTAAACATAGTTAAAAGGAAAACAAGTAGTAATCCAAAACAGGCAATATGCAGTCTTATTAGATGTATGGATGCTTGAATGCACATCGGCCTGAGGATGCACATCCAGCCGGACTTGGGCTCATCACCTATTCAATCATCGACATGGGAATGATCATCCAGTTGGACAGGGGTCGATAGTCGATAGTCTGGGAGCTAGCGAAACGATACCCCAACAACTCTAGGATACGTGCTATAGCATCCAGAATAGTCATCCGTCATCGCCAATATGCTATGAATGCATGATTAGCTAGCCGTTATTAATCCAGTTACAATCAGCCAATTTAGGTAACTCAATGGTCACTATGGGGGGCTTGTCACCCAGCATAGGCCGACAGCTCGAGCATAGTGTCCCATTACCACCATCCTCGGCTCATGAGGTCTTCCACCTTGGGATGTTTTAATGGGATACCTTAATCACAATGATACCAGTTCAAGGTCCCTATTTCCCACATGTTTCGTCTAATTACATCTCAAGTGTGGTTTGCATACGATCATGGAATCCTCCATGTGTAGCATCAAAAGGGTTATGTACAGAGGTAAATTATGTTAACATATGACTTCAAATAAGGCATGTAAGGAAGCATCATGAGTTAATAATTACTGAGGATATACTACCAAATCATGTGAATAGTGATCATTGTTCAAGGATTATCTAGCATGTGAGCCTATCATATAGTGAAAGCAAGTATCATAATAATGGTAATCTAGTGCAAACTAGGTTTAGCTAATTTAGAAATGAAAAGCCCAGGGGGAAAGTCATCACCTGAATGGTAGTATTCCCGAACTCGGTCTGAGTCTCCTTCCGGCCTGGGGTCACTCAAAGAATCTCCTAAAAATTACAATTTACGTTTGTCAGGTATTTCCACGGCTTGGACTAATAGATGTATCACAACGAAGTTCTGTGAATGGTGCGGATATGCAACACATCATGTGGTGGACCTAACCGTCAAGAGGACTGGACGGGGTGGATGTAGGACACTTATTGAAGGTAGGGTCCTCTGTCCTATGGTTGGTGTAATTAAGCACTACTTCAGGTTGGGTTCAACTGTACTACCGGCGCAGATAAGATACCTATGCTGTGGTGGGACTCACTCCACAGGGTGGAATCCACATTTATGGCCCACAGAAATTCCTAAATGATTCAGAAGATACGTGGGCATCTCGGCCATCTATGACCAACTAGGGGGGGCGTATCCAACGAATGGTCCAGATGGCACTCGCGCCACCCATGCCGGTATACACATTTCATGTTAGCCACCTTGGTAGAGGTTGACACCAAGACCTCAAGTGTTGTAACGAGGTATCTTCACTCAGCCGGCCAGTGGAGCTAAGGATCTGAGTGTTCAGATCCAACGCTGGACGTCCACTGATGGACAGTCTGTAGTGAATTTCCAGCGCCAGACGTGGCCCACTGCTATTTGGACGGGCTCTTCAAATGGATAGACGGCTTAGATAGAACACGTCCATCTGTAGAGGACTTCCACGAGGTGTGGCCCACATAGAATATCCAGATGTATTTTGTATACAAATGCATGCACCTGGTGGGTTATGGGCTTACATACATCATTTTATTGTACATTGTATGCACCGGAGGATGCTCCACTCGATTACAACAGGTGAGTCCCACGTGGGATTCACCCCATATATATATATATATATATATATATATATGGTACTGTCTATACCTTATCATATATTATTGTTATATTATTATATCATGTTATGTTAATCGTATATTATTATAGCAAATCGTCCAGCAGATTGGGTGTCTCTTGATGGGTGGCCTGGACGCAACGTCCTTTGGTGGACGGCCTGAATGAAACACGGAGGCCCGGTGTTGTTTGAAATGGGTGGACGGCTGAGATATATCACTGGGGTCCACCTGTTCCACGTGGGAAACAGATGGACGGCTGGATGTCGTTCATATACACCATACCTTATGCACCCGAGATATAATATTAAAATTTTCATGCACGTACAGGTGCATGTACATGTATTTAAATATTATGTGTATATATATATTTTTTTCTTCCATGCAGTAACGTCCAGTGATGGACGGTTTGGATATAATCCGCGTGCACTGTGCTGCACATATCAGGGGTGCTTTATTATAATATTTTATACAGATGCATGTGTGAATATTTTAATAGATATTTGTTATTATTATTATTATTATTTTTTTTGAAACAACGGTCCAGGGCCTGACCTTTGATGGACGGCCCAGATGAGCTACCTCATCAAGGTGGGGCCACCAATCGTGGTAGGGTGAGGTCCACCTGCTGATGCAGTGTGCGGCCCACCTGCACTTGTGCTGGGCCCACAACTCGGGCGTTCCATCGGTTTTGGGTGAGGCCCACCTGCATTTGGTGAAGCCCACATGCAGTTCAGCACCCCTACAACTGACATGCAAACAGCCCCTGTTTCAGCTGCTTTGGAGGCCATTTAGATCCAGGTTTCATGGCCTGACCGTGAGCCATGTCCGGCCCGACTCCGAGGCATCTGAAATGCGTCTCTCAGCCCTCTGCGCGGTCTGATTGAAGGCCTTATTTCTGGCTCAAAACACATCCGGACCTAGCCTACACTCAGCCCATATCTTTTATGGCCAGCAGAAGGTCCGACTGAGGGCCGATTTTCAGTGTCTTTACGGCCTATCTGGGAGGTATTTCGACCCAGATTTGGGTCTGGCTAAAGGATGTTTTTCAGCTCCCTTGTGTGGCCTGAAGAAGGCCTGGTTTCAGCCTAAGGTTGAGGCCTGTTTATAGCTTGGTTTGAAGCCCATTTAAAGGCCTGCTGCAGCTCTCTTCACGGCCCAGTTGGAGGTCAGTTTCAGCTCGCAGCAGGGCCTCCAAACGTGGCTGGAACCTTTATGAAAGGAAGAAGGAAAATAGGAGAAGTTAGGCCATTACCTGGCCGGCCCTGCAAGGTGGTTGACGCCTCCACCAACACTCTCTTTCTTTTCTTTCTTACTTTCTCTATTTCTCTCTCTTTTCTCTTTATTTCTCTTCCTTGCTGGTGTGGAAAACAGAGGGTAGTGGTGTCCTATTTATAGGCAGGGAGAGGTGAGACCGACAGTTGGCAAAAGCTCTTCACACTCAATGGCTGGGATTGAAGAGAGAGTTTGCATGGGGCCCATCCACGTTTTTGAGGAAGATGACCCACCCAACAATGGTGGATTCGTACTTAGGGGTTCTTAGGGAAATCCAGACTGTTTGATTGGTCCGGATGGGTCCCATTAGAGGTGTGGGGCCCACTTTTCGGATCCCAGATGAGATCTTGCTCCATCTCATGAGATCTTTCCTACTTCCCTTCTCATTCTCATGAGATGAGAAAAACCTTCATCTCATCTCGTACCTTCCTTGTAGGAGGGCTGAGATGAAGCCATGTGGCCCATCAGACGGTCACAAGTGTGATAACTACCACTATCCAAAAGAACGAAACCTCCTTTTTCTTCTTTCTTAATTACCTAGCCATTTTTGGGCTGTGAGACGACTCCTCTCAGCTGGCAAGTGAGAGGATTCTTCTCAACCCTCAGGTCCATAGGATGTTGGCTTGCCCAACAAGCCTCTTGATGGTCCCTTTCATCGGATCTTAGCCCTCTGTGAAGGAAATGGACGGTTGGGGCTGATCTTTTCTGTCTTGAGGCATGGGTTAAAGACCCTATAGGGTTTTGTTCAGTGGACCACCACGAGTGAAATGGACGGTTTGGATTGTCCGGAAAGTTCCCCAGATGGCCCACTTTGGGCCTTGAAGTTTAACAGATTCAAATGTTAAAATAGGCGGGAGGAATTTCCTCTCTTTTTCGTAAATGGCTCGGTCAACGGTCGCTTGACCGACTGGCTTAGTCCAGTGTACGTCGTGCACTATCACTAGGGTGCACGTGCACTCTAGTTGGGGGCTCTCTATGATTCTTGTGACTAATCTCCACCGTTCATTTACCTTGGGGCCAGATATAAGGATTCCAGCACAGTTTGGGGCGCATGTGAGGCCCATGTGGGCCCCACGACTTGATTCTGGTCTCATTTATGGATTTCCCGCTGATTTGTTGGTCGGATCAGCCTGAAATTGAACAGAAACGGTTAAAACGGTCCAAGAGACTATTTAATCTGAGATCCAATGGTCAGGTTACGGATATATAGCCTTTTCTGATTTTATGACACTAAATATTATGTTATACTACATTTAATAATATTATTTACTGTTATAATAATAATAATTATTATTATTATTTTTATTATTACCATTATTATTATTATTTTCACCATCATTTTATTATTATTATTAGAAATTATTTTCCTTATATATTTTGTCATATATAATTTATATTATCACAAATTGTTAATATATGTAAATTATATGAATGTCAGTAAGCATAGATTAATGTTTGTGTGTGTGTGTGTGTGTGTGTGTGTATATATATGTATATACATATATGTTATTTGTATGGTCATATATGTATTGTTAGGTTTTTAAAAGTAATATAAATCATTAAATTGTTTAAAACATGTTATTCATTATAAATTTTTCGAGTATATGTTATTTTTATGTATTAAAAAATCTATAGTTTGTAATTTATACTAATGATGTTGTAAGTATATGCATATGATATGGATTATAGTTACATATCCCTTTAACATGAAACTTCAAATATTTATAAAATATATAAATAACACTTCATAGTATATATATTTAGGTTGTATTATATTTTTTTGTATTTACATTAAATTAAATTACATGGTAACACTTGAGTACTGGAAAGTACGTGGTGTTACACGTCCATACATGGTGAACATACAATAGGCCAATCGGTTTGTTAGGGAAGTTCGATTGGTACGGGTACACGCTGATTTAATCGACGTGGAGTACATAAGCACCCCGTGTGGCCTAACCACTGTCAACAATCTTATTACAACCCAGATTCATCGGATTTTTCCAAATGTGGCGTGACTAATTCAGCCACCCGAATAGGAAAAGTTACCAATTTCCTAGACTACGTAGTAGTCCCAATCATACTCAAATGCAATAGGTAGTCACATATGCTAATCATAACAGTATTTAACAAACAATTCAAATACAATTCTCATTTAAGCATTTTATCAAACACATTGAACATGTTGTTATACATATGCATTTCATCCATAAATCACATAGTAACAATTTACATTACATGAAGGAAACTATAAATATGGATAATGTAGTTGAGAATCCTATCTCAACACCCTTTTTAAAAGTGATTCATCAAACAATTTCTCATTCAGACATTTTATCAAACACTTAGACTACACATTACTACATACATGAACTAAATTAGTTATAGCATATATTATGGCAAAAGGAGTTGTCATACATATCACAAACATGTATTCTAGATTAATAGTCATGGAAAGCATAAATCATAATTTCAATTTCATTTAAACATTTCAACAAACACATGGAATGCATTATATATTCACATAGTTCACACACATGTACAATTTATCGAATACATCGTAACTAAGATCATATGGCAGCAATCAAGTCAAACATAAATCATTAGCTGACATTGAAAGCATTGAAAACCATAACCTAAACGTTTATAGTCCGCACCTTTTGTCGGATAACTCGTTTCGAACTTGGTTCGAATCCTACGTTCCCGTATACAGAACAATGGTACCTAAATCACGAAATGAGTTAGCTATTTCGTTGATTCCTCTATTTGGATTCCTAAAACAAGATTAGGGTTAGGATTTCTTACCCAAATCGAAGTTAGAACGGCTCGTGTAGCGATGGTGGGGAGGCAATTCGGTACGTGAAGTAGTGGGAGTGAATCCCAACACTATGGATCTATGTCAGGACTATGTTTTTGGTGTGATCTGACAAATGGATCGGCCGTGAAGGACTTGTATCAGATCGACGGTCGTCGTTCCTCGATTAGGGCCACAAGTATACCGATTAGTGCAGGGAAATTTTCCTGACCCATGGGTGAAGTTTGGTCAGAATCTGACGGTCCGAAGTCTTCAATTTCACCCGCAAGCGAATGACCCAATTCACTTAAGTTTCAATAAATTTTCTAAAGGTATTCGCATTTCTCACACACTCTACTCAGAGCTCAAGTTGTGCAGTTCTAAATACTGTTTGGGCTCGATTCCCACGATATTTGTCAAGTCCAATAAGACTGACATAATCCTATAGTTTCGCGGTAATCGGACTTTCAACGCGCGGTCCAGGTCCGGTACGGAGTTTCAATGTGCTCCCGAGAGCAACTGAGTTTTGGGATTTGTCCTAAGTTTGCAAGGGACGTTGAGTCAATGGTATTAATGATTTTGGGTCTTGCCATTTGTGTAAATAGTGGTTCGAGCTAAATCCACCAATTATTTAGTTTAGTACTTAACTAAATTCTTCCCTAATTACGACAAAATAAGGTCCAAGGGTAGTTTTATGTCCCTTTTTGAAAATTTTGTTAGTATATTATTTTAATTATTTTTTTCATAGTTCATCATCAAGTCTACTTTATCTCTACCAAATTTCATTATATTTCGTATTGTAGAAAAATTCTAAAAATTCTAGAAGTAGCAGCTGTCCGGACTAATAATTTTTGGATAGTTGTCACATCAACATAGATTCAACTATATTAAAATTTTTATTTTATTTTAAACTTATTTTTATATGAAACTAGACTTGTCAAGCTTCAATCTGGCTTTTGAATTACCTAATCGGAGTTATATTGAGAGAGATATGACTTTTTGAAGTTGGTAGAAAACTGTAGCGAGGGTCCACCGAAATTCGGTGCACTGGCGGCGTGCCGCGGTCAGGGTGGTGCCGCCACACCCCGCGGTGGAGGCGGGCCGTGCACCACCGCCTGGGCAGTGTCGCCGCGCTCACCTGGTGGTGGTTCTGCCACTCGTTTTCTTGAAACGGGCGTATCTTCCAATCCAGAATGAGTTATGCGACGTGCCATATAGAGGTGGGCATCGAGCCGAGTCGAGTCGAGGTGGGCCAAGCTCGGCTCGGCTTGTCCATGATGTACTTGAGTTCGAGCTCAAGCTCGAGCTCGGCCTCGAGTTCAACATTGAAGCTTGGCTTGTTTGCCAAAGCTGTCGAGTCGAGTTTGAGTCGAGTTAGTAGTTCGAGTCGAGTCGAGTTTACCTCGACTCAAGCTCGAGCTTGTTGGGTGAGAGAGCAATGGATTCTGTTCTTGATCCTCCTCCATTGATGAAAAATTCAAAAATCTTAGGAGAATTAAAGCAAAACCCGATGAAAAAAAGTCAAACAAAACTTCAAATCGGATGAGGAAACCTGTAAGAACCTATCTGTTCTTGATCTTCTTCCGCCAGTAGAAATCCAAGTACTAAAAAAGAAATAGAGCAGAACACATCAGAAATCCAAGTAAAGAGCTCTAGCCAATTAGATCATTGGATTTCCTTGAAACTTTAACAAATCTGAGAAGAATCCATTTCAGATTTCTTGGGTTTCTCGCCTAAGAAATAGATATCAAGAGATTGAAATCATACTATTATGGAGCTGAAATGAAAACTGGTGGTGGTGGTCCGAGTGGGTGTGCGGCTGGCAGTGGGTAGAGAAAGAGAAGAAAGGGAAAAGGAAGGGCATACATGCGGTCAGGTAAAAACTCTAGGGTTTGGTTTTTATTTTTTTATTTTTTTATTTTTAAGTTTAAACTTAAAACTTATATATATATATATAATATTTAATATTTTTATTAATCGAGCCGAGTCGAGCTCGAGTTCGAGCTTCGAGTCGACTCGAGTTCGAGTTCGAGTCGAGTTGAAATGCCCCTGATTGAACTTGGCTTGAACTCAACTCGAGCTTCAAATAATTAGCTTGGCTTGGCTTGAATCGGTCATTCAAGCCGAGTCAATCCGAGCTGACTCGAGCCGAGTCGAGCGAGCTTCCAATCCAGAATGAGTTATGCGACGTGCCATATATGAATTTAGGGTATGAGAAGCTGATCTATCTAAATAACCTATTTATTTTATGAGATTCCATAAGTTTAATTGTCAAAAACCTATTTTATTTATAAATTTACTATTTATAGTAAATTTTAGTTTTAAGTATTGTTCTTCATCATTTAAACTTTAGGATTAGTATGTAATATGAAAGTACTTGGAAAAATTTGAAGGTGGTGAAAGGTAAGATTTTGAAGGAAATGGGTTGAAAGGGGATTTGAAACTTTGGGATTGAGTTTTGAGAAGTCGATAAGGTGTTATGATAATAGCCCAGGACGTTTAACTCCAAGTTGGCAAAAATCTGGGACGTTACACATACTCAACCACTATGAGTGGTATCGGTATGCGCAACCAATCTACATGAATGCATGCCTAACATAGTGTATGTGGTCCATCATATGTAGTAGTAATTGCAATGTGAAATATAGTTCATAGAAAACCCGGCTCGCCCCGCATCCCATACTACGGAGATTCGTCGACATGTCCAACACTACCGTGGATTTATGTGAACACCCCGAGGCGGCACAACACACGATCGGAAGATTTACGTGACATGATTTGTTCATGGAGCGACATTCAATCTTAAAAGTGATGTAACACGTATGACGGTTTACTTACATCGATTGTGCACCACTACCTAGACCCATGTGATTACGACTAATAGGGTCACTACTCAGAGCGTATTACGTCCACAATAAATGTGTGAACCACTAGATGTGAGGCTTATAACACATCACTTGTATCAATAGAGAAATAAGACGAACCATGAGGGTTTTGAAATTTCAAAATACATGCCCAAGCCATGAAGGGAGGTAGCATAAGGCTGACCTAATAAAAGATAAGAATGACAATAAGCTAACTCAATTAAATAGAAGAGTAATAAATAGGCTAACTCAACAAAATAAGGAGAGAGGAGCAAAGCCAACTCAATATAGAGTGGAAACACACGTCGCTCTCAAAATTGGTGAAGGGTAAGGCTTGTATCCATCACCCCACATAAATTCATAAAAATCACGCATAATTAACTATAATTCCTAAAAGGATAAATAATTGATAACGGTCCATTAATCGATTGCATAGAAAATCACAGTAATATAAAAGTATGCAAAAACAAGATAAATCATATCAACTCAAATTAATATAAGATTTAAATGAATCTCTCACCTTAACCTTATATATA
Organism: Magnolia sinica; assembly: GCF_029962835.1. Classification (NCBI taxonomy): domain Eukaryota; kingdom Viridiplantae; phylum Streptophyta; class Magnoliopsida; order Magnoliales; family Magnoliaceae; genus Magnolia; species Magnolia sinica. The sequence continues at coordinate 58,492,164 of NC_080585.1, read as the reverse complement.
AACCCATGTTGATCTCGATGTAAGAGAGCTTCAACAGTTGTGAAGAAGGAAGATAAGGGATGATGTGGGAAGGTGTAAGATTAAAGGAATCCTCTCTCTCTCTCTCTCTCTCTCTCTCTCTCTTTCCCTTTCTCTCTCTCTCCCTCCTCCTTGGACGTTGGGAGCATAAGTGTGTGAGTCGAGAAGGGGCACACAACCTTTTTATAAAAGAGTGGGAATGTGAAAGGGGTGTATTTCACATCCCACTTGGATTAGGTTTCTCTAATTTGACCTTTTTTGGTGATCTTTCTTTAAATCTAATTCATCTATTATGTCAGGATTGTCGAATATAGCCGGGGTATATGATTTTCTTAGTAATCCGAAATTTAGATTGGTGTATCTAAGAAATTCTCAAATGGACATGATCCCAATTAACGATCCATGCTTAATGATCATGGCTTAATTTTGGGAGAAATGTGTAATCAGGATAGGCAAACAGTTGGATAAAATTTAGTGGTTGATTTATGATGAAAAAGGCCTAAATCTGAAATTTCATCTTTTGCACTAAAAGAAAGGAATTAGAGTCAAGGCAATCATCATTCAACGGTGTAAGATCATAAATCGGGGTCTAAATTTTGTATGATATCATAGTCATATGAGACTAAAGTGTGGTCCAAATTTGAATTGCGATTGACAGTGTAAAGTGGGTCAATCGGAAGCTCTAAATTTAAAAGAGTTGGTAAGCCTAAAACGGATAATTTTGCGCATAAGGAAAAGCCTAGTAAGGTGAAGTTCTTATATTTCACACTTGGTCTATATGATGAAAAATCCAAGTCGTTCATATAAAAGAAAATATCCTACTATGGCTACCCACAAACTTTCTTCACTCGATGGACACCAAAATCAATGGTTAAGGGGCTGATTTGTCAATTAGGCCACTTTTACAATGATCTAAGGGACGAAATTCGACATGTATGGTTAATTTATTATACATAAGCATGGTATAAAATTTCACATCAAACGGATCATGAGATCATGTGATCTAGAATTCAATGGTTTAGGTTAATAGCATTTTCGTAATTATTGTTAATCTGAGAGTTTTGGAAAATCTAATGATCCTTCATGGTTATAGGCGTGTTTTTAAGAAATTTTTACAAAAGAACTCATATCTAAATCATTATGAATAAAGAGTTATTCTCCAAATTAATTAAGGAAAGGTACATATATCAAACAACATAATGAATGGTCAGATGACATGTTAAAAATAGTAAAACTTGATGGTTAATACTCTAACCATACATACAGATGGATGTATGGTCAGTTTTATAAACGGATGAACACAAGTGACTTTTTGAAGTGATGAAGAGGTAGAACATGCATATCGTTAGGTTGAAGTGACTTGTTCACATATATAAAATCCTCATATTGTAGTTTTGATGGTGGTTAAGCATATTCATAAATGTTGATCAGTATGAATGGATCATAATCTTGATTCGATATGTGTTCGGACAGATATAATATTAGATAGTTAGTTTACTATGATTGGGTGGTCCAAACTCAAAGTGGACGGTCAAATATCTTTACTTAGTAGTGAATAGTTGATTGAACGGTTGGTTATGATGAACAAGTGAGAATATTTGGTTACATGATGATCTTATCCTAAAAATCAACGGTCTGATGACTTCATCTATGGATGAAGATTATTCCCAACGGTCTAATTCAGGTTAGCGAATAGATGTAAGGTTAAGATAGGCTAAATTGGTTACATACACATGTATATACTAAATTAAAGTTCATGATAACACTCAAGAACTTTCAATAATCGAGTATTGAAAAGTTCGGGGTGTTACAATCTACCCCCCTTAAACAAAATTTCATCCCCGAAATTTAATTACCTCAACCATTTATACTTATTCATTATGTTTAAGTTTTCACTGTATTCTTCATGAGGTAGATATATATGTCTAGGTGTGCGTATAATTGGCTACACGAAATTGGGACACTACAAGAGGGGAGAGAGAGAGAGAGAGAGAGAGAGAGAGAGAGAGAGAGAGAGAGAGGAGAGGAAGGTGGTGATGGGTGGCTGCCGGGCTTGGAATAAGAAGGTGAGAGGGAGTAGAGAAGAGAGAGAGAGAGGAGGATGAGAGTGGTGATGGTGGTGGGTGGTTGTCGAGCTTGGAAGAGGAGGATGAGGGAGGAAGATAGAGTTTGGGATTGGGTCGGGGTGGGGTCGGGTGCAACATATAGGGTTAGAGATACTTAAAATTTAGGATTTTTTTATTTTATATATACCTGAATCCGAGTCGAGTCGGTTTTAGATCGAGTCAAGTTTGATCGGATCGAGTTTCAGGTTGAGTCGAGTTGAGTTATTGGGTAACTCGAACTCGACTCGGTTTGAGTTCGGATTGGGCGAAGCCTACTTGGTTTGGACTGACTCACCCATTCGGTTAAATCGAGTCAGGTACGAACGAGTCGGATGAGTCGAGTCATCCCATGTCTAGCTCTACTTGTTATTGACAACAAATGCCTCATCCAAAACCCCTTTTAGGTGTTTGATCTCATTATTGGCCTGACCTAGCTTTTTAAGAATTTTTTTGTTGTGAGTATAAAGCTGGTCATAGGCCACTTGGATGTTATCATTTTCTTGTTCATCTTCTTCTTCTACTTCATCATCTTCTTCATCTGAGGAGGAGGCCTTTTTAATTTGTTGCTCATATATTTCCTTACTGTTCCTTAGATCCGGGATGACCATAGCGGTAGAGGCCATAAGAATTTTTAAAGATTTTTGGTCTCCATCACTTTCAAACTCACTTGTTTCTGAATCGAAGTCTTCGGTATCGTCCCATGTAGCTGCCATAGCCTTTCCTTTTGATTTCTTTGTTGGACACTCAGTAGATAGATGACTATACTTCCAACAATTATAACATTGGGGTTCCTTTGACCTTTTAGATGGTTTTCCTATTTGGCGTTTGTGGTCAGGATATTTCTCCTTCTTGTTGTATGTTCTTCCACGATTCTTGTGGAAGTATTTTTTGAACCGTTTGGCGAAAAGGGTCACCTCCTCATCTCCATCATCCTCCTCACTATCATCTTCAGATTCAACTTTATTTTTGGAGGTTTAGAGGAAATTGTGTTTGAATTTTGTGAGAGTCCTAAAGTGTAGCTCAAAAGTCTATAGGGAACTTATGAGTTCTTCTACTTTCATATAATCAATATTTCTACACTCTTCTATGGTGGTGACCTTCGAATTGAAGCTTTTCGGTAGGGATTCCAAGATTTTCCTACAAATTTTTGGTACCGGAACCCTCTCTTCAAGTCCCCACATGGAGTTACATATGTCATTCAATTTTGTGTAAAACTCTATAAAGGTCTTATGTTCTTCCATTTTTATATTTTTAAATTGGATTGTTATGAGCTGTAGCTTTGAGCATTTTATGGTGTTTGTTCCTTCATAGGTGGTTTTTAATAAATCTCATACTTGTTTTGATATTTCACACATACATATACGTTTAAACTCTTCTTGTGAAACAGCACGGTAAATCACATTCATTGCTATAGCATCACATGTTTTCCTTTGCTTTTCATAGTGAATCCAAAATGCTTTTTATTTTGGTCGAGATATGGTAATGTCATTTTTAAGTACAATTTGTTCCATTAGTGGCTCATACCGATTCGCAACAATTTCCCATACTTCATGGCCCAAAGATTGCAAGAATATATTCATTCTAGATTTCTAATATGCATAGTTTGAACCATCAAAACTTGGAGGTCAAGAGACTGATGTTCCCTCTCCTTTGGACATCTTTCTAACTTCAGTAAGGATCTCCCTCTAGTTTGTTAAACCTTTCAAGAGGAACTCGCTCTGATACCAATTGAAATTACGGTACACCACTACCAGTGAAGTATGGAATTAGGTCTAAGTGTCCTAGAGGGGGTGAATAGGAACTTTCAAAAATGTTAATCCTACTTAATGCAAATATTAACTACTAAGCACTAGTAAGTAGGATTAATTGACAAGCAAGCACAACCAAAAGATAAGATAGTGAAATATATGAAAGTTGCATTTTATTAAACATCTTGTGTGCAGAAATTAAACATAGCATGAATCATTGCAAACACTAGTAAGATCAAGCATCACAAACACTACGATATATAGTGGTTCGGCTACGTGCCTACTCCACTCCCGGTGGACACATTCAACCCATGAGTGTACCAGATTTCGCTATCTAATGGTTTTAAATCAGGTTAATCATAAACCTTCACTACTTATATAAGGTTCTCTAAGATGCCTACACAAGACAACCTAAGGTGCCTACACAAGGCCACCAATAATGCCTACACAAGGCGCACACAAATGTCTACATAAGGCAATAGGTCCTACATAAGGACAATACACGTATTCTCCCATCAGAGGGCTATGAAAGGTCTTAGTGAGTTTATAGGAAAAAAAACTTTGAATCTCAATCTTACACAAGGAAAGGGCTTGAGACACAATGGACTCTAAAACTTACTTGTAAGTGAGCGAGCCCCGTTTTATTACATATTGATGAAAAGTCTTCAGCTCCCATGAACCGCAACCGCTTGTAGATGCTCCAATTGAGAGTGTCGAGGTTGTTGGGTTAGGGTTTGGTTCGATATACTCTAGTTAATGATGGGTCTTTTAGAGTTAGAGAAGATTTTCAAAAGCTAAGCATTTAAGGATCCCAACACAATGATTTGCCATTAAAGAGTGCTGCTAGATTATTAATGAAGGCTGGAGTTCATAGTTCAATCCAGACTATGAATATACCAATAAATGCCTTTAATCCATAGATTAAATGATGAATTCCTATGGGAGAGAGGGCTTGAGAGTAAGGATATTAACTACAGTAATCACTATCTCAAAGCTCTATTCAATGCTCGCTCGAAAAGCCAAGAAGCGACACAAGTGATATATAAATTCAAATTCCAACAGTAAAAAAAGGGCTGAAATATGTCGTTGTCGATGCCATCGAAGTTTCCTTCGATGTCATTGAACCTTCTTCGATGCCATCGAAGGGACCTTCGATGTCATCGAAAGATGGCTCAATGCCATCGAGATGTTCCTTGAAAAATACACTTTGGTTACTATACAGTTTGAGCACCTTTTCGATGCCATCGAGCAACCTTTTGATGCCATTGAAGATGTCATCGATTGCAGTTTGATGTCATCGTGAATAACTTGATTTTCCTGTCAAAACTCTCTTGAGAGTTTTGTCCATATTTTGATGTCATTAATTAGACTTTCAATGCCATCGAAATTTGAATTTCGATGTTATCGAACGATCTTCAATGCCATCGAGAATTATCAGATTTTCTTTGAAAGATTGCTGCACAAACTAGTCTAATTTTAAAAGTCATCGATAACTTACTTCGATGCCATCGAAAGAGGTTCAATTGCATTAAATACATTTAGAGTTTTTCAAAGTTTGCTGGAGATAAATGGCCATATATCGATGCCATCGAAGTTGGTTCTCATCAAACTTGCTTTGATTTCATCGAATATATCCAGGATTTTGTTCACAACCCCAAGTATAAGGTCGCGATGTAGTAATAACTTGATAAGACCGAGGTCGAATCCATAGGGACTAAACTTGTACGTATTCTGAAAATAATTAAAAATAAAACTAGAAAAAGATCTAAATTGAAATCTAAATAATTGAGACTAATGATGAATAATGTCGATTAAAACTTATGAATTTAAAGGTAGGGACTAGGGTGCTAAGGATTCACTGTAGCTATCAAGATACTACCTCACTTGATTCAAGGAACACAATTGGAATTGGAGTCCTAACCTATCCAATTTGAAGATAAAATAATTTAAATCAAATATGAACTTTTCATTGACCTAATTCTCAATGGAGGAGAATTGTGATGATTGGAAGGGATTCCATCACCCTACCATGCCTAAGAGACGATGGTGAACAATAGGATTTACCAATCTCACAATCTCAAAATAGGAAAAGAAGATATCCAAAGCTACCATAACATCTATTGTAATTTGAGTCACAATAAATCATAGAAAACTAAAAATATTCCTTTAATATCAAACTATAAATCAATGAAGTTCAATAAGAATAAGAATCAAAGCAAGATAATCATCAAAACACACTACGAGCTTCACCTCTTAGCCCTAGTTAAGAGGTTTAGCCAACCATAGACATGATTGAAACCAAATCTCTTAAACAAAGCATGAAAAATAAACTAGGGAATAAGAAAAACTCTTTGACGGCTGCTCCACCCTTGTGTTATGCTCCTTGAGACCTTTTCAAATCCTAGAAGATGCTTTGGAGCATCCTAGGGAGTCCTATTTATAGTTGTGGAACTCCAACTTTCACACCGAGTTGCAAAAATCTAGAAACCGCCTTGAATTTACGCGCTCTACACAGTTTTCTAAAATAGACTTCCAAAACTTTCATTTTTTAAACTCGGAGTTTCAGAATATTATTTTTCAGGACAATTTTCAGGAATATGTTTTTTTAGGACAATTTTTAGGATTTCTTTTCTTTTTCTTCACTTAAAATCTTCGATTCTCTTCATTCCTCACTTAGGTTTCCTTAGATCTTTGGCATGTGAATTCTTCATTAATGACTTCTAAATCTTCAAATCTTCATTTAGTAATCTTTTGAGCATAAATCTTCCTTTTGATATCAATTTCACCTTAAGCTCTTAAAATCATCTCGTACATGGAAACATGCATAATTAGATCAATTAAGCACTATCATGTTTGTAAAACCAAGGTATAAATAAGAGAAAATATGTAATATTTCATACTTAACAAATTTTCACAGTTTGGTTGTTGGACCGTTAGGCCATTATTTCTGTGAGACCCGTAGTCTAGCCCGTACTGTTCCATAAGCTTCCGCGGTCCTCCCGATCGAATTTCGGTGACCCGCGATCTGTTATCGGCATTTGCGCACGATCCTGAGTTGTGTCCCATATATCAGAGTCGGCTCGACCCGAGACTTGTACTATTGTGACCGCACTGTCGCCACCGTTCCAACGTCGCATCTTGCATATGGAGGCAATACCCAGGCCATGAGATGTGGGCCCACGTTCAGTTCAAGGAAAACACAGCGAGTTTGCAATCTCAAGAGAATCTCTACATCATATCCCATCAATCAATCAATCAATCAATCAATCACCTCATGTTAAGTACAAGAGCAACCCCAAAGTCAACTCTCTCCCTCTCTCTCTCTCTTACACACCCATACATGTCAAGTACAACTATCACCTCACATCCCTCACTCACATCCATCACGTCTCTTACAACCATCGTTTCTCTCTCTCTTTCTCTTCACATTTTCTAAGCAATAAAGGAGACAAAAATAGTGCACGTCCAAGCATTTCCAAAAGAGAGAAAAGAGAGTGTGTTGTGTGACCTACTTCCTCTCCCAAGATTCATTATCCTAGCCCTTCATTTCTCATAATCTTCCATCAAAGAGGGACACAAGTTAATCGGCGTTCCATCGGACCAAGAAGATCGAACGGTGGGTGCTTTATATGCTAGATTTCATGTTTTGATGATGGGCCAAGTGAGGCCTACCGATTGATGGTATGGATCTCACTTTGGACCCTAAATGTGGTCGATGGCCCACCTTGATTCTCATGATCATTTCATGATAGGGCCATTCTCTATGGACCCCATTATGATGTTTATTTTTCTTGCATGAATAGAGTCATCTAGACCTTGCATTTTGGTAGAGAAAGGATCTCCACCGTTGATTTTGATCAGTGGGCCCACATGTAATGGGACCAACTTGATATAAGTTGTGATGTATGGAAGGGAGGGCCCATAGTGCCGGGGTCCCTCCATCACTCGGTCTCTCTCTCTTTCTCTCTCTCTCTCTTTCACTTTTGTTGTGTGTGACGATGTGGCCGTGTGGCCCACTCAGATGTACCCCACTTGATGTATGTCTTATCCACACCACCCAGCCATTCGGTGGCCCACCTGAGTAGGGCCCACCTTAAATATATGTGTTATGCCCAAAACCGTCTAGTGTCCAAGGACGCTGGACGTGAACTGAAAACAAAAACATTAGCTTGATTTAACAAGCTTTGGAGAGGGCCGCTCATGTAGGCTCCACCTTGATGTATGTGTCTAATCCACGCCGTCCATCCCATTCCCCAGATCATTTTAGGCATTGAGCCAAAAAATGAAGTCAATCCGATTATCTAACGGGCTACAACATAGAAAATAGTGAGCTTTACCGTTAAAATCCGCTACGGCCCGATCTGATATTTCTATACACCAAAACACATTGAATATTAGGCTCATTTAGGCTGTCTTAAGCCATAGAATCCAACGGTTGGGTCGAATTCTCCTGATGCGGGCCCCACATAGGAAAAACCATGAAAAATCTATTTTTTTAAAAAAGAGCAGCAGGTGTTGTTGCGAACGTCCAAAGGACGTGCAGCAGCGTCTTGCTGCGCTGGGACGTGAAAGGAGGGCAGGGATGTAGGTCCCATGCGTAGGCCCCACCGTGAGGTGTGTTAGACATCAACATCGTGCATTTGGTAGGCCCCCTTAGGGCAGTGGGCCACTCCAAAAATCAGCCGCATGTGGAACTCAGGTGGCCCACACGGCAGGAAACTGTGGGATTGAGCATCTGCCATTGAAACCCTTTTATTGTTACAGAAGTTTTGGGTTATTATGAAATTTATTTTTCCCCTTCAATCCGGGTCTGTGTGACCTTATTAACAGATTGGATGGCAAAAAAATGTTAGGGTGGGCCCCACGTGGGACTCACTGGCATTGTGTGTAGCACACACATTGTCCCCATTTTGGGAGTGGGACGGCTGGTGTAACTCACTTCAGCTACCTAGTTGCTGTAGTGGCGTCACCAAGTTCTGTGAGACCCACCCGTTTCACCTAGGCCGTCCATCTATGGGACCCACCATGATGCATGTGTTGTATCCAAACCGTCCAACCATTTTGAAAGCTCATTTTAAGGCTTGAGATAAAAAATAAGACAGATCTAGTACCACATGGACCACACTATAGAAACAGTGGGATTGAACATCTACCATTGAAACCCTTGTATTCTAGAAGTTTTGGACTAATAGGGGATTTTTTTCCTCTTAATTTAGGTCTGTGTGACCTTATGATTAGATTGGATGGAACAAAAATGTTATGGTGGGCCTTGAGGATTTTAATGGTGAAAATCATTGTCACCACTGTTATTTGGAGTGCGGTCTAGTTGATCTTTTGATATGATTCATATATATATATATATATGTATATGTATATGTAAATGTATATTGATTTCTAAAAATAGATGAGTTGGACTTGGCCCATTTGAATTGGCCCATTCAACTCGACCCATTCGACTTGGCCCAATTGATTCGGCCCATTGTTTCGGCCCATTTGATTAGGCCCGATATGATATATGAGGCCCACCTTGATGTGATGTATGAGGCCCATTGTTGAGGCCCACCTTGATATAATGAGGCCCTTGTGATGTGGCCCATTTGATGTATTTAAGGCTCATGGGTCGAGGCCCAATGGGATGTATATAAGGCTCATTGCAACGTGTGATTCCACCATGGTTTATATAATGATGTTTATGGCAGGCTATGCCTTGGAAGCAATGATGGTTTGACGTCTATATTGTAAGAATAATGTTGGTTAAATGTCCGCATTATGACTCTCCCTAGGGCCCATTGATAGGCCCATACTTGTTGTGTGTAGGTCATCTAGGCCCATCTTTATTGTGAGGATAGTTCATCACCATATAACATGCTTAGTATAATTCCATGACTCATGCCATACGCATCATATGTATGCTTGATATGAGTAGTGACTAATCATAGCATATGCCATTGGGCAGATTATTTATGGGACTCATTGATAGAAGTTACCCACATGAGCACGCAGTACACGCAAGATTGCTGCATGACTGGACGGTGTGACTCATGCATCTTGCATATGTATGACATGATCGTCGTACGCCCTAGCAACATTAGGGCCGTGGCCTCCACAGACATGTCGTGGATAGCCAGATGGGACACCAAAAATGTTTGATTCGAGCATCTGGGCACTTTGAATGTCTGTGGGTGAAAGTCCCTAAACCTCCGAGGCCAAGAGACGCCCCAACGTCTATACCGAGTGGATACATAAGCGCCCGGGTGCCAAATACCAGTAGACCTTGTCTCTCACTGTGTCGTGGTCGGTTGGGAAGGGGTGTGGCCTTATCCATTCGAGTGAGGGGGCTGTAAGCTAGGCTGAGTTTGATCAGCTCGTAAATGGGTCCACTATCGACAAGCCGGGTAGGTATTGGTAGACTACTAGTCAGGCGGATAATGTAGTCTCTTCCACTCACTGGGCTATGCAGCTAGGGAGGCGGCAGTCAGTGTGGTGTGTACTAGACCCCGGTGATGATCTCAGAGAGGAACTGTACTGATATGTGGACTTATTGAGCAGGAATTGTATACTCATTCATTCATTCATTCACTATCCACTCGGGCTGGTTGTGCGCAACTATTTGTTACGTGTACCTTCGCATGGCCAGGATTTCGGTTGGGCGCGTGACTAACCTAAGATTAAGAGTTTACCACATTGAGTCTGACTATCTAAATTTAGGTATGGGACTGGTTTGGATAGAAGTCTCTTGTGATGGACCCCGTAGCCTGTGATACTACGTACTGTCATCCCGACCTCACACTCCAGCTTGGTCATTTCATTCGCATCACATATTGCATCCGCAGGCATAGCTGATCTGTATTGCGTACTCTGATATTGTATGACTCATGGACTTGTTAGTATTTTCGCTTACTCTGATATCGTATGATTCATGATCTTGCCAGTATTTCTGATATTGTATGATTACGGCATTGTATTTATGTGCTTGACACTTATCTTGTGCACACACTTTCACCACCCTCTAAGCTTTCTATAAGCTTATGCACGATAGATGTGTACAGGTGGCATCAGGTTGCAGCAGCGTTGAGCTTGGAGCGTGCAACGGACTTTTGGAGCTTTGATTTTTGACATATGTATTTCCCTTTCAGCAATGTATTCAAATGATTATATTAGTGGATATGTGATGATGATGTTGCCTTTGTGATTTGGATAAACTTGTGGTTATGCTTCTTACGAGATAAATGTATGTTGGAAAATCCTCCTGGTAGGATCCCAGGATCGGAATCTGGTGTATGAGCGCTGGGGTACTACAGAGGCTGTCGGCACCGGGTTCGGCGATCGGGATTCCTGTGAGTCCGATCTCCGGGTTTAGGGCGTGACAGTTTCGATGCTATCGAACAAGTGTTTGATGCCATTGAATATGCTCGATTGCACTTTGATTGCAATTGACATAACATGAATTTTGCCAATTGGTTCATTCTCCACAAACTTTAACTTAAATCTAAATCTAAGCTTACCAAGGATTCTTCTAACATGGTTTTGGGCAACTTTAGACCATTATAAATTGGGACATTTACTTGATAACGTTTGGTTAGGGAAGTAAGGCTTAATATACCTATCTAGCGCACTCGAACTTCTTCAACTTGGTGAGTCTTTGATCTTATAATCTTCGTATGAGATCACTTGACTCCGGGACTTAACTTACACGTATATTAATAAACAAGGGTACTTTCAAGGTGGTGTTATGCGTGGTTCAGTTTGATTGAGGATTGGATGAACAATTTTGATCGTTGTGTCTGGGATTTATTGCAATTCCGGAATTGGAGGAGATGAAAGAAGAATTAGGCCTTTGAAGCGTTGCTTTTGAAGGAGAGGAGAAGAATTGGGAGTTAGGTTCCGAAGTTGAGTTTTTTCTAGTTCAATAGGTAGCTTGCTTTAATGGCATATTTCTACCCTAGAAGATCTCAATGAATAGACTTCACTGAATGGTTCGGATCATCATGATGAAGCTTGAAGGTCCACAGTTTTTTAATTTTAAATTAATTTAGTCATTGGGTTTTAGGAGCTATTATTTCCACTACCGCAAACACAAAAGATGACTGAGGAAATGTAAAAAAAAAAAAAGAAAAAAAAAAGAAAAAAAAGAAAAGAAAAGGAAAAGGTACATCTAATTTCATGACAGTTTACAATGACGGTGGGGACCATTAGATGCTAACAATTTCATATTTCAACGATCTAAATCTACAAGCACACGGAGCCGAACTTCACAGCAGTGAGGATTCGCAAAAGATAATGGAGTCGTGCTTATGGTGTGGTTTCTTATCAGTGCATATTATTCCCTCTTTTTTATGGAAATGAAAATTGGATTGCTGTATTAGTAGTCGGGTGCCTACGTTTGGATGGTCTCAATTAAATCTTATGGGTTTTGGAGTCCGCTAGAGAGGTTTCTCGCCATCCATACTGAGGCGAAGGTGGATAAGAAGATGGAAGAGGAGAAAATAAAAGTTTTTGCTCAAAAAGTTCGTTAATGACTTGGTTGCTTCTAGTTGGGTTCACACGTGGAATACATGAGGAAATTTGGATGGTTAAGATTAGTTGATGACGGATATGATGGTGAGGTTCAAACGATTCAAACATTGGATGATTTAAATCTTTGGTTAGATGGTCGCTACGCGAGCTGGATGGTCTGGATTTGAAGATCAATTGGAAAGTTTTTTATTATTGGTTATTGTTGATTGGGTTGGTATATTGGACTAAATTTTTCAGCAAAATGAATTGTTAGATGGCTGGGCCATTTGATGGGCTTAGATGATCTAGTGTGGTTGTTGCTGGTTTTATGAATACACAACCGTACCGTGGGTTTGATCAATGAACAACTAAGCTTGACAAATGGTCAGTTGATCTTTGAAATGTGAAACAAGTGTTTTTTGGAGTTCATAGAAGCACTAGGAAGTATATGTATGGTCAGTTCTGTAAATTGATTGCTGAATTGTGGTCTATCAGGTGGAAGATATGGTGTAGGGTACAGATGCCTGTATAATATACTTTCTTTTTTTTAGAAGTTTAAGAAATTAAAACATTCTTATGAAGCTCGTGAATACTAGAAATAGGCCCAAATGTGGCCCCCATGCAAAAAGTGATTCACTAGATTTATGGGGCATCGTATAAGAATGGTGGCGATAGTCTCTATTTGATGTTTGGGTGGACCATCCGGCGGATATGATAAAGTTTTTTATATATATATATATATGAATGATTGATATTGTAACTTAGGCGGGGAGGCTGGAAATATGCAGTTCAATTAAGTTGAGTATGTTATGGCTAAAATTTCATCACAATTAAATTGTACAAATGGGTTTTGGGAGAATGTGGTATGGTAAGTGTTGATGACTAAACCTGGACGGCTCTCCTCTCCGATCCACGAACTCCGAACCGCTTCAACGTCTCGAACCTGCACACTTGCAATGAGCAAAGGAGACCCTGGTCTAAGTAGGGGACCCTCCGATGCCTAAGCCAGGTCAAGGGAATCTGAGTATAAGTTCGGGTGTAGTAAGAGAGTGCAAGATATTGCGTACCTATAGCAATGAAGTCCCTTTGTATTTATACCTGCCTATCGGACAGTCTGGGTCCAGTAATCTCGGCACGATTCACTCAATTAGTGGCATTCTATGATCGTGGAGATATTATCTGTAATCCGGGGATCGTGTAGCGTATCATGCGTATCTATGGGCGAGACAATCGGTCGTGTCCGCCTAAGGTAGTTTAATGCATGGAACGTCCACATCCCGCCTCGGCCTTGGCTCGAGATCTCAGGTCAAAGAGGCCTTGACTGCGAGCCTTGGACCTAGACCAGCATACACATGGGCTTTTGCCATTGAGTTATTAAGCGAGGAATGCGTCCCGAGTCCGAGCCGAGCTCCGGTCTAGACTTATGATGGACCTGACCTTACTTGTCCTTCAGGTATTCTGGAGGTCTCCCCTCCGAGATTCGAGGTGGGCGGTGGACTTGACCCGTCGAGTTGAGTTTCCCTGCAATGGGTGACACAGAGATGTGGGTGGTCGAACGATTCATTTCTGGTCGAGGAATGATGGGACGACCTGAAGTCTTATAAGTGAGTTCCGGTCTGAACTTCATAATGACCGCCTCGGCCTCGGATTATTATGAACCAACAGCCTCGGAGTAAGAGCACAATTGTAGCCGAGCCGAGAATCATTTTCCCTTCAGTCATTTTCACCATTCCAGATAACCTCTCAGGTCTCTGATCGCATCAAGGTGATATCGGTCCTCGGAATTGAAGGGGCTCGGATCTTCCCATAACATAAGCCCCCTACTCTCCAAGTTCGGACACAGATTCAGAGAGTAAACATATACGGAAGATCAACAGCTTCTCCGGTCGTATCTTCCACGTGTGCGGTTGTAATTATTATTTCTACATTTGAAGAGATACGCCCTCGGGGTTTCTTGTCCATGGGCTACCCTCCAGCGGACGTGTGGCGACGGTTAAGCTCTTGAATCGTTGATGAAACTATGGTTAACCACTACGTATTTCAGGGAAGATGTTCGAGCGATGCTTCCCCTGCTCAAGTGCCGCTTCCACTACCCCGAGCTCGTAACCTAATGCCAGAAGCACGTGGCCTGGCAGAGCTTGAGCCAGTGACGTGCAGCCACGTGTGTCCCAGAGTCGGCTCGTGACGATTCGGATGTGGCCATCATGCCTCGTCATTAATGCGAAGATCCTTGCCCAGCTATATAATCCCTAGCATTTTAGAAACGCTCCTCATTTTCGCATTTTGAATTCGTGTGGCTGCTAGTCCCCTGAGGAGGCGATTTTCGGCGAAGGCGATTCCGACAAATTTGAATTTTCTGACGAGGTAATTTCGACCGATCAGGGGTTTCTGACAGAGGCGATTCCCGGTGTACGTCCGGTGAGCCTTTCCTCCCTTCCTTTAACATCACTTCTTTTTCCTTCGCGGATGTCAGACGATTCAAATATGGTCTGAGGAAGTTATGATTTTGATGATGACTCCGGGCCGGGGAGCTCGGGTGACAGGAGGGGGGCATCTGAAGGCCCCTTGGAAGCAGTACCTCTCTTTCCCCAGCCAAGGAGAGGCAAAGAAGTGGGGGCTCGGATGCGCCGCACAGGCAAAAAGAGGGCCGCCCGAGCCCCCCGAGACTTTGCGGCGGGTGGTGCTGAGATGCCTGCGAGTGGGTGGGCCTCGGAGGTCATCCCGGGAGGCTCCGTGCTAGCGGAGTCCCAGATGGGATGGATCTGATCAAAGTTCGAGATCCCGGACTCCGTACAGATAAGGGCGTCAGAGCCCCTCGACACCTCCGGTGCTCCTGCTGATGGAAAAGTAGCAATTTTCCTTTGCGCTTTACAGTGCGGACTCCAACTCCCTATGCACCCCTTCGTCCGAGCCTTGACGGCCTACCTGGGACTTGGTCCTGGTCAATTTACCCCCAATGCTTGGAGGGTTTTGATCTCTTCTTACATCATCTGGCGTCAAGTTGGGAACCCAGAGCTGACTCCAGAAGAATTAATAAGCTTGTACTTAGTTAAGCATGATAGCCATGAGCCGTGGTATTACTTTGTGACTCATGGCAGCAAAGGGTCAGGGCTGATCATGAATCTTCTGTCCTCTAACAAGGATTGAAAGAACAAATGTTCTTAGCTTCGGGTGAATGGGAGGCGCCGGCGGCAGAGTTTAGGGACTTCACGACTCGGGTCCCCACCTGATTTACCACACCAGGTCGGACCTCGCATATATTTCTTTTTACATTCTTCTCCCTTCTGTTGTGGTTGGATTGAAGCCTTCCTTTCATTTCTGTAGATTTTCTGAGAGGTTTGCCTCTCCTTACCTCGGACCAGAAGAATCAGGTTGCCAAGGCTAAGGCGCGATCGGGAGAACTCCACTCCTGGTTGGATCTAATCACAGCTGCCAACCTTCATTGGTCTAGACTTTGTAAGTCAAAGCCCCTCTCCACTTCCTTCAGTAAGTTTTTCCTTCGTTCCTTACTTTGAAAGGACTGGATCTCTTAACTTGGTTACTGATTCACTACTTTATACGCAGGCATGGCCGAGGCTTCTGGGTCCAGGAGGAGGAAGGTCGCCCTGACTGTCGACGAGATATTGAGGGCCGAGCCTCGAATGAAAACGACTGTTCGGAGGAGGCAGGTGGCTCCTCGCGGCGAGGGCCCCTTAGCCTCAATTTCTGTCGCTGCAGCTCTAGCTGCAGTTTTAATTTCTGTTGCTGCAGCTCCGGCTACAGCGCCTATCGCGGCTGAGGTCGCTGTTGACAATGCTCTGGCTCCCACTCTTCCCCCCGCAGTCGCCCCTCGTGTTGCTGAAGCGCCTCCCGTAGCCCTCAAGCCCTCCATAGCCGTCCCCTCTTCATCCGAACAGGAGGAGGCCGTTCGGATGGCTGACGCCATGCTCTCCCCTCCCAAAGTCGGGAATGATTTTAGGGCTGAGGCTCAGGCCTCAGCAGGCAGCAGGACTGGGGCCGGGGAGGCGACTGGGTTGACATAAGTGGGAACGAACGGAGAGAGGTTCTAACCGGGCTATCATATGTCCTACTTGGTCCGCTGGGCTACCAAGCATGCCTCAAAGGAGGAGATAGCCAGCCTTCTCACCAAGTTGGACGAGTCTTTCGTCAACGACATTGCTTCCGTCTTCTACCGGGTACTTTTATTAACTCTTCTTGCCTTCAGTTTTTACCACATTCGAATGCTCATTCATTTATTTTTGTTCAGTCCGTTCCGAGGCTCCTTCTGACTCGGGAGAGATTAAGGGAGTTTGTAAAGAAAGATGCTGAGGTGGAAGCCCTCAGGGGCGACGCCCGGATCCTACGAGATGAGGCTGCCTTTCTCTGGATGGAGCAGGCGAAATTGTGTCTGCAGCTTGACGACAAGAGGGCTCGAGAGCTCCAGCTACAGGGGCTCATGAGTGATCTCGAAGCCTGATGAGTTGCTGCTGCGGCCGAGCTGTCCCGAGCTGGGGCCTACGCAGACTAGCTTCCCAAGGGGATCGCCCAATTGGGGGAAGTAATGGAGCGGACCAGAGCCGAGCCATCTTCCAGGGGAAGGAGGCTCAGCGAGCTGAGGATGAGGCCTCCTTGGCCTTAGTGGTGGCTGCTACAGTGGATGCCTTCAAGGCTTCAGAGGAGAGGGCCGCCGAAGCTACCAAGTTTTACAACTGTGGCTTCGATGCTTGCATTGATGCGGTCCAGGATTTGTATCTGGACCTCAACCTTGAGCCTCTGCTACCCGAAGATGCGGGAGAGAAGCCCTCCAGAGATGCTCGCTCAGATTAGGCTCCTGGTTCCCAAGCTCTTCCTCCTCCAGCTCTGACTGACTAGCTTTTAGCATCTCTCCTCCTTTTTTTTATAACTTTTTAAACTCGTCTTTTGATGAATGATGGATGATATTTTTTGACCCTCTAGAGAGGGTGTGTGGATGATGATTTTTTATATGTTAATCCATAGTTGGTTCTTGGATGATGATTGTTGATTGTCGAATTGATTTGTTAATAGGTTGGTTCATTTCGGGGCATTGCCGATGCGACTCCTTCATGGGTCAGCTCATTTTAATGCCGTCCCGTAGGACTTTGAACTTTGTGGTATTGCCATTGTTAAGTCCGGTCCCCTAGGGGATTTGTTCCTCCTACGATTGGCAAGTAACTTTTAATATATCCATCATTTGGGCGATGAACCGACTCCTCTGTCGGGGAGTTGGGTCGTCTATTGGCTTTTCCCCTGATTAAGAGGGGATGCCTTGTAGAACTTTCATGGGATAGCGTTCTAACCCCTTCTTTAAGGGATCAGTTTGTTAAGTCCGCCCTTACTTATGAGAGGCAGCTTTTTCTTAGTAGATAATCCGTTTGTGTAGATAGGAAGAGATGTGAATTTTATTGAGACCCTTAAAGGCTAGTCGCTGGGAGGCGTACATTTATTGGGGGCCCAAATCAGCCATTACATCAAGGGTAGTAGACTTTCAGGTGCTCGGCGTTCCAAGGGTGGGGGAGCTGGCGGCCCTCTAGATCTTCTAAGTGGTAAGAGTCGGGTTTGGTCAATCGGACCACACGATATGGCCCTTCCCAATTAGGTCCGAGTGCCCCAGCCTCCGGTTCTGCGGTGTTCTGGAAGATTCGTCGAAGGACTAGGTCCCCTGGACGGAACCGCATAGTCTTGACTTTAGAATTGTAGAATTGCGCCACCTGTTGATGCCAATCAGCGACCTGGAGTTTAGAGATTTCTTTAACTTCTTCAAGTAGATCCAGGTTGGCTGCTATCTGCTCGGCGTTTTGGTTCTCTTGATAATTTCTGACCCGAGCTGTAGGGAGGCCAATTTCGACTGACACCATTACCTCTAAGCCGTAGGAAAGCGAAAATGGGGTCTTTCCAGTGGATGACTGAGCCGTAGTCCCGTAAGCCCAAAGGACGAATGGGAGCTCTTCGGCCTAGTTACCCTTTGCTTTCTCTAATTTTGTTTTGACATGGTGCTTGATGACCTCGTTAACTGCTTCCACCTGTCTATTAGATTGCGGGTGCCGAGGCGAAGAATATGCATTTGTGATGCCGAGCCCTTGGCACATTCCTCGAAACTTGTCGTTATCAAACTGCCTGCCATTATCAGACATGATGGTGCGCGGAATACCGAATCGACAGATGATATTTTTTTAGATAAAATCGATCACCTTCTGTTCTGTGATCTTTGCAACAGGTTTGGCCTCGGCCCACTTGGTGAAGTAGTCAACTGCGACAATTGCGAACTTGAGTTGTCCTTTTCTTGTGGGCAGGGGGCTGATGATGTCAATCCCCCACTGAGCGAACGGCTACGAACCGCTCATGGGAGTCATTTCCTCTATAGGTTGCCTCAACACAACCACATATCATTGGCATTTGTCGCACCTTTGAACATAGTTCTTCGAGTCCTCCCTGAAGGTCGGCCAAAAATACTCTTATCAGAGTATTTTCAGAGCTAGGGCTTGACAGCCGGAATGATTTCCGCAGATTCCTTCGTGAATCTCCTGAATCATGTAATCTGCCTCATTGGGTCGGAGACACCTGAGATAGGGCTGTGAATGTCCTTTCTTATATAGGATCCCGTCCATGACTACATACCGCGCCTCTCTGACTCTCAGGCGCCTAACTTCCAACCTATCCAAGGGGACCTCACTAGATGTGAGGTAGCTATAAATCGGGTCCATCCAGCTTGGAGTATCATCTACTGGATTGACCGTTTTCTTCTCCGTCTGGTCGATGCTCGGATGTTCTATGAACTCCACGGGAATGATTCGCGGGATCTTCCCTTTCGTGGCCGAGGCTAGCTTCGCTAGGACGTCGGCCCAGGAATTATCTACTCTGGAGATTTGATGGATAATGCAGCTCCAAAATCTTTCTATCAGTTTCCTTGCTTCGGCCAGGTAAGCAACCATCCTAGTCTCCTTGGCCTCGTATTCGGTGGAGATATGATTCACAACTAGCTGAGAATCACATCGTACCTGGAGAGACTGGACCCTCAGACTAGTCGCCAGCCTGAGTCCTGCCAGCAGAGTCTCATACTCCGCCTCATTGTTAGAGGCCTTGAAACCGAGTCTGATCGCGTACTGGATGGATGTGGAATTAGGTTCGACTAGGACAATTCCTGCTCCAGCATGATTGGCATTGGACAACTCGTCTACATAGAGAAACCATCCTGGTTCTGATACCGCCTTTTAATCACTTGGAGGAACAGGCGAAGGAGTCGTCTCGACTTCAGCATTGATCTCTTCTTCATTCGGGGTGGTGAATTCTGTAATGAAGTCGGCCACGGCTTGGCCCTTAATTGCTATCCTAGGTCAGAATTGGATATTGAACTCCCCGATTTCAATGACCCTCTTGGTTAGCCGACCCGACACTTCAGGCCTCTAGAGGACTTGTTTAAGGGGAGAATCAGTCAACACGACGACGGAATGGGCCTGGAAATATAGACGTAACCTCCGAGCTAAGATGACGAGACCGAGCGCTAACTTCTCCAGAGATGGATATCTTGTCTCGGTGGACACCATGGCCTTACACGCATAATATACGAAATGTTGTTTGCCCCCTACCTCTCTAATCAGGGCTGAGCTGATAGCTGAGGCCGAGATCGCAACATACAAGAACAGGGGCTTGCCTTCTTCGACCTTAGACAGTAGGGGTGGTGAACCTAAATGCTGTTTTAGCTGCTGAAAAGCCTGTTCACATTCTGATGTCCATTTTACCTTTTTATGACCTTTTAACTATTGAAAGAAGAGGCATTTGTCCATAGCTCTGGATATAAACCGTCTGAGCGCTGCTACTCATCCAGTGAGGCATTTTATCTCTTTCACAGTCTGAGGTGAACTCATGTCGAGGAGTGCTTTGATCTTGTCGAGATTCGCTTCAATGCCCCTCTGACTGACTTAAAACCTGAGAAATTTACCGGAGACAACTCCGAAGGCGCACTTCGCGGGATTCCGCTTCATCTGGTATTCTCGAAGGATGGTGAAAGTTTCTCCGAGATCTGTCAAGTGATCGGATGCCTTGATGGTCTTCACAAGCATGTCGTCGATGTAAACCTCCATAGTGTGTCCGATCTGCTTGGCGAACATCTGTTTCACTAGCCTTTGATATATGGCCCCAATGTTCTTCAGGCCAAACGGCATAACCCGGTAACAGTAGAGTCCCTTGTCAATGATGAAGGTGGTCTTCTACCTGTCTAGGGAATGCATCGCGATCTGGTTATGCCTGGAGTAAGCGTCGAGGAAGGAGAGTAGTTCGTGCCTTGTTGTGTTTTCCACCAACTGATCAATCCGAGGCAACGGGAAGCTATCCTTCGGACACGCCTTGTTCAGATCCGAGTAATCTACACAGACCCACCATTTTCCATTGGCTTTCTTGATGAGGACCACATTTGCGATCCAATCGGGATAGTGTACCTCCTCTATGAAGCCAATGTCGAGCAGAATAGAGACTTTGTCAGCTATGGCTTCGTACCACTCGGCATCAAACGGTCTCCTCTTTTGTTTCACAGGTTTGTGATTTGGGTCCACATTCAGCCTGTGGACAATGACATCAGAAGAGATTCTGGGCGTGTCTCCATGCGACCATGCAAAGACATCCCAAAATGACGTTGTGCACTGATAACACATTGACAACGAGGAAGTCTACCATGAGGGTGGCTTGGAGTTGTCCTTCTCCCGCTGTCACGGGGAGGGTGTTGTAACGTCTCAGAAAAATTTGTACAAAGTCCCGAGTACCATCTCATGCAAAAATCCTTAATGACCGAATCCTTTAGAAATTAGACGAAAATTAGTTAAGTACTAAGCTAAATTAATCGGTGAATTATCTTGAACCACTATCTGTACAAACTGTAAGACCCAAAACTATTAGAAACTTGAACTCAACATTACCTAAAGACCTAGGAGCAATCTCAAAACCCAATTGCTCTTGGGAGCAC
This sequence comes from Magnolia sinica, assembly GCF_029962835.1. NCBI lineage: Eukaryota > Viridiplantae > Streptophyta > Magnoliopsida > Magnoliales > Magnoliaceae > Magnolia > Magnolia sinica. Next base: position 58,470,844 of record NC_080585.1, on the reverse strand, counting down.
ATTGAAACTCCGTATCGGACCTGGACCGCACGTCGAAAGTCCGATTGCCACGAAACTATAAGGTTATGACCGCCATACTGGGCTTGACAAGCATCATGAGAATCGAACCCAAATAGTATCCAGAAATGCACAACTTGAGCCATAAGCAAAGTGTGTGAGAAACACGAATATCTTTAGAAAATGAGCTCAAACTTAAGTGAATTGGACCATTCGCTTACGGGTGAAATTGAAGGTTTCAGACCATCAGTTTCAGACCAAGCTTTACCCGTGGATAAGGGAAATTTTCCTGAACATGTTAGTATACTTGTGGCCCTGATCGAGTGACGATGACCGTTGACCTGAAATAGGTCCTCCACGGTCGATCTACAAATCCGATCGGACCGAAACCTTAACCTGGCTTAGATTCATGGTCAGAGAACTTACTCCATGACGTAGGTTAGTAATGGGCCTCCAGATGAGTCCTATTTGCCTAAAACAAATGCCCTTTGGCTATAACCTAAGTATACCATGGTCCTGGGGCCATTGACATCAGTTTTGGGCCTATATAATGCCCCTAAACCACCCCTCTCTCTTTCCATACGAATTCTCTAACCCTAGGAGAGAGCAGAGAAAAGAGTGAGGAGAAGAGAGAGAGAGAGCTGTGGGTCGTTGCTGGATTCACTCCCACCACCCCACAGACTTAATCATTTCTCCCATTTCGCTACACCGTCGATTCCAAATATGATTTGGGTAAGAAATCCTAACCCTAATCTCATTTTAAGGATTCAAATAGAGGAAACGATGAAATAGCTAACCTATTTTGTGATTTAGGTAGATGTTGTGCTGTAGACGGAAGCGTAGTGTACGAACCGAGTTAGTGATGAGCAAACCGACGAAAGGTGCGGACTATAAATGTTTAGGTTATGGTTTTCAAGGCTTTCAATGTCAGCAATGGTTTATGTCTGACTTGATTGCTGCCATATGATCTTAGTTACGATGTATTCAGTAAATTATACATGTGTGTGAATTATGTGAATATAATAGTGCATTCCATGTGTTTGTTGAAATGTTTGAATGAAAGTGAAATTATGATTTATGCTTGCCATGACTATTCATATAGAATACATGTGTGTTGTGTGTATGACAACTCTTTTATAAAAGGATTTATCATAATATATGCTATAACTAATTTAGTTTGTGTATATAGTATTATGTAGTCTAAGTGTTTGATAAATTATAATTGTTAAGGGTGTTGAGATGGGATTCTCAACTACCTTATCTATATGTATAAATCCCTTCATGTAGCCTCAATTTCAAATACGTGATTTATGTATAAAATGCATATGTATAATAATGCGTCTAATGTGTTTGATAAAATGCTCAAATGAGATTTATGTTTACATTGTGTGTTAAATGTTGTTATGAGTAATATATATGATTCCCTATTATATTTGAGTATGTTTGGGACTACCATTTAGTCCAGGCAATCGGTAATGACTCCTGATTGAGTGGCCGAACTAGTTTCGCCACGTTAGATAAATTCGAGGAATCCGAGTCGTATGGTGATTGTCGACAGTGGTTAGGTCACGAGGAGTGTTTATGCACTCCATGTCGATTAATTCAACATATCCTCGCACCAATCGCACTTGTCAAATAACTCGATTGACCTATTGTGTATTTACCATGTATGGACGCCACTACTTGAATCTAAGGTACCACTTACCAATGCAAACCCCTTTCAACCATGGTACCAAGATCTGCTAAGACTCATGAGTCGGGCATGGTGGTATGGGACACCGTGGTTTAGCTGTTGGCCTACACTGGGGTGACGAGCCTCCCCATAGTAACCAGTGAGCAACCTAAACTCGTGACCCGAATACGGTGGTATGGGACACTGTATTCGAGCTGTCGGCCTATGATGAGGTGACGAGCCTTCCTTTAATGACCTCGAGTATAAATTAGGCCTATGCTGAGTTGACAAGCTTCTCTGTAGTTACCTCGAGTATAAACTCGTGAACTTACTTATGCACTGTTTTCATCAAGGGTGATGCCCTACAACTTACCTATCGTATGTGATTAACTAGGATTGACGACCCTAGATGGATCATTGTTTGGGTATGTGATATAAAGGGAGATACCTTAGCTTTCTTAATCTACTGTATGAAAAAAAAAAGCCTAATAAATTACTTGGCTAACATGATCATGCACCGCATTGCATGTGCTTTGGCGAGGAAGCGCACGTTTAGGGAGTTTCGATTGTGAGATGATGTCGCTGAGGGAGTGCAGGCGAGGGCATGCATCATTACATATATCATTCCTACATTAACAAGAGTAATTAGGACATGATTGTTGTACTGCTTTATCATTACTGCTTGACTGAATTGATAACATGTTAACCTTTGCTTTATAGTACCACTGAGTTGTCACTCACTCCCACTCTGGGACAGTGTCTTAAAACACCAACCAGACTCTGATTTAGATGTAGGTTGTGATGTGGCTTACGTGACGGAGCCGGACTTCATGGATGAGGAGGAGGAATTCTCCTATATTCAGCTATCAGACGGGTCTCTATAGGCCTTGTTCTGATTCGATGGGATTACAGGGTTACATGGATTAGTTGGATAATTACATTTTGATATTTTGTAAATTTTGAAACAAACACTTGTATTTATTTAGCCTGGTAACATACTTATACTTTGAGGATTGATAAACACTTACATACTTTATATGTTCATCTCAGTCTTCCACTTGCATAATTTAAGTAACTTTGGAGTATGATATGCTGTTTTGGTGTAATCCCATTTATGTTTAATGCACTAATATGGACAACATTAAATCATCATTATCTATGTTGCATAAGTGATGCGTTGGAACTCGGGAGTTGAGATTTGCTCGACCCTCGATTTTTGGGGAGTTACAAATTGGTATCAGAGAAGGATTTGGATTAAACCGGACCTGGGTTATGGTAACACGATGCTCATTAATGCATTTTGACTTAGGTGGGGGCGATAAAGTGTAGAAATGATCGTAGGATCCCAAGTTTCACTAACGGGCGAAACTCACCCTTGAAATGTGACCCGTATGCATCTGTGATAATGTGAAATGATCCCAATTCCTTTTTAGACCGTCAATCAACGGGTTTGGATGAAAATTCAATGCATCTCATACTTAAATGACCTGAAAAAGCGTGAATACACATTCATTGGTACCCGAAACCACCTCAAACGGACGAGGGGGCACGAACCACGTAAATCGGTGGGACCCAGGGGGTCCCCTGCACATTTTTGGCACCCCGGGAGGGGGGTGGCCACCACCCAGGGGTGGCGGCACCGCCCACGGTCTAGCGGACCGCAGTCGCACCGCTCCGACCGTGGTGCACCGCGGTCCACTCCAGTGGGCCGCGGCGGGCCTACTGGTCCGGCGGCCCGCCGCCCTTACCACATGTGTAGGGCCATGCAAATCTATGTGGGGCCCTCTATTTTGCCCCCTTTGCCTCATTTTCACTCCATTTCACCCCTAGCTCTCAAAACCCCTTAAAAACCTCATTTTTCCTCTCAAATCTTCATTCCATATTCCATCTTCTTCTTCTTCTTCAATACACATACACCCACCACCATTTCCCTCAAAACCCATCTCCGACCACCTCCCATCTCCCTTATTTCCTCTCATTTGAGCACGCAAGTCCACCATTGTGTCTTATAAACCCCAAAACCCACCAACCCATCTCCTCCATCAAGTTTTCTTCACTTCCATGGCTCTTTTTGAGCTAGTGGCTGCCATGTTTTCGCTTTCCACACTCCTTTCCCTCATGGGGAAGAGAAGGGCGTCCACAGATGAAGCCGGGCCTAGCCGCCCAACCCGTTCGAGGAAGAAAGTGGGGGCGAAAGCAAGTACAAGTGCCGCACAAGAGTAACGGATGAAGTGGGATCTCGATCCCCAGATTCCACTCGAAAGAGTTCTACCAGCGGGCATCGGACACGGTAAGTTTCGTGGCCGTAAGGTTGTGTTTGAAGCATATGTGGATGAAAGACTATTTGGGCTATATCCGGTAATGGACCTCTTGTTGGACTCCGGGTGGGGCCCCATATTTGAAGGCAAGTCTCATGCATGCGAGAGCACGTTGCCTTTTATGCCCACATTCGGGATCCACTACTGGTGACTCTACAGTTCACTATTCCCATAGGAAGGCGGGAAGCAATAATCAATGTGGATGTGATGGCTCGAATTATGGAAATTGCATGTGGTGAAGTGCATGCTAATGAATCTCATCTCAAGAGTATGCGAGAAAGAGATCGCCGTACATAGTTTCTTTGTGAACGACTGGTTCACTGGAAGCAAGGCAATTGCCTTCCATCAACCAAATTGACAGACGATTTTCGCCTGCTCCACCACATATTCATATATAATGTGTAGGCTAAGTGGGGCAATCGTACCGAATGCACTTGTTTGATGGTGGACTTCCTGTATAGAGCTGGGCAGGGAGACAAGCTGTGTCTACCTATGTTCGCCCTACTACAGATAATCCAAACCATACACTCTGTTAGGAGAGATGTTTCACTCCCATTCGGCCGACTTATATGCAAGGTCGCTCGAGAGTTCGGTTATAGACTTAACATGGATGAGCTTGTGCCGATCCACTTCATTAATGACACTGTGCTTAACAACATGGGAATTAGCCCTCAACAATGTCAAGCCCGACTCGATGAGTATAGGGGCGAGACAGAAAGTGAAGAGGAAGAAAGTAATGAAATAGATGAAGAGAGTAATGAAGAAGGGGAAGGGGATGAAGTAGAAAAAGGAAGTGAGGAAGAAGAGGAGGAGGCCCAAGATTCTGATGAGGGACCTCCTACTGCTACACATGGGCATCACCTTGATCAGGCCGCCCTGGAAGCCCACCTAGCTCAGATTGAAGAGAACCAAGCCGCCCTAAGACAAGAGGTCAAGGAGACCTAGGCTGAACTAAAGCAAAAGCTTGAAGAGAGTCAGGCTTACATGAAGCAGAGATTTAAGAAGATGTCTTGCACTCTGAAGGCCCTCCTGTGCTGTATGCAGGACAAAGTGCTCCTCCACCATCACCAGATTCGGACAGCTAGTCATACGATGCAGTCGTCTTTTAGTTTGATTTGTTTCTAGTTTTCTTTTGTAAATGCCTTGGTAGGCTTGGTTAGTTGTTAGTGTATTTAGTGTTTAAAACTTGTATTAGAATAGCTCACATGCATCTTCTGTCATGATCCATGTAAGACTACATCTCATGTATTGTGACGATTTTGGTGAAATGAAATGCATGAAGCTTCTTTTGATTTGGAATGTGAATGATGTTTGGATAAGTGTGTGTTATTAGATAAGTGTGTGTTATTATGCTAAATCTTACACAGGTTGCACCCTATGTTGTATATAGGGAATGCCACCTAAGAGCACTCGGAGCACTGCACGTCTCGTACTTGGCGGATCGTTTGATAGGGCACCTCCTTGAGCGATAGCCACACGGACCCTACTTTGGGCCCTGATAATGACACCATGCCGGATTCTCAGCCGGCCACTGGCCTCACAAATGAGCCAACACCTAGTGCCCACCGGTTCTAGAATAGAACCATGCATCTACCTCTACGCCACACATGCCTCAGGTGGCTCCTCCTCCTGATAGGTTGGAGCAGATAATGCTCCTAATGCAGTAGTAGCAATAGATTTGAACCACGATTGCGGGGGCCCTTGCCCAAAATATGAATGTAGTCCCACCTGTACCACCTGTGCAGCCTGCTGGAAATATGAATGCTAACAGCTTATTTGAGCACTTTCAGCATTTCCGACCTCCCACCTTTGCAAGCACTCATAGGCCCGAGGAGGACGAATACTGGCTCGACCGCATCTCTAAGATGCTGAAGCCGCTGTACTGCACTGCACTGAGGCAAATCAGGTAGAGTTGGTTACCTATATGTTTGAGAAGGAGGCCAATCACTGGTGGGACAGTGTCCTACGAACAGTTGCCCCTAGATACGTATGGACGTGGGATGCGTTTGAGACCCGCTTCTATAGAAAATACTTCCCCCTCACTTACCGTAATGAAATGGAGGGTGAGTTCCTTCGCCTTTGACAGGGAAGGATGGCTGTGTTAAAGTATGAGAATAGATTCATGGAGCTAGCCAGATATGCTCCTTTGATATTAGCAGATGAGCCGATGAGAATGCGGCAATTTTCAGAGGGCCTGCGGCCTGATATCCGTATGAAGATGTATTGCGCTGGCATTCCCAACTATGCTGAGCTAGTAAACATGTCCCTGCGAGCTGAGCAAGATGGGGATAGACTGTCTCGTACACGTGTGCCCTTGGGCTCGAGGCCTCGACCCGACTTGTCGAACCGACCATTCCTCGGTAAGAGGCCACGTGCAGATTCACCTCCCAGGCTTATGGCTCCACCGACCCAGCAGAGGTGATCTGATCTATGGTGCACCTACTATAAGTGGATGGGCCACACGGACACTTATTGCTTCACTAAGATTAGGGATAATGGCTTTACACTGCCTTAGAAGATCAACCATTAGTTACCACAAGCTATTTTAGCTCCACCTCTACGATTAACACCGCCAGCACAACCTTTTTACAAACCGAATGTGCCTCAAAGTAGGCCACCTCAATGACTTATAGTAGTACAACCAAATCCTCCTCAACAAGCGTGTGTGTGCATGCGCTTGCAGCTGAAGCATCTGAGTCAGCAGCTACAGTGCCTTTAGCCTTCGAAGTCACTGCCCACGTCCAAGGTATACCAGTTTTTCTGTTGGTGGACACCGGGTCCACTATTTCGATGATATCATATTCTACGGTCAAGCATTTAGGGTTGAATACTACCCCTATGGTTGGGGTGAGAGTTATTGCGGCAATATGAACCTTCACAGATGCCACTAAGCTTTGTAAGGGTTGCTTGATAGACTTAGGAAGTAGGGTAATGTTTGTTGACCTAATCCTCACTACGATATACCATTACGATGTCATCCTCAGCATGGATTGGCTTACTAAAATGAAGGTTGAGATCAACTGCGAAAATCGACTGGTGACGGCACACAGGCCCGATAATGCGACCTTCACTTTCCCCGTTCAAGTCAGTTGCCCTTCTGGGTTCTTTGTTATGCTTTCCTATTAAAAGATCATAATGGTCCGAGACTTGGAAACACGCCTGTGGTCCAGGACTTTTGGGAAGTGTTTAAAACAATCCCTGGATTACCTTCTCGGCGCGAGATCGATTTTACTGTCTACCTTGTGCCTGGTGCGACACCCATTTTCTTACCCATATATCGCATGCCTTCATGTGAAATGGAGGAATTGAGGAGACGGATTGATGATTTGTTGGATTTAGGTTTCATATGACCGAGTGTATCTCCTTGGGGAGCACCTGTGTTGTTTGTGAAGAAGAAGGATGGATCACTATGATTGTGTATTAATTATCGCAGGTTGATCCAAGTGACAATCAAGAACAAGTATCATTTGTCCAGGACAGATGATCTGTTTGACCAGTTGAAAGGGGCGCAGTATTTTTCGAAGATCGACTTATAGTCCGAGTACCATCAGTTGCGCGTCAGGGATGAAGACGTGTAGAAGACAGCATTCAGAACCAATTTTAGGCACTACAAGTTCCTTGTGATGTCGTTTGGATTCACAAACGCACCAAAAGTGTTCATGGACCTCATGAACCGCGTGTTTCGGCCGTACCAATATCGGTTCGTCATCGTATTTAGATGACATTTTGATATACTCCAATAGCCGAAAGGATCACAAAGAGCACCTGCAAGTAGTCTTCGATACTCTCAGAAAGAACCGGTTATTTTCTCAGTATAAGAAATACGACTTCTGGAAGGAAGAAGTCAAGTTCCTGGGGCATGTTGTGTCCAAGGAAGGTATCACTGTGGACCTTGCTAAGGTGACCGTAGTTCAGGACTGGGAGCAGCCCAGTTCGGTTACAGAAGTGAGGAGTTTTCTGAGACTTGCTAGCTACTATCGTCGATTCATTAAAGACTTCTCCAAGATAGCCAGACCGTTGTCCCAGCTTATGCGAAAAGATCTTAAGTTTTCCTAGAATGAGAAGGCAGAAGCAGCCTTTTAGGAACTGAAAGACAAGTTGAGATCCGCGCCCATGTTAGTATTGCCAGAGCAAGGGGTCAGATATACGATATACACCGATGTGTCTCGTGTTGGTTTGGGTTGTATTCTTATGCAGAAGGACAAAGTGATCGCTTATGCCTCGCAATAGTTGAGGAAGCACGAAGAAAACTACCCTACGCATGACTTAGAATTGGCAGCAGTTATCTTCGCATTAAAGCTCTGGAGACATTACCTCTACGGAGAGGAGTTCAAGCTCTTTTGTGACCACAAGAGCCTCAAGTACATATTCACGCAAAAGAACCTGAATATGAGGCAGCGACAATGTCACGCCCCAAATCCGGGGACGGACAGCTTCTGTGATGCCCCGAATTCGGCACTCGACTTCCATACACCAAGTCCTGAGTTCGGCACACCACAAGGAAGATTTTTGACTGAATTTTTTTTATTAATATACATAGTAATACCTGAGCATAAAGATCCATGATCAAATTACCAAGCAACACTCTCCAATAGAAATCCTGATTGTTACAAGTACAATGCTTTTCAAAGGTACACAACGTCAACATTGCCAAATCGAAAAATAGATGCAATGCATCGAGAAAGCAAAGTCTTCCAAGCCACTCCAGCCCTGAAAAAAATGGGAAATAGGAGGCTTAGGCAAAAAGCCTAGTGAGTACACACGTGTGTGTAATGTGTCCTACATGCAAGCAAGATAAATATGCTACAAGGAAATCATACCACAGCCATAATCATATTACATGCATCCGTAATCACATCATCATCATCATATTGTCATGCCATAATTATGCAATATCGAAAATACTGACAAGTCCATGAGTCATACAATATCAGAGTACGCAATATAAATCAGCTATGCAAATAAAGAGTTATAAGAGCCAAATACCAGATGTCGAGGATGCAATGCAATATATAGTTCCGGATGAGCTCACGAATACCGTCAGCTATATCTAAATACTGAAACATAGTAACCTGAAATGTTAAATGTTACTAATGTAATGCAATATGTGGTGCGAATGAAATGACTATGCTGGAGTGAAGTCGGGATGATAGTACGTAGTATCGCAGACTATGGGGTCTATCACAAAGGACTTCTATCCAAACTAGTCTCATACCTAATTTGGATAGTCAGACTCAATGTGGTAAACTCCTGATCTCAGGTTAGTCACGCGCCCCAACCGAAATCCTGGCCATTGCGAGGTACACGTAACAAATAGTTACGCACCACCAGCCCGAGTGGATCGTGAATGAATGAATGAATGAGTATGCAACTCCTGCTCAATAAGTCCACATATCAGTACAATTCATCTCTGGGATCATCACCGGGGTCTATTACACTACGCCAGCTTGCCGCCCCTATCCGAGCGCACAACTGGGTAAGTGGAAGAGACCTCACTATCCGCCTGCCAATATTGGGCCCGGCTCGTCGATAGCGGACCCATTCCTCAAGCTGGTCAAACTCAACCTAGATATTACCCCCTCACTCAGGCGGGTAAGGTCACACCCCCTCCCAACCGACCACGACACAGTGGGAGACGCGGCCTACTAGTATACGGCCCTCATGCGCTCATATATATCCACTCGGTCTCGACATTGGGGCGTCTCCTGGCCACGAAGGTTTAGGAATTTTCACCCAGGGACATCTATGGCGCCCGTATGCTAGAACCAAATATTTTCGGTGTCCCATTTGGCCACCCACGATACGCCTGTGGAGGCTATGGCCCTGGTGTCGCTAGGGCGTACAATAATCATAATGCGAGATGCATGAGTCATACAATCCAGTCATGCATCAATCCTGTGCATACTGCGTGCTCAAGTGAGATAACCTCCGCCTATCAGGGAATCTCATAACAATATGCTCAATGACATATGCAATGATCAACCACATCTCATAACAAACATGCAGATGATGCGTATGGGCATGTATCATGATGCTATGCTGTCACATACTCATAATCAGTATCAATAATCGGCCTCAACAATCAGCTTCGACAATGTGGACATTTAACCAACATTGCCCCCAAGGAATAACCCACATAAACATCAATACATAAATCATGGTGAAATCACACATCACATCGGTCCTCAGATATATCGCTTTGGGTCTCACACAAGGGCCGCACATTCATCACATTGGGCCTCACTCATGGGCCGCATATACATCACATTGGGCCGTATCATATGGGCCTTACACATCGCAATGAGCCTCATCACATGGGCCATGAATACATCACATCAGGCTTCACGACCCATGGGCTTCAAACACACAAGAGGTGAGCACTACACATGGGCCTCAAATACATCACAATGAGCCACAACCCATGGGCCTAAAATACATCTCAATGAGCCATGCCCATGGGTCTCAAATACATCACATTGGGCCTCGCCCATGGGCCTCGAATACATTGCAAGTGGCCTTAAATCTATTTCACAAGTTGGCCACATACCTGGGCCTAATTCACATCATTATGCGCCACATCACATGGGCAAGAAATACATCACAATGAGCCTCATCATATGGGCCAAAAATATATCTCAATGGGCCCATGATCAATCTGTCACAAGTCCTAAGTTCATATACCCAGGAAGTTACACCATCGGCATAGTCCATGAGTCTGAGTAATCACACAATTTGTCATATGCCCACATGGTCTTATGGCCACTCCATTATCAGAAGTCTGTATGGTTGAGTGGCCACACAAATGTCACTCTACTTGTTATAATAAGGGACTTATGGTGAGATGGTTACTTATTATTATTATTATTATACCATATTTCGCATAATGGGGCAACCGCTTTACTAAATTTTCACGTAGCCGGGCGGCCAGCACCACAATTTCATATAGTTTAGTAGTCACCAAAGCACTACTTGATCATATGGTTGGGCTACACATTCCCCACATACCCACATGATTTACGGCTATCTACGTCACGCATGATCATAAGATTTATGAGCTACATATTTAGCACCATTTTATCAAATCTAGTTATCACTCATCCTGTCAGTGATCATATGGTTGATGGCCACAACAATCATATATCTACTTAAATAAGTAGTCACACAATTGCCCCAATTTTCATACAGTTAGGTGGGCTATAAAAAATCAAGCACTCTCATGTGGTGGTCCACACAACTTCCACCAATCCACACTACTAGTTGGGCCACCCGAGATCCCAAATTCCTATAGTGTAGTGATCCACATGATTCCTACCAACTGGCGGACTAAATGAGGAATAACTATTACAATAGGCACCATGAAAACGACTTAGATTGCCGTAAATATATAGGCAGCCCCACACTCTAAAATGATCTAATCAAAATAGATGAATGGCTAGTAAAGCATATATATTAGGTGGTCCATGATCGATTAAAATGAATAGATGGATAGATTTCTCACAAACATTACTGTAACTCTAGGAAATATTTAACGGTGGATAAGTGATCAATATTGCTCCCGTGGCATGAGATTTGGATCAGACTAGTCTATGGAACCATACCCTAAAATGATGAGGATAAACTGATGAAAGGCATAGATCTACATCATACTACAAAGTGGAGTCCATGTCCAAGGAAGCATCCCAGCATATAAGAGAATATTAGAGCCTAAGAATTTCTAATGGTTATTACACTGTTTCTACTTGTAGCATGGCCTGACCCACCTAAAATTGAGTTCTACTTCATCTTGTGTCCATGGGCAAGAGGCGGGCTCACTTCCTAAGTGACTGGAAAATACATAAGCAGTGTGGGTATACAACACATGCACTTAGGTGGGCTTCACATGCATCACATTATGTCCAGGGAAGCTTTCATTGGTAAGCATGCAATTCCCTTTCCTTATTATTATTATTATTATTATTATTATTATTATTATTATTATTATATTTTGTATAATTATGGGTCTCATTGACATGGTGGGGTTCACCCCATGAACAGTTCATATAACAAACAACATCATAACTGATACCACCCACTAGATGAATGACATGGATATAAGGTACATACGTCGAGTGGGACTTATGACACATGGATGGTCTAAATGATGGACGACTGGGATGTAAAATACATGTAACGAGTTGGCTCCATGATCTAATGGCTGACTCAACTTTGGTGGCCGTCACACATCACAGTAGAACTCAAATGATTTAATAGTAGGGAATTTTATTCCCACTGTTTCTTATAGTGTGGTCCACCTAAGTTGTGGATCTACCTCATTCTTTTACTCATGACTTAAAATGGTCTGAAGGAGTGAATGAATGACCCAGATATACCTTTCATCACCAAGGTGGGCCCCAGAAAAAAATCTAAGTATTTTGTGTACAATTTCCACTGTCCAAGTGGCATGGCCTACATGAACTTCTAATCGGCCTGATTTTTGGGACCATACAATAAATGGTGCTAGTAAGATGGATGAATGGTGTGGATTTAGCACATACATTGTGGTGTGGCCATGATCGGCCCACAAAATTTTACCCCAAATGTGGATGTCACTTCCTCACACCATTATTTTATTTTGATATTATTATTATTATTATTTGTATATTTTCTCATCAAGGTGGGTCACTTGAGAGATCCAGTCCATCCATTGTGTGTGTCTCACTTGGTGGAGGGGTCAGTCCAAGTTTTAGATGCATCAAAGTTTCAGGTGGGCCCCATCAAATATTTTTGTATATTTTAGCATGTCTTTACATGATTTTTGATGGTGTGGGCCACCTGAGTTCCGTGTATGGCTAAAATTTGGGGGTGGCCTATTTTTAAACGGGACCCATCAAATGCATGGGACTGATGTTCGACACACATCATGGTGGGGCCTGTGGTGGGACCCACCTCTTTCCAGCGTCAGCAGAGACGTTGCTTGCTGCAGCGTCAGTTTTACATTTTGTTTTTTTTTTTTCATATTTGGGGCCCACAACGGGACGATCCAGTTCGTCTATTGTGTGTGTCCCACTAGGTTAAGGGGTCATTCCAAGTTTCAGATACATCAAAATTTCAGGTGGGCCCCCAGAAAGTACTTTTATATGTTTTAGCATGTTTTCATATGATTTTTGATGGTGTGGCCTGCCAGAGAACTAGATTGGCTTCATTTTTTTGGCTCAACGCCTAAAATGATCTGAAAAATTGAATAGACGGCGTGGATTTGATACATACATCATGGGTGGGGCCTGCTGTGGACCCACAGTCCAAACCCCTTCATTTAAGCAGCCAGGTGCTGCCTGCTTCAGCGTACAGAGGACGCTGCAGTGTATTTTTTTTTGGTGTTGTGTGCACGTGTGTGCATGGGCATGTGTGTGTGTTTGGCCAACACAATGGGCCACACTTTGAATGATTTGGATGGCCTACAAAATTCTAGTGGGGCCCATAATTAATGGGTCCCACCAAATATATATATATATATATATATATATATATATATATATATCTATTATTATTCTTTTCATATGTATTTTCCCATGAATCCACACCATTAAACACACCATTATCATCATATGATCACCATTTTTTTATCATCTTTTTATATGTATTCTCCTACATATCCACACCATTGATCACATCATTATCATCAACATCATTTCCACCATACAAAAACACAACAAAAACAAAATAAGAATGAGTAGGGTGGGTGTACTCACTTTGATGAATTAGATGGATGGTTGAGATGGAATTGATGGTTGAGATGGATGGAAGGGATGGGATTGATGGAGTTGATGGCCCACCAAGATCACTCCTCTCTCTCTCTCATATGGAAAAATGGTGAAATGCTAAGGGATGGAGGGGTATTTATAAAGAAATGGATAAAATTTTGGTTAAGTTAAGCTAATGTGATTAACATTATCTTAGGCTAGGATTATGGTACTTAATTCATGCTTTGTAATTAATGGTGGATTAAAGGAGCATGGGATGGCATGGTGTGGTGATGTCATGCATAGTGTATGGCATGGAGAAAGGTTGACTTTTCATGCACATGAGAGAGAAGAGGTATGGGTATGTGACATCACACACATGGGAAGAGATTCTCTCACCCAAGTGTGGCATGTACATGTGTGCATAACATGTGTTGTGCACATGTGTGGAATGAAATACATGGTGCCATGCGCACATGATACACTTATTATTCTTCACGGCGTATCTCACTAATGGAGTATCATACCGACGCACGGGTGGTACCTCCACGATCATGGCGATGGGGCGGTCGATATGAGATAGGTTTCAAGGTCTTGAGGTCCCAGTCAGTTGGGTGTGTACTATGAACGGCTAATCTAGGTCTAGCTAAGGGCGTAGATTTCATGTACATAAACATAGAAAGTCGTACGGAATAAACGGGGTCTTACAGGCAATGGATGGAAACCTTGAAAGACTTCAAGTATGAGGTCTCCTACCATCCCGGCAAGGCCAACCTTGTGGCGGATGCATTGAGCTGCAAGAAGATGATAACATTTGCAGCTCCGCTGATGATACAGGAATGGAATATGGTCGAGTTTGTGCGAGACTTCGAACAGAAGCTTATAGTAGAGGAGCCGTTCAAGAGCATCTCACATATTCGTATACAGCCACTTGTTGATGACCGAATCATTGTGGCTCAGAAAGAGGACGAATTGTTAGTGAAAATGAGAGAGTAGGCAATTGATGATGAAGACTCTGAATGGAGAGTTGGTTCGGATGGGGGTTTACGTTATCGTGGCTGCCTATGCATCCCGAATCTTCATAACTTAAGAAAGGAAATTCTCGAAGCTGCTCATAATTCGAAGATGGCGATGCATCCTGGTAGTACAATGATGTATCGAGATATGAAGCTTCATACTTGTGGGACAACATGAAGGCCTATATAGTAGATTTTGTATCCTGTTGTCTCACGTACCAGCAGGTCAAGGCTGAGCATCGTCGACCTCCTAGTTTGCTTCAGCCCATGCCATAACTGAATAGAAGTGAGATTTCATATTTATGGATTTCATTATCAGGTTACTGAAAACAAGGAAGGGACATTATTCCATTTGGGTGATTGTGGACTGATCGACGAAATTGGCTCATTTTCTCCCAATTAAAGTTTCAAACTCCGTGGATGATTTAGCCAAGTTGTACATCAAGGAGATTGTACGATTGCATGGAGTGCCTATGGAGATTGTGTCGGATCGAGACACATGATTCATATCTATCTTCTGGACTCAAATCCAGGAAGCAATGGGGATAAAACTGAAGTTCAGTACCGCATTCCAACCACAGACTGACGGGCAGATGGAACGGGTAAATCAGGTGTTAGAAGATATGTTGCGGGTATGTGTGCTCGATTTCAAAGACAGTTGGGATGATTGTCTTCCCTATGTAGAGTTCGCTTATAACAACAGTTTCCAAGCGAGCATTGGCATGACTCCCTACGAAGTGTTGTATGGCTGTCCATGTCGAGCACCCCATTGTTGGGCAGAAGTTGGCAAGAAAAGCCTGATTGGCCTAGATTTAGTATAGGTGACCTCTGAGAAGATTGACATTATCAGGCGTCGACTTCTTGCAATACAATAGATAGAAGAGTTACGCCAATACACGACGGTGGCAGTTAGAATTCGAGGTTGGGGACCATGTATTTCTTAAGGTTTTCCCAATGAAGGAAGTTCTTTGTTTTGGTAAGAAGGGGAAGCTTATGCCACGATTCATTGGTCTATTCCAGATTCTGGACCGAGTGGGTGTGGTAGCATAACGCATTGCCTTGCCCACACCACTCGCAGGCATGCACAACGTATTTCATGTATCGATGCTGAAGAAATACGTTCCTGATCCTACTCACATTATCAAGTGGGAGTAGGTGCAATTGAGTGAAGATGCTACATACGTATTGTGACCAACATGTATTCTTGATAGGAAGGAATAAGTGTTGTGCAGCAAAGTGATCCCGCTTGTGAAAGTATTGTGGACTCACCACACTGAGGAAGAGGCTACTTGGGAAACAGAAGCCAAGGTCTATAAGAACTACCCTCAGATTCTCGAGCAGTACGAAAAGGTACTAATTTCGAGGATGAAATTTTTCTTTAAGGGGGGTAGATTGTAACATCTTGGAAAAATCTGTACAAAGACCCGAGTACCATCTTAGGCAGAAATCCTTAATGACCGAATCATTTAGAAATTAGACGAAAATTAGTTAAGTACTAAGCTAAATTAATCAGTGAATTATCTTGAACCACTATAAGTACGAACTACAAGACCCAAAACCATTAAAAATGCTAACTCAACATTACTCAAAGACCTAGGAGCAATCTCAAAACCCAGATGCTCTCGGGAGGACATTGAAACTCTGTATCGGACCTGGACCGCGCGTCGAAAGTCCGATTACCGCGAAACTATACGGTTATGACCGCATACTGGGCTTGACAAGCATCACAGGAATCAAATCCAAATAGTATCCCAAAATGCACAACTTGAGCCCTAAGCAAAGTGTGTGACAAACGCGAATATCTTTGAAAAATGAGCTCAAACTTAAGTGAATTGGACCATTCGCTTGCGGGCAAAATTGAAGGTTTCAGACCATTAGTTTCTAACCAAACTTTACCCATGGATCAGGAAAATTTTCCTGCACATGTTAGTATACTTGTGGCCCTGATCGAGTGATGATGACCATTGAACGGAAACAGGTCCTCCACGGTCGATCTACAAATTTAAACAGACCGAAACCTTAACCTAGCTTAGATCCATGGTCAGGGAACTTACTCTATGATGTAGGTGAGTAATGGGCCTTCAGATGAGTCCCGTTTGTCCGAAATAGATGCCCTTTGGCTATAACCTAAGTATACCATGGCCCTGAGGCCATTGACATCAGTTCTGAGCCTATATAATGCCCTTAAACCACCCTTCTCTCATTCCATACGAATTCTCTAACCCTAGGAGAGAGTAGAGAGGAAAGAGGAGAAAAGAGTGGGGAGAAGAGAGAGAGATCTGTGGGTCGTTGCTGGGATTCACTCCCACCACCCCACGGGCTGAATCATCTCTCCCGTTTCGATACACCGTCGATTCCAAATACAATTTGGGTAAGAAATCCTAACCCTAATCTCATTTTAGGGATTCAAATAGTGGAAACGATGAAATAGCTAATCTATTTCATGACTTAGGTAGCCGTTGTGCTGTAGACGGAAGTGTAGTGTACGAACCGAGTTCATGACGAGCAAACCGACGAAAGGTGCAGACTATAAATGTTTAGGTTATGGTTTTCAAGGCTTTCAATATCAGCAATGGTTTATGTCTAACTTAATTACTACCATATGATCTTAGTTACAATGTATTCACTAAATTATACATGTGTGTGAATTATGTGAATATAATAGTGCATTTCATGTGTTTGTTGAAATGTTTGAATGAAAGTGAAATTATGATTTATGCTTGCCATGACTATTCATCTAGAATACATGTGTGTTGTGTGTATGACAACTCCTGTATAAAAGGATTTATCATAATATATTCTATAACTAATTTAGTTTATGTATATAGTATTATGTAGTCCAAGTGTTTGATAATAGTATTATGTAGTCTAAGTGTTTGATAAAATGTCTGAATGAGTAATTGTTTGATAAATTATAATTATTAAGGGTGTTCAGATGGGATTCTCAACTACCTTATCTATATGTATAAATCCCTTCATGTAGCCTCAATTTCAAATATGTGATTTATGTATAAGATGCATATGTATAATAATGCGTCTAATGTGTTTGATAAAATGCTCAAATGAGATTTATGTTTACATTATGTGTTAAATGCTGTTGTGAGTAATATATATGATTCCCTCTTGCATTTGAGTATGTTTGGGACTACCATTTAGTCCAGGTAATCGGTAATGACTCCTAATTGAGTGGCCGAACTAGTTTTGCCACGTTAGATACATTCGAGGAATCCGAGTCGTATGGTGATTGTCGACAGTGGTTAGGCCACGAGGAGTGTTTATGCACTCTATATTGATTAATTCAACGTACGCTCATACCAATCGTACTTATCAAATAACTCGATTGACCTATTGTGTGTTTACCATGTATGGGCGTCACTGCTTGAATCTAAGGTATCACTTACCAATGCAAACCCGTTTCAACCATGGTACCAAGATACGCTAAGACTCATGAGCCGTGCATGGTGGTATGGGACATCGTGGTCGACCTGTCGGCCTACGCTGGGGTGACGAGCCTCCTCATAGTGACCTGTGAGCAACCTAAACTCGTGAGCCGAATACGGTGGTATGGGACACTGTATTCGAGCTGTCGGCTTACGACGAGGTGACAAGCCTTCCCGTAGTGACCTCGAGTATAAATTAGGCCTAGCTGAGGTGATGAGCCTCTCCATAGTGACCTTGAGTGTAAACTCATGAACTTACCTATCCACTATTTTCATTAGGGGTGATGCCCTATAACTTACCTATTGTATGTGATTAACTAGGATTGACGACTCTAGATGGATCATTGTTTGGGTATGTGATATAAAGGGAGGTACCTTAGCTTTCCAAATCTGCTATATGAAAAAAATCCTAATAAATTACTTGGCTAACACGATCATGCACCGCATTGCATGTGCTTTGGCGAGGAAGCGCACGTTTAGGGAGTTTCGATCGTGAGATGATGTCGCTGAGGGAGTGCAGACGAGGGCATGCAGCATTACGTATATCATTCTTGCATTAACAAGAGTAATTAGGACATGATTGTTGTACTACTTTATCATTACGCTTAACTGAATTGATAACATGTTAACCTTTGCCTTATATTACCACTGAGTTGATCACTCACTCCCACTCTGGGATGGTGTTTTAAAACACCAACCAGACTCTGATTTAGATGTAGGTTGTGATGCGGCTTACGTGATGGAGCCGAACTTCATGGATGAGGCGAAGGAATTCTCCTATATTCAGCTATCAGACGGGTCTCTGTAGGCCTTGTTCTAATTCGACGGGATTACAGGGTTACATGGATTAGTTAGACAATTACATTTTAATATTTTGTAAATTTTGAAACAAACACTTGTATTTATTTAGCCCGGTAACATACTTATACTCGGGGGATTGATAAACACTTACATACTTTATATGTTCATCTCAGTCTTCCGCTTGCATAATTTAAATAACTTTGGAGTATGATATGCTGTTTTGGTGTAATCCCATTCATGTTTAATGCACTAATATGGACAACATTAAATCGTCATTATCTATGTTGTATAAGTGATGCATTGGAACTCGGGAGTTGAGCTCTGCTCGACCCCCAATTTTTGGAGCGTTACAGAGATGGCTCCTTCGGAGATTACCTTTCTCCGGTAAAGCCGTGCAGGGGAGTCTTCACAAGTCTGAGGTGTGACCTTGGAATCCCTATTCTTTTGAAAGCCTCGGAGTAGATCACATCGGCTGAGCTTCCGGTGTCGACTAAGATGCGGTACACCTTGTGGTTGGCTATGGTCATAGTAACCACTAGGGCATCATCCTGCGGATGATGGATTCCATAAGCATCGTCTTCCGTGAAGGTGAGACTACATGGGCTGACCTGGAGTTCTTTGCTAGGCCGCTCTGTCATGTGGATGTAATGTTCCGGATTAGACTTCCGAGAGTGGGCTTTTTGAGCCCGGTTTGAGTCTCCTCCATCGGACGAGCCACCGAAGATGGTGCGCATTTCGGCTGGGTCTTCTGGGGCTTTATTCGGCTGCTCTCGCTCTTCTTTCTGAGATGTTCTCTCTTCCTTGGTATACCGATGTAAATGACTCTTGCGAATAAGGGCTTCAATCTCATCCTTGAGATCCACGCAGTTGGCCGTGTTATGGCCGTGATCTCGATGGAAACAGTAATATTTGCATTTGTCTCGATGATCCGGATTAGCCTTCAAACGAATAGGCCAATTCAGAAGACTATGCCCTCGGATGTTCAGTAGAATCTGCTCGATGGATGTGTCGAGGGGGGGTGTAGGAATGGAATTTACCCTCTAGTTTTCTGCTTGGACGATAATCGCGGGGAGCGCGGTCATCTGGCCCTTTGCTGGGTGTCTGAGGTTCTTCGTTCCTTAGCCTCTTCTCTTTGCTAGTTGACTCTGTTACTTGAACATTCTTGCGGGCATTGGAGAATTCCTCAGCGTTAGCGTACTTCTGAGCTCTGGTGATGAGCTCGGCTAATGTCTTTGGAGGATTCTTCCCAATGGAGAAGGTGAACTTCCCCTCTTTTAGACCACTGAACACTGCAGAGAGTGTCATCTTGTCGTCATAGTCCTCCACCTGTAATGCTTCTTCATTGAAACGAGCGATGTAGTCTTTCAATGATTCCTTTGGCTCTTGTTTGATGGTGAACAAGTGAGTATTTGGTTTCTGACTCTTCTTATCGCTTATGAATTGGGTAAGGAATGATCGGCTAAGCTCCACAAAGGAACCAACGGAGTTGGGTTTGAGCTGGCGGTACCAACTCCGAGCGGATCCCGTGAGTGTGATTGAAAACCCTTTGCACATCATCGCGTCCTTCACTGTTTGGATCTGTATCCGTGAGCGATAAGCCTCTACATGTTCGGATGGGTCACTAGACCCAGAGTATTGGATGATGGGAGGTGTCCGGAACCTCTGGGGCATCACCTCGCTCATGATCACAGAGATGAAGAGAGGCTTGGTCTCTTCCATCATCGCTTGAACAGCAGTGGGAACTGACGACGGCTGCTGATTCTTTTCAAGCGTTAGGATCTTATTGTTGAGCTCCGCGAACAGTGTTTCCCAAGGATCTTTGTTTTTAGCCACTATCTCTTGAGTGTCTTCTATTTCAGGAGTTCTCCTTCTCCTCCCCATTTTCAACTCATGGCGGAGATCTTTTGGTGCCAGGGCTGAGGTGATCGAGGCATTCATCGGAACCCAAGTTGCTATATTTCGGGCCGGAGCTCGGATGTGGGTCGGGGGAGGGTCTAAACCGAAGCTGGTGCCCGTGCGGGTTTCCGTTGAGACCCCTCGGGTCTCATACTCCTCGACACAGAATGAGCTTCCACAACCAGACCAACCGGTTCAGGAATAGGGTTTTCCTGAGCAGGATGTGGCTGCAGCTCCTGTCGCTGCTTCATCTGGTTAATTTCATTGCACAGGGTTTATATCTCGCTTTGCATAGTTCGATACTTGTTTGCCCGATTGTGAGAACACTGGGAAGGCCCTAGAGCTGATTCAACGTGAAGTAGTGAAGAGGAACAGGTCTAATCATTTTGTTCTGGTTCCGCAGCTACCACTTTCTTCTTTCTTCTTACCATTATGCTTAAGAATAGGAACCTGACCTTTCGTATCAGATTCCCACAGAAGGTGCCAAAATTGTTGATAACTAAACCTGGATGGCTCTCCTCTCCGATCCACGAACTCTGAATCACTTCAACGTCTCGAACCTGCACACTTGCAATGAGCAACGGAGACCCTGGTTTACGCAGGAGACCCTCCGATGCCTAAGTAAGGTCAAGGGAATCTGGGTCTAAGTTCGGGTGTAGTAAGAGAGTACAAGATGTTACGTACCTATAGCATTGGAGTCCCTTTATATTTATACCTGCCTATCGGACGGTCTAGGTCCGTTAATCTCAGCACGATTCACTCAATTAGTGGGATTCTATGATCGTGGAGATATTATCCATAATCCGAGGATCGTGTAGCGTATCATGCATATCTACGGGCGAGACAATCAGTCATGTCTGCTTAAGGTAGTTTCTTTGTTTAGTGCATGAAACATCCATATCCCGCCTCGGCCTCGGCTCGGGATCTCAGGCTAAAGAGGCCTTAATTCCGAGCCTCGGACCTAGACCAGCATACACATGGGCTTTTGCCATTGAGTTATTTAGCGAGGAAAGCGTCCCGAGTCTGAGCCGAGCTTCGATCTGGACTTATGATGGACCCGGCCTTACTTGTTTGTCAGGTATTCTGGAGGTCTCCCCTCAGAGCTTCGAGGTGGGTAGTGAACTTAACCCGTCGAGTTGAGTTTCCCTGCAACGGGTGACACAGAGATGTGGGTGGTCGAATGATTCATTTCTGGTCAAGCAATGATGGGACAGCCCGAAGTCTTGCAAGTGAGTTCTGGTCTGAACTTCACAATGACCGCCTTAGCCTCGGATTATTATGAACCGATAGCCTCGGAGTAGGAGCACAACTGTAGCTGAGCCTAGAATCATTTTCCCTTCAGTCATTTTCACCATTCTAGATAACCTCTCAGGTATCTGATCGCATCAAGGTGATATCAGTCGTCGAAATTGAAGGGGCTTGAATCTTCCCATAACAGTAAGAATGCGTACACCATGAAAATCCTTAAATGGTTGAGAGTATGTTAGTAGCAGTTAGATTTATATTTTAACAATGGGAAATGTAACGTAATGGTAAAAAAAGAAGGTGAATGGGTTAAAATCATTGATGAACGAGTTTCAGTACGGTTTAAATGAGCTCAGGGCAATGTCGTTATGATAAGGTAGTCTAATAGTAATGCGGACGGTTAGATTGCTAGATCTAAGGCTAGTTGGGTATTTGTATGGTTGATTTGATGACTTGGAAAGTAAATGAGTAGATATGGAAGTAGTTGAATGAGATAGAATCGGGAAATTTGTATGCATTGGTTAATGGTAAGAATCAAATGACTGGTTTATCTTATAGGTTAAGTTGTGTTGGGAGGTTTAAGTATGTTATCACATGTTAAAGAGGGTTGATCTAAATCATGGATTTAATGGTCATGCAAGTCTATGGTGATGATCATGGGTCAAATGAAGGTGGATTGACCATTAACTTCATGGGTTTGTTGCGGGTTGGTGTTCACAACCCCAAGTGCAGGGCTGCGATGTAGTAATAATCTCAGTGAGACCGAGGTCGAATCCACAAGGACTAAAATCGTGTGTTTTTTGAGAGCAACTAGAACTAGAACTAGAAGAAGATGAAAACCTAAATCTGGAATAAGTGAGAGAATAATTGTGAAAAACTTAATGAAAAACTTGTGAAATTTAAAAGTGGGAAACTAGGGTTTCCAAGAATCCACTTGTAGAGATCAAGGAGATCTACGCTTGATTCACGAACACAACTGGAATCAGAGTCTCATCTTTATCTAATTGGAAGATATCTTATTAAAGTCAAATCTGAACTTCCTTTGATCTAGTTCTCAATGGTTGAGACGTATGAGAACTAGAAGTGATTCCATCACAAAACCATGCCCATGGGACAAAGCAAACAACAAAATTTACCAATCCACGACCTCAATAATGAAAAGAACATACTCAAAGCTATCGCAGATCCATTGTAACTTAAGTCATAACAAACCATTAAAAACTACAAGTATTCCTTATAATCAAACTTGAATCAAAGAGAGTTCAATATAAACATGAATCAAAGTACTAGAAAACATCCCATCACTCTACAAGCTTCACCTCTAAGCCGTAGCTCCGACCATAAACATGATTGAACTAGAATCTCTTAAGAAAGCATAAAAAAAATAACTAAGGAAAAGGGAAAAACTCTTAATGATGGCCTCTCCACGCTTTTGCTCTCCTTTCCTCCTCTTGCTTCCGTTCTCTCCTCCTTTTCTCTCCCTTTCTTCTTCAATCCTTTTTCTCCTTTTTTTCCAGACGATGGAGTGAGAAGACCTATTTATAGGTGTGTTAGACTCGTCTTGGCGCAGCGGAACTTGCGTGAAAACTTACGCAGTTTTAGTGTAAAGAGGTCGGCTGGAGCTTGTGGAACCGCCCCTGTTTCGCAGTGAATTGCACAGTGGGGTCACAGCAACAGCGAGCAGTTTGCTATCCGGTGGGGCACCTTCCTTCTGGCCTGACGATGATTGAACTCTTATGGTCTTCCTGTGCAGCAAATAGTTCGAACGGCCTAGATTACGCATCTTGGATTGCTGCGGCCAGAAATCCCTATCCCTCAACTCTGTCGGTGCTGGAGTGGCGAGCTACGCTGGACATTTTTGGACCAGATTTTCCCTACAGTCGGTCTAGTCGTGGCCATTGTGTCCGATGAATGGTTCGGATCTACTTCATTCCCATAGCGGTGGGCCCCACTGAGTCCTTGAATGGTGTTGGTTTGAACATAAGGACGCAGATCAGGAATCTAAAAATAGAGCTTTGGGACTGGTACAACTACGGATGGTTTCGTGTGCGCGTGAGGTACTCTCTAAGTGTGAAACCAGCCACAGTGTGGTCGAATTCACCCTCTGGTCATGATTGATGGTTTGAATCGGCTCATTCGATCATAGATGTGGGCCACAGTGATTCATAACGGAGGGAGTTCGTTGCGTGCGCGGTGGGAAATCCCACTAGTTTCGGGATTCCACGTTCTTTACGTTATTCGGTGGGGCCCACTATGGGAATTTTCTGGGAAATCCACTCCATCCATTGGATTCCTCTCAAAATCTTAGCCCAAGAAACTGCGTTCTTGATCCGAGTTTGGTGCAG
Source organism: Magnolia sinica (assembly GCF_029962835.1). Lineage (NCBI taxonomy): Eukaryota > Viridiplantae > Streptophyta > Magnoliopsida > Magnoliales > Magnoliaceae > Magnolia > Magnolia sinica. Next base: position 58,446,395 of record NC_080585.1, on the reverse strand, counting down.
CCCATGGAGTTAAACCTGCTCCGACTGCTTGAACGCAGTAGAATGGTATTCTTGTGACCGCTGTAATAGGCACGTGCACGTGCATGGGTGCATAGGGTTAACATGGGTTTGACTGGCCCGAGCTCTTCTATAAGATGGAGGCTTAGATCGTCCACGTGGGCCATGATGGTGGCCCACAGCATTTCACAAGAGGACATGGTCCGCCCGTTACACAGTAGCGAGCTGTGTTCGAGCAGGAGTCGCTTCAGCGCATGCTGACCGACTTCCCTGGTTCGGTGCACGGCGGTAGCACCACGGTGGTGTACACGTACTCTCGTGTGGGGTCCACTATGATCTCTATATGAGAGATTTACACCTTCCATTCATTCATTTATCTAAATTAAGGGGTCGAGTCCAAAATTAAGGTATATCCAGAGATCAAGTGGCCCCAAACTATCAATGGTCGATTTGTTCACTGGCTATGGTGATTCTTGAGCGTTAAATCCATGCTTTTAGCATCCTTTTCAATCCAAGCTCTTGAATTCACCTTGCAACACAAACATGACTAAAATATACATTAAGCATTATCATGTGCATAAAACCAAGTAATAATTGGGGTTTAATAGGCAATATTTGACCCTCAACACAATCCCCAACCAGCATTTTTCTAGTCCTGAGCAAAGTATGCGATAAATAAGTTTAATGCGCAATGTTCAACCTTTTTTAGAAAACAATCTTTCGTGTATTAAGTGTGCATGAGTAGACTTAAGATGAGAAGGTGAGTTTTTGAAAACCTGGAGCAGAACCACATAAGTAACCGATCAAATAAATCCTTTATCCATTAGGTCAGAGCATAGTTCACATATCAAGTTTTTCAACATGCTCAGTGAATATACTATCTGTTCATAATGTTAGCCATGCTCATCATTGCAAGATTGGTTAAAAACCCAAGTACTGATTTGAACTTACCCCCTTTTCTTTCTTTTTCCGGTTTTTAATTTTATATCAACGGTCATTTGTATTCATTAAGTCTTTTCATCCTTTTTTTTTTCAGACATTACATCCTTTTCAAAGACATTTTTCATTCCCCTCAAAGATGTTGTCATTCTTCATTCTTTATGACCTCTTTATCAATCTCCTATGTTGTAACTGGTTCCTTTCTTCTTTTAAGGTGGATAAAATTCTCCAGACTCGGTTCTCCATATCTTTCAATGATCATCATACTAACAATCATAAAATCTAGTACTATCCACAGAGAACAATTTGAATAAAATAATATTCGATCATCCTCTTAACCAAGTGAATGTAAGAACCATAAGTGATAAATTACTTAGTTGCTCCAACTCCAACAATTCAAAACTCGATTTCTATCTTATTATCATACTCAAAACAGTCTTAAATACACAACTTATCGCTTTCCAAATAGATAAACATTGAAAACTTTTTCAAAAATTTTGCAAATTTTGTTCAAAACTGAGAAAACACTAATTAGTTTACCTAATCTCCCATCCCCAGCCTAAAATCTACATTGTCCTCAATGTAAAAGAAATATGTAAGATTTGCAAAAGAGATAACGTATTTAAAAGAAGAGTGATGGAAAGATAGTACCCGATGAAGAAATTTTGCGGCTTTTTCCAAAGGATCTCAACGTGAAGGTGGGTTAGCACAAGAGTTTATCAACCAAAAACAAACTATCCTAAAAAGGCAGAAGTAAACTATCCAAAGCAGCATAAAGCCGACTATCTTAGAACAGAAAACAGAAAACCTAACTATACATCCGTCAGACTAGGAAATCAATTCCGATAAACAGGATCATTTAGAGATGTGGACAGGTCCTCTAAATCAAATTGCTTAACAAATGGCTTTAATCGATGTCCATTTACTTTGAATTCATTGCCATTGTTTGGATTCCGAATCTCGACAGCCCCATGAGGATGAACATTGGTAATAGTGAAAGGGCCGGTCGAGTGAGATCGGAGCTTACCCGAAAAGAGATATAACCGAGAATTATACAAGAGGACCTTCTGACCTTGTGTGAATGCTTTTCGAAGAATTGTTGGTTATGAAATGCCTTCATCCAGTCCTTGTAAATTCTCGAGTTTTCATACGCATCATTTCGGATTCTTCAAGTTTATTCAACTGAAGTTTGCGAGTAAGCCAACATTGTCCAAATTGAAATTCAGATTTTTAATTGCCCAGTAGGCTTTATGCTCCAACTCCACAGGCAAGTGGCAAGCTTTCCCTTAGACAAGTCTACAGGGAGACATTCTAATAGGGGTTTTAAATGCGGTATGGTAAGCCCATAAAGCATTAGTCAATCGGAGTGACCAATCCTTATGGTTAGGGTTAACCATCTTTTTCAAGATGTGTTTAATTTCCCTATTAGAAATCTCAGCTTTCCCACTTGTTTGTGGGTGGTATGGAGTGCTCACTTTGTAGGAGATACCATATTTCTTCATTAAATTCACAAATGGCCTATTACAAAAGTGTGAGCCCCCATCACTAATGATGGCTCGGGGCATTCCGAACCGGGAAAGGATGTTTTCTTTTAAGAATTTAATGACCGTCTGGAGGTCATTGTTCCCACATGGAATTGCATTGACCCATTTAGTGACATAATCTACTGTTAGCAAAATGTATAAATTCCCAAAGGATTGGGGGAATGGTCCCATGAAATCGATGCCCCAGCAATCAAATGCTTCTATGATAAGAATGGGATTCAAGAGCATCATATTTCGATGGGATAATGCTCCCAATTTCTGACAACACTCACTTTGCAAAACTCATTAGTGTCCTTGAACATAATGGGCCAGTAAAAGCCATACTGCAGGATTTTGGCCATGGTCTTTTTAGCAGAAAAGTGACCACCACGGGCTTGAGAGTGACAGAAGGAGATGACACTTTGGTGTTCATTGTCTGACACACATCTCCTTAAGATTTGGTCTGGGTAATATTTAAACAAATACGGATCATCCCAGAAGAACTTACGAACCTCGGCGAAATTTTTTTTTCTTATCTTGCGTAGTTCAATATGTTGGCGTGAAACCTGTGGCAAGATAATTAGTAATATCAGCAAACTAAAGTGAATGGGAGACTTTGAACAGTTGTTCGTCAGGGAACATTTCATTGATATGTGTCGTCTCAAGGGAATTAGGGAGATCAAGGTGGGAAAGATGGTCAGCCACTACGTTCTCTATTCCCCTTTTATCTTTTATTTCCAAATTAAATTCTTGGAGTAGGAGGATCCATCTAATCAGGTGGGGCTTAGCATTATTCTTAGAAAGAAGATACTTGAGCGCCACATGATCTGTGTAAACGACGATCTTGGATCCGATCAAGTAAGACCTAACTTTGTCCAAAGTGAACACAACGGCTAAGAGTTCTTTTTTCGTAGTCGAGTAGTTCACTTGGGCAGGATTAAGAGTTCTACTTGCGTAATGAATAACGTAGGGCTTCTTTTCTTTTCTCTCGCCTAAAACCACCCTAAGAACATAGTCAGACGCATCGCACATAAGTTCAAAAGGAAGGCACCAATCGGGTGGATGCATGATAGGTGTAGTGGTTAACATGCCCTTAAGCTTAGTGAAAGCTCCTGGCATTACTCAGTCCACTCATATGATACATCCTTTTGAAGTAGATTACATAAAGGACGAGAGATGACTAAATTCCTTTATGAATCTCTTATAAAAGCCGGCATGTCCTAAGAAGGATCGCACGTCTCGTATGTTCTTGGGTGGGGGGTAGGTTAGAGATAAGATCAATTTTAGCCTTATCTACCTCAATTCCCTTGGACGAGATGATTGGTCCAAGGACAATTCCCTTACGAAGAATGAAATGACACTTCTCCCAGTGGAGTACCAAATTCTTTTCTTCACATCGCTTCAGCACACATTTAAGATTCTCCAAACAATCGCTGAAGGATGGACCAAAAATAGAGAAGTCATCCATGAAGACCACTAGATATTGCCCCACCATGTCAGAAAAAATGTTCATCATGCATCGTTGAAAAGTTGTGGGGGCATTACATAGTTCGAATAGCATCATTTGGTAAGCAATGGTGCCAAAAGGACATGTGAATGTGGTCTTTTCCAAATCTTTAGGAGCTATCTCTATCTAGTTGTAGCCCAAATACCCGTCAAGGAAACAATAGTACGAGTGACCAGCTAGCCTTTCCAAGATTTGATCAATGAAGAGCAAAGGGAAGTGGTCCTTCCTCGTGACGGTATTTAACTTCCTGTAGTCAATGCACATTCTCCAACCAATAGTAACTCTAGTTGATACGAGTTCATTGTTGGCATTGGCTATAATGGTGATTTCGAACTTCTTAGGAACCACCTGAGTTGGACTCACCCATTGGTTATCGGATATAGGGTATATGATACCCACATCTAACAACTTAAGAACATCAGCCTTAACCACTTCCTTCATATTTGGATTTAGTCTACGTTGTGGTTGCCAAGAGGTCTTCGCATTATCCTCAAGTAAATGCGGTGAGTACAAACCAAAGGGTCAATTCTCTTGAGGTCCGCAGTCGACCATCCAAGGGCTCTCTTATGCTCAATTAGAGTAGAGATGAGCATACTCTCCTGTTCTTACTCAAGGTGGGAAGAAATCACCACTGGGTATGTCTCATCTTGACCTAAATAGGCATATTTCAAATCAGAGGGTAAATGTTTTAGGTCAAGCTTTGGTGCCTTAAGGTTAGATGGTAGAGGTATTACATTGGTTTGGGGCAATTCTTCAAATTGTGGCCTCCACCGGTTAACTTTAAGTACTGGCACAGTATCAAGCATGGCACCCGTCTCCCTAATCATGTCATCATCAAAATCATGGGAGTGGGCTAGACACGTCTCTAGAGGGTCAGAGGTTAAGGTCAAAAGTGTTCTATCTTCTACAAAAGAATCAATCATGTTAATGTCGTGAAAATCGTCATCATCCTCTAACCATTTTTCTATGTTGAAAAACATATTCAACTCCAATGTCATATTCTCGAAAGACATATTCATGACTTCATTCCTGCAATTAATGATTGCGTTTGAAGTGGCAAGGAATGGCGACCAAGAATTACGGGAATTTGAGTGCTCATGTTAGTGATGGATTCCGTATCCAGGATGATAAAATATACCGGATAGTAGAATCTGTTAACCTGGACCAACACATCTTCAATTATCCCTCTCGGTACACGAACTGAGCGATCAGCAAGTTGTAATGTGGTTAGGGTGGGTTTCAATTCACCCAAACCTAACTGTTTGTAGACCGAGTAGGGAATCAGATTTACGCTTGCTCCTAAGTCAAGAAGTGCATGCTCAATTCGGCAGTTCCTAATCACACAAGGTATGGTTGGGCTACCTAGATCTTTGAATTTTGGTAGAACATCTTGTGTAACATCTCGGAAAAATCCGTACAAGGACCCGAGTACCACCTCAGGCAGAAATCACCCAGGACCAAAACCTTTAGAAATTAGGTTAATATTAGCAAGTGCTAAACTAGAGTACTTATGAAATTAGCACTAATCACTTTAAATATTATCTGCAAGACCCAAAATGTACAGAATCGTTGACGCTACATTACCCTGAAATCTAGAATCCATCTCAAAACCTAGTTACTCTCAGGAGCATCTTGAAACTTCGTGTCAGACCTGGACCGCACGTCGAAAGTTCGATGACCGCAAAACTATACAGTTATGACCGCATGACTGGACTTGACAATCCCCTCGAAAATCAAGTCTTAATTGTGTCTAGAAATGCACAACTTGAGCCCGGAGCAAAGTGTGTGAGAAACGTGAAAATATTTAGAAATAAAATCCGAATTTAAGTAATCTGAGTCGTGTCGCTTGCGGGTCAAATATAAGGATTCAGACCGTCAGAATCTGACCCAAATACACCTTCGGATCAGGAGAAATGTCTCACACATGTCGGTGTACTTGTGACCCTGATCGAGTGACCATGACTGTTGAACTGAAACTGGTCCGCCACGGCTGATCTGTAAATTCGATCGGAACGAAAACTCAGCCTGACCTAGATCCATGGTCAGGGAGCTTAAGTCCGACTGCACGTGGAAAAGGGGCCACCATAAGTGCTCCATTGGACCGGAACAGTCCGTATTTGGATATAACCTAAGTATACCTTGGCCCCGGGGCCATTTCCATCAAACCTGGGCCGATATAACTGCATACGCTAAGACTGCGTAGAGGCGACGAGCCCTTACGTAGAACAAGAGTACACTAGGCCTACACTGATAAGGTGATGAGCCCTTTGCAGCGACCTAGAATCGTAACATCGTATGAGATTTACTAGGATTGACGACCCTAGAATGGATCATCGTTTAGGAATTGATATAAGGGAGGTACCTTAGCTTCCCAATCCTGCTGTATGAAAAGGACTAATAAGAACTTGGTAATCACGTTCATGCACTGCACTGCATGTGCCGTTTGGCGTTGGGCAGAGCACTGAGGAAGTGACTGACATGCGCGACCGTTAGATGAAGATCACAGAGGGAGTGCAGAAGAGGGCATGCATCATTTATTCATACCATTCTTGCATTAATCAGAGTACTTAGGAATGTTTGATTATATTGCCTTATCATTACTGCTTGACTGAATTGATAACATGTTAACCTTTGCTTTATTGTTCCACTGAGTTGATCACTCACTCCCATGTTACGGGACGGTGTTGTACACACTAACCAGATTCTGTCTTAGCTGCAGATGGAGACCCGACTGATGAGGCGGAGGCAGACTTTGTCGACGATGAGGATGCCTTCTCATATATGCAGTTTTCAGGCGGATTCGTATAGACCGTTCTGATCGGCGGGGCTTCAGGGTTATATTTGTAGTGGACTATTACATTTTGACACTTTATAATTTAAAATAATACATGTAATTATTGACCTGGCAATGCATACATACTTTGGGGACTTATATTGGTTTATAAAGTTATACGTATTCGTTTCAGTCTTCCACTCGCGTATTACAACTGTCCCTGGATTATATTTTGCTGATTTGGCTTAATCTTATTCATGTCTTATGCACTAATGCAGACAACATTTAATCATCATTAAATATGTTGCATAAGTGATGCATTGGAACTCGGGAGTTGGACTTTTACTCGACCTCCAATTTTCAGGGCATTACAAGTTGGTATCAGAGCATGATTTGGATTAAACCAGACCTGGGTTATGGTCACATGATGTACGCTGCGCATTTAGACCTAGGTGGGTGCGAGAAAAATGTAGAGACAAGCTTAGGATTTCCAGTTTTGCCGATTGGCGAAAGTTACCGAAAACGATCGCCGAGATTGTGTTCGTTCACGTCCATGATCGCTTGAGGCAACCTCGGACCACTTCTAGACCATCAATCGACGGGTTTCGACCATAATTTACCCAATCCCAGCCTTCAACAATCGAGAAAATACGTAGTTACACCAGAAATTACACGAAATGACCTGAAACGACTCAAAACGGAGTCGGGGGCCAAACGGAATATTTCCAGGGGGACCCAGGGTGGGTCCCACATGTTTTTAAGGTCCAGGGGGCAGGAGGACCTCACCCCACCAGCGAAGCATCACCGGTTTATCCAGAGGTTGGCGAGGACCTCGCCAGTTCCGCGAGGCCTCGCCGGCTGGCGGGCCTGGCGGGGCGGGCCGATTTGGGCTGACTCCCCTAGGGCGCTGTGTGGCCCACTGATGCATGTTGGGTCAATTTAAAACCCTCCAAACATACCTCCCCTCATAATCTACCCCTCTAGCTTCCCTTTTTCTTCAAAACTTTTTGGTTTTCTCTCAAATCTCTCCTCCATTCACCCATTTCATCATTTTTTTTCAACACATACACCCTCCCACCATTTTCCACCAAAACCCTCTCCTATCTCTCTCTTTTCCTTTGATTTGAGAGCACAAATCCCTCATTTATGTCCCACATACCTTCAAGTTCAACAACCCCTCCTTTTTTCACCTATCTTCTCTTTTCCTTGGCCTTGTTCGAGCTTGTGACGGCTATTTTTCTCGATTTCCACGCTTCTTTCTCTCATGGGGAAGAAGAGGACGCCTATGGATGAGGCCGGGCCTAGTCGCCCTACTCGTTCAAGGAGGCCTAGAGGCGCCGCTACAAGTGCTAATATTGATCGGGAGATACGGATCAAGCGGGTGCTTGATCCCCAAGCTCCCCTCGAAAGGTTCCTCCTGATAGATATGTCTCATGGGAGATTTTAGGGTCGCAGGGTCCTCTTTGAAGCTCATGTGGATGAGAAGCTCTTCGGGCAATATCTGGTGATGGACCGCCTGGTCGAAGCTGGGTGGGGTCCTGTGTTTGAGGGTGAGTACCGTGTAAATGCGGGCACAGTCCGAGCCTTCTACGCCCACATTCGAGAGCCTATGTTGGAGCCCTTGCAGTTCAAGATCCCCGTTGGTAGAGATCGGGAGGCCACAATTGATGCTGGGCTGATAGCTCGGCTTATGAAGATGCTGCTTGGCGAAGTGCATGCAAGAGAGAAGAATTTAAGGAGTGCACGTGAAAGGGATCGCCGCACACGATTCCTTTGTGGACAACTGGCTCGCTGGAATCTGAACAACAGTCTCCTAGCAACTAACATGACTGACGACTTCCGCCTGCTCCACCACATCTTCAAGTACAACGTGTACCCTAGGTGGAGCAACCGCAGTGAGTGCACCCGTCTGATGGTAGATTTCCTATACCAAGTAGGGCAGCAAGAGAAGTTGTGCATGCCTACACATGTTCTGTGATAGATCGTTCTTACCGCACGCTCCACTAGAGCGTCTGATTCACTCCCATTCGGCCGACTCATATGCAAGATTGCACGTGAGTTTGGCTACAGACTTGGGGCGAAAGTGCCAGTGCCGACCCACTACATCAACGAGACCACTCTCAATCAAATGAAAATCGGGCCACGACAGCGGCAAGCCCGACTCAATGAGAGTGAGGACGAGATGGCTAGTGAAAGTATGAAAGCGAGGAGGAAAGCAGAGAAGAGATAGAAGAAGAATAGGAGGAAGAAGTGGAGGCTCAGGACACGGATGAGAGCTCCCCTCCTACGGCAACGGAGTATGACCCTGATTGGGCTGCTAGGGAAGCCTGTTTGGCTCAACTTGAGGAGGGCCATGCTGCCTTGCAACAGGATATTATTGACGTCTGGGCCCTCATGAAGCACAAGTTCAAGAAGGTGACCCGCACCTTAAAAGCTATCCTGTGTTGCCTGCAGGATAAGGGCGCCCCTCCTCCATCGCCAGACTCGGATGTCTAGTCATCCATGTCGTCGCCCTAGTTTATTTTGTTGCTGTCTTAGAATGTGTGTGTTTTAATGTTGGCAAGCTTAGTAGTAGTGTAGGTGAAAAGTATGTTGTGCTGATTGACTTGTTTTAACGTTTACAGCTTTACTTGTAATAGCTCATATGCGTTTCCTGTCATGATTCATGTAATGTGTATTTCATGTATTGTGACAATCTTGGTAAATAAAATGCATGAAGTTTCTTTAAACTGTATGTAAAGGCTGTGTGGTTGAGGTGTGGGCATGCTAAATCTGACCTAGGTTGCACCCTATGTTGTATATAGGGAATGCCACCTAAGGCCACACGGAGTATGGCACGGGTCACTCTTGGCGATTCATTTGACGGGGCACCTCCCCTAAGCGATAGCCATACGGACCCCAGTTCGGGCCCGTCTCCCTCTGACACCATGTCGGATTCTCAGGCGGCCACTAGCCCCACCAATGGGCCTACACCTGTTGTGCCACCGGCTCCAGAGAAGAACCGTGCGTCCTTCTCGACGTCATCTATACCTCTGTCGGCTCCCCCTACTGATAGGTTAGAGCAGATGATGTTGTTGATGTAGCAGTAGCAGATACAGCAGCAACAGTTTTTGACCACCATGGCGGGGATTTTTGCCCAGAGCATGGGTGTGGCTTCGCCTGCTCCATTTACACCCCCTGCTAGGAATGTAAGTGTCAGCGGCCACCTTGAGCCATTCCAACGCTTACGACCCCCTACCTTTGCGGGTACTCACAGACCCGAGGAGGCCGAGTATTGGCTTGACCGCATCTCTAAGATGCTAAAGCCGCTGCACTGCACAAAGCCCGAGCAAGTGGAGTTGGTCACCTTCATGTTCGAGAAGGAGGCCAGCTTATGGTGGGATAGTGTCCTCCGTACTGTTGCGGTCGGACACATATGGACGTAGGCAGATTTTGAGACCCGCTTCCACGAGAAATACTATCCCATCACCTATCGCCACAGGAAGGAGAGTGAGTTCCTTCGCCTCCGACAGGGAGGGATGACAGTGGCTGAGTATGAGAACAGGTTCACGGTGTTGGGCAGGTATGCCCCGTTGATCCTGACAGATGAGCAGATGCGTATGCAGCGTTTTTCTGAGGGCTTACGACTAGATATCCGTTCGAAGATGTGCAGCGCTAGCATACCTAGCTATTCTGAGTTAGTGAGCATGTCCATGAGAGCTAAGCAGGACAGGGACAGGCAGTCCCGTATGTGAGCACCGATGGCTCCTAGGCCGTGACCAGAGATTCAGAACAGACCATTCCTCAGGAAGAGGCCACGGTCAGATTCACCGCCGAGGCTGATGGCTTCATCTGCCCCTGTGAGGTGACCTGACGTGTGGTGTGCCTACTGCAAATGACAGGCCACACAGAGGTGAATTGCTTCACCAGGATGAGGGATAGCGGCTTCTCACCGCCCCAGAGGGTCAACCGCCCGCTTCCCCAGGTTATATCGGCACCACCTCTACGCACGACACCAACTCATCCATCATTCCAGCCACTTGTACCTCGATTTAAGTCGCCTCGACGGCCTATGGCTCCTCAGCCCAACCGGTCTCAGCAGGTGCGCGTCCATGCACTTACAGCGGAGGCGCCTGATTCTACAGCTACCATACCTTTAGCCTTCGAGCTCACCGCCCACATTGAAGGTACCCCTATATTTCTGTTGGTGGATACGGGATCCACTATATCTGTGATATCATGTTCTGCAGTCCAGCGCTTAGGGCTGAAGACGACTCCGATGGTTGGGGTGCGAGTTATCGCAGCACCAGGGACTTTTACAGATGCCACAAAAATGTGTGAGGGTTGCTTGATAGATCTAGGGAGGAAGACGATATGCATTGACTTGATTGTCACCACGATATACCATTTTGACGTCATCCTTGGTATAGATTGGCTGACTGAAGTGAGGGCCGAGATTGACTGCGAGACCCGATTGGTGACAGCTCACAGGCCTGAGGGCACGCCCTTTACGTTCCCCGTGCAAGTAAGTTGCCCTTTTCAAGTCCTTTGTTATGCTTCCTTACTGAAGAATGTTGACGACCCAATACTTGAAGACACACTAGTGGTTCGAGAGTTTGAGGACGTGTTCAGTAAGATACCTGGACTACCTCCTCAGTGCAAGATCGACTTCACGATCGACCTTGTGCCTGATGCGACACCAATATCTCTTCCGACTTATCGCATGGCTCCATGTGAGATGGAGGAACTGAGAAAACAGATCGACGATCTGTTAGATGTGGGCTTTATACGGCCGAGTGTGTCTCCTTGGGGAGCACCTGTGTTATTTGTGAAGAAGAAGGACAGTTCACTGCGATTGTGTATTGATTATCGCAGGTTGAACCAAGTGACGGTGAAGAACAAGTATCCCTTGCCCAGGATAGATGATCTGTTCAATCAGTTGAAAGGGGCGGAGTATTTTTCGAAGATCGATCTACAGTCAGGGTATCATCAGTTGCGCGTCAGGGATGAGGACGTGTAGAAAATAGCTTTTAGGATCAGTTTTAGGCACTACGAGTTCCTGGTGATGTCATTTCGACTCACGAATGCATCGGCCGTGTTCATGGATCTGATGAACAGGTGTTTCGACCGTACTTATATCAATTCATTATCGTATTTATAGATGACATCCTGATATACTCCAAGAGTTGGGAGGAGCAAGCGAAACACCTGCGTGCAGTCTTCGATACTCTCAGGAAGCACCAGTTGTTTGCATAGTACAAGAAGTGTGACTTTCGGAAAGAAGAAGTCAAGTTCCTGGGACATGTGGTGTCCAAGGAAGGGATAGTTGTGGACCTTGCTAAGGTAGCCGCAGTTCAAGACTGGGAGCAACCCGGTTCGATTATCGAGGTGAGGAGTTTTCTTAGTCTGGTAGGTTACTATCGACGATTCATTCAAGATTTTTCGAAGATAGCCAGACCTTTGTCTCAGTTGACACGAAAAGACTTGAAGTTCACCTGGAATGAAAAGGCAGAAGCAGCTTTTCAGGAGTTGAAGGACAGGTTGACATCCGCCCCTGTGCTAGTATTGCCAGAGCAAGGGGTCAAGTATGTTATATATACAGACGCATCTCGTGTCAGTTTGGGTTATGTCCTTATGCAGAAGGACAGGGTGATTGCATATGCCTCGAGACAGTTGAGGAAACACAAGGAGAATTACCTGACGCACGACTTGGAGTTAGCAGCCGTCATCTTCGCACTGAAGCTCTGGAGACATTACCTCTACGGTTTGAGCTTTTTTGCAATCACAAGAGCCTCCAATACGTATTCACTCAACGAGACCTGAATATGAGGCATCGACGATGGATGGAAACCTTGAAGGACTTCAAGTTCGAGGTCTCTTACCATCCCGGTAAGGCCAACCTTGTGGCAGACGCACTGAGCCGCACGAAGGCATTGGTATTTGCGGCTCCGTTGATGGTAGCAGAATGGGACATGGTAGAATTTGTGTGAGACTTTGAGCAGAAACTCACGGTGGAGGAGCCGTATGAGGGCATCGCACATATTCGAGTACAACCCCTCATTGATGACAGGATCATCGCGGCTCAGACAGATGATGAGCTATTGGCAAAGATGAGAGAACAGGCTAGCAATGATGAGGACGCCAAATGGAGAGTTGGTACGGATGGGGGCTTACGTTACCGTGGCTGCCTATGCGTCCCGAACCTCCCTGACTTGAGGAAATAAGTTCTTGAGGCCGCTCACAATTCTCGAATGGCTATGCATCCAGGCAGTATGAAGATGTATCGTAACATGAAGAGGTCGTACTGGTGGGACAATATGAAGGCTCACATAGCAGATTACGTGTTCCGTCGTCTCACGTGCCAGCAGGTCAAGGCAGAGCATCGTCGACCTCCTGGTTTGCTTCAGCCCATGCCCATAGCTGAATGGAAGTGGGACTTCATCTCTATGGATTTCATCTCGGGGCTACCGAAGACGAGGAAGGGTTATGACTCTATTTGGGTGATCGTGGACCGGTTGACGAAATCAGCTCATTTCCTCCCTATCAGAGTTTTGAACTCTGCAGACGAGTTGGTCAGGCTGTACATCAAGGAGATCATACGTCTGCATGGGGTTCCTTTGGCGATCGTGTCTGACCGAGACACGCAATTTACATCCATTTTCTGGACTCACATCCAGGAGCGATGGGTGTGAAGTTGAAGTTCAGTACCCCGTTCCACCTACAGACTGACGGATAGACAGAACGGGTGAATCAGATTCTGGAGGATATGTTGCGGGCCTGTGTGTTGAATTTCAAGGACAGTTGGGATGACTGTCTTCCTTATGCAGAATTCGCCTATAACAACAGCTTCCAGGCAAGTATTGGCAAAGCTCCTTACAAGGCACTGTATGGGCGTCCGTGCAGGGCACCGCATTGCTGGGCAGAGGTTGGCGAGAAGAGCTTGATTGGCCTGGAGTTAGTTCAGGCGACTTTAGAGAAAGTCGACATTATCAGGCGCCGACTTCTGACAACGCAGAGCAGGCAGAAGAACTACGCCGATACGAGGCGGCGACCACTAGAGTTCGAGGTCGGAGACCATGTGTTCCTCAGAGTTTTTCCTATGAAGGGAGTCCTTCGGTTTGGCAAGAAGGGAAAGTTTACGCCTCTATTCATTGGCTCATTCCAGATACTTGATCGAGTGGGTGCGGTAGCTTACCGCCTTGCTTTGCCCACACCACTTGCGGGCGTGCATAACGTATTTCATGTTTCTATGCTGAAGAAATATGTTCCCGATCCTTCCCACATTATCAGATGGGAGCAGGTACAGTTGAGCAAGGATGCTACTTATGTACTGCGACCGACGCGTATCCTAGACAGGAAGGAACAGGTATTGCGTAGCAAAGTTATTCCACTTGTGAAAGTGTTGTGGACGCATCACACGGAAGAAGAGGCTACTTGGGAGATGGAAGCCAAGGTTCGAAAGAACTACCCTCAGATTCTCGAGGAATACGAAAAGGTACTAATTTCGAGGATGAAATTTTTCTTTAAGGGGGGTAGATTGTAACGTCTCGAAAAAATCCGTACAAGGACCCGAGTACCACCTCAGGCAAAAATCACCCAGGACCAAAACCTTTAGAAATTAGGTTAATATTAGCAAGTGTTAAACTAGAGTGCTTATGAAATTAGCACTAATCACTTTAAATATGATCTGCAAGACCCAAAACGTGCAGAATTATTGACGCTACATTATCCTGAAATCTAGAATCCATCTCAAAACCCAGTTGCTCTCGGGAGCATCTTGAAACTTCGTATCGGACCTGGACCGCACGTTGAAAGTCCGATGACCGTAAAACTATACAGTTATGACCGCATGACTGGACTTGACAACCCCTTCTGAAATCAAGTCTTAATTGTATTTAGAAATGCACAACTTGAGCCCGACGCAAAGTGTGTGAGAAACGTGAAAATATTTAGAAATAAAATCTGAATTTAAGTAATCTAAGTCGTGTCGCTTGTGGGTCAAATATAAGGATTCAGACCGTCAGAATCTGACCCAAATACACCCTCGGATCAGGAGAAATGTCCCACACATGTCGGTGTACTTGTGACCCTGATCGAGTGACCGTGACCGTTGAACTGAAACTGGTCCGCCACGGCTGATCTGTAAATTCGATTGGAACGAAAACTCAGCCTGACCTAGATCTATGGTCAGGGAGCTTAAGTCCGACCGCACATGGAAAAGGGGCCACCAAAAGTGCTCCGTTGGACCGGAACAGTCCGTATTTGGATATAACCTAAGTATATCTTGGCCCTGGGGCCATTTCCATCAAACCTGGGCCAATATAAGGACCTTAAACCCTCTCTCTCTCACCCCATACGAATTTGAGAAAACCCTAGGAGAGAGAGAAGAGAAAAGAGAAGGGAAAAGAGAGAAAGTGAGAGTGAGAGTTGGAGATACTTCCTGGGATCTGATTCCGCTACTCTACACACTCAATCGCCACTCCTGTATCGCTATACAGGCGATTCTGACTCCATACTTAGGTAAGAAAACCTAACCCTAACTTTTTTTAGGGTTTTTAACTATTGTAATAGATGAAATAGCTGACCTATTCCCTGATATAAGTTATTGTGGTGCCATAGACAAGACTTAGCTTTAAAACTGAGTTCGTTACGAGTCTACCGGCGAAAGGTGCAGACTATAAACATATAGGTTATGGTTTTTAAGGCTTTCAATGTCCGTTAATGGTTTATTACTGATGTGGGTGCTATTTCACATGCCAAATGCGATGTTTGTTTCGCGTTTTAGATATATATGAACCATATGGAGTCTTGTGTATTCCATGTATTTGTAGAACGGGTCGTATACGTATGGAATTTGAACATGTGTTTGTCATGATTAATTGTCATGTGTTTATGCTAGTTGTATGTGTAACAACTCCTTAGCAAAAGGATTTGCCCTAAGACGTGCTATCACCAACATACGTCATGTATGTTGGAATATGTAGTCTAAGTGTTTATAGAAATGTCTGAATGAACAAGTGTGTAATATATTGTACTTTATATGGGCGTTGAGAAGAGATTCTCAACTACCTTAACGATGTGTATGATTTTCTCCATGCAACTTATATTCTCTGTCTGTTTTACTTAGGGACTGCATATGTGTGAATTCATGTTTAAGTTGAAATCCATCAAATGCTCACATGTTTGTAAGATTGGAATTGTTGATCCATTACTGTTCTGATAAGCTTGTATGATTATCTATTGTAATTGAATGTGTTTGGGACTACGGAATAGTCCAGGCAATCGGTAACAGACATTGAATAGGTGGCTGAGGTTGATTTCACCACATAGGACGTGATCGATAAATCTGAGCCGTACTTGGGATGTTGGCAGTGGTTAGGCCACACGGAGTGCTTACGCACTTCATGTCGATCAACTCAACGTGCGCTCGTACTAGTCGAGCTCGTCAAGTAACCCAATTGACCCGATGTATGTTCACCATGTATGGACGCTACTGCTTGAATCTAAGGTACCAAACTTACCAGTGAAAACCCTTTTAAACCTTGGTACCTCGATCCGCTAAGACCATGAGCCGGGCATGGTGGTATGGGACACCGTGGTCGAGTTGTCGGCCTACGCTGGGGTGAGGAGCCTCCCCGTAGTGACCAGTGAGCAACCCAGACTCATGAGCCGAATACGGTGGTATGGGACACTGTATTCGAGTTGTCGGCCTACACTGATAAGGTGACGAGCCCTTTGTAGTGACCTCGAGCGTACGCTAAGACTGCGTAGAGGCGACGAGCCCTTACGTAGCAACAGGAGTACACTAGGCCTGCACTGATAAGGTGACGAGCCCTTTGCAGCGACCTAGAACCGTAACATCGTATGAGATTTACTAGGATTGACGACCCTAGAATGGATCATTGTTTGGGAATTGATATAAGGGAGGTACCTTAGCTTCCCAATCCTGCTATATGAAAAGGACTAATAAGAACTTGGTAATCACGTTCATGCACCGCACTGCATGTGCCGTTTGGCGTTAGGCAGAGCACTGAGGAAGTGACTGACATGCGCGACCGTTAAATGAAGATCGTAGAGGGAGTACAGGCGAGGGCATGCATCATTTATTCATACCATTCTTGCATTAATCAGAGTACTTAGGAATGTTTGATTATATTGCCTTATCATTACTGCTTGACTGAATTGATAACATGTTAACCTTTGCTTTATTGTTCCACTGAGTTAATCACTCACTCCCACATTACGGGATGGTGTTGTACACACCAACCAGACTCTGTCTTAGCTACAGATGGAGACCCGACAAATGAGGTGGAGGCATACTTTGTCGACGATGAGGATGCCTTCTCATATATGCAGTTTTCAGGCGGGTTCGTATAGACCGTTCTGATCGGCGGGGCTTTAGGGCTATATTTGTAGTGGACTATTACATTTTGACACTTTGTAATTTGAAATAATACATGTAATTATTGACCTGGCAATGCATATATACTTTGGGGACTTATTCTGGTTTATAAAGTTATACGTATTCGTTTCAGTCTTCCGCTTGCGTATTACAACTGTCCCTGGATTATATTTTGTTGATTTGGCTTAATCTTATTCATGTTTTATGCACTAATGCAGACAACATTTAATCATCATTAAATATGTTGCATAAGTAATGCATTGGAACTCGGGAGTTGGACTTTTACTCGACCCCCGATTTTCATGGCATTACATCTTGCTTTAGGATAGCACTCACTTTTTCAGTTATGAAGATTTTCTTTTGAATATTTTGCCGTCTTTTGGTCGTATATAAGTCTTTCAGAAATTTGACATATGAAGGTATTTGTTTAACCGCATCTAGTAGAGGAATATTGACCTTCACTTGTTTCAACACCTCTAGAATGTCCCGAGAGTTAGAGAAGGTTTCGGTGAAACCAACCATTGGGGGAATGGGGAATGGGCTTACCTTGAAGTTCTAGTTCTAATTCTTGTGGAGTAATGCTAGGTCTATCATTGTTGTCCTCTTCTGGGTCCTTAAGCTTTTCAGCCCTAACCGGAATGGTTTTGTCAATGGTCTTCCCACTCCTAAGAGTGGTGATAGATTTAGCTTGCTCCATTTGGTTTGAAGAGCTCGGGTCACTAACTTCATCTTTTGTGTTGAGAAGAGGTTGAGCTGGAAGGCTCCTCTTATTCCCAATAGTATTCTGTCACGCCCCAAACTCGAAAAACGGGCTCACAAAATTTTTGATCACCGAATCCGACGCCGACAGCCTCCGTAGTGCCCTATTCTCGGCTCTCGGCATTCATATGCCAGATTTCAATCCTGGGATCCTACAAGGAGGATTTTCAGTATAATTTTTTTTATAATGGAGCATAACCACAAGTATAACCAAGTCACAAAACAACATCACCACATATCCACTATATCAAAAACTTTAAGTACAATGCGGAAAGGGAAATACAAGGTGATCAAAAAGCTCCAAAATAATCTAATGCGTGCTCTTGCCTCAGTGCTACTGCGATCCAATGCCACCTGCACGCAACGATCGTGCATAAGCTTACAAAAGCTTAGAGGGTGGTGTAAGTGTGTGTGCATAGCAAGTTCCAAGTATACAATATCAGAGTAATGCGAAAATATGCTGGTAAGTCCATGAATATAATCAACCGTACCATGGCTATGTGATGCAAGGCATGAATACTATCGGCCATACCAAGGCTATGCGATGCGAGGCCTATGTAGCCAAATGTCATATACGAAATGTAAAATAAGCATGTCAGTCCTCATCAAGTACATATATCAGTACAGTTTCTCTATAGGATATCACTGGGATCTAGTACACTCCACACTGATTGTCGCCTCCCTAGCCGCACAGCCCAATAAGTGGAATAGACCACACTATCCGCCTGACCAGTAGTTTGCCAATACCTACCTGGCTCATCGATAACGGACTCATTTGCTAGCTAGTCAAACTCAGCCTAGCTTATAACCCCCTCACTAGGGCGGATAAGGCCACACCCCCTTCCAACTAACCACGCACAGTAGGAGACACGACCTACTAGTATTCGACAGTCGGGCGCTCGTGTATCCACTCAGTCTAGACGTTGGAGCATCTCCTAGTACCAAAAAGGTTCTGGGACTTTCACACTAGGACATCCTAAGTGCCCAAGTGCTAGAGCCAATATTTTCGATATCTAATCCGGCCATCCATGATGTGCCTATGGAGGCTACGACCCTGATGTCGCTAGGGTGTACAATGATCAAGTCACACATATGTGAGATGCATGAGTCACACCGTACAGTCATGCAGTAATCCCGCGCGTACCACGCGCTCATGTGGGTAACTCCTATCAATGAGTCCCATAAATAATTTGCCCAATGGATATGCAATGATCAGTCACTACTCATATCAAGCATACATATGATGCATATGAGCATGAGTCAAAGAGTTACACTAAGCATGTTATAAGGTGATGAACTATCCTCACAACGAAGATGGGCCTAGATGGCCTACACATAACAAGTATGGGCCTATCAATGGGCCCTAGGGAGAGTTACAATGCAGACAATTAACCAACATTATTCTTACAATGTGGACGTCAAACCATCATTGCTCCCAAGGCATAGCCTGCCATAAACATCATTACATAACCAAGGTGGAATCACACATTGCAAAGGGCCTTATATACATCCCATTGGGCCTCGACCCATGGGCCTTAGATACATCAAAATGGGCCTCCTCAAATAGGCCTTATATATATATATATATATATATATATATATATATATATATATATATATATATATATATATATATATCAAGGTGGGTCTCAACGGACGGGCCATAAATACATCAAGATGGGCCTCATCGCATCCCCAAAGGAATCATTTTGAAGGATCATTTGGACCATACCACAAATAGCAATGGAGATAATAATTTTCACGGTTCAATAATTCATAGGGCCCACTATAAAGTTTATTTTCTAACCAATCTAATCATAAGGTCATAAAGACCTTGAACAATTCCCCATTAATCTAGAACTTCCGTGACCCAAATGGGTTTCAATGATAGATGTTCAATCCTCCAATATTTCTGTGGTGTGGTCCACCTGATCAATGGATGATCACGTCACGGTGTGGGCCACCATAATGTATTTGAGATCCAACCAATTCATAAGTTATCATAGTGATAGATGAAGTGAAAACAAATATCGGCTTTATTGGAAACTACTATGGCCCTTAGAAGTTTGAACGGTGGATGTCACTGTCCACATTAATGATGGGTTCACCTGACCCTAGATCTATCTTATTTTTAGTCTCAAGCCTTAAAATTATCTTTCAAAAAGGTTGGGCGGTATGGATACAACACATACATTATGGTGGGTCCCATAGGGATAAATAGCATGGATAAAGCATATACCTCATGGTGGGGTCCCCTGCCATCCAGCAGCCCAGCCAAAATGGTTGGACGGCATAAATAAAACACATACGTCATAGTGGGTCCCATGGTGTGGACGGTGTGGGTAAAACACATACACCATAGTGGGTCCCACGTGGGGCCCACCATAACGTTTATCCGCCATCCAATCTGTTGGTAAGGTCACACAGATCGGATGCAAAGGAAAAACAAATTTCATATGATCCAAAACTTCTGTGACAACAGGAGGGTTCCAATGGCAGACACTCAACCCTCACTGTTTCCTGCCGTGTGGGCCACCTGAGCTCTACATACGGCTGATTTTTAGGGTGGCCCACGGTTAGAAGGAGGCCCACCAAATGCACGGCGTTGATGTTCTACACACATCACAGTGGGGCCAGTCGATTTTAATGGCAAAAATCAATATTTTCTATGCTATGGCCCGCCAGAAAATCGGATTAGGTTCATTTTTCAACTCAACATCTAAAATGAGCTGGGGAATGGAATGGATGGCGTTGATTAGACCCATACTTCAAGGTGGGGCTTGCATAAGTGGTCCACCCAATTTTTGAATCAAAATGATATATTTTTTTTGTCAGCATATCCCACTGTCTGTTCACACTTCACAGACCACGTCCAACATCCCTAGACGCTGGACGGTTTGAATACAACACATTGTTTAAGGTGGGCCTCCAAATGGTTGGATGGTGTAGATAAGACACACATTAAGGTGGGGTCCATCCAAGTGGGCCACACAACCACATCATTATACACAAAAACAAATGAAAAAGGGAGGGAGAGAGAGAAAGAGAGTAAGATCGAGTGATGGAGGGACCCCGGCACTATGGGCCCTCCCTTCCATGATCTACAACATACATCAAGTGGGTCTCATTACATGTGGGCCCACCGATCAAAATCAACGGTGGAGATCCTTTCTCCACCAAAAATGCAATGGTTTAGATGACCCTATTCATGCAAGGAAAATAAACATCATGATGGGGTCCATTAAAAATGGCCCCATCATGAAATGATCATGAGAATCAAGGTGGGCCATCGGCCACACCTAGGGTCAAAAGTGAGATCCATACCATCAATTGGTAGGCCTTACTTGGCCCATCATCAAAACAAGAAATCTAGGCCTATAGAAACACCTACCGTTTGATCTTCTTGGTCTGATGGAACGCCGATCTCCTTGTGCTTCACTTTGATGAAGATGAAGAAAAAGAAAGGGTTAGGATGATAGATTTTGGGATGAGAAGTGGGTCACACAACACTCACTTTTCTCTCTTGAGATGCTTGGAAAGTGTGTTTGAGAAATGAGAGAGAAAGAGAGGGTTGTAAGGAGAAGTGATGGATGTGAGTTGATAGTTGTACTTGACATGTATGGGTGTGTAAGAGAGAGGGTGAGAGAGAGTTGACTTGGTAGGTTGCTTGACTTGGAGAGAAAGAAAGCATGGGTTGTGTACTTTGATTGATTGATTGATTGGACATCTTGTAGAGATTCTCTTGGGATTGCAAACATGCAGTATTTTCCTCGAACTGAATGTGGTCCCACATCTCCTGGCCAAGGTATCGGATCGGTATGCAAGATGCAGCATTGGAACCGCGGCGACGGTGCGGTCGCAATGGTACAAGTCTCGAATTAAGCCGACTCAAATACACGGGATACGACTTAGGGTCGCGCGCAAACGTCGATTATAGGTCGCGGGTTGCCGGAATTCAACGGGAAGAATCGCGGGAGTCGATGGAACAGTACGGACGAGGATACGGGCCTTACATATTCCTTATGTCAAGCCCTTGTATGGATTTTGTAAGGTCTTGAAAGGCTTGTATCATCCCCTGATTGAAAAACTCTTACTTTTGAAGATGTTTTAGAACCGGATCCTCTTGAGGTTTCTCTTGATTTGGAATTTTGGTTGAAAAAACCTTGAGGGGTAGCAGTTTGTCTATTCCTCCAACTAAGGTTGGATGATTTCTCCAACTAGGATTGTATGTATTGGACGTAGGTCCATTGAAAGGTCTTTGGTAATTATTTACGGCATTGGATTGCTTATTCAACACCACTTGAAAAGCAAGTATCGTTGGATAATTTTCAGTTGTGTGAACGTTGTAAGCACAAACACCGCAAATAGTTTCCTTAACCTTATCCTTCTTTAGTTCCATGGCCTCAAATTTCCTTATGAGATTAGACACTTTAGCATTGATATCATCATCCTCTTTCAGAAGGTATAATCTGCCCCTCTCCTTTGATTGAGTGGGCCTAGAAGTGGTGCTTAATTTTGGGTAAGTGTCCCATGATTGTACGTTTTTAGCAAGTCTGTCCAAATAATCCCTCACATCATCGACGTTTTTATTCATGAACTCCCCATTGCACATTGTCTCGACCAATTGGCGCATGGAAGATGTCAGTTCATCATAAAAAAAGTGTGTAATGCGCCAAGTTTCAAAACTGTGTTGTGGGCATAAACTGACAAGATCCTTGAACCTTTCCCAACACTGGAAGAATGTTTCTCCTCATTTTGGGCAAAGTTCATGATTGACTTTCTAAGGGTGTTTGTCTTATGATGTGAAAAAAGTTTCTTTATGAATTCCCTTATCATGTCATTCCATATGCCAACAGATCTGAGACATAGTGAATGCAACCACGTCTTAGCCTTCTCTTTCAAGGAAAAGGGAAAGAGTTTCAATTTGACCGTGTCCTCAGACACGTTAGGAAAATATAAAGTGGCTATGATCTCATCAAACTCTTTCAAGTGTAAATATGAACTTTCATATTCAAGTCCATGGAATTTTGGAAGGAGTTGGATCACCCCTGGCTTGATATCCATATGTCCCATGTTTTCTGAAAAAAACATGCATGAGGGCATGCTCACCCCTGCCGGTTGTAAATAATCTCACAAAGTACGAGGCGGGGATGCTTGATGCACCTCATTCTCATCCTAGACTTCCTCAGCCCTAGGTTGAAGTTATTGATTTACATGTTGATTTGCAGCCATCACTTCAATTAACTCTGAGGGTCTCGAGTGGTGTCTAATCCTGCGATGGATAAATAACCCCTCAACCAATCCTCCGTCACTCAAAAGATGTTGAGTGTTGTCACGGACCCACTTGGGCATGAAACACTCTCAACCCTCAAATTTAGATTCTAACCTAAACCTAAAAGAGAGAAAGGAAATAGAAATCTAAAAATAGAAAGAGAGGTAATTAGAAAGAAGTTACCAAATTAGAAGTTCCTAATTAAAATCCTGCAAAACAAAACAAAATTAGTCAGTTTCTAAAAACATAAAATAGCAAGTTTCTAAATCTGGAATTAGAAAGTGAGTTAGTTTCTAAAAACAAAAGAAATCCTAGAATTAGAAAGTTTCTAAAAATAGAAAACAAACTCTAGCAGAAAGCAAAAAAATTAGAAAGAGATTACCATTTTAGAAAGTCTATATCCAGATCCTACAAAATAGGAAAGTTAGGTTAGTTTCTAAAATCAAACGAAAAAACCTAATCCTAAGACTAATCCCAAAACTAGATAATCTTAGAAAAACCCAACCGTTAGTCTCTAGCAACGGCGCCAAAAACTTGTTCACAACCCCAAGTGCAGGGCTGCGATGTAGTAATAATCTTAGTGAGACCGAGGTTGAATCCACAGGGACCAATCTCATGTGTTTTCTGAGAGCAACTAGAATTAGAACTAGAAGAAGATGAAAACCTAAATCTAGAATAAGTGAGAGAATAATTATGAAAAACTTAATGAAAAACTTGTGAAATTTAAAAGTGTGAAACTAGAGTTTCCAAGGATCCACTTGTAGAGATGAGGGAGATATACGCTTGATTTACAAACACAACTGGAATCAGAGTCCCATCTTTATCCAATTGGAACATATCTTATTAAAATCAAATTTGAACTTCCTATGATTTAGTTCTTAATGGATGAGAGGTATGAGAACTAGAAGTGATTCCATCATAAAACCATGCACATGGGACAAAGAAAACAACAGAATTTACCAATCCACAACCTCAATAATGAAAAGAACATACTCAAAGTTATCGCAGATCATTGTAATTTAAGTCACAACAAACCATTAAAAACTACAAGTATTCCTTACAATCAAACTATAATCAAAGAGAGTTCAATATAAAATGAATCAAAGTACTAGAAAACATCCCATCACGCTACAAGCTTCACCTCTTAGCCCTAGCTAAGAGGTTTAACCAACCATAGACATGATTGAACTAGAATCTCTTAAGAAAGCATAAAAAAATAACTAAGGAAAAGGGAAAAACTCTTAATGACGGCCTCTCCACGCTTTTGCTCTCCTTTCCTCCTCTTGCTTCCATTCTCTCCTCCTTCTTTTCTCTCCCTTTCTTCTTCACTCCTTTTTCTCTTTTTTTTTTAAAATCCAAATGGTGGAGTGAGAAGACATATTTATAGGTGTGTTACACTCGTCTTGGCGCAACGGAACTTGCGTGAAAACTTACGCAGTTTCTGGGTAAAGAGGTCAGCTGGAGCTTACGGAACCACCCCTGTTTCTCAGCGAATTGCGTAGTGAGGTCGCAGCAACAGCGAGCGGTTTACTGTCTGGTAGGGCACCTTCCTTCTGGCCTAACGATGATCGGACTCTTATAGTCTTCCTGTGCGGCAAATAGATCAGACGGCCTAGATTACGCATATTGGATTGCTGCAGCAAGATATCTTTATCCCGCAACTCTGTCAATGCTAGAGTGGCAAGCTGCGCTGGTCATTTTTGGACCAGATTTTCCTTATAATCAGTCCGGTCGTGGCCATTGTGTCCGATGAATGGTTCGGATCTACTTTATTCCCTCAGCGGTGGGCCCCATCGAGTCCTTGAATGGTGTCGGTTTGAACATAAGGACGCGGATCGGGAATCTGAAAATAGAGCTTTGGGATTGGTACAACTATGGACGGTTTTGTGTGCGCGTGAGGGTAATCTCTAGGTGTGAAACCAGCCACGGTGTGGTCGGATTCGCCCTCTGGTCGTGATTGATGGTTAGGATCAGCTCGTTCGATCATAGATGTGGGCCGCAGTGATTCACAATGGAGGCAATCCGTTGCGTGCGCAGTGGGAAATCCCACTAGTTTCGGGATTCCACGTTCTTTGCGTTATTCGGTGGGGCCACTATGGGAATTTTCTGGGAAATCCACTCCTTCCATTGGATTCCTCTCAGAATCTTGGCCCAAGAAACTGCGTTCTTAATCCAGGTTTGGTGCGGCCCATGGAGTTAAACCTGCTGCGACTGCTTGAACGCAGCAGAATAGTCTTCTTGTGACCGCTGTAGTAGGCACGTGCACGTGCATGGGTGCACAGGGTCAACATGGGTTTGACTGGCCCGAGCTCTTCTGCAAGATGGATGGCTCAAATAGTCCACGTGGGCCATGATGGTGGCCCACAGCCTTTCACAAGAGGATGTGGTCCGTCCGTTACGCAGCAGCAAGCTGTGTTCGAGCAGGAGTTAGGTCACACACATTGACCGACTTCCCTGGTTCGGTGCACTGTGGTAGCACCACGGTGGTGTACACGCAGCTCTCGTGTGGGGTCCACTATGATCTCTGTATGAGAGATCTACACCATCCATTCATTCATTTATCTAAATTAAGGGGTTGAGTCCAAAATTGAGGCATATCCAGAGATCAGGTGGCCACAAACTATCAATGGTCGATCTGTCCACTAGCTGTGGGGATTCTTGAGCGTTAAATCCATGCTTTTAACATCTTTTTCAATCCAAGCTCTTGAATTCACCTTGCAACACAAACATGATTAAAATAGAACATAAAGCATTATCATGTGCATAAAACCAAGTAATAAATGGGGTTTAATATGCAATATTTGACCCTCAACAGTTGGTACAGCTGAAGATTGAATGGTTTAGAATAGGTTAATCAGGTGTATGAATGGATAATCTTACTTGGACAGATTTTTAGTGTAGATAAAAAGTCATATCTAAATGGTTTTGATATATAGGTCATGCGTCATAATCAAGTAGGTTTAGTGTAGGCTTAATGATTAGATTTGAGCTAGCATTTGATTCATTGGATGGTCTTGTGAGTGCGAGTGATGAGAGTGAATATGTACCCCCACCCACATATTCACACACATGCACACATATACAAAATATTATATAATTATTAATTACACAAATCAATGACTATTGCTAACCATATCGATCATGTATATCAATGGTCACAACTTGCAAATTGATGGGTACATCTATGCATGAATGCATTGATGAGTTGATGGATCACTACATGTATGCCTGAGTGAATGCAAGTGTACATGTATGCATGTACATGAATGCACACCAAAAGTCATGGTCATTGCATCACATGAAGTCTTTGGGATTAGCCAAGCCACCTGCACATGAATAACTTACTGCAATAGGTAATGAAAGATGGGCATCTAGTTTTTTCCTGATCAAAATGTAAAATATTTAACTATGAAAAATGTATTGTGATTGGAATTTTTTTTTGTATTGTGACAGGGCGAAAGATGTTTGAATAGCCTAGAGATGCGCACCAAACCGCGATCTCTAGGCTATTCAAACATCTATCGCCCTATCACAATACAAAAAAAAATATTCCTTAAACCACGATCAATAGTATACAAACCGCGATTGCCGTTGTTTACAAACCACGGTTAACAATGTTTGTAAACAAAGATAAATCTTATTTGCAAAACACAATCTCTAGGCTATTCAAAAATTTATCACTCCCATTGCAATACGTAAAAACACATTCTTAAAATTGTGATTGATAGTATGCTCAAACAGTAATCGCCCCTATTTGTGAACCACGATTGACCTTATTTACAAACTGTACAAACTGTGATCTTTAGGTCTATTACAACATCTATCACCCATGTTACATTACATTAAAAAAAAAAAATTCTTAAATCGCGATCAACAATGTACTCAAGCAGTGATCACCCATATTTACAAAGCACGATACCTCTTGCTCGCAAATTGTGATCCCCCTTTATGTAGGCAACAATTGATCCTATTTGCAAACTGCAATCTTGAGACCATTCAAACATTTATTAACCCTATTATAACACAAATTTATTCCTAAAATCATAATCAATAATGTGCTCAAACCACAATCTATCTGTTGCAAACAATGATTTGCCCTGTTTACAAACCATGATCACCCTTGCTTGCAAACACCGATTGCCCTTGTTTGTAAACCACAATTTCTAAGTTATTCAAACAGCTATCACCCCATTATAATACATAAAAAAAATATTATTTTAGATTATTTTCATTCTTATTACAATATGATAGAAAACACTTAAAAACACGCATATCCAAAATATTGCCATACACTACTACATAAGAAATCATACATCCATAGATTCATTTTTCACAATATTATTCTTACAATATTTTTTCAATAATGCACATGTACAAAATATTCTATAATCTATAAATTTAAAGAATTACACAATACATAGATTAAAAAATTGACAAATATCAATATAAATTCAAGAGCCTCGCTTTGTTGTTTTCCTTCTCTAGTAGGGAATCCCTCCCATTGTCATTTTCCTTACTAGCTTCCATTTCTGTTCATCCATTGGTTAGGTCATTGATTTCTTTATTAGTTTAATCATGGATTCTTTTAACTGCTTATTTGTAATTTATCCATTTTAATTGATTTTTAAATCCACTTCCTACACCTTTCACATTTGGAATCAATTGAATGAGATAGTCTGTCTGAAATTATAAATTTCTTCCTGCAGTTTAACATACAAATATATAACTAAACACATCTAAATAATACATACGTGATAAGCATATTCATAATCTTCATTTAAAATATATCGGTATGAGATCCATATCCATATCACTGCATAAGAAGTCCATGAACTTTATTATGAAAACCTCGCAATCTTCTCAGTATATTTGTTTTGGCGAACTCTCCTGCATACTAAGTTTTCATTTATCCTCCAATGAATTCATGTTGTCAAGTATATGAAAGATTCAAGGAAGTCCATTAACCAAATGAGTGATGTATTAATTATATCTTCTCCCCCATTCATCAAATAAACATCAACCAACACAATCTTTTTTGAAATTGTGGATAATAGCCAATGACCAATGATTGTTGCGCACATTGAATGGTATATGCACCTATTAGGGACATACAAATAACAAAGCAATAAGTTGAACTAGTTACGAGTTAAATTACACAGCTAGTTATTTAGTTATGGATAGTTATCTTATCATATTTTCACAATGTCTTACGATAACCTTTGCCATTAATCATGCTGACAAGACTTTTGTCAAGTATAGTAGACCACATCTCATATTGATATATAACGATGTCTTTCGTGATATTCTATTGGATGATGATAATCAAGACGGAGCATTTGCTATCACAAAATAATTCAAACTAGTAAGAATCATAATTATGATGCACATTTAGTGCTAAAGTTAACTAGGATAATAGAATTGGTCTTTACCATGAAAAATGTGTCCATGAATATACAATCTTGTTGGTAGGCTCGTACGTCCGATAATAAAACTCATGAACAAATTGATCCCCTATGCAGAAAAACAAGTTGTCTAATTAAAACCATATTATACAATCTTGTATAATTACTTTGTTATCCACCTAAGATCATTTTTTTCACAAAGGACGCCAACCATGGTTACCTCCCACTTTTATAGGCCACATTTTCTTCTTGTAGCTCCTCAAATAGTAGCCTTCTACGTGGGTCCATAAATCTCATAGCAAGATTAGAACCCTTATCGTGAGTAGCATGGGGTTCCGTGTATGGAGAGAGGAGGTATTGAGATGGATGAACATCCCACTTCAGCCTCTTCTCATCGGCCTCCTTTACCCCGCGAGGAACTTCGGCATGTCTCATGGATGATAAGGCCCATTTAATAACAATAACAATTGCGAGAGTAATTTTATCCCCCACTTCATTTATTTCAACTAGGGTGGGCCCCCGCCTCATCCATGTAAGTGGGGAAAGTATGCTATCTATGTTAATCAGGGGGTTGGCCCCTGCTTCATCCATGTCAGTTATGAGGTGGACCCTCACTTCATCCATGTCAGTTGGGGGATAGACCCCCGCTTCATCTATGTGAGTTGTCAGGTGGGCCCCTAACTTACTGAGGTCAGTTGTCAGGTAGGCCCACGCCTCATTCATGTAAAATGTGGGGTGGCCCCCCACCTTATTGAGGTCAGTTGTCACGTGGGCCTCCACCTCATCCACATAAACTGTGGGGTGGGCCCTCTTCTCACCCATGCTAGCGGGGGGTGTAGACTCGCCTCATCCTTTTTCGGTGGGGTGGGCCCTAGCCTTACGTGGATGTTAGGATCATGGGTTGGATTTGACTCGAGGGTCGCTTTGCTCTATGGGTTGCCTCTTTCGAGGGCTTTTGAGATTATGATTGATTGATTATGTTTGACCAGAGTCACTACCAGCCAATTTCTTTATCTCTATAGTCGGCTAGACCCTATATAAATGTTAGAGTAGGGATCCGAAGATTTTATACTTTAAGATGACTAATATTTGGTTTTGTGATAAGAGATTCTAAGTAAGGGACCACAGTTATAGAGAGGGAAGGTGTTAGGCACCCGCTTTGTCCGTATAGATGTATGGTCTCTAATTGATAGGATCTCGACTGTTCGTAAGGTTAGGATTCAATTCTCTTATATGAATGTATATAATGTTTGTGATAAAATGTGAAGTAATTGGCAGGTTTTCTATTGGATAGGATCCGATTAGATCAGTAAGCCTCATAGCATACTTTTAAGCCAATTTGGTGCAAAGTGTGTTGAATGATGAGATAAATGTTATGTTATGCAAATACTATGGGCTAGATGAAGATTGATTGAAGACAGTTGGATAGATGGTAGTGTCACAAGGATCGTATCAAGTGGTTTGGATTTGAACTTGGGTTGACTCAAGAGACTAGTGTTAGAGCTGGACCTGGGCTAGGCTCTCTTCCGCACTCTCACTCTCCTTTGTGGGAGATGGCTAAGGGGGTTTAGGATGCTTGTAGATTGTTAAGGAATGGTTGTGGATGCTTGGATTTTTAGATTCTTGAAATGTGAAGGGAATGGGGGTATTTATAGCCCTCTAGCTCAGTTTTCTTGTAATTCCTACAAAGCTCGGGGTTAAAAAATGTTTAGATGGCTAAGGTTTGAGATTGTCTTGTGAAAAGATCTCATGTGTTGGTTTAGATGGCATATGATGTAATTTTGGATCAATGTAGGGGCATCGGAGTAACTTCCAGATTTTGCACATGTATGAAATAAGTAGGGGGACAACATCACACGAGTGAGCAGCTGGCCAAAGTACGACCAGTACCACATGGTGAGTAGCACCCTAGGTGCCGCTCGTCCTTTGTTTCTACTTCAGCTTTGGAGGGAGCCCCTTGTACACGTGGACATGTTTGGTCCTCTGAAGTTGCCTTGTTGTCTCATCTCTTCTTTGTATTGGGCTTTAAAATAGGCTTGGGACAAAATGGGTTATGAGCTTGGTTTGATAAGGTGAATTTACTGGGTACGCTATGTGGGTTGACTCAGTGGCTTGACTCAAGGGTTAACTCTGTAGGCTAGGTTTTTCTTAGGGTTTGGGTTCGAGACCGGATTTAGGATTTCGTCGGCTTACTGGGACTAGGTTACCTTGGTTTTAGGGTTTATAAAATCCTAGGTTTGGGACTGGGGTTTGGACTGGGGTTTAGTGTTTGGACTAGGGTTTAGGGTTTGGATTGGGGTTTAGGGTATGGATCAGGGATTAGATCAAGGTTAAGGGTATGGATCAGGGTTTCTGTTCAATTAAGCTTCTTGGCCCGAGGTGGGGTGTCTATATATGCCTCTCTTTAGCAGAGGTTGCGTGTAACCAAATGCCAAAGTGAGTGGACACCCCACCCTCTGTAGTCAAATTAAAATGCGGTATGGACTAATTGCTTGCTTTTTTATCTGAGTCAGTTGATTGTTTGAAAGTAGATGACTTGCGCATGTCACGGGGGGTTTGAAGAAAATGTTGCGATTGTCCTTACGTTTTATGCGGCTTTGCGAGCA
This sequence comes from Magnolia sinica, assembly GCF_029962835.1. NCBI lineage: Eukaryota > Viridiplantae > Streptophyta > Magnoliopsida > Magnoliales > Magnoliaceae > Magnolia > Magnolia sinica. Next base: position 58,415,236 of record NC_080585.1, on the reverse strand, counting down.
TCCAATCACAACCTTTTCACTCCTGATCGGTACTAAAATCGAAAGAACCTAGTATAGTGGAGCCCCTGTGCTTTCCGTGACTCACGAGGATGCTGTCTAGAAGTGGAATGTTCGTTGCTTCCCAAATCACTCCAGAAGTACTTGTTTCATTTATTAGTCAAAGTGGTTAGCTTATCCTGCACTTTGTACAACCTTATGGGGATCTCAATACGCTAACTTGGACTCAATCAAGGTATGCAAATATCTAAGACTTGGCTTGTGTGAGTGATCATATTTCGTGCAGTGTGCTGGTTTTAATAATTGGGTTACAATTTGTCTTTTCCCCTTTTATAAATGATTTCTTCTAACTAGGACTTAGCTTATCATCCATTCATAGCATTAACATTTAGTACGATCGTTCTGTCACTCTGAGTTCAGACCGACTGTACTTTGTGCTTATGAGGATCCAATAGTTTTGGGGAAACCGAAAGTCATTAGATCTTATTTGCTTTTGCATTGGGCCCCACCCAGAGATATAAAAGATCTCTTAGTGCCTCGGAAGCCTATCACTCTTTGAAGTTTTCCTATAAAAGTCACCCCACACTGGAGAGTGATACTCCATGAGGGTTTTTATTATAAAATGATTTTAAAATGTGTCCAGCTTACTAATTGTCTCCATTGGGGATGCCTATGGGACTTCAAATAAGCTGGTTTTTATTGAAAATATATAAGTGGCCAATGCGTATGATGGTTGCGATTTGAATTGACCTGGATATCTATGATACAAACATGGCTCAACAATAAAAAATAAAAATAAAGAAGATAAAAGCTGAAAGTGTTGTATTGATGATTTTTACAATATTGACATGCATGATTGGCTTGAGGGATGATGATTTGTTCATCGACCAGCGTGGACTGAGCATTGTAGGAGGATGGTTGTAATGTGCGGGATGGTTGCCCATTTGTTGCTTGGTCGGAAATTAGGCTTTGCAGTGAGACAACCGGTGGGGGAAAATCTTTGACAATTTCTTCGTCTCTTGGTGGAAAAATGGGACCTTGTGGTGAGATTGCCCGTGGGGTGATTGTCTGTTCATGGACTTATCAAGCATATAGTGAAACAGTCGTGATTCAATAATTTTTTTTGTCGTCTGGTGTAGACCAAACTTCATAGCGAGATGGCCAGCAGAATCACCTAGCATATAGCAGGAAAGCCCCATAACCTTTCATTTGAAACTCAACAATCTTCCTTGTAATCCAGCGGGATGGCATGGATGAAGCGTAGAGAGATAGAGTGAGGATAAAAACTGGGACCACATGCTATGAGCATCAATAAGGGGGCTAAACTAAAAGAAAGCAAGCAAAGAGATAAGTGTCCATGGTAGACAAATAAATGAGGCAACGTAATGCTGGGTTTAATTGTGTTGGTGTCTTTAAGCTTTTCTTCAAATGCTTCTCTTATAAGTTTATGGAATGCAGTGATTTTATGTATGGTTCGGCAACGAAAGAGATTTTAGATAGTTGGCCATGCAATTTTCCTTGATTCTTCATAAAAGTGCAGCCTATTGCGACGACCGTGTGTACAAAAGATGGCATGCGCCTCTTGTCGTTCCAGTCTTGCAACACGCATTAAAAGCCCTGTTGGAGTTTTGACATCCTTAGACTATTGTATAGAAAGCTTTATTGGAGAGTGGCTTTAAGGGGACTTCTGCATTTTATTTTATTTTTGTTAGCTTATTAGTACACCCACTGTTAGTTCACACTTCACTGTTAGCCACCCCCACTAGGGAATCAATACCAAGACCTCAGTGTTGAAACGAGGTATTTTTCACTCAGTCTACCACTTGAGCTATGAATCAGGGTGTGGGACTTCTGCATTTAATACTACTAGTAGAGAATCTTTTACCGAAGATTTGCTTTGATAGGACTTTTGCTTTACAGATAGTTACTTTTAACAAAACTATAGCATTTAATGCTTGTAGAGGGATTTGCTTTGATGTGACACTTACTTTGCATAGAGTTGCTTTTACTAGACCTTTAGCATTTAATGCTCCCATATGTATATGTGTGTGTGTAAACATAACGTAGCAACTCATCTATGGTTGCCATTGGTATTTTTAGACCATTTGATTTGGCTATGATCGGTCGAGTGTAAATAGCCCCCCACATTTCTTTAGATGAAAGGAAAACACAAATATTAGCTTGATCCAAAACTTTCGCAGCCCTCAAGAAGTTTCAATGGTGAGAGTTTTAGTCCCAACCATGTGATCCACTTGAACATTGGATGCACCTCATCTTTGGCCTATTGCCCTAAAAATGATACATCAAAATGGATGAACAGTGTGGATAAAATCCATACATCATAGTGGCTCCTCAAAGCCCCTACCTGTGCCAAGCTTGAGATAGGTGGGGTTAGTACCTGTGAATGGTGGCTAATGCACGCGAGGCCCACTTCCTTGGTTTCGTCTGGTATTTAGTTTGATACAGTTGGAGTGATTGGGGTGTTGTGTTCACTCTATATGATAATGCAATTGATTTCAAAGTCACCACTAGCCAAATGAAGCTTTAAAATCTATGACTAGCTAGAAACTATTGAATCGCTTAAGAGTTGGGGATCCTAAGATTCTCTAACTCAAGTGACTCATGCGGTTGATTTGTAATCGTAGATTCCGAGTACGAGACTTGGTGACAAAAAAGTAAGGAGTTAGTTATCCTTTGCTGCTGGCACTCACATGCAGTCTCTACTTTACGAGATTTATCAATTTTTAGGGGATTTAGTGGAACCCCACCAATGACACATTTAGCCTTACTTTACAAGATCTATGATCCTGTGTAGGCAAATAAAAATAAAAGAGCGTATAAATATATATGAGAGAATGATTGCAAAAATAAATACAAGAGTGAGTGGGTGTTGTTGGTGTTCTTAAAATGTCTGAGGTTGAATGCAAATTGGTTGAAATGGGAGAAGGAAAAGGGGAGATTAGACACCCTTTTTTTTGTTACAAAAGGAGATATCCTAATATCCTCTATTCCAGCTCTACTCTTGTCTTTTGGTTACTTCAATAATAGAAGTCTCTTGAGTTTGGCAAAACCTTGATACAACCACAAGTCTCTGGCTACTTTAAAACCTCAAGCAGGCACTATATGTGCAATTGGCACACCTAAAACCTAAAAATCCATTCTCACATATTTTCTCTCCCTTACAAGCCCTCTCTCTTAATTACTAATTGTCATTTGAATGCTTGTTGTGATGTGGTTTATGTATATGAGGCATGCATTCATTCAATGACCACATGTAGCCTTATAGGTTGCCCTCATAGCTATTGTTAGGATAGTATATCAGAACGCGGGGCCTAAGAGGGCATAGCTTCGGAATTTAGGTGGTCAGCCTGTCAATTTTTGTTATTTTTGGGCCCCTAGGTGCAACGTGAATAATTTCATAAAACCGACAGTCATTGAATATCCCTCTATCATTTTTTGTCATTTTTTAGCCCCAGTTGCCGCTTGAATAATTCTAGGGTTGTTGGAGTTAAAGTTGCGGTTAAGATCTACCCCATCTGGCTCATTTTTTTGGTCGATTGAATTTGGTAGCTATCTCCGGGAGGCGTCGTGAATCCTTTCGATTTGATTGGTTCAGATTTTACCACAATTGGAGTTTGGAAAATGTGGCCTAATCAAGGATGTACGTAACTGAGGTTTTTGGGTATTTTGGAAGATGGACTAATACTTTATTTTGTCGAGCTCCAATCCCGCCAATCTGGTCTGTTAGTCCTTTATAGGTTGGGCCAATGACCCTTTCTATTCGATCCATCTAGATTTTTAAGGCCTTCTGGATTGATCAAAAAAGGTTTTATCAAAGTGGTGTGAGTTTCGAGTATCCAAGAAGTCCGAGCAATTTTATCAAGATTTGATTGGTTAGGCCCTTGATCCATCGATTTAGTGCATCACTTATTTCCATGACTAGTCAAAAGCTCATTCTGCATGACTCACATGGTTTGAAAATGGGTTATGAATATTTTAGAGATGTCTTTATCAAAGTCTAACTAAAAGTTGAAGAGTAGTTTAATCTTGTTTTGGGTGGGGTGTCTACAGATGCCACCCCTTTGGCAAAGGTTATGGGCAACCAAATGCCAGAGTGAGTAGACACCCCCACTTTTAGATGTGGTATGGCCTATTCCAGTTGGAGTGCCATTGTCAAAATACTTGTATGGTTAAAGAATAACTCGGGTGTCTTCCAAGAGTTAAGAAACATTGCGATTTGGCCTTGCATTTTTTGCAGCTTTATGGGGTATCAAATCGCAACCCTTTCACATCATGAGTATGCATGCATCGAGGATGTCTGAAAAGTTAGATTTCAAATGGTTAGAGCCCCAACGCATTTTGTAGCCTCACGAGGATAACACACTTGGATATGGACATGGAGTTCTAGATGTTGCATGATCTCCTATATCGTTTGTAAGACAGGTTGTTATAATGGGTAATTGCCTACACTTTTTGCAGCTTTACTACGGATCTCCCACATTACAATGCATTAAGCTTGCAAGTATCTCGGACTAGAGTCATTCGGGTTATTCTTTTACCATTCGAGTTTTTCATTTTGACACTTGCAATAATAGGTTTTTCCGTGATTGAGGTGCAGTTGTGCAAACACAGACATAATCATTCTACATTTTGGGATGATTGAGCTAACGCTGGAAGTTTAAACTGGTCATCCCATGTTTCACTTATGATATTGGAGAAAACTGAATACTTGAAAGAAATCAAAACTAATTATTATTATTGCGTTGAAACCCACTGGAAAGTATGGAAGACCACCCAACACCTCGGATACTGTGAGCATTTTTTATTTTTTATTTTTTAGAAAGATATTCCCACATGTAGAGCATCATTCAATGGGTTTTTTTTATTGCAAAATGGTTTTCAAATATATTTTTAGGCCATTATTTTGAAGACGTCCACTCGATCTCGCGAGGAGGCGTCATCAAGTGGTTTTTATTTGGCCTCTTTTTTTAAAAGAATAAGACTCACTTGATCTTTCATCTCCAGTGGAGATTTTCATGGTCATGATCAGATTCATTTTTTTTTTAACGTGTTCACTACTCGGTGTCCGACTTTCGGTTCTCTTTTAGTTGACACTGCAACCCTATAAGCCATGAGAGATTGCTTTGTTGTGGAGGAAGCTTCGGTGCCTACTATGAAAGAGAGTTTTAGTAGGAGGATTGAATAGTTGTCGCAGAGGGAGCGAGACTTACGTGAGCAATAGGTTAAGGTTTTCATTTAGTTGAGCACCTTGGAGAAGTGCCCATGGCTTGAGCGTTTATTTTATTTATATATGCATGATCAACCCTTTTTTTAGTTTTAGTTCTTTTAACAAAACAAGTGTAAAAAAAAAGTGCAATGAAAAGGAACTTTTTATATGTGGTGTTAGGCTTGTCTTATGAGCGTGGTTTGTGTTTTGGTGCTTTGGACAATAGGGATCAGGCACTTTGACTTGGCCATGTGTCACTTGACGATTTTTCAAGTTTACTCCTGGGGAGTTACCATATCATTATAAAATGTTTAAAGGAAATTTCATTCTAAGTTTAGATAGGGATTGAAGGATTTCAAAACATTGCGACTATCATATATGCCTTGCTTGGACTTTGCTCCGTTTAGATATATAATTTTCTGCTTTTTTGTTTTTTCGTTTCATTTTCTGACTAGTTTTACCCATAGTGCCCTTCTTGGTTTTCACCACATCCAGTTTGCTTGTTATTTTTTCCCAGGGTACCTTTCAGGTTTGAAAAGGGTGAGCTCTCAGTCCTAGAGGGAGGGGAGGGGGGGTGTGAATAGGACTATGCCAAATAAAAATAAATTGTGGAATATAAATACAAATAGCTGAATCAAATAACAAACTCAATTGCAATAGTATTGAGAAGTTGATTCAAACGTTGTTCAAAGGACAACCTTACACCAAAAACCAAAGTTTATGGTAGGATAACCTGATTTCTTGAACTCGGTAAGGATAAAAAACTCAAACTAAAATAAGAAGCAATAGAAACAAATCTAGCTATTACAACATTCACCAGATGTACATGAAATAAATATAAGCATTCACCACACATACATCATCATTCACCAAACTCCAAGAATTATAGTGGTTCGGTGTGTACACCAACTGTTCTCAAATAGCCACACCTACTCCACTCCCAATAATCACAACCCAAGTGATATTGGCTTTGACTATGAAAGAAGGTTTTCCAAGGTTCACCTTAAAACCTTTACAATTGTGTTTTCAATGGGCTACCACAATTAAAAATCCCACGCTGAGATTTTCTGGCTATCTCAATCAAAACCACAATGGAGATTTTTTTGCTATCTCAAAAACCAAAACTGTAAATCAAAATACTTATCTGTAGATTCTGTTTTAATGTAGCCCGGTAGAATCGCTTCTTTTGAAGATGAAGATGTCCAATGTTCAATCACACATATAGAAGGGTTCTAGGTCTAAATGAATTTTAAATTAATCCAACCTTTAGCTACTTTGATTTAATTCCTTGGATCTCAAAAGGGGTAGAGAAGAACACCTTTTTTATAAAATTAAATTTATGCAAAGAGAGATCAAGAAATTAGAAATCAAAAAGCTATAAAAAGAATCTTAATTTACCGGACAATAGCTTGACAATCACGGGGACCTTTTTCTCTAAGAGGTGGCTTGATTTGTCTTTGATTGATATCAAAAAGCTGAGAAAAGTCCTCTATTTATAGGCTAAAAAATGGTTCCTTCAACTGGTTTAAGGTCAGCCTCGATTGGTCCAAGGAGCAACTAAATTTTAAAAATTCTGGCGCGATCGGATAAAATCAACCCTCGACTGGTCGAGTGGTTTGCTCGACTGGTCGAGTGGGGCTCAAAAAGGTTGCTGGAGTTTGAGTCAAACCTTGCTCGACTGGTCGAGCTAGTTCCCATGACTGGTCAAACAGGGTGCTCGACTAGTCGTGACCCTACTAGAAAAAATTCAAAAAATTGCAACAAATCTTAGATTGGTCGAGAAAAATCCTGGACTGGTCGAGCCAAAACCTGAACTAGTCGAACATAGGCTAAGACTAGTCGAAATAAAGCCTATAAGAAATATAATAACCCATACCAAATATGCAATATGAATGACCTAATCCTAAGGTCTTTCTCGGGTCATTTATACCTGAATTTTGAACATTGAACTTTGTAGCTTCAGTAGCTTTGGTAGATCTTCTACTTGATTTACTTGAAGCTTGATCTTGTACACTTGAAGCTTTAACTTGATCTTAACCATGTAGTGCACTTGGACTTGATTTTGCATTTGAAGTAGCACTTGAACTTGGTCTAGTACTTGTAGTTGAACATGCACTTTGAGATAGAACTTGCGCTTGAACTAGTAGTAGAATGTGAAGTTAATGTAGCATTTGAAGTTGATGTTGTACTTGAAGTTGATGTAGATAAAGCAATCTTCATGACTTGTAGCACATTTTCATATGAAGGTGAACTTTCCATCTTTCATCACTTGAAGGTGAACTTTCCATCTTTAAACAAGTCCATCTTTCCAAAGTGGTTTGTCACTACGAAATTTTACAACACAGGGTGCTAGATATATAATATAGCACTTACAGGGTTTTCACTATATCCCAGGTATTTGATCTTGCCTACCCTATCAGTAATTGTACCTTCTTACCCCGACGTCTTTTTGGATTTTCACCAAGTCTGATGTGTGTCCATTCTTTTTACTCAATGTGTCCTTTTAGTTTTTCACCTCACCTGTTTTTCCATAGATGCACTTTCTTCTTCTTCTTTTCTTTTTTTTTTCTTAAGAGAGTTGTGGTCAATGGCGAGATTTCCTTAATTGTCACTCAAATGGTATCTTTCTTATTTTCTTTATATGTCCTTGTCATTCTTCAGAGGTTGGGCTATTTTTCTTCTTTTCTTTTTCTTCTCTCTCTCTCTCTCTCTCTCTTACATGGGAGCATGTTTTGGGGGGAAGATGGAATTTCTCATTTTGTTCACTGATTCTGGGCTGCTATTCTCGATCGTGCTTGCTACCCGTGATAGACTTTGATTGGTTCAAGAAAGTCTTCACCCTTCAAGTTGGTAAGGCGAGAAGCACTTCTTGTAAGAACTTATAGGCCAACTAGCGGGCTATCCCCTAGGTGGTTTAAACTTGCTTCCAAGATCGAGTAGGTGAGGGGGCATGACTCTTTTCACTACCATGCCCCCATGTTATGAAGTTTCTTGCTCAAACTTGCTTGTTGGTGTTCTCATGATTCTTCTTTGGTAGCTCGGGAAGTGACACGGTGCTCGTGTATACTTTTCATTGATTTGGCATATTTGATCATAGTGAGTTGATGACCACTATACCTTGAGGAAATCCTTTATCTTATAGCATACGAATGAGTGTCTTGTTATATAGGATGATGACTTACAGGGTTTCATGATGATTAGTGACGTTATTTTCAGAGATGTTGCTATAGTGAAATAAGATGTTGCTTCCACTTATTTAATGAAGTAATCGACTGTCGCGAGGATGTATCTATGACTGTTGGATGCTTTCACTCTTACTTTAGCTAATGATGTCGATACCCATATTCAAAATGGTCAAGGTGTTGTCAGGTTATAAAGTTCAAAAGCAACCATGTTGGTCTAATTCACATGCTCCTGTCATTTGAAGCATTTCCTGACATGCTGATAGCAATACGACTCCTTAAATGTTTAGTGGTATCCTTGTTGCATGATTTTTTTTACTCATCAAGTGTCGGTTCATGTGTGGACCACATACTTCTCTGAAGACCCCAGAGATTATTTTCACTATTTATGTTTCGTTCATGTATTGTAACAGGACTTGGTTGAAAGATTTGCTTGTGTAGAATATTGACGCGATTCATGAATTGGTCTGTCAGGTGATGATCTACAGGTGTTGCACCTTTAGGGTACGTTTGGGATTTTTAGATATTACTTGATGTCAATATATCAAGGGTGACTATCATGTGGAGGTTCGACTAGTAGACAAAATGTTGGGTCCTGGTTAAGTTCAGGCATGTCTTCACGAGAGAAGGTATAATTTGACAATCGGGGTTCCAAGAATCAACTCTCCCTTTGCTCATTTTTAGGGGTAGGAATTTCCCAATACACACTTCTCTAGGCATTTTGGACGCCCCTCAAGTTTATGATACTGAAGTCGTTTAGGAACGAGGTTGGCTTTTGGATTGAACTTTTTTTGGAAATCCTCTAGTTCTGGAGTCGGATCATCATTTCTCGCGTCCTTGACCTCTTCCAACCTCACTAGTTTGAAGTTTAATTCTTGATAGAAATTGTAAAGGTTGACTTCAAATTCATGTGGCTCGTCAAACTAGTTTGGCACTTTTTTGCTATATTTTTTTAAGTTTTTTTTTAATTTAAAATTTTATGATTTTTTAATATTTTGTTTTTAAAAAAAATATATTTTTGGGGTTTTGAAAATTTTTGAATGTTCTGGATTTTTGAGTATATTTTTTTAATATTTGTTATAATTTTTTGGTGTTTGGATTTTGATATTTATAATTTGTATCATTTTTTAATTTTTTGGCATTTTTTTTCGATTTTTATGGCATTTGGATTTTTGTGGACTTGGAACAGGACGATGTTGTGAACTAAGAGCTGCCTTTATTGTGACCGACATCCTTGGAAGATGGGTCATCTTATTCTATCGTCATGGGGACAATGGGTTGATTGTTACCCCGGGCTTATTCCCCTTAGGAGGCAGGGCTAGAGGATGCAATGGGTGGATATTCACAATCGTACCCAAGCATCATGATAAATTTGTGATTGGGCACCTTGTGGGTGTTAGATGTGGCAGCTCTGGAGTAATCCTCAAGGCATTGGAGTTCCTCGGGTTCTTGCAGCTTGGATGGGATTTGGACTATGGTCCAATCAATGTGGGCATTTTTGTCCCCTACCTGTGTCCTCGTTGGACAATTCAGTCAAGCTCAACCTATGCATTTGGTCCTTTAGGGTGAAATTTGACCCGTCATTCAAATGGACAATCATTGCACTGATGCATTTGATTGGTGAGTACATGAAGGGATTGTCTTCCTCTCTATGGCCTCATTCTTTTCTAGGACCTTGTCACCCTCGTCACTCATCTAAAGTAGGTTAATATCCCTATCTTGTCTTGCATGGATTTTCTTGAAAATCAATGACTTGGGTTGTGTCTTAGTATTCGAACTGATAATAGAAATTTTGGTGTTCGGCAGGAGAAACGACGTAGTTTGATCCAATAGGACACATAGTTGGAATGTAGTTTATAGATATAAAACTTTGGTATGGGGTGTCTTCTTCAGAGTGTTGTATGTTTATGACCGAGGGTTGAGAAGCTGAGGACTGAGGATCATAAGAGGCGGAGACCAATGAATCAGAGTGACTAACTGAGCTCCTTCTTTGGAGAACCACCGGCTCGATGCATGCTAAGGAGCATGAGGGGGTTGAATTGGATGTTGGCTAGGGGGTCTTCCCTTGGAGGACCAATGGTTGATTAGCCCATGTTTAGTTGGAATTGAAAGATGGGGAATATGCCAACTCTGGGGCCTTCCCCTGGAGACCAATGGCTGATTGGCCCACGACTGGCTATAGCTAGAGTATGCTGATTCAAGGGCCCTCTCTCGAAGGATCAAGATCGGAGGGGTTGCTGAGTAGGATGGTGCCCCCTTCAAGATGAGCGGCTTGAACTTCGGGTGGGAGTTGATGGTATGGATGGATTGGGTCAAATGGGGAGGAAACATTTATTAGATAAGATTTACGGTAGGGCTGTCTGATATGCTAGGACTCACTTGATGCTGTGGTAGGAGACTCTAAAGTGTATTGTTAATAGTTGTGCCCGAGGTCGCAATAGAGTTTTTCCTTTGGTCAATCAGGTTTTGTATTGCATGTTTCAAAGTGAAACAATGATTTGTTGTATGGCCCCAGGACGATGGTATGCACAATATTCATTATCGTTGTAATTCTATGGCAGTAGATTTGGTGGGGGCCGAGGATGTAGCGGGGAAAGTAGTTGCCTTTGTACTAGCATGGCTAGTAAATTGTTGTATGGCTATGGAATCGTTGTGAATTGCCTAAGCTCTTGGGTTGTACCCATATGCCGACTTTAATTCAGGTATTGTGGGTTTCATCTTTGCAACTGTCGTTATTGTTGTCATTGTCCCTATTAAGAGGCAAATGGTGCGCCTTGGATAGAGACGACAATGTTATCATCTTATGTTGGACAGGGGATGGGGACATCATCATCATCGTTCTCATATTCGATAAGCTCTCCATCCACTTGACTCCACTTTTCCAGGTTGGACTGATGCGGCCAGGGGGAGATTGTCCTAGCCCTTATTCTAGCTTCGATTTGTTCCCCAAGATGGATGAATTGGGTGAAGTTAGAGTATGAATACGAGACAAGGTATCCAGATATACTCGGGTTTGCCGAGTGAACAATCATGGATATTTTTTCTTCATCATCAATGGGTGGTTTCATTTTGATAACCATGCCCCACCACCATCCAACGGAAGCTGACAGTAACTTATTATTCATTTGTCTTAAGGCAATAAGATTCGTCCTTTTTTGGGTGTCTTGTTAAGTTTGTATGCAAAGCGGTACATAAATGCTTGGGCAAGTTGTTCTTAAGTCTTGATTCGTTGATAATCCAGTGACGTATACCAATCTAACACATCACCCTTTAGGGACTTCTGAAACAAAAGGATTAATGCCCTGCCATCACCTGCCATGGCATTAAGTTCTCCACATAATGCTTTGAGGTAGGCTTCGGGAAATTTTACACCATTGTATTGTTTGAATGTCATACTGTTGCGCAACATGCCAACAACGCTAGTGAACCGAGATCCAATCTCCGGTCTCACCACAAACAATAAACAGAAAGAAATATAATCTAGAAAAAGAAACCAAGTATTCCAAACAAACCACAAGACAATATATACGTGGAAAAACCCCAAACAAGGGTAAAAAAACCACGGGTGAGAACTTCAACTATGAAGAAAAATGAGATTACAAGAAATATACTAACCTTTTCCCTTTAGATGTATAGAGAAAACCCTTTACCCACACTTTAGAATAACTCCCATAACCCTAGAAAAGCCCTAGAGACCCTTATTTGTAGTTTAAGTAACTTCCCTTTTGCACCCTTGCGAAACCGACTCAAATTTCCGCAGTCCGTATCAAATCCGCAAAATGAATCTGTGTAACTTCGACTAATCGAGCATGGGCCTCAACCGGTCGAGCACTTCGGAACTAAAAAATTGATGCTTGCTGGACTTTGAGTTGAGCCAGCCCTCGACTAATCGAGTGGGCCACTCGACCGGTCGAGCGGCCCTATCCAGATGTTGCTCCATATCTCAACCATCTCTCACTTGGAGACACATCATCATAAATCTACATCTTTTACATTCGGAGTGCACCACCTCCCCGTCTTCAAGCCTGAAGACCAATCAAAGCTGAACAGAGCTTCAGCTTCTCCCGTGTGACCGCCTTGGTCAGCATATCTGCAGGTTTCTCACTTGTATGAATCTTCTCTAAAGCAATCGATCCATCTTCCAATAACGAACATATGAAGTGATATTTGATGTCAATATGATTGGTCCTTGAATGAAAGGCTTAATTCTTAGCCAAATGTATTGTACTCTGACTGTCACTGTATAGCTTGCAATCTGCTTGCTTCTTACCCAACTCTTCCATGAAACCTTGCATCCACACCATCTCCTTGCATGCTTCTGTAGCTGTGACATATTTTTCTTTCGTTGTACTGATAGATATTATCTTTTGTAACTGAGAGACCCAACTGACTGCAGCACTACCCAGAGTAAAGACATAACCTATAGTGCTTCTTCTGCTGTCGATATCTCCTGTCAAATCTGAATCTACGTAGCCTCGTAGTTTGATTCCGATCATCCATAATACAACCCTACATCCTTAGTACCTACCAGGTATCTAAGGATCCACTCGACAGCTTCTCAATGTTCCTTCCCAGGGTTGTTCATGAACTTGCTAACAACTCTCATTGCTTGAGTAATATCTAGCCTCGTTCTCACATAGTATACATGAGACTCCCAATAGCTGACGCGTATGAGACTTTAGCCATGTAGTCCTTTTCCTCATGCGTCTTCGTACCTTGCTCCTTAAAAAGCTTGAAGTGGTTGGCTAATGGAGTGTTAACCGGCTTAGCACCTCCCATACTGAATCGATCAACAAAACTAGTTTCTTGTTTTCCCTGTCACGCTTTATCCTCATGCCTAGTATTTATTTTGCAACTCCTAAATCCTTCATGGCAAATTCTCTAGACAATTGTCTTTTAAGATCTGAGATATCCTTTATGCTTGATCTGGCCACAAGCATATCATCAATGTACAGAAGAAGGAAGATGTATGACATATCAAACTTCTTCAAATAGCAATAGTGGTCTACTTAACATCTCCTAAAACCATTTTCCGACATGAAACTGTCAAACTTCTTGTACCACTTCCTCGGGGCCTGCTTCAGGCCATATAGACTCTTCTTCAGTCTACATACCTTGTTCTCCTTTCTTGGTGTCACGTATCCTGTCGGCTGATGCATATGTATCTCTTCTTTAAGGTCCCTATGAAGAAAGGTTGTCTTAACATCTAGTTACTCTAGATGTAAGTCCCCTGTGGCCACTATACTTAAGATTATACGAATCATAGACATCTTCACCACTGGTGAAAATATTTCGATGAAGTTGATACCTGCCTTTTGTTGGAACCCTTTCATAACCAATCTAACCTTGTACCGTTTCGAACCATCGTACTCTTCCTTTAGTCTGTAAACCCACTTATTATGAAGAGCTTTCTTACCTTTGGGTAGAGTGACTAGCTCTCATGTAAGATTAAACTCAAGAGAGTCCATCTCATCATCCATGACCTGCTCCCACTTAACCTATATACATAACTGTAATGCCTCTTCAAAACACTCTGGTTCACCAATATCTGTCAGCAGTAGATAATGTAAGGAGGGTGAGTATCGGACCGTAGGTCTCCTCTCCCGAGTAGACCTCCTCACAACCGGTGTCTGCGGCTCTGCCTCATAATGCTCCTGTGCATGATCATCATGTGGCACTGTAACACCTGTGTCCAGTAACTCTTCCAACTCTATGAATTCTTTCTCATCGACCTTATTTTGCTGCACACTATCCTTATGCATCACTTTTTCATTGAAGACTACATTTCTACTTCTGATGATTTTCCTGTTTTCTGTATCCCAAAACCTGTAGCCAAAATCATGCTGCCTGTAGCATATAAACGTGCACTTCCTGGACTCGCATCCAGCTTGCTTTTATGCTCTGCATCAATGTGAGCATATGAAGTGCAACCGAACACTCTAAAATGTGCAAGGTTCACTTATTTCCCAGTCCACGTTTCTTTTGGTAACCCACCATCCAATGGTGTTAAGGGACTTCTATTGATGAGATATGCAGCAGTATTCACAGCATCTGCCCAAAACGTCTTGAACAACTCTACATGTAACCTCATGCTCCTGACACACTCAAGGATGGTCCTGTTAATGTGCTCAGCCACACCGTTCTGTTGCGGTGTCCCTGGAATTGTTTTCTAATGTTTGATTCCATTTGTTGCACAATACTCCTCAAACCTCTTATCACAGTACTCTCCCCCATTATCTGATCTGAGACATTTTACTGTTTTACTTGTCTCATTTTCTATCATTACTTTCCAATTCTTAAATATATCAAATACATCATATTTATGTTTTAAAAAATAGACCCATAGTTTCCTACTAGCATCATCAATAAAATAAATAAAATAACGTGAGCTGTCAAAAGATGATACCTATGCCGGTCCCCACACATCAGTGTGTATAAGCTCTAATAGATGTATCTTTGGAGTGTGTTCTATTTTCTTGAAACTTATCCTCTTCTGCTTACCATACATGCAGTCCTCACAGAATTTCAAGTCAATAGACTTCAGCCCTGGTAGCTTCTCTTTTGATAGTAGAACTTTCATCCCTTTCTCACTCATATGTCCCAACCTCTGATGCTATAACTGCCCATTCACTCTAGTTGATGCGACTGCGAGTGAACTATACAATCCTAAAGTCACGTATAAAGTACCTTACTTCTTGCATCGAGATATTACCAAAGCACCTTTTGTGATCTTCTAGGAATCACTAGTGAATGTCGTCACATATACGGTATCGGCCAACTGCCCCACTGAGATCAAATTCTATTTTAAACTCGGTACATGTCTTTCTAATTTATATGAACGTCTCCCTTTCTAATAATACTGCACGGCTCATCATCACCCAGGTAGACTTTCCCGAAGTGACCTGACACATAATCACGCAAAACTTCCTTACACGAAGTGGTATGAAACGAAGCATCCGAGTCTATGACCCAAGACTCATTCCTCACATTAAGAGACAAGATCAACGCCTCTGTGTCACTCTCCTCAGATAGATTCACTGAATCCTTCCCGCCTTGAGAGTTTCCTCTTGTTTCTTAAGCGCCCTGCAATCACATTTCATGTGCCCCTTCTTGCCGCAATGCCAACACCCATCTTTGTCTTTCGGTTCTTTGGACTTCTTCCTTGACTTAAAACATCCGTATTTATTATCTCCTTTGTTCAGCGATCTTCCTCTTCCTTCAACGTTTAGAGCATTCCTTGAATCCCCTGAAACTCCCGATGCCTTTCTTCTAGATTTTTTGCTGAGAATTAGACCGACCACATCATCAAATTTCAGCTTTGTCGACCCTGAAGAATTGATCACAGCAATCACCAAACCATCCCAACTGTTTGGCAAACTGGACAGGATCAATAATGCCCTAACCTTGTCCTCAAAAATAATGCCAACGGATTCCAACTGGCTCGTGACTGTATTGAACTCATTTAGATGCTCAGCCATGCTCCCACCATCTGACATCTTCATGTTGAATAGTTGTTTCATGAGATGAACCTTGTTGGACGCTGAGGGTTTTTCATACATCGTCGCTAGGGCTTCCATTAATTCTTATGTGGTTTTCACCTTGGATATATTGAAGGCGACACTATTAGACAAAGAGAGTTGGATCGTTCCTAAAGCCTTCCGATTCAATAAAAAACCATTCATCATCTATCATATTCTCTGGTTTCTTCTCTTTTCCTCCTAGAGGAATATAGATGTCCTTCTGATACAGATAATCCTCCATCTACATATTCCAGAAGGCAAAGTTTGAACCATCAAACTTCTCAATTCTAGTATTCCCTTCTTCCGTCATCGCTCCCACTTGAACTAAACCAATAGCTCTGATACCAGTTGTTGCGCAGCACGCAAACAACGCTTGTGAACCGAGATCCAATCTCTGGTCTCACCCACAAACAATAAACAGAAAGAAATATAATCTAGAAAAAGAATCAAAGCATTTCAAACAAACTGCAAGACAAGATATACATGGAAAAACTCCAAACAAGGGTAAAAAACCACGGGTGCAAACTTTCACTGTGAAGAAAAATGAGATTACAAGCAATATTATACTAACCTTTTCCCTTTAAATGTATAGAGAAAACCATTTGCCCACACTTTAGAATAACTCTCATAACCCTAGAAAAGCCCCAGAGACCCCTATTTATAGTTTAGGCAACTTCCCTTTCACACCCTTGCGAAACCAACTCAAATTTCCGCAGTCTGTATCAAATCCACAAAATGAATCTGAGTAACCTCGACTGGTCGAGCAGGCTGCTCGACTGGTTGAGCGGACCCTCGACTGGTCGAGCACCTCGAAACCAAAAACTGATGCTCACTGAACTTTGAGTCGAGCCAGCCCTTGACTGGTTAAGCGGGCCACTCGACCGGTCGAGCAGGCCACTCGACTGGTCAAGCGGCCCTATCCAGATGTGGCTCCACATCTCAACAAATACCTCGAAACTTTAAGGCACATTGGCATCCTGAAATGGGCAAACATCCCTGAATGTGGTAGACATGAGTTCTACCCCATGCTGCTTTTGGAGTTAGATTTTCATGGCCCTACATTGTTTCTCAAAATATTCTCAGAGCCGATCAATTTCAAAGGGCTCTGGCTAGAGGGGGTTTCCCCCCTGCGGTACTTGCATTGCCTCCTTTTCATAGTGATTGATTTTGTTGATTGAACACTCTTTCTACAAAAGGGATAACGTGATATCCCTAATTCCAACTATACTCGTCTTTTAGCAGCTTTGGTAATAGACGTTTCTTGAGTTGGGTAGAATTTTGGCTAAGTCAAGAATCTTCGACTACTCTAGAGCCCCGAGCACAAACTACATGCACACCCTGCACCCCCTAACCCCAAAAAAAGCTTTTATGTTGTGTTGTTTTAATCCTCACATCCTCTTCCCCGCTCTTGATTCTCGTTTTTCTGCCCTTTTAATGGTCGATGTGATGCGGTTTATATAGAAAAAATATGCAGTTTGAAAGACCGCCAATAGCCTTATAGGTTGCCCTTATAGTTGCTGTTAGGATAAAATGTCAAGGTGTAATGCCTATGAGGGTGTAGCTTTGAAATTTAGACCACCTATCTGTTTTTGTCATTTTGGGCCCCCATTTGCTACGTGAATGATTTTAGAATTTAAGTGGTCATTTAATGTCTGTTGTTGGTTTTTGTCATTCCAGGCCTTAATTACCATGTAAATAATTTTGGGATTATGGGACTAGTAGTGTGCGGTTGATATTTGCCCCATCTACCTCAATTTTAGGTTGATCAGATCCAATAGTTGTGTTTCATGGGCTATGGGGATCCGATTGATTAACTTGGATCAAGCTCTGTGTATGGCCTAATTTAATGCATTTTGTGGCTGATTTGTACAGACCGATGATCATTGTGATATTGGATCCATTGATCTGGACCATTGATCACTCCCATGTTAATTTAATGATCCTTTCTATCTGATTCATCTGAATTTTTAAGGCCTTGATTGATTAGAGACAATTTTATTAGAGTGGTGCGCGTTTTGAGTCTCTAGAACGGGCATGTAGTTTGATAAAGATTGGATTGGTCGGGCCCTTGATTCGTCGATCTAGTCCGCTAGTTACTTCTGCAACTAGCCAAAAGCTAATTCTACCTAACTCATATGGTTTGAAAATGGGCCATGCTTCTTTCGGAGATGTCTTTATCGAAGCCTAGCTAAAAGTCAAAGAGTAGTTTAATCTCATTTTGAGTACGGTGTCTACATTACCCAATTGTATGTGTTTTATCCACGCTGTCTATCCATCTTGTCAGCTTATTTTAGGGCATGAGCCCAAAATATAGGCAAATCCAAAGCTCAAGTGGACCACACCACACAAAAACAATGGAGATTAACGCCTACTCCTGGAAACTTCTTGGAGGCCAGAAAAGTTTTAGATTAAGTTGATATTTGTGTTCTCCCTCCATTCAGGCCTACGTGACCTTATGAACAGGATGAACTGGGAGTGGATCACTTACCGAGTAAACTCTATTAGGACCACCATGGAAGTATAGGGGTGTAGATCGAGCCGAGTTCGCCTGTGTAGCATTTTCACAAACACCTAGACTGCACCTTCAAAATCTCATTGTATTTAAGACAATAACAATGGTTTTACGGTTATTTTATCAAACACCTTCTAAGTAACATAAAAATCCAGAAAAAATGGTATTGGTTTCATATACATTCCTTCCTTACCACCAGCCACACTTTGTTGAGTCATTTTATCAAACACTTAGTGAGCAACATCAATATTAAAGTAACCGAGTCACCGAACTGGTTCGATCCGAGTTCGATTCGATCTGAGTTGAGTCGAACTGGGGTTAGCTCGAACTCGGCTCGAGCTCATTTTCGAGCTCAAAAAATCAGCTCGAGTCGTCTCGAACTCAGCTTCAAACCAAGTCGAATCAAGCTTTTTCGAGTCAAGTTGAGCAAGCTAATCGAGCTAGCTCAATTCGTGTACACCTCTATGGAAGTATGCGTCTTATCCATGCCGTTCATTTGTGTTTTCGCATCATTTTAGGGCATGAGCCCAAAATCGAAGCACATCCAAAGCTCAAGTGGACCACACCGTAAGAAACGATGGGAATAATAATGTCAATCATTGAAGCCTTCTTAGGGCCCATAGTGATGTTTATTTGTCATCGAACATGTTTATAAGGTCATGCGAACATGGATGAAATAAAAATAGAAATATCAACTTGATTCAAAACTTACATGGGCCTCGATAAGTTTTCAGCATAGGCATTCAATCCACAATATTTCCTATGGTGGGGTCTACTTGAACTTTGGATATGCTTAAACGATGTAGAGCGGGTCACGGACAGTTACATGGCCAAGATGGATCAGAAAAGGCCCGGTCGACGACAGAAGTGATCTAGACCATCGAACCTTAAATCGGGCGTATCTTACAATCCGGAATGAGTTATCTGACGTAAAATATATGATTTTCGGGTAGAACGAGCTACTGAAGCCAACCATGCACAGTCTGGAATTGCGAAAAACCCCTGGATCGATGGTCGTTTCCCTGTTTTAATTTCATTTTTACTATAAATAGTAAGTTTTCGTTTGATTATAACTCTTCATCAGGAGTTGCGCCCAACGTGAAAAGAGCTTAGAATAATTAGGAGAACGGTTTGGTGAAGCCAAATAGGACACTCACTATTTTTGGCCGAAAACCTTGCGCACTAGTAGACATCACGACCGTCTATTAATAGTAAGTTTACTATTTATAGTAAGTCGCGGATTCTAGGAGTTTGAGTTGTAGTTTGATTCTGATTTCTTTCCCATTGCTTGGTACTCCTATTTAAAGGGTTGTGAACTCGTTTTTATTCATCAATTAATCAATTTTGAATTTCTTAGAATTTATTTCTATTTTCTACTTTCTTTCCTCGTGGATTCGAGAAGTCTCTGTGAGGAGTCCAGAGAAGCTCCATGGATTCGGAGTAGTTATCCTCATCACGTTCATCCCTGCGTCAATTGGTATTAGAGCGAGGATTTCCCTCGGGCCGATGGTAAACAATGAAGGTATGAATCAAAATCCTGTGGACGTGATCAAAGGATTCGTTATCTTTCGGAAAGAATGGAAGCTTTCCACCGGGAGAGTTAGTTGACCATGCAAGGGCTACAGGCAACTCTCGACCGTCTTGCGGATGCGCTACTCCCGCCCCGAGCCCTAGGCGGTGCTCCACCACCTTTGATTGCTCCCCCACCCATGGTTGCTGTACGACGTAACCCCGATTTTCGTAGAGCACTACCAATGGCAAACCGTAGGGCTACACCAGATGATTCAAGTTCTAGCGACGAGGACCTTAATGAGGGTTTTGCTCGACGACCAATCCATGGAGGTGATCATCTACATCGTGCTGAAAGAGACTATCGAGGTAAGGCTGAACTTCCTAGTTTTAACGGTTTATTACGTATAGAAGATTTTCTCGATTGGCTAGCCGAAGTGTAGAGATATTTTGATTACATGGACGTGCCAGATCATAAAAGAGTAAAATTGGTAGCGTTTAAATTAAAATCTGGTGCTTTTGCATGATGGGAACAATTACAACTCTCACGAGCCCGCTAGAACAAGGCGCCCATCTCATCATGGCCAAGGATGAGACGTCTTCTTCGATCTCGATTTCTCCCCAGTGATTATAAGCAGATATTATTCCACCAATATCAAAATTGCAGACAAAAAAATTAACAGTCACAGATTACACCGAAGAATTCCAACGGCTGGCTACACGAAACGATCTGTCAGAATCTGAGTCACGGAAGGTGGCACGATTTATAGGTGGGTTACGACCGACAATTCAGGACTGAGTTCAGATGTACCCAGTCGGGACTGTGGATGAAGCAGTTCAATTGGCAGGTAGGGCAGAAACATAACTTGTAAGAGCTCCTGCTTGTCCATATCCTTCAATTTGACCCCCCATGACGGGTCCTACGCAGGATCCAGTGCTGCCACGAGGAAAAGACCCAGTACCTCAACTTCCTACAACCGCAAACCGTGATATGGGGAGCGGCTCATCCAGACCTCAACGTGCAGCACCCACAACAGCAGGTCCAAGTAGGATTCCAAATCCTTATGCTCGGTCAAGGTCGAATAATTGTTACCGCTATGGCCAACCAGACCACTTATCAAACACTTGTCCTCAACGTCCCGTAGCACACTTGACTATAAACGAAGGGGGCACTGAAGATGAGGCCGTAAAAGAAGACCATTGCTTTGATGAACATGAATAAATCACTAAAGAAATAGCAGGTGGCGATGAAATGACGGGCGAGGATCGTAGCGAATTTCTAGTTGTGGGGCGATTACTGTATGCCCCACGAAAGGATTACATCCACAACGATACAATATATTTCGTACTCGGTGCACCATCAACGGAAAGGTTTGTGATGTGATTATAAATAGCGGTAGTAGCGAGAATATCGTCTCGAGAGTGATGGTGGGCAAGTTGCGGCTACCAACAATGAAACATCCCTCCCCGTACTCAATAGGCTGGATAAAAAAGGTGAATGAGACCAAGGTAACTAAACAATGCACATCTCATTTTTAATTGGCAAAAATTATAAGGATCAAATACTTTGTGACATGGTCGATATGGAAGCTTGTCATATGTTACTCGGTCAACCCTGGCAGTCGGACCGTGATGCGACCCATAGCGGACGAGATAATGTTTATGTATTCGTTAAGGATAGTCGAAAAATAATCCTTGCCCCTATGGCACCAGAGAACTACCCTAAAGCCTCTAAAGTGGAGGGGAGTTCCCTCTTAACCATTCAAGATTTTATAGAGGAATCCAAGAAAACCGGTGAGGTATATGCTGTGGTGGTGAAGGGCGAGGAAGAGGAACCTTCAAACATCCCTCCAAGTTTAAGACTGTTGCTAAATGAATTCAAAGAAGTCTGACCTGAGGATTTACCTAATGGATTGCCCCCATGAGGGACATCCAACATCACATAGACCTCGTCCTTGGGGCTAGCCTGCCCAACCGCCCTCATTATCGGATGAGTCCGAAGGAGTGTGGGATACTTCAGGGGCAAGTGGAGGAATTGATCCGTAAGGGTCTCTTGAGAGAGAGCATGAGCCCATATACCGTACCAGCATTATTAACACCAAAAAAAGATGGAAGCTGGCGCATGTATGTCGACAGTCGGACAATCAACAAAATTACCATCAAATATCGGTTCCTAATACCACGGTTGGGCGACATGCTCGATATGTTAGAAGGGGCCAAGGTGTTCTCTAAACTAGATCTAAGGAGCGGGTACCATCATATTTGTATTCGACCCAGTGACAAGTGAAAAACGGCATTCAAGACCAAGGAAGGGTTGTATGAGTGGTTGGTCATGCCCTTCGGCCTATCGAACGCACCAAGTACTTTTATGCATTTGATGAATCAAGTTCTAAAACCGTTCATTGGCCGATTTGTGGTAGTATATTTTGATGACATATTGATATATAGACATGATGAGGCGGAGCACAGGAAATATCTCAGGCAGGTGTTGCAGGTCCTACAAATTAACAAGTTGTACCTCAACTTGAAGAAGTGTAGTTTTTTAACTGACAGCCTGTTGTTTCTAGGATTTGTTGTAACGTCCATAGGCATTCGTGTGGACGATGAAAAGGTGCGAGCTATTAGGGAATGGCTGATCCCGACAAATATTCATGAGGTGAGGAGTTTTCACGGGTTGACGACTTTCTATCGTCGATTTGTGCGAGATTTTAGCACCATAGTCGCGCCTATAACAGATTACATGAAAAAATGACCGTTCTAGTGGACTGATAAAGCTGACAAGAGCTTTTATGAGATCTAGCATCGTTTGTCTACAACACCGGTTTTGGTGCTTCCTAATTTCGATAAATTGTTTGAGATTGAGTATGACGCTTCGTACGTCGGAATTGGAAGAGTATTATCACAGGAAGGCAGGCCGGTAGCCTTCTACAGCGAGAAGCTCAGCGAAGCCCGAAAGAAGTGGACGACTTATGAGCTTGAGTTGTACGCAGTTGTTCAGGCGCTGCGACATTGGCGGCATTATCTGATTCAAAGAGAGTTTATTTTGTACACTGATCATCAAGCATTAAAGTTTATTAATAGTCAGACTAACGTGAATCGTGTGCATGCTAGATGGGTTGCATTTTTACAGGAATTCACGTTCATTCTGAAGCACAAGTCAGGGCAGCAGAACAAGGTAGCTGATGCACTTAGCCGTCGTGCATCACTACTTGTTACGATGAGCAACGAGGTGGTCGGCTTTAACTGTCTCAAGGAGCTGTATGCCGAGAATGAGGACTTCAAAGATTCTTGGATGAAGTGCCAAGAAGGTTACCCCAGTGATCTTCATATACAGGACGATTTTCTCTTCAAAGGGAATCGATTGTGCATCCCCCAAAGTTCTCTAAGGGAGCAGATTATTCAGGAGCTACATGAAGGTGGCCTCGGTGGACACCTGGGGCGAGAGAAGATGCAAATCTTGTGGAAGAGCGGTATTACTGGCCACAATTAGTACGCAATGTGGGAAAAGCTGTACAACGTTGCCATGTTTGTCAGACCTCCAAAGGGCAATCTCAGAATACGGGCCTCTACACCCCGTTACCTGTGCTTAACGGTCCTTGGGAGGATTTATCAATGGACTTCGTGCTTGGTCTCCCACGAAGATAATGCGGCATGGATTCGGTGTTCGTGGTGGTAGATCGTTTCTCCAAGATGACGCACTTTATCCCATGCAAGAAGACCCTCGATGCAACACACGTAGCGAATTTATTTTTCAGAGAGGTCGTACGACTACACGGGGTCCCCAAGACCATTACTTTCGATTGTGACACGAAGTTCATTAGCCACTTTTGGCGGACTTTATGGAATTGATTCGATACACGACTTTAATTCAGCAGTGCTTACCACCCACAGACTGATGGGCAGACCGAAGTTGTGAATCACACATTGGGAAACCTCCTTCACTGTATTCCAGGAGAAAAATCGAAGCAGTGGGATTTGGCCTTGTCTCAAGCAGAGTTTGCATTCAACAACATGGTGAACCGCTCGACAGGGAGATCACCGTTTCAGATTATCTACGGACGAGTGCCTCGTCACACACTTGACTTGGTCCCTCTGCCCAAGCACCCAGGCACAAGCATTGCAACAGAACACATGGCAGACAAGATCATGGGCATCCATGCAGAAGTGCAGACCAAGCTACATGCCTCGAACGAGAAGTACAAGGAACAAGCGGACAAGCATCGGCGACAAAAAGTGTTCGAGGTGGGCGACCGCGTTATGGTCCATCTGCGCAAAGAGAGATTTCCGACCGGGACGTACAACAAGTTGAAAAATAAGAATATTGGACCGTTACCAATCATCCGAAAGATCAATGACAACGCTTATGTTGTTGATCTTCCAGATGACATGGCAATCTCACAGACTTTCAATGTCGCGAACCTGACCGAGTATTATGAATCAGAGCATGACGAGAACTCGAGGACAAGTTCTTTTGAAGTGGAGGAAACTGATGTAGAATGGGTTGCGGACAGTTACATGGCCAAGATGGATCAGAAAAGGCCTGGTCGACGACAGAAATGATCCAGACCATCGAACCTTAAATCGGGCGTATCTTGCAATCCGGAATGAGTTATCTGATGCAAAATATATGATTTTGGGGTAGAACGAGCTACTGAAGCCAACCATATGCAGCCCGAAATTGCAAAAACCCTTGAATCGACGGTCATTTCCCTATTTTAATTTCATTTTTACTATAAATAGTAAGTTTTAGTTTGATTATAACTCTTCATCCGTTGGGCTTTAGGAGTTGCGCCCAACGTGAAAAGAGCTTAGGATAATTAGGAGAAAGGTTTGGTGAAGCCAAATAGGACACTTACTATTTTTGGCCGAAAACCTTGCGCACTAGTAGACATCACAACCGTCTATAAATAGTAAGTTTACTATTTATAGTAAGTCGCGGATTCTAGGAGTTTGAGTTGTAGTTTGATTCTGATTTCTTTCCCATTGCTTGGTACTCCTATTTAAAGGGTTGTGAACTCATTTTTATTCATCAATTAATCAATTTCGAATTTCTTAGAATTTATTTCTATTTTCTACTTTCTTTCCTCGTGGATTCGAGAAGTCTCTGTGAGGAGTCCAGAGAAGCTCCGTAGATTCAAAGTAGTTATCCTCATCACGTTCATCCCTGCGTCAATTTTGATTTCATATATTAAAATTATCCAGTAAAAATAGATGGACAGCGTGGATAAAATAAATAAATCACGGTGGGCACACCGAAGCTCAATACACCTAGTTAGGGACATAGATTGGCCAGTGACTATGCCACTAGCCAATGGCTAGTGATTGGTGCTTCATAGGCTCCACCATGAACATAAAATCGAGTTAGATCCAAATCTCAATTGGATCACATCACGGAAAACAATGTTGGTTAAACTCGTGGTGGTACAAAGGTTTTGGATCAAGTTGATATTCGATTTTCTATTCATCCAAGTGTGCATGAACTAATCATACAGGTTAGATGTCAAATAAATATTACACTGGGCTGAGGATGTTTTTTAATGGTAGACATTTACTCACTATTGTTGGACATTTAATTACTATTGTTTTCACGTGGTGTGGTCTACTTGAAATTTAGAGCTTCCTCATTTTTAAATCAACTCTTAAAAGGATATAAAAAAATAATAAAACTAATGGATAAAACACATACGTAGTTGGTGGGGCTCACAGCACCAACCAGTAGCTACCCGGCTACTGGCAGCATCATTAGCCAAACCACGTCCTTTATCTACTCAATACACGTGTTATAGCATGAGAAAAAGAACGAGATAGATCTATCGTTCAAGTGGACCCACCACAGAAAACCCTGGGATCAGTCGCACCCACCGTTGAAACATTTATAGGGCCCATGTATTTTTTAGAACCAACCCATTCATAAGTTAACATAGAGATAGATGAAGTGAAAACAAAAATATAAGCTTGATTGGAAACTTCCGTGGCCTCTGAGAAGTTTTGAACAGTGGATATCACCATCTCCACTGTTTTCTATGGTGGGGTGAAGTTTTGAACAGTGGATGTCACCATCTCCACTGTTTTCTATGGTGGGGTCCACTTGAACTTTATATATATCTCATTATTTTTATCATGCCATAAAATTATCTCTCCAAATAGATGGACGGCATGGATACAACATATACATCATGGTGGGGTCCATCGGTGACTTCACTTCAGTAGCGATTTGGCTACTGACCTTGTTAGTATCTAAACTGCGAACTGGATGAAAAATAGACACCGTTGTAAGCCGTAGAAAGGTTTCAATGGTGGGTATCATTATCTGCACCATTTCCTATGGTCTGATCCACATGAGCTGGAAAAGTAGACGGACGGTACGGATAAAACGCATACATCACGGTGGGCCCTCGAAACAGTGCCAGCAGCGATATCTTGGGTGATCGGGCAATCCCTGTGTTTCACTCTTTTCACGGAAGGGCTTCGGTGGATTCTGACTGTGGAGCCCACCGTGATTTATCTGCCTTACTTATATCCATGTTTTGACAGCTCGGATGGAAGGCGTACACATCAAGGTGGGCCCCACACCAGGGTATCCACTGACGTTTTTGCTCTATGCACACCTGCTTTATGATAGCCCACACACCATTTTGAAAATGAGGTGGGTCTTAAACGCCACAGCTGGAATAGTTTCAAGTTAATCCAGACCGTTCAAATCACTAATGGAGCATAAGCCAAAATTACAAGGATTATTCTCCTGGAAAATTTTACCACGGAATATCCGACTTTTAACTATCCATCAGGCAGACATAAACTGGATGGTTGGTATTGCTTGATGAATGTCATTTTATAGATACGATCCATTCATCATTTGCCCCACAAGATCAATGGTCCGATGGTCGTATATAGAGTGCCACATTTGGCGAGGCTGTGTTACTAAAATTTCTGAATTGGTGGTGAACAAACACAGGAGTCTACTCGTTTAGAGCTTAGAAGGGATCCTGCCGCCATCACTCTCTCTCTCTATTATCTTTTCCCTCCTTTCTTTACCAGCCTACAATAATCGCCTTTCTTCCCATTCTGGACCATCGCATCACCTCCTTCAATCGATGCTGATCATCGATCCTGCTTTCAATCTCTTCCCAATCACTACCTTTACCAGTCTCATAAGATCCTGACCGTCCAAAAGACCCCATCCGAATCAAACCTCCCTGCAATTTCCTCCCCCCCCC
The DNA here is from genome assembly GCF_029962835.1 of Magnolia sinica. Lineage (NCBI taxonomy): Eukaryota > Viridiplantae > Streptophyta > Magnoliopsida > Magnoliales > Magnoliaceae > Magnolia > Magnolia sinica. Next base: position 58,388,072 of record NC_080585.1, on the reverse strand, counting down.
TTTATACCCTCACGCTTCTGCGGAAATTCCCGGAACCGAGTATGATAGCCGCTTCAAGGTGTTTCAGTGCTCACAAGATCGTCAATTGCGGTGGACTGATGAACGTGCGCCGCATCTGTCAGAATTCAAAGCTTCCACACCTATTCGATCGTTCCCCAAGCATTGATCGCTTTGCGGGGCCAAGCAGTGGTTGTAGTGTTGTCAGAAGAGATCATTTTCTTCGTGGCAGCAGCATCGAAGTATCCAGGAGTAGCAATGCACTGTTTGGTAGATATGCAAGGCATACATGCAATCCAATTGGTGGAGCAAAAAGATGGAGCTTTTTCGAGCATTTGAATGGGTTTCTTTCAGATTCATCTTCGTCAAGGTGGAGCAGAGCTTCCAAAGAATCAGTATGTCAATTTACGCAGTCCTTCATAGTCATTATGCCAAGTCAAGTTGATATTTACACCCTATGTTTTTGATTCGTACACCCCATTTTTTGCTACACTATTGTACCAAAGGTGGCAAAAAGGGTGTGTATAAATAGAAAAGATCGGTTTGGAGAAAATATGTAATGCCTGTCCTGAACTAGTGGAGTTCTATTTCCGGCCAGCTTCCCGTACAGGTGTGGCCTGATCATTCATCCTGTTGGTCCCACTGCAGATGGGCCAATTGTTGCAAATTCTCCCCCATCAGACAAATTTAGCTGTTCATTGTAGTCTGCAGATGGACGGATGGAAATAATACTTGTTAAAGGTCCATACGCAATGGGAGAGATCACTGATCGGATGGATGGAAGTGTCTGATGGAGGAGTTTTTGGGTCAATTTGCCATCCATGGTGGGACTTGCAAGATGGATGGTCTAACTAAGGCAGGGGCATTTTCACACCGGGCTCGAGTGGGGTGGCCTGTGAGATGCAGGGGCACACTTGGGGTGGGCGGCCTGTGTGAGGCAGGTGGCTCGTGAGATGCGGGCCCCAACCGTGTGACTTGGGTTGCTCATGTGAAACGGTACCCATGTGATTTGGGGCCCACGAGGGGGGTTCAACCGAGGGCCTAACCCATGAGACGTGGGGCCTGGGCAATGAGATAAAGAGATTAATTCGCCATACTCTAACAGTTCGAGCTTTTAGAGCAAGTGGTTAATTGTCCTACATCAAATTGGTATCAGAGCGGGAGGTCTCGTATTCGAGACTCCTCATCGGGGGTGAATAATGCGGGAGCATTTTCACACCGGGCTCGAGTGGGGTGGCCTGTGAGATGCAGGGGCACACTCGGGGTGGGCGGCCTGTGTGAGGCAGGTGACTTGTGAGATGCGGGCCCCACCTGTGTGACTCGGGTGGCTCGTGTGAGGTGGTACCCATGTGATTTAGGGCCCACGAGGGGGGTTCGACCGAGGGCCTAACCCATGAGACGTGGGGCCCGGGCAATGAGATAAAGAGATTAATTCGCCATACTCTAACAGTTCGAGCTTTTAGAGCAAGTGGTTAATTGTCCTACATCACTAAATCATAGAAAGGTAGACCCGGCCTATATGGAATTCTAGCCAAATTGAAAAAGAAAATGCTGTTAATACATGCTGGGCACTATATAATCCCACTTCCTTTTAATTGCTTAAAAAATGAAAATATAAAGAAATTCTGTAGGGAGGTCATAATTTGGTTTGTTGACATGCTCTGAATTTTCTTAAACATGTATGGTACTGAGACCAATACGGGCTACATTTGGTTGTACAATTGATATAGATTTCCATAAATTAAGTTGCAAAAAATTTGAAGTGATGATGAAGTTATATTGTGGTGCCCTCCTTGTCATAGAAGTTTGTCTGACGATGAAGCAGCAGAGTTGAATAGATTGCTGGATCTTCTCAAGAACGAGATGCCATCTCCTTTGGTGGAGGATTCTTTGAGGAGATGGCACAAATCTAGGATCTTTTCAGTTGTGACTTTCTTCCGGTTAATTTCAAGTTTTGTTGGCTCCCAAGGCCTCTCCCACCCATTCCTTCATTGGCATTACGGGGCCCCTCCGTGTATCGCGGCGTTTGTATGGTTAGTTGGTCGAAAGAGAATCCTCACAATCGATAACCTTCAACGGAGGTCCCTAGTTCTTCCGAATATTTGCCTAATGTGCATGAAAGATGCAGAGACTATTAATCACTTATTTTTACACCTTATCTTTGCTCAGGAAGTGCAGGAGTTTTTTCTTGCATAATCTAACGTCACATGGGTTATGCTGGAATTGGTGTAGGATCTCCTTGGGGCTTGGCATGGAGTAGGGAGTGGGAAGGCAAGTAAAGTCATGCGGAGGTTCATTGCAATGGCAGTTTTTGGGTAATCTGGAAAGAAGGAAATGAGTGGTGTTTTCAAAATTGGAGTTCATCGGTTTGCGGGGTGATTAGGATAATCTTAGATCTTGTAAAGGGATGGGCCCCTAATGCTTTATCAGCTATGGCTGCTGCTTTTTCTGTTGATAAGGCCTAATTTCCGCTGTATTCTTTTCCTGTCTTTTGGCAGGCTCATTAATAAATTTTGTTATCTTAAAAAAATAAAATAAAAAAAAGTTGAAGTGAATGGTCACAACATTTCTTCAAGTGAAAAGTAGCCCTCTTGATTTTATTGCAATTGTTTCTGTTTCAAATATGGATCCAAATAAATGTAAATCTCAATTTTAGGCTGGTTACTCACTCTCAAGAAAGTGAATCTAACACCGTGTGGCCCACCTGATCAAACCATTGGATTTTTCACATCTTGGCATATTGGAATTTGTGTGGATGGTGCAGCCCCACATGCATGTGGTCTAGCATTGTTGACAAAGCTTTATGTCATGAGTGCCTATGTAGTTGTGTAATGATTTACAATTAAATGCGTGCAGATCAATTCAATTCTAGGAACAAAGTTCTAGGTCAGCCAAAGAACAAAACTGTGATTCCAGGAGTTGGAACTTCCAAGAAGTCATAGTTCCGGGATTCAAGGAATTCCTAATTCGCAACCATACCCGCCCTAAAGAGTCTCGCCATAGGGAGCTAGAAGAGTCACCTCTAGATAAAATTTCGCATCGTATGAAAACAAACGGGATCAATTTCATTCAATCTCATTTATAAATCATCCATATATTTCCGCATATAGGCTTTGTATGTTTGGCCCTTACAATTCCTTTTCAATTGCAAAAAGCTAAGGCTTGAAGCCTAGGTCCACACAATTTGGGCTTCCCATTTTAACCTAAATAACTTCTTAAAGTTGAAATAGAAGAGGAAAGGGAATGGAAACTAAATAGAAATCGAGTGACGTACAACTACAAAAATTTATGAATTTGTAAACAACTACATAGATCTAGTAGCCCGTACAGTTTGCCAAAAATGCCTAAATCATCTTGTACGGTTGGTATATTAATCCCTAAAATCACCAGATTGGACTTGTGGGATTCCTAGTAAACCGGATCATAAGGTGAGCCATACAGTTAGATTTGTGGGCCAGTCCCGTCCGATCATTGATCTCATATATCAGGGCTCTTGACCTGGTCAAGATCATCAATTGACTCAATCTAGACCCTTGATGTGATCTAGTTCTCCTTGATGAATGGTTGGATGGGCCTAACATCCAATCTTGACAATTGGATGGCTTGATCAGTTAATTTGGATCCTTGAAGGGACTTGATTGGAAGGTCTAGCTGCATCACTAAGGCTTAGAGTTTGGTGAGGATGCCCACGATATGACACTTTTAGATTCACCTTCCATGATCGCTGCCCTCACTAACTTCTTAGAGAAGATCATCAAGATTTCCCTGAGAGCTTTGGCCTTAGCCTCACAAGCATTCTCCATAGCCAAATTGGATAAGCAAATGGATTATCTCATGCCCCCCTCTCTGCACACTTACCTGGGTTCCCTAAATATCTCTAGGACCTTTCAATTGGTGTACAATCTGGTCATGCCTAGTGTTGCTGTGCATGACACCCTCCCAATCTCTGAGAAAGTTGGAACTGAAATCCTTTTAGTATCATTTTCATGGAAAGATGCATAAATGCTTATGTATGCATGTTTATATACATATTTACATCATGTATGTACTGATCCATATGCATGCATTCATCCCATGCAAACTTACATTTAGAGGTGTACACGAGTCGATCCAAGTCGAGCTTGGCATAGCTTGACTCGGCTCGGCTCGGCTCGGCCACTTGCTGACCTCAGCTCGGACTTGGCTCGGCTCGGTCCTCGAGCCTGACTGGCCAGCTCAGCTCGGTTCGGTCAACAGCTCGGGCTAGTTCGAGCTGAGTTCGAGCCAAGATTGAGCCGAGTTCGCCCGTGCAACATTTTCACAAACGCTTGAACTGCACTTTCAAAATCTCGCTATATGTAAAACAGCAGTAGTAGATTTACAAGTATTTCATCAAGCACCTTGTAAACAACATAAAAATCAAAAAAATAAAGGTATTTATTTCATATACGTACCTTCCTTGCCACAAGCCACACTTCGTTGAGTCATTTCATCAAACACTTGGTGAGCAACAACAATATCAAAGTAATCGAGTCATCGAACTGAATCGATCCGAGTTCAATTCGAGTCGAGTTGAGCTCGAACTTGGTTTGAAATTTTTTGGAGCTCAAAAAATCAGTTCGACTCGGCTCAAACTCAGTTTCGAACTGAGTCGAATCGAGCTTTTTCGAGTCGAGTCGAGTGAGTTACCGAGCTAACTCTGCTCGTGTACAGCCTACTTACATTTATGTATATTTATGGTAAATGTACTTGCGATCACCAACTTACAAAATCATCATCGTCATCTTAGGCTTTCTCTTAACAATTTGTTGTCATATTATAGGGTAATTTGGGGCTATCTTTTAAATGTTAGATTGGTAATTTTTTTTGAAGGGCGGTAACTATCAATCAACCTTCTTTTATTGGGCTTTGGAACTTGCCAAAGGTTCTAAGAAGTAATAATATGCCTCCGTAAATATATTATATGTACATGCACATTCACATCCATAGTTTGGTTGCAATTATTATTTGTAGATATTTCAGGGATATATATCATAGGGACAAATCTTGTTCGTGGCAATTTCTTCGCCAAGAAATTTCTTGGGAGTTTCTCAGATTTTGAGGTTTTCTCACGATATTATCGGGAAATCTCGTCAAAAATAAAATATTTAAAAATAACCTTTCAAATAAAAATAAAAATTAAAGTATTATTATAAAATAATAAATAATTTAAAATGTTTAAGTATGGGTTTGCTAACGTCCCTACCTTCAACATCCCTAAACCTTTTGAACAGCACATGGATTGACCTATTGTCGATTTGAACCATTTATTCATTTGTACAACTAGGAGCAAGACATGGTGCAAGAATCATACTGATTGGATGATCCGAACCCTTTGAATGGGGCCAATTTATTACAACTGTCTATTGTTAATGAGCCATAAATCACTTGGTTAGAATAATCAAATCAAAGTAGTACTTTAGAATCATAAGAAATAGAAAATGGATCTATCTATTAGATGTTTCAAGATGATGGTTGGACCTATTTTGTTTCTCTAGTCAATCTTGGCTGTCCATTTTCATGCTATTGATCGGAAGCTTAGGATTACCTGATTGGCATGATTTTTGCATCATGGCTTTCTCCTAGTTGCATGAATGAATGAGCGGTTCGGATTGGCAATGGTTCACCTCATGTGCTGTTTAAAAGGTTTTCGTTACTAAAAAAATTGCGATAATTTCATGATAAAAAAGAAACGCAATATTGTAAAATTTGCCAATATTTTGATTATCTCATGAAAAAATTGTTTCTAAGGTTTCATTTTCTTTGCTTTTTTCTTTCTTTCTTTCTTTCTTTCTTTCTTTTTCTTTTTCTTAAATAAATTTCTTTTTTGATGCCTTGCTATTCCTTTTTTCTTCTTTAATAAAACGCGTCACCTTAAAAAAAATTGTTTCTAAAATTTTTGTGCAATTATCATGAGATTTCAAAATCTCAACAATATTTGTCAAACTGGTATATATGCCATACACTTTACTGGGAGAAGGCTAAGATGATGATGCTTTCCTGAATTTGTTTAGATAACCAATATGCTTGCTTGTGTCCAAACCTTATTAAGTTAATTTCTTGATCGGCTGGCTTGTGCTATTCTTAATGATAAGTTTGCCAAGTTGTAAAGTATGATTCTATGAGCATCTGGTTCCTATTTGCATTAACCATTGCGTACTTCTGAAATTAAAATAAAGACCTTATTGAGGATCGTGATGTATCACCTTATTTTGTTAACCTATAGAAAATTATCATGTAATGTTGCTAAGGCTAGGAAGATAGAGAATAAAGGATAGCTGATTTTACCCTATTTTTTAGAAATCACTTTACTCCATTAGCTAGTATTGATTTTGTCAATGGACTTCCTTGGTATCTGTAGGAGCTGTAGGATATGTACTCTTGTGTGTGTGTGGAATGAAGAAGCCTTGACATTACCATCGGGTTGTGGCTTTCCCAATTGTCATGGCAGGTCATCTGTGGCTGGATTACTATCGGTAATACAACCCATCTTCCTCCTACTGCCAATGAACATCTTGGCTAACTGAGACCATCCTAAGTAGTTCCTCCCATATAGTTTGATGGTAGTGACCGTTTCCCCTCAATGGTGGTCTTGTTGACCAGACCCCACAACCATGATTTTTTATTTTTTTTATCACTCGAACCCAAACCATCTCCTATAATACTTTCTTATAATCGAAGGGATGTAATCAAATCAATTGTCATCTCGTAGAGGTAACTAGCTACCATTTTAATTGGGATGAGGGTTCCAAAGGTCTATTGCTATAAGGTAGTTATCCCTGCCGCCAACATGATCAATAGGATGCCATCCCCATTACTTGGAAATTATTGTCCTCTAAAATTGTAAACCCAATTTGCAGTTTTTATTGTCCCTCTGAAAACTTGGATGTGTTTTTTTTTTTCTTAATTTTAAAGATAACGGGGATATATTAATAAGAAAGAAAATACAAGAAAAGGATCTGATGAGTTAGCAGAAAGCACTAGGGGCCTAGGAATACGAGATCGTAGTCCTTAAGGCCATTTACATTTGCCACCCATTCTATGATAAGATTTTTAGCCCTAGAGCACACAGCTTGAACTGGGGATTTCTTATCATTGAAGCATCTTTTGTTCCTTTCCTCCCAGATTGACCACCATATAGCTAGAATCGCCATTCTCCAGATCCGAGTTTTATCTTTCCCCAACTTGATCCCGTGCCAAGACGCCAGCAGTTTAGAGGAGGAGTGCGGGATACTCCAACTAATATTGAAACGCTTAGAGAATTCCGACCAAATCTGGGCAATAAACGGACAATGAACCAAGAGATGATCAATTGTTTCTTCTTCTTTCATGCAACATAGGCAAATATTGACTAGTTGCATACCCCTCTTTTTTAGGTTATCGACAGTAAGAATCCGATTTTTTGCAGCCAACCAGCCAAAGCAGATATATTTAGGGGGAGCTGGATACTTCCATAGGAAAGGGGATGAGGGTCCTGCTGGATTGGGAGGAGGGGATAGGTATGAATAGAAGGATTTCACTAAGAACATATTGGATTTATCTCGAGTCCAGATGAGTTTATCTATCGTGGCTTGGTCGGACAACGCTTTAGAAATGCAATCTAGGTGTTCCACGAATTCAGTAACCTCCCACTCATGAAGGTTTCTGATACACTTCACCTCCCTCACGATGTTGGCATCAGAAGAAGTATAACAGCTAGCAACAGAGATTTTCTTATCTAGGGTCAGACGGTACATATTCGGGAATGTAACTTTCACCAGCTCCTCACCTATCCACTGATCTTCCCAAAAACGAATGGGTTTGCCATTGCCAAGCTCAAAGCTGATGTTCTTAATCACTGCTTCCTTAGACTGCAAAATCCCTTTCCAAATGTATGAGCTCTATAAGCGGAGGAGTCTTTAGTCCACCATCCACCAGAAGAAGTGCCATACTTACCTTTAACGAGAGAATTCCAGAGAGCACCTCTCTCAGTACCTAATCTCCATGTCCACTTGCCGAGAAGAGCCTGGTTCATTATTTTCAGATTTTTAATGCTGGCACCCCCCTCCTGGAAATGTTTGCAGACCTCTTGCCAGTCGAGAAGATGCAGCTTCTTCTGGTTATTCTTCCCGCACTACAGAAAGTCTCATCTGAGTTTGTTCATACGTTGACGAACCGACAAAGGACATCTAAACAGAGACATGTAGTATATGGGCATATTTGAGAGGGCTGCCTTAATGTGAGTAAGACGGCCTCCCAACGATAAATACTGACACTTCCATCTAGCGAGGTACTTCTGAAATTTGTCAACAATTTTGTCCCATGACGACTTTGGAGGAGGGCCGATGCCGAGGGGGAGCCCAACAAAAGTGGATGGGAAAGAAGCGGACGAGCAACCGAGGGATAGAGCATAGCTGGATAAATCTGTTTCCGATAAGTTGACACCGAAAAGTTTTGATTTTGCCAGATTGATTCTCAAACTAGACACTGCCTCGAAGCATCGTAAAGTCGTGCGCAGATAATCAATGAGAATCGGGTCTACTTCGGAAAGGATGAGTATATCATCGACGAACTGGATTTGGGAAATCGAGGGGGATACTCCTGGCATCTCAATCCCTTTGAGAATTCCTTCAGCCTGGCCTCTTAGCAGCATTTGCGAAAGAGCCTCGGCCATCAACAGGAAAAGGAGAGGGGACAGGGGGTCACCTTGACGAATGCCCCTCGAGCTGTTAAAGAACCCTTTTGGGGTGCCGTTGAGAAGGATTGAAAAATGAGCCGAACCTATACACGCTTTAATCCACCGTCTCCATCTTTCCCCAAAACCCATTCGGAACATCATGTATTGAAGAAATCTCCAATCCACATGGTCGTAGGCCTTTTCGATATCCAGCTTGCAGAAAATGCTCTTCATCCCAGATTGCTGACATGAATGGAGGCATTCATTAGTAATAAGTGCACAGTCCACTATCTGCCTGCCCCGGATTAATGCGTTTTGATACTTCGATATAAGCTTCCCCATAACTTTAGATAATCTGGTCTACAGGATTTTAGCAAGGATTTTGTATGGGCCCCCGATCAGGCTGATGGGTCTGAACTCCGAGAAGGAGCTCGCACGTGGTACCTTAGGAATTAGAGCAATGAATGATGCACCTATTCCTTTAGATAATCTACCCCTGTTATGGAATTCGTGCAGGAAATCCATGACATCTTCGCGAATGGTTTCCCAGAATGTTTGGAAGAATACCATGGGGTGTATGCATCAGGACTGGGAGAGTTGTCTCCTCCCAACGAAGTGATGGTCGCTTTTGTCTCTTCTTCTGTAAGCGGAGCCTCCAGGAGATCCACCTCCAATCCTTCGATAGAGTTGAATTGAATGCCATTTAGACGGGGTTTGATCCACTCTTCAGAAGACAGAAGGGATTTGAAATGAAGGACAACTTGCTCTGATATCTCCTGTTTATCCTCGATACGATTTCCATCAACATTGATATTGAAAATGGCTTTAGCTCGGGCGCACATATTGGCTATGCTATGGAAGTATCTGGTGTTTTTATCCCCCTCGGATATCCATCTGGCCCTTGATTTCAGCTTCCAGGACACTTCATCTTCCAGGGCCTTGGTCGAAATAGATTGGATGATGTGGATGTGCCTGCCCAAAACTTCTGGGGACATGGAATTTCCTTCTGCTTCAGAATCAATCCGTTGGAGTTCAATGAATAAGGCTTCCATATCAGCCTCTCTCTTGCGGAGCTCTCCTTTCTTCCATTCCTTCAGCTTATCCTTGAGAAGTCTAAGTTTGCACAGAAGCTTGTGGCTAGCAAATCCTTCGACCTGAAAAGCGGGCCACCACTGCTCTATCTTTTGGTGGAATTCTTTGATCTTGAGCCAGGATGAGCTGAATTTGAAGGGTTTGGGACCCCAATTATCTTCTTCCATCAATAGCAGGATCGGGCAATGGTCCGAGGTAGTTCTGGGGAGAGCCAGTTGTGCCACCGAAGGGAATGCCTCCAGCTACTCAGTGGACAAGAGAAATCTGTCCAATCTGGATTGAATTGGATTTCTGCGCCCATTAGACCAGGTAAATTTCTCCCCTGACAATGGAAGATCGACCAACTCCTGGGATTGGATCCACTCGGAGAAGGCCTCCATGGCCGGGGAAACTCTTCTCCTACGAGAATGTTCCACTGCAAATCTAACCACGTTGAAATCTCCAACAAAGCAACATGGACCTGTGAAAGACTATCTTGTACTAGTCAGTTCATTCCAGAAATCTGATATGTTAGAATCCACATTAGGACCATAAACAGTAGAGATGAGGCAGTAGAAGTTAGAAAACTTATCTTGCAAGGTTACTGACGCTGAAAAGGTCCCAATCACAGAGGATTGGAGATCCCATTTAGATGATTTCCATGCAATTAGAATGCCTCTCGAGGTCCCTGAAGCATCTAGAGTAACTCGCTTAGCATCCTCAGCTTTCCAAAGGGAGGCCAAAAGTCCGTCTTTGAACAGAGGGACTTTGGTTTCCTGAAGGCAGATGACGTCCGGGTCTTTCCTACCAATGGATTCCTTGATCAGACACCTTTTCTGTTTGGAACCCACCCCCCTCACATTCTAGGAGATGATTCTCATTAAGGCACGGAGCTTCCCTGGATCCCCTTTCTTCCTTGCCTAGCGCTGGACACTGATAATAGACCTGGGCTCGGTTGAAGGCTTTGGAGCTCCCGATTGCTGATGGATCTGGGAAAATGTTTGGTAGGAGTTCTGGGTTCTGGGAGGGGCCTTACTCTATTTTCGATGCATTGAAATAGAGCGATGTAGTCCTCTGCTCTATCCCCAAACGATAGCCCCAAAGATCTTCCAACGTGACCAACCGTGTCTCTGATCCATTTCTTGTTTTCGATCGAGGTGAACAATTCCTCTTTGTTTTTTATCTTGACTTGAAGTCGTAACATTGGCTTCCTGTTGGTGCTGAGGATAATCTGCACGGATCTGCAGAGGCTCTGCTTCAATCACGTCCCCAGGGATGTCTTCATGGAAAAGGGTGATGGGGCCCAGATCAGCCCAGTCCCAAGAAGTAGGTATGGAGGTGATTGGAGAAGTGGGTAGGGAAGGATGGGATTCGGAGAATCGGCTGTCTGATTCTTCACCTCTGGAGATATCTTCGCCCATGGATGAAGGGGATTGAATCCTGGCGATAATGGATGACAAAGATTGTTGCGCAATCTGCCACTTCACCGAGGGGGAGGCTGGTCTGTGAAGATGGGCGAGTATGGGAAGTGGAGGAGACGTGGGAACAACAAGTGAACAGGACGGGGGAACTGTTTTGGGGATGGGAATGGTGTATAGGGTCTCGGGTTCGGGTGCTGATAATGGATTAAAGGTATTTGGGGAGCGACGGGTTCGGGTCGAATATAGATCCAATTCAGTGGACCCGATATCAATAAGTGAGGTTAACCGAGGGCTGGACGATGTAGGGGCCACGTGTAGGGAGCTGGATTCTTCCTCAATACGACGGGTAGCCACATGTCTAGATCTCAGCGAGGTAGCGTCTTCTTTGGTAGGGCGCCTTGGGAACTGCTGTATCGATTACTGACGTGGCTGAATCTGCGCTGCACACGTACTCGCCACCGCCGAACTCGCAATGGGGGTGCCCTTCGTTCGAGACGCCATTATTACATGCGAACCATGTGTCCTCTTCTCCGACGCCCACGTTTGCTTTTCCTTGAATCGAGGAATGATGTCGTCAAGAAGCGACGACAAAGCTTCTGCGATCATGCCACTTACCCCCCCGTCGTGCTGGGTGCATGCGCGTTCTCCGATGGCGGCATAGGTGTTGTCAGAGCACTCGAACGACACTCCGCTAGAGCATGGAGGGTGTACACCATCACTTGCCATCTTCTTCGGCCTAGGTTCCGGAGTCGGAATACCGAGTTCCTTAGCTCTCCAAAGGTCACCCCACCTGGGGTAGACAACTCCAGGCATCTCCTGTTGCACCAGGAGCTTGATCTGCCGATTATTAACTTTCACCAGCAAGTGAGAAGGCAATAGAATCCCCTTCTTCCTTCGTACCCGAGCTCTAATGACTCCCAATGCCTCGCCTAGCTTCGTTTTGGAGTCCATTTCGAGCTAGAAACCAAGGCAGGAAGCTTCCGAGATGAAAAATTCGTCAAACCAACATTCCAGGGGAATGTCCCAGATGAGAACCCATATATTTTCCATCCCAAAGATGGAGTATTCTTCCCACGACATAACCTTAACAACCGGGCCGTATGAATGGAGATGGCCCGCCATTGTTAACATCTCATGATTGAGGCCAGGACACACCTTGACCCAGAGATTGTTGTAACCCAATGGTTTAATGGTGTAGTTACCTGGATGGAACCCAGTACAGTCTTTGATCCACTCCCTGACTTGCGATAATGTGGCTCCTTCTTTCGTTATGATGACCACTGTCACCGCCAGGTTTGCTCTAGCTCGATTCAAGCTCTCCTGACTGACAGAGAGGCTGGGTTCTGAATGAACTTCTTGTGGTTCCTCACGGTCTGGCCCGGGCGGGACATTGGTTTCCATATCTAATCTGAGAGGTTTATTAGGTATCTCTCTAGAGGTTGAGACATTATGAAGAAGGACATCTCTGAAAGAGTGACCATCCTATCTCTTTGTTTGGGTGGGGATATTATTATGATCCTTGTGAGATTTCGAGGAAGAAACCTTCTTCAATTGGTCTCTATAGTTAGGCCCAAACCTGGCCAGCTGGACTAGCATCGGAATCCCCCCGAATTTCACTTTGTGTAGCATTTCAACAGCCCTAGCCAACTCCGTTTCCAAGCTCATACGAACTAGGGCAAAGCCTTGGTAGGCTTCGTTGCTTCGATCTCTTGGCATAACCACATCCATTACCGCACCTGCTCGCCCGAAAACCCTCGAAATATTGATGGGGAACCATCCTGCTGGGTATCCTCTGACAAAGAGGGTTGGATATGAGTTCCTCTTCCTTCCCGTGAGTTCCTCTTCCTTCCCGTAGAGCTTGAGGGGTTTTGACTTTGTTTTCTATTCGTAACGATTTTCCATTCCTTGTTCCCCAGATCGTCCGAATCAGCATTATCTTCATCACCATCAATTGGAGCTGTCACTCCATCCGTAGATCTTCCTCTTCTAGCCGCCCCTTTTCCTACCGATGATCTTGGTTCTACAGTCAGAGCGTCGTCTCTCCTTGCGCTCCGCATCTCCAAAATAATCCCTGGATGTGTTTGTTTTGTCCAAGTATTAGGGTCATTTATGGATAAGTTAGGTCCTCAATAATCTGTAAGATGTGTTTTCTTGGGACATGCTAACGTACAGAAGGGATATTGACGCAGGACAGCCCTAATTATGATGCATGCTCATGGAGATAATTAAACAGCAGAAATAAAAGGAATAAATGATCTAAAATTCTAACAGTAATCATCATAACTGAGAAAATCATAAAGGAAACATGCAATGGAGTGGGCCATCACTACAACCATGGAGTATGGAATTCAATTACTACTTAGGTTGGATCCGGTGAGGGATGAGACCTCCCGATCTTGCATGGTCACACCCAATCGATCAATGAAGATCACTAGTCCGAAGAACCAAGAAGTTTCTCGGATTAGGGATTTGAGAATTTGGGGATTTAGGGTTTAGATCGGTTCTCAAGATTTTGATCGAAGAAGACTTAGCCAAAACTGAAAAATAGAAAGAAGAAAGTTATTACCTTGAGGAAGTTAGAGGGGCACAAGAAGAAATTAGAAGAAGAAGATCAAGGGGAGAGAAGAAGCACCATTAGAGAGAAGAGAGGAAGGAGGCAACCAAAGGGTTTGCTTTTTATTAATCAATAGTTGAAATTCGTGTTTAGGGCTTTACCCCACTTAAATAAGCAAATAAAGACATAAAATTACTAAAATACCCCTAGGATAAGCAAATAAAGATATAAGATTACTAAAAGACCCCTAACTAAGTTAAAAAACGTGCAAATAACATAAGTATGGGAAAGTTTGGGCGCTCGGTCTTCTTTCTCCAATCTTCCTTCACATGTGTCTTCCCTAAGTGGGGTCTTCTATATGTCCAATCACATGTGAAAGGTCTTCAACTCCTCAATATTCGCCTATCCACAAGGACGGCACTTGTGGTTGGTGCTTTCTTCGTTGGTACACCTTGAATGCACCTGTGTCCCCATCAATTCCCCTCGGGTGAGAAAAACTCGACCCCGACGAGTTGAAACTTTTGTAGCGCTCAAGTAGATCTGGATCAATACCCTGCAATGCGTCGCCCGACAGCTACGTAGATTCAGACGATGGTTTGTTTTTCCACCTGACAAGATACCTTTGGAAACCCCCATCTCTCGTGGATACTATCTCGTCATCCAAGATTTCCTCAATTGCTTCTTTATGGGTAATGGGTGGAGGAGGGGGTGGAAGGGGTTGGGTAGCAAACTCAGAAAAAGGCCATGAAAGGGACGATGTATCAACAGTGGGAGTATGGGCACGGACTAGATCTTCCACATTAAAAGTTGGATTAATGCTCATTTCAGATGGAAGGTCAACCGGATACGCGTTGGACCCAACCTTTTGTAATATCTTGAATGGTCCAGCACTACGCGCTTGTAATTTCTTTGCTGATCCTTGAGAGAATCGCTCTGGCCTTATTCGCACCATTACATAGTCTCCTTCTTGAAATTCTTGCACTCTACGATGAGAATCAGCTGAAACTTTATAATCATCATTGCTCTTATTTAACCGCTGTCTAATATGTGTATGCAAATCATGAATATGGCGTGCGAATGCATAGGCTGACTCAGAAGACCTTTGGGTAACAGACATAGGTAAGAGATCTATGGGCATTCTAGGTTTATAACCACTTACAATTTCAAAAGGACTCAACCCTGTAGATCTATTAACTGACCCATTATAAGCAAGTTCAGCAGTTGGTAAAATTAGGTCCCAAGTCTTAACATGTTCACCCACTAGACAACGTAGAAGATTTCCAAGGCTACGGTTTACCACTTCAGTTTGACCATCTGTTTGTGGGTGGTAAGCAGTAGAAAATTGCAAACGAGTTCCCATAATGTGCCACAGTGTCTTCCAAAAATAGCTAGTAAATCGAACATCACGATCAAACACTATGATTTTAGGTAACCCATGGAGACGCACCACACCATCAAAAAAGGTACGAGCAACATGAGACACATCTGACGTCTTCGAACATGGGAGGAAATGCGCCATTTTAGAAAAACAGTCCACAACGACAAAAACGGAATCGTGCTTTTTTATAGTCTTGGGAAGCCCGAGCACGAAGTCCATACTAATGTCCTGCCATGGAGCATGTGGCACTGGCAATGGCGTGTACAGCCCGGTATTTTGCTTTCTTTGCTTTGCCAGCTGACATGTTCGACACTGCCCTAAAACTTTGGCTACGTCTCGCTTGAGGCTTGGCCAATAGAAACGATCTTCCACGAGGGCAATGGTCTTATCACGACCAAAATAGCCAGCTATCCCTCCTGAATGAAGCTCCCAGATGAGGAATTCACGAAGGGACATACGGGGAATACAAAGTCTGTCTCCCTTGAAAAGAAAGCCATCTTTAAGAACATATTCACCCATAATATGCTGGTCACTAGAGAGCGACGCGTAAGTACCCCCAAAATCAGGACATATGGGGTATTCATCTTTCAGTTGCTCAAATCCGACTACCTCTACACTCAAGGAGTTGAGCAACGCCACTCTCCTACTAAGGGCATCCGCTGGTTTGTTTTCAACCCCGGCCTTATGTTTCAAAACAAACGAATATTCCTGAAGAAATGCTACCCACTTGGCATACCTTGGGTTGAGTTTTTTCTGAGAATGCAAATATCTCAAAGCCTCATGGTCAGAAAATAAAACGAATTCTTGCGGTAGGAGGTAGTGTCGCCAATGTCTCAGGGATTGCACTACCGCATACAATTCTTTGTCGTAAGTGGAGTATTTTTGTTTTGCCTCATTCAAATTTTCACTGAAATAGGCCACTGGGTGTCCTTCTTGACTCAACACTCCACCTATACCGACACCAGACGCATCGCACCCTACTACAAAGACTTTAGAAAAGTCAGGTAGACGCATGACAGGAGCTTCCACCATCTTGCCCTTAATTTCTTTAAAAGCCTTGACGGCGACTTTAGACCACACGAACTCTCCCTTTTTCATGCACTCGGTAATGGGAGCCATGATCGTGCTAAAACCCCTAATGAACCGACGATAAAAAGTTGCTAGGCCTTGAAAACTTCGCACCTCATGAATGTTGACTTTTTCAGGGTCTGCCCGCATCCCTTCATATGACACTATAAATCCTAAGAACACAACTTGGTTAGACATGAATGCACATTTCTTAAGATTAGCGTACACCTTTTCCTTCCTAAGGACACTACAGACCTTCTTTAAATGTTCAAGGTGTGATTCCTTAGTGGTACTATAAATAAGAATATCGTTAAAGTACACCACTAGGAATTTTTCCATGAACGGCCTCAAAGTTTGTGTCATCACCCGCATGAAAGTACTGGGTGCGTTAGTTAAGCCGAATGGCATGACCAACCACTCATATAGCCCATCTTTCGTCTTAAACGCCGTCTTCCACTCATCTCCTGGGCGTATACGAATTTGGTGATATCCACTCTTGAGGTCTATCTTAGAGAATATAGTAGACCTGGCCATCATGTCAAGCATATCATCAAGTTTAGGTATAGGGAACCTATACTTGACAGTAATTTTGTTTATGGCACGGCTGTCTACACACATGCGCCACGTGCTGTCTTTCTTTGGCGTCAACAATGCAGGCACGGCACACGGGCTCATACTCTCTTGGATGAAACCCTTTTGCAGAAGCTCATCAATTTGCTTCTTCAACTCTGCATGGGCTGTAGGGTTCATCCTGTAGTGAGGAAGGTTCGGTAAAGTAGACCCTGGGACAAGATTAATGGCATGCTGTATGTCCCTCATAGGTGGCAACTCATTCGGTAAGTCTTCAGGAAATACATCACTGTATTCCTTCAAGACCGAGGTCACCTCACAGGGCAACTCTGATGGAACCTCAGGTGTAATTTCTCTAGCCACAAGGGCATACACCATAGAATCCTCCTTAGCCTCTTTTTCAAACTCTCTTGCGCTGATTATATGTAAAGACTTAGGTTTGGATTTCCCCATTTCTTTAGGCTCACTTGCCTTCTCATCCTTCTTCTTCCCTAGTGTATTCTCAGGTGGCATGGGATTAAGTTTGATCTTTTTACCATTATACATAAAAGTACACGCATTCGAACGGCCAAAGATTGTGACATCATTATCGAATAGTCACGGTCTACCTAGGATAACATGTCCCACATCCATAGGTAAAACATCACACCACAGGGACTCTTTGTATGACCCAAACTCGATGGGGACTAGACATTGTTGGGTGACAGGTAGGGATGTCTTGTCAACCCAAGAAACTTTATACGGGTCTGGATGAGGTGTGGATTTCAGTTTTAAGCGATCTAAGGTGCTAGTGGAAATCACATTCTGACAACTTCCACTGTCCACTATCACCTTACAATTCTTTTCACCACACTTGGCAATAGTGTAGAAGATAGTGCTTCGACGCCAGTCAGCACTACTTCTAGACTGAGCTAACACACGCCTGACTACTGCAAGCGTTGCTTCTCCATCCACTTCTTCATCAGTAAGTCCTCCTTCAGGGTGATACTCTTCAACTTCATAATCACCCTGGTCATCTCCACCCTCGTGGGACTCGCCTATAACTAAGGCTCTCCCACGGCTCTTCGTAGGACACTGATTAGACATGTGGCCAAGGTTGCCACACTCATAGCACCTCACTTGGCTCATGTTACTAGGACCGGCACCAAGAACCCCTTTGCCCTTGTCCTCCCTAGGCCTAGGTGGAATGGTCGCCTGTGCCCTAGGTTGATTACCAATATTAGGTCTAGTTCCTTGGGAACTAGATCTAGCATTGGAGTCTCGGGACTCAAAACGACGAAAGACAGAAGCCTTATATTGCTCTAACTCCTGCACGACTTGATATGCTTCATCTAAGTCCGTTAAGGGCCGAGTAATAAGCTCGCGCTGAAGATCCGCACAAAGGCCCGTCTTAAAACGTGAGAGCGTTACTAGAGGGTCTTCTCGGATATCACATCGCATCACATACTCTTCAAATTTAGCGATGTAGTCAGCGGCAGGCATTGACCCTTGGCGTAAGGATTGCCATTGGTCAAGGAACTTCTGACGGTATGAGAGAGGAAGGTACTTCTCCTTCAACTTCTCTTTCATCTCATACCAATGTGTGATAGGGGCTCTACCAACTCTCTCTATCCTACGCTCGGTGTTAGTCCAGAAGAGCTTGGCTTGACCCACAAGCTTCATCTTAGCAAACCGCATTTGACGGTTTTCTGACATGCCATACCACTCAAAGTAGTGGTCCATGTCAGCAACCCAGTCAAGGAATGCCTTGGGATCCAAGCGTCCATCAAAACTCGGGGCCTCAACTCTCACACTCTTCATCGCACGCTCATCTGGATCATAACGGTCTTGATGACCACATGTGGCTCGTGCCTCTCGCACCACACCACGACCGTTACCACGATCTCTATCCTCACTACCACCACGTGTGGCAGCACGTTCTTCAATGATTCCTTCCACTTGGGAGTGCGCATCTTCCCCTACAGCGGGGTTTTCCTTTTGGGAAGCCTCTAGTTGCTCCATCTTAGTCATGGTAGTGGTAATTTGGTTCTCAAGGCGGGCAAACTCATGCCTTTGACCCGCTTCTAGGGCGGTTATCTTTTGTATCAATTGAGCAAGTTGCTCAGATAACTGCTCGTTATTCATGGTAGGTTGAAGTCCGAAACCTCTACCTCTTCTCGTGGGCATACAATGAAGACTTGAACCAAACTCTACCTAACTAGACTACTAGGAGTTATGACTTTCAAGATGAATGCGATGAATGCAAAACTACTATGAACTGACACAATTAAGTTGAAACAGGAAACAACTCAAATCTGAAAATTTTCCAGATTAGGAACTTTCTAAAATTGGAAAGTTTCTAAAATTGAAAACTTTCTAAACCTGGAACTTTCCTAAGTTAAACCTAAAAATCAAAACCCTAATTTGATAACTCGATCTAGACAAAAACCATGCAAGCCTAGGCTTTGATACCAAATTTGACGCAGGACAGCCCTAATTATGATGCATGCTCATGGAGATAATTAAACAGCGGAAATAAAAGGAATAAATGATCTAAAATTCTAACAGTAATCATCATAACTGAGAAAATCATAAAAGAAACATGCAATGGAGCGGGCCATCACTACAACCATGGAGTATGGAATTCAATTACCACTTAGGTTGGATCCGGCGAGGGATGAGACCTCCCGATCTTGCATGGTCACACCCAATCGATCAATGAAGATCACTAGTCTGAAGAACCAAGAAGTTTCTCGGATTAGGGATTTGAGAATTTGGGGATTTAGGGTTTAGATCGGTTCTCAAGATTTTGATCAAAGAAGAATTAGCCAAAACTGAAAAATAGAAAGAAGAAAGTTATTACCTTGAGGAAGTTAGAAGGGCACAAGAAGAAATTAGAAGAAGAAGATCAAGGGGAGAGAAGAAGCACCATTAGAGAGAAGAGAGGAAGGAGGCAACCAAAGGGTTTGCTTTTCATTAATCAATAGTTGAAATTCGTGTTTAGGGCTTTAGCCCACTTAAATAAGCAAATAAAGACATAAAATTACTAAAATACCCCTAGGATAAGCAAATAAAGATATAAGATTACTAAAAGACCCCTAACTAAGTCAAAAAACGTGCAAATAACATAAGTATGGGAAAGTTTGGGCGCTCGGTCTTCTTTCTCCAATCTTCCTTCACATGTGTCTTCCCTAAGTGGGGTCTTCTATATGTCCAATCACATGTGAAAGGTCTTCAACTCCTCAATATTCGCCTATCCACAAGGACGGCACTTGTGGTTGGCGCTTTCTTCGTTGGTACACCTTGAATGCACCTGTGTCCGCATCAGATATAAATGTAGTTCCCTTGTGAGTAGAAAAAGATTTGTCTCAAAGGATGTTTTCTCAGGATATGCTAACATACAAAAGGGATATAAATGTTATTGCCCCGTGACCTGAAAAAGTTAGATAAAAAAAGATGTTATATTCTTTAAGAATATACCTTGTTTCTTTGCACAAGCTCCTGATCTTATATTGTTGTATGATGATGCAGTTCCCCTTCTTGGCATGTTGGATCCTATAGGTCCTAGTCAAGCTTCTTTTGAGTTAGTGGACGAGCCACCAAATGTGTATGCTCAGAGGAAACACAAGGATCAACCCTTAAGAGGTGCTCGACTACCATATATCCTCTGACTTACCCCCTTGTCGTCCTCTTCAAACTTGCCGATTGTCCTTTGGAAGGCAAAACGTTCGTGTACCTCTCACCCAATTGGCAAATTTTTATCCTATCTATTTCTCCTTCTATTGAGGCCTTCCTTTCCTCTATATCCTCTGTCTCCGTTCCTTCTAAAATTGTAGACGCCTTGCTTGATCCTAGTTGAAAAGATGTTGATGGAGGAAATGATTACACTGGAGTAAAAAGGAACATGGGATCTGGTTGAGTTGACTAAAGGAAAGCATGTTGTTAATTGTAAATAGGTGTTGACCCTAAAAAATTCCAGATGGCTTGATTGCTATATGCAAAGCTCGACTTGTTGCAAAGGGGTTTACTCAACCGTTTGGTGTTGATTATGAAAGGCGTTTGTTTTTGTTGCTAAGTTGAATTATGTTTGTGTTCTTCCGTCGCTGCTGCTTGTCGTAATTGGTTGCTTTTATCAACTAGATGTCAAGAACAACTTCCTTCATGGAGATCTTCAGGAAAAGTTTGTGTCGCTTCCCCATGGTCTCTACTCAGCAGGCACAAGGGGGGAGGTATGCAAGTTGAGGAAGGTCTTTATGATCTCAAGTGATCTCCTAAGGCATGGTTTGAAATATTTAGTAATGTTATTTCTAAGATTGGTTTCCATAGAAGTTCTTGTGATTGTTCAACTTCATAAAGGTTTCTGATACATCCATCACTGTTCTAGCTGTTATGCTGATGATATTGTTATCACCGGTGATTGTAAAAGTGAAATTGCCAAGGTGAAAAAGTTTCTGGCTAGGCCTTTTGAAATTAAAGACTTGGGCTTGCTCAAATACTTTTGGGATTGAGTTTGCCCATACTAAGAGGTAATTTCATATCCCATTAAAATATGACTTGGATCTTTACATGAAACATGGATGTTGGGTGCTTGTCCTGCAAGGCTGCAACTACACCTATTGAGTTGAATCTTCATCTTCATCATCAAGAGTCAGAGGTCCTTAACGATCTGGCCATGTATCGGAATCTTGTCAGGAAGCTTTGACAATTACTTGACTGGATATTGCATATGTTGTGAGTGTGGACAGTCACTTTATGCACTCTTCATGCTTTCATCATTTCGCTGCTATCTACAAAATTCTTCGCTACTTAAAATAGGCTTTAGGCAAAAGGACTTCTGTATGCCAATGGTTAACACATAAATTTTTGGGATTTACCCAAAATGGGCCCCCACGCATCCGATGGCACCATTGCGCCTCACCAACTTGGTGCCAGTAGCTCTATGTCGAACAATGATATCATCATGTCACGATATAGAAATATGAAATCAAAGGAAGGCTCTGCACCCCGCACAGAACCCTCTGTGCCACAAATTGCCAAGACACGCATAGAGACCCGCGCATACAGGCATCGGGAAAATTGGGTCCACACCCCTAATAATATCCTCGACACTTATTAGAGAAGGGACGTAATATGAGGACGACACAATATAAGAGGACTAAGCAGGACTCGAACTTGGAACCTTTGGGCGTAGATGCTCCTAAGGTGAGCCTCACTTGTTTGAACTTTCCACCTCCTTCATTGGGATGGCCCGTGCCATGCGCTAGGGACCCCAATGAAGGGAGAGGCTTTGCGCCATGCGGTGGGGCCTCACAATGCAAGCCTCAGTGCCAAAGAGGAGATAATTTTACTTATTCATCCTTAAACACAAGCTTTTTTACCAGTCATTGGGAACACTGAATTTTGATGTGGGAACATATGTTGAACGATATGTGGTGGTTGGTAGTTATTTTTAGCAGTGTTTTAAATAGCAAATAGCGTGTACAATTCACTGCTCTGAATCATGAAGTGTAAGCTAAATAGTGTGTAGCATAAGCTACACACTACTAGATTTTATTTTTATTTTTATTTTTAAATTAAGATTGCTCTTGGTTGCATCAAATATCATGAACTTTCATGATATTTTGCCCCAAGTTAGACTGATAAATAATAAAAAATTCATGATATTTTGTGCAAACAAACACATCCTAAAATAATAGGAAAAATAGGACAAATATTAAGTATAAAGATAATGAAATAGCAATGGAACTGATATGAACTGTTGCTTATATTATTTTACTAAAATCATTGAAAGAATTAACTATTTTTTATTGAAAATAAAAAATGAAACAAATCATTGAAAGCATTTAATTCTAACAGTGAGTGAAAAATTAACTTATGGTGTAATTTACAAAGCGTGTAACTTAGGCTATGTAGCATGTATTGTATTACAAAGCATGTAACTTAGGCTACGTAGCATGTATTGTATGCTAATTAGCATATAGCATGGGATACATGTCACTTAAGTTATTTTCATAAGCTACATATTGTGAAGGCTAAGCTATACTAAGTAGTGTAAGCTACATGCTACATAGCATAGGCTGTTTAAAACACTGCTTTTTAGCTCTCTTAATTGGAGTTTTTCTATTCAAACTTTTTTGGGTGTATGTTCTATTGATTTTATCTATAATTGATGGGTTACAATGACATTTGATCTTACTAATACATTAACCATATTTTCTTCCTGTAAAAAGACTTTGTTACAGAAGGGACAGGCATTGTTTTCAACCTCCACTAGTGATGTTATGGGTACAAAGCAGGTTGGATCAGGAAAGCTAACCCAAAACAAGTTGGTTAAAAAAGAACCTGCGGAAGAGCAAGTTGCAGATATGAAAATCCTTCAGACTCTTGCAAAATATTTATGGTTGAAAGATAACCTAGAATTCCGTTTGAGGGTGATGATGGCTTTAGGTCTTCTTGTAGGGGCAAAGGTGAGGCATGAGCAACATTTCTTTTACGTTCAAAAGGCTTGCAAATTGAAAGAAATTTGTGATATTAATCCCGTTCAATTTCTTATTTAATGAGAAGCTTGTATTGCTGTTATGACAGAGAATTTTGAAGTGTTGTTTGTCTTGAAGAATGTATGAGTGATAGCTTGCTTAGAGTTTAAGGTCTCACTTTTGACATGCTCTTGGTGCAATTCATATGCGTGAAATTCTGTTATAAATCTGTCAATTTCCAACTTTGTATCTAACTTTTGCAGGTTTTAACGGTTGATGTTATTAGTATTGTTTTGAATGATTATGAAGAATTTATTAGAAGGAAAAGCAGATAATACAATTAAGTTATGAAGAATTCAGGAGCTGATTAGTACTGACCCTCTATTCACCTCCCTCTTTGCTAAGAGAATCAGCCACCTCATTATCATGCATCCATCAATATATTTGAAGACAACTTCCCATTTGATGCAGGGCTATCAAATCCACAACTACAGTCAACTAGTGGGCCCTTGCTGCCTGAATGCAAACCAGGCTGTATAATGGTCCAAGTGGAATGTGGTGTGGATCCAACTGGATGGCCCACCTAATGGTCTGAGTGGACTGGCGCAGATCCAACCCGATGGCCCATCTAATGGTCCAATTGACCTGTGGGTCTCACAGGTGAGTTACATAGCTCAAGCGGTGGACTGATTGGAATGTGGAGGTCCAGAAGTCCAACTGGGCATTTTCCATGCACTTCAGTACATAACAGCAGCTGAATATTGTTGGACTTCTACACAAACCATATAGCCCCTATGAACCATGCGTCTGTAATTCAGTCTATGTGGTTGGGTATATAAGGCCATGCAGTGGAGTGTATCAAACCATATGGTGTATAGGGGCCATAAGTCGTGTAGAAGTCCAAAAATATCCAGCCGGTTTGTATACAAGTGCATAAAACTATGAATAGTGCTGCTTGGACTTCTGGGCCTCCATAGTCCAATCAGTCAACTGTTTTTAAGCCATCTGATTGACCCCATGGGACCCCTAGGAAGATCTAATCATGAGATGGGGGTTCACTTGTGGATCCTAGTTGTAGTCATGGACCTGATGGTCCGGCATTAATTCCTCTCAGGTTGATTTACCCTGTGGGATCCACAGGAAAATCAGACCATTAAATGGGGTTCTACTTGTGTATTGTATTACTGGACCTGAGTCCTGGATCTCCTGATGGTCTGGAATTCATTCACCTCAGGCTGAAAAGAACTTGTCCTCGAGTTGGAAGTCGGTTTTGATCCATGATCCAAGTGTGCCTTTTTGGTGCATCTTCTTCTGCCTTGGTGAAGCTGGCGATGATCTAATTGTTGTCTTGGCTCACATTTTAACTGGTTGTGCTCTCTCTTCCTCTCTGTCCTCTTGCATATGCTGTCATCTGCATAGCCTTCTTCACCACTGCAGACTGCTGTTTACCTGTCCTATTTCTTACATATTTGCCGCTGCATTTAATTCTTAGTTGCAATATCTACCAGTGCGATCGCGTCACCATATTTGCCTTCCCAAGTTATAGCAAGAGCTCCGTATTGTCTTTTTCCTATGGCAAATCATCTCTAATAGGCTTTAGGATGATTTTCCTCCCACTGTGCAAGTTATCGTATGTGTTGTTTACCAAAATGCTTCACTTTGCGACCATGCAACTAAGGATGACCAAGCAGAATATGGTAGATTCTTTTGGGAATGACGTCACACCAAATAGACTTAGTGTAATGTGGTCCCATTGAGTAGTTGACCAGACAGCAAGGTTAAACTGGAATTGTATACGTCATTTACCCATGCAATCCAGTGTGGGCGTGGGCGCTTTTCCGCCTTTTGCATCTTATCCAACACTCATTGTGAGGCTATATTGATATTGCTTTTGCCATCTATAGTGAAATTGACTTTCCTGCCCTAACAATTTACCCATGTGTGGAAGATGTTGGTTTGTAATCAATTATTTTTTTGGCCTCCTTACGTGCAATTCATCATAAAGCTAGCAAAATGAATTTCCTTCGAGACCGTCCAATACGTAACTGTCCACCTTTTTGGATTCATTGTTCTTCTCCTTCTCTTTTGGATCCTTGTCATTGACAGTCTCTTCATAGCAGTTGATATTCGTAGAAAGGCACACAAGTTCGAACCTTTACCTCCAGACTGGTTGAAACTTGAAAGAGACATTTTTGCTGTCTTCTCTCGCTGTTTCTATTGTTTCACAATTGACCTTATGACCATCATTTTGGGTGTTGCTTTGATTCTTTCCATTTCTAATCATAGGAGCGCGTTGACCATTATTGACTTGTGGTGCAGAAGTTTAATAGGTGGAGCTATTTGTGGCACAACCGGCTAATGAGAAGGATCCACCCAAATATAGGCACCTCCAAGCTAAGCACAAGAATCACAAACAATGTAGAAATAATAATTAACATTTTTATTAATTTCAATGGCGCCTTGTGGCTACTTATTTCAAGCCCTTAAATATATTTCTTAGATGTACAAAGAAGGAAGGTTCTTAATGTCATTGACAAGACTTATGGCAAAAAATAGAATAATCAAGAAAGATGTTGAATGTACAAGAGAGATCGAATGGGATCTTATTGCATGGCTGGCTGATTGATTTTGCAGAGCTAGCCTACAAATTAGGAGGCTTGTCCCTCCTTATTGATGCGCTAGTTGTGGGGCTTGGGCTTAGCCTATGGATATTGGGTCCACTTCAGCCTGCATCAGTCCTCCCTAGCTTGAAAGAACTTGACTTTGGTGAGTTAATGTCCCGATATTGCTCATAGAGGTCAATATTTAGGAGCTGAAAGTTTGTAGATGTGATCCATATAGCATCGGAAAGAGGTTGTCCTTGCCAATGAATGAGAAACTTCTGTAACCACCTTAGCACATGGAGACGATTTGATCATCAAGAATATCAATAATCGTATCTGTAAGTGGCAAAATGGTGGAAAGCGTGACAGCTTGTTTCTCGATACCGTCATCGGTATGGTGCCCACGGTAGATGGAAAGATCTTCCACATTGAAAGTAGGACTGATATGTAAATTTGGTGGGAGATATAAAACATAATCATTGTTAGTATTTTTAATTTTTTTTCTATTTATTTTTTTTATTTTTATTTTTATGATTTAGTACGGTCCCACATTGCAAGGATGGAGCTTTTTTGAGGACCCAGGGGTAACCATCCAGGACAAACAGACCACAACCATGTCACTTTTCTTAAATTTAACAAAACGACGTATTGCATCTACATGTTGCTTATAACTTTCGTTACTTGTGGCGATATTGTGTCAAACTTCGTCATGCATTTGCTGCATATGGCGGATGAAGTCATGAGCTTCTGCACTTGGTCTTGACTCTATTGGTAGAGGAACCAAATTGACTGGAAGACGCGGATATATATCCGTTACTGCTTCAAAAGGTGACATTCCCGTGGATCTGTTGACTGAGTTATTATATGTAAATTCAACCATGGGTATTATTAGGTCCTATCTAGCTATATGATCAAGGACAAGACACCGTACCAGCCCTAGCTGCAATTGAGCACTTTCGTTTCACCATTAGTATGAGGATGGGAAGCACTAGAGAACTGAAGCTTGGCCTTTGTTCATGTCCAAATAGTTTTTCAAGAATAGCTCATGAACTTGGTAACACGATTTGATACAATTGTCTTCAGAAGCCCATGAAGACGAACAACCTCTCGAAAAAATAATTGAGCAATCTTGAGGGCGTCTGCTGTATTCGAACATGTTATGAAATGAGCCATCTTTGAAAATTGTTCAATCACAAACTTATAAGTGGAGTATTGTTGCTTCGCATTAGAGAGCTTCTCACTGAAGAATGTTATTAGATGACACTCTTAATTGAGAACCCCTCCAATGTCGATGTTGGAAACATTACAATTCGCCTTAACTACCTTCTCAAAGGCTGGAATTAGTGTTCAGAGTGTCCGTATAGTTACATGTATCGATGACCAAGGATATGGAAACATATATCGATATTGCCGATACTTGGAAAAATATTGTTATCTAAGGGCAACAATTGTAAATGTTGGGAAAATAGGTAGAAATTTTCAGTCAAACTTCAGGAGATGTTAAAAACACATGTTTGCATATGTAGGAATCAAAATATTGCGTGCGCGCGCGCATACACACACATATATACACAATAAGTTTTCATTTTATAGGGGCCTAACTAGTGTTGTCGAAAAATCAATATAAATATTTGTAGCCAATCAATAAATTGGCCAACACATTAATATATAAAATTTCCACATTAATTAATAGTGAAGAACACATTTTCCAATATAAAAATGAAGACAAATAAGAATTTTCTCCAATTTCCTGCATTTTTCACTTAAATGTTAACTTTTTCGTGACAAATCCATGTTAATGCATGATTCTCATGCATAGAATCCATGCTAACATTTGGAAAAAAAAGTGAAGTTTCTATGGGTTTTTTATCACCTTTGAGTTCTGTCCAGTCTTCGTTTCGAGTTGAGATTTCTTCCATAATAGAAACTTTGATTCAATAAAAACCAAGAGTGATCAAAATCACCTAAAGAATAAAATTCCAAAAAAGAAAAAAATCCAAAAAAATGGAGGTTTTTGGAAATTTCCCCAATTTTCTGATAAATTTTGCTTATATACGGATGTTTCTATGGTATCGGGGATGTTATCAATGATATCTTCGATACCAATGATTTTTTTTTATTTTTATTTTTATTTTTTTTTTTTTTTTTGAGAATTGACGGAAATTCATTGAAAAAGGAAGACCGAAATTACAGCAAAACAGAAAAAAAGAAAAGGCAACAAAACCAAAAGCAGAAAAAACAGGAAAAAAGAAAAAAACAACAAAAAGAAGAAAACAACTCAGAGGCTACGCCGAGATAGCGTCGACCTGATAGGCAAGAAAATCAAACTCCATATCCTTTAAAGATTCGGCATACGAAGCCCATTCAATCACCAATCTTAAGGCTTTGAGAGTCACTGCCTCGACCGATGAAGAGTCGTTGCGAAAACATCGGTCGTTTCTTTCTAGCCAGATTGACCACCAGATTGCGAGGATGACCAGTCTCCAAATGATTGTCTTCGACTTTCCTATTCTGATCCCGTGCCATGCTTTCAGCAACAGATCTATTGAACTAGAGATGCACCATTGAATGTTAAATTTTCTAGCAAACTCAGCCCAGATCAAAGTGATAAAAGGGCAGTGGATTAATAAATGGTCCACCATCTCCGCATCCTTCACGCAACACAAACAGATGTTAGGGATGATCAGTCCTCTCTTCACCAAATTGTCGATGGTGAGAATTTTCTTGTTAGCTACCAACCGGGCGAAAGCCACGATTCTTGGGGGAGCCAGATAGGACTAAACAAAAGCAGAAGGGGAAACGGGAGAAGATAACAGGTCGGGGAGGAAGGATCTGACTGAAAACTGCGCAGATTTTTCCTTCCTCCAGATGAGTTTGTCAGCCTCGAGAGGATTGAGATTAGTGCTGTAGATGCTTTACAAAAGCTTGGCGAACTCTGGGATTTCCCAATCTTCCAGGTTTCTTCTGCAGCGGATGTTCCATTCCATCTTTCCTTCCTTTAAGGAGAAACAGTCAGCCACCATGACGTCGGAATTAGGGGCTAGCTTGTAGATAGAGGGGAAAGCGTCTTTCAGGGGTTTTTCACCAATCCAAAGGTCCTTCCAAAAACTGATTTTGTTACCCATTCCTGGCTCAAAACCGACACCTTTTAAGACGTCATTTTGAAGACGCATAATATTTTTCCAAATAAAAGAAGCCCTGTGTAAAGATGAAGGCTTGGTCCACCAGCCCCCACTCGAGTTGCCGTACTTGCTTTTGATGATGTGGTTCCATAGGCTTCCGCTGTCAGTACCTAACCTCCATACCCATTTCCCGAGCAAAGCTCTATTCATCTGCCTAATATCTTTGATACCTGCCCCTCCTCTGTGATGTTTGCAGACTTGCTTCCAGTTCATCAGATGGAATCGCTTCTTGTCTTCTTTTCCATGTCATAAGAAATCGTGTCTCAGTTTGTCGATAGCAGCGAGGACCGAACTGGGACATTTGAAAAGAGACATGTAGTATATTGGAAGATTGGAGAGAGCGGATTTTATGAGGGTAATGTGACCCCCAATGGAAAGATAACGACATTGCCATTTTGCTAAGCATCTCTCAAATCTGAGTATAACTCTGTTCCAGGCAGAAGTAGAGGGGGCGCCTAAGCCCGGCGGCAAGCCCACATGAGTGGTTGGAAAAGAGGCGGGGCAACAACCGAATTGGGCTGCAAATTTTTTCGTATCTTCATCATCCAGGTTTACCCCGAAAATCTTTGATTTGCCCAAATTTACTCTTAAGACCCGAAACCACCTCGAAACAACGAATGGCAGTACGCAAATTATCCATCATAGAGGAAGAAGCTTCAGAGAATATGAGGATGTCGTCTGCGAATTGAACGTGAGACACCGGATTAGGCATCCCTTCAATACTGATGCCTCGAAGAATGCCCTCTTCCTGACCTTTATGCAGCATTCTGGAAAGGGCGTCGCCCTCTATGAGGAAGAGAAAAGGGGATAAGGGATCGCCCTGTCTTAGGCTCCTCTGGCTCCTGAAGTAACCTTTAGGGGAACCATTAAGGAGAACGGAGAAAATCGGGGAGCCAATTCATTCTTCTATCCAACTGTTCCACCGATTGCCGAAACCCATCCGCTTTAACATATATAACAGAAAATCCCAAATGACATGATCATAAGGGATCCTTCTCAAACATCACCGGTATTGATAATATCACAAAGTATCATCAATATTACTGAAAATATCGATTTATAAGGGATCCTTCTCAAACATCACCGGTATTGATAATATCACAAAGTATCATCGATATTACTGAAAATATCGGCAATACTATTACACTTCCAGCAGTTTCGATATTACTGAATTGGCAATACCGATAATATTTGGCAATATTATCGGTAATAGCCGCAGATATTTGGAACAATGGCTGTGAGTGTTGATGTCTACCAAAATTTTGGCAGTATCCCCTTGTCAATTGGAAGTTTGGGCTTTGTAAAAGAAATGGAAAAAAAATGTAAAGGGGGGTAGGAGGAATAGATGCAATGAAGAAAATAAAAGGGAAAGATGCAAAATTGTTTAATGACTCTAAGAACTTGTAACAGAAGATTGTGATTGTTGTTGATCGAGGACTTTAATCCAGCTGTTGCCAAATTGGCAATCGGTTGACGGGAAGAATCCGCTTAAAGATAGGCACCTCCAAGCTAATTACAAGAATCACAAATAAAATATAAACAATAACCAGAACTTTCATTTATTTCAAAGGTGCCTTGAGACTGTGCATGTTAGGCCCTTAAATAGGCTTTTTAGACGTACAAAGAAGGAAAGTTCTTAATGTTATTGACAACTAATGAATTATTGCAAAAATAGAAGAGTAATCAAGAAAGATGCTCAATGGATAAGAGAGACCTAATGGGATTTTTTTTTTTTTCATGGCTGGCTGATTGATTTTGCATAGCTAGCTGCTAAATTAGGAGGCTTGGGCCTCCTTATTGATGGGTCAGCTTTAGAGCTGGGGCTTAGGCCTGAGCTTGGGCTTGGCCCATGGATCTTGAGCTTAGTTCAGCCAACATCGGTTTGGTTTCTGTCTAGGTACACAATATTTTGGCTTGGGGGCTGTTTATAAGAATGTGTACAACAATGGTAAGTTGAAGTAGATGATCATGGTGCCATTTAGTCTCCGAAAGTCATTCCTTAGTACAAAATTTGATATTAAGGATCTTGGCTCTCTTTGCTAACTTTTTGGGCATTGAAGTTGCTCGATCCCGGCATACAATTGTCACATCTCTCAATGGAAGTACATGCTTGACCTTCTCCGAGACAGTGGATGTCTTGATTTGCAGCTCATTGTCACACCCATTGAACAAAATCATCATCTGCAACTTGAATGTGGTGATCTTTTACTTGATACTAGCAAGTATAAACACTTAGTCAACAAACTCAATTGCTAGACTATTACCCAATTGGATATTGCTTATGCAGTGAGTGTAGTAAGTTTATGCATGCACCCTGCTCTAATCACTTAGATGCCGTTAATCATATCTTGAAGTTTCTTGAAGGCTTCCCCAGTTGGAGTATTCTCTATTCCAAGCTTAATCATCTTGATGTTGAGGCCTATATAGATGCCGGTAATGTTGGTTCACTCTTCGATTGCCGCACGACCTCCAGTTATTATACCTTAGTTGGTGGGAACCTAATGGCCTGGAAAAGCAAAGAGCAATCTGTTGTGGCCCGATCTAGTGTGGAAGCTGAGTATCGTGCTATGGCTCATGTAGTATATAAACTTCTCTCCCCTCTACTCTCTCTTCTCCCTGCTCTCCCCTTTCTCCTATCTCCATTCTTACTTTCTATTGAGCTTCTTGAAGAAGTCTTTGTTCTTCACCCATATATGTTTCATCGAATCATCAGCATGTATAGGATGCCCTATGTTGAGATTGTGGGGCTATCTTGCACATATAGGATGCCCTATCTTGCATCGTGGCTTGTGTTCCTTGCCGAATATAATGTTGGCTAGTATTTAGGGTGGGGATTGTTCATATCTGTGAAATTCCTGGTGTAGGAAATTTGGGAGGGCACTACCTTTCTCCACATTCCCTTCAATATCTGGACGCTCTTGTGATATTCTAGGTGATCTTTGGGCAACCTGTGGCTAGTGAGAGTGGGGCTTGGTGCAAGACAGTAATGGGTGCCCTTGCTTAAATTCTATGGCCCTGTCGGTCACTCGGAATTGACTTGTGCAGAGGCCGCTGCTCTTCTTATTTTTTTTTTTAAAATTATTTAGAAGTGTGATGATTTTATTAATGAGGAGACTAAATGGCTAAAGAATGCAAAGAATGACAAAGATGCCCAAGAGGAGGACAAAGAGAGAATAATCTCCGAAGGCTTGAGGGGTTGAAGCCCAATCCAAAACATCTAGCTTAGCCCGCCTAACAACTCTCACAACAGCCCTGCTAACATTTCGGAAGCTTCTGTTTTTCCTCTCCCCCCAAAGAGTCCATAGGCCAGCTAACAACGTCTACCTCCAAGCAATCCTCCCTCTTTTCCCTACCACTCCTCCATGCTAGGTGTGTAGGAACCTTTTGATCAACTCCGGCATTACTCAATGGACACCAAAGGAGCCTAAAATAAAATCCCAAAACTCCCTAGCATAGGGACAATGAATGGAAGGATGGTCGACTAACACAAACAAAGAGGGCATGAATTGGTGATTATTAGCTTCCGCTTTTACAAATTATCCATTGTAAGCACCTTCTTCCTTCCCACCAGCCAATCTAACATTACATACTTGGGAGCAGTGTTTTAAATAGCGAATAGCGTGTAGTGTAGCATTCACTCTGAAGCTCGAGGTGTAAGCTACACACTACTTCTAGATTTTTAATTAAGGTTGCGCTTGGTTGCCCCCAATTCATGATATTTTGCACCAAATTAGACTGATTGATAATGAAATTTAATATAATTTCATAATATTTGGTGCAACCAAATGCAACCTAAAGTATAGGAAAGGGCGATGATTAAGTATAAAGGTAAAGAAAGAGTAACGGAATTGATTTAATACTGTTACTTACATTATTTTACTAAAAGCATTGAAAACAATAACTAATTTTTATTGAAAATATAAAAATGTAACAAATCATTGAAAACATTAATTGATTTTAATGTTGTAGTGAAAAATAACTTGTGATGTGACTTGTGAGCTATGTAGCATGTAGCGTAGTCGATGTAGCGTGTAGAGTATACAAATTATCTTGTAGCATAGGTTACATGCGACTTAAGCTATTTTCATGAGCGATGTAGCGTTAAAGCTAAGCTACGCTACATAGCATAGGTATTTAAAATATTGCTTGGGAGGAGCTCCGTACGATGAAAGGAATGAGTTGTGCGCATGATTGCTGCGATAAGAAGACATGCGTAGCAGGCCGTAGAAAGATTGAATGGGAAAAGCTGCCCGGATTTCTCCATGGTCCAAACCACTGTGTCCACAGGAGAGAGGGATAGATACCCGAGAGCCTTAGCGACAGGGCTATGAATTCCTTCTCTTCCTCTAACAGGTGTCTGTGGCAAGGAGTCCAAGCTACTCCGTCTCTCGTTATTTAGTTGCTGTATTTTGTGGGTTCTGTCTCTTGTGCATGTTGTACAATTTTTTTTTTTCTTTCTTCTTCAATAGAATCTTAATCCAGAAATACCTGTACTGGAAATGGATTATTTCCCGCTAGAGGTGGGCCATGCTCACTGGAAATAGATATATGTTATTGGAAATTGCTGGAAGTAGCATACAAGCCGCAGGGAATAACACCCAATTAGATATGTTGGCTCAATACTCCAATCAAACCGTATATTTTGTGCAGATATGTCATCATACCATGTATCTGATTCATATCCTGAATTAACGAATCTGGACCATTGATGAGGTCCGGATGGTTGAATTTATCAGCTCTTGATTGGGAACCCTTGGACAGGCTTGAGCTTTGTCCAGCTTGTGGAACCATTTGGGATCCTTCTGATGGACGTGTGGCCTCAATGCATGATCATTGTCTGCAGGAACAACATCACAGTAAATGATATACCAATTAAGTAAGACTTTATTTCCTCATTTCAAGTGCTACACTGTATAGCCATAGTAAGAATGAGAATGCCAAATCAACATCTTTCTAACCACTTAGCCACTGGTCCTTTCTGAGGACAAGCATGAGAATGATCCAAACGACAGGCTCTTTGCTGACAATTTGTTCATATTGGTGTATGGACATTATGTTTCAGTATTTCTTTTCTTATAAAAGTATGACAGACCCTCTCCCCCCTGTTCATTTTCTAAGTGTTATGCTATCGTTGTTATGCTATCGTTGTTTATTTGGCGCTCCTTTTGGTTGGAAGCTAAACTTCTTGTATGATTGGAAGAGTACTAACTGACAACATTGATTTCATTAGAACATGTTCAGTGTATTGATTAGCTATTACCTAATGTGCAGCTCTTTAATGATACTACAGGTTTTAAACGTTCAAGTGCCTTTCTTGTTCAAGCTTGCTATTGACTGGTTATCAACTGTAACTGGTTCTGCTAACACGCTGGCCTCATTTACTGCTGCTAATTCCACTCTGCTGGCACTTTTTGTGAGCCCAGCAGCTGTTCTAGTTGGATATGGAATAGCACGTGCAGGAGCATCAGCCTGCAATGGTACTATGACTATATCTCTAGTATCGTTAAGATTTGGATGTAAACATTATTATTTTATCCTATAGTTCAAATTTAGCATTCCTTTTGTGCCTTGCTAATGTTTTCATGGGATTCTCTTCTTCAATAGAGTTACGAAATGCTGTGTTTTCTAAGGTAGCCTTGCGAGCTATCCGGACTGTTTCTAGAAAGGTGCGTCACCCTTAACATTAATTTCATTGTTCTTTTATATCCTGTGCTTTTGAAGTAGATTTCGATTCTAACTAAATCCTGCAATTGTAATGCCTCTTATCTCGTTAGTTGCACCAATGATTCATTTGATTGGCAAACTAGACCTTCCTTAATGCTTTCAACTAATCTCAGCCATGGTTTAAAAACACCCTTCAATGAATTTGAGATGGAGTTATTCTTGGTAAGGGTCATATGTTTGACACACGCATGCACGCATGCACACACTCAAATACCTCTGCCAACTTGTTCACCTCCTCTGAGATCTCAACTCCCAACATAATACCTCTGCCAACTTGTTCACCTCCTTTGAGATCTCAACTCCCAACATCTTGCTTCAGGTCCGACACCACTTCAAAGCACCTAATGATTTTTCTTGAGTTATCCACCTCTACTTCTTCCATGTCACAAAAGAGGATAGTGTCGTCAGCAACTGAAGATGGAAGATTTGAGAAGTTACTTTATCAACCTTGAATCCACTAACGATGCCCGCCTCCAATCCTTTATTTAACAACTTGCTTAGGGCTTCTGCTATCACCGGAAACGAAAAAGGCGATAACAAGTCACCCTGTTGGAGCCTCTCAAAGCTTTGAAGTAGCCCTTAGGATACTGGAACCGAAAACCTAGCCGAGCAAACGCATTCTTGAATCCACATTCTCCATTTTTGCTAGCACTTCAATTGGCCCAGCATAGTCGACATGATTGTATTCTTTCTTAATGTCCAACATACATACAATGCCCATTTTATCTTCCCCATGATGTGAGTTGATGCACTCATGTGCGATTAAAGTGCTATCCAAGATTTGTCTTCGACACCGAACACTTTTTTTTTTTGGGCAAAAGATGACAATTTATTTATGAAGGCAACAAAGCTGAAAGAATACAATGAAAAAGAAAGCAAAACAAAAAGACTCAAAGCATATGAAACACGCTACAACCTTGCTTAAATTAGCGGCCTCAACTCTCAATGAAGTTGCCGCCCATTCAACAACACTTGAGTTTGCTCGAAGAAAAACTCCCCTTGGATTATCTCTCGTCCCAAAAGCATCTATTGTTCCACTCTTTCCAAACAGCCCAAAGCCCGGGTTGGAGCGAATGCCTCCAAACTACAATACCAAATTTACTATGGCCACCTATGTGCTGCTGCGTGAAGAAGCCCTCATACGACCTTGGTGTAACCTAAGAAGCACCGAAGAGCCCGAAGAATCTTTCCCACACCATCCTAGAATGGGCAATGCAAAAAAAAAAAAGAAGAAGAAGAAGATGATTCGCCGTCTCCTCATATTGCCAACACAAAGGGCAAGCATTATTGATGATGACGCCCCTCTTCCTCAAAGTATCAATTGTCAACTCCCTATTCTATCCAACTAACCATGTGATCGTTGCTACCTTAGAGGGGCACCTTATGACCAAAGGAAAAATATGTGCGCTTTGCCGCCTACACAAGGGCCACCAAATAGCATAGAGAAAAGAGATTTGACTGAAAACTTCCCCTGACTTCACCTCCAACTACCGCATGTCATCAACCCCTACTAAAAGAGAAACCCCGACTACTGATTTAAGAGAGCCACCAACTCTTCAAATTCCAACTCAAGGAGATCCCTTCTACATAAAGGAGTCCAAACCCCTTAATCCTTATGGAATGGAAAACAATGATTAACTGAAATATCAAGGTCCACAACCACTTAAGCAAGTCTTGGGAAGATATCTTGAAGCTTGCGATCACCAAGCCACACATCCCTCCAAAACCTCACCCTAGAACCATCACTTGCCCCAAAACCTACCCCTCTTAGGACCACATCTTTTAAGACCATAATAGATAGCCACACTCTCGAAATTCTACACAAAGGGACCTTTTTAGGCCACCAACCTTACCACTCCACCCCATACTTTCTAGCTATAACCCCTTCCACAATCCCCCCTCCTTCGCTTCGAATCTCCAAATCCATTTCCCCAAGAGACCCTCATTCATGGGGCCCTATCCTCACACCTCCTTCCTCTTTCGGTCTACAAACATCAACCATGGGGCCCTATCCTCACACCTCCTTCCTCTTTCGGTCTACAAACATCAACCACTTCATCAAATGAAATTTCTTGTTTGCCTCCCCACCTTGCCATAGAAAATTCCTTTTAAGTTTCTCCAACTTCTTGAGCACCCCCTCTGGACATTTGAAAAGAGATGAAATATAAAGGGAGGTTTGAGAGCGCCACTTTTGTGAGAGTAATTCTACTTCCCAAGGATACGAGTCAACTCTTCCACACTGATTACTTTTGAATCTTTCGATGATTGGATCCCATAGCTGCTGCTTCACCTTCTTGATGGAAAGAGGAAGATGGAGATAGATTGTAGGAAAGGACCCCTCCCCACAACCAAACACTTTAGTAACAGACCCCACTTCCTCCTTTGACAACCCTATGGCCAAAACTTCTGATTTATGAAGATTTATTGATAAACCTAACACCACTTTAAACTAAGAAATGGTTATCCGAAGATTATCAACTTGAGAGTATTGTTCGGAGTATCCTTGATATTGTCCATATCTCCAGCTCAACGAGATCGAAAACACTGGTAGCGATACCGATAACACTAGTAGTATCGAAAATTCTAGGTATCAGCGATGTATCGCTAAGTATCGCCAATGTATCGATATCGCCAATATTTTCGACTGTGTAAATTTCAGGTATCGCTTGCATTGTTAATGTATCCACGTCGTCAATATATTGCCAATATTTTTGACTGTGTAAATTCTAGGTGTTACTTTTATTGCTAGTGTATTGGATATTTTGGTAATATCGCCAATGCATCACTATCACCAAAAATCTGTTTATTAAAAAAAAAATCCATTTCAAATTTTTTTTATTTTATTTTAATGGCCGCATGGTTGTATGTAGTGTTCAAATTGTTGATGATGATATCGATTATATCGATAATATTGCAATATTATCATATCACAACATCGGCGATATCGAGACCACGGTCTTTTGTTTCCTTTCTAGTTTTTGATGATTTCTCGGCAAAAATATTGTGTTGCTGATCTTATGAAATGTTGATGGATGGTTGGATGGATAGATGGAATTGATGAGATGGTTGGATTGATTTCTTACGACTACACATGCTTTTAGGCCCTTCTTAAATGAAAACTTATTATGTATGCATTCCTTTTTGCAATTTTTGGATGGATTTTTTTTTTTTTTTTTTTTTCTTTTTTTTGAAAGATTGATTCATAAATATGCAAACATGTATTTTAGCATCTCCTAAAGTTTCACTGAAAAATTCCACCATTTTCCTCATGTTTCCCTACATTTCTAGTTATCAGTGATATTATTAGCGATATTGATATTGTTTTCGTATCCCCGGCCACTGAAACTTGTAGTGATACCGATCCTTCAAACAATGTGCCTTAGAGACCTTTGGTTCGTAGAAATGGATGGTGTTGTCCGCAAATTGAAGATAGTTACTTGGATATCCCCTCTATCCACCTTGAAGCCTACAAATAAACCTTCACTAACCCCTTTGGACAACAATTCTACTTAAGGCATCTACCACAATGACAAACAAAACGACGAGAGGGGATCCACTTGCCTAAGACGCCTAGCTGACTTGAAGAAACCTTTGGGAAATCCATTGCCTAGGACTGAAAATCCAGCTGAGCCCACACATTCTGTAATCCAACTTCTCCATTTAACCCAACAACCCATCTGACACAACATTCATAAGCTTTCTCCAAATCCAGCTTGCAAACCACTCCCCCTTTCCCTTCCCTATGGTGCGAATTGATAACCTCATTTGAAATCAACGAACTATCCAAATTTGCTTGCCTTCCACAAAGGCCCCCTGCACCTTAGAAATAATACGACCCAGGATGGCATGAAACCTGGAAGCAAGAACCTTGGCTAGGATCTAGTATGGAGCTCTTATGAGACTGATAGGGTGAAAATCTTTTAGACAATCAACACCTCTCTTCGGAATCAAATCTATGAATGTTGCGCCCATTTTCTACATTAGCTTGTTATTTTTTTTAAAACTCACCAATGAAACCAATAAATCTTTTTTAAGCATGTTCCAAAAAATATGAATGAAGGCAATCAGAAACCCATCGGACCTGGCACTATCCTTCCCAAAATCCTGAATTGCTTTCTTCACCTCCACTAAAATAACCCTTTCCAACGATACGACCTCTTCAATGGATGAAACCTCAAATCCCAAATTATCTAACCGAGGTCTCAATATATTAGGATTAGAGAGTAAATCCTTATAAAAAGATACAATGGCCTCACAAACGCTCAATTTCCCTTCTATACGAATCTTATTCACCACCACACTTTCGAATCTATTAGCACGCGATCTTACACAAGCAAAACTTTGAAAGAACTTGGTATTGCTATCCCCCTCTGTATGCCATTTTGCATGTGACCGTTGCTTACATTTAATGATGCAGGCCTACGACCCACTTAGGCCCATCCAGGCCCACTGTAGGGCCCAACAAGGCATAGGACCATAGCCCACCGTGGTGCCCAATATGTGCTGATTTTGGGTTGATTATTTACAGATTTGGGAATTATAATTTACTATTTTTGGGAGATATGACGGGCTGATTTAAAGATGTGATGATGGTGTAATTGATATGATTGAAGATATGGGCTGGATTTAGAGATTTGATTGCTTTCCATGTTTCTTTTTCATTAGGCTTTTTTCATATGAAGAAAGATTAGATTAGCTTGTAATAAAATGTGATTGATTCTCTTAGTTGTAGAGATTTTAATTAAGGATTCTTTTAAGATCTATAAAATGAGGTTACTAGTGTAGGAGATTGGGCTATTAGATATTGACTCTAGAAACTCTTGTTGGTTGGATAATGGGAATTTGTCGATACAACTGCACGACAGAAGAAATTGTTCTAACCTAGACTGAAGGGGATTCACACGACCATTCAACCAAGTGAATTTAACTCCCCTGCAAAGGTAGATCAAGTGATCAACCAATCAATTTCCATTCACCCAAGTAGAGAAACCCGCCATACTCATTATTCTTCCACCTAAGGACTTCTCAAAAGAAAATGTGGGGACATTAAAATCCCCTTCTATACACCATGGAAGCTCCCATATCGCACCGATTGAGTCAAGCTCCACCCAAAATGAATCCTTGAGGAGGTGAATTCGTGCCATATAGTGCAGAGAAGACCCATTTGAATCCTGATACCCTATCTTGAAAAACCAGACTGAGTGTGACGTCCCTAGTCTAACTCTGCCCACTCCTTTGAAGACCATCTCCAGATTTCATTAACCCACCTCTGATCCATGCTATTCATTTTGTTCTCCTAAATAACAAGTAGCCGTGATTTATATTTCTTACAAATGGCCCTAATCTAAGCTCTTTTTCTGGGGGCAGCCCATACCCCTTACATTTTAACTGATGATCATCGAGTGGACCCACTCTCTTGCCCCTTCTCCCCACGTCCCCCACCTTTGAACTTGTTGGGCCACCATAATTCACCGAGCTGTTAGCTCCCTAATACCCCTTGGAGAAATTAATTTGCCCGCTATAACCACTTCCAACTCTTTTTGTGCACCCCTTTCTTGAATTGTTTGGAATAGTGCAACATAATCCTCCTCGCTGTCTGTAAATGATATCCCTTAGAGTTTGCCTATTCTCCCCAAGGATTCCTTGGCCCATATTTCATGCCATGGGCCATAGGGACCCTATCCACTCTACCCCCTTCTAACTCACTTCTGTGACTTTACAATTATCCTTCAACACCTGGATAAGAGAGACATCCATCACTGTAACCAGATTGTCTCCAGGTGAGAGAGCCTGAAGAATCTCAAGATACATTCACCATTCAGGTTGCCTTGGGGTTGGTGAATTTGACTCGCCTTCTCGCCTCCATTTGAGAAACTCCGTCTACTTTCATAAGGTAGCTGAGACGAGATGAGTCCTGATGAACTTCGTCAGTCATGGGGTTGGCTAGCTCCCTACCATTAAAGAAACGAACAGGGTCTCTCAAAACGTTTAAATCACATGGAGGAGCAGAGTAAAATCTCACGTGAGATAGAGAGAGAGACGGTCCCCCTCCCATGTGTAAGACCCTCCACCCCATGCGACACACATGGAAGAGAAGGCTTGATAGACTCTCTTGTTGTAGCCTCGACCAACAGTGCCACGCCATGTGTCAAAATCTCTTTAACCTCTGAAGAGAGAGATGGACAAATGCCTTCCTATTTGTCACTTTCCTATGGTGAATTAACACCTCGAGCTGAATCCATGCAGTAATCCTCCCGATAGCTG
The DNA here is from genome assembly GCF_029962835.1 of Magnolia sinica. Lineage (NCBI taxonomy): Eukaryota > Viridiplantae > Streptophyta > Magnoliopsida > Magnoliales > Magnoliaceae > Magnolia > Magnolia sinica. Next base: position 58,347,111 of record NC_080585.1, on the reverse strand, counting down.
ACATGTCTTCCCCCTTTCATAAATATCACATCGTCCTCCCTTGCCTTTTTGACAGCTGCAACTGGCATTGGACAAACGTCCCTCTCCATAGTGGTGCATTACATCTCTTGAGAGAGAGAGAGAGAGAGAGAGAGAGAGAGAGAGCACCATCTCCCGTTGCCACATCACAGGGTGTCGACCCGTCATGCCTTGGAGGAAGCCACAATGCCACGTGCCCCCCCATTGTCTGTAGAACGTCGGAGCATTGTGGACGTGCTCCTTCACCTTCTCTCCTGACTCGCCGCTCCCTCTCTGCCATGCCTCTGGATGGAAAACATGATAGGGGCCCTACTTGCTCTTGCTCTTTGTAGAATTCACCTTTTGTTTCAGTATCCTTATTTCAATGTATTGATTAGTTTGGAGAGAACTTGAGGACTACTTGAATGGTCTCCTAGTGTTCTTTCAATCGTCAATGGCAATCACTACCCTCTTTTGTGGGCTCCAATGTTTTGCATTAATGGGCCCTGCACATGCATATGCGTGCATGCGTGCATTAAGCTATAGCATTATACGAGCCTTCAAAATCCTTGTTTCCATTTGATTTCCTTGCAAAAGAACCTGTTTTCTCTTGTTTCCAGGTGCTACTTGCATCCGCCCCCTCTACGCATGTGTTCGAGGAGGCGGGCCCCACTTTCAATTTGGATCGATGGTGATATCTTTGGAGGGCCTCATAATTAGGGGCTGCATTATGGAGCATTGGAGTGGACCTGATCATCACATAGATTCTACCATCGGATCTCATGATCATGGCCCACTACTTTAGATGATCTAGGATTTTGAGTTTTGACTATTTTTGTTATTAGAAATATCACGAACGGTTATGATTGCTTAGATTAGTTATTTTATTTGCTTTCGCTTTGGTATTAGTGCGCGCACATGGCGCAAGGGTAATTTTGTCTATTTTGGGTTTAGGGTTTGCTTATAAATATAACAATCCCATGTAGGTATTGCAATGATATTTTATGAATAAAAATTCCTGGGTTTCTTCCTCTCTCTCTCTCTCTCTCTCTCTCTCTCTTTGGTTTGAAGAATCGAATTGGGTGCAAAGCCATCCCTTCCTCGAAGGGTTAACTATCGTGGTGCGAAGCCACATCTGCTCCAAATCATCTCCATCTTTTTACTCATTACATCCATCACCTTCTACACCCCTTTCACCATCAGTTTCACCCTTTTTCGCATCCACGTTTTCTCCTACAGCAGTGCACAAACAAATTTTCAGATTCTGGCCCATTTGAGGGGCTGAAACTTCGGCGGAGTACTACGCACACACCTTGTGACGGATTGACGTGAAACTTCGTATGGAGGCAACCCATCCCTGACCGATCTTAGCCTAGAAGTCGGTTTCTGACTTTGTGGGCCCCACACACGTGCGGACGACCTGTCACACACGTGCGTCCAGGCCCATCTGTTGTCTAGCGTGCGTGGCTCGTTCCAGGTTCTCGTTTTCCTCTATTTCCGTCTCTTTTGACTAAAAAACCCTTTAATCCAAATCCCTAACCCTAAAGAGTCCCAAATTCCAATTATCCCCATTTTTCAAACCTTAGACTTTCCCCCAAATTGAAACTTAGTGAATCTCTTGAGTTGGGAACAATCCTTTGCAAGAATGGATGATTCTTACACCCCTTTGGGCTTGTTTGGCTTAAATTTTATTTGATCCAACCCTAAAGTTGTGTAGGCTTGGACCCCCATAGATTCCCCTTTTTGAATGTTTGATAATATGTAGGATGTGGAATTTTGTGACTGTTTAAAATTGGTATAATCACAAGCTTGATTTCTTGCATTCCATATTTAATTTCATGTCCTGCATCAACCCCTTTTGTTTTTAATTTATTTTATAACTTCTATATCAAAAGGTGCACTTTATTTTTTATTATTATACAGGAAGATAAGTGATGATGACGACGTAAAGGTGAGCAAGTGAATTATGAAAGCTTGAATATAGAAAGACGTCACAGATGAAAGATGCTAGCATGGAATATGAACCTAACTTGTGAACAATATGGCTGCGTCATCATCCCACATTTGTGATTACCCCTAAGTAATTGGTTAAGTTGAATTAAAATAGCAAACCTCACAATCCCATGTCAACACCTCGACAACTCTCAGTGAAATCTCTTAAAGAAAAAAAGAAGCAAGTTTAGTCAAGCCTTACGTTGGGGTATGCCATGCATTTGGGGCACTATGCAATTCCATTGGAGTTGTCCGTTGTGAAGACATCATCTCATTAAAAACATGAAAGTGATGTTGGTGTTGGTCATGTCTAACTTCTTCTTTTATTTTCTTTCTTAACATGCTAACATAATCTGGGAATGATTGAAGTACAAACCTTAGATTTCATTAAATCTTCGTGTTAGTTCTGGGCAACATGCTATTTTAATGATGGATATAATTCTTCTCTCCTTTTTTTTATTTTTTATTTTTTATTTTTTATTTTTTATAACATCGAGTCACGTAGTTTACCACATTTATTTCACGTCACTCTCAAACCTCCTCGACATTATGATCTGGTGAATAGGAATGAATGTTGGCTTCTTTGACGATATTATATGCAAATACAAACAAATTCCTTTCAGTATTATTATGTTTTTACTAGAAAGCACATGAAGTTTCTGTTATACCAATCTATATCTATATCTCTTACCATTATCATCCGCCAGGTTGGCTTCTAATCTAGGACCTCATTAACATATGACCTGGCACATTGACATGATTTGGTTTCTTATTTCTATCGTCTTAATTAAGTGTCAATTTTGCAGGTATTTGCACACCTGCATGACCTTGATCTTAAATTTCATTTGAGGTATTTGTTCAATGAAAGCATGCTCTTCAATTTGCTAAGGATTTTTTTCGACAATGCCCTTCTTGACCCACCTACCACACACATAGACTCATTAGTGGCTAGATTGAAATACCAACAAGCAAAAGCATTCTCAAACTCTTAATTTCTTTTAGATCATATGCTTGTCTCTGTCTTAGCAAATTCTGATTATGTCTATTTGATCAAATTCAGTGCAGTTGTGTGGAATTTCATTTTACAAAATGGTCATTTCAGACATTTTAGAAATGCTAAATTTATGCCATTTTCAATTCATCATCATCATCATCATAGCACTGTCCTTCCTATTTTGGCCTTTTGGGTTGCTTTAGGAATCCTATTTTGTCTATCCGGGGCCTTGTCCTACCCATATTTCAATAAGTCAGTGTCTAACTGTCTATGTATTAAAAGCATTAGGAGTTCATCTGATTTTATTCTGTAACTATTATTATTATTATTATTGTTTTACTATTAATCTTTAAAAGCATAAAGAAGAACATTGAGTAAAAATTGAAATTTGGAAATTCAATGGACATAAAAATTGGACTGAACTCAATATCATGGTTGCCTTTTTTGTCAAAAGAATGATTATATGTGTTTGATAAGAAATGAATAGGCCTACATCTATGTATAGGCTAGCAATGAAGAGTAAAAAAATGTTTGTTTTGAATGTATTAACTCTCAAAAGGAAATTTCATCACCATCCAACTATGAGAAACAAAAGTTTATGTCATTGGTGAAGATCAAGAAGATTCATGTAGATGATGCCTATGGGAAGGGCTAATATTTTGGGGCTACTTGAGGTATAGTTACACAGTGTTCAGTGTATCGGTATTGTTACATGTATTGATGACCTAGGATACGAAAACATGTATTGGTATCACTGATACTAGGAAAAATATCACTGTTTGAGGGAAACACTGGGGAAACGTTGGTTAAAAGGTGGAATTTTTCTGTGAAACTTCAGGAGATGTTAAAAGGCACGTGTTTACACATGTAAGAATTAAAATATTGCAAAAAAAAAAAAAGAAAAAAAAAACCATATATAATAATTCTCCATTTTATAGGGGCCCCATGTGTTGTTAGAAAATCAATATAAAATAAATATATAAAATGTAGCCAATCAATAGATTGGTGAACACTCATTAATATATAAGATTTTCACATTAAGTAATAGCAAAAAACACATATATTACAATATAAAGATGAAATAATTAGGATTTGACCAATTTTCCCCCTTTTCCCTTAATTGTTAATTTTTTGCCACAAATCCGTGTCAATGCATGAGAATGGTGCATGGACATGGATTTCCATAACAATTCATGCTAATATTTGAAAAAAAAAGAAGAAGTTTCTATGGATTTTTCATCACCTTTGAGTTTCAGTTCATCTTTGTTTCAAGTTGAGATTTCTCCCTAAATCTATACTCTGATTCAATAAAGGCCAAGAGTGAAAGAAATCACCTAGGGAACAAAATTCTAAATTTAAAATATCCTAAAAAATGGAGATTTTTGGAAAAATTCCAATTTTTATATCAATTTTCACCTATTTACGGATGTATCTCTTGTTTTAGGGATACTATCACTTGTATCAGGGATATTGTCGGTGGTATCACCGATACTAGGGAACTTTTATGAGGATTCATTTTGAAAGGTCACTGATTTTGACAATATCACTAAACATCGCCGATATTCTCGATATGATCAGTGATATTATCGATGTCGTCGTTGATATTTGGAACACTAGTTGCGCAAAGCATGAAGTGAAGCGGCATGAAATCGAGTGTGAGAGCTTGGAAGCATATGTTTCAAAGTGTAAACAAGTAGGTAGGAAATGGGAGCGAGAGTGAGAGAGTTCGAAGTAGGAGCACTCCTAGTTAGAAGGATCCTGCAAGCAGTGACTGTAGTCTGTAGGTATGATATCCTAAATTTGGTGATGAGGGGCTTTCAAAAACTTGTTTAAGTACTTTTGTTGAGTCATTGATGATGGCTTTTAGTTTTTAGATGTAAATTCCTGGTGGTGATTTTTTTATGTAATGCTTTCAAGAGCTTTGAACATGTCTACCAATGATGTTATGACCTGTTGGAAGAGGTCTTCCTTACCATCATGATCCAACTTTTCTTTTCACCACTCCTTTTGATGGTGAGGAATACTTACATGTTAAGGTTGAGTTTTGTGTTTCATAGCAGATTCTTTTTAACTCTGGGCACTGATTATCTGGTCAGTCACTTTATTTATTATTGTTGATCAAGAGATATTTAGTTTTGGTCCACATATATATTTTTTCTAAATTTAATATATGTGCCCTTTTGAGATTAGCCCTTTTCCTCTTGGGTTGACCTCCTCTTCTTTTGAATAAAGAATTCCTCTAACTGAAATATTGTGGGAATCTCCCAAGGTAAGTGATCTTCCCCCATGTATCCCTATCCCTTTTTGGGAAGATTACTTTTCCTTCCCTTTTGAGTTCGGGGATCATTCCTTCATCTTCTAAGGTTAAATCTTTTATCCCTTCCTTTATTTTCTTGGAATTCAAACCTAGTTTCTTGTTCTTTCTTTACTCCCTTGAAAATCAAGATTTAGATTCTTATTCTTTTCTTTTCTTGCTTGAAAAAAATCAAGATTTGGTTTCTTGTTTTCTAATTCTTGAAAATTAAAGATTCGCTTTCTTGTTATTCTATCTAAATCAAGATTTATGGAAAGAGGTAATTTTCTAGAATTTCATATGTAAACTCTTGCATTGCACATGCATATTTTTTTGGAATGGTGTGATGACTTGGATATTTTCTATTAATGGTTATTTGCTTTATTTTATGGAAGTGTATGTTAAATGGGATGGTATTATGGGATGGTTTTGTGAAATTATGTTTGTGAGCATATAATATATAGTCATGTCCTCGGGTGCGGGATTAGGGTTGGGCATGCCCGGGTGCCGGATTCGGGGCATGACACAATCTTTCCAAGGCTTAGATCCGGTGGTCCCAGGATGTGTTGGAAAGAGTAGGGTGTATGGTAGGCTTGTCTTTTGGGGCTCAAGAAGAAGATTTGCATGATTTCATTCAATTTGTCAGAGGCAAAGGTGCTCATAGGCTTCATGAAGATCAATTATCGCATGTTAGGAAGACTCCTAGGGGCTGGAGAGAGTTCCTCAGTTTAGAATGCTCGATCAATTACGATTTTGCAAGTAAGGCTAGTGGAAAAAAGTGGGTAAGAGGGGGCAAGACAAGTGATCAATGTTAGTTCTCTCCTAGAGTGTCAGAGGTTTGGGCTGCAACTTGAAAAGGGCCTAGGTGAGGAAAATGTGCAAGAAATCGAAGGCTGATGTCATAACGCTGTAGGAATTGATGCTTCAAGCAGTGGATAGAGGTACAAACTCTATTTAGGGTATCCATAATAAAGATTGGGCTGCTCTAGACGCCTCGGGTGCTGTGGGAGGTATAATTGTGGCTTGGGATACTGAGATTTGGTGAAAGGAAGACAATCATGTAGGTTCTTTTTCAGTTTTAGTAGTCCTTAGGATATGTGCTTTTGATTTTGAGTGGAATTTTATTGCGGTTTATGGTCCTGTTCAAGTATGATCAGTTGTGGACTCATCTCTCATCTATCAGGCAACGCTGAAATCTCCCTTGTATTGGTGGAGACTTCAATGTGGTGTGGTTTTCACATAAAAAGTCTAATGGGGGCTGTATCAATTGCAGCATGAAGAATTTCTGATCATAGGCCGATTGTTCTGGAGGTGAATGATGTTAATTGGGGGCCTGGACCATTTAGATTTGAGTTGGCTTGGTTGGAAATTGAAGACAAGCAACTAGTTATGGAATGGTGGTCCTTGTTCGAAGTGGATGGTTATGAGGGCTTTAGATTGATCTGTAAGCTCAAGATGTTCGAGGACAAAATTAATATTAGGAAAAAAGTTTTTTTAAGAGCTAGAGAAGCTGAATTCGAGTCTATTTTGTCAACGATTCATGATTTAGATATTGAGGAAGAGGCCGATTAGTTAACAAAAGATGAAAGGTATGAAAGATCCGCTTTTATTTGTGAAGTACTCTAATTTCTCTAAAGAGGAGGAAGTCAAATGGCGGCAAAGATCCAGAGCTCTGTGGTTGAAAAAAGGGGACGAACACTTATTTTTCCATAATATGGCTAGCACTCGAGCTCGGGTCAATAGAATCAGTAGTTTAGTGGTGGACGGCTCTAGAACCACGGAAAAGGGGCAAATTTGTAACTCCATTGTTCGCTTTTATAAAAATCTACTCTCACATGATCATTGGAGGAGGTCGTGTTTGGATAATTCAGTTTTTCCACATTTGTCTTATGAGGAAGCAGACTCTCTTGAAAAGCCATTTTTAGAAGAAGAAGTCAAGTCCGTTCTCGATTCCATGTGTGGAGATAAGGCTCCTAGCCAATATAGTTTCTCGATGAAGTGTTTTTAGATTTTTTGGTCAAAGGTTAGCACTAGCAGGGATGTGATGGAGTTTATTTTAGAATTCTTCGAGAGAAGTCACCTCTCCGAGGACCTCGGCAAGACGTTCTTAACCCTAAATCCAACATTGAGGGGGCAGAGATGCTGAAAGACTTTAAACCTATAAGTTTGATTCGGAGCCCATACAAAATTCTTGCCAAGGTATTATTAGCTTCTACATTAAAAAAGGTTCTTTGTCAAGTCATTCCAAATAATCAAGGTGACTGTTGCGGGTAGGTAGAATTTTGGATTGCGCTTTAATTGCTCCGGAATGTATCATCTCCAGGCACAAGGAAGGGAAAAGCTGTTTAATTTGCAAGCTTGACATTGAAAAAGCATATGACCACGTGGATTGGGAATTTTTGAACTAAATGCTCGAGAGGATAGGATGTGGCCTCAAATGGAGAGGTTGGATTCAGTCTTGTATTCAATCTCCTTTTTTGTCTTGATTAATGGGCCGCCAAATGGTTACTTTAAGGCTTCTCGTGGTATTAGGCAGGATGATCCTTTATCCTCCCATCTTTTTGTCGTGGTCGTGGCTTCTAGTAGGATGCTTTACGAAGTCGAGGAAAATGGATTTCAAGTGGCGAATGTGGGGACACGAGTTAGATCTCCAGCATGTGGATGACCCGATTATTTTTTTCGACGCAGACATGGCATTAGTAGATAATCTCCTGAAAGTCGTGTTTTGCTTTGAAGTGGTTTCAGGCCTAAATGTCAATGTCTCTAAATGTGAATTGTTAGGGGTTCATGTGGACAGTGTAGATTTAATGCGGCTAGCAAATGTTTTTGGGTGCAAAGATGGAGCTTTTGTATCCCACTTATCTTGGGTTGCCTCTTTGTATAGGAAAGCTTGCAAAGCACTTATGGGATAAAGTCATCGAAAGAATTGAAAGAAAGTTGCCTAGTTGGAAGCGTCACTATCTTTCCATGGGGGGTCAGTTAACTCTCATTAAAGAGGCTTTCTCTAATATGCTTGTTCTAGTGTCTACTTTATGTCTCTTTTCAAATGCCCAAAATTAGTTTCGGATAGGCTTGATAAATTGAGGAGATACTTCTTGTGGAAAGAAGTTGAGGAAAATAGGAAGTTTAATTTGTTAAAATGGGAAGATGTTTGCAGGCCAATAAACGAGGGAGGAGCTGGTTTGAAAGATTTGGGCCTCATGAATGTTGCACTTCTCAGTAAATGACACTGGTGGTTTGGTTTCAAAGTCAGAAAATTATGTTTGGGGAGGGGGGGCGGGACTTTTCGTTTCCAAATACAGTACCTAGACGGGTGATTGGAGTATAAAGAATTCATCTCTCGATCGGGCTTCGAATGTTTCGTAGAGGAGTCTCTTTTTTGGTTGGAAAGGGAAACTGTATTTGTTTTTGGGTGATTGTTTTGTGTGGAGATCGACCATTGCTTGATCTCTTCTGTAGAATTGCTAATCTATCTTCAGACTGGTTTGTTCTCGTGGGTAGTTGCTATTCTACATGTGGTGGGGCGGTGGTTTGGTCTCCTCTATGTTGGAGGAACTCGATGAATTAGTATGCTTGGTTGATTTTTTGAAAATTGTCATCCCTTCGCCTCAAGATGAAGATTCGATGGTTTGGAAAGTGCATAGCTCGGGTATTTTCTCGGTACATTCGTTCTACAATTTGATTTCCAAGCTGCCCAATTTGTCTTCCTATCCATCCCATCATTGGTCATATGGAACTTCTCCTAGGGTTGCGTCCTTTGTTTGGCTTGTGGGAAGAACATGAGTGTTAATTTTTAACCATTGATAATCTCCAAAAGAGATCCCTCATCCTTCCCAACATTTGTTTGATGTGCATGGGAAACGCAAAGTGGATCGATCATATTTTTATTCACTACCCTTTCATTTCTAGGATTTTGGAGCATTTCCTAGTCTTTCTCCATGTTTCTTGGGTGATGCCAAAGTCGGTTGATAATCTTCTGTGGCCTTGGCATGGGGGCAGAGTTGGGAGATGTCAAAAAGCAGCTTGGAGGCTTACCGCAATGGTAATCTTTTGGTTTATTTGGAAGAATCGAACCAGTCAGTGTTTTCAGAACAAGTGTTCCTCTGTGGAAGAGGTTATATGTAAAGTGGAGTTTGCTGTTTTGGAATGGGTTGCTTATGTCAAAGCAGGAAATCATGTTGATCTTTCATCCTTTTTTATTTAGTTGCTTTGGGTTGTTTTCTTTTCCTGCCTTTGCGCGTGCTTCTTAACAAAATTTTGTTCTCTATGAAAAAAATAAAAAAATTCTTGATACTAATCCTTGATACTTTCTTGTTCAGACTCCAGGGAGGTGTGCTCTAATGCATGTCCCAAATATTTGAACTGATTGGTTGAATCTATTTGGTGTAGTTGTGAGGATATGAATTCCATATTGAACCATAAGTTGTCAATCTTAAGTTCAGCAACTGAATTTTATTAGTATAACATTTTGTTCATTGTGGAGTATTTGTTGGGTTGAACTGCTGACATCATCATTCTGTTCAACAATGCTTGCTTAGATTTCCGTGATCTGATGACTTCAAGGATCATTGCCTGTAGTTATATGGTTTTGTGGAATAATGATTACAAGTTAGACAAGCCAATTTAGTTCATAAGAATTTTAAAGTCAAACTCTCACCTTGGACTCATTGAGAACCTGATTCTTTGCTGGTTTGCTTTTGGTTGAGTGCTTGTGAGTTCTTTTGACTTAAAGAAAGCCTATCCTATAGTTTCATATTGGAGTTCTTCTGCATGCTTGGTCTTTTAGCACTTTATTGCATTTTCTAGTAATCAGTTAAAGCTTTGGAGGCTTGATCACCTTTTTAAGTACCTGATCCTTTTACTTCAAGGAAAAAAAAACTGATTCACCTCATAAATCTTGCCACATTTTGGTTTTTCAAATTCCAGATTCCCAAGGTAAACAGGATGCTGGATCACGCAGCTGGTTATTATGCCTACCTTCCTAGGGCGTGTTCCAGGTTCAAGTTTTAAGTGGGATATCCTCTTGACGTGGAAAGGGTGTGGGGGAAACCAAAGAAATGGACCTTCAAATTATGGTTCCCAAGCTAGATGGGACATGCTATGCCCAGAACACAACTGTGATAAGAATGGGAAGAATCCATTCTATCTCACTTGTGATTCGGAGCATCAAAAACAGCAAACAGAACGTTTAATGAAGTTCTGTTCTCTGCAGTTTCCCAAACATCAAGCTTATTCAGTATGCTTTTGAAGCCCTGTGAACTACGATTTGGTGATACAGCCAAACAAAGCATCCACCACACTTGTTGGTCGACTCATCAAGTCTTTTTTTCAGAGTCTAGGGGAATCTTGATGGACTCTCTTAACTATGACTGGGATCAATTTTTGCTAGGGAGATGGGATGGTTTTTTGTTCTTTGTTTTTTGTTGTAAAGATGGCATTATGGGTATGTGTCTTGCATGCCTTTTTTTTTTTTTTCGTTTTGTGAGGGAGGGAGATCTTGTATTTTTTTAATTACCGAATGGGTGTACTAAATGGGTGGTATGGGAAGCATGAAAATGGACACCACTTTTACAGATCTTGCATAGGAATTTTTGATTTCAAGTCTATGTAGCGTCCAACTATTGTGAAATATCAAACAGATCTTTTATTTTTTATTTTTTTTATTTTTCTGTTTTATTTTGTTTTGTTTTGTTTTTTGGTTTTGGCATCTTTTGATCACAAGCACACTCCTACCTTGTTTGGCAATGCTATGGCATGCATTGGCAGTGCGCTCTGACCCTCGAAGCACTGAAATGTTATTTAAGTATCACAAAGGTTTCTGGCATTGAAACTAAAAAGCACACACATCTCTACACACTGACCAATTAATCAAATTAGTTGGTCCCATCTTACTCATGCCTCGGTGGTAGACTTGGAAGAGTTTCAGCACGAGGTCATGGGTTCGAGTACCCATTGTGGTGAAATCCCACTGTGGTGTGAGTGAGTGGGTGTGTGTGGCGTGTGAGTGTGTCTGTAAAAAAAAAAAAGAAGCCAATATGTGCACAATTTATTTATTTGCAAGTATTCAGTTTTTTGATCATAACGTGAAGACTAGCAACAACTTCTGAGACAATGTTTGTTTTTAATGATTTTTTGGAAACCTGTGGGTATCTTTCTAACCTAATTTTATATTTCCAGCCGGCAAACAGGTGCATTGAATCGCATAATTGATCGTGGTAGCCGGGCAATTAATTTTATTCTTTCATCAATGGTATTCAATGTTGTACCAACGGTTTTAGAGGTATGGTTCATTGGGTTTATTGTCTTTAATCTTCACCATTGATAGATTATATTTCATTGATGCTTGGGGTTGCATTCCTTTGTGGCAATATGGTTGTTATTAAAACATCTTCATTAATATGCAAGATTGTGGTCCTTACATTCGTTTAGTTGTTTTTTTACAAAAAATTTAACACATTTTCATCAGATATCTATGGTGTCAGGTATCCTTGCATACAACTATGGTGCGTCGTTTGCGTGGATCACATCCTTATCTGTTGCTGCGTATGTTGCTTTCACATTGACTGTGACGCAGGTAAGATGTTTGTGGTGCACCTCCCATCAATTCTCCATATCATTGTAAACTCTATTTACTTCTCTATGCATGAATTGGTGTTTGCCAGCTAATTTTTTTGCTGATAGTCATGTGGCCTGTTGACCTTCCCTAGTAGTTGACTGATTTCTTTTTCCTTTTTGGAAAGGCAGAAGTTTTAGGATATAATTTATATGGTCTCTTTGTTTTGTTTTTCTTTTCTTTTTTCTAGTGGCGAACTAAGTTTAGGCAGGCCATGAACAAAGCTGATAATGATGCAAGTTCAAGAGCAATTGACTCACTTATAAATTACGAGGTGAGTTTTGGCCACGTCTTTATTATTTTGCCATATACTTGTTCTCAACCGACTACAGTTTCTGGTTTCCCATGTTAGATTTAACGGCTGTTTGGATGAACCCCAGAATGCTGACTGCAGCATTTCACATCCCCAAATCTGTATGTTTGGGAAATTGTGCAGTTTGGTGCATTCCCAAAATTGGGATGGTGTTATGTGCAGGATACTTTGTCTCAAAAAGGCACCTTTTAAGGTGTCTGTTATCATTCCATTGTAATTTTGGGCAGTTCAGCCATGCTCCCATCTGCATCCAAGGGACGATTCCCTTTTTATGTGGTTCCTTTGTCGTTCAATATGTCTTTCATTTTGCAGACTGTCAAGTATTTCAACAATGAGTCTTTTGAAGTTCAAAAATATGACAAGTTTTTAAAGAGTAAGTTGTTGTTACATCAGAGTTTTTTTTTTTTTTCTCTAATTTTTTTTTTTAATGTTTTGCTTCTCTATTAATCACTCTATGGTTCCCTTTTGATTTAAGTTTTAGCACTGATCTCTTCTTGTAATGCATTATGGTACAATTGTTTTTTTTTTTTTTTTGGATAATTTATAGCATGAGGGTGTCGATAGCTGAAAGTTGCTTCAGTCATGAATTTTTAGATGGCTACCTTTGGGTGTGCATGTTCATGTGAAAATTTTATCTGGACTCTGTATACTATTGATTAAGACTCCATATACCATTGATTAATGGGATTTTTACCCGAAAAATCCTAGGAGGTGTGATTTTCCCAAAAGATTCCTTAAGCTTTCGTATTCACGAGAGCATGCTTCCAAATCAACTAATGAAAGTAAAAAGACTGATTTGCACTTATTTTTAAGAACAGGGAGATGTGGAAAAGGATAGGCGCGACTTCGGTTGATCCAGGAATCTACGGTGGGATCCCTGACCGTAGGGCCTACCTGATTTATGTTCCTTACATCCACGCCATCCAACCCTTTTGACAGCTCATTTTGGTGCATGATCCCAATAATTAAGTAGATCCAAATCCTAGTTGGACCATACCACAGGAAACAGTGATGACTGACCATTAAAAACTTCTTATGGACCACAAAAGTTTTGGATGTAACTGGGATTTGGATCTACTTAATTTTTGGGATCATGCCGTAAAATGAGCTGTCAAAATGGTCGGACTGCGTGGATCTAAGGAACATACATCAGGGCGGGCCCCACAGTTAGTGATCCCATCCATCAAAGCCATGCCCTGCAAGAGTATCAAAGATGTTCTCAAATTGGAAAGATTGTGGCAGATTAGGTGTGACCCCAGACTCATCCAAGACGGTGCGGGCCTTACCGTGGAGCTCACCTTGATGTATTTATTCTGTATCCTCGCTATCCATCCGTTTTTCCATATCATTTTAGGACACTATCCCAAAAAATGAAGCAAATCCGATAATCAGGTGGACCATACCATAGGAAACAGTGGTTATTGAACTCCTACCATTTAAAATTTCTTAGGGCACACCTTAATGTTTATGTAGTGTTTATTTTCCATGCAATCTGTCGATAAGGTCACATAAGCCTGTATGAAGAGAAAAAAACAAATATCAGCTTGATTCAAAACTTGTGGCCCATTAATGATCAGTCACCACTGTTTCCCATGGTATTGTCCACCTTATAATTGGATCTGTTTCATTTTTAGGATAATGCGCTAAAATGATTTGAAAAAAAATGGATGGACTGTGTTGGTACAAATACATACATCAAGGTAGGCCCCACTGTTAGTGCCGCACCGTCTTGGGTGAGTCTAGGGTCTCACCTAATTCGCTCCCCAAGCTTTGCTAAGTTTGACGATGGGTTTCCTGCCAAACAGAGGAGGTTCATGTGTTGGGATGCTAGGTGGGGCCAACCGTGATGTTTGTGAGAAATCCACCCTGTCCAGCTCATTTTAGGACATGCGACAAAAAAAATGAGGTGGATCCAAAACTCAAGTGGGCCACATTAGAGTAATCAGTGGGGATTTAATGACCACCATTGAAACGTTTGTATGGCTGCAAAAGTTTTGTATCAGGCTACGTTTTTTGTGCTTTCACTTCATCCCAGTGGGAATGACCTTATAAACAGTTTGGATGGCATATAAACATAAAGGTGGAGGCCAGGAAAGTTTCAACGGTTAGCATTTCTTTCCCAATTTCCCCTCTTATGTGGCTCACTTGAGTTTTGGATCCGCCTCATTTTTGGTCGCATGTCCTAAAATGAGCTTGCAAAACGGATGAACAGAGTGGATTTCTCTCAAACATCATGGTGGGGCCCTCCTAGCATTACAACGTAAGAACTTGCGAAAGGCTTTCCCAAGAAATCCGCAACCAAATGTTGAGGCGGATTTTGTCCAGGACGGACTTGGTTTAGCTAGGAGCTTTGTTGGGCCCACCTTGATGTATGTGTTTTATCAACACTGTCCATACATGTTAACAAATCATTTTAGTGCATGATCCCAAAAATTATGCATATCAAAGTTTCAAGTGGACCACACAATAGGGATTGAATGCCCACCATTAAAAACTTCTTGGGCGCCAGAGAAGTTTTGGATCAAGCTGATATTGTTTTCCCTTCATCCAGGTTAGAATGACCCTAACAACAAGTTCGATGGCAAATAAATATCATGGTGGGCCCTAGGGAAGTTTCAACGATGCGCGTCATTATCCCTATTGTTTCTTGTGGTGTGGTCTAGTTGAGCTTTGGATCTGACTCATTTTTGAGCTCATCCATAAAATAATATAGCAAAATGGTTAGACGGGGTGGATAAAAGATATACATTACGGTGGGTCCCATAGATCACCTGTTTAGATCGAGTCCGTCCTGGTAGGTGCAAGGCGCAATCCGCAACCACCCAAAGTACTAATATGCCAAGCCAAGGATGATCCTAGCCATGCATCAATAAGAATTCACTTTTTACATGACTCAGATCAGGCCCTTCCACTCATCAAAGGGCAGCACTAGAACATAAAATGTGAACCGCTTGGTAAGTTTTATGACTACCATGGTTGTGCGAATGGTGCACTGTAGAGAGTTACAAGGACCGTGTATGCATTAACATATCTACACTATGCGAGTACACACCCATTGTGATAAAAAGTTACTTTATGTTTCATTTCTAACGGTCCAATCAATGATAGGTCCAAGATCCAATCAATCCATCATAAACGGCATCACTATATTGATTGTCTAGCCCAAGAATCAGGTTGATCCACCTGTTAGATGTGCTGTAGTTTGCAAAACAATATTAGGGCCCACATGCTGGTTGAATCAGATTCTTTTTTATTTTTTTCCTTCAGAAAACATGTACAAGGTGGGACTAAATTTCTTGATGGATTAGATCTAGTGCGGCTAGAGCTATACACGAGTCGAGTTAGCTCGATCAGCTCGCTCGACTCGCCGTGTCTCGAAACTGGATTCGGACTGAGTCGAGCTGGTTTTTGGAGCTTCGAGCTTGTCCGAGCTTGACTCGACTCGGCTCCAACCCCAACTCGAATTGACTCGGATCGAATAAGCTTGTAACTCGATCATTTTGATCTTGATGCTAATCGCTGAGTGTTTGATGAAATGTTTCAATGAAGTGTTGTTTCTTGGACTGCCCTCATATCAAGGTATTCTCGAAATGGGTATTTGAGGGAAGATTGAAGAAACAAATCCTCACAAAAAAAAGCTTTACATTGTAGGACTACCTTCATATCTTGATCTTGATGTTGTTTGCCGAGTGTTTGATGAAATGCCTGTAAAACGCTCTTACTGATTTGTATTCGAAGTGTGGGAGATTGAAGATGCAATATATGTGATGCAGGACACATGATTTAATGCTAGCATGCAACGTGTAGATTATGGAAGAGTCCATAAAGTAATTCAATTAACAAAAGATGCTAACCCACCACGTAATTAAGAGTAAACAGTAGGAAATAAAATCTGATTTAACCTAAATCACATGCCCCGCATGCTAAGAAATCATATAAATCAATTAAAATTAGGCCCGATAAAAGGATAAGACTTCCAATTTAGTACAGGTACGTTCTACACTCAAGGGGCTGACTTGTAGGTTCTATGATTAGGGTTAGGAAGGGGAAAATATGAAAATTGGAAAATTAGGGTTTATGGGAATTGGGTATTTTGGAACTAGTTTTTTATTTTATTATTATTTAGAAGTTAGGGAAAAGATGAAATTAAGGCTAAATTTAAATTCGGTGAATTGGTTAAGGGGATTGATGGATTTAGGTATTGATAAAGGGGAATTAAAGTTTTGGATGAAGGGAAGTAAGAGATTTTGGGTCAATTAAGGAAATTAGAGACTTAGGGTTTGGAAATTTGGAGAAATTAGGGAATTAGGGTTTATAGGTAGAGTTATGGATAGCGAATCAAAGGGTTTTGATGGTGGGAAGCAATGGAAAATCAAAGGATTGAGGGGTTGTTCGTACAGTTAACCTAGGGGCTCGCACATGTTGCCATACGGTCACATGTGTGGGTCGTTGGCTAGGGTTTTGGGGTTTTAATGGTTGATTTCGGTTGGGGTTGACGTTGGATGATGAAAAGTTGAAGAAAAAGATTTGGATAGTTATGGATACGAAAGGAAGAAGAGAGATGGAGTTTTTGGGAAATACTTCTTTTTGGATAAAAAGGAAGAGAGAAAGAAGATGATAGATGGAAGCCTTACACCTCCGTTGAATGGAGAATGGAATCACAACACACCCAAGCTTCAGATCACATGAAGTATTCTTCAAATCACAAGAAGAAGAGAAAACATAAAACTTTTTTTTTCCTTCAAAATAATGGCATTAGGGCTCCACACACCCCCCTTTCTCTTTTATAGTATCAGAAAAGACCTTTTACAAAAAGGCATTCTCAGATAAGATTCTCAACATAAAGACGCTTAGTAAATTAAAAGTTGTTTCTAACTCCCTAATCTCAACACAAATATAAGGTATACAAAAAATAACGAAGCATGGAAACTGATGGGGACATCACGTACACCTTTGTGTACGTATCAGAGAAGGAGACAGGCCACACCGATTTCCCTGTGGCTAGGCGACAAGGTGTTCCATTGCAGTATCGGTGGGTGTAACAGTGCCCACCATTACCGATATGGATACGGCCCGTATCGGCCGATACGGGGTGTGTAACGGTGCAAATATATATATATATATATATATATATATATATTGGTTAAACAATTATGGAAAAATACCCATTAAATCCGGAATATTCTAAATATTCCAAATATGCATTCATTTATAATTTGGAACATGTTTATGGTGGTGTAACGGTCCACTCTTTGGTGAGAAGTATCGGACTGCCTGATGAATTTATGAACCTGACAACCTAGTATTGGCTATAGATCTTTTATATTTAATTATCTAACTATATAATATCAATATGAATTAATTAGAATGAATCTAATACCAAAATATCTCATATTTGTAGGTATTGGTGTATTACATACCTTGTGACTTGTGTACATTTTATTTCAACATACAATTTAGGGACTTTTATGTCCAATCATGTAATTCATATATCTAACAAATTAATATAATTTTTCCCAATAAATCTTAAGAAAAAATTTGAAATTATATTCAAGTAAATTGTGTTGTCGATTTAGAGCTGATTTGGTGGACCATTTGATGCCCCAAATCAACGTTATATTCATGCAATCTATTGGCACTTATCTCACTAATGGATTGGTGGATATTTATTGAACAGTGAAGAATGAAAAATATCAAATGATCCTATTTCAGAAAAATAAGTGTTTGCAAATTAACAGTGAAAATCATTTAAATAATTTAATTTTGGAATTGCGACATGGCAACAATAGTGCCATAATTTAATTTATTAATTTTGAGTTAATGCATGCCTCATGGACAATTTTACGGCCATGTACATAGGGCCCACCACGATGCATGTATTGTATATCAATGACATCCATCCGTTTTATCAAATCATTTTAAGGCATGGTCCAAAAATGAGGTAGATCCATATCTAAGGTGGACCACTAGTGGGTGAGGCCTCGAAACTGGGGTCCTGCTTGATGTATTTGTATATCCGTGCCATCAATTTATTTTGCTAGCTCATTTTAAAGCATGATAAAAAAAACAGGCAGATTTAAACCTTAGGTGGACTGCTAGTGAATGACGCCCTGAACATAGGACCCACCTTGATGCATTTGTTGTATGTCCATGCTGTCCATCCTTTTTGCCAACTCATTTTAGGGCATGGTCCAAAAAATGAGGCAAATCCAAATCGTTGGTGGACCACACAGTAGGGATTGAATTCCCACAATTAAAACTTCTATTATTATTATTATTATTATTATTATTATTATTATTTTTACTCTTAAGCTGCGACTTGTGTTTTCCTTGATCCAGGTTCATGCAACCTTATCAGCAGTTTTGATGGTAAATAAACATTACAGTGGGCCATAATAAGTTTTTAACCGTGGGCATTCAATCCTATTGTGCGGTCCACTCGAGATCTGGATCTGCATCATTTTAGGGACCATGCCTTGAAATGATTAGGAAAAACTAATGGGTGGCATGGATATAGAATACAACACATAAATCAAGGTGGGCCGCATGCACTAAAACAGTGCAAGTGCACTAAGTGGTGTGCGCCGCAGGCCACTTAAAAAAATAAGGTGTGTGGCTGTTTTACAGCCACTCCACCCGTTCATTTTTTCGAGATTGAGAGAGAGGGAGAGAGATATGAGAGGGAAAAAGAAAAAATGAGAGGGAAAGAAAGGGGAAAGGAGAGAGAAGGAGAAAACGAGAGGGAAAGAAAGGGAAAAAGAGAGAGAGAAGGAGAAAACGAGAGGGGGAGTTGCACCAGAGGGGAAAGAAGAAGAAGAAGAAGCAGGAGTTGTTGAAGTGATAAAGTTCCTTGATATACATTGATACACCACACTCTGACAGCTTAAGCTTTTGGAGCAAATGGTTGTTTGACATGGTATCAAAGCGGAAGGTCCTATGTTCGAATCTCGAGAGCAGCAAATATGCCTCGCTAATATATTATTCTCCCACGGGGGGTCAGGAAAATCAGGTCCGGCCCAGGGACCGGGAAATTAAGCCCGGCCTATTTATGGTGTGAGTGTCCCTCCACCTTCGTCAATATGTTCCCGTGTGGAGTTCCCACCTCGCACGTGCCGAGGGGTGTTGAAGTGATAAAGTTCCTTGATATACATTGATACACCACACTCTTGACAACTTAAGCTTTTGGAGCAAATGGTTGTTTGACAGGAGTAGCTGCAGCGGTGCCGCGAGGAGTTGTAGCAGAAGAAGAAGAAGAAGAAGTTGCAGCCACGTTCAAGTTAGCTGCCGGTTACAACTGTTACGGGCCCGTAATGGCCGTTTTGGTTTCATTTTGTGGACCTCCATGATTCAGCCCCTTGTATCGCGTAACGGTAACCTCCGTTACCGTTACGTATCGGCCGTTACGGTTGATATGTAACCGATTTGGGCACCCTGCTAGGCGAGTACCCTTGATCATGTTGAAGACCCTATGTGCATGTGCGAGTATTTGGAAGCCCCACACTAGGAAGATGCACATGGGTTGCTTTATGTAGTAATCTAGATCGTTGGATTGGAGGGACGTGACGATCGGACCATTGGATCGCATGGTTTATATGATCGCATGGTTTATATGATCAGGCCATTGATCGTGGATCGTCCACATCAGTTTTTAAACTTTATCATCTTTTAGGATTTAGTTTTTGATTATTTTATGTTTGGATTCCTTATGAGTGATTTTAGTTGATTTTCTTTAGACTGGGGTTAAATTTCACAAGACGGTTCTAATTGTAATTTTCGGAAGTTCTTGGAGTTATGTGTGACCTCTCTCCCCGTTAGGTTTTGAGAAAAAAAAGAAAAAGCTTATTGCTTTTCTTCTTCTTCCATCTTCATGTGATTTGAAGATGTCTTCCATGTGATTTGGAAGGAAGATTGGTGTGAAGCTTATCTTCATCAATGGAGGTTCAAGGTACCCATCTATCCCATATTCTCATCCCTTCATCCACCATCAATGTATTTTTTTATTTTTTATTTTTTTTTAAGTTCTTAGATCTTCCCCATCCCAAGCCTTCACCTTTCTTCTAATCCCCACTTTCCCTACCTATCAACAAGCCAAACCCTAAAAGACCTAAATCCTCCTAATTTAGCTACACTTGTGACCGTACGACCACACGTGTGAACCGCTCGGGTTGGCCATATGGACACCCTTTTGTCCCTTTTGGTTTCCCATCACCCTTGAATCAAAACCCTCGTCTTTTTTCCTAAACCCTAACCCCAATCCTAGAAATCCCTGACTTTCCTATTTCCCAAATCACCAACCCTAGATCCTCCCATTCTGCAAAGCCTAATCCTAACATTCTCTCAATCCAAAACCCTAATTTCCCTATCCTAATACCTAAACCCTTTAACCCTTTCATCCAATTTGATCCCATGAACCCTAATTCCTAGATTTCCCCAATTTTCCTAAACCCTAATTTCACCCTAGGTATTATTAGATCTTCTCCTTTGAGATAGGCTTTACCCTATTTGAATTGGATGTCCCTACATTCATTAGATCCTAATTTCCTTTATTTAATGATCTTGTTTGATGATGCTTGGTAACCTAGGCTAGGATTGTTCATGATCTTCTTTTGAGTTTTTTAGCATTTGTGATGATAATAGCAAAATTTATGCTTTTCGTTAAATACTTTAATTTTGTAACTTGATCTCACGCCATAATTAAGTTCATGCATCGGTCCTACATCAAATTTGGTATCAGAGCCCATAGGTTTAGCATAGGATTTTTGTGTTGCATCTAGGTTAGAGTCACATATAGGGTTAGTAGAGCATTCATTGCATATAGGATCATATTGCTGAATTTGCTTTTTGGGATTATCCTATTTCTGAATTTTTAGTTAGCATTTCCACTTATACTGTTGCTGAAATTTCATCATTGTAATCTTAGGCTGTCACATTGCTGAATTTTCAGTTTGTAATTTTCATATTACACTTGCTGAATTTTCAATTTGGCACTCTCTGATTACTATCCTGCTGAATTTTCAACATAATGTTTGAGGATAGCGGCTTGCTGAATTTTGTGGTTAGTGTGTCTAGCTTGTACTCTAGGTTGGTTTTATCATTGTCATAACATTGTCCTAGGACCTAGGGTTTCCTTTTAGAATATCGTTGTGTATGCCCACTCGTTCGGGACGTGGTTTTGGTCTACAACCCATAATGAATCTAGAGCAGCTTGCCAAGCCCCTTAATGCTACCAATAACTGTCTGGCGACCATTGAAGCGCACAGTAGAACCACCGCCACTTAATTAACCGCGACTAACGTGTGTGTCAATAAACTTGAGGCCTCCCTACAGGCAAACCTCGACACTGGGGAAGATGTTCAATCTCAGGCTGGAGATCAAGTTGATAGGCGAGGGCGTGGGCTGTGGTCGAGCACAAGTGCCACCACAACTTGAGGAACATTATGATCGTCATGATCCAGATGCACAGGTCATGAAGGGTGTCAAAGTTGAGGCTCACAGTTTTGATGGTCACTTGGACCCCGAAGCATTCCTTGACTGGGTGGCAGACATGGATCACTATTTTGAGTGGTATGATATGTCTGATGCCCTTCGAGTGAGATTTGCCAAGATTAAGCTGGTGGGTTATGCCAAACTTTTTCGGACCAACATGGAGCATAAAATTGAAAGGAGAGGAGAACCCCCAGTTGCGCACTAGGCTGAGATGAAGGAGGTCCTTAAAGAAAAGCATCTCCCTCTTTCTTATCAGTAGAGGCTCTTAGACCAGTGACAAGCCTTGTGTCAGGGATCCATGATTGTGCCAGATTACATCGCCAGGTTCGAGGAGTAGATGCGTTCTGACATTGAGGATGACTCGATGATTACATTGTCCAAATTCAGGATGGGCCTTCGATTCGAGATCCAACGAGAACTTTTTCTCGTGACGTTGGCACACTGGAGTACATGTACCAAGTGGTGCAAGACATTGAACACCATCTCAACGCACCAGTTGGTAAGCGTTATGGCTCTTGGGGTCCAAGTGTCAAGACTTACTTTCAAGGGGCTAAGCCTAACATGGGGAGTCAGCCCAGACCCCAAATTGGTTCCAAGTCCAACGCTAGAGATGTCAAAGGAAAATGGATAGCAAGTGCTAGCTCTAGGGGAGGTGAACAAACGCGATGCTTTAATTGCCAAGGATTCGGTCACTTTGCACATCAGTGTCCCTCGAAAGATAG
The DNA here is from genome assembly GCF_029962835.1 of Magnolia sinica. Lineage (NCBI taxonomy): Eukaryota > Viridiplantae > Streptophyta > Magnoliopsida > Magnoliales > Magnoliaceae > Magnolia > Magnolia sinica. Next base: position 58,324,701 of record NC_080585.1, on the reverse strand, counting down.
GAACAATGCCCTGGTGATTGATGATGGTGAGGAAAAAGGAGATGAACAGGGCGATTTGAAGAAGTCTATCAGCCCAATATCAATGGTGCTAGTGATGTGGAAGTAGAACACGAAGAGACCACACCGCTTATAGTAGTCAGGTACACTTTGACCAATGTTAAGGAAAATGATGACTGGCGTCGGATTATGATATTTTATACCTATGCAAAATGTGGAGAGAAGAATTGCTAGGTGATTGTCGATAGTGGTAGTTGTACCAACATGGTCTCCACTAGCACTGTCCCGTTTGGGTTTGAAACTTGAACCGCATGCTCAGCCCTATAGATTGTCATGGGTGGATGCATCTCCAATGCCTGTTACCCAATGATGTCTCGTGCCCATTAACTTTGGATCCTATTCAGATTCATTGTGGCGTGACGGCTTACCTATGGATGTTGGACACATCATTTTGGGACGGCCTTGGCTATTTGACTACGATGTGACGATATACAGCTACTCAAATGTGTGTTCATTCATGCATCAAGGCAGGAAGACCACTCTAGTTCCCCTCCCACCAAAAAGCAATGTAGAGAAGAAAATTGAGGGGAAGTTGGGTAATCCAAGGGATACGAGGAGATTCCAATCTAAGTCTTTCCATGTTATCAACGTCAAGGAGTTTGAGAGAGAGACAACGGTGGATTCGATGGTTCATGGCTAGAGAAGTTACACCCAATGTTTTAAGTATCGACGAAATCAACCGATATATCCCACGATATATCTTGTATCTCACCTATGCGACACGAAACACACAAGTAGTGGGATATATCCCACATGTTCAATCCGATGAGCATTTTCGATTTTTAATCATTTTTTTTCTTGTAAATCATGTTAAATCAATGTCAAATTGTTACAAATTTATGATTTTTCATGTTTTGCATGAAAAATCATGGATTGGGAGCTTTGATTTCGAGATTTTGAGGAGATGAGCTTAAAAAAAAAAATCAAAATTTTTAAGGCAGGGGCATTTTCACACCGGGCTCGAGTGGGGTCGCCTGTGGATGTAGGGGTACACTCAGGGTGGGCGGGGCCCATGGGGGAGGTCTCGTGTTCGAGACTTCTCACCGGGGGTGATTAATGCGCATTTCACATCGGACTCCAGTGGGGTAGCCTATGGGATGCGGGGACACTCGGGGTGGGTGGCTCGTGTGAGGCGGTACCCATGTGATTTTGAGCCCACGAGGGGGGTTCGGCCGAGGTCCTAACCCATGAGATGTGGGGCCTGGGCTATGAGATAAATGGATTAATTCGCCATACTCTAACAGTTCGAGCTTTTAGAGCAAGTGGTTAATTGTCCTGCATCAAATTTGTATCAGAGCGGGAGGTCTCGTGTTCGAGACTCCTCACCGGGGGTGATTAATGCGGGGGCATTTTCACATCGGGCTCGAGTCGGGTCGCTTGTGGGATGCAGGGGCACACTCGGGGTGGGCGGGGCCTACGGGAGAGGTCTCGTGTTCGAGAGTCCTCACCAGGGGTGATTAATGCGCATTTCACACCGGGCTCAAATGGGGTAGCTTGTGGTATGCGGGGACACCTCGGGGTGGGCGGCTCGTGTGAGGCAGCACCCATGTGATTTGGGGCCCACGAGAGGGGTTCAACTGAGGTCCTAACCCATGAGATGTGGGGCCTGGGCTATGAGATAAAGGGATTAATTTGCCGTACTCTGACAGTTCGAGCTTTTAGAGCAAGTGGTTAATTGTCCTGCATCAATTTTCCAATTTCTCACAAATCGGTTGCAATCCGTGCCCAAATATAAACTCAAACATGTATGCGACCTGATCTAGTGATTCTTCTTTTGCTTTTGAATGTATTGCTTGTGTTTCCATACGCCTTCTTATATTTATAAATTATATGAACTGGACTTTGAATATACTTGCACCAATTCAGTTAGACAGCGCATAGATTAGGACCCCATACAAAGAAAACCTATTATATGCATTTGTTTTTTGTAATGTTTTGATTTTTAAGTGTGTATGGATGTTTTTTTTCTAACAATCACTGAAGTTTTATTAAAAATTCAACCAATTTCCCAATGTTTCCCCATGTTTCCAACAAGAACGATACATTACACGATACAACCGATATATCCCATGTGATAATCGATATGTATCCATATTCCAACGGTACGATACATAACACGATACCGATATTTCGAACACTGGTTACACCCGAGGTTAGTGTAGAGGGACCCCTTGAGGTGAAGTCGATTATGGTTGAGTGTCACGATGTATTTCCAGAGGACTTACTAGATGAGCTTCCACCCATGCGGGGCATCTAGCATGCTATTGGTCTTGTCCATGGGTCGACTCTACCAAACCCTCCTCATTATTGAACGAACCCTACGGAGCATGCCGAGTTGAAGAGGCAAGTAGATGAACTCCTCAGAAAGGGTTTCATTCAGGAGAGTTTGAGTCCGTGTGCCGTGCCAACACTTCTCATGCCCATGAAAGATGGCACGTGGCGCATGTGTGTAGACAGTAGAGCCATCAACAAAATCACGGTCAAGTACCAGTTTCTCATTCCGCGTATTGATGATATGTTAGACATGATGGCGGGTGCCACAATCTTTTTGAAGATTGACCTCAAGAGCGGGTATCAGCAAATACGTATACGCTCAGGAGATGAGTGGAATAGAGCCTTCAAGACGAAGGATGGGCTATATGAGTGGCTAGTTATGCCCTCTAGCTTGACTAATACCCCAAGCACATTTATGAGAGTGAAGACCCAGGTGTTGAGACCCTTTATGGGTAAGTTCTTTGTGGTTTATTTTGTTGACATTCTTATCTATAGCACAACAAAGGAACAACATCTCCACCATCTGAGGCAAGTTTGCGGGGTCCTCAGAACTGAAAAGCTATACGCCAACCTTAATTAGTGCACATTTATGTCAAAAAGCGTTATCTTCTTAGGGTTTATCGTATCATTTGAGGGCATGAGAGCGGACACTGAGAAAGTCAGGGCCGTAGTGGAGTGGCTTGAACTGCGCAATATTCATGAGGTGCGAAGCTTTCATGACTAAACAACTTTTTATAGGCTGTTCATCAGAGGACTTAGCTCCATCATGTCTCCCATCACGTATTGCATCAAGAAAGGGGAGTTTGTATGGACTAAAGCTGTCTTTAAGGAATTTAAGGAGATTAAGGGCAAGATGAGCGAAGCCTCGTCATGCGCTTTCCAGACTTTTCTAAAGTCTTTAAGGTTGCGTGTGATGCATCTGGGGTAGGTATAGGTAGAGTGCTTAGTTAGGAAGGGCACCCTGTTGCTTATTTTACTGAGAAGTTGAATGAGGCAAAGCGATGGTATTCCACCTATGACAAAGAGTTATATGCTGTTGTCCAATCCTTGCGCCATTAGTGGCATTATTTATTATTGCAAAAATTTGTCTTGTTCTCTGACCACGAGGCCTTACGCTACCTCAGTTTCTAGAAGAAACTAAACCCTAGGCATGCCAAATGGGTCCAATTTCTTCAGGAATATTCTTTCATTCTGAAACATGAGGCTGGGGTTGAGAACAAACCTGCTGATGCCCTTTGTCATCGTGTGGCGTTGCTCCAAAGTTTGAGAGTGGAAGTGACTGTGTTTGATCGGCTGAGAGAAGAGTATCATACATACTCAGACTTTGATGATTTGTATGCGTCATTATGAGACGGTCAATCGATCGACAGTCGCAGGTTTGTCATCATCGATGAGTTCCTATTTAAAGATGGCAGACTCTTGCGTTCCTCATACCTCCCTCTGTGATTTCCTAGTTTGGGAACCTCATGCAGGAGGGGTAGCCAGTCATTTGGGGAGGGACAAGATGATGCAGGACAATTAACCACTTGCTTTAAAAGCTAGAACTGATAGAGCATGGTGAATTAATCCCTTTTATCTCATAGCCCAGTCCCCACATCGCATGGGTTAGGACCTCAGCCGAACCCCCCTCATGGGCCCCACATCACATGGGTATCGCGTCACACGAGCCACCTGCCTCACACGGGCCACCCACCCCGAGTGTCCCCGCATCCCACTAGCTACCCCGCTCGAGTCCGGTGTGAAAATGCCCCTGCATTAATCACCTCGGTGAGGAGTCTCGAACACGAGACCTCCTGCTTTGGTACCACTTTGATGCAGGACAATTAACCACTTACTCTAAAAGCTCGAACTGATAGAGTATGGCGAATTAATCCCGTTATCTCATAGCCCAGGCCCCACATCGCATGGATTAGGACCTCGGCCGAACCTCTCTCGTGGGCCCCACATCCCATGGGTACTACCTCACACGAGCCATCCGCCTCACATGGGTTGGGCCCGCCTCACATGGGCCGCCCACCTTGAGTGTCCCCACATCCCACAGGCTACCCCACTCGAGTTCGGTGTGAAAATGCCCATGTATTACAACACCATTGCCCTAGTTGAGGATAGATTTTATTGGCCAAGTCTCAAGCGAGATGTAACTAAGATTGTCGGGCAGTGCAAGACTTGTCAACTGGCGAAGTAGAGAAAGCAAAATACAGGATTGTATACGCCTCTGCCAGTACCCCATATTGTGGCAGGACATTAGTATGGATTTGGTGTTGGGCTTACTGAAAACTCTCAAGAAACATGATTCCGTATTTGTGTTTGTGGACCGTTTTTCCAAAATGGTCCATTTCATTCCGCGCTCGAAAACGTTAGATGCCTCCAATGTGGCTAAACTTTTCTTTGAGGAGGTAATGCGTTTACATGGTTTACCTAAGGCCATAGTGTCTGATTGTGACGTACGCTTTATGAGCTATTTTTGGAAGACACTATGGCACATGATGGGGACAAGGCTTCAATTTTCATTTGCCTATCATCCTCAAACAGACGGTCAATCTGAGGTTGTCAATAGGAGTCTTGGAAACTTGCTTAGATACCTTGTGGGTGATCATGTCCGAACTTAGGATACAGTTTTGCTTATAGATGAGTTAGCATATAATAGTTCCCTTAATAGGTTCATAGGCATGAGTCCATTTGAGGTTGTGCCTAGCTACAAACCTAGGAAACCTGTAGACGTCATACATATGTCTGTGTCCCATAGGCCATCTGAGTAAGCACATGAGTTTTCACGTCATATACATGAGTTGCAGAGTGAGATCAGGAAGCCAATTAACTTAAGTAATGAAAAATACAAAGCATTTGCTGACTCTCATCGCAGGTTTGATGAATTCCAAGTAGGAGATTACATCATGGTTCGTATGAGGCGCCAACGGTTCCCACATGGGGCCATTAAAAAGTTACAAGTGCGTAGTGCAGGACCATACAAAATACTGCAAAAACTGAGTCCTAATGCACATGTAGTAGACCTTCCACCTACTATGGGAGTTAGCTCTACCTTTAATATAGAAGATCTAGTACGATACAAGGGTCCTGCTACTTCACCTTCTGATCCATTCTCAGGCCCTCCCACAGACCATGACCTAGTCCCTAACCCATGACCCCTACCTGACCAATCATCTTGGCATTTGCACCCTTACCCTCCTTGCCTGCTCAAAGTGAACAAGTTGAAGACATATTAGATGCACAAGCGGTTTCCACTTGCCTTGGGGGATTTTAGAAATTCCTCGTTAAGTAGACGCACATGCCGATTTCAGATAGTACTTGGATTACAGAGGACGAGCTACAACATTTGGATCCAGACATCTTGGAGCGCTACAAGAGTTTTAGTCCGCCAGTGGTGAACTCTTCTTTGCTGAGGAGAGTTGGTGAGGACATCAATTCACGTACACCTTTGCGTACGTATCAAAGGAGGCGGTCCACACCAATTTCCCTGTGGCTAGGCGAGTACCCTTGTTCATGTTGAAGACCCCATATGCATGTGCGAGCATCTAGAAGACCCCACAGTGGGAAGATGCACAAGGGCTACTTTATGGAGTGATTTGGACTGTTGGATTCGAGAGATGTGACGATCGGGCCGTTGAATCGCATGGATCACACGATCAGGCCATTGATCGTGGACCATCTTCATCATTTTTTAGACTTTATTATTCTTTATAATTACTTTATGTTTGGACACCTCATGAGTGATTTTAGTTTAATTTTCTTTAGACTAGGGTCATCTTCATCAAATTGCATAAGATCATTAAAATCGTAATTTTTGGAAGTTTCGAAGGGGGGATTTGAGGAAAAAAAAAAAAAAAACAAAGGAAAAGCTCCTTGCTTCTTCTTCTTCCATCTTCATGTGATTCGGAAGGAAGATTGGTCCGAAGTTAATCTTCATCAACGGAGGTGCGAGGTCTCCATCTATCACTCTCATTATCATCCCTTCATCAACCATCGATGTATTTTTCAAGTTCTTCTATTTTCTCCATCCCAAATTGTTCCTATTCTTCCAATCCTTCATCCATCCACACTTATTGATGAACCAAATCTTGAAGACCCAAACCCTCACAACCTAGCTGGCACGTACGGCCACACGGGTGAATCCATAGGGTTGGCAATATGACCTCTCTTGTCCCATTAGTTTTCCATTAAACTTGCGTCAAAACCCTACTCTCGCTTTTCCTAACCCTAAACCTAAACCTATAATCCCTAATTTTCCTATTTCCCCAAATTACCAAACCTTAATTCGACACATCCTTCAATTAAGCCCAAATCCTTACAATCCTTCCATCCAAAACCCTAATTCCCTTATCCTACTACCTCAACCCTTTAAGCCTTCCTACCCAATTTACCCCATTAGCCCTAATTATAGGTCTTCCCCAATTTTCCCTAAACCCTAATTTCAACCTAGATAGTATTAGGCCTTATCTTTTTAAGCGGGTTTTACCCTATGCTATTTAGATGTCCCTATATCCATTAAATCCTAGTTCCCATTATTTAATGGCCCTGTATGATGATGCTTGTTAACATAGGTTAGAATCATGCATGATCTTTTCTTAGGATTTTAATATTTGTGATGATGATAGCAAGTTGTGTTTTTTTTTTATTAAGTTAATTTGTTGATTGTTCTCACACAATATTTGAGTTCATGCATCGGTCCTACATCATTTTTACTTTGCCAGTTTGCCCCTGCATTTTCAGTGCTATCAAGTAGGCCTTGCTCACATTGTTCGACCATACAAGACCATTTCATTTTATATATCCTTCCTCCGAGCATTGTAATGTAGCCTTTGCAACTAATTTTTGTCAAACTATCAAATCATAGTAATTTTTTTTTTATTTTTTTATGTTTTTATTTTTTTTGAGTAAAGAAGTTTTATTAAAAACACCCACTAGGAACCGGAACCGGAACAGGCCTCCTTATACCAGCTGTAGCTGAATCATAGTATTTTTGTTTCTACTCTTTGACAATAGGATTTTAAGGTGGCCTGTAAATAAGCTAGCCTCATAGTCCATAGGTAGGAACCTCCGCTTCATTCTTGCTTTCATAACCTCCCAATTAGATCATCATCATTATCATTGTCGTCGTCATCATCATCTAAGCCTTATCCCAATTAATTGGGGTTGGCTATATGAATCTTTTTCCACTCTTCCACTCTATAAGGGGCCATAACTTTAGTCAGACCATAGGTTAGCGAGTCTTTTCGTACTACCTCAACCCATATCCTTTCGGGCCTTCCCATTCCTGAACTAAACTTATTCTAACCGGGGTAGATCTTGGCCTCTATTGCACTTGCACATGAACACATCTAAGTCTACTTACCCTCATCTTGTTACCTATTGGTGCTTCTCCGAAATTCCCTCAAATTTATTTATTGCTAATTCTATCCTTGTCTTACCACTCATCCATCTCAAAATCCTCATTTCAGCTACGCAACCTATGGACATGGTGTTTCATAACTGCTGATCATCCTGCCCCCTAAAGCATGGTTAGTTTTATAGCCATCCTATAAAATCTCTCTTTCAGTTCAGGTTGTAGACGACGATCACATAAACCTCTGGAGGCACATCTCCATTTCTTCCACCTTGCTTAAATTCTATGGGCGACAATCAACATCCTTCTCGATCACTCCACTCATGAATTACTGACCCAAGATATTGAAAGTGGTCATTTTGGGAAACTGCTTGGTCAGCAATTTTAACTAATTCCTCATTTTCTCTCCTGTTGTTACTAAAATGGCACTCCATATACGTTGGTTTAGTTTCATTAGTTTTAAATCCTTTAGATTCTAAAGCACCCCTCCATCAATCTAGATTTATGTTTACGCCCTCCACTGTCTTGCTAATCAAAACTATGTTATCTACAAACAATACACCATCGGATCTCCTCTTGCAAGTAACTTGTTAACTTTCCCATAACCAATGCGAAAAGGTTTGGTCTCAATGCCAACCCTTGGTGCAAGCCTACGGTAATTGGAAACTCATTTCTCTCTCCACTAGTGGTCCTCACATTTGTTACTGCTCTCTCATACGTATCCTTAATATGTCAATATCAGTGATCGAGTTGTCGGTATCGATACAAGTTTCGCTGGCCGGCAATAAAGATATAATATCGTTATCGCCAATAACTGGAAATGCAGGGAAAAAGGGGGAAACATGGAGAAAATGGTGGAATTTTTCAGTGAAACTTCAGGACATGCCTAAATACACGTATTTACATATTTAAGAATGAAAAAATTGCAAAAAGAATGCATTAAATAATAAGTTTCATCCCCACATAGAGTGACGAGGTGGCTCGTAATCATTGTCCGGATCCCGTGGCAGTTGAGAGTAGTACTGTCGCCCAACATGTTGGCAATATTGTTCTCAGGTCATCCTCTGCTCGTACCAATTGAGGAACTCTCTTATGTAACTCTGATAGTCATCCTCCCCAAACTGTACGAGTACGCCTAGACGTAGGTATTGCATGACATACATCGACGACATTTGCTGAGCAGGGTGCTGAGGGAACAAATCAAGTCCAACCCCGACTCCTTAATAGTATTGCTGCCAGTCATACGGGTACCCCGAATATCCTCCTGTCAAAGGGTCATGACTCGAAGAACTATCTTCCGGCTGCCTGTACCCATGGGTAGATAAGCGTGACTGAATGTCAGAGCTGTCGTGGCCATATCCGTGATATCTCCCATGAGCATAAGGTGGGACAGAGGTGGAGCTCCCCTGATCTGAACTTATGTTTATAGATGACAAGCTGCGTGTGAGAGCATCAGCCACGGTGCATCTAGCTTTTTTCTTCGAAAGACGCTCGAACATATATGTGGGCTCTGATGCTCTCACCCTGGAAGGTTGATGAGATGTATGGTCCTCGTCCTGAGTGGCATGGTCAAAGCTCTGCTCCTCAGTGAACTGGCCAACGGATCGTTGGCTCTGAACCGTTGTGTACCCCCCACCACTGCCACCCCCAACCCCCACTAGTACCACCTATACTAGTGTCGGTGCCTCCGTCCCCTCCCTCATCACCGTCGTCATTGTCATCGTCGTCGTCCCCAGGACCAGTGTCAAGTAGGGGTTGAGTCTCATCATCATCATCACTAACTACGACTTGATGATGGGGAGGGGGCCGTGAAGATGCTTCCTCACCCTCATTGGAACGTGCCGAATTCCTCACCAAAGGATCAAAGGAGTCTGTATCTGCCTTCTGTTAGATTACTACCTGATCGATATCGATACCCAGAGACGCTGCTCCCTCGGCTACCTATGGAGTAGGGCCTCCCTCCGCATCATCTAAATCAGCTGATTTGACCCACTCATAAAGTGGGTCATCATCATCACCTATCTGTGCCATGGTACTTATAGACAACAGGTCCAGCGGGTCCAGATTTTCCCCCGTGTCTCGATCCACCTGCAACTGCCTCTCTTAACTTCATATTGTAGTGGCAGTAAACGAGCTTCTGCAACTTCTCATATGCCAGCCTGTTCCTCTTGCTAGTGCGTATGAGTGACCATGTGCTCCAATTCCTCTCACACGGTAAAGAGGATACAGTCTATGTGAGAACATGGACTGCCAATAATTGCAGTGTGGGCGTGTCGACTCCGTACATCGCCCACCACTCACCTATATATCCATGAGGAGCTTGTTTTAGTTTGAAGTTTAAACGAAAAATGCAATTACCTAATTATGTTACCATACTCACACGGCATCATCGTTTCAGTCGATGCTTTTACTAGTGCGGATGAGAACGTACCCCTCGCATCCCTAAACCGTAACAACTGTAAACACGGATTCACAGGTCATTATTTTTAATCACCCATATTTCTAGAGGCTATAAGGAAGAAAATTTATTGCATTACCTGGTTACCAAAATCTGCTTGTGCAGTCGATTCTGAAAACAATTGTTCGAACACCTCGTGGATGGCCATCGTCAAATCACTATTCTCATGGAGCCGGCGTTTATAATGAAATTTGGGATTCAGGTAGTATGCTGAAACCCAAATATTAGTTATTCAGTTGTATTAACATGCAAACAGAAGTGATGCTTAAAGTGCAAGTGCAAGTGATAAAAAAGATAGGTAAACGTAACAAACTTACCAGCTTGGTGGAGTAGATGCTCGAGAGTCCCAGTCCATCGATGATCGATGATATTGATCACCCACTGATACGAACTGGGGATTACAGTCATTATCCCCTCTCTCATAATTCTCATAAGCTCATACATTGACCCCATCGAAGGCCACATCTCATTATTTACGGCTCAGTAGGACCTTGTAGATCGGATGCAAGAAGGAAACGACGTTGTCGACTTTATCCCAGAAGGAATCGGAAAACACTATCTTCGAAACATTCTTTGCACCCTCAGTCTTCCTCTGATTCCACTCGAAGTATCTATCGGATCTAAAGAAATTTCTGAGACCCACGCGGTGCCTGTATAAGCTGTCGAGTGCAATGAAGTTCGTGGCGAACCGTGTCGCGCCTGGTCTAACGATGTCCCCTCCACAACACTCAAGCATTGCAGCCAACAACCATGAGTGATTGTATATAAAGTTTGTCACTCTCCTTGCATCCTGGATGGTCCTCCGAACAAATCCCTCTGGCCTATCTCCTCGAGCATTAAATCAATGCAGTGTGTCGCACACGGGATCCAATAGAGATTGTACTTCCTCATCAATTTCTTCTCCGCCTTAACGAACGCACTGCCATTGTCCGTCACAACATCCTGGGACCCAACATCTCTAATCACTCCTTTTAGGAGATCATATCTGAATTCGTGATCTGTTATTTTGGTTGATGCATCATTGGATTTGAGGAAAACGGGCTGCCCTCTACAGTACACCATGAAATTGATAATGGACAATTTCGTGGGTCCCGTCCACCCATCACACATGATTGTCACCCTGTACTGCTTCCAGTTTGGCTTGAGTCCACGTACCTAAGTCTGCATCTCCTTGTGCTCCTAATCGAGGTAGACGCCAAGAATCTCCTGTGGCGTGGGAGGCTTCACGCCGGGCCCGGCACGCTGCACCTCCTCAATCATATTTTTGAAGTGAGGACTAGCTGCTGTATTTGTTGGTACATGGCTCGAAATGAACCACCTAGATATAGCGCCCCCCACTTTCTCCCTGAGCCCCTTGCTCCACATATTTTTTAATTTCTTTTGATTAACTCCTACAATGGGTACATCTGGGACACGAGCGCTTTGCGTGCGTTGTAGGCCATTCCCGCTGCTTTCCTCAAATCGTCTGCTGCTCCCACCAACCTCATGTTGGGACTTCCTAAACGACGACCTACTCTCATCAAACCGTCTTTTTTGCTCCCCCTCCCACTCTGAAGCCCAAGACTCACGAATCACTTGTCTAAAATCTCTCCTTTCTCTAGCCGTAACACAGTCATCGGGATACGAGATCCCCTCCCCGTCCAGTGCCTCGTAGCTCCTCCCTCAGATCCCTCTCCCAATCCTTCTGCTGCAGCTTGTGTGACTTCTCTTCAGTCAACACTCTTCTCATCTCCTCTCTCACTGGCCTTGTTACACTTGGGCAGTCTTTCATATTCTTGTATCCCCCTGCCAAATGTTCCTTTAGCCTAGACACTTCCCCCACTCCGTATCACTTGGCCATAATAGTTGCATATGGCTCCATATTTATTCCCCTCCACTGGCCGTCCATGCTTCCACCCAATGTCCCTTGCTCCTCCTTTTCCCGATCCAGATGACATTTTGCTCCCTAATAGCATACAAATTTGCAATAATTGACAAAAAAGAGTGTTGACTGATATTCGGTGTAATAAGCCCAGATCAGTTGAAGGGCTAGGATGTTAAATCAAATCAAAATTTCGTGTAACTTACAATTGAGGAAAGAGTTTGCAAATTGCGTATTGAGTAAATTCCGTGGGCCGAAGGTGATTTATGTACTTTATCTGCTAACTACAGATCAAGGTTATCTTTCTATGGAAACATTGGAACGATCAAAGTTAACTAGCTACGGATGTCACCAAGTTATGTGGACCCATCATAATATGTGTTATATATCTAAATTGTCCATCCATTTGGAGAGATCATTTCATGTCACGAACTAAATAATGAGGCAGATCCATAGTTAAATGGTGGGCGTCAATGTCACAACTGTTTCCTATGGTGGGGTCCACTTATTATATCCAAACCATTATGGTGGGCCTCACGAATGTTTTAATGGTGAGAGTCAACACATACATCATGGTGGGGCCTACAAAACTTGGTGACGTCGCTTCAGGAGCGAGTCTCACTGCTCAGGAATCAGATTGCGTACTGAGTTACTCAGTATGCTCTTATCGTACTGATTAAACTCAGTTGGGCCCACCGTGAAAATAAGTGGTTTATCCACACCGTCCATACTTTTTTTCAGCTCATTTAAGGGTTTGAGCCCAAAGTTGAACCATATCCAAATCTCAAGTGGATCATACCACAGGAAACAATGGGAATGATGATTTCCACTGTTGAAACCTTCCTAGGCCCTACAGTGATGTCTATTTGTCATCTAAGCTATTAATAAGATCAAAAAGACATGAATGAAGGGAAAAAAAAACAAATATAACCTTAATACAAAAATTCTGTGACACTCAAGAATTTTTCAACGGTATAAGTTCAATTCACACTGTTTCATGTGGTGTGGTGCATTCAAGCTTTGGATATTCTTCACTTTTGGACCCATGCCATAAAATTATCTAATAAAATAGATGGACGGAGTGGATCAAATACATAGATCATGGTGAAACCCACAGAGTTTACCCAGTACGCTAAGCGTACTGAGTTACTCAGTATGCAATACGCTTCCCGCTGCTCAACCTGTTATGTGGCTAATCCGCTTCCTTTACTGCACCAGGATGCTACACGTGGTGCTATGTGGACCCCAACATGATGTGTGTCTCATCCATGCCGTCTAATCCATTTTTCCAGATAATTTTTGGTATGAACTCAAAACTGAGTTAAATCAAAATCTCAAGTGGGCCACACAGTGTTGATTGAACTCTCACCGTTAAAAACTTCTTGGGGCTACAAAAGTTTTTGATCAAGCTGATATTTGGCTTGATATTTGTTTTTTGACTTCATCTAGGACTGTATGACTTAATCTACAGGTTAGATGTCAAATAAACATTACAGTGGGCCCTAGCCCCTAGGAGGTTTTTAATGGTAGAAATTCAATCACTACTGTTTTCCCATGGTGTGGTCCACCTGAGATTTTGATCTACCTATTTTATTAGATTTAATATTAAAATGATGTGTAAAAATGGATGGACGGTGTGGATTAAACACAGATCATAATGGGCCCACGGAGCATCGATTAGCGTCACTAGCTAAACTGCGTCCCTGCGTACCCACCGAGATGGGCTGGTAGGAAGCGGATTGCGTACTACGTTACTCAGTACCCTTAGTGTACTGAGTAAACACTGTGGGGTCCACTGTTATTTATTTATTTCATCCACTCCGTTCCTCCATTTTAACACATAATTTTATGGCTTTACCACAAAACGGAAGAATATACAAAACTCAATTGGACCACACCACAGGAAACAGTGTGATTGAACCTCTACCATTGAAAAATTCGTGGAGGCCACAGAGAGGTTTTGGATCAAGCTGATTTTTGTGTTTTCTCTTCATCCATGTGATGATTGGGAGCCTACCATAATATATGTGTCTAATCCACGCCGTTCAACTGTTTTATCAGTTCATTATAGGACAAGAAACGAAAATTGGAGTATATAAAAATCTTAATTAGACCACAAAACAGGAAATAGAGTGAAATGAACTCCTACCATTAAAAACTTTTTGGGGGCGACAGAAGCTTTTCATCAAATTGATATTCGTGTTTTCGCTTCATCGAGGTTCGTTCGACCTTATGAACAGGTTGAATGACAAATAAACATAATTGTGGGCCCTAAGAAGGTTTCAACGGTAGAAATCATTATTCCACATTGTTTCCCGTGGTATGGTCCATTTGAGCTTTGGATTTACTTAAATTTTGGGATCAACCACTAAAATTAGCAGAAAAAATGGATAGAAGGTGTGGATAAATCACATACATTAACAATGGGCCCAAATGAGTTGACTCACTACGATAAAAGCGTACTGAGTAACTCAGTACGCAATTCGATTTTTCTAGATCATTTTATGATAAAAAGCATCGCTAGTGGTCCATGCTCTGTGGTCCCACCATGATGCGTCTATTTCATCCATGCCATCGGTCCATTTTTCTAGATCATTGTATGATAATAGTCCAAAAATGTGATGGATCAAAATCTCAAGTGGACCACACAATGTTGATTGAACGTCTACGGTCTCCCATTAAAAACTTCTTGCGGGCTATGAAAGTTTTGGATCAAGCTGATATTTCTTTTTTCCCTTCACCTAGGTATGTAAGACCTAATCAACAGCTTGGATATCAAATAAACATTACAGTGGGCCCCAGGAGGTTTTAAATGGTGGACATTTAATCACTACTGTGTTCCCGTGGTGTGGTCCACCTGATAGATCTACCTCATTTTTTGGATCAAGCTCTAAAATGATATTTAAAAATGAATGGACAACATGGATACAATAGATGCATCATGGTGGGGCCCATGAAGCACTGACCTGCACCGTCAAAGCCAAACCCCCCTTAAAATTGAAATCCGATCCCCAATTTTTTTTTATAAACCCCGAAAATCCCTCTCCCTCATCCCAAATTTTCAAAAAAAATCCTATCCATCCCACCAATATCTCTGGATTTTCAACCCGAAAATCCCTCTCCCTCATCCCAATTACCTCTATTTTCCAACAAGATCTCGAGATTTTCATAGCCCGCAAGCCAATTCTTTTCTGGAGAAGTTGCCAGAGGATTTTTCAACGGAAAAACTAATTTTTTTTGGGGTTGGATCTTACCGGAAAGGTTGCCGATTTGCACTCAACAGCCGTGAAGCTTTTAAAATTCGTGTCTTCAAACAGATCCGGGCGAAAAACAGGTATTTTCTTGTGTTTTTTGTTTTTGATTTCGACGATTTTATCGCCGAAAACATCTCCCTTTTATCGATAAAGGTGGGTTGTTGGCCACAATTCCCACCCGTGGTTGGTGGGAACTGTGAAATAGCAGCGGTATTTAGAAAATATCAACAAACCAATATTATCGGCGATTTCTGGCAGCGAAACGAACAAATTGGTTTTTGGTATCGCTGAGCCAGCGATACCGATATTATCGGCGACAATTCGATATTGTCACCGATACTTTAAACACTGGTCAGTATATCCTCTTGAAACTCCTTTCTTTCCCAACACTCATCAGATTAACTCTCTAGGGACCTTCATATAACTTTCAGTAAGTCAATAAAGACCATGTGGAGATCCTTTTCTCCTTTCCCTATATTTCTCGATCAATTGTCTGAATAGGAAAATAGCTTCAATGGTAGACCTCCCTAGCATGAAACCAAACTGATTTTCTGGTATATTCATCTCATGCCTTCGTCTTAGTCTTTTCTCGTATCCTTCAAATTAGATACAGGAGAATACTACTATGCCAAAATTCTGACTCAACACAATGGCACCAATTCTTAACTGAGACCTTGAGCTTTAATGAAACGTAGCTGGATGTCTTTTGACATTTGTAACCATCAAAAGCAATTCTCCATCGACCTTATCTAGTTGCAGAAAGCATTGGGGATCAAAACTTGCAGCTCTAAATTTTAAATTTTTATTTTTCGGATTAAACTTTCTATTAAAAGCTACTTGTTTTTCCATGTTTTGCCATTTTTATTTTAAGACTATTTTCTGCTTGTTACACTATTTTTGTGTGAACTGACACTTGAACATGCTCAATGATTGATGTGATTATATGACTCCAATATATGTCCTAGATTTTGACTCAGCTTCAGCCTCCATACTCCATCACAGAAATAGATATCTTACTGTTCTGAAATTCTTTCTAGAGCACCGTGTCATAGGAATGTGTTATGGAATACACTTTGCATGTTATTGATCTCTTTCTGGGGGAATGCCTTATTAAATTGAGATGGTACAGCCATTAGGCTGATTACTTCCTTTCATGCCATTCCTTTCATGTGGTACCATTATGCGTGTGCCTGAAATGGACATTTTTCACCCCCTAGCATGTAATTCTAATTTTCTCACCTCATTATTTTGCACTGAAGTAATGTCTGCATCGAATGCTTGGGGTTAAAGAGTTTTTATAGGATTGCATTGAATTTGAAGTTTCCATATGAGATGGCTTTCCATGTTTCATTATTTTGTTGAAGCTACATCCAATACCTTTGGCGGATTCTTATTTCACTCCACATCACTCTTCAATGAAACATGCTCAAGCTTTGTAGTCTTGTTGGTATTTTATTTCATGTTTGCTGATGCATGGTGGGTGTGCTGTTTTCAGGATACGAAGATGCTGCTTTGAAAACACAAAGCAGTCTTGCGTACTTAAACTTTGGTCAAAATGCGATATTTAGTACGGCTCTGTCAACAGCCATGGTTTTGAGTTCCCATTGTATTATGAGTGGCACGATGACAGTTGGGGATTTGGTATGACTCCTTAGGCGTGCTCGTTAGACATTTCTCTTTTATATCTTACAAATTTCATTCCATCACATATCCCTTTTACTTGATTTTTCCTTGTTTACCATCTTTGTGAAAATTTAGAGTTCATTTGGCACTTAAACTTTCAAGAGTTCTAGAAACACGTGGTGCTCACAACAAGAACTGAGCCTGATGTTTTGTGTGTATCTCCAGGCAAAACCAGTTTTAAAAAATTTACTCTGTGGGAAGAAAACTGCAAAATGGCAGAACTCATTGAGCTGATGGCCTGTTTTCTTTTTGCCCTTCTGAAGTAACTAAATTCCCCCTAACAAATATTCAGTAACTAGAGGTGGAACACTGGTCATCAGGACTCCAGCCTAGTGTGCATTTGAGAAGGTTGTGACATGAAGAGGTCCATGACGAGGGTGGATGAAACCACGCCCTGGGGATCCTTTGATATCATGCAAAATCCATTTATTAGCATCATAATGAACTGTGTGAGGAGTATGCATGATGCCCATGATGAGAGTAGAGATCACGCCTCGGGGATCCATTGAGATAGCACAAGATCTGTTTAACAGTATCAAGATGAACTGTGCAAGCATGCATAAACTTACTGATAACACCTAGAGCATAGGTTATGTCAGGATGAGTAATCGTGATATAGATCAGCTTCCCAACAATTTTTTGGTAGATTCCTGGATCAGGAAGTAGGTCCCCATCATTTAGACGAATCTTACAATTAGCATTGAGAGGCGTACATGGGTTCACATCCCAAATTGCCAGTATCATGAAAAACATTGAGGGTATATTTCCTTTGAGAAAGGACTATCCCTCGCTTAAATCAGAAGACTTCCATGCCCAAGAAGTATTCTGACCCAAATCTTTGACGTCAATACATCTCTGCAGATAAGTTTTGAGTTCCTTGATGGTGATTTCATCATTACTAGAGAACAATATCATAAACATATATAATCAAGATTGTGGTTGCCTCCGCAATGTTTGATGAACATAGAATGTTCAACACTGCACCGAGAGAACATGAAGTTGAAGAGAGGAATGCTAAAGCGATCAAACCAGGTGCATGGTGATTGTTCAAGTCCATATATAGCCTTTTTTAGACAACAAACCAAGTGCTTCTCCCCTTACGAGTAAACCCGAGAGGAGTTATGTGTACTTCTTCAATAAGGTCACCAAGAAGGAAAGCTTTTTTGACATCTAGATGATAGAGAAGCCAATGCATCTAGGTATGGGCATATGCTATATTTTTTAAAATCATCGGAAAGGTAGTCTTCATTGTCACAACAGAAGGTTTGAATGGATAACTTGAACTAATTAGAAACCCATGAATTTTTTTTAAATGATGAAATCATCATCATCATCATCATCTAAGCCTTATCCCAATTAATTGGGGTCGGATACATGAATCCTATTCCACCATTCCACTCTATCAAGGGCCATACCTTTAGTCAGACCATAGGTTATCAAGTCTTTTTATGCTACCTCCATACATGTCCTTTTGGGCTTTCCCTTGCCCTTTTAGAGCCTTCAACTTGTACCCACTCTAACCAATGTAGTTCTTGGTCTCCATTGCACGTGACCAAACCATGTAGGAGTAGATGAAGATTGTAGGAGAATGAGGTGATAGGAAGAAGAGGGGAGAAAGAGACAAGCAAAGGGAAAGAAAAAAGCTAGGGCTTTTGTGTTGTATTCCTCTCAACAACAACCATCTAACCTATATTGAAATAAAGATATGGTACACTGTAGAGTATACAGACTATACATACACACTCAAAAAGAAAGAAAGAAAAGAATATAATACACTTTCAATACTCCCCCTCAAATTGGAGCATAAATGTCAATCATGCTCAACTTGTACACTATATGACATAAGCATCTTGACCAAGAGATTTAGTGAACATATCAACTAGTTGCCCACTTAAACAAATAAATGGAGTGGAAATTTCCTTAGCAACCATGTTTTCATGAATGAAGTGACAATCTATTTCAATATATTTCGTGTGCTCATGAAACATAGGATTGCTAGCTATATAAATAGCAGCTTGATTGTCACAGTGCAAAGGAATAGGATCAGGAGAGGAGTAGCCAAGTTCTTGTAACAACGTCCGGAACTCATTAAGTTCACACGTTGCATGTGCCATTGCCCTATATTCAGCTTCTGGATAGGATTGAGCAACCACTAATTGCTTCTTACTCTTCTAGGTGACCAAATTCCCACTGACAAAAGTGCAATAACCAAATGTAGACCTCTAATTATAAAGGCTAATCACACAGTCAGCGTCAGACTAACCAGATATATGAAGATGACCATGTCGATGAAATCATAAGCCTTTACCGGGAGCTAGTTTGATGTAACAAAGGATCCGATATATGGCAATGAAATGTGCTATACAAGGAGCATGCATAAATTGGCTTACCACCCCTACTACATATGATAGATCAAGTTGGGTAATAGTCAGGTAAATAATTTGACCAACCAAACAACGATACATGCCCGGATCTAATAGGGGTTCGCCAGCATCAATACCAAGCTTTTAAGTAACATCCATAGGGGTGGTAACTGGACGACACCCAAGCATTCCGATTTCAGATTCAGAGGTTGAGAACATATTTTTGCTGCGATAGGACAATGCCAGATTTAGATCTAGCCACATCAATACCAAGAAAATAGTGAATAGTACCCAAATCATTTATTGTAAAGCAGGCTTGAAAGAAGGATTTGAGGTCAGTAATACTCGCAACATCATGACTAGCCAAGACGATGTCATCAACATAGAATGACAGCATTATAATCCTAGAAGTACGTTGATAGATGAAGAGAGTAATCTAAATGACTACGAACAAAGTCGAAGTCTAACAATGCACGGATAAACTTGTCAAACTAGGCTCGAGGAGACTGCTTAAGGCCATAGATAAGACTTCTTGAGGATGTGAGCTATTGGTTAAAGAAAAACCTGGTGGTGGATCCATAAACCTCCTCGGCAAGGTCACCATGTAGAAAGGCATTCTTCATGTCCAACTAGAATAACAACCAAGACAAATTTGCAACCAAAGAGGTGATCACGTGAAGTTGAGCTTGGCTACGGATGAGAAAGTCTCAAAGTAGTCCACACTATATGTTTGAGTGTTGCCCTTGGCTACTAATCAAGCCTTGTATCTTTCAATCGATCCATTTGGGAGGTACTTAATAGAATAAACCCATCGACACCTGATGTGGGATGTGAAATTAAACATGATGTGTGAGATTTCATGCTTAAAATCACCTTAGTTTAGAAACAATTACACAAATTCCATATCCCACATAAAAAGTCCAAACATTCAAGTAAAGGGGAATCTATACGGGTCCAGGCCTACACAGGCTAAGACTAGACCAATAAAAACTATAAACCAAACGATGCTCAAAGGGAAATAGAAATCAACCACACATGCATAGCAAACAGTCCCTAATCCAAGGGATTTCCCAATCTCAATTCAAGGAACCCTAGGGAGGAAATTAAAAAAAAAAAACAAATAAATTAGGGCTAATGCAAACTAAGGCTAGGGTTTAGGAAATAGGAATGAAAAGAGGAAAACCTGACTCGGAGAAAGCTCCTACGTGCAAATGGTGGCCCAGGGCTAACGCACGTGCGCGGGTGGGCTGGCCGCACGTGTGATGGAAGCCCGCCTCCCCAAAGTGACACCTAGGCCTTGGTCGGCCAGGGGAGACCTCCAATCCCTCCAAGTTTAACGACGATCCGACGTAAGGTCGAGGTGTAGTGCTCTGCCGAAGTTTCAGCCCTCATACAGGTCCAGATTTTGAAAACTGGCTATAGGGGGATGAATAGCTGCAAAAGCTGGGAAATTCAAAGCAATAATGATGATAGAAGATGAGAAATATGGATGGAAGAGGGTAGGGGTGGATGGGGATAGATGTGGCTTCGCACCACGGTAGTTAGCCCTTCGAAAAGGGAGGGCTTCGCACCTACTTTTGAATTCTTCCACAACTCACTAAGAGAGTAGAAAAATAAAGCAGGAATTTTTATTAAGCTTCAATGAATGAAAAGAACTACAAGGGGTGCATATTTATAGGGAAAACCCTATACCCAAAAACTCGCACCATGTGCGCAACCTATTACTTGGTGATGAAGTAAACTAAAATAAAAACCAAACAAAGAAATCTAAAGCATTCACGATGTTCTAAATAATAACAATAAGCAAAACCTAAAATATGAAATCAATCCGACAAGTGGGCCACGATCATGAGATCCCATGATAGGCTTTTCTTGACTATCGGGCCCACCCTTTTGAACCAAAACTTCTTCTATCTAGGAGGCCCTCCCTGGACGTCGTCATCGAGCTAGATCGATGGTGGGGTCCTCCTATGTACGTACGTGCGTAGGGGGGATGGCATGCGTGTGCGAGTAAGCGGCGTGCGCACGATGTCCTCATTAGCACCCCACGATATGCTTGTTCCTTAGGCAAGGAAACCTGTTCCCAGGTATCATTTTTCTCGAGGGCATGCGTTTCTTCTATCATAGCTTGCTTCCAGTCATAACTTGCTACCAGTTAGGGCTATTGAGGGCTTACCTGAGAGTCTTATGAACAGGGGAAGATGAGATCGTGGTAGCGAAGGCCTTGAAGTTAGGAGACAAACACTGAAAAGAGACATAATGATCGATAGAATGACGAGTACATGCACGAGTAGACTTACATAAAGCAATTGGAAGATCATCAAAAGATGGAAGAATTGTACTAGGATCTTCATGAGAAGTAGATGGTTTGATGGGAGTATTGAGTGGTAGGGGATTTCTTCCGCCATTGATACACACGAAATGGTTTTAGAGGTTCACTAGGATGGGAATCTTCATCAAGAGAGGGAATCGGAAGAGGAATGGGGTGATTCAACAAAGTCTCCCCCTGACTTGCAAGAGATCATGTAGCAAATTCCCTTTAGATGAGAAGTAAGGAACATCCTCAAAGAAAGTGACATCCGCTGACATATATTTCTTGCAAGTTAGGGGATTATATCATTTATAGCCTTACTGAGATCGAGAATATCCCAGAAATATACATTTTTCCGATTGAGGACTTAACTTGTCCTTACTACCATCAAGTTTGTGAATAAAACAAGTGCATCCAAAAACTCTGAGGGATAATGGAAATGCGTTGTCATGAGGATGGAGAATTTCAAATGAAGATTTATTTTGTAGAATTTGAGATGGAAGTCTATTAATAAGAAAAGAAACGATAAGTAAAATACCATTCCAGAAACATTTCGGAACATTCATTCCAAGGAGGAGAGCACGAGTAACTTCGAGAAGATGACGATTCTTCCTTTCGGTCGAAGAAATGATGGCAGATATTGCATTGACTTTTGGGATGTAGGGGGTTCTTTTCCATTGACCTATGTGGGTCTCGTGCTTTGTGGTGGCAAACTACCCAAAGTCCTGTGGGATATGATTGTCGAAAGATTGGAGAGGAGCCTATCTATTTGGAAAAGTAAGTAAATGTCATTTGTTGGCAAGATTACTAGTAAAATCATGCCTCTTCAACAGGATTTCATGTCCTTGTACCAATGCTTGGCTACTTTATGGACATATTGGAAATACTTCAGGGAGATTTCTTGTGCAAAGTTAAGGAGGAAAATACTAGTACCATGTGGTGTAATTCAAGGAAGTGTCTAAACCAAAGAAAATGGGAGGTTTGAGTATAAGAAAGCTAAAGGCTATGAACGTGGCATTGCTTGGGAAATTGTTTTAGAGGTTTCCACAAATTGAGGACAACTTCTAGATGAAGGTTACAAGTACCAAATTTGGTTTTTACGACCTCGATTAGGTCCCTCGCTGCTACATACTATCAGGAACTGGAAGACCATTTAATAGGTGGAAAATTTGTTCAAGGAAAGAGTTAGATATGGAGTTGAGAATGAGTCTCAAATTCCTTTTGGGAGGATGTCTAGTGTGCTAGCCATACTCAAATCTTTTTGGCAATCTTTATCGATCGTGGTAAAGGTAATTATGGTAGAGCTTGCCTCCAACTAAAACTATTCCTAAACCAACCAAATCTAAATTGGAAATCAATTAAAGCAATCTTTTACCTATAATCTCTAGAGAGTGTTAGTGTATAGTTTGTGTGGTTAGTGGCTCTTTTAATGTAAGCGTATTTGCACACTTTCCTCGTGCAGTGTACTATATGCTCTATTCTAACAAAACATTGTGTTAGGGCATGTTGGCTAACACAACATTTCCCCAAACTCTCTTCTTTCCTCTTCTTCTCTCTCATTCTTCTCCTCTTTTCTCCACACCATAATCATCAAATCATCTTTTACTTGGTACCAAGGCATTCTGCATCTAACATGTTGAGAGGCGACACGTCAACTTGCTGACGTCAGCAGCCATATGGCTGACGTTAGCGTTGTTCGGACGCATGGACCCCATTTGAGCTAAAAGTTTAGGGGTTTAATAGATATTGATTTTAGAATATTTGTCATGATTTTTTGAGACCTTTCACGGTGTTTTGGCCGAAATAGAGAAATTCGAAAACGGGGCCCCTAATAAGATTTTCTTCGATCTATCTCAAACCAGTAAGTTTTTCTTTGGGTTTTTTACTCAAAATGGATCGAAATCTTCTTCCCAAGCTAATCATGGAGGATTTTTTTAGCTATGATTCATGTTTGAGTGGGTTTTAAACCCAAATGGACGTGCGGCCAGGCCATTTTTCACTCATTTGAGTCAGATCTAACTAGATTTGTTGTTATTTTGGAGGCTTACTAATTGTTTGGGGTTTATCTCTCATTCCCTTGAAGGATTATTGAGAAAGAGTTGTATAAATCAGTCTTTCTTACTTGGAGTCTCCTATGGACGACAAAAGGCCCGTATCTCTTGGCATGGGCTCTCTTGAATCCAGCCCCTTGCAAATTATCTCCATTAAGTTGAATGGTGGTGACAACTATCTTCAATAAGCGCAATATGTGAAAGTGTTCTTGGGAGCTCGTGAGAAGCTGTCGTATATTTTGGATGATCCTCCAAGCTCTACAAATGCTACCTTCTAGTCTTGAACAAAGGAGAACTTTCAAGTTATTGCATGGTTGTTGAATGGTATGGATTCTTCGGTTAGTCACGCAGTGATGTTTTTATCTTTGGCTAATGGCAATTGGGATACCCTTCATGATATATTCTCGAAGTCTCATAATTTTTCCCGGGTATTCCAGCTTATTCAAGAAATTGGTTGATTCCAACAAACTGAAGATCATTAAAAGATTACTATTTGACACTTAGGGGCATGTGGGATGGGTTGGACCTGTATCAACCTCTTCCTTCCAAATGTAAAGACGGTCATGAACATGTCCATAAGTAGCAAGATGATACTTGTATCATGCTATTCCTGGCTGGGTTGAACTCCGATTATCTTAATGTTCGGGATTAGGTTGTTGTGAAGGATCCTCTTCCCCTGTTGACAATAGTCTATGCCATGTGCCAGTGCGCTACTGTCTCTGTTCTTCCTTCCCATTCATTTATGCCACTAGAGCGTTCTACGCATCTTGCCAGTGATCAGTCTTCTCTTCTTCCTGGCCTCCGGGCACCATCCTTGAATTTAGGGCACACTTTTGCTTATGGTGATCGTGGTAGAGGCCGTGAGGGAGATCACAGTCGTAATCTTCGTAGTTGTGGTGGACGTGGATGAGGACATCATGGTTCCCGCATTTGTTCGCATTACGGTGGAACCAATCGCATTGTTGATTATTGTTGGCCGCTCCATGGTCGTCCTACATGTGCCACTACTTCTGTTACTTTCACAGTTTCTCCCGAGGGACAGTCTTCCACCCCAATAGTTGAGCAGTCTTCTTCCGGGGAGTCTCTCATCATTTCTCGGGCTACATATGATGCCCCAATGCGGCTTCATGTTTGTGATGTTCCTAGCCTTCTCACGCAGCTTCAGCCTAGTTAGGTACTGCTCTTCTTGCATCATCCTCTCCTACCTCATGGGTCATAGACTTTGGAGCATCCTCTCATATGACTGGAAAGTCGCAATTCTTTTCCTCTTATTCTCCTTCTCCCCACTCTCAGTATGTCACAGTCGTAGATGAAACCCAAACTCTCATCTCTAGGATTGGTTCCATCTCTCTTTCTCCTTCCTTGCCTCTGTCCTCAGTCTTGCATGTGTCTCGTTTTCCATTAAACTTATTATCTGTTAGCTCTCTTACTAAATCATTGAATTGTTCCATTACCTTCTTCCATTCTCATTGTTTGTTACAGGACCTACAGACAGAGAGTGATTAGTGGGGGCATGAACGAGGAGGCGTTTATCTTTTCAGTGATACACCCGTTGCCGCTTCTAGTACCCTTTCTTTGGATCGAGAGTTCATGACACGGTGGCATTACCACTTAGGCCACCCATCATTAGCTAGATTGAGACTTTTGTTTCCCTCCTTATCTGTCACTAAACCTTTATGCTGTGATATTTGTGAATTGTGTAAACATTATCGTGCTACGTTTCCTCCGAGCTCTTCTAGGAGGAAACCTCAACCTTTTGCATTGGTTCACTCAGATGTCTAAGACCAGCCCCAGTTACCTCTATTTTTGGATTTAGATATTTTGTCACCTTTATTGATGATTATTCACGCATGACTTGTGTTTATCTTTTGAAATCTAAAAGCGAAGTGTTTGATTTGTTTAAAGTGTTTTATCATGAAGTGTGCACTCAGTTTCAATGTTCAATTAAAACCCTCCATTCTGATAATGGGGGGAATACATGTTCACTGCTTTTGTGTCATTCTTGTAGGAGCATGATATTTTGTCTCAAACGTCGTGTGTTCGCACATCTCAACAAAATGGTATTGCAAAACGAATGAATCATCATCTTCTTGAAGTTGCTCGCACCCTTCTCCTTGGAATGCACCTACCTAAACATTTTTTTTTTTTTTTGAGTGATGCCCTTTTAACTGCCACTTTTCTTATTAATCGTATATCCTCATGTATCCTGCCTTACAAATCTTCATTTACTATATTGTATCCTCATGATAATCCCTTTCCTCTACCACCTAAAGTTTTTGGTTGCACATGCTTTGTTCAAAATTTGGATGGAAGTAATGATGAACATAGCCCCAAGGTAATTAAATGTCTTCTTAGGGTACACTCGGAGTCGGAATAGGTATAAATGTTATGACCCGCAAGAAATGTATCTGTCAATTAAATGTGTCTTCGAAGGGAGCATGACTCTTATCCTCTTCCTCTTTCCTCTAGTGATCACGGGGAAACTCTCCCCTCCGTTCAGCATCTTATTGGTGATTTGGGTGACCCTAAGCTTCTGTGGGTGTATCATCGTCAAGATCAATATTCATATGCTAAGCCATCCACCCTTCCACTCACTTTGGATGTTTGCTTAGGCGACTCTCCTACTTTAAGTCTAGATCTCCCCATTGCCTTGCGCAAAGGGTCTCGATCTTGTACTCAACACCTATTTATTAATTTCGTTTCATATGATCATCTTTCACCATCCTTTCAGTCGTTTGCAGCATCCCTTTCGTCACAGATTATTCCTCGATCTCTTTCACATGCTCTTCAAAGTCTTGACTGGATGAAGGGATGATAGAAGGAATGCCTACTCTTGAGAAGAATCATACTTGGGAGCTTGTGCCTCTTGCTTCAGGCGATAAACCTATTGGATGTTAATCGGTTTACGCGATCAAGTTCCTTCCAGGTGGCTCCATTGATCGTTATGAAGCCCGTCTTGTTACTAGGGGATACATGCAGACTCATGGTGTGGATTACTTCGAGACATTCTCTCTGGTGGCTAAGCTTAATTCTATTCGTGTTGTGATCTCCTTGGCCATCAATTTATCCTGGCCCTTGTTTCAACTTAATGTTAAAAATGCATTTCTCCACGGGGACCTTGCGGAGGAAGTTTACATGCATCAACCTCTTGGCTTTGTTGCTTCCCACAACCCTACGCTTGTATATTGGTTGAAGAATACTCTTTATGGATTCAGACAGTCTTCGCGTGCATGGTTCGAAAAATTTAGGTAGGCTCTCATGGAGTTCGGCTTTGTTTGTAGTCATGTTGATCATTCCCTCTTTATATGTCGTCGATCGATGAGCATCATGGTTCTCATTGTGTATGTGGATCATATTGTTCTATTCGGCAGTGATTCGGTTGGAATGTAGGAGGTCAAAGAATTTCTGAAGACTAAGTTTGATATCAAGGATCTTAGTCCTCTTCGTTACTTCCTAGAAATTGAAGTTGGTCGCGCATCCCGGGTGGTCTTATTACAACGAAAATATGCACTTGATCTTCTCATGGAGACTGACCTGTTAGGATGCATTCCTGCTACCCCCCCCCCCCCCCCCCCCATGGATACTTCTTTGATCCTATAGCCAAATGATGATGCTCTTCTTTCTGATCCTGGAATGTATCGACCACTTGTAGGTTGGTTCATTTACTTGACTATTACTCGCCCAGATCTCTCCTTTGCGATGGGTGTTGTTAGCCAATTCATGTAAGCTCCATGTTCTTCACATCTCACGGCTGTATATGCATACTTCAATATCTAAAATCAACCCCGAGTCTTGGCATCCACTTTCAGTCGCATGGTCATCTTCATCTTTCTGGTTATTCTGATGTTGATTGTACAGGTAGTACTTATAATTGTCACTCTACATCCGGCTTCTCTACCTTCTTAGGTGGCAATCTTGTCACATGAAAGAGCAAGAAGTAACCAGTTGTTGCTCAGTCCTCGGCTAAAGCAGAATATCGTGCTATGGCTCATGCAACGTGTGAGCTCGGGTAGCTTTGCACCCTTCTTAAAGAACTTGTCTATCCTCCTTCGCCTCCTATTCCTCTTCATTGCGACAACCAAGTGGCCATCCATATTGCTTGTAACCCAGTTTTCCATGCGCACACCAAGCATATTGAGGTCGATTGTCACTTTATTCGGGAGAACATTGACTTTAAGGAAACCGTCGCCCGTTTTGTTTGATCCGAGGATCAGCTTGGTAATGTTCTTACAAAGTCTTTGAGTTGAGATGCTCTTAATCGTGTTCGTGACAAGTTGGGAATGATCAACATCTATGCTCAAACTTGAGGGGGAGCCTAAAGAGTGTTATTATATAGTATGTGTGGTTAGTGGCTTTTTTAATGTAAGTGTGTGTGCACACTTTCCTTTTTCCTACAATGTGCTATATGCTCTATTCTAATAAAACATTGCATGTTAGGGCATGTTGGCTAACACACAACATTTCCCCAAACTCTCGTCTTTCCTCTTCTTCTCTCTCACTCTTCTCCTCTTTTC
Organism: Magnolia sinica; assembly: GCF_029962835.1. Classification (NCBI taxonomy): domain Eukaryota; kingdom Viridiplantae; phylum Streptophyta; class Magnoliopsida; order Magnoliales; family Magnoliaceae; genus Magnolia; species Magnolia sinica. Next base: position 58,296,534 of record NC_080585.1, on the reverse strand, counting down.
TCCACACCATAATCATTAAATCATCTTTTTCTTAATCTAACTAATTTTGGACTTGAAATACTTTATACTTACTAATCAGCTAACCTATATACTAACTACAAGAGAAGAATTTCCTTCTTTCTTAGGTTTGATTATGTTAGCCCTTGTTCCAAGTTAGGCCTCATTAGGATGCTCTAGCTTGAGGGGAGTGTTGAAAGGTTGATAGTTGAATAAGTCCCATTGGGCAATAAGGCCCATAGGCACAATTCATGTTTTTACTACTATAAATAAGAGTAGAGGGCTGGGGTTTCAATAGACCCTAATAATCTCACGTTCTTACTCTCTCTCTCTCTCTTATTGTTTCTCTTTTCCATCTTTCTTCTCCTTCTTTCTTCTTCTTCTCGTTGTAGCTTCTCATAGGTCCTTAAGGTTGGCAGAATTGATGCAGGACATGGAAAATTAAATATGATGTGCAAAAATTCAGGCTTAAGATCACATTAGTTCAGAAACAACTACACAAATTCCATATCCCACATGAAAGTCCAAATATTCAATTAAGGGGAATCTATGTGGGTCCAGGCCTACACACGTTAGGGCTGAATCAATAAAAATTATGAACCAAACAATACTCAAAGGGAAATAGAAATCATCCACACATGCATGACAATCAGTCCCTAATCCAAGGGATTCAGAAATTCCAATTCGGGGAACCCTAGGGTAAGAAAATGGGTATAAAATTGGAGATTTGAATAATTTAGGGTTAGGTTTAGGGATTTTGGGTGAAAGCGGAGTGAAAGAGAGGAGAGAGACGAATTAGAGAAGTACCGCACACATGGAAAACAACAATGGCCCAGATGCACGTGCGTGTGATCCCGGCCGCACGTGTGTTGGGCCCACTATTCAGAAAAAGGCCACCTTGGCCCTGGTCGGCCAGGGATGGACTCCAAAACTCCCAAATCTCAGCTCGATCCGATGTACGGTTTGTGCATGGTGCTCCGCCGAAGTTTCAGCCCTCCCGTGGGGCCAGATTTTGAAATTCTGTTGTGAGGAGGAGAATTGTTGCAATAAATGATTGATTCGAAGTGTAGATGATGGGGTGAGATGAGAAGAAGGGATGGTAGAAGATGGGTAATAGAGATGGCGATGGATGGGGGCGAATCGAGATAGATGTGGCTTTGCACCACAGTAGTTAACCCTTCGATGAAGAGAAGGCTTCGCACCCAATTAGGCTCCACAACTCAGAGAGTAGGAAAACGCAGAATTTTTATTAATCTTTAATGAATCAAAAGAACTACAAGGGGTGCGTATTTATAGGAAAACCTTATACCCCAAAACTCACGCTATGTGCGCAACCTATTACTTGGTGATGAAGCAAACTAAAATAAAAACTAAACAAAGAAATCTAAAGCGTTCATGATGTTCTAAATAATAACAATAAGCAAAACCTAAAATATGATATCAATCCGACTAGTGAGTCACGATCATGAGATCCCATGATGGGCTTTACTTGACTATCGGGTCCACTCTTTTAAACCAAACTTCGTCTTCTAACTAGGAGGCCCTCCCTGGATGTCGTCATCGAGCCAGATCGACGGTAGGGCCCCCCCTTCTTCGTACGTACGTGCGTAGGGGGGGTGGTGTGCATGCGCGTGGGCACGTGATGTCCCCATCAAGAATGTAGCCATTTAACATAGTATCAGAGCCTAAGTGCTCCAAGGGTTTCTTCTTCTTCCAAGTTTTCTTCTTTTCCATTTATTTTTTTCTTATTCTTCTTCAATTCATTTTTTAAAAAAGATTTTTATGGACTTGCTGATTTTTGTGTTGCTTTGACTAGGGTTTGCTAGATTTTTCCTGTTGAAGCAGATTTTTGCGTTGCTTTGGCTAGGGTTGCCTTTTTTCTTTTTCCATTGAATCAGATTTTTGTGTTTCATTGGCTAGGGTGTGCTGGATTTTTCCTATAAAAGCAGATTTTTATTTTGCCTTGGCTAGGGTTTGCTGAATTTTTTCTGTTGAAGTAGATTTCTGTGTTGCCTTGGTTAGGGTTTGCTGATTTCTTTTTCTATTAGAGCAGATTTTTGGATTTATTTATTTATTTATTATTATTATTATTTTTTTTTGTATTTCCTTGGCTAATCTTCGGTGGTTTCCTTCATTTCTTCCTTTTTCTTTTTATTCTTCTTCCTTCTTTCCTTCTTTTTTCTCTTCTTCTTTGTCCTCTTTCACTCTATGAGTTTTGTTCTTCTAATCTTTCTTCACTAGTGGTGTTTCCCTTCCTTTCCTTCCTAATCTTAAATTTTTTTTTCTTTCCTCTTTCCCTCTTTCCTTCCCCACACAATAATAACTTCATATTAACCCTTTACCCTTCATTCTTCTTTTTCATTCTTTTTCTGTTTTGAGAGTCGTGAGGCCTTTTCCTCACTAACTTGTTGTTATTTGTGAGAGGTGGTGGCTGTGGTTGGAATTTTTAGGGTTTTAAATTGTGTTACTGGATTTGAAGCCCCTTTGTTGATTGGGTGAAGTTTTTAGTGATCCAATTCACATATTGTTGGATTTAAAGCCTTTTTGATGTGCAGTTGAAGCCCTTGCTGATTTTGCATTGTCTGGTTGGAGGCATTAGACTGGATTGTCTCTTTCTATGTGACGTGTTCTCGGCTCTTCTCCACCTCATCCTTCGACGACTTAGCAACTTCTTCGTTTTAGGCTCTCCTTAGTACCAAGGTGTGTGATGTGATTAGTATTTATTCAGGGCAGTTGGTCCGGACCTGTTTATGCACTGGACAGTTGGTTCAAGCTTATTTGAACCGTGTGATTGTCTCAACGTTTTTCTCAAGCTTATGATTGTATTGGGCTTGTTTACTATGAGTGGTTGGCTCAGACTCGTTTATATTGGACACTTGGTCCATTTTTATTTGTTCCAGATAGTTGTTCGAACTTATGATTGTGTCGAGCAGTTGAGCCTCGGTTAAGTTGGATAGTTGATCCAGACTCGTTGTTTATATTAGATAGTTGGTCCATTCTTATTTGTTCCAGATAGTCGTTTGGATTTATAATTGTGGTGGGCAGTTGGCACAACCTTAGTTGAGCTGGATAGTTGATTTAGACTCATTTGTGTCGGATGGTTGTTTTGGTGGCTTACATCATTGAAGTTACAAAAGTGCTTGTTCGCCTGAAGGTATTGGTGGTGTCATCGCCTCCACATTTCATCTGCTTGTTCGCCTCTCGTTATGGCCAACGTTACTCATCTCCACAACTATGTTGCTTTTTTATTTTGCTTTTGCGAAATCTTTTATGTGCCTCTTCAAAGTCAATTTCCTCTTTTCAAAACACCTCGATTTATTTATTTATTTATTTTGGGGGGGTGGGTTTAAAGAAGAATTCTTTCTTTCTTAAGTTTGATTATGTTAGAGAAGACATTCTTTTTTAGGTTTGATTATGTTAACTCTTGTTCCAAGCTGGGGCTCATTTGGATGCTCTAGTTTAAGGGAGAGTGTTAAAAGGTTAATAGTTGAATAAGGTCCATTGGACCCAAGTCGATGTAATATGGCCCATGGGCGCGCCATTCACATTTTTACTATTGTAAATAAGAGGGTTGGGGTTTCAATAGACCCCCAAGCATTTCACGTTCTTGCTCTCTTTCCTCGCTCTCTCTCATTGTTTGTTTCTTCCATCTTTATTCTTCTTCTCATTGTAGCTTCTCATAGGCCCTCAAGATTGGCACAATGTAGTTGTTTAATACTAACTAATCGAACCATGGCTAGTTTTTAACTCTAAGATCCCAACATGCAAACTTCTAAATCATGGACTAGCCAATTTAAACGTCAGTGGAAATTAAAAAATGCTAGTTTTTTTGGGTCTTAATCCTATATCCTATTTATAATTTTCCCATAACTTTTTTAGTACTTTCTGAATTGCGTAATCTTGGACCTGTTGGAAAGATAATTTGAATGGCTATCCAACAATACCATTTTTTGTGATTTGGATGTTGTTTGGCCATGGCATTATCCTTTAGTCTTTACTCTTTAATGAATATCGTTAATTTTCAAAAAAGAAAAAAAGTAGCTGACCAAATAAGTGACGAAAATGCTACCGAATCAAAGTTCAGCCTCTAATTCCTATAACGTTCTGGTTTGTTAATTCCTGAAAGGTGGTGCTAATTAAGTAGTGCGGAAAGGTCGGATAATTATAATGGGCATCAGGAGAGAGCCAGTATAAGCACTTGTTGTGCCTGCTGTTGGGACAGTATAAGTTACATTACAGTTGTGTTGTGTGATCCGCTTGTGGTAAGAGGAAAACGTCCAAGTCTAAAGTGGTTTAGCGCATTTGAGGCTCAAAACCACTAGGTTCCTAATTGATTCTACCCACCACCCCTTGTATAGAGCACCACTAATTGGATAAGCCTTCCATCAAGCAAGTACGCGAGAAAGCCGCTCAGGTCTCGTCCTGTTGTTGTTGTGCGTAAGGCTTTTGTAGTAACGAAAATCAAGGGCTACGGGTCCGCCTTCCAACAATCTGTAAGAAAGATGCTAGCCTAAATTCTTCCAAACTGCACATTAAACTAAAATTCACACAAAATATTCTATATTGCATCAAGCTTGTTGTCCCCTCAAATAATTGCTGCTAAGGAACTTTTAGCTTGAAAATCAAGTAATACACGTGGGGCCTACCATAATGAGATCATCAACCAAAGACCCCCGAAACCCATGTCATCATTTGTTTGTCCCTTTTAAACTTGCTTAACAAATACATTTCTACATGTTTGGGGTTCACCAATATTACAAATCTCTCAGGAAGCTTCAACAAGAGCTTTTCTCATGCACAAGCTTTTTGTACATTAAGAGCTATTCAAGCCCTCTAGATATATACGGTAAACAGTGCAATTAGATGGTGGTCCACTTTGAACTATTGTTCAAGTTTGATTTCTACAATTTGCTTGGCTTCGTAACAATGCATTTGTAGTTTTTTAATTTGGACAATATGGTTATCTAGAATTGTACATATAATATACCCCTGAAGCATGATTCGCTTTTCTTTTCTTTTTTTCTTTTTTTTTTGGGGGGGGTGGGGGTGGACTTTATGTGCATGGGATCCATCCCATCCATCGCACCCCCTCATTTTCTCATGAGGCCCAAAATTCAGGCAGATTCAAATCTCAGGTGGGCCAAGGAATAGTTGGGAAGGGGATGGCTACCATTAAAACCTTGCACATTGTATCTAGGGTTCAGTGTGGTGTGTATTTGCCATCCAAATCAATCCATGCGGGGTGCACGACATGACTGTAGAGGTTTTAAACTTTATCTGTGGGTGCTTCTTCTTTCTTATTTATCATTCTAGTATTGGTCAAAGGACGTTAAGAAATAGGGACTGATTGCCACATTGATGCGTTTGTTATAGGCTGTAGCTCATATTTATATGCAAATGTAAAATATGTACTGTTTAAAAAAAATCATTTCTTTGAGATGCATGTTAAGTACACATAATTGCTCTGTTTGGTATTACAACTTGCTATCATGGTACTGAAAAGATATCTGGAATTGAGCAGGTAATGATTAATGGGCTTCTCTTTCAACTGTCTGTACCCCTCAACTTCCTCGGAAGTGTATATCGTGAGACTAGGCAGAGTCTTATTGACATGAAATCAATGTTTCAGTTGCTCGAGGTATATTTGATGGCAGAGATCTCTTCTTCTTCTTCTTCTTCTTCTTCTTTCAGTGTTTTCTTGATCGCATGTAATGTAGTCAACTGGAAAGGAATTGAAACTAAAGTGAATAGATGGAGATATACACTTCTTCAGTGATAAATTCCTTCATGATTACCATACAGTAGATAAGATAGGCCAAAGGATAAATAATAAAGCCATGAAGAAGACTGTTGGATGGATCCAAGGCCCTTCTGATGCTAGACCAGTAATCACTAACAATCTTCCACAATTGCAGAGATAAACTCAATTTTATTTAAAAAGTCAATTGAATATGCATATATTCCAATGCATGGTTGAATAGTGAATAGACATATATATGTTTTGATCCACCCTAGCATGTTTCTATGAAGAAGCTTCTAAAAGACCTATTATCTACTCTCCTAAGGCCCACAACAACTCCACTGTGCACCCAAAAAAAAAAAAAAAGGAGGAAAAGGATCCATACCAATAAAGGAAACTGTTCGGGAAAGTAAAGGCTTGTTAATTCAATGTTCATATTCGACCATATGGACTGTTTACATACGAATTGTACAAAACCAACAAGAAAGACTCTTATGTCTTGTATATTATAAAGCATGTGGTCTCCGCAGTCCAACTGGTCATTATATAGAGCCATCCATTGGTCAGATTCCATATATGCACTGATGGAATATGGAAGGAATTTAACAACTGCACATTTGATGGAATATGCTCATTCGCGTTTGATGTTTCATTTAGAGTCAAATTGTTTATTGTTGGGTGATAGCGGGGGTCATAACCCTAATCTTGTATGGGGAAGTTCTCCCTCTTGATCAGCTTTCTTTGTTTATTTCGTTGGGCTGCATTGGCCTTTGAGCCTTTCTGTTTTTAATAAAATATCTTCATTGCCGATAAAGAATATTTTGAAATTATTTTTTAGAAAATGCATTTTAGTATACATTTAGTGTAATTAATTGATACATATACAGTTAATGTGCTAATATATTGTATACTTTCTGTGTATTTTTTTTATTTATCTATTTATTAATTGAATTATATGAACTCTTTTTTGTATATAAGTGCATCACTTTTGTCAAACAACACATAGTTTAGGACCATATACAATGGAAACTTATCATGCATTCTTGTTTTTTGTAATTTTTTGAGCTCGAAGTGTGTTATCATCTCTTTTAACATCTCCGGAAATTCATTCAAAAAATTCTATCATTTCCCCAATGTTTCCCTGATGTTTCTCTTAGACGATGATATGTTCCCCAATACATGCAATATTTCCATTGCAATACAAATATGTTTCCGTATTCCAAGGATGTGATACATGCATCGATACTAATACTGTGAACACTGGTAGGGATAAGGCTTAGGTGAAGATGATAATGATATCAATTAATTCAATCCTTTACTGTTATTTTTAAAATTGTTCATCTCCTACTCGAACAAACTTGTCTCCTAGTCATAGCTTTCTTTTCCAAGTCTATGCCCAAGATGTCTATTATGTAATTAGATGTATGTTCGTATGTGTTCTGGTACTAGAATAGTTTCGTGTGTCACCATGATGGGTATACTTGATTATGCGATCATCTTCAGCTTTTTTTCCCAGTCAATCATCTTCCCAGTTTAAAAATCAATGTGGAGGAACTAGTAATCAGAGTTTTAAGTATTGACGATATCGGCTCATATATCCCACGATATATCTTGTATCCCACATATGCGATACGAAACACACAAGTAATGGGATGTATCCCACATGTTCGATCCGGTGAGCATTTTCGATTTCAATCCTTTTTTCTATAAATAATGTTAAATCAATGTCAAATTGTTACAAATCCATAATTTTTCATGTTTTGCATGAATTGGATTGGGAGATTCGGTTTCGAGATTTGGAGATGGGTCGAGTTGCGGAGAATTGAAAATAAAATAAAATCAAAACTTCCCAATTTCTCGCAAATTGGTTGCAATCTTTGTGTCCAAACATAAAATCAAACATGTATGTAACGTAAGATCTAGTGATTCTTCTTTTGCTTTTGAATGTATTGCTTGTGTTTCCACATGTCTTCTTACATTTATAAATTATATGAATAGACTTTGAATATACTTGTATCAATTCAGTTACACAATGCATATATTAGGACCCCATACAAAGAAAACCTATTATGCGCACTTTTTTTGTACTCTTTTGATATATAAGTGTGTGTTGATGACTTTTTTAACGATCAGTGAAGTTTCGTTGAAATAATCGACCAATTTCCCTATGTTTTCTCATGTTTCCAACAACATTGAAACATTATGCGATAACCGATACATATTTGTATCCCAAGGATGCGTGATGTAGTGCGATACCGATATTTTGAACACTGCTAGTACTGATCTTTGCTTCTTGTGGCTATTGTTGAATCTACCTATTAATCATATTCCTTTTAAGGAAGTAAGTTTTTTGTTTTGTTCAAGTACTTCTGGATTGCATTGCAGACTATTGTTTCTCCACCTTTTAAATTTGTATTTTCATCCCTTCGATTGTATATTTTGTTTGATTCATTAAGTTTTTTTTTTTTTTGACAACTTTTGTAGGAGAAACCTGAAGTAAGAGATGATCCTGACGCCAAGCCTTTAGTGTTAAGTGGAGGAAGCATTCAATTTGACAATGTACACTTCGGGTAGATATAACTCTTTTATTTGACAGTTCATTTTGTTAGTCCTCTGGAATTTGCTAGTTTTCATTGCATGGCTTTATATTCAATTCTTGAACCATGTAAGGCTGCCTTTTATTATAATGAGTAGACCCACAAAAGATTTTAGCTATTTCTTACATGTGTTTGATAAGTCTTCCCAAAGAAATGGTGGAAGGATAATAACTATGTAAAGATGACATTGCCATTCTACTCCTGGACATGAAATTGCAAGATACCTTAGGTTTTCATATTCAAGAGTAACTTGTAGGATATAGTACCGTTTGGGGAGGTTAGTAATATATCTTGTTGATCATTGCTCGTGGCTGGTTTCTAATGAATACTTACAAAAATTGAATGTATTTCTTCCATCTTGTGGAAATCATGACTTCATAGGGTCTTCTATGGAGGTTTAACTTGCACTCTAGGGACCTTTATTGCAGTGATGCAAAGGTGAGTCTAGGAGGAATTCTTAATTGTATCAAACACAACTCAACATCATTCAGCATGAAACATACATAGAAGCACCGGGCCTTTAATATATGACCTTTACCATCCAAAGTCTAACCACGTGGGTATCAAGTATCCTGTATCAATATGTACATGAGATCTTTTGTTTTCAGCTTGGTGTGCCTGAAATTCATATGCCTTATGTCACGTCCCACATGGCTTGATGTTGGCTGTCCAGTTCAATCCCTAACTTATTTTCTTGTCAGTCTCTCCATAGTTTCTGTTTTTTTAATTTTTTTTCAATCTCTCCAGTGGATATCACAAAAAATTCCAAAGATAGGTTATATTTTCCCTTTGCCCCCCTCTATAAATGGCAAGGTGTACTGTTGCGGTAATGGTAGGTGTAACGGTGCTTACCATTACTGATACGGTTACGGGCCGTATCAGCTGTTATAGCCCCTTAATGGCCGATACGCCCCCTGTAACAGTTAGATTATTTATTTATTTATTTATTTATTTTTTTGTTCTAAAAAAATCCAAAAAAATATCCATTAAATTCAGAAAATTCTAAATATTTCAAATATGAATTTAATTATAATTTTGAACGTGTTTATCGTGGTGTAATAGTCTACTCTTTTGTGGTGTAATAGTCCACTCTTTGGTGAGAAAGATGTATCGGGTGATTTGATGATTTTATAAACCTGAAAGCCTAGAATTGACTGCAAAACTCATAGATTTAATTTTCTAACTATCTAATACCAATGATAGATATATTAGAATGAATTTAATATTAAAATATCTCACATGTATAGGTGTTTGCTATTTTAAAAAAATTTACCGAAAATATTTTGAAAATACAAAAAAAAAAGAAAAAAAGAAAATCAGTTGTATAATTTGTAAAATGCACATTCATATGTTCTAATTTAACTAATGCATCATATTCAACCATAACAACAGAGATTTAAAAAAAAGGGGTATAAATACTTGTTTTTGAAGATTTTCCGAAAAATAGCCCACGGAGCTTCGATTCAACAAAATCCTTGAAATAACTTTTTTTTGTTCTTTAAGCTAGGAGTGGTTGGAATTTGTAGTAGAATAATTTACGAAAGAATTTGGAAGAGAAAAGTGCCAAAAAATGAGAAAAATCACAACTTAAAAAGACGAAATATAGCCATTTATGACCGTTATAGGCTTGGCCCACTTAATGAGTTGATCCACTTGATTTTCAAGAAAGGGGATGCTCATGGTAGATCCTATCATTTTCAAACACTAAATTCCTAAAAGAGTGGTACGTTGGTGTGAAAGATGACACAATATGTCAAGTTATGGTATAGTTTCTTGTAGGTGATCATTTCTCGAATGAAAAATACTTTTCACAATGCAGGCTCGTTCCTCGAAAACTCATCTTACATAATGTATTCTACAAGTGCTGTGGTGGGGCCTTTCAGGGTGTGTGCATGTCATCAAAGTTGTTCATTTGGGTGGGCCCATCATGAAAGATGGACACCCAAAAAATCAGTTCGATCCAACTATCATGTGGGTCCCCATATGAATTTGGAGTTTTTTGGATGGTTATCCTTCTTTTTTCTTTTTTCTTTTTTCTTTTTTGTGGTGGGGCCCATTGATTTGTGTCTAAACCTTCCAACCATGCATTATGTGATCCCCAACGTGATAGTGGGATTACACAAAAATTAGTCCATTCAATCATTAGTTGGGCCACACATTGAAAGCAATGGACAACCATCATTTGGTAGGTCCACATGATGGCTAGATCAGCCTTATTGTTGGCTCGACCAACTTATGTTTTGGGGCAACCCTTCTGTATTTGTTGGATGAGACACATGCACACATCCCTGGTGGGCCCCATGTGTCACACTTGTAGAATATGCTACAAGGAATTCTAGAGTAGTTGGCCTCTTATGATGCCCCTTTCATTGTTGTATATCTTGAACTTGAAAGATATAAATACACTAACTCAATAAGTTAAATGTCCTTACGAAAAAGTTTATGAGTTATCATTTTTTAGGAGTATTTTTGTCTTATCATAGGAGCATTGAACCATGAAAAATGATCTCTGTAATCTTAAAAGAGCAGGAAAAATTCGAGTAGTAATTGACTTTAAGGAGTAGAATAGATTTTATCAACCAATTATATCCTCCTATCTGCTTAGTCTTTTTTTTTTTTTTTTCTATTTCTTCCTCATTAATCATTCGATGCAACCAATGTTTTCTGTATCGTTATTGCGTAATGTATAACACCCTTGGGATATGGATACGTATCGGTTATCACATGGGATATATTGGTTGTATCACGTAATGTAATGTTGTTGTTGGGAAACATGGGGAAACATTGGGAAATTGATTGAATTTTTCAATGGAACTTCATGCATTGTTAAAAAAGACATTAATACATACTTCAAAATCAAAACATCACAAAAAAGTGTGCATAATAGATTTCCTTTGTATAGGGTTCTAACCTATGCGCGTTGAACTGATGCAAGTATATTCAAGTCAATTCATATAATTTACAAATGTAAGAAAACACGTATGGACACACAACCAGTACATTCAAAGCAAAAGAAGAAGTAGAAAATGAGAAATATACCTATGAATGATGTGTGTAGCTATATCTTGGACCCACCTAGAGCCGTGCATACATTAAGAGTGAAATTTGAAGAAAAATACTATGAAATGGGGACCAATTGACCATTGGTCGAAGTGGAATCTTGAAAATAATATTTTTTTTAAATTAAAAAATTATTTTTTTTCAAAAAAATCCCAAATTACCAAGAATCACTAGATCAGGTTACATACATGTTTGATTTCATGTATTGATACTAAAGACTGCAATTAGTGTTCGAATTATCTCCGATATTCTCGAAGTATCTCCGCTATAATCTTTATCTCCAGCTCAGCGATACCAATAACACTGGTAGCGATACCAATAACGCTATTAGTATCAGAAATTCTAGGTATTAGCAATGTATCGTTAAGTATCACCAACATATTAATATCGCTAATGTAATCGCTAATATTTTCAACTATGTAAATTCTAGGTGTCGCTTGTATTGCCAATGTATCAATATCACCAATGTATTGCCAATATTTTCGACAGTGTAAATTCTAGGTAATGCTTGTATCATAAGTGTATCGATGATATTTCGATAATATCACCAACGTATTGATATCATCAAAATTTTGTTTATTAGAAAAAAAATTATTTCAATTTTTTTTTTCATGGGCACATGGTTTTATGTAGTGTTCAATTTTTCATTGATAATATTGATAATATCTTGATATTATTGATATCGTAACATGCTTAATATTGAGACCACAATCTTTTGTTTCCTTTTCAATTTTTGATATTTTGCAATATCGATGGATGTTTGGATGGTTAAATAGGCCAAATGGGATGGTTGGACTGATTTCTAACAATAACACATGCTTTTAAGGCCCCATTAAATGGAAACTTGTTTTTTATGCATTCTTTATGCAATTTTTTTATTTCTGAATATGCAAATATGTACATTTTAACATCTCCTGAAGTTTCGCTGAAAATTCCACCGTCTTCCCCATGTTTCTGCTCATTTCTGGTTATCAGCGATATCGATATTGTTTTTGTATCCCTGGCCAATGAAACTTGTAGTGATACCAATATTTCGAACACTGACTGCAACTAATTTGGAAAAAAATTGAAAAAATTTCAAATTTTCGCTAAATTTCCACAAATTAGCTAATCTTCCACAAAATCCCAAAATTGGACTCTATGTGATGATGATTTCATCAAACACTTCTAAATACTCTGAAATGGGGGGACCAATTGACCACTGATCGAAGTAGAATTTAAAGAAAAAAATCATTTTTATATTTTAATTATTTATTTATTTTTGAAAAATCTCTATATTATCAAGAATCAGGTCACATACATGTTTGATTTTGTGTTTGGATAGTAAGATTATAACCAATTTGGGAGAAATTAGGGAAATTTCGATTTTTCTCCAATTTTCGGCAAATTGGCCTCTCTCCTAATTCTCTAAATCAAAGCTCCAAATCTATGATTTTTCATGCATAACATGAAGAATCATGGATTTCTAACCCTTTGACACCGTTTTCACATGATTTTACAAAAAATAATTAAAAAAAAAAGGATCGAAATTTGAAAATATGCTCACCGGATTGGAAACACCCCAAATCGGCTTGGATCTTGATTCCAACTCGAAATTTATGTTTTTCTTCGAAGGGATTCAAGAGAAAGGGTCGAAATCCACAATAGATCGAGTTATAAGTGGAGAGGAATCAAGAAAATGAGATTTAGATGGGTTTCTTCAAATTTTGTGAAGCAAGCCTTGAGCTTCTTATGTTTCTGTGCGATATCAATTGATAATGACTAATCTTGTCAATATCAAGAATTTTATAAAAGGGACTAGTGATATCTCACGATATCTGTGATATTATGCAATACATTGTGATATCATGCGATATCTTCTGCAATACGAAGAATTCCAAATGTTATCTTGGGGTTTCGTATCGCCCAAGTGAATACACAATATATTGGCCGATATCATCGATACTAAAAACATTGGATGCAACATGTTTGTGGTTTTTAGTAAGCTTATATTGGAAACCTATGAGGGTACTACTTTTGTACTCTAAGTCGTGAATTCAACTTAATTTAACATGGGTTTGAGCCTGTAGATGAATGGCAGACTAGGCGTGTTTGAACATTGAGGTCTTGGCTTCTAGCCCAGCTTCCTTAAACTTGGTTCAACTTAATCTATTCTAACCTTTGTGCCCCTATGCTTCTCAAGAAGAACCCTGCAAAATGTTTGAACCATGCACTTGGACTTCCTTCAAGATGGGTTCTTTTCTTTGTTGCTCTGATTGGATACCCTCAACATGATAGTCTAAGAGGAATCTTCATTTGGGCTTATGTCAAAAGATTCTTGTATAGAAGGGTTATTTATTTTTGGGAAGAAAGAGTACGAACTGCATAAAGATCACTCATTTGGCCATTGGCCTACGTTTCATTGCCTATGCCATGTTTTAGAAGATTATCTCCTCGAAAGATTCGTTTCCATCTCTGTATTGATCTACATGCCTTTATGCACAAACCAGTTTGAAGATGGAAGTTCTTTTATGAAAGCTCTCTGATCAAACACACCCAGTCTACCATTGATCTACGGGTAAGGCCCCGTATGGAGTAGGTTTATAGCTAACAAGAACTAATTAGTTAGTCGGGATATTTTTTTATTAGCAGTTAATAGGAAATTTGATTTATGACAAAGACTGCTTTCTCACTGTTCGTTGGATCAGGCATTTTGTTGCTATCTTTCTTTCTTATCCTTCTTTATTCCGCATGTTCTTACATTTTGCTTTAGATATCATCAAAAAGAAAATAAGAAAAAAAATCTCCATAGTGTCTTAGTTCCAACTTCCAAAACTGGATGGAGTTCCTATTTTCAATTGCATGGATTGGATTTCTGCTCAATCATATTCAAAAATGTTAATTTGTTTTAGATGCTTAAATACTGTTACTCAATATATTCATTTATTTGTTTAATGGATGAGTGGCCTAATAGGCATCTTCTTTGGACTAAAAATATGGCCTGATTTTCTTTTTTTCATTTCAGTACTTCTACATAACTTTATTGTTGTGCCCATCTATGGATTATGTTGTAACTTGTAAGCTTTGTTTGTTGTCAACACATTTTGCTTTCTTTCTTTCTTATTTCAGATACCTAACAGAACGAAAGATTCTTGATGGAGTATCTTTTGTTGTACCAGCAGGAACAAGCGTGGCTATTGTTGGAACTAGTGGCAGTGGTAAGATTTAAGAGGTCCTACAATTCATATTTGGTTTGGTCACGTATCAACCTTGTTTGAAGTTTTGTATCTTAGCCTCCAGTTCCATCTTTAAATATTCTTGTCTATTAATCATCTTTTTTTGGTCTATTATTCATGTCGAACTGTTTCAAAGCTCATATTGATTTGAAGTGATTTATTAGTCTAATGATGTTACTTAAAGGATATATCCATATGGAGATAACTTGTGGGATCCTTAGCTATATGTGTGTTATATGAGCTTTAGTAGTATGCATGTTCTATGAGCCTTTTACCTCAATCAACAGCTCCTTACATTTATCCCAAGTTATCTACCTGGTATTAAACAGTCCAATGTCTGGATAAAGCATTTGTCTTGTTCGTTGTTCTCTGTCTGTGACACAGATGAATGTGCTCGTGGTGTCGATGTCTTTCTTTGGATATTCTATCTCATGCTAGTTGTTTCTAAGATTGGTTCTGCCGTGTTTATTTTCATCCCAATTTATATCACCTTAAGGTCTTCTGTTTGTCTTGATAGGATTCCATTATCTTCCAGGATAACGCTCTTTTCCTAGGGGAGTGTTATCTGGCCCGGATTATAATATCTTTTTTTGCTTTTGGTCCTTGTATTCTTGTGGCTTTGCCGCCTTATAAATAAATTGTCATACATCAAAAAAAAAAATCCCTTTCTTAGGACTTCTCTACAATTATCTGGTGTTCATTGTTTGATGCATAAGATCTCTCTAGTGACATGGTTCCACAGAACAATGGGAATAAATTGAGTTCTATTCTAGTAATTGAAACTCTGTGATACCAATACCCAAAAGAAATGGTTATAGACAATACAGAAATCGCAAGTCCATTCCAAATAGCAAACCTAATACAGTTAGTACTTTCTAATCCCAGGGGCTCTTGAAATCATTAGTCTAAACCCAATTTGAAATTAGAAACTCTTTCTAAATAAAAATACACCCTTAATGAAACTGGCATATGCAATTTAAGCACAAACTCTAATCTACCGAAATTATACAAATAACAAAAATTATAAATATATGTGATTTCGCTACTAAAATTAAAGCCCTAAAAGTTGTATTGAAATGAAGTTTGTGAAAATAACTTAACAAAATATAGCAGCTCTAAAAGTTGTATTGAAATGAAGTTTGTGAAAAAGTCTAAACAGAGCTCTTGTTAAGCAGATATCTTAGGATACCTGGAAAATTGGACACACAAAAACTTCAAACTGTCCTATCATGACTGCATTGTTCTCCTTTGACTGAACAATATAATGTGCTCTCGGGAGTTTGTTTCCAGTTTATTGTTGTTTCTTCTTCTTTCTTTGTTGCTGTAATTGTTTTTTGAAAGGTAGTTGTTTATTTATGAGATGGTCATGCTGTAAAGAATTACAGAAAAAATTACAGTGCTTCCCAATCCTGTCCAGCTAAGCTACATCCGCATAGTTTAATGGACACTGATGCCCATTTAATTACATTGAAATTTTCCCTATAAAATAACCCCGTTGGCTTTTCGAACACACCTTGGAAGCTCCCCCACCCCCATATTGCCCTTAGCCTAGCTAGCAGTGTCATCCTCTACACTCCTCTACACTCCTCTACCCATCTTACCATGACCCCTCCATGCCATTGCCTAAAAAATCCCACGATTGTCCTTGGTGACACCCATGGCACTCTAGCTTTCCCACACCTCCCTTGCAAATGGGCAATGCATGAAAGATGTATAAACTGCTCTTCCTTGAGTTATCAATCGTTAACATCCTGTTCTAGCCCCACTAAAGCCACCACCTCTGAAGGAGCACCGTAGGACCAAAGAAATGAGGTATGCACTCAATCGGTTTCGTGAGAAGCACCACTTAACAATTTGTAGAGAGATTTCACCGAGAATGTACCTGACTTGTCCTCCCTCCATGCAACGTGTCGGCCTCCGTCGATAGGGTCAACCCCCGATAACTGTTTTGATAGGGCCACGAATTCCTCAAATTCATTGTCTTGTAGGTTTCTTCAACACATAGATGTCCAAGCCCCATTAACCCCTTGGGATGAGAAGCATTAAGCAACTGTGATGTCTGGATCGATGGTAACTTGGGCTAGTCTCGGATATGTCTTGCAACCTTCGGTCTTCCAACCACACATCCTTTTAGAATCTTGTCCTTTGTCCATCCCAACCCCAAAACCTACCCCCTCCTTGATTTTATTCCCCAAACTCATAATTGCCTTCCACACCCTCATCACTTTATATCATGATGCTCTCTTGGGCTACCGTCTCCACCTCTCTACCCCATACTTCCTAACTACTACCTCCTTCTATAAACTTCCCTCCTAAAAAGAAAATCTCCAAATTCAATTCCCCAAAAAAGTCATGCTCATTGTTTTCAAGCTTCTTATCCCTACTTCTCCCTCCTCTTTCGGCCTACACACATCTTCCCACTTCCTAAGATGAATTTTTTTTTCTCCTCAGACCCTTGCCATAGAAAGTCCCTTCTAAGCCTTTCTAATTTCTTTTACACTCCCTGCGAGCATTTAAAGATGGACATAAAATAAACTGGGAGGTTAGAGAGGGATGTTTTTATTAATGTTATCTTATCCTCAAAGAGAGCCTTCTCTTCCATGCTGACAATTTTCTCCCGAATTTTTCAATCACCCGGTCCTGAAACCTAGATGTCAAGACCTTGGAAAGTATTTTGTAAGGAGCATGTATCAAGCTAATCAGCTGGTAATCTTTCAATCAATCTGCCCCTTCCTTCTTTGGGATCAACATGATAAAATATGCTCCTAATTCCGTGAAGAGCTTGCCATTTTCACAAAATTCTCAAATGAAGCCCATCACATCTTCTTTTGCCAAGTCCCAAAAAAATCTGAAAAAAAATGCTAAGGGGAAACTGTCGAGTCTCGTTGCTTTATCCCTCCCCCAATTCCTGGATTGTTGACTTAACCTCCTTCATGATTGCCTTGCCAGTGAAGCAGCTTCCTCTGACATTGCCTCAAACCCTAAGTTATCTAACTTTGGTCTTGTAAGTTTTGGTCCTTTGAAAAAGTCCTTGTAGAATCCCACAACAGCCTCACAAACCTTGGTTTTGCCCTCCACTCATACCCCATCCACCACCACTCGTTGTATTCTATTAGTGCGGGCTCTTGCACTAGCTAGTCCAAGGAAAAATTTGGTGTTGCTAATTGCTATCCCCTTGCTTGAGCCCGGTAACTCTCTAGTGTTGTTTCTATTTAATCTCTTCCTCCTTTTAGCAGTTTTTTGTAATCTACCATCAGTGATTCCCTTCGATTCGTTTCTTCTTCTGACAAGTCTTACCCCCTTTTATTTGATATCAAGCACTTGAATTTCATCCAAAATTCTTCCCGTCTCAACCTCCCTGTTGCCTAAGACCTCCTTTCAACGCATTGTCTTCCCTTTTGGAAGTCTTTTTTAAGGATGGAATCCAAAACGCCCACCAACATTCCTTGACAAGCTCAACGAGGCCCTCCACTTCAAGCCATGCCAACTTGTCTCGGTCCTCAACTCTCCATCCCCACCTCGAGCAATATTGTACAATGATTTGAAACTAGCTTCAACAAACCATGCTGGCTAGTTAAAGGGAACTTTTCTGCCCATTTTGCCAACACCAAGAATCGATCTATCTTCAATTGAATTGACTTCTCGAAAGAGAACCTCATTACGTTAAAGTCCCCTCCCACGCACCAAGGGAGCTGGTCCTACTCCTACTGAGTCCAATTCCAATCATAGAGAATCCCTTTTACCAAGGTCATTTAGCCCATAAACTGTTGAAAGCACCTACTTGAAGCCTGATGACCTTTCCCGTGGCACTATGTTCATGGAGAATTCCCCTTCCCAACAATCTTCCTTATTTCAAATTGTTGAATTCCAAGCTATAAGAATGCCTATAGTTACACTTGGTGCTTCCCTTACAACTCATTCCTTCTTTTTGCCTCTCCATATATCATCCATCATTCCTTGGTCGATCGAATTCACTTTCAACCCTTGTAAAGCAACCAATTAGGCCTTGTATCTCTTGCCTATGTTCTGAATCTGGGTTGGGCCCCTCTAGAGATTTTAATTATCTCACCTAGATAACCACCTTCTCTTTCTAAGCTCCCCTTTCTTGAATCAATTGAAACAAAGCAACTCCTTTTCACAATCCCCAAAAATTAACATCAAAATCCTCCCAATGTTCCACGATGTTTCCTTGGCCCATTTCATGCCTCTTGCCATTGGAGTATGACCTCAGTCCGCCTATTGTCCTTTAAAACCCTCAGTTGGTTACATACCTCTATTGTTATATTCCCTAAGCAGTCTTCCAATGAGACTTGTAACAACAAAACCTCTAGGGCTCCTTCCAACCGAGCCTCCATCTGCTTACTGGAGAACACTGCTCTCGACTGCTGATCTGCTGGAGCCCCTGTATCAGGCTATCAACATCACGGGTCCTTTATCCTGAAGCGTTCCATCTCTTTGGCTTGGATTTATGAGCTCAGACTGTCTCTTTCCTCCTCTCTTGCTTGGACTTGTGAGCTCAGATTGCCCCTTTCCTCCCAAGGAGAAGTTACTAAGGCTAACAGGGTCAAGTCTCCCATACCATTGATGGAACTGTCAATTGCTTCTCTATATAAGGCCCACCTTCTCCCAATATCACACATTTGAGAGGTGAGTAACCAAGGCATGTGTGACTTGGACATCCCCCTCTGCACATGTCAATCGACCCTCAGTTGTTGTTGGACTTGCACGAGATTTCCCTTCTTCACATGTGAATACCTTTGCACATGCCAACCCACCCTCCTTGCAAGCATCGAGACTATGATGTGTCGTAATGGCCATTGCATGTTCGTAAAGGCCATTACGTAAAGGTAACGGTGGCAACCGTTATATGTTATGGGGTCATAACACTCGTTACAAAAAAAATGACTTGTAAAGGCCTGTTACACCCCCATAAAGGCCGTAATAGTCCATTACGGGGTTGATATAGGTTTTTCGTGTTTTTTTTTTTTTCCAATAAAAAAATAAAGAGATCGTAACGACCGTTACAACCCGTATCATAAAGGTAAAGGTGGTGGCCGTTACGAAATACCTTTTGATCGAGACCCTTCTTCGGTCCACGTGCCTTGTTAGCCACATCTCACACATGTCATCTCGAAAATACAAATCTAGGTCCTTAGCACCTAAGACCTTGCCACATACCCCATTATTAACACCTTCACCGCCTCTTGCTACCGCTTGCTTCTCATTACCATCCTTGGTTCTCTCCTAGACACATCTCCACTTCTGGTGTAGGCTCCCATCCCACACTATTTGAAGGCAGACCACACCCGACTAGTATTTAATGCCTTCAGAACTCTTCGTCACACGTCGTTTCCATCACACTGGCTATTGCCATTGAAAGAGGTGGGCTTCCTTCGCCCTCTGCCACATTCCCACTCCTGAACCCACCTTCTTTAGTTGTAACCACATACCCTCTCGTCTTCTAGTGTTCAACTGAAGTACCCAAATCGTGCTCCTCCTCCCTTCTCAACCCTCTACTCCCCCCACTCTCTCTCCTCCGTTAGAGGCTGCCAGTGGAGGAACTATCATCTGCACCTCTCTACTGATCCACACCAATAACCTCACCCCTCTTGCTTTGATTGTAACCTCCTCTGAAGTTGGCACCATCCTCCGTCTCCATATCTGGATCCATGCCATTTGAAATTCTGCATAACTCTCTAACAACAGATTGATCGCCACCACCTCTCCCAAGCATGCTTCCACCTCCACATGAACATCCCTCACCTAGAGCTCCAATGGCAGCCCCCCATATCTTCGATACCAATCCTCCTCGACCCCTATCACTGACCGTTACTCCCACCTCCACGACCCCTTAACCACCTCATCCTTGTAAAAGTTTCCCACCAGCAACATTTTGTCCACCTTTGTCTTCAATCATAATGAATTTAGCACCTCTGAGCTATTGAGAGTCTTCATCACTCAGTCATCTTCTATCACACCACAATTGGATTCCAGCCACTGCCCGATTTTGTCTATGACGTCCATCATTGACCAAAGCCACCAAGAACCACTGAAATGACCAACCAACCCCTTTAAGCAACCATCGGTTGATTGTCACCATTTGCATTCCCTCCCCCTAGCTCCACCATGTCCATCGCAATTTCTCTCGACCTTAAGCTCCCCTTTCCTCTTCCCTTTTGTACTTTTGTACACACCCAACGCCCCCCTCCCCAGTGAACTCCCTCCCTTCTCGCTCCCCCTGTTCCTTCCTTGCCACCAAGTGCTCAACCTCTTCCCCTTCCTCTACCACCTTGTCTACCTTCCTTACCCTACAACACATTACCATATCTCTATAAGACCACCACTGCTTACCACCCCTTCTCTAGACAACTCTATTGTCTCTACCCTCTGTAGATTCTCCCTCCCCCCTATCTTTGACAACCCTACCTTCTCTATTCCCTTCCCTCTCCCCTTCCCTTCCCCTTCCCTTTCCCCTTCCCCTTCCCTACTCGCATTGCCCATCCTGTCGTCCACTACCCCCTTCCCTACCACTAACTCAACAGCCAACAGCCTCCCTGTTAATAACATCTACCCCATATCGGACCATCTTCACCCCCAATCGTGGCTCCCTTGTCTTCCCCTGACCTTCCCCAACATCCAGTTGGTTTCATTTACTCCGGCTTTCATCACCTTGCATCACTAGATGATCTTCTTCCTTATCTCACCATGCCTACCAGGTTCCGTCCTGTCTGTGTCCTCGATCTTCTGTTGGAACATTCTCGCCCCTGAAATCTCAACCTTGATCTCCCTCTCATTTCAAAGATTTTTCTTTTGGGTTTTTTAATATAAAAAAACCCCAAATCCTCTCCCTCTCTTTATTTTGAATGGCTGAAGTAGTTATAAAGTACTTATGACATATCGAAGATGTTGTGAATGGTATGTTGGATAGGATGTTTGGTTGTTGTTGGAGGTCTTGGTTCAACTCTCATCAGTCACGTCTTTTTCATCCAAATAGTTGATCAGTTGATGAGCTATGTTTCGTTAAATCGGGGGACTCGGGTTTGAGTCTCTCCAAGCATGTCAAGTAAATGAAAATCGAGTCAGCTAGCTGACTTGATGAGTCTAGACCAAGTTAGTCCTAGTAGTGAGTTTCCCAGTGGCAGCTTGAAATCTCGTCTAGTTGAGTCGGCTGAGTTTTAAGTCCAGTCACTAAGTTTAAGAACTGTGTTGAAACTGACATTCAAAACCAAGATCTGTGCTCATTAAAACCTTGATGTTGTTTATGTTGTTGTGCTTTGGTTTTATTGCTAGCATAAACAATTTTTCTAAGTCATGACTGGATATGGGAACTTCAAAATTCTAGATGTAATCGCACTACGAATTACTTCAATTTGAAATGTTACACGAATAAGAGATGTTGATCAGTCAATTCTTTGAAGGCAAACATCTCTCTTTGCCAACTTGCCTACTTCTACAAACCCTAATAGGCTGTTGTGATTTTCATCCATCAATTTAGAGTTCTTGGTATCTTGGTGATCTTGTTGAAAAGTTCTTGATTGCATTGTGTTCGTTCAAATTCTATGTTATCTCAATCAATGCAGGCATTTCAATGTTCTCGACAATTCTACACATTTGCAATTGAGCCATCTCCTTTGTAATTTTGATCACATTTCTTCCCTTAGAAGTGAAGAACTTGTGAAATAATGCTCGTGCATAGTCCGATAGTACGATGGTTTTCGATAGTACATCCTATTCCAAGTTGCAATCTTTTCCCTCCCGTTGCATTCTTGCATTGAATCCAATTGACTATACCAAATTCAAGAATGGTCTTTCAAATTAAGGGTAACAAGCTAAACTTCCTGATGATTGAAGGAATTTCTTCGCGCTCGCCATTCAATAAAGGGAACCCTTTGAATGCATTGACCCATTAAGTACGGGCATGTTGACTTTCTCTTAACCACATTCTATTGCACAAACAACCCTATCTTCAGATTATCTAATAAGTATTATAGACTTCATAAATCTAATTTTAATCCAAAATGAAATCTAATAAAGTACTCTGAAAGGCTTCTCAGATCCGGTACCTAAGTGAATTAGGAAACCAACGAAAGTAGTAATTAACTCTTAACTTAAAGAAATCCTAAGAAAGTAAGGAACCGGCTTAACAACTAAAACTAGAAACTTACGAAATGACAACTAGGTCCCTAATCTGGTATCTAAAATTAAACCCCGAATTAGTTTTAAAAATTAATCATTCTGTGAATCTAAAGAGAGTCGTTGATTATAGGTTTTTGAGGGTTTTTTAATGAAAACAAAATCTAGTTCTTGTTGAGAAGATTTTAACAACAAGGTGTAAGCCCCTGCAAGAGTAGGCAAAGTCGTAGCTTGCAGCTGAAGGGAGATAAGCACTATTAAAAAATGAAGCCTAAACTGATAAGCCCCTTCAGGGGGTGGGCAAATGGTATGAAAGGAAAGCTTCATCCTTCATTGTCGTTCAATTCGGCATGTCTTTTTTAATCAAAACACCAAACCAGTAATTTTGGATTTTTCCCTCTTGTTCAGATTGGGTAGGTTCAGAAGAAAAATTAATCATTTTGTGAATCGAAAGAGAGTTGTTGATTGTAGGCTTTTGAGGGTTTTTAAATGAAAACAACAAAATCTAGTTCTTGTTGAGAAGTTTTTTTTTTTTTTTTTTTAGAGATAAATAAAATTTTCATTAAAAAAAAAAAAAGAAAAAAAAGAAAAGAAATTAAATATACAAAAGAACAAACTATAGCCAACCCTTCGGGAATTGGAACAAGGAGTTCAAGCCTAATACCCACTATTACAAAATTTAAAAATAAAATAAAAATAAAAATAAATTAGCCCTCCTAAAAAAATCAACCACTTTCCCCTTTTTATTTATGAAAGAACGATCATTCCTTTCTAACCATGATGCCCCCAATCCCGCTAGCATACTCAGCTCCTATATCATTTTCCCTGATATCCCAACACCCCTCCATGCCATGCTAAAAGAAAACTTCCTATTGAACCCAGAAGCACCAATAACACTCCAAAAAGCTTCTTTAAAAAAAAAAAAAAGTTAACCCCACACCTCCCTTGCAAAAGAGCAATGAAGGAATAGGTGGTTCATCGATTCCGCATCCTTATAACAAAGAAGGCACACATTCGAAATAACCATGTTTCTCTTGCTAAGATTGTCAATTGTTAACACCTTATTCCTCCCAACCACCCACCCAAAATCACCACCTTCAACAGGGTGCCATATTGCCAAATGTTGGACGTTAGAGCTGAAACGCTATTGGCCCCACCTTTGCTTAGAGAGCCCAATGGAGGGATTTGATAGAAAATTTATTGGATTGAACTTTTAACTATCTTAACAAATCTATACTTGAAGCTATTGGAGATACCTTTACAACAACTAGAGGAGCCTTGAAAACTCTAGAATTTCTTCCTCTACCATATTCCTACATGGATGAGCCCAAATTACTTTGTCGCCTCTCCATGAAAATCAACTAGATGCCTTCATATTTGGATCCAAAACTTACCTCCACTAAACGAGCCACCTCCATTGTCACAGGCTTGATTCTTTTCATTCCTTGCACCATGGAGACCCTCCTATTCTACAATTGACTTAATTCTTGAATCACTGGGATCGCGATATGATCTGTCCGATCTGACCAACTGTTGCTAGCACTACCTGCATTTTTTTATTGCCTCGCAATGGCCAAAGGAGTTAGTATAACAAGGGTCTGAAGGTCTTCCGCCTCAGAAGTCGACCTTATAGCCACGAGTGGAGTGACCTCTTTTAGTAATGTCTGAAGCAATCGGGCCCTGATCTATGAATGTTAGCAATTGTCGAAGAAAGGGATTATTCTCCATCTTTGTGCTTGAAAGCACCTGAGATGCTTCTACAAACTCCAGACTTGACGAGAGCTCTGTGATGGGGACATCATGCACACGCCCCCTCTACACACGTATTCGAGGAGGCGGGCCCCACTTTCGATTTGGATCAACGACGACATCTTTGGAGGGCCTCATAATTAGGGGGCTGCATTATGGAGCATTGGAGTGGACCTGATCATCATGGGGACATAATGCACACACCCCCTCTACGCACGTATTCGAGGAGGATGAGAGCCCCACTTTTGATTTGGATCGACGACGACATCTTTGGAGAGCCTCATAATTAGGGGGTTGCGTTATAGAGCATTGGGGTGGACCAGATCATCACATAGATTCTACCATCGGATCTCATGATCGTGGCCCACTACTTTAGATGAGCTAGAATTTTGAGTTTTGATTATTTTTATTATTAGAAACTTCATGAATGGCTTGGATTGCTTAGATTAGTATTTATTTGTTTTAAGCTTTGGTATTAGTGCGTGCACATGGGGCAAGGGTAATTTTGTCTTTTTTTGGGTTTAGGGTTTTCTTATAAATATAGCAATCCCATGTAGGTATTGCAATGATGTTTATGAATAAAAATTACTGCGTTTTCTTCATCTCTCTATTTGGGTTGAAGAATCGAATTGGGTGTTAAGCCCTCCCTTCCTCGAAGGGTTAACTACCGTGGTGCGAAGCCACATCCGCTCCAAACTATCTCCATCTTCTTACGCACCAATTCCATCTCCCTCAACAACCTTCCATCACCAGATTCACCTCTTTCCGCATCCAAGTTTTCTCCTATAGCAGTGCATAAGCAGATTTTCATATTCGGGCCCATCTGAGGGGCTAAAACTTCGGCGGAGTACTACGCACAAACCGTGCATCGGATCGACGTTAAACTTGGCATGGAACCTATCCATCCCTGGCCGATCCCATCCTAGAAGGCGTTTCTCGATTTTGTGGGCCCCACACACGTGCGGACGACCTGCCACGCACGTGCGTCAGGCCCCTTGGCTGCCCAGCGTGCGCAACCCATCCCAGGTGGTCTCTTCCCTTCTATTTCCTTCCTTTTGTCTAAATAAACCTCCTCATCCAAATCCATAACCCTAAAGAGTCCCAAATTTCAATTATCCCTAATTTTCAAACCCTAGATTTTCCCCCAAATTGAAACTTAATGAATCTCTTGAGTTGGGAACAATCCTTTGCAAGAATGGATGACTTTACACTCCTTTGGGCTTGTTTGACTTATAATTTTGTTTGATCCAGCCCTAAAGTTGATGGGGACATCACGCGCACTCACGCCGCCCCCCCACGCACGTGTGTACGTAGAAGGAAGACCCCACCATCGATCTAGCTTGATGACGACGTCCAGGGAGGGCCTCCTAGCTAGAAGTCAAGTTTTGGTTCAGAAAAGTGGCCCGATAGTCGAGAAAAGCCCACCATGGGATCTTATGATCGTGGCCCACTCGTCGGATTGGTTTTATATTTTAGGTTTTGCTTATTGTTATTATTTAGAACATCGTGAACGCTTTAGATTTCCTTGTTTGGTTTTTATTTTAGTTTACTTCATCGCCAAGTAATAGGTGTCGCACATGGTGCGAGTTTTTGGGTATAGGGTTCTCCCTATAAATAGGCACCCCTTGTAGTTCTTTTGATGCATTGAAGTTAATAAAAAATTCCTGCTTTATTTTTCTGCTCTCTTCGTGAGTTGTGGAAGAATTCAAAAGTGGGTGCGAAGCCCTCTCTTTTCGAAGGGCTAACTACCATGGTACGAAGCCACATCGATCCCAATTCACCCCCATCTTCCATCATCTTTTTTTTCCATCTTCCCCCACCATCCGTACTTCGAATTTGTCCTTTTGTTGCAGCAGATTTCTTCATTACAGCAGGTTTCCAGATTTCGGCCCGCAGGCGAGCTGAAACTTCGGCGGAGCACCACGCACAAACCGTACATCGGATCGAGCTGAGATTTGGGGGTTTTGAAGTCCATCCCTGGCCGACCAGGGCTAAGGTGGCCTTTTTCTGAATAGTGGGCCCCACACACGTGCGGCCGGGATCACACGCACGTCCGTCTGGGCCATTGTTGTTGTCCACACGCGGGATCATCTTTTGGCTCAGGTTTTTATCCTCTTTTATCCTCTCATAACCGTTTTTCATTAATCCTAACCCTAGATTACATGATCCCTAATTGATTTGTCCATTTTTATCACCTTAGGGTTCCTTGAATTGAAATTAGGGAATCCCTTGGATTAGGGACTGATTTTTATGCATGAGTAGTTGATTTTATTTCCCTTTGACATTGTTTGGTTTATAATTTTTATTTTTCTAGTCCTAGCCTGTGTCGGCTTGGACCCGCATAGATTCCCCTTTTTAATTGAATGTTTGGATTTTCATGTGGGGCGTGGAATTTGTGTGATTTTTTCTGAATTGGTAGGATCTAAGCCTGAAATCTCGCATATCATATCTGATTTTCATGTCCTGCATCAAATTTGGTTTTAGAGCCTAGGGTTCTTGTAGGGGAATTCAGTACATGTTTAGGGTTTGGTTGTTTATGTCCATTACGCATCAATTCTCGTCATATATGGCTGTTTAGAGGTCCATAAACCCTGAAATAAGCTGCTGAAATTTTCTGTTATCCCCTTATTTGAATTATTTTAGAAATTAACTTAGTTTTCTATTTCTAGCTTTAGAAACTTTCCTTTTCTGTTTTTTTATAAACTAATTTTTTAGAAACTTTCTTAATCTGTTTTTAGAAACTAATTTCCTTTCCTTTTTCTTTTTTAGAAACTAATTTACTTTCCTTTTTTCTTTTTTAGAAAATAACTTACTTTCTATTTTTAGCAACTTTCCTTTTTTCTTTTTCTTTAGAAACTAGGTTGTTTTTTTTAGAAACTTTTTTAATTTGTTTTTTTTTTAGAAGCTTTCCTAATTTGTTTCTTTAGAAACTTTCCTTTTTCGTTTTTTAGAAACTAGGTCGATTCTTTAAAAAATAAAAAAAAAAATTAAATTAAAAAAAAAAAATCTCTTCTATTTTGACAATTATATTGCTGAATTTTGGTTGGCACCTTACACTAAACATGGAACAATTGCAAGAGTCACTAAACAAGTTGTCCCAGAAGTTGGAGTTTATGATTAAGCGCTTGGAAATGGACTAATGCTTTGAGCAGCTTGATGAACGCATTGCCCGACTAAAGACCATCGCCAGGACAAACCCCACCATTGGGGTAGATGTCCAATCTCAGGCAGGTGGCCTGAAGGATAGACCAATGAATGGAGTTGGCCAAGGAATCAGTTATGGGCGTGCACCCGTGTACCCACCCCATGAGGGACATCAAGACCACTATTTTGAGGGGTACAACATGTGCAGCCTTGTGACTGGAGAGAGTGCACCAGATGTTAGTGTAGAGTTACCCACTGAGGTCATTCCGGTAGTGGATGAGTTGCGTGATGTTTGTCCTGATAATCTACCAGATGAGTCCCCTAGGAGGGATATAGAGCACACCAGAACATAGGACACCGTAATACCTACAACCGAGTTTACGTTGAATAATTTTGTCGATAGGTCCACAGGTCTAAGTCCTCGTGAAGTCGTTACTGATTATAAACCTAGGAAACTTATTGATCTTGTCCCTATGTCACTGTCTCATAGGCCGTCAGAGACTGCAGAGTCTTTTGCGCATCACATTCATTCATGGCATCAAGAAATCAGGCAGAAGATCATGACTAATAATGAACATTGCACATTTTCTACAGACCAGTATAAATGTTTCAAAGGATTCATTATTGGGGACTCTGTAATGGTCTGCATCAGGCCCAAGCGGTATCCTTCGAAGGCCGTTTGTAAATTACACGCATGTAGCGCTGGACCCGTCAAAATTATAAAACGAAACGGTCTCAATGTGTATGAGGTAGATCTTCTACCTTCCATGAGAATTAGTTTCACATCCGATGTGGAGGATTTAGTTACTTTTCAAGAGACCACTGATACTTTGTCCGGCCCTTCGCCCACCCATCTTGATTCCCCATATTTATCCCTTGAACCATGGCCCCTTTCCAACCCATTTTCCCAGCCTCTACCTCCCATATCTACTTTTCTTAACCTTTCTTCCCAGCCTCTACCTCACATACCTACCCTTCCGGACCCATTTTCCTAGCCTCTACGTCCCATACCTACCCGTCTCGACCCATTTTTCCAGCCTCTACCTCCCATATCTACCCTTCTCAACCCATTTTTCCAACCTCTATGTCCCATACCTACTCGTCCCGACCCATGTTCCCAGCCTCTACCTCCCATACCTATCCTTCCCGACTCATTTTCCCAGCCTCTATCTCCCATACCTAAATTTCACACACCAAAAAAGAAAATAGAGAATATCCTAGACCATCAGATGGTTTCAACGTCAGACGGCGGGTTTCAGAAGTACGTGGTTAAATGGAAGTCACGCCCAGCTTCAGACAGCACGTGGCTCACTGAGGAGCAGCTTCAGAGACTTGATCCTGACATCCTGGAGCGGTTTAGGAGTTTTATTTCACCAATGGCGAAATCTTTGCAGCCGGGGAGAATTGATGGGGACATCACGCGCACACGCGCACTCACGCCGCCCCCCCACGCACGTGTGTACGTAGAAAGAAGACCCCACCATCGATCTAGCTTGATGACGACGTCCAGGGAGGGCCTCCTAGCTAAAAGTCAAGTTTTGGTTCAGAAAAGTGGCCCGATAGTCGAGAAAAGCCCACCATGGGATCTTATGATCGTGGCCCACTCGTCAGATTGGTTTTATATTTTAGGTTTTGCTTATTGTTATTATTTAGAACATCGTGAACGCTTTAGATTTCCTTGTTTGGTTTTTATTTTAGTTTACTTCATTGCCAAGTAATAGGTGTCGCACATGGTGCGAGTTTTTGGGTATAGGGTTCTCCCTATAAATAGGCACCCCTTGTAGTTCTTTTGATGCATTGAAGTTAATAAAAAATTCCTGCTTTATTTTTCTGCTCTCTTCGTGAGTTGTGGAAGAATTCAAAAGTGGGTGCGAAGCCCTCTCTTTTCGAAGGGCTAACTACCATGGTACGAAGCTACATCGATCCCAATTCACCCCCATCTTCCATCATCTTTTTTTTCCATCTTCCCCCACCATCCGTACTTCGAATTTGTCCTTTTGTTGCATCAGATTTCTTCATTACAGCAGGTTTCCAAATTTCAGCCCGCAGGCGAGCTGAAACTTCAGCGGAGCACCACGCACAAACCGTACATCGGATCGAGATGAGATTTAGGGGTTTTGGAGTCCATCCCTGGCCGACCAGGGCCTTTTTCTGAATAGTGAGCCTCACACACGTGCGGCCGGGATCACACGCACGTCCATCTGGGCCATTGTTGTTGTCCACACGCGGGATCATCTTTTGGCTCAAGTTTTTATCCTTTTTTATCCTTTCATAGCCGTTTTTCATGAATCCTAACCCTATATTACATGATCCCTAATTGATTTGCCCCATTTTTATCACCTTAAGGTTCCTTGAATTGAAATTAGGGAATCCCTTGGATTAGGGACTGATTTTTATGCATGAGTAGTTGATTTTATTTCCCTTTGACATCGTTTGGCATATAATTTTATTGGTCCAGTCCTAGCCTGTGTCGGCTTGGACCCGCATAGATTCCCCTTTAATTGAATGTTTGGATTTTCATGTGGGATGTGGAATTTGTGTGATTGTTTTTGAATTGGTGTGATCTAAGCCTGAAATCTTGCATATCATATTTTAATTCACGTCCTGCGTCAAAAGTTGTGTAGGCTTGGACCCTCATAGATTCCCCTTTTTGAATATTTGATAGTATGTAGGATGTGGAATTTTGTGATTGTTTAAAATTGGTATAATCTCAAGCTTGATTTCTTGCATTCCATATTTAATTTCATGTCCTACATCAAATTTGGTATCAAAGCCCAAGGTTGTCATAGGGGAATACAATACATGATTAGGGATTAGTTCATTTTTTTTTTATTCACCACACCCATTCATTTAGGGCTGTTTAGAGGTCCATAATTCATAATATAAGCTGCTGAAATTTCTGTTATCAAAAAGTTAGCAATTCACATTGCTGAATTTTCTGTTATCCATTTATTTTGACAGCCATATTGCTGGATTTTTGTAAGGTTGCGTAATTTCGTTCATATAGCGTCATATAGGTTCATCTAATGTCATTAGGGTGCATATAATGGAGTCTAGGCACATATAGTTGCATCCTAGGATCCCTTGAGTTGTGTAAAGTATGCCCACACGTACTAGACGCGGCCTTGGTCTGCACCCCATCATGAACACCGAGCAACTTACCGAGTCTCTTAGGAGAATAACCCAAAAGTTGGACGCCATGGATGTAAACATCAAAGCATTTTCGCAACAGGTTAATAATCGTTTGGACCAATTAGATGCACGTGTCCATCAAGTTGAAACATCCACCCGAGCAAACACCACCATTGGTGAAGATACCCAATCTTAGGCAAGTGGTTAGGAGGATAGACAAGGGAATGAGAGTGGCTAAGAAAATGGTCGTGGGCGTGCACCCGTGCACCCACCCCGCGAGGGGTATCGTGATTATTATGACCCAGATGCGCAACTCCTCAAGGGAGTTAGGGTAGAGGCCCCTACGTTTAATGGCCACTTGGACCCTAAAGCTTTTTTAGATTGGTTGACGGATATGGATCACTATTTTGAGTAGTACGACATGTTGGATGCTCACCAAGTCCGATTTACTAAGATAAATCTTGTGGGTCAAGAAAAGAGGTTTTGGACTACCGTGGAACGAAAGAAAGAAAGAAAGATTGAGGGAGCCCCCAATAGTCCATTGGGAAGAAATGAAAGAAATTCTAAAAGAGAAGAACCTCCCTTTCTCTTATCAGGCAGTCTCTTCGACAGGGTTCCATGAGTGTGGCTGAGTACATTGAGAAATTCAAAGAGTACTTGACCCAATGTGAGGTTGAAGAGGACCCCGTACTCACTCTTGCTCGATTTAAGACGGGCCTCTGTTCTGACATCAGGAGAGTTGCTCGCCAAAGACAGACACTCTTGAACAGATGTATCAAGTGTTGTTGGAGGTCGAGCAATACCTCAAGGCATCTTTGGGAAGGCGGTTTGAGTCCCGTGATTCTGGCGCTAAAGCCAACCCACCTGAGGCTAAGCCTAGCACTGGATATCAATACAAGCCTTCCAGCAATTCCCAGTCTAGGCCCAAGGATGATAAGGGTAAAGGAGTTGTTGGGTCTAGCTCGCGAAGAAGCGATACGACTAGGTGTTTTAGATGTTAGGGGTTTGGTCACTTTGCTTACCAGTGTGGCACAAAAGAGGGCACCAAGTTGTTCCTTATTGATGGGCAAGTAGTAGTGCTCCTAGAAAGTGACGGTGAAGAGGAAGAATACGAGCCAGCGGAGATCCTTGGTGATGAGGAAGAGGGAGCGCAAGAGATTGCGACACTTGCAATTGTTTGTTGCGCCTTTGCACGAGCAAAGAATACCGACGATTGGCGCCGCAACACGATCTTCTATACCTATGCAAAATGTGGTGACAAGAGTTGCGAAATAATCGTGGATAGTGGTAGTTGTGCCAATGTGGCATCCACTGGCACTGTGAGCTGTTTGGGCTTGAAGCTTGAAGCCCATCCTCAACCCTATAGAGAGTGTCTTGGGTTGATGAGACTTTCATTCCAGTCTCGCACCGTTGTCTTGTTCCTATTCAGTTTGGATCATATAAAGACACTTTGATGTGATGTTGTTCCCATGGATGTTGGCCATATCATTTTGGGTAGGCCCTGGCTCTATGACAGGGATGTCACCATATTTGGTCGTTCGAATGTGTGTACATTTTGGTTTGAGGGTAAGAAAGTCAAGTTAAATCCTCTTCCACCCAAGAACACGACTGTAAAGGAGTCCACCACAAAGAGTGGTGCGAGCGGCTCGAAGGAATTGAAGGAATCGAAATCCAAGTCTAAGCCTCTCCATATTCTAAATGCCAAAGACTTTGAGCGAGAGACTGAATTGAACTCGATGGTGTACGCTCTTGTGGCTAGGGAGAGTGCACCAGAGGCTAGTGTAGAGTTATCCACTGAGGTCATTCCGGTAGTTGATGAGTTTCGTGATGTCTTTCCTGATGATCTACCAGATGAGTTTCCCCCTATGAGGGATATACAGCACGCCATTGATTTAGTCCATGGGGCGACTCTACCAAACCTCCCTCATTACAGAATGAACCCAAAGGAGCATGCAGAGTTGAAGAGGCAGGTTGATGAGCTCCTAGAAAAGGGTTTCATTTGAGAGAGCATGTAACGCCCCGACTTTT
The DNA here is from genome assembly GCF_029962835.1 of Magnolia sinica. Classification (NCBI taxonomy): domain Eukaryota; kingdom Viridiplantae; phylum Streptophyta; class Magnoliopsida; order Magnoliales; family Magnoliaceae; genus Magnolia; species Magnolia sinica. The sequence continues at coordinate 58,263,739 of NC_080585.1, read as the reverse complement.
CAGGACCCAAGTATACGACTCGTTTCCCAAAGACCCGAGTGTTAACCTTAAAGGATGGTCAAATTCGAGTATATTTTTTTCCAAACATCAGAGTAAGCAGATGAGCGTAGAATGGATAAATCAACATAAAGGAAAATTTTATTTACATTTGAAATATACAAGAGCTACCCATAATGACTTATACAAACCAATGTCCCCATTCTTACAATTACAAAATGAAATAATATTACATGTGAAATAAAGTAAATTACAATAAATTTGGGATATGGAATCTTGTAGCAACCCTTAGCAATTACAATAATGCATCCCTGTCAAATATAGCTTGCTCCTCGTCAATATAAACATGAATTTCACTTGGGCCACCTGTGCTACCTGTACGGTTATATATTTGATGGATGAGTGGCCAACTCAGTGTGAATTCCCCTCAAGATTACACATCGTCGCATTAGGTAAGAAATAGTATAAAACATCCAGACAACCAAAACAGAGTAAATACAATCTTATTATATGCATGGATGCGTGAATACAATCATTGTCCTGGGTAAAACATCCAGACGGACATAGGGGTCGTCATCCATGCAATCATCGACCCGGGTAAAACATCCAGACGGTCTGTGCCTCGGGTAAAACATCCGGACGGGCATATGACTGGTCATCAGCGCAACACTCAGCGTAATCGCATGGGCATGATGATCCAAGTCATCATTATAAATCGAATAACTAGTCATTAGCGCAACATTCAGCGTAATCGCATGGGCATAATGATCCAAGTCATCATCATAAATCGAATGACTGGTCATTAGCGCAACACTCAGCGTAATTGCATGGGCATAATGATCCAAGTCATCGTAAATATACCATGTATGTATGATTAGCCAAGTCATTATTAGTCCATTTACAACCAGCCAATTTAAATAAGCTCACAGTCACTACGGGGAGCACATGGCCCAGCGTAGGCCGACGGCTTGGGCATAGTGTCTCATTACCACCATCCTCGGCCCATGAGGCTACCATCTTAGGATGTTTAATGAAAACACATCGACTAGTGGCTAATCATATTACAGTATATGGGGCTTTCCATCACATGGTTGCACAGTATAAAATATATAACCCATATAGGGAAAATACTAAAACAAAGCCACATAGGGTGATATCAAAGTAGGCCACATAGGGCGAGTATTAGAACCATGCAATAAAAGACCATCCTTGAAAACCATTGGACACAACAACCCTCGATGGTAGGCCCACATCAACGATCCATCTAAACCACCACTCAATAACCACGAGATCGAATGTCCATTGCAATCACCGTCGATCGAGTTACATCCCAAGTATGGGTGTACATTTATAAGTGGGGGTTTCCCACTAATGTACCAGTTTAAATTCCATAAGCAATCCACAAATAATACACAAGCACGAACAAATATACAGGATGAACATTGAGCATGTAATATAGCAATTCAATTTCCACCAGCTAACACGTGATTAGAAAAGGGGAGATATCAAATATAAATTGAAATAAAAACTATAACTTAAGCTAATGGGAAAATAGAAAGCTCAAGGGGAAGAATCATCACCTTATACTTGGAATCGCCTACTAGTATCGCAAAGTGCTTGCGCCTTTAGAATTGGATCCTAACACAATTCATGAACTTACCATTAGATCCAAGTTCTATGTACTACTTAGGTTTAAGATCATGGCCTAGGGTTTTGAATTTACTTATCTTTGGGTTTTGATGTAAAATTAGGATTTTCATCCTAGAGTTTAGTTCTAGGCTTATATTTTTAGGATTTGAACGCTAATTAATGTAAAAATAATTACCATGCTAACCTAGTAACCATAACCCAATTATTAATATTAACGATAGTGTTAATATTAGCGAATCATGGTAATAATTAGTATTACAATCGTAATAAAATAGTAAAATCTATTATTAAAAATAGTATTTTTCAAGTGATGGATACCATGCTAACCTCATTAATGGGAGTTTCATTTATAGTAACTAATATTAGCGTAACATGTTAATAATAGTTATTATGATGCTAAGTAATATTATGGTCTACCATTATAAAAACAATACACTAGTAATTAGTAACGATATTATTTTATTTTCTTGTTTACGATAACTACAGATCCTTTACTAATGGTTTGGATTACTGAGTTTCATCCACTATTCTACGTTTGGGCTTTGGTTTAGGGTTAGAGATCTAGTTCATAAAAATAAATTTATGATAATATTAGAAATGAAGTAATGATAAGTAATAATTGTTATTTAATACTATCAACACTAATCTTATGATAATTAATCTACTAGTGACGGCATAGGAACAACCTTAATAATAATAGATGTTGATATCTCATACTAAAAATCAAGTATTATAGTTAATAGTATCTAACAGTAATTTCTAATGATGATTCCATTTTAACAATCCAAGTGAATGAAAGAATTGGAAGTTGACTTACCCGAGTTGAATGGATCAAGCCCTTCATTGAAACTGGCACAGTTGAGTTTTGAAGTTATGAGGACTGGCCCCAACCCATTTGTCCCATCAATTGGCCAGTTTGGGCCTGGAATTATCCATGACTAAAGCTTGTACTGGGCCTGCATTAAAGTGACCGGGCCCAACAGATTTGTGTCCAAAAAGGGCCCAAATGGGGCCCAAAATCATCCCTAACTAAGGGCTGAACTGGGCTTGTTTTGGCCCAGTTATTGGGTCCGAATATAAGCCCAAATGGAGCTGGTTTAGGTTGTCTCTAGCCTAGGAAATGGAAGGCCCAGAAGTGGATCTGTATTGGGCCCTGTTCAGCCCAACTCGGCAGCCCTCAAGCTGCTAGAGTGCGGCCCACTGCAGTTGTAGTGAGGCCCACTGAGCTGTTAAACCTAGAGGGGCCCACTGCAGTTGTGCAAGGTGCGGGCCACCTGCATTAAGCGGGGTGCGGCCCACTGCATTGCCTCCTGCGAGGCCCACCATGACCCAAACAAGGTGCGGCCCACTCGAGCCCTGTTTCAGCTCAGTTCGTGCTGCAATCTCACGGGGCAGTCGCCCTCTCTCTCTTTCTCCCTATTCTTTCTTTCTCTTTTCTTCGTTCTCCTTCGTGAATGGCCGAAATAGCCCTGGACTCGGTCCAGCGGTCACTAACAGCACCTTTTACTGAAGAGAACCGTCGGGAAAAACGGAGTGGTGGTAATGGCAGATTCACCACCAACGCACCCCTTCCAATCTGATGGTTGTGGGAGGTCTGGATAGACCCGGGGAAGCTCAGATGCAAGCCTTTTCGAAGCTTGAGGAACACCCAAACAGGTCCGAATCGGACCGAACTCGGTGTGGCTTGAACGAGGAAGAAGAGTGGCTTCCATGGCAGGTCACAAACGGTGGTGTTTTCCTTCAATCCGACCTTTGCAGTCAGTCCGTGGGGAAGCTAGAGAACTTCCAGACATGCCTCTTCGAAGCTTGAAGATGTTTGGGGCGGTGGGTTTGTACTTGCAAGGAAACGTCCGATCCTCTCTCTCTCCATGGAAATATCTTGTTGCTGCCCGATCCTTTGCTTCATATAGAGAGCCCTAGATGTTCTCAGGGCCGTTGGATTGGTAACAAATGAACCAGATCTGATCTGGTAGAAGTTGTTTTCAAATACAACTGATAGAGCCAAAACCGGCCACAGCTTCGGTTTCCTGTGGGCGGAAATCCTCTCCCACGTGGAGAGCCATTGGGTGGCTGAGATTGCGGTGGATGGACGTCCGAGATCGTGCTAGACGCCCCTTACGCGGATTGGTGAGCTGGCGTGTGGAGAGAGAAATGGAGTTTCTGTTTTTGGAAGCAAGTGTTAGTAGGGGCTGATTGTGTCAAGAACCGTGCGCACGCACACGTGTTTCTGCGTGCGGGAGAGGTTGGGTTTTGGTCAGGACCTTGCTGCGCACAAGATGGATGGTTCGGATCACCCCATAGAATCATCGTGGTGGCCCACGGATCAGAAATCATGGACAGCATTTTTCAAACGGGTTGTTGGCGGGAAACCCACCCGTTTTTGGAAATTTCGGGTCAGTGGAGCTTTGACCGCTCCTGGTAGTTTGGTGCATGTCCTGCACATTGGCTGAGGTGCACATGCGCCTCAGTGTGGGGTCCATTGCGACGTTTATGGGAGATCCACTCCGTCCATGGTCCTCTATGGGCCCATTTGGGCCATCTGACCGGAGCTGAGGTTAATGCAAAGCTTAGGTGAGCCATGCCAACCAGATCTTGACCTTTAACGGACGGTTATAATTGTTCTGGTGGTCAGATTTACCCCAAATCGAACGTCAATAGTTAAAGTGGCCCTATGGGTCGTCTACATCTTCAAGACTTGTTACTACCCATGTAATAATAATTATTTTATTTTATTTCATTTATTTTGTTATGTGTATATATTTATTTATATCATTTTGTATTATTATTATTATTATTATATGCACACACATACATATATATATATATATATATAATTCATGTTGTGGGCCACACTGTAGGTCATTAGGAGTTAGGACCATTATCTCATGGTTTAAACGATCCAACGATTGGATTGCCTAGTATTTAATTATCGATAACTCTAGGGGTCCTAATGAATGTTTAAGTGTAATTTGGGAGTTGGATAGGATGGATCTTCCTACGGGACGTTGTAGACCGATGAATGGTGGATCTTGTGATTCCCTAAGTTTGTTTCATATGGTTCGATTGTACTAAATAGGCGTATGATGAGATGTCATCACGCTCAAGATTATAAAAATAAGATTTTCATTTATTTAAATACAGGGTCAACTTGTGACAGTCAAACAGACAGATTGATCTCAAATCTTATTATGATGTTGTGAGTTGTCATAGTCTAAAATCTTAGGGTTAAGATGGATAGATTGAGAGTCGTTGGATAGTGACGTATAAGGTAAATTATGTGGGTCACTACATATATGTAAGCTAATTTAGATCTACGTGATGACACCCGAGTATTGTAAGTACGGCGTGTTACAGAGCATGAGCCCATGTGCCGTGCCCGCCCTTCTTACACCTAAGAAGGATGGCACATGGAGGATGTGTGTTGATAGTAGGGTCATCAACAAAATCACAATCAAGTATCGGTTTCCCATACCACGTCTTGATGACATGTTAGATATGATGGCCAACGCTACTATCTTCTCAAAAATTGACCTCAAAAGTGGTTATCACCAAATCCGTATACGCCCTGGCGACAAGTGGAAGTCGGCCTTCAAGACGAAGGATGGGCTATACGAGTGGCTAGTCATGCCTTTTAGGCTGACTAATGCCCTGAGTACCTTCATGCATGTGATGACCCAAGTGTTGAGGCCCTTCATGGGGAAGTTACCGGTCGTCTACTTTGATGATATCCTGATTTATAGCATGACTAAGGAACAACACGTCAACCATTTGAGGCAGGTTTGTGGGATCCTTAGAGCCGAAAAATTATACACCAACCTAAAGAAGTGTGCGTTTATGTCTAGCAGTGTTATCTTCTTAGGTTTTGTTGTGTCGGCGAAGGGTGTGTCGGCGGATCCCAAGAAAGTCAAGGCCATTATCAATTGGCCTGAACCCCACAATATTCACGAGGTGCGCAGCTTTCACGACTTGACCACCTTATACAAGTGGTTCATTCGAGGCTTCAGTTCTATTATGGTTCTCGTCACGGATTGGATAAAAAAATGAGAGTTTCAATGGACGAAGGCATCCTCAAAGGCCTTCAACGAGATAAAGGCTAAGATGACTGAGGCTCCAGTCACGCGACTTCCATACTTTTCGAAAAATTTTGATGTCGCATGTGATGCATCAGGAGTCGGTATCAGAGAAGTACTTAGTCAGGAAGGGCACCTTGTCGCCTTTTTTAGTGAGAAACTGAATGAGGTGAAACAAAAATACTCCACCTATGACAGAATTCTATGCGGTAGTGCAGTTGTTGCGCCACTGGCGTCACTATCTATTGCTGCAAGAATTCTTGTTGTTCTCAGATCACGAGGCCTTAAGATATTTGAACTCTCAGAAAAAATTAAACCCTAAGCACGCCAAGTGGGTCCAGTTCCTTCAAGAGTACACTTTTGTGCTTAAGCACAAGGCCGATGTAGAGAATAAGTCTGCCGACACGTTGAGTTGTCGAGTCGCATTACTCAATTCCATGAGTGTTGAAGTCACGGGGCTCGAGCGTGTTAGAGGATTATTCTGAGTGCCCCGATTTTGGAGTTGTGTACGCATCGTTGTTAGAGAGTCCGTCAGGAGTTAGCAATGAGTATTTGATATTATATGGATATTTGTTTAGAAATGACCATTTGTGCATACCTCGCACCTCCCTCCGCGATTTTCTTATCTGGGAATTACATTCAGGAGTGGTCGCAGGTCATTTTGGTCGAGACAAGACCATTGCCCTAGTGGAGGATAGATTCTATTGGCTAAGCCTCAAGCGAGACGTGGCCAAAATTATAGGGTAGTGTCGTACTTGTCAACTGGCAAAGCAGAAAAAGCATAATATGAGGGCTATACACACCTTTGCCAGTTCCATTCGCTCCTTGGTAGGACATCAGTATGGACTTCATGCTTGGGCTTCCCAAGACCATTCGAAAACACGATTCCATATTTGTTGTCGTGGACCGTTTTTCTAAAATGGCCCACTTCATCCCTTGTTCAAAGACTTCTGACACATCCCATATTGCCAAATTGTTCTTCAGTGAGGTTGTCAAACTTCATGGGTTACTCAAAACCATAGTGTTTGACTGTGACATGCGGTTCATGAGTTATTTTTGGAAGACACTATGGCATATGATGAGTACTAGGCTCCAATTTTCTTCTGCCTACCACCCTCAGACTGATGGTCAAACTGAGGTGGTCAATAGGAGCCTAGGAAATTTGCTCAAGTGTTTAGTGGGGGAGCACACCAGGACGTGGGACACTGCACTACCTATCGCCGAGTTTGCATTTAATAGTTCTGTCAATAGATCCACAGGTTTAAGTCCTTTTGAAGTAGTTATTGGTTAACAACCTAAAAAGCCTATTGATTTTGTCCCTATGTCCCTATCCCATTGGCCATCAGAGTTTGCAGAGTCCTTTGCACATCATATTCATTCATTGTATCAAGAAATCAGGCGAAAGATCAATACTAGTAATGAACAATACAAATTTTCTTTAGACCAATATAAACGATTCAAGGAATTCAATGTAGGGGACTCTGTGATGATCTGCATCAAGCCAGAACAGTATCCTCAGGGAACCGTTTGGAAATTACACGCGCGTAACGCTGGACCATTCAAAATTATAAAACGAAACAGTCCCAATGCGTATGTGGTAGATCTTCCACCTTCCATGGGAATTAGTTCCACATTCAATGTGGAGGATTTAATTTTATTTTAGGGGACCACTGACGCATTATCCAGCCTTTCACCTTATCATCCCAGTTCCCTAGATCTTTCCTTTGACCCATGGCCTCTTCTCGACCCATCTTCTCAGCCTTTACCTCCTATACTTACCCTTCCTCCATCCAAAGAGGAGATAGAGGATATTTTATACCATCAGATTGTATCGACACTGGATGGTGGTTTTCAAAAGTTTCTTGTCAAGTGGAAGTCATACCCAGCTTCAGACAGTACGTGGCTCACTGAAGAGGAGCTTCAAAGACTTGATCCAGACATCTTGAAGCGGTTCAGGAGTTTTGTTTCGCCAGTGGTAAAACCTTCACAGCTGGAGAGAGTTGATAGGGTCATCATCACATGCCCCCTCTACGCTCTTATTCGAGGAGGAGGCGGGCCCCACTTTCAATTTGGATCGACGACAACATCTTTGGAGGGCCTCATAATTAGCGGGCTGCGCTATGGAGCATTGGAGTGGACCCGATCGTCACATAGATTCTACCATCGGATCTCATGATCGTGGCCCACTACTTTAGATGAGCTACGATTTTGAGTTTTGATTATTTTTGTTATTAGAAACTTCATGAACGGCTTGGATTGCTTAGATTAGTATTTATTTGCTTTAAGCTTTAGTGTTAGTGCACACACATGGCACAAGGGTAATTTTGTCTTTTTTTGGGTTTAGGGTTTTCTTATAAATATAGCAATCGTATGTAGGTATTGCAATGATGTTTATGAATAAAAATTCCTGCGTTTTCTTCCTCTCTCTCTCTCTTTGGGTTGAAGAATCAAATTAGGTATGAAGCCCTCCTTTCCTCGAAGGGTTAACTGCCGTGGTGCAAAGTCACATCCGTTCCAAACCATCTTCATCTTCTTACGCACCAATTCTATCTCCCTCAACACCCCTTCCATTATTAGATTCACCTCTTTTCGCATCCAAGTTTTCTCTTACAGCAGTGCACAAGTAGATTTTCAAATTCTGGCCCATCTGAGGGGCTGAAACTTTGGCGGAGTACTACGCGCAAATCGTGCATCGGATCGACGTGAAACTTGGTATGGAACCTGTCCATCCCTGGCCGATCCCATCCTAGAAGGTGTTTCTCGATTTTGTGGGCCCCACACACGTGCGGACGACTTGTCACGCACGTGCGTCCAGGCCCCTTGGCTGCCCAGCATGCGCAACCCATCCCAGGTGGTCTCTTCCCTTCTATTTCCTTCCTTTTGTCTAAATAAACCTCCTCATCCAATTCCCTAACCCTAAAGAGTCCCAAATTTCAATTATCCCTAATTTTCAAACCCTAGATTTTCCCCCAAATTGAAACTTAGTGAATCTCTTGAGTTGGGAACAATCCTTTGCAAGAATGGATGACTTTACACTCCTTTGGGCTTGTTTGGCTTATAATTTTGTTTGATCCAGCCCTAAAGTTGTGTAGGCTTGGACCCCCATAGATTCCCCTTTTTGAATATTTGATAGTATGTAGGATGTGGAATTTTGTGATTGTTTAAAATTGGTATAATCTCAAGCTTGATCTCTTGCATTCCATATTTAATTTCATGTCCTACATCACTCTGTCTTCTCCTGTTCCCGGCCTTTGATTTGAGATAGAGCTTCCCCCGCGTTGAGAAGTGAGGTCTGAAAGCATTCTTCTTCAAGGCATGGATGCGCATTTCCCAGAGTTTGACAATCCACCTTTTCATAAAGTGAAGTCGAAAGCCCAGAGAAAGAACTTTGAGGCACCATCTCATTTTCCTACGGGTTCTCCTGAGACAGGCCTCTTGGGAATTCTACCCGGCGTCTTCGAAAGAAACGATTTTAGGGATCGAATCGATGCACGTGTCAATGCTTTTAGTAAAGTCCATGCATGCCAATTTTCTACTTAAAGCCGCACGTAAGAACTCCAATGCATGCGGTTGGGTATCAGCTTCGGTACTCTACCCTTTTTCAAAAAAAAAAAAATCTTTTGCCACATTGTTGATAGCTACAGCCGCCCCAAGCATTACACATCTCCTCTTCATAAAGTGATTGAAGCGCATGATATAAGGTTCCTTCCAAGCTCTCGACACGTGTAGCCACTGAAACTTCTTTAGCTCCACGCATCAACGTCTCATCCCATTCTGCTGAAACAACTTTTTCAAAACCAATCGCCTTTCGACACTGTTCTTTAGGCCCTTTCATAGTCTCATGGGAGCACTCCACTGGTACTCCTTCGACGCGAGCTGCAGATGCCATTAATGAATCTCTCCCAACTACTTCCTCATAGGGCTGCTGCTGCTGCTTCTCCTGGATCACTATTGCTTTTACTTTTACTTCATCAACCCTTAGAATGTTCTGATTCAGAAAAGGGAATAGCTTTTTCTTTCTTATCTTTAATCGCTCAAAACGCAATTCCTCACTGTCCTCCGTTCGTCTATCAATCTCTGTAATCTCTCCAATACAAGCTCCTATTTCTTTGAAAATATCATCAATCCAGAACTCGAGCGGTATATTCCATATCTGATAGTAATGGTCTTCCCAGCCAAAAACTGACCAACTCTCCCATGCTTGGATCTCTGCAATCAGATCATTCGGAGAAGATACAGCAGCCGTAAAAACCTCTCCAGCGTGTTCTTCTCTTCCCAACGATACCAGAATGTTTTCTAGAGAGAGATCTTTACATTTCTCTGTAAACCATTCCACCACCATTTGTCCCATGATTCCTGATTTCACAGTGACAACAAAAGAAAACTCAAAAGTTTTCATTGGATCCTCCAGCACTACGTTGTGGATACTCACAACTGGTCCTTCAAATGAGGACTCCCTCCAAACCCACTTTTCTTCTGGGTTTTTCGTTTGCTCTATAGCTGAAGGCTCTTTTTCTATCTTTTGAAAAACCACATCCTTGTAGGATTTCCTTTCCACACCCGACAAAGTAATCTCCAAACACAAACCCCGGATTGATTACCTCTCGTCCCTTCTGTCTTTGAGTCCTTCACTGTCAGTGTAGATCTTCCAATGGTGAACCCTTCTTTCTGTTCTCTATTCTTCCTTTCTGGACCATACTTAGCTTTCTGGACGTTGAGCTTAATCCCCTTTCTGGAGTTCTGAGAAGATATTCAAGGGCCACCAAATGAAAATTGGACACCAGATTTGAGTTTTAATCACTCTATCATGATTGAAAATCATTGTTATTGTTGCCAAATGCATCTCTCACCCTATATGGTGCATCAACATGGAAACCTATTTCTGGAAAAAAAAAATTACGTAGTCAATCTAGCTGGAGTGCCTTTCATTACCGGAACCACATATTGCTGAGCCATGTCTTCATACCCCACTCAAAAGTTTGGAGTACATTCACAGTTTTAGTTGGCAAGTCCTGCAGTCTATGTTACATGATCTTTCAAAGCAGTAGCAACGCATGTCACAAGAATCTGACATTAATGAGTACACAATACTCTAAGATTCTTCTTGTAACCAGATCCAGCCATCTAGACACCTGAACATAAAGGAATCCTCTAACCAGATGGTTCTTAACTGAATTCTTTGTATTGAAGAAGGTAAAAATTAAATCTTGTACTTTGAATTTAAAACATAGAACAAACTGTTAGAGAATTCCTCTTGAAAAGGTAAACCACTTGTACAAAAGATAATATTAATTCCTCTTGAAAAGGTAAACCACTTGTACAAAAGATAATATTGTTAGGTTATCTTTGAGAAGATAAGGTCAAAGGGATTCCTGATAAAAGAACAAAGACAGGGCACAACTAGGTGCTAGAATAGAGTAGTCAATAGAAGTTATAATCATTTAATTCATTTTCATAATCACTTCTCAACTTGATTGTTTAAAATAAGAATGGTGAATTCAACATATTGGGTAAGGATGCTATTAACCTAACATGTCTTGCTCATTTCCCATCAAGGAATGAAGATTGGTTTGGTGTACGAAGAGTTGAAGGTAAACATTTAAAACTTTCATCATCATCATAATCTAAGCTCCCAACTAGTTGGGGTTGGCTAAAACATTTAAAACTTTTTATGCTTTTTTACCGATTAAACTTTAAAATTTTCCTATATATTTAATGTCTTCTTTCCTTATTTATTTTTAGATTAATAAGAGTAAGACTACTGATCTCTCATGTCAAAGGAAACGATAAACACTTTGCAAGCATTGTTTTGTTTCTTTTAGTCTCAGCAAAAAAAATGAAAAAAAAAGGTGGAACTAAGTAATACTCCCACTGAGTGTAAGGGATTTTATGGATGCACCCAAATATGTGGCATGCTGTGGTCACTATAGCAAAACTTCAGCTGGTTAATAACCCAAGTATCATATAGCTCCTTATTAAGAAAGGAAATTTGGTTATTGAGGAGCTATACCATGCTCCATTGGAAACTTCCCATTTCTATTTCTCTTTTAAGTTAAATAAATATACCGTGGAATCCCTGAACCCTATTTTTTGTTGTTTGGCAAATCTGACATTCCATGTTAGCAGCAGGTTCTGACTTTTAACACATGTACCGGTGTCTATGTAACAAGGCTTGCTGTTATTTGTTTAGCGAACAATGGCATGATATTCAGTTTGGTTACATCTAATATTCTTCTTACTGAAAGAACTAAATACCCAAGATTATCTTTGAATGGTTTTCCTTCATTTGGATATGTTCTCCCTCAGTTCAGGAGTGCCATTAATTGATTCATCATTTCATGTGCATGCAGGTAAATCAACCATACTCAGATTGCTCTACAGGTTTTTTGACTCTCGATCTGGAACTGTAAGAACCAATTACCTTATCCTTTTTCCACTAATCTTATCCTCTCTTTTTCTTTTCTTTTTTTTTCTTTTTTTTTTTGCATTATTATTTCTAATATTGCAATTTTTGTTGCATATGATCTAGCTTATATTTTATTTGCAAGTCTTTCATACTTTAGTGATATGATATTTGATTCCATGCAATTAAAACCCTACAACCGTTGATCTGCTTACCTAATTGTTCAGAATCTTACAATCCTTTTTGGAGAACATATAGAGATACATTTTAGTATGCCTTTTCTTATTTCTTGAAGTTTTTACTCTTTTGAATATTTAAATTAGCATTTGGCTAAAGATGAGACTCAATCTCTATCTTCATAATGGTCAAGAAATATGTATTAAAGTTGAAACTACATGAAATTTGTATAACTCATCAAGGCAATGTAAATGAAGAGCCTACACATAAAGGAGGATGGGAAACCCCTTCTTTAGGATGGGCTATTGGACAAATCAGTGGCTTCTCATGGAATGGGATTAATGGAAATGCCTAACATTGAAGCTAGCTCATAGATTTCACCTTCTTCATCATCATCATAATCTTGTTCTAGCTATTTGGGGTCGTTGATCCTTTTTCGCCAATCATTCACAGCCCTATGCTCAGTAGTGAACAAGCCTTCATACGTTCTCAGTTCTCACCACCATGATCCAACTCGTTCTAGGTCTTCCCATCCCTTTTTAGGATCTTCAAGTCAATCACAGTTCCCCTCATCGATCTGTCATCGTGCTTCCATGCACATGACCCCACCACCTCACTATGCTCTCCATTAATTTCTCTTATTGCCTTATTGAGACTATCCTAGTTTGCTTCAGGCAATCTCATTCATATTTCCTATCCTTGTCTTCCTACACACCTCTGCTTATGTGTTTCTTCTGACTACCGAACAGTCTGCCCCATAAGGCATTGCCTATCGAATATTTGTCTTAAAATATTCCCATAAGTTTCATAGGCATGTGACAATCACATAGCACTCTAGAGGCACGTCTCCACTTCATGCCCCAAGCCCTACTTCTATTCAAAACACTCTCATTGTACTCTCCATCCTTGGATAATGGAGTCGAGGCAAAACAAATTGCTTTGAGGGATCTTTTAACCAATGATTTTACACCAAACTCTCCCCTATATAACTATTCCTATTAAAGTTGCATCCTAATACTCAGTCTTGGTTCTTTTAACTTTTAGCCACTAGACCCTTGGCACTCCTTCCAAACCTCCAATTTAGAAATTGCCCCTATTGTCTCGTCGATGAACATTACATTCATTGTTCGAAGTATCCTGGATATTATCGAATTATCCCCAATATTATCTCTATCTCCAGCGCAGCAATACCAATAACACTGGTAGTATTAAAAATTCCAGATATCGGCAATGCATCGTTAAGACTTCCTGCCTGCATGCAAGGTGTTACCGCCGAGGCCGGTTTACCCCGAAGGGCCCGGTATCACCAATGTATCACCAATATTTTTTATTATGTAAATTCCACGTGTCACTTGTATTGCCAATGTATCGATATCTCCAATGTATTGCCAATATTTTCGACTGTGTAAATTCCAGGTGTCGCTTGTATTGCCAATATATCGGTGATATTTTGATAACATTGCCAATGTATCAATATTGCCAAAATTTTGTTTATTAAAAAAATTCCATTACAAATTTTTTTTATGGGCGCATAGTTGTATGCAATTGATCAAATTGTTGATGATATTATCATTATTGCAACATGGGCGATATCAAGAACACGTTCTTTCGTCTCCTTTTTAGTTGTCAACGATTTCTCTGCTAAATATCATGTGGTATCGATATTCTGAAATACTAATGGATGTTTGGATGGAAGGTAGGATGGTTGGATGGTTGGATGGATGAATGGGATTGATGGGATGGTTGGACTGATTTTTTACAACATCACAAACCCACCGCGCCCCCCCCCCCCCCCCCCCCAATAAATGGAAACTTATATGTATGCATTCTTTTTGCAAATTTTTTATTCATAAATATGCAAATGTGTATTTTAGCATCTTTGAAGTTTCACTGAAAATTTCCTCCATTTTTCCCATGTTTCGCCACATTTTTCTGTTATCGGCGATATTGATATTGTTTTTGTATCCCCAGCCAGCGAAACTTGTAGCGATACTGATACTTTGAACACTAATTACATCATCTGCAAACAACATATACCAAAGGGGGCTTCATCCTGGACTCTAGCCGTTAATTCACCTATAAAAAGTACAAAAAGGTCAAGCTTAATTTTGACGAAGGCTTATTACAATTGGGAGTTCACGTGTCACACAAACTTTTGTAGGTGTCAGAGCCACTGCTCTACAAATGCCCAGTAAGGAGACTCGATCCAGGCCATGCCTTGAGAGAGCGGGTACACTGCCTACTTGACTATCGAGCTGGGTCTTGACTGGCCCCCAATGGGAAAAGTAGCCCAATTTTCTCCTTTTGAGAACTTTACGCAGAGGGCCTGGTAAAGGCAAACTGAAATCTTCCTTTTACCAACACTAATAGCAATACCAACCTTGTAACTTCTTGTGAGCCTTTTCAAGCTACTATCCATTTGGAGTTTTCACATCCCTAGACTCGGCACACTCCACTTTGCAACCTTCTTTGGAGGACTAACCTAGACTCGGCACACTCCACTTTGCAACCTTCTTTAGAGGACTAACACCCAATTCAGTAACCACCTTCCAATCTCTCTATTGTCCAACTTGAAACTTCAACAAAATCAGCTGATGAGATACCCTGAGTTGCCAAGAGATGATGGATCTTTGGCAAAATTTTATCCTTTGATTCTGTTTGTTGCCAAAGATACGCCTTGTCTTCTCTCTCCAAAGACTCCACATGATGGTATAAGGAAGCAAGCTCCATAGTTTCTGTTCATGGTTTGAATGTGCTGGGGGCCACCCTTTAAAGAAGTTGGCAGCCATACAGGGTAACATCCACAAAATGCCAGAGTTTGTAGAAGAAAAAACCTCTCTTGCTTAATCATGATGATTAAAAAGATGGTCAACTGATTCCTTCATCTTCCAGCAAATGAAACATGTTCTTGGAATTGAAAATTTTAGATGTTTAGGTTTGGTCTGCTTTTGTAGTTTTCTGTGTTGTTCTTTTGGTTGTTGTAATGAAATTACGATACTATTTATTGGGGGGAAACTAATGCAAATAGCTGAAACAAGGAAATGATGATCAAGATGGTACGCAGATTAGAAACTGACCCAGTTTGGGTGATGGATGTAATGTTTGCACTCTTTTATCTTATCTTTATGAATTATTTTGAAAATGGAAGTATCATTACCTGTGACCTTTTGGAGTTATATCAGGTTAACTGCAGTAAAATTATCAATGTATCTAATGACACAAATGGTCTGTATAATTGACTATTCGAAACCAAAGATAGAAATTTCCATTGATGGTGATATCAAACTCGCTCTCTATAGCTGTTGCCACTTTCGTTATAGCTGTTACCATTGATGGCAAAATTGAATTGTCTTCAACTATTTCTTACCTTCATTTATGTTGCCACTTGCAAGCTAAGATTTCTAACAGTGATTGACCTTTGATAAACAACTAATATTGCTCCCCACGCTTAACCTTTTATAAACAACTCTTTGACAGATAAGAATAGATGGTCAAGATATACGGGGTGTGACACTTGAGAGTCTTCGGAAGTCTATTGGTGTTGTACCACAGGATACTGTAAGTTTGTACAATGGCGTTAAATTGTTTTTTATAATCCTTCTTGAATATGTAAGCTGTAGCACCATACGCTTTCGTTTGTAGATGATTTATTCAGGAAAGGTTAGGCAGCTGTATAACAACCTTCATGCTTGACCATTCTTGAGCAGGTACTTTTCAATGACACAATATTTCATAACATACACTACGGTAAATTATCAGCTACCGAAGAGGAGGTTGGTTGATGAATTCTTCTTCTTCTTTTTTCTTCTAATTTTATTAACTGTATGAAATACGCCTAAACCATTTGGTTTCCATTCCATTGTTCAGGTGTTCAATGCTGCTCGACATGCAGCCATACATGATACTATCATGAATTTCCCTGAGAAATATTCAACCATAGTTGGGGAACGAGGACTTAAGGTAAGACATCGTTATCTTTTGAAAGATCGTGTGCATGCGCGCGCACGCGTGTGTGTGTGTGTCATCATCATTGTCGCCGTCGTCATCATCTAAGCCTTATATCCCAATTAATTAGCCTTTTCTACATGAATCCAATCCTGCCATTCCATTCTATCAAGGGCATACCTTCACTGAGACCATAGATTATCAAGCCTTTTCTTCCTACCTCCGTCCACGTCCTTTTGGCCTTCCCCTTGCCCTTTTGGAGCCTTCAACTTGTACAAACTCATTGCTTCAGTGTTGCTAGGCAAGTGGCTTTGGCATTTTGGTTTGAAAGACGACAGTGCAGACAAGTGATTGCTTGCAAGTATGGAACCTGGGAATGTGGGTAGTGGACAAAAGATTCCTCGTTGTATAGGACCATAGAGCTTTGGAAGGCAGTCGCAAGGATGGGATCAAGTATAAGGAGAACTTTGGGTTCTCTTTGGGGGATGGGAAGAGGATCTGTTTCTCAGAGGATGTGTGGACGGGGAGAAGAGTTTCCGACATTAGCCAGGTTAGGTCCGGATGCATATATCCCCACAGCTCAATGCTATTATGTGTCTGGTTATGTGGCAGTTTGGACCCCTCATGTCGAAGGAACATATCAGACACGGAAGTGGCTAACTTCATCCAACTTTTGGGGCTTCATAATGTCCATCACCTATTTTTCAATGAGAGAGATGTATGGTATGGAATGAAGGGAGAGATCAAGTCAGTTTCAGTTCGTTCGTTCTACAATATCATGCATGGTGTCCCACTGTATTTTTCCTCCATTCGTTTGGCATTTTCTTTGATCTTACAATCTTGTTGAACAACTTTGTCAACTAAAATAGCCAATTATCTCCCATACACTTCCAAACCTTTATTGGTATACCATGTGGTTTAAGGGCCTTTTCTATTTTCATCTTTCTTGAAGCTTCTTTCACTTCAAATATCCTAATCCTACGAATGTATCTATGTCCTCTGATGACCTTTGAGTTTATAGTCTATTTTTTATGCTCTTAGAGTGGTTGTCATTTAACAAGTTTTTTAAAATAGCATCTCCACCTTTTATTAATCTCATTGGCCATTAATGCATCTAACATGATTTAGGTCCTTACCCGTCATCTCTCTCATTTTTTCAAGTTTGAAGACATCTTTATCATCTTTGCCTCTCCAATCTATTGTATGATCATTATAAGCCTTAAGTTTAGCCTCACTTACTACTTTCTTAGCAATCTTTTTGGCATTTATGTGTTCAAAATTTTCATCATGTATATTCCCTTGCCAGCCTTTAAAACATGAACGATTCTCGTGAATAGATTTTTGTACATCGTCATTCCACCACCAAATTTCCTTTTATGTTTGGCTTTTCCCTCTAGATACTCCTAAAACATCTTTTGTCACTTTCTCAACGCACTTGGCCATCTCATTCCACATAACATTTACTTCTTCCTTGACATTCGATTTTCCTCTTCCATTGATTTAGTTCTATATAACATTATCTCATTATATGTACAACTTTATCCTTTAAATCTTAATCTACCACTATCCCTACACCATTTCTATTATTGTTCTTTCCTATGTACCAAAGCTTATATCCATCAATTTCTCTAGTTTTGGCCTCTTTCTACTTGGTCTCTTGAACAGATGCTATATTAATTCTCCTTCTTTTAATTGTATTTACTAATTCCATACTCTTAGCTGATAATGTTCCCATGTCCATGTGCACTAGCTTCTTTACCCATACACATCCAGAATAGTGCAAGAATCCTTGCCTACTTCTCATATCAACCAAGTGTTTTGCAGTGCATCACTTTCAGGGGACGCCCTAGCGAACCCTTTCCCATTTCTCACTACACCTGGGTTTTGATGCAACACATTGCTTACAGGAAGGCCCAAGCACGAGTTTGGAATGTCCTATTGTTCGGATTCATGATGGAAGTTATGGCATAAGTTTGGCATCGGCTGCCAGATGGATGTAACCCTCTATCCAATCATCAAATGGATCACCTGATGTTGAGCCCAAAATTCAGATGCACCACCCGTGTCAAGCTTAGGGCCCAAAAATAAGCCTGATCCATAATTCAAGTGGGACACACCATAAGGAAACAATGAACAGGAAAATGTCCTCCCTTCCAAGTGTTTCCCTTGGTGTGGCCCACTTGAATCACAGATGGGGCTGATTTTTAGGTTCAAGGCTTAAAATGGGGTGATGCATCTCTGATGGTTGGAGTAGATGTCAAATCCACAATATAATGGGCCCGTGAAAAATCAAGGGCGGATTACCTCCTACCAACTATTTCTTATCATGTGGCCTGCATGAATGACGGATCAGACTGATTTTTGGGCCCTAGGCTAACATCAAGTGACTTATCTGATGGTTGGCTCAGATTTGAGAAACAAAGCAAGGTGGGCCCACTCCAAGCAGACCGCATGGATGCATTTGTGCGATATTGCTCGCAAGTGAGTATTCACACACATGCATACACATGCACAAGCACATACACAAACACACATACACATAATTAATTAAGATAAGGTTTAGAAGATGATATATACTATATATAACATGAGTAGTTTGGACATTTTTGCCCCTATAATTAGTCGTGGGGAGGGGAAATTCTTTGGTTTTTTCATCAGTGTAGCCCATCGATCCAAGGGCAGTTTTGTCCTTTCAATTCCTTCATGGGAGTAGCCCACACCCAATTCCCTTCCCAAGATGTAGCATTAAAGGGCCCATGTGACAGGTTACGTGGGCCCAATAGGATGAATCTGCAACATCCACACTTTACATTTGTTGTGTTGGATCATGTTAGGATGTCGGCCCAAAAATGAGACAAATTTAAAGTTATAGTGGGTCACGGCATTGGAAAAAGTGGGATGGGTTGCCCCCACCGTTGAAACCCTTCTCTTGTTCTCTCTTTGTGTAGCTCGTATGCATGTGGCCGCACCTTTTCCCCAAATCAATTCTATGGACCTTATCATTGTTAGATAGTAGCAATCTGTTGGGTATATGAATGGTTATGATTTCTCTGAAGAGAGGGAGGGAAGGAGTTTCGCATTCTATCATTGAGGGAGAGGTATCATCAGACACATTTTTAATTTTCTCTATCACTACAAAGATTGTCCTTGTGGGATGGAGGGATTCACATCATGCCTAAAAACAATGGTATTCTACTTCCATCAGTGGCAATTTGATCATGCTAGGTACCATAGAAGCGTTTTTAATTATCTCTATCATGCCAGGGTATGAGAAATTTTGTAATATTCAGCTATTAACCATGCTGCTTTCTTACAGTTAAGTGGTGGAGAAAAGCAGCGTGTAGCACTTGCCCGCACTTTCTTGAAGGGGCCTTCTATTCTGTAAGTGATTCTTGTTCTTCTACTCTCATGGAACAAATAAAATTATTCAATTATGTAAGTGATTTTTCCTCTCTCACATGAGAGAGGAAATAATAATTTATTTAAAAAAAAAAAAAAAAAAACCTTTTTACATCCACAATTTTGCAATTAGGTGCTGCTCCTCAATATGAAAATATTAGCATTCTAACGCAATATGCATGTGGGACAACAGTAAAGGATAATATAAATTGTTTTCGGGCACAACTTGCACCAAGCAAGTCGTGTGTTCAGAATTCTCACTTCTAGAGATGTTGATGGGAATCCAGCAATCATTTCAAGATCTGAATTTCGAAAAGCTCTTTTTGAAAGGAGAGGTGCATGATGATGATAATACTAGAACTAAGGAGTCACCGTTCTTCCTTAAAAGCCATTCTGATGAGGCTTTGCACTTCATGATTCATTAGTTTAGCACTAGAGTTTCCTTGTTACAAAGCCAGCACAAGAAGTGGCAATCCCATTCAACCCTTCTGGTACATTAAAAAAGATACATTGAAATGGTAAGAGATTTCAAATGTTGCTTGGGATAAATAAAAAGCTTCCATAGTTCTGATCCAATGAAGATGCCCATTTAATAATGTTATGAGTTGCCTTATACTATTAGTGGGCTCTGAGAGTGCAAAGTAAAGAAGCCCTTTGTGAAGGGATCTGGATTTTGCCTTGACTAAGCCTTTACCTCCAAAGGACCGGCAAAGACCATTTAGTCTCTCCCTGGTCTCAATAGAGACCAAGAGTAATTCTATCAGAATTGAGCCTGTAAAAACCAATACTGTCTTTCCTTCATGACTTGCCAAATGTTTTCCATTTAGCACCGGATTCTAATAGCCTTACACTGGAAGTGGTTACTTGTTTCCAATCCATTAGGAGATCATGGGCGACCACCCCTGGAATTCAACAATTACCAATGCCCATCGAACAAGGAGTCCATTAACAGTCTCACTAAAGGTCTCCATGGATCTCTCTTCATCTTCGGAAGTTCTTCTATTCCTTGTCTTCCATATCTCCTAAATGATAGCAAATGGAGTCATTCTGTACAAGATCTGATGTCTAGCACAGAGCACTGTGAGACCAATGACCATTAACATCATTTTTTTTCCTGTTCTACAGTCAAACCCTTTCTCAAAATTGTAATTGAAATACTTAAAGACATCATGGTGAATGAGGACCAATTGCCTACAACCCATTTCTACAGCCATTTTGCCCTTGAAAATGGATCATATTTTCAATAGCAAAATTGGAAACAGAAGCTTTGATGGAAAAAAGATTAGAAATGTTGGAGTGTACACCCACCTGTAGGCATTCATTCCACTATGAATATTAGTTCATAGAAGAATAAGAAGAAAAAAATCATATCTATCTAAACCTTTGAAACGGCAGAACAGGCTTCTTGTAGCCAATCGTAATTAGTTGTGATATGGTTATGATGATGATGATGATGATGATGAGTGTATCCAGCTAAACTGACGTAAATCAAAACCACAAACAGTATATAAGCAAGATGAGAAATGGTGGGACTCTTCTTCACGGATTATCAGGGTTATTAAGCAATTAAATGAAAAAGTTAAAAGGTCCAAGAAAGCTATTTTTTGCACCTGGTTGATAATATCAGCATATATTCATGAGTTTCGTAATGAAAATGCCGAATTTCTTTAGTAATCTTCATTTCTGGTGCTAGGTTGTGTGATGAAGCTACAAGTGCTCTTGATAGTACAACAGAAGCTGAGATACTGAGTGCATTGAAGTCTCTAGCAAAAAATCGGACTTCGATCTTTGTTGCGCATCGGCTTACAACTGCAATGCAATGTGATGAGGTTTGGATTCTCTGCACAGAAAATTATGAGAATGCATTTGTTTTGTGGGATTAGTTATGTCTTCTAAAAGAAAATCTCAATGCCTGTCTTTCTTTTTTCCAAGGAAAAAATACACATTATTTTTATTGGATGCTCTAAATGCCCCTACTTCTTTTTAATGAACCAAAAGGGTTCCGACTAAGTTCTCACAAGTCAAACATGGCTGCTAAACCTTGCTTACCAATTTGCAGACACATCTTGACGTCTTTCTGAAAAATGCAGTGCATATGTTTTAACAGTTGGACTCTACTTCGAAGTTGGTATTCCTATATGGTTTTGACTTGAATTTAAGTCAATGAAAAACTGGCATATTCTGTGAGACAAAATGATCCACTCAATCATTAACTTAATGGACTTGTTGGAGAAAACACGCAAGCACGCGAGGGAGGGAGGAAAGGAGTGAGTGAGTTTGGATCACTGAAAATGGGCCCCATTTATAGGAACTGAAAACCCCAAGCAAACTGTCAAAATTGAAGGCTTCTCAGTCATACCATGGTTTTGTCATCCTTGCATGTAATTTCACGTGATGGAATGAGGTGCGAAACTTTAAAAACTCAATGAAATAGTCCCTCTGTTTTTAGTAGAAAGTCTTAAGGACCTTCATGTTGGAAAAAGTGCCCAAAGACACTGATACTATATACCAATTTGAGGAACTGTGATGTTCTCTCCACAGAGTTCCATGAAGGGCACACCTACCATCTCCTGTGTACGTCTTACTTGCGTGGGGCTCAGAACTGCAGACGTGTTGGGTCACCAGCAAGGTGAGTGGAATGTTCTAGCCAGCTGGTCGTAAAAGGGACAATAGCTCAAAAAAATGAGCAACAGTCCACATTGAACGAGCAAAGCTCACAACAATGCAATGGTCAGCTGTCACTGATTTTTAGCCAATGGCCTGTGTGATGTTCCACCTGCTCAACCGCCATGCATATTTGTCTCATGGCTGGTGGCATTTCTCATTCCATTTTACTGGGATTTAAATTTGATCTGCATAACTTTCATAGTTTCATAAGGCTATAAAGGCCTATGGTTGGAAAGAAATAATAGATCTTTCAGAAATCGGTCGGGTCTAGTTGAGGAAGTGTTTTCAGAAGCAAAATTTCATGTTATAGAATGGGCAGTTGCCACGAAGATCATAGATTGTTTTCTGGCCAGTTCGGTAGAGTTATAAAGGCTCTTGGGTGGATTTATAGTTTTTGCTTTTTTGGTATATTCTAGCCTTGGCCTTTCTTGCAATAAAATTATGTTCTAATCACTCAAAAAAGAAAACTTTCATAGTTTCATGTGTTTAAAGCTAGATTAACCCATTACTGCAATGTCTTTCTTTGTCCTTATTTCTCACAATTTGTTGATTCCTGTGCCCTCTCTCTTATTGGGGTTTTCAGATCATTGTTTTGGAGAATGGCAAGGTAGTAGAACAGGGCCCACATGAAGTTCTCTTGTCGAGGGTAGGAAGATATGCCCAGCTATGGGGACAGCAAAATAACACTGATGGAATTGACATAACCATCAAATCAGAAATGTGATACATCTAGACAAAAAAACACCGATGCGGTTGACATAAACCATCAAATCAGAAATGTGAGGCATCTAGAATTTCAATGAGCTGTGTCCCAATCGTTTATACGTAGTATTACATACCTTGTAGAACAGTTCTTTTTTTTTTTCCAGTTATTTGTAACAAGGTTTTAATTTTGTACGAAAAAATGTATTATTTTTTGGGCTCCCTGGGCTTATTCTGACGATATTGTATTGCAATTTTAACATTGGGATCTGGTCCCATCTTACCAAACAATCGTATGTACACCATTATAGAGGGAATGGATGATGCCATGGAAGGAGGTTTTATTAGATATTGCAGCATATTAATTTAGAGATTTTATTTTTATAAACTGAATTAATCCTAGAAGACATGCTATAATTTTTCGTAGAAGAGATGATCACATGCAGTGTTGGCGATATTTCAAAAGACACGGAAACATAAATTTTCAAAAGAAATTCAATTGCTACAGTAATACGATACGATCTTCCAATGTAGAAAGTTTTTACCTGATCTAATTCACAGAAAGCTACCGGCATATGGTTGCGGTAGGGTTGGGCATGTGCACTTGAGAGCTGCCCAGATGATGGGCCTCACACGTGGACCTATGATGAAGGAGATGATTCTCGCTGCTTCTTTTTTTCTTCTCTTTAACTCTCTTTTTCTCGTGCACTAGACGTCCCTAGGGTTGGGGACGTTCAAAGCTCTCCATTGTGCTATTTCCTTTGGGAGGATTTATTTTTGATGAGAAATCATGGTTTCAAAGGGAGCATTAATTATGGTATAACGTAAACCTTACCCTGCAAACTTTATTATGCCCATGATCATCAAATGCCAAATATCTCCCTTCTTCATTGGTGTCTACTCTTGACCAAAATCCCATGCTGGTCTAAGAGGTGAACCCAACGATCTCAACCATGAGATGTCCCATCAAGAAAGATGAATCACTTGTAACAATTAAAATAAAAGTTCAAATAGTTAGAAATCTTCCATTAAACATTTAAAACCTTTTGTAAGTGAGAAAACCACTTGATGGACCCAATGGATTCTTTTTTGGAGCATGTAGACCATAACCACATCCGTGTGTCAGCCATTTATGCAACCTTACAAGGTAAAGCCAAAGTGTGAACATCAAGTGCTCGTACTCCATATGATCTTAGGTCTAAGGATTAGCTCTAATGCATAGTCAAGTCAATTAGATCTATGCATTATAAGAATTGCCAAGGAAAGATGACTTTGGACACAATGGCCACTTAAAAAGGGAGAATTGTATTTGATCAATCTCCACATCCAATTCTTAGTTTTGCAATTCCCACATTTAATTATGGCATCATTGGTGAAACTAAAGGTGTTGTCATCTACATGCATAATCATTATTGGCTTTCCAAGGCATGTAATATCAATACACGGGACTTTTAACTTTGGAAGTTACTGTTAAAAATACAAACTGCTAATGAGGTATGATGATGCACAACCATAGTGTACTGAGATTACAATTAGAGTTAGGCATGTCTGACCCGATCTGGTGGATCCGACCCGATTCGAACCGAACCGACGCCTGGATCGGTGCAGTTCAAGTAGGATCAGGCAGATCCGACCGTTTGTTGGATCGAGCTCGGATCAATGTCAATCCGGACCAAACCGATCCAAAATCCGATCCGATCTGGGCCCTACATAGTGTGTAAGCACCTATCATTTCTTAAACACATCCAACCTTGTTGGTAGAAGGAATCTCCAGTCTAAATTTTCTTGTGAGAGAAACGAGAGAAGAAAGATGGAAGTTGTGCTAAGCCTGTGATTTCGTTCCTGGTCAAAAAGCTCAGCGATGAGCTCATTCAAAAAGCTATTTCCCTAATTGGATTGCATGATCAAGTCGAATGGATTGAAACAGAATTGGAGTGGATGCAGTCCTTAAAAGATATGGATGCAGAACAACAAGCAAACGAAAGAGTGAGGAACTGTGAAGGACAATACAGAGCTGCGGAAGCTCTTGATAGATACCACAAACAAGTCGATTATCGCCATTGAAGATATCGACTGTTCTTTGGATCTGTCTGGGAAAAGAGAGAAGAAATTCAAAAAGCCAAAGGACAATGATCTAGACGTGAAGAATGAGGAAGATAGCAGTAGCAAAGTTACTCTTTCTGGGCTTCTCAATTTCATCGATGGGCTATGGTCGGCCTGCGGAGGAGAACGGCTCGTTGTCTTCACAACCAACCATCTGGAAAAGCTGGATCCTGCATTAATACGAAGAGGCCGGATGGATAAGCACATCGAGTTGTCGTACTGCAGCTTTGAAGGTTTTAAAGTGCTTGCCAAGAACTAGCTGGATCTTGATTCGCACCCTCTATTCGAGGACATCCGTCGATTGCTGGAAGAGGCCAAAATCACTCCTGCGGATGTCGCTAAGAATCTAATGCCCAATCCAAACCTTGCCCAAACCGATCCAACTCGGATCGATTCAAGCAAGCAGGGGTTCAGATCGGTTCGAGTCAGATGACCTGGACTCGGTTCCGGATCGGATCGAGTTCGGGTCAAGCCCTTGTAGATTTCGGACCGAGTCGAATTGGACCCAATCTGATCTGACTCGGTCCGATGCCCAGCTTTACTTACAATGCTTACATGCAAGACCTAAGAGCCATCATGAAGATCACCTGGCATGACGGATGGCTAATACTCTGTAAAGTTGTGGCCCACCTGATGAGTAGAGTACACGGTGATCTTTGTGATGGGGCGCAACTTTGCACACTCGAAAATTAGCATGCTAAGCACACGGTGGCTTGTATATTATCACTCTCATAATCGGCTACACGTACCTTAACAAGCTATTGAAGTTTATACGGACCTGTTTGGTTGTTCTGGAATTCTTTCCCGAGTTTTTATGTTTCCTGGGGAGGATTAGAATACTTTTTCTTAGGAAATGATTGTGCTTAGTTTAGTTTGATACACCGGGCTTCATAGGGAATATGGCACTAGTCTAAAATTCTGTTTTAAATCCTCAGGTTTTCCATTCACCATTTAGTTGGACCAAGTTTTTTTTAGAAGCTTGCCATATGGAATTCTTCGGAACATTTAGTTGGAGCAGTTTCTTTTTTTTATAAGTTTGCCAATGGAATTCTTGGGAAATGTAAAAACCAACATAAAAGTGTAAATCAAGTATTACTTTTGTAACCCAAAAAAAAAAAAACAGCAGCAACCAAATACCCAATAGGTTACAAAATAAGTAGGGAGAAGAATTCATTTTTGCATTTGTCTTAATTGAATTCCAGTCAGAAGGGAGGGCATCTTGGTACCTCCAGATATGCACGTGTGAAACTTGTATCTATGATTGAAACCGCACGTCCGGCAGGGTCTGCTAGTAAGTTAGTAACTGGCCGCTAATGAAAATTGCTTAGATTGGACTACCCTCGCCGTCCAATAAATGGGCCCTTTCTCACTGAATCTGAGCTGTTGTGTACTAAGTGCCCATTTGCATGGGTGAGTGAGCAACCCAATGTCAAGAACCAGAGCAAAGGGCTTCCCGATGAGGAGAAGCCCGACCAGGAGTTCTTTCTTGCGCGCCGACTGAGAACTTGGCCCCCCCGGACAATTGAATTGCTGAAATGGTTCCTTTGCAATCTGGCCCTTCTACCATTTGACCCAACAAATGAAAGGTTCTGATCTAGTCCATGTACCCATGTGCTGCAATGACATGATACTCATGAATATAGTACTTCCCATGCCTCTTGAGAACCCTACCACCTCTTGAGAACCCTACCATGATGATAGGATGCTCATGTAAGCCACGTTATATAAAACAATTAAAAACCACCCGAAAGCCTCCAAATTCACATGGTAGCCCATTTAATGTTGATAGCTTCTAATTGAACGCGAGAGGGCTTCTAAACAAGTGGATGCCATACTGACAGGCCCGTGTGGGACCCTTGTAGAATAAGCTTCTTCTACAAGGACTTATAGAGCAACTGACCTCTCAAAACTTGGAGAAAAAGTCTAACAATATTTAACACAATTACCAATGTCTGGGAGATTCCTGGGCAGACCATCGTATTCACAATTCCGATAATGAATCACAAACCACACCCATACAAATTGAACATGAAGAGTATAACCTTTCGCGCAAGCACTGCATAGTAACTCACCATCACTGGTCACAAGCTTTCATTCCATCATCATGATTCACAAGTAGAGCACCATAACAGAAGTTAAAGAAAAGCAAAGGTGGCCCACACTCAATGATCATTGGTCCACCAATAATTCGGCCCCATTATGATACCTATTGAAACTGGCTTTGTCACTTGCATTTTCCTATTGAAAATAAAATTTCAGTCATCACATGGGCGCAAGGGCCCACTGCTCGGTTGGACCAATCAGAGGGGAAATCAGCAGCAACCGCAGAAAGAGGGAAATCCAACGGGGTTAAATGGAAGGGTAACCCAAATCTCTCTTTTATACAAAGCCAGTGGATACAAGAGGAGACCGGTTGAAATATTAGCAAATGGTTATGAAGAAATTTGCCTCAGACTCACTTCTGAGACAGGGACAATGCCATGAACAATCCTCAGCTTAACTTTATATATATATATATATATATATATATATGGAGCCTCAATCCAACACCTTTTTTATCTGAAACAAATCCACAGCAACAATAAGAGAAGCGATGCAGAACCTGAAATTCCATTGTTGGAAACAGAACGCGTAAGAGAACATGAGGTTAATGTACCTTCAGAAGAAAGACCACCATCTCCTGCTTCTGTTCTCCCTACGCTCTGGGGATCCAGCAGAGCTCCCTGAAGATCTCGGAAGCAGCTGGTGCTCCGGTCCTCCTTCAAAACCACATTGGGCCTGCCTGTTGGAGACAGGGTTCCGGAACCACAGAACCAAAGCAATACCAACAATGCTGACAATTGGGGCTGCAGCGAGAAAAAACCACCTGTGTCTCCTACCACCCTCTCCATCTGAGCTGCCCGCAGCATGGCCCATTTCACTAAAATTCCCCTGCTCCACTCTTCTGTGGGTAGATTCATTCGCTTCTACTGCCCCGGCATCACTGGAGATATCAGATGAACTGTCGTCCTCACTTAGATCCCGCTGTGGCCAGATCTCATGGATATCAGTTCTAATGCCCAA
Source organism: Magnolia sinica (assembly GCF_029962835.1). Taxonomy (NCBI): domain Eukaryota; kingdom Viridiplantae; phylum Streptophyta; class Magnoliopsida; order Magnoliales; family Magnoliaceae; genus Magnolia; species Magnolia sinica. Next base: position 58,235,563 of record NC_080585.1, on the reverse strand, counting down.
GTTGCGCTTCCCCTCCTCGTAATCCTTGTCATCCGTTGGGAGTTCATATCGACAAACTGGGCATGAATTCCTCGTACTCAACCATGGCAAGATACAGGAAGGGTGATAGAGGTGTGAGCAGGGCAGCTGGCTGGCCTCACTATCTAAGGCCAGAGGATCCTTACAGACCGCACAGATCAAGCCACCGTGCTTCTCGTGTTCCTTTTGGATGATGACACGTGGCAGGCTCCCGACAAAAGATGCAGCTGCTGGAGGGGCCCCACGCCTCGAAGCATCGGTTTCTGCAAGCTGCTCAAGCAGTTCTTCAAACCCTCTTGCGTCAAGGTAGTCACCAGCATTCCCGACATAAGGTGGTGTCATCTCCGATTCCTCCAAGTTAGCAAAGACGTTAGGGATATTATATGTGCCCCTACTTTCCTGCATTCTCAAGCGGATTCTACCACTATTCCCGGGAAATCGAAACTGAATCTGGTAGTCCATGTGGCCACTACTTACGTCAGTGATGTTATTATCTCTGATCTGACCGTCCACCCTTGTACTGTCAGCTGCATCTTCTTCAGCATCAGCTTCTTCCCATTCACCATCTTCGTCTTCGTCATCCAAATTCCACCGGTCCATGCCCACATGCATCGGGTCAATGTCCGTATCGCTATCCATGCTGCTCCCATCATCTGCTTGCATGAACATTTCCCTTTCTAGCAAACTGTGCGCATCCACCGAAGCATCTGACTCCCCTCCATATGCACTGAAAGAAAAGCCATCGCTCTCACCAGTGAATGGGCCATACCCACCAAAACTGACGTTGGAGTCACTCTCACCAAAAAGAGAATCCAAATTATCTACACCCTCGCTTTCATTGTCAGAAAGCGGCGCCCTCCGCCATCTCCTAGACCTGCTCTGAGGCGTATGAGAGGCTGAACGATGCAGCACTGCCAAAGCAGCATCACCATCTGGTTGGGTGTCAGGCTCTGGGATAGATGCTGTGATGGTATTTTGATTTTGCCTGACCAGATTAATCAAGTGAGAGAACTGCTGCGAGAACAGATCCTCGATCGACTCAGAACTCCTGTACCTGGATCGCCCCCTACGCAGCCTTCTCGGATGAGAGTCCCGCACAGTTGCCTCGAGATCATTGAAAAACATACCTTTACATTCCCTGCATATGCACATTGCTTCAGAACCCTCATTCTCCTCATTATCCTGCAGAAAGATTCTTCTGCAGAGGATGCAATGTGCCTCTGGATGGTCAGGAAGGTGAACTGGACTGTCATTCGCCAACGCATGATCTGCTGACTGAAGGGACCCTTGAGATATCCATTGTGATTCTGAATCCATATGGAAATCTTCTGGAAAATAATTAGATATTAGAAACAAAGGCTTGGTTTGTTTAGACAGAAAAACAAAAATGGATAGCATGAAACAAGTACAAAGTACCAAGAATTGGAATACCTTAAAGTGGAAGCTGCAACGACTTGGAAAGAGACTGCTCGGGCAAGCAGGTTGGACTAACTTAATTAGCCTGCCAAAATAAGTTGAGGATTATGAAAAAGTGGAATGCTATATCAGATTGATACATGGAAATTGATTGGGCACAGTGGCCAATTTTGATAGAATAGAATTTATAGATATTAAATAATGTTCCAGCAAGACTGATCGATAGACTAAAATCTGCATAAAGGGAAAAGCAAATTGTCAGTTACAAACATAAAATAAAAATACTCACAATCTGTCAGAAATGTGGCCTTAAAAAGTCATTTCCTACATAAAGGAAAGACTGTTGTGAGTTTGTTACACCATATGGGAGCATGAGACACTTTCTGGCAAAAAAAAAAAAAGGAGGAAAAGAGGATGCCATGGCCCCAAATGCAGCCGCTTGATGCTTCTTTTTGAGCAATGATATCAATTTTTTACCCTTTTAGTGTGAACTGAAACCACACTATAATTGGTCAGCCGATAAAATTTCTAGACCACAAATAAATAAAGGAACAACAGCCGTGGTCCATGGAACCCAATCACCTGTTTAGAAGTTCAGCTTCTATCCCAGGTTTTGGTGACCAGGTGGCAAGATCCAGTGCAAAAGATCGTTGTGGTCCCATAATAATGCGGGGGCATTTTCACATGGGGCTCGAGTGGGGTGGCCTGTGGGATGCAGGGGCACACTCGGGGTGGGCAGCCTGCAGAACCCATGGATTTGGGGCCCTTGTGAGGCGGGTGGCTCGTGTGAGGTGGAACCCATGGTACTTTTTTTTTTTTTGGGTGGGGGGGGAGGGGGGGCACAAGGAGGGTTCGGCCGAGGACCTAACCCATGGATTTGGGGCCTAAAGGGATTAATTCGACATGCTCAATCAATTCGAGCTTTTAGAGCAACTGGTTAATTGATCTGCATCAAATTGGTATTAGAGCGGGAGGTCTCATGTTTGAGACTCCTCACTGAGGGTGATTAATGCGGGAGCATTTTCACACCGGGCTCAAGTGAGGTGGCCGAGCAAGTGGTTAATTGTCCTGCATCATATAACCACGGGACTCACTTTTCTTTTCGTTTTTCAGTTAAAATGCAGATCTGGTAGCCTGGTTAGTGGGGAAGCCAATTCTGATAGCCTGTGGTTCTACTGTGACCCCCTCAAGTTCATGGAAATTGGTGCCTCATCAGTCAGCAATACCCACTTTAGTTGCATACCTCTCTGGATGGAGGAATTAGTTTTCGATCAGCCAGTGAACTTCCTGGCCGAAATGAAGTGTTGGGGTAAATTCGTTTTGATCCAATGTTTTAAATAGCAGTAGCGTGTAGCGTAGCATTCAGCCCTCTGTAGTGTGTAGTGCAAGTAGCATGGCATGTAGTGTAAACTACACGATACTTCTATTTTTCAATTTGAAAATAGGAAAAATATGGTAAATAGTTTATATATATGCCTAAAAGATGATTCTTTTTTTCAAATATAAGCATGTTCAAACAAGTTATTAATTATCATTTATCAAAAGCCAATTCACATATATAAACCCAATCAAATCATTATCACATCAATAACTTTCTAAGCAAACCACTTTAATTAATAATGTCTAACAGAAACCACAAGTCACAAGTACGAAAAGAAATTAAAATCCAACAGGTTGAGAGTACAAGTACAAAATATAAAATACAATTATCATATATATAGAACGTACGCAACGCATACACTATGACCCCTATAAAGTTCTATATAGGGGATTTATGCTATTTGCTAATGCTGTGTAGCGTCGTAGCTACACTCCAGACGCTATTCAAAATATTGGTTTGATCTAGTTTCCCTTCAAGTTCCTGTCTTGTTGGTTTGAGAAAATTGTCTTTGGATTGTTTGGGAACCACCTTCCAGCTTCAAGTTACCTACTGTAGCCATGTAAAACTCGTCTTGTTTGATGATGAGGCAGTTAGTGGCAGATGGTTTCAGTTCAAATAGGACTGTTTGGAAGCAAGCACAGTTCTGTCACAGTCAAGTTAACCCTGACTGTTGTTGTTTGTCAAGCACCCAGGACAAAGAAGCATCAATCGCATGTGACGCATGTCCACACTTCTACTTTTGGTACACGCATGGTGCTTGAAAATGTATAATGGCACATGTGGTATCACGCCCCATAATTCGGGTACCCGAGTAGAGCTACTCAATACCAGGGTATCCCGTATCTATTACGATACGGGCATATCGGTAACGGCCGTGGCCGTTACGTGATACGGGGCCGTAATGGTCACCTCACCGATTCTGTAGCCATAACGGCCGTTATAGGGCATAACGGTCAAAAAATGGCCTTTTTTTTGCCTTTTAAGGTATGTTTTTTCACTTTTTTGGAAACTTCTTTCTTCTAAACTCTTCCTAAATCATTCTATTGCTATTTTCGACCACTCTTAGCTTGATATTACAAATAAAAACAACTTATATTAAGGATTTTCTTGATTTGAAGCTCTGTGGGCCATTTTCCAGAAATTCCTCAAAAATAGGTATTTAAACTTTTTATTCAATGTTTTGATGTTTTAATGGTAGAATATGATGTGTTAATCATAATAGAAGATATTAATGTCCATTTTACAGATTGTTGTTATCATTTTATATTTTTTTATAAATTTTTTCTATTTACGCACTATTTTCGGCCTCTTTTTTTTAATTCGAAAAATTATTTTTTATTGAATGTTTTGATGTTTTAATGGTAGAATATGATATGTTAATCATAGTATAACATGTTAATGTTCATTTTACAAATTGTTATTGTCATTTTATATTTTTTTATGAACTATGAAAAATAATTGCAAACACCTACACATGTAAGATATTTTCATATTACATTCATTCTAATATATTTATCATTGATAGTAGATAGTTAGAAAATTAAATATATGAGTTTTGCAGTCAAATCCAGGTAATCTGGTTCATAAATTCATCAGACAGTCCGGTACAACTTCTCACCAAAGAGTGGACTGTTACACCATCATAAACATGTTCCAATTTATAAATGTATGCATATTTGGAATGCTTAGAATATTCCGGATTTAATCCATATTTTTTCATATTTTTTTGGCATTTTATTTTTATTTTTGCACCGTTACGCCTTCGTATCGCCATTTCGCCCCCGTATCCGTATCGGTATCGGAGGGCACCGTTACGCCAACCGATACCAATACAGGATACCTTGCTCAATACTCAAATTCCAAGCACGTGAGCTAAAATTAATATATTATTATCAATGCACAAATACTCAATTCCACGAGGCTATGTACATTCAAAATAAATGAGGATAACTACTAATTCCAAACTTAATTAAATGACATTGTACCATATCATCTACAACTTAAGTGGCTAATTAAATTAAATCACTTAACTTATTATATTAACATTTGAAATTTTCAAACTAGGCCTAATAACAATGCAAACTAATAATAAAGGCCCGCCTGTTCGAAATATTCCAATTCGGCACCTGTATGGTTTAAATTAACATAAGTATAACAATTCAGTAGGATCGTCTCATATACAAATCTGAAGTTATAGATTTCACATGTCTTTAAGTAAAGTGATATATTTGAAACAAACGTGACAAAATAACTTATGAGATTTGGGGCCCATGAGGAGGGTTCGGCCGAGGACCTAACCCATGGATGTGAGGCCTGGGCTATGAGATACAGGGATTAATTCGTCATGCTCTATCAGTTTGAGCTTTTAAAGCAAGTGGTTAATTGTCCTGCATCAAATTGCTATCAGAGCAGAAGGTCTCGTGTTTGAGACTCCTCACCGGGGGTTAGAGCTGGGCATTGAGTCGAGTCGGACCAAGTTAGGGTTGACTCGACTCGATCTGGTTTTGAAATAGGCCTGACCCGAACTCGATCCAACTCAATACTGAGTCCAACATGCCTAACTCGATCCGAGTTCGGTCTAGCCTGGACTGATCCGGACTGAGTCCGATCCAGTCAGAAGTACCGAGTCGAGTCGAGTTGGCATCAAGTCGGATTGAGAGATGAGGGAGGGAGGGAATGGAGAGGAGAGAGAGGAGGAGGGTGATAGTGGTGGGTGGCTGTCGGGCTTGGACAAGGAAGGAGGGAGGGAGGGAGGGAGGGAGTGGAGAGGAGAGAGGAGGAGGAGGGTGATGGTGGTGGGTGGTTGTCGGGCTTGGAAGAGGAGGATGAGGGAGGGAGGGAGGGAGAGAGAGGTTGGGATCGGGTCGAGGTAGAGTTAGAGAGTTGGGTCAAGTCGGGTTTCCGATCAAGTCGAGTCTAACCAGATCGAGTTTCGGGTCAAGTCGGGTCGAGTTACTAGGTAACTCGAACTCGATTCGGTTTGAGTTCGCATTGGGCAAAGCTTACTCAGTTCGGACCGACTCACCCATTCGGTTCGGTTCGAGTCGAATCGAAACGAGTCAAACAAGTCGAGTTAGCCGAATCGAGTCGTCCCGTGCCCACCTCTACCGAGGGTGATTAATGCGGGGGCATTTTCACATCGGGCTCGAGTGGGGTGGCCTGTGGGATGCGAGGGCACACTCGGGGTGAGCGTCTTACGGAACCCATGTGATTTGGGGGCCGCGAGGAGGGTTCAGCCGAGGACCTAACCCATGGATATGGGGCTTGGGCTATGAGATAAAGGAATTAATTCGCCATGTTCTATCAGTTCGAGCTTTTAGAGAAAGTGGTTTATTGTCCTACATCAAATTCGTATCAAAGCAGGAGGTCTTGTCTTCGAGACTCCTCACCGGGGGTGATTAATGCGGGCCCACACTCAAGGTGGGTGGATTGATGGTTTGCCTTGGACTATGAAAGTTCCATCCTGGGCCTACCAATGTTGAAGAAACAGATAAGGATGAATATGCTCACTTGACAGTCCATCATATGCTCATCTGGATCTCAACCTCTTGAATGGATCATGGTCGATAGCCATGACAATTTAAATTGTCCCACTTGTTGGATCATGATTTTTCTTCATCTTAACTATTCTTTTGATGGCTGCCCACCAAGATATAAAGAATTACTCTTGCAATCCATAAGGGTCATGATTCATGACTCATCATCTACAGTGGGACCCACAATGTAAATAGTTGGGACTGGTTAATTATTCCACCTGTGTAGTGGCTATTTGCACGCATGGGGTACTTGGTTACAATTACAAATCAGTACTTGGGTTCTTGGTTCAATCAGGCCTAGCCACTCGTCAAGCAGGACATAACGTTGAAATCAAGCTATGAGCAGTATCAATGAGTCTACTGGTGTGGCCTAGCCAATAAGGGGATCGTTTTTATCTCATAGCAGGTGATCATCAAGGCATGGCCCACCTTTCTCACAAATCGGATATTCTATACATTGACACGTTGGTGGGAAAGAAATGGTCGTATGTGAAAGTCCACCTATAACTGTATGTAATCCATTCTCAAGTTTTAGGGCTTTCTATCCGTGCAGTTATTTGATAATCTGGTGGGTGATGCTTGATAGTAGGCATTCTTAAAAATTGTACAAATTGCAACATTAACTCAAATGAAACCATTCAAACGTCAGGAACCACTATAGACAAGTCATCATCCAAAAATCAGATGGGTTCAACGATTGTTGGACAATTGTTTTCAGTATTTGAACCATTGGCTTTTCACTAATAAACCAAAAAAAGGGGGGGACCATTGGCTTGTTCTCACTAAACAGTCCACTACTGTAGAAGGAGAATTTTTTTTATTTATTTATTTAAGGAATATGTATTTCCATGGGCATCATCTGAAGAAGCTATATTGGTTGCGAGTTTAATGGCCAATTTGTTGAAGACTGTAATGTTGACCTTTTTTCCATGGACAATAGCTAATGGTATTTTGCACCCTCATTGCCAGTCCCAATCCCAAATAAAGGCGTTGCATTAGGTTGGTAGCTGGTGTCAAACTTTGACCACATCTTTTTTCTCATAAGTAACCAACCCCATTTGGTTGGGATAAGGCTTTGATGATGATGAAATGTCCAATTACTAGATAGATGGATAGATAACCAACTCAAGTACTTTTTTGTTTTCCCATCTGCACTAAGGCACACAATTTGGCCGATTTTGTATGATTTACTTGAATGCCAAGATTACAATACCCACGTGCCTAACATCATAAGTTGCTTGAGAATCTCTTTTTTTTTTTAAATCGTCTTCCATCTTCCTCCTCTTCTTCTCAACTATACACATTCAGTGTACCACGACCAGCATAACAATAAACTCCATCAAAACTTCATCCTCAATTCATTCGACTAGCCAACTTGATCGCATGAGCTTTGAATCTAAAGCAAACTCAACCATGCTGGTTCGATCTTGCCCATCGAACCATAGTGATTAAAGGTGTGAATTTGTTCGATCAAACTAATCTGATCTTTATTATGCTGGTTCTTATAACAATCTGCCTCATCTAAACCTCTCTTAGTGATACCAACCAGGATATCAAAAGATCTCCAACATTAGGGGTTGCAATGGTTTGGGTAGCGTGATTCGACCTTGTAGGGCCATGGCTTAGGCCTCTAAACTTGGCTCGAGGACAGAAACCGGGCTTGAAATCTAAGTCCAATGCACAAGCAAATGATGAATGACCCAGTCCGGTCATCAGATGGGCCACTGCTACATGGAAAGAGTGGATGGTTTAACGACACTTGTTAGCAGTTCACATTCAATATACATGTGTAATTTAGATACACTCCTTGGATTCAGGTTATATTTCTATGATCCAAATCATTTATGTGGGATTCGTCATGGAGGAAAATCGTCACTGTCAAAGTCATCGTTGTCATCATCTAAGCCTTATCCCAATTAATTGGGGTCAGCTGCATGAATCTTGTTTTACCATTCCACTCTATCATCATCATGGATGGAAGACAACCAGAAGAAATTCTTCGATTGGATGATTTCAAACCTTTGATCGCTAAATATTTTTCTTACAAGGTCAGGACAAGGCAAGGGCCTTTTTAGTCCAATTGGTCTAGGACCAAGGCGAGGAGAAGGCCAACACCCACCCAGCCCTAGCCTAACCTACTGCCACCATGTCCACCACCATCTCATCATCATTATCATCAAAACCTTATACCAAATAAATGGGGTTGATTATTCATGAGAAAAAGGCGTAGCCAAAGTTTGACGCCAATTGCCAACTTGACAAAACAATCTTCCTTTATCCAAGGTTAGGACTAGCAATGAGAGCACAAAACACCACCAATTATTGTCTATGAAAAAAGGTAGACATTACAATCTTTTAGAATAACTGACAACTAATATAGCTTTTTTCAAATGGTGCTCGTAGTTGTGTATCTTCCTCTTTTGATTCTCCTTCCGCACTAGCCTTCACTATGCCTTCCAATGCCTCTTCCCATTGCTCTTAAAAAAGTGTACTTGTACTTCTCATCCAATTAACTATTATCCTTTGAGTGTCTCTCAGTTTACTACTGGTCCTTCGCTCTTGCCATTCTTCTTTGAGAATACCAAATAATCTCAAAGATATCTTTGCTAGAAAGGGGCAAGGGTAGAAGAGGTGGGTGCACTAAAAAATAACACTTGGTAGATGGTGTGGAAGGCATTTTTTCAAATGTATACGATGAAAGAACTTTATGTGAATCCTCTTGGTTTTCAATTACAAGAGAAGGAATTCTGTGTATATTATGGAAATCTGATGCAGACATCAGTGGTGCACCCTTTAGAGTGTACTAGAGGAGGAGGCATCGCCGACAGAGTACCGGAGCAGAGGAGTTGATGTGGATGGACGTTGGGTCCATCGGACCCATTTTTTGACGCATTACAAGTGCAGGAGCAGCATGACCGCACCCTGACCATAGCTACAGGGGTCGGATTTCACACCCTACCACACAGGTGTTTTAGTTTTAGGCGTTTTTGTTCTTTTTTCTTGTTTCAGGGGCTTTATTGCACTCTCTTTATTTTTTTCGTCTTTTTGTTATTTTTCTTGTTTTTAGGGGATTTAGTGTACTTTTACTTTTTTCATAGCTTATATATACGTTATGAGAAACCATATTTTTATTATTATTGAATTAATAGAAATTCATATTTTTTTCCTCTTTATTCAAGATATTAGGGTTTCAGGATTGGCCCTTGAGTGTTGAGGATTCCACCCCAATTTCAGGTTTCCTTCTTTATAAATCTTCGAGGTGCAGGAAAAGGTAAAAATCATCCTCCTTTTCTTTTGACAACAAAAGGACTTGTACTTTCTTTATCTCGAACCCTTCATTCTTCACCTCTTTCGTTCCTCTCTAGATATCCCCTTTCTAGTTTGAACGGAAAAGAGGGATGGTTAGTCAGTAGAATCAGATCCTAACTTGACCGTGGACTGACTTATGCTGCATCTGAGATATCCTCATATCCTTAGGTCCTTCATTTTTACTATTTACGCGATTTTATGCTAAAGGGCATGATCCTGACGGAATGACCTCATCTTTGTGTTGAAATTTACCTAATCCCTTCGATTGGAAAGGGTTAGTTGATTCGTGTATTTATTTGACCATTCTTTAACCTGATTATACCCGCGTGACCGGCTCTGCCAAGGGGACATATTTTGTTGAGTTTAGTTAGCCTTTTTTTCCTAAGTTTTGTTAAGTCCCCATATAAATCTAGGCCATATAGGATAGTTGTATTGCATTGGTATCATGGTTTTTACCCTTTCTTGCACATAGATCTAGGACCATTCACTTGTCATTCCTAGTATATGCCCATGCACACTGGTCATGGATTCGGTCTCCATTACACCATGGACTCCGATCAATTTGCCAAGGCTATGGAGGGCCAAACTAAAAGAATGGATCAACAGTTTCGAACCTTGAGGGATGATATCGGGCAGCAGTTTGCGCATCAAGATGGTAGGTTCATGCGTCTAGAGGAAAGAGTTGTGCATCTAGAGGCTGATATTCCAACCGCCACTATAGGTGGAGCCCAGACGACCCCCGACACCGGAGTTGTAGATCAGTCCCAAGTTGTGGGCCCTGATTCGCCTAGGGATGGTTTGGGCGCAGGCCAAGCCCGTGGCCTTGGCAACAGACACGATGGGGTATATCCATTACCACCCACACACAATCGGGATCCTGTTCTTCCCGCCCAATGGGAGAGCCATGATGGGGTGCGTCGTCAGGACCCCCAGAGATATCATGAGCACGAGGAACCTGTTTCTAGGGTCATGAAGGGCATCAAGGTTGACGCCCCCATTTTTTATGGGAGATTGGACCCCAGGGTTTTTTCCGACTGGTTAGCAGACATGGACCACTTCTTTGAGTGGCACAGTCTACCAGACCCACAACGAGTCGGGTTCGTCAAGATGAAATTGGTGGGCCAAGCAAAACTATATTGGGAAAATGTGGAGCGTCATCGTGAGCGATCTGGAGAGGGACCAGTCCTCTTTTGGATTGAGATGAAAGAGTTGTTGCGAGAAAAGTATATTCTCCTTTCTTATAGGCAGAGGTTGTTAGATCAATGGCACATTTTGCGCCAATGATCCATGACGGTGACGAAATACATCGCCAAGTTCGATGAATATATGATGAGGTGCGATGTGGATGAGGACCCTGCTGTGGTTCTCTCCCGTTTCCGTATGGGCCTCAGGCCTGAGCTTCAGCGAGAGCTCACGCTTCACATAGTCACCAGTCTAAAACATGCTTACCAGGTGGTGCAGGAACTGAAGCACTGTGTGCGTCAGTCTAATGTGAGGGGGATTGATTTTCGACCTACTATGCCTAGAGTAGCTTCGCAGGGAGCGAGACCCCAAGTCAAAATTCAACCTAAAGCTCAACCTAGTACCCAGCCAGTCAACATAAATCGCAGTAATAATATGGTTGAACCAAGTACTAGGCCCGCGATGCCAGGGCAGTGCTACCGCTGTGGTGGCATGGGTCACATCGCTGCCGAGTATTCAAATAAGGGTGGGCGCATTACCTTTGTTTCCGAACACTCCACGGAAAAAGAAGTGGCAAATAAAGTTGATGGTGATCAGGATGATGAGGAGATCATTATCCCCTCCCTTGACCCGGCTAGTGATGCCGAGGATGATACTGTGGAGACGATCCCACTTGCAGTTGTAAGGTGCGCCTTGACCCATATGAAGGAAAGCGAAGATTGGTGCAGAACCACCATTTTCCACACTTACGCCAAGTGCGGAGAAAAGAGCTGCAAAGTAATCATAGACAGCGAGAGCTGTGAGAATGTAGTTTCCCCAGTTACTTTGAGTCGCTTGGAGTTAAAGTCAGTCCTTCGCCCCAACCCATACAGAGTTTCTTGGGTGGATGCGACATCCCTCCTTGTGACCCAGCAATGCCTTATTCCGATTGAGTTTGGACCATTCAAGGATAAGTTGTGGTGTGATGTGGTCACGATGGACGTTGGGCATATCATCTTGGGAAGGTCATGGCTCTATGACAAAGATATCACAATATTCAGGCATATGGATAATTGTGTATTTAAGCATGAACGAAAGAAGCTTGTCTTGAGCCCTCTCCCTCCCAAATCATCAACATGAGCGAAAGATGTTGCGTCCCCAGGCGGTCCTAAGAGTCAAAGGGCACCTCAGTCGAAGTCTCTCCACATCATCGATGCTAAGGAGTTTGAGAAAGAGACCAAGGAGGGGACTATGGTGTACGGCCTGCTGGCTAGGTAAAGTACACTTGAGGTTGCTATGGGGATACCCCAGGAGGTTCGTCCAGTCCTAGAGGAGTTTCGGGATGTCTTCCCTAAGGACCTTCCAGACGGGCTTCCACCGATGCGAGACATTCAGCATGCGATAGATCTCATCCCAGGGGTGACCCTACCAAACCTCTCTTACTACAGAATGAACCACCGAGCATGCTGAGTTAAAGAGGCAAGTGGATGAATTGCTTAAAAAGGGATTCATTCGTGAGAGTCTAAGCCCATGCGCCATTCCCGCGCTTCTTACGCCCAAAAAAGACGGCACATGGCGCATGTATGTGGATAGTAGAGCCATAAACAAGATCACTGTCAAGTATCAGTTTCCCATCCCGAGACTTGATGACATGCTTGACATGATGGTCACCTCTACTATCTTTTCGAAAATTGACCTCAAGAGTGGTTATCACCAAATTCGTGTTCGCCCAAGAGATGAATGGAAATCTGCCTTCGAGATGAAGGATAGGCTGTATGAGTGACTGGTTATGCCCTTTGGGTTAACCAATGCCCCAAGTACGTTTATGAGGGTGATGACCCGGGTGTTGCGACCCTTTATAGTCAAGTTTTTAGTTATGTACTTCGATGATATCCTCATCTATAGTACGTCCCCTAGCCAGCACATCGAGCACTTGAGGCAAGTCTACAATGCCTTGCGCAAAGAAAAGCTCTATGTGAACCTCAAGAAGTGTTTCTTCTTGACCTCCCGTGTTATCTTCCTGGGTTCGTGGTAACGTCAGAGGGTATGTCTGGAGACCCTGAGAAAGTCAAGGCCATTGTCAATTGGCCTGAGTTGTGTACCATACACGACGTGCAAAGCTTTCACGGCCTAGCTACGTTCTATCGGCAGTTCATCCACGAATTTAGCTCGATTATGGCTCCCATCACAGATTGCATACGAAAAGGGGAGTTTCAATGGACTAAAGCTGCGACATGGGCTTTTTCAAAAATTAAGAAGATGATGGAAACACCAGTCATGCGTCTACCTAACTTTACCAAAGCCTTTGAGGTAGCATGTGACACGTCAGGAATTACCATATGCGGAGTGTTAAGCCAAGAGAGACATTTTGTGGCCTTTTTCAGTGAGAAGTTGAATGAGGCTAAACAACGCTACTCCACTTATGACAAGGATTTTTATGCGGTTGTGCAATCATTGCGCCATTGGCGGCATTATTTATTACCGCAAGAATTTGTCCTGTTCTCTAATCATGAGGCCTTCAAATATTTGAGCTATCAAAAAAAGTTGAGCCCTAAGCATGCCAAGTGAGCATAATTTCTTCAAGAGTACACGTTTGTGCTAAAGCACAAGGCCGGAAAAGAGAATAAGGTTGCTGACGCGCTTAGCCGTCGTATCATGACGCTGCGGTCCATGAGTATTAAAGTTAAAAGCTTTGAGCAACTCAAGGGTAAGTACTCAAACTGTCCTGATTTTGGGATCATTTATGCATCATTGTCTAGTGACCCGCCCTCGAGGAGTGTGAAGTTCGTCCTTACAGATGGATATCTTTTTAGAGGGGAAAAGCTCTATATCCCACGCACATCCCTCCGCGATTTTCTAGTTTTGGAGCAGCATGCTAGAGGGATGGCAAGTCACTTTGGTCGAGATAAAACAATTGCCCTTGTGTTTAATCGTTTCTATTGGCCTAATCTCCAGCAGGACGTGGCTAAGATTATAGGGCAGTGTCGGACATGTCAACTAGCAAAGCAGAAGAAGCAAAATACAGGTTTATATACTCCTTCACCAGTTCCACATGCCCCGTGGCAAGATGTCAGTGTGGACTTCGTGCTCGGGCTTCCCAAGACCATTCGTAAGCACGACTCCATACTCGTGGTTGTTAATCGATTTTCTAAGATGACCCATTTCCTACCCTGTTAAAAGACCTCAGATGCCTCCCACGTTGCTAAGTTATTCTTTCAAGAAGTTGTGCGACTCCATGGAGTACCTAGATCCATCGTGTCTAACAGAGATACTATGTTAACTAGTTATTTTTGGAAGACTGTCTGGCATCTTTTGCGTACGAGGCTCCAGTTTTCTTCAGCATATCATCCCCAGTCAGATGGTCAAACAGAGGTAGTGAACCGTTGCCTAGGGAATTTGTTAGGATGTCTGGTTGGAGACCACCACAAGACTTGGGACGTTGTTCTTCCCACAGTAGAGTTCGCGTATAATTCTTCAATAAACAGGTCCATAAGAATGAACCCGTTTGAAATTGTTTCAGGTCTTAGACCCTAAGCCCCCATAGATTTGATCCCCATGGCTACCCCACAGCATCCTTTAGAGTTAGGAGAGTCCTTCGCCCAGCATATACATACATTGCATAGTGAGATCAAGAGGAAGATTAATTCAAGTAATGAACATTATAAACTTTCTACTGACACTCACGGGAGATTTAGGGAATTTCAACCTGGAGATGACGTCATGGTTCGTATTAGGTCTGATCAGTTTCCACCTGGATTCGTAAAAAAGCTTCATGCTCGTAGCATAGGCCCACATAAAATTGTGAAAAGGTTGGGGTCTAATGCTTATGTTTTTGATATCCCTGCTACCATGGGCATCAGTTCCACATTTAATGTGGATAATCTAGTTCCCTTTCACGAGCCATTACCTCTATCCATTGGTTCCCTTGTTTCTTCCCAGACCCCCCCTACATATGGACCTTAGCCACAGCCTGATCTTCTTGTACCCATCTTACCTTCTCTTCCACCTGCACCAACAAGAGACGAGATAGAGGAAATTTTGGACTCCAAGGCGGTTTCCACTCGCTCCGGAGGTTTCCAGAAATTCCTGGTCAAATGGAGGAACGGGCTAATTATAGATAACTCTTGGATCACAGAGGCAGATCTACAGCGCATCAACCCCAATTTGCTCGAGAGATAGAGTTCACTTTCGCCAGTGGCGAATTCTTCCTACCCGGGGAGAATTGATGCGGACATCAGTGGTGCACCCTTTAAAGTGTACCAGAGGAGGTGTCGCCGACAGAGTACCAGAGCAGAGGAGTTGATGTGGATGGACGTTAGGTCCATCGGACCCATTTTCTGACGCGCTACAAGTGCAGGAGTGGCATGACCGCACCCTAACCATAGATCCATGAATCGGATTTCACACCCTACCACAGGTGTTTTAGTTTTAGGCGTTTTTGTTCTTTTTTTCTTGTTTCAGGGGCTTTATTGCACTTTATTTTTTTCATCTTTTTGTTATTATTCTTGTTTTCAGGGGCTTTAATGCACTTTTACTTTTTCCATAACTTATATATACGTTGTGAGAAACTCTATTTTCATTATTATTGAATTAATAGAAATTCGTATTTTTTTCCTCTTTATTCAAGAGATTTAAGTTTTCAGGATTGGCCCTTGGGTGTTGAAGATTCTACCCTGATTTCAGATTTCATTCTTTCTAAATCTTCGAGGTGCAGGAAAAGGTAAGAATCATCTTCCTTTTCTTTTGACGACAAAAGGACCTGTACTTTCTTCATCTCAAACCCTTCATTCTTCACGCCTTTCGCTCCTCTCTAGATATCCCCTTTCTAGTTTGAACGGAAAAGAGGGATGGTTAGTCAGTAAAATCAGATCCAAACTTGACCGTGGACTGACTTATGGTAGATCTGGGATATCATAATATCCCTAGGTCCTCCATTTTTACTATTTACGCGATTTTATGCTAAGGGGCATGATCCTGACAAAATGACCTCATCTTTGTATTGAAATTTACCTAATCCCTTTGATTGAAAACGGTTAGTTGATTCGTGTATTTATTCAAACATTCTTTAACCTGATTATGCATGCATCTAGGGTTAGGTCATCATATGTCCCTGCATCAAAATCCCTACATGGTCTCAAACAATCTTCTCATACATTGTTTCAAAAGTTCAATACTGGAATTCTTAACATCAATGTTGATCACTCATTTATCAAATGGATGGAGAAAGCTATGGTGATTCTTATTGGATGATATAGTACTCAATAGTATATTTTTTGGGGATTTATGCATCGAAGACTCTCTCTCTCTCTCTCTCTCTCTCTCTCTCTATATATATATATATATATATAGAGAGAGAGAGAGAGAGTGTGTGTTATATAGAGAGAGAGAGAGTAATGGTCTCCTGCGAACCATCCCGTAGGCTACCTTGGTGTGGTCCAATTCCCACCACAAAGAGGAAATCAGATTGCGTACTGAGTAAACTTTGTTGGGCCCACTGTGAATGGATGTTGTCTATCCACGCCATCCATCCGTTTTTCAAGCGCATTTTAATGGTTGAGACCAAAATTGAATCATTTCCAATGCTCAAGTGGACCATAGAATAGGAAACATTGGGAATAATAATTTCCACCGTTGAAACCTTTCTATGGTCTACAGTGATGTTTATTTGTCATTCGACCTGTTCATAAGACTACACAGATATGGATGAAAGGAAAACACAAATATCAGATCAATCCAAAACTAGTGGACCCCAAAAAAATTTTCAATTGTTGACATTCAATTCACATTATTTCATGTGGTGAGGCCCACTTGAGCTTTGGATATACTTCATTTTTGGGCTTAAGCCTTAAAATTATCTGTTAAAATGGATGCAAGGAGTGGATGGAATATATAAATCACAGCGAGCCCATAGAGTTTACTCAGTACACAATCCGCTTCCCCGTAGGGTGCGGATTGGCTATTGACAGGTTGAGAAGTGACATCACCAAATTTTGTGGCCCCACCATGATATATGTTTTGTATCCATGCCGTCCATCCATCTGGAGAGATCATTTTAGGGAAATATCTAAAGAATGAGTCAAATCCAAAGTTGGAGTAGACCCCACCACAGAAAACAGTGGGGAGACTGACGCCACCGTTAAAAACTTCTAAAGGCCACAAAAGTTTTCGATTAAGCTTATATTAGTATTTTCCCTTCTTTAATGTCTTTGTTAACTTTTGAACTGGTTGGATTTCAAAAAAACATCATGGTGGGCCTTAGAAAGGTTTCAACGATGGGCATCAATCTTCCCGCTGTTTTCTGTGGTGGGTCCACTATAGCTGTGGATATGCCTCATTCTTTGGCTCATGGCTTAAAATAATATCTCCATATGGATGGACGTTGTAAATACAACTAAATACAACACGTACATCATAATGGGGTCCGCAGAACTTGGTGAGGTCACTTCAATAGCCGGTCTCCCTACTTAACCTGTCAGTATCTAATCCGCGTACCCTTTGTCAATATCTAATCCCTACTTAACAGTGGCGTCACTCCCCACTGTTTTCTGTGGTGGGGTCCACTCCAGCTTTGGACGTGAGTCATTCTTTAGATATTACCCTAAAATGATCTCTCCAGATGGATGGACGGCGTGGATACAAAACATATATCATGGTGGGGCCACAAAATTTGGCAACGTCATTTCTCAACCTGTCAATAGCCAATCTGCACCCTGCGGGGAAGCGGATTGCATACTAAGTAAACTCTGTGGGCCCGCCGTGATTTATATAGTCCATCCTCTCCTTACATCCATTTTAACAAATAATTTTAAGGCTAAAGGCCAAAAATGAAGTATATCCAAAGCTCAAGTGGGCCACACCACAGGAAACAATGTGAATTGAATGTCGACCATTGAAAATTTTCTCGGGGTCCACAAGTTTTGGATCAATTTGATATTTGTGTTTTCCTTTCATCCATATCTGTGTGATCTTATGAACAGGTCGGATGACAAATAAACATCACTGTAGACCCTAGAAAGGTTTCAACGGTGCAAATTATTATTCCCAATGTTTCCTGTTCTATGGTCCACTTGACCATTGGAAATGATTCAATTTTGGTCTCACCATTAAAATGCGCTTGAAAAATGGATAGACGGCATGGATAGACCACATCCACTCATAGTGGGCCCAACAGAGATTACTCAATACGCAATCCGATTTCCTCTTTGCAGCGGGAATTTGGACCGCACCGAGGTAGCCTGCGAGATGGTTCATGTGTGTGTGTGTGTGTGTGTATATATATATATATATATATATATATATATATATATATATATATATATATCTTTTTGGAAGGCAATGAAGCCTTTATTAAAAGCACCATAGGCACAAAAAGATACAAAACGGCACTAAAAACACCATAAAAGATACAAGCTTCAACGATTTTCTTGCAACAAAGATTTGAGAAAAGGATTTGGGGATCTTCACTACTTGGGTCAAGGTAACATGTTCTAAAGCCGGTGATATTCTCTCCCAATAAAAATGCCATTGATTTTATGCTAGGTTGTAACCTGATTTACTTTTGTATGGATCATAATCAGAAATCGCGCATTGATGATAGAGACCTGCTAGAAGACCTAATGATGTATAGATGTCTAATATGAAAGATCATTATCTTATTATTATCATATCCAGTATCTTGCATATTGAGAGGTGTTGTAAGTCAATTTAGGCATGGTCCCCGATTGTATGTGGGGTTTCTCTAATATTATCATGCTAATTGGGCAAATCTTTTAGGGAGTGTTTGGGAGGACCCAAGATGTGCCATAGCAGTAGCTGTGGGTGTAACGACTACGACCATTACTATTATGCATAACGGTTGTTAGGCCTCCTGTAACAGTCAATTTTTTAAAGAAACAATCCCAAAAAAAAATCAGAAATTTTCTGGAATATTAAGAGGATTCCAAATATGTATTCTTTTATGGTTTTGAACATGTTTATGATGGTGTAACGGTCCACTCTTTGGTTAGAAAGTTGTCTCAGCCTATATGATGATTTATTAACCTAATAGGCTTAGATTGACCCCAAATTGGCCTGCATGACACTCATCCCACTAATGCACATCTTTAAGCATTTGAGATCATTCCTCTAAATAATTTTAAGAAAAAAAAAATGAAAGTAAATTTGTATGAATAGTGTTGCCAATATAGGGGAGCACTCAAATGCCTCTAAATAGGCCTCAAATCCATGCAATCTATGACACTCATCCCACTAATGTATATCCCTATGCATTTGACATCATTTCCCAAAAGAAATTTTAAGAAAAAAATTAAAATTAACTTAGATGAATAGTGTTGCCAATATAGGAGACCACTCAACTGCCACCAAAATCATACAGTTTATGACATTCATCCCACTAGAGTATATCCCTAAACATTTGACATCATTGCCCTGAAGAAATTTTAAGAAAAAAATCAAAATAAATTCGGATGGACAGTGTCACCAATTTAGGGACCACTCAAATGCCCCCAAATTGGCCTAAAAATCATGAAATCTATGGCACTCATCCCACTAATACAATCGGCTCCAAATTGTACTTATTTCATCATCCACCTATCAAATCAATGGACATTTATTGGACAATGAAGAATTAAAAATATCCAGTGGTCCTATTTCAACAAGCGAGTGTCCGCAAATCAACGGTTAATATCATTCAAACAATCTGATTTGGGCACACTGACTAATCAACACCAGGTCCCACATTTTAAATGGTTTGGCTTGATTCAATATATGCCATGTCTACAATTTCTTACTAGTACAAGTGCATCGGGCGTCATACGCCACTAGAGTGTCATATAAGTGACTTTATAAAATCGCGGCTGATATGAAGACACATACTTTGAAGAGACAAAAGATAGAGAGGAAGAAAGAGAGACGTTGCAAAGAAGAAGAGGAAGAGAGAGAAAGAGAAAGAATCATTGCAAGAACTAGGGTTTTACACACACACACACACACAGACGTTGCAAGGAAGAAGAGGAGGAGGAGACCCTTTTTTTAATCCCAGGTACTTTTTTCACCGGGGAAAACCCCTTTTTTTTTAATCATTACAGCTGGGCCATAATGGCCCTTACAGGACTGTGTTATGGCCCTTTTTTGGAACAGGCTGTTACAACCTTGTAATGCATGATAGTCCAAACCATTTCCATTACATCACAGATACGATACGCCTTGGGAAGAACACTAAAATGTGGATATGGAATGTAACATGGAATCCTTAGGAAATGGAAAACGATGGATTCCCATTTCCCTTGTGTTGTTTGTATTGGATTGTAGATTGCAGTTTTACATGAATTACATCCATGGTCGCCAAGTCATATTTGCCTTTGAAATCAATTTAATGTCTTTTTTGGAGGAAATAAATGTCCATAGTTACTGAGGAAAAGCTGAGAAATGGAAATTTGTTTCCAAGGCTACTTTTCTCAAACAAAGAACAAGTAGGCTTTCCATGGAAGCCGCTTTGATTTCCAAGGTTTTCCACATTCCCAAACACCCCCTTATCAATCATCGCTCTACTTCAGGCTATTGTACATTCATTGGAGGAAATTCAGTCACCTAGAAGAGTAAGAAATAACCTATTTTAGTATAGTAAGAGGCAGAATGTCTGGCCATGGGGCCATGGCACATTCTACCTGAACTCGTTTAGCTCCAAGCAATTTTATGGGGAACGTGTTTTGCAACTGGTAGATCTTGCAACTCTATTAAGATAATCAGCTGGCTGCTCACATTCAAATAATCTTGTCTTCCAGAAGTTGACTATCACTTATGAGGGAGAAAATGGTGAACAAGAGACTGTTAAACAATATATCCATTCATGTGATCGATTGATACATTATCTGCTGAAGATTATGTCTCCAAGTCTGGCATGATTGACAATACACTCCAACTTATTGTGGAGTATCAAAGTGTACAGGGCATGCAGAAGGTTGGTGTGTGCACCTGTTTGGCTTGTGTTTATAGGAAGGAGTGAAGTTGCGTACTTTTACCCCTCTTTATGATAAAAAGGACTA
Organism: Magnolia sinica; assembly: GCF_029962835.1. Classification (NCBI taxonomy): domain Eukaryota; kingdom Viridiplantae; phylum Streptophyta; class Magnoliopsida; order Magnoliales; family Magnoliaceae; genus Magnolia; species Magnolia sinica. The sequence goes on along the minus strand of NC_080585.1, from coordinate 58,214,699 downwards.
GTCACTCACTAATGATCAACGAATCGCTCTCCTATTCTCTCTTTTCATCTAGTCTTCTTTTTCATCCACAACCTATGTACTGTCTATAATAATCATACAGTGTGCCAAAACCAGGCGACCAATGAGTGCTTCACATCATTCTCCTTAGGTCATTATCACCACAACATTTGCACACTTATATTTAATCCTCCATGCTGAAAGGAAAAGCTGAAACAAGGACTTGAACGTCTGTAGGTTTGGTTGTGGAACATTGGGCACTACAGATGGAAGTGAAAAATGCCCATCTTGCTTCTTGAGTTTTGATGAATATCATCTGAGAAAATTTTAGAAGACACCAAAAGGGAGCCTTAGTTCATCTAGTTATTTGAATTATTTTAAGGCACACCAAAGCCTTGGTAAGCATCACATGAACAAATTTTAGGACACATTCACATTAGTAGAGTATTGGCTAGTACAAATATGCTATGGGAAAACTACATGTGCTATTGCTGTATTGGCCAATACAAATTGGGGTATACAAACATGAATACAAGTGAAACACTACAGTTGGCTATCAGATTCAATTTATTTATTTTTATCGTGTCTCTGACCTTTTCAATACCCAGATATATCAGATCAGGTTACTGTTATAGGCCAATGTCATTTGATGAATTGCCACCGTTCAATAAATGATAGAAAACACATCGCAATCTACACTCAATCTATCTTAAAAATGGTCACCTACAAAAGTTGCACATGAAGTCACACGCAGTGCATTCAAATAAGCAAATGTGTCACTTGTGTAGTAAGACATCTGAGTGATGCAAAACATGGGTCCCTTCTTGAAGGTCACCAGCCTTAAAAAAATCAGGCTGGTCCACTCACCAGGCAGTCAATGCTAATATATTGATTCATACTGTTAGCACGTCTGATTTAAACCGTCCATTGTTTCATACTAGGTGATCCGTCTTATGAGTGGAACAGCCTGATTTTTTAACCATGTGACCTTGTGGGACCCACATTTTCCACAGCACATGTGTCCTGCACACGTTCCACAAACATCTCAGTACAGTTCATGATTTCACACAACAGAATCTGCGGAAACAACAGGAAAAAAAAAAAAAGGATCACAATACAACAAGATGCAAGGACATATTCGTACAAACTTAAATTATCATACTTCAAACTATAAATTAAAAAATCACATCAAATTCGTGAAATAAAAAACTTCAAATCGACAAAGGACGAAACCGAAACGGGAATTTACCAAAAGTAGTGAGATCAACGCTCCAATTCTCCCTGATCGGCAAAGGTTTTCCAGTTTCCAGACCCTTTTCGTCCATTAAAGAGCTTATGAAGAACGGTTTCTTGAATTGCAGCTTCCGACCACAGAAAGATCGAAAATCCCCACAAAAGGAACAGAATCGAATGTAGAATCGAGAAGTCTAGGAGAGAGAGAAAGGGAGAGAGCGAGGACCTGAGATCGGAGAGAAGTAGATTTTCCAGAAATGAAAGACTAGGGTTTTGCGAATTAGGGTTTTTGGAGAGAGATTTGGAGAGGAAATGGGGATTCTGGTCGTGGATTCAAGAGGATACGATATTCTGTGCAGAGAGAGAGAGAGAGAGAGAGAGGAAGGGAGAGGATCCAGTGGGAGTGCGTCTTACCTTATAACGGTGCACATTCAACAGTAGGCCCCAAGTGAGCCCACCTACGATCAACGTAGACCATCAGATTGGAGGTATATACCCTAGAAATATCTCCATAGGATTATAACAGACTTTAAGAGCCCAAAAAATGGACGCTGCGAACCATTTTATTCTAGCCGTCTGTTTTGCATGCCCATAATCCGATGAATCTAACCATCCAATCATGCTAATTTTTTAGGCCAGAATCCATCCAAGGTGTTGGTCCACTTTATCCAATGGTCTTCATTTGGCATATGTCAACAATCTGGGCCTTACAGGCGACATTGCACCCTGAAATTGACTGAAGAATATTACAGTATCGCTTCCTTATATTCACGAGAGAAAGCTACCCCTGTGGACCCCACCTTTTATCCATTGGATATTTTTGAAGCAATACAAACTTACCGTACGCACTTAGACCTCCTCGGACGGACAACAAATTCCAGGACGAAAATACCCCTCCTTTTCAAGGAAACGGATTGGGTACTCCTCTGCCACCCGCCAATGGCGGATCTTCGGTGGGTCTGTGGGCCCCACCATGATGTATTCTTTTCATCCATGCCGTCTATATATTTTTCCAGATCATTTTATGGTATGAGACCAAAAATGAGGTATATCCAAATCTCAAGTGTACCACATTACAAGAAACAATGTTGAATGAGTGTCAACCATTAGAAACTTAGGTGGAGCCCACTGTGATGTTTGTGAGAAATCCTCCCTGTCTAAGTTCATTCATAGGGTCACAAAGACCTGGATGAAGAGGAAAAACAAATTTCATAATGATTCAAAACTTTTGTAATCTTAAAAGGGTTTCAATGGTAGACGTTCAATTCCCCACTGCCTTTTACAGTGTGGTCCACTTGATAGTTAGATCTCTTATTTTTCGTCTCAAGCCTTAATATGAGCTCGTCAAATAAATGGACGGTTTGGATATAACACAGATCTCATGATTGGACCCACAAAAGCAACATAGAAAAAAAAATCTATAAACTGCCGCAGGGTTCGGCGGCAATGTCGTGGCAGTCTGACAGATTTTATTATTTTTTTTTTTTACGCCCTTACATTTTTCTCTAATACATAATTATGTAAATATGTATATATAAGTATATAAAAATAATTTCCTATCTTTTAATTCATTTTTTTGTCTATGTATTTAACAAGCATATCTCCTAAACTAGAATGATTTTTTTTTTTTACACATGCACACACTCACACTAGTGGAATTTTACCACCTATGGATACTCGAACGCTTGATCGAGTGTTGAAACTCCTAATAGTCTACCACTCGAGCGGGGCAAACATGAAAATGAGCAAAGCAAGCATGAAAATGAGCGGGGCAAACGTGAAAATGAGAGGGGCAAACTAGAAAATTAGCGAGGCAAACTGAAATATGAGCGGGGCAAACTAGAAAAACAACGGGGCAAACAAGAAAAACAGCAGGGCAAACTGAAATATGAGCGGGGCAAACTAAAAAAACAGCGGGGCAAATAAGAAAAACAGTAGGACAAACTGAAATATGAGCAGGGCAAACTATAAAAACAGCAGGGCAAACTATAAAAACAGCAGGGCAAACTGAAATATAAGTGGGGCAAACAAGAAAAAAAATAAAGTGGGACAAACTGAAATATGAGCGGGGCAAACAAGAAAAACAGTAGGGCAAACTGAAATATGATTAGGGCAAACTGAAATATGAGCGGGGCAAACAAGAAAAATAGCAGGGCAAATTGAAATATGAGCGGGGCAAACTAGAAAAACGGCGGGGTAAACTGAAATATGAGCGGGACAAACAAGAAAAACAGCGGGGTAAACTATCTGATTTTGTTGATGAATTTGGAACTTTAAACATCTTTTCTTTGAGAGTAATGATCTCCTATAACTGGTGGTTGAATAGCTTATAATACACTCCATCTAACCTGTAAACCTATCATCTGCCTGGGACATGAAGGCCATGCTAAAGGAGGGACTCACCTTGAAGAATCATTTGGTGAAAAAACCAGGCCATTATGCATGGAAAAAAAAAAAGCAGAGAGTTTAAATCAGAGATGTTGATGGTATGCTTCCATGTACTCATTTAGCCCACCTGATAAATGAGTAGGGTTGATTTTTGTGCCAGTTGACCTACATGGTGGGTCACATTTCTTCATGGTTCAAATATCCTATACGTGACATATTGGCGCATGTGATTAGTTGTATCTTAAGCTAAGCAACAATGGATTGTATGTGATCATTACTTTTCCTACAAATAAGAACCACCCATTTGGTGGCTCCCCAGCAAATGGAGGGACAATCTAAGAAGAGCAATCTTGGGCAATTCCCATCCAAAATGAGGCCCACAATTTAGATGGTCAAGATTTATGTGCATATACATTACATATAGGGTAGACTTGTATTATGAGTATAATCTACAATACTCCTCTTTTTTAATTCTTACTTTAATTGAGGGATTTTTTTCTTCCTTCCTTTTTGCAAGCAGAGCTAATGCTCTTTGGGCTTCTATCATTGCTGTTGGGTCATTAAACGATTTGGGTAGCCAAGATATGCATTAAATCTTCATCATTTAGTAGTCACTTTTATCCATGTGCGAAGGAAACCTACAAAGGTGGGGTGATGAATGTGAAACATTTGCTGGTTGATGATTTCTATCGATTCATTTACTTTGCGGTCAATTTTAATCAGTTTGCAGTCAATTTCAATCAAATTTAGATGGCTTGGATTATCATGCAACTATGTCGTGTACGGTGGAAGAATTCTCTTCATTTTTTAGTCAATGTTATACAAAAAAAGCAGAGAAAATGGGCGTTATTGTTACACACTGTCAGCATGTGATTCATATGCAGGTGTAGCAATTATCTATGACACGGGCAAATAACAAATTTGTGTTTGCAAAAATGATGATTCATATGCTTGACCCGCTTATTTTCATGCTTGCCCCGCTGATTTTTTAGTTTGTCTCGCTCATTTTCATGTTTGCCTCGCTCATTTTTATGTTTGTCTCGCTCAATTTCATGATTGCCCCGCTCATTTTCATGTTTCCCCCGCTGATTTTCTAGTTTGCCCCCCTCATATTTCAGTTTGCCCCGCTCAGATTTTAGTTTACCCCGCTGTTTTTCTAGTTTGCCCCGCTCATACTTTAGTTTGTCCCGCTGTTTTTCTAATTTACCCCGCTCATATTTCGGTTTGTCCCGTTGTTTTTCTAGTTTGCCCCGCTTATATTTCAGTTTGCCCCGCTATTTTTCTACTTTGCCCCGCTCATATTTAAGTTTGTTCCACTATTTTTCTAGCTTGCCCCGCTCATAATTCAGTTTGCTCCGCTGATTTTCATGCTTTCCCTGCTCATTTTCATGCTTGCCCAGCTGATTTTCATGTTTGTCCCGCTCATTTTTATGCTTGCTCTGCTAATTTTCTGGGTGATTTTGTCATGTATAAATCACATAGTTTCCTTATTAAGATGAAACTTTTGTTTTAGAGTTTTTTGGGTTTGAATCTTTCTTTCTGCTCCCAATTGAAATAAGGTTTGGGAACACAAAAAATGACGTGTTCACAACTTTTACTTGTAATCTTCATATGGTTAACTCTACTTGTTAATCTCATAATCACTTCCATAACAAACTATATAAATAATTGTGTTCTTTAATTTTTTTCATTGCTTTCACATTTTCAATCAACCATATGCTCGTGAGTTCATAATGGTTTCCTACCTATTCAAATAAACATGAAAATCAAAGTCAATAGTAAAACTTGGAGAGGAATGATATGATCGTTGACAAGATAATATGAATAGTATTCTCAGGTCTTGAGTTTATTCAATTGTGACGCATGGTTTGGTGATCCAGGGCAGTCATCTAATGAGTCGCACCATGAACTAAAATTTTCCCTACAAGTAAATCATTCTAGTTTAGGATTCTTACTCTTGCTCGGGTGGTAGACTCTTAGGAGTTTCAACACCCGGTCAAGCGTTCAAGTATCCATACGTGGTGAAATTCCACTAGTGTGAGTGCATGGGGGCGTGTGTGCGTGTGTAAAAAAAAAAAAGAAAAAAAAACACTCTAATTTAAGAGATATGCTTGTTAAATAAATAGGCAAAGAAATGAATTAAAAGATAGAAAAATATTTTTATATACTTATATATACATATTTACATAACTATATATTAGAAAAAAATGTAAGAGAGAAAAAGTTCTCTCCGTAAAAAAAATAAAAATTTAAAAAAAATCTGCCAGAGCCACTCTTTTTCTTCTTTTTTTTAGGGTAGGTTGCTTTCGTCGGTCCCATTATGAGGTCCGTGTTATATCCAAACTGGCCATTTATTTGGTGAGCTCATATTAAGGCTTGAGACAAAGAAAAAGATAAATCTAACCATCAAGTGAACCACACTGGAAAAGGCAGTGGGAAATTGAACGTCTACCATTGAAGCCCTTTCAGGGGTTACAGATGTTGTGGATCATTATGAAATTTGTTTTTCCTTTCATCCAGGTCTTTGTGACCCTATGAATGAACTTAGACGGGAGGATTTCTCACAAATATCACAGTGGGCCCCACATGAGTTCTCGTCGCCGGACCGTCCGTCAGCGCTGGTCTCTGCACGCCAGCTTGAGGAAGGCAGGGGTATTTTCGTCCTTAAATTCGGTGTCCGTATGAAGAGGTCTAAGTGCATATATGTTAAGTTTGTATTGCTTCATAAAAACCACGGGATAAAAGGTGGGGTCCACCGTCCTAAATTTCTCTAATCACGGGATCAGATCATCTTTCCGCTACGGTCTGGTCCAGATGCAGGAAGCGGGAGCGGAAGCGGATTGCGTGGTTAGATATTCACAGGATGAGTCGCGAGACTCACCACTGAAGTGACGTCACCAAGTTATGTGGGACCCATCATGATGTATGTACTGTATCCACACCATCCATCCATATGGAGAGATAATTTTAGAGCATAAGACAAATAATGAGTTAAATCCAAATATGGACTGGACTCCACCACAGAAAACAGTGGGAAGAGTGACGCCCACTGTTGAAATCTTCCTAAGGTCCATTATGATGTTTATCTGAAATTCAATGGGTTCATAAGTTAAAGCAGACATGAGATAAGAGAAAACAGAAATTTCAGCTTCATCAAAAACTTTTGTGGCCATTAGAATTTTTTAATGGCGGGCGTCACTCTCTCCACTGTTTTGTGTGATTGGGTCTACTGGAGTTTTTGATCTGGCTCATCCTGTGTATCATTCAATAAATTCGTATCTCCAAGTGGATGGACAGTGTGGATACGATAGATACATCACATATCATGGTCGGTCTCTCAGAACTTGGCGACATCACCTCAGCAGCTGAGTCTGGCTACTCAACCTTCAAAGCTCAAAATGGACCACTTCACGTAAAGCAATGGGACAATGATGCCCACAAGGTTGAAACCTTCAAAGGGCCTGCCAGAGTGTTATTGACCATCCAACCTGTTCATGAGGTCATGGAGACCTAAATGCAGGGAAAAAACACAAATATCAGCTTGATTCAAAACTTGTGTGGCCCTTGATAAGTTTAAAATGATAAGTGTTCAGTCCTCGCTTGTTTCTATTGTATGGTCCACTTGAGCCTTGGATCTGCATTATGTTTGGGCTACTGCTGTAAATTGATGTTGCTAAATGGGTGGACGGTTTGGAAATAACATATTCATTGTAACGGGGACCACAGAAATTGAAGACGTCATCACACCACACAATCAGCTTCCACACTCCTGTGACGGTTCACCACCATTTGAGAATGATGGTGACTGTCCCACCGCAGAGCCGATTACATGGCATAGTTGTAACGTAAACTACACCACTCCAATAGCTGAAGCAAGTGTATATGGAGCTGGACCTAAAAATTACACCGACAAAATGGCATTAACCCATCTATTTTTCCCTTGGAATGTGGACCACTTGCAATTTCACCTTTAACCGTTCATTTGTAGCCATCGATTGATGACTAAGATTGTTTTTAAAGGGTGAATTTACATACATGATCCATCTAGTTTTAATCATAACTTGAATGGTCCAGATAGCCTTCCACGAGTGCCACATGCACAACCATTTTTAAAACAGTGGTCAACTATCAAAGGAGTCTCATTACCGGTGCTAGAAAAGCTGTGTGGGCTGACCATGTATGTGTTTTATCCACCCCGTCCATCTATTTTTCCAGCTCATTTTATGATATTAGTCAAAAAATGAGGCAGATCCAAATCTCAGTTGGACCACACCATAAGAAAAGTGACGATTGAACGCTCACCATTAAAAATTTAAAGGTTCCGTGTCAGTGTGAACTGATCAACACGTTCGTTAGCAAATTAAATTACAATAGAGCCTGGGAAGTTTTTAACGGTGGGCATTCAATCACCACTGTTTCCTGTGGTGTGGTCCACCTTATGCCCCGAAATGAGCTGAAAAAAATGGATGGACAGCGTAGATAAAATAAACAGATTGTGGTGGGCCTATAAAGTACCAACCAGTATGAATGTCGTTGGTGGCGTACATAAAATCTACACAGGTGGGCGCACGACTTGGGTGGACCGAGGTGGATGGCATCCCTTGTGGTGGGGTCTCACCATGATGTACCTGCCTTACATCCATGCCGTTCATCCATTTTCAAAACCCATTTTAGGTCACGATCAAATGGACATTGGATCACCGGTGGAGGGATTGACTCACTTTAAATAGGTTACCTCTCTTGATAATTTTGTGGAGTCAAGAGGGTGTTATGTTTGACCAAAGTCACACCACTAATCAATTATTTTAATCCTACATTCGGTTAGACCTCGTAGAAATGTATAGGATTGAGAATCCGAAGATTCTTAGTCCCAAGATGACTCTTGGGTTTGCATTCGAGATATTCTAAGTATGGGACCATGATTATAGAGAAGGAATGTGTAAGGTACCCCCTTTGTCCGTGCGAACGTATGGTATTTACTTTACAAGATCTAACCAATTTATGAGATATAAAATTAAATCTCACACAAGAAATTGAAATGTAACGAAACAATAATAATGGCTAATTAGTCTGAATTTTTGATGGCACGATTCGATTATATCAGCAAATTGCAGAGCATACATTCAAACCGACTAAGTGTAGGGTGCAAAGTATATAGAAACATGATGTGTTGAATGCTGGATTATACATCTATGCTTATGACAAAACGACGACTAACGGTGGGCAGGCTCCGATTATATCGGCAAGCCACAGAGCATACGTCCGCAGATTAGATATGAAGAAACGATGAAATGCAATGCAGTGATGATGCATTTGAGGAGCAGAGGATTGAGAAGGAAATGAGTGTTGCACAATGCTAAAACTCTAACTTAGATGCAGCTGATTGAAACTTGAATGGTTGGATAGACGGTAATGTCGCTAAGGCGAGATCGAGTGGTTCGGATTAGGACTTAAGTGGCTTAGGAGACTTAGGTTTGGGCTAGACCAGGGATGGACTCTCTTTCTTTCACTCTCACTCTCCTCGGTGGAGGGATGTGATGACTAGATGGTAAAAGGGTAAATTTGGGAGCGGATGCCCGAAATGAGAATGATAGTGGGTTATTTATAGCCTCAAACTCGATTTTCTTATAATTCCTGTAAAGTCTAGGGGCAAAGATGGTTGAAGGGCTGAGATTGGAGATTGTCACATGACATCATCCCATGGGTTGGATGAGGTGGTAAAAGGGTAAATTTGGGTAAAGAGATGGGCATCAGAGTAAATACACATTAGTCATACACTTAGAGTCTGAAAAAGAGGCGCTCCACATGCTTGAGGGATACCAGCCTTAACAGGAGTGCCACGTCGCCGGCGGCAACCAGGTTGTGGCCGGTCCACACTTGGAACTAGGGGGACTTGGTTCGGCCACTAGCTGGCCTCAGCTCAAACTTGGCTCGACTCGGTCCTCGAGCCTGACTGGCCAACTCAGCTCGGTTTGGTTAGCAGCTTGGGCCAGTTCGAGCCAAGATTGAGCCAAGTTCGCCATTGCGGCATTTTCATAAACACCTAGACTGTACCTTCAAAATCTCACTGTATTTGAGACAGCAGCAATGGTTTTACAGGTATTTTATCAAACACTTTCTAAGCAACATAAAAATCAAGAAAAAAAGGGTGTTGGTTTCATATACATACCTTCCTTGCCACCAGCGACACTTCTTTAAGTCATTTCATCAAACACTTGGTGAGCAACATCAATATCAAAGTAATTGAGTCACCGAACTGGTTCGATCTGAGTTCAATTCGAGCTGGGGCTAGCTCGAACTCGGCTCGAACTCATTTTTGAGCTTAAAAAATCAGCTCGAACTTAGCTTCGAACCGAGTAGAATCGAGCTTTTTCGAGTCGAGTTGAGCGAGTTAACTGAGCAAGCTTAGTTCGTGTACACCTCTACTTAGAACTCCTCCTTTGGCATGCCACCTCCCTCACTTGTGTGGAAGCTCTGTTGTGAAGGGCGCCACATTGCTATTGCACATTGTACTTCAATAGGGCTTGGTTTTGGGCTTTAATTCGGGCTTGGTTTGGGGCTTAACTAGGTGAGTTGACTAGGTTGTTGGATTGGTTAGGCTGACCGGATGATTTGACTCAGTGAGTTGGCTTTGTGAGTTGACTCGTTGAGTTAACCAAGGCTATAGGATTTTAGGGTCCTAGGGTTTAAGATTAAATCGACTGGGTTGACTAGATTGAGGCCTTTAGGGTTGGGGCTTAGGACTAGGGTTTTGGTTAACCATCCATTGGTTCAAACTCAATCATCTTATCGGCCTGGGGTGGGGTGTCTACAAATGCCCTTCATCGGCAGAGGTTGTGTGCTACCAAATGCCAAAGCGAGTGGATACCCCCATCTTTACCAGTTAGTCATGAATTGTGGTCTGGATTCATTATTTGCCTTTGTGTTTCTGTCAATCGGTTGCTTGAAAATATGTATAACTCACACATATTACGAGGGTTTGAGGAAAATATTGTGATTGTCCATGCGCTTTCTGTGACATTATGGGAAACAAATCGCAACCATTTTGCTCTTGATCAGTACTAACATCGAAAAAGTACAGTAGAGCCATCGGGCTTTCTATGACCTTATGGGGATACTGACCTAAATTGAAATATTTGTTAATTCCCAAATTACCCCGAGAGTACTTGTTTTGTTTTATCGTCAAAGTAATTAGCTACCATGTGCTTTCTACGGCCTTATGGGGAACTCACTACGCCGACTTAGACTCAATCAAGTTCTGCAAGCATCAACACCTAGGTATGTGCGGGTGACATTTTTCCATGCAATCTTCTAGTTTTAACACTTAGGTTATAATTTGTCTTTTTTGTTGTAAATTAATGTACACCACTCCAATAGCTGAACTAAGTGTACATAGAGCTCAACCTAAAAATTACATTGACAAAATGGCGCTAACTCATCTATTTTCCCATTGGAATGTGGACCACTTACAATTTCACCTTTAACAAGATATATCATTAGAAATATAAATGGCAAATGACAGTCTAACATTAAACATGTGATATTAAAATTAGGCAACTTTAATGCTGAACTATCAATAATGTCATGCCCCAAACTTGGAAACTGGGCTCATAAAATCTCTGATTATCGAATCCGGCGCTGACAGCCTCGTAATACCCCATTCTCGACTCCTAGCACCCACATACCAGGTTCCAATATTGGGATACCACGAGGAGGATTTTCAACATGGATTTGATCCATAACAAGCATAACCAAAAGCATAACTATGAACAATAATCAGAACACCATCACAAAATCCACTATGATCAAAATCTTAAGGTACAATGCACATAAAGGAAATACAATAATAATATCATGGCTCCAAAAGCTCGGCTACACGCTCTTGCTCCTGCTTAGCTACGACTACGTTCTGGTGTCACCTGCACACATCTATTGTGCATAAGCTTATAAAAAGCTTAGAGAGTGGTGAAAGTGTGTGCGTAAGGTAGCAATGCAAGTATGCAATATCAGAGTAATGCGGAAACATACTAGTAAGTCCATGGATGCTAATAGCCGTACCAAGGCTATGCGATGCAAGGCATAAATGCTATCGGTCACACCAAGGCCATGCGATGTAAGGCCTACATAGCCAATGTCATGCGCAAGGTGTAGCTCAAGCATACGAATCCACATATCAATCCAGCTCATCTCTAGAGCATCATATATCAGTACAGTTCTCTTTGGAAAAATATCGGGGTCTAGTACACTATACACCACATTGCCACCCTACACTGGACGCACAACCATGCAAGTGGAAGAGACCTCATTATCCTCCTGGCCAATAGTTAGCCAATATCTTTTGGCACGTTGATAGCAGACCCATTTACAAGCTGGTCATATTCAGCCTAGTAATTGCCCCTTATCCTCGGGCGGGTAAGGCCACATCCCCTTCCAACCGACCACGACACAGTGGGAGATGCGGCTTCTTAGTATTTGACCCTCATGCGCTCATACATCCACTCGGTTTAGGCATTGGGGCATCCTCTATGGTACCATAAGGGTTTAGAGACTTTCACATTTGGACATCCTTTGTGCCCTCGTGCTTAACAAGAATTTTCGGTATTCAATCCTGCCATCCACACTATATCTGCGGAGGCTACAGCCCTGATGTCGTTAGGGCGTACATTAATCATAATCACATAATGCAAGATGAGTCACGCAATCCAATCATGCATCAATCCTGCGCATACCGTGCACTCATGTGGGACAACTCTACCTATTAGGGAGTCCTATAAACAACCTGCCCAATGACACATGCAATGGTCAACCACATCTCGTAACAAGCATGCAGATGATGCGTATGGGCATGTATCATGATGCTATGCTATCGCATTCTCATAATCGGTATAAATAATCGGCCTATATACAATGCAGGGTCCATAAAAGGACATCCGATCTAAACCATAACATAAAGATTGGCCCTCAACTATGGATATAGCAAATCCGATGCACGGATCCCTCTGTCTACGGCGATGGTGAACTCTCCTCAATTCAAGGTTGGGCCTAGGTGGCCTACTTATAATCCTAAGGATCCGGACAGGTTTCCTTCACCATTCTATCATATAGCCCGCTAGATGCTCTAGGGGGCCCAAATAAGTATTAGATGGACTCCAAGATTAAAAAGAAATAATCCTACAAGTAACCAATGGGGGCCCAATATCTTGGGTTTGCCCAATATGAACAGATGGATCATGCACATATCAATGAGGCTCAATAGTTAGGGTTAACCCACTTAAAGAAGGATGAGAATGTGCCTAACAAAGGCCTAAGGGAAGGTCACAATGTGGACATTTAACTATTATTGCCCATCAATGTGGACATTTAACCAACATTGCTCCCAAGGAGTGGCTCACATAGAGCCTAACATATAGTGGGCCCATGGCCTCACACAAGGGCCTCATACACAACATAATGGGCCTCACACAAAGGGTCTAATGTATACCACGATGGGCCTTACTCATGGGCCACATATGCATCACATTGGGCCTCACTCATGGGCCACATATACATCATAATAGGCCTCACCAAATGAGCCACATATACATCACATTGGGCCACACATATGGACCACACATACACCATATCGGGCCTCATCATATGGGCCTCTCAAACATTACAATGGGCCGCACATATGGGCTACACAAACCTTATATTGGGCCACACAAACTTCATGTTGGGCCGCACAAATGGGCAGCATATACATCACAACGGGCCTTATGGGGCGGCCCATAATCTAGCAAAATAGATGGGCCACATGTACAACATAAACCTCCAGGTGGGTCTGCAAGATGGACCTTAAATACATCACATGTGGGGTCCACGGGCTGGATGGCGCTGATAAAACACGTACATCATGCGGGGGCCATGAGGATGGACGGTGAGAGTATATAACACATCACAAGGTGGGCCCCACCCGTCCAGAAATTAGATGGACGGCGTGGTTGAAAACACATACATCATGTGGGGGTCTCACGTCCAGCTGGAATGGATGGGCTGGATATACAACATATACATAAGGTGGGTCCCAACATCCAGAGTGCTGGATGGTGTGGATCAGACCCATACATTATGATCAACCCACTTAACACCGTCCAGATCTGGATGGTGTGGATACAAAATACATATATCAAAGTGGGGCCCCACCCCACACATGTAGCACGTGTGGGTGGGTCCCACCGTCCAGAAAAAATGGGACGGACGGCTTGGATAACAAATACATCACGGTTGGACGACGGTGTGGATATAGAATATATACATCAAGGTGGGTCCCATCCCACACATGCAGCACGTGTGGGGTGAGCCCCACACGTCTGCTGAATGGATGGACGGTATGGACATAACACATACCTCGTGATCGAACCACAGAGCTTGCTGACGTCAAACAACAGCTATATAGCTGGGGCCCACCGTCCAGTAGGCTGAACGGCGTGGATACAACACTACATCATGGTGGGCCCCATCTGCTGCCAGGTGGAAGGACGGTTTGAATATAACATATACCTCATGGTCCGGTCCACAAAACTTACTAACGTCAGTCACAGCAGCACTGTGCTACGTGAGACCCACCGTCCCTGGCTTGGACGGACGGTCTGGATGAATCAAGGTGGGCCCACATGTTGGACCAGGCTGATATCTGTGTTTTCCTTCCATCTAGGACAGTTAGCAGCAAGGTGGGCCGTTGCTGCTGGACAGTGGGCGGCCCACTGTTGGACAGCGTGGGTACACACATCATAGCGGGGTCCACAACACAGGGGAAAGAGAGAGAGAGAGAGAGAGAGAGAGAGAGAGAGAGAGAGAGAGAGAGAGATTGGTGGAGATGGGAGGAGCTCCGCCACTATGAGCTCCTCCACGTACACGCATACATCGAGATGGGTTCCCTCCTTGTGTGGGCCCTCAATCACAAAAATATCAAGGGTGGAAATCCCATTTCCACCACAAATTAGGGCCTAAGTGGCCATACCAAGTACATAACATGAAAACTTCATGGTGAGATCCATGGAGAATGGTCCCACCATAGATACATACATGCAAGGTGTGATGGGCCTTTGGCCACATCTAAGGACCAAGATGGGATCTCCACCATTGATTAGTGGGTCCCACTTGCCCTATGCTAAAAAGGATGAAGATCCATCCAAAGATATAAAGAAACAAGTGTTAAGGAGCACTCACCTAAGATCTAGGACTTCTTCTTCCACCAATGGCTTCCAATGCTCCAAGGGAACGCGATTCAATGGTTGAGATGACCTCTAGATGGTTGGATTGGGAAGATTAGGGAGAGGAAATGGCTGGAATTTTTTAGATGGGTTGGGATGTTGGGAGCTCTTGCAATGGAGGAAAATGGGAAATGAAAGAAGGAAAGAGAGAGATGAAGGAAGGAGAGAGAGAGAGAGAGAGAGAGAGAGAGAGAGAGAGAGAGAGAGGGGTAATGATGATAGCTAGTCTCTCTCTCTCTTAGCTAGGAATGATTTGTTGTAAGATGGCATGGCTAAAATCATCATTACCTTGTAAGAGGCATGAGGTTATGGAGTAGGGGTAGTAGGGTGGCTAGATGTAGGGGTGATGTCACCCTCATAATGGCCTAGGGAAATGTGTCATAAGGGATAGGTGGGTCCCGTAACGCGCAGTCCACGGCCATTACCATGCGCGATCCATAACTTAAGATCTAAGCGTCGGATTGGCGCACGAGACGTGATGTCGGAACCGCGGTGACAGCGCGGTCGCAATTGCACAGGTCTCAGGTTGAGCTGACTTGGGTTTATAAGGATGTGACTCAAGGTCGCGCACAAATGCAATGTAGGGGTCGCGGGTCGTCGAAATTCTACTGGGAGGATCACGGGATCTTATAGAATGGAATGGACACTAGGACATAGGCCTAACAAATAACAATGAAGCTATAATCATATGGTTTAACTATTAACCACATAATAAGGCTAACATCTTTGAATTTACCTATAGTGTTCGAAAATGAGGCTCTAATCCTCATATATTCCAATATGGTTCAACAATGAGGCTTAATTCCTCTGATATAACTATTAAGCTATTATAAACCTCCTAGGTTGACATAATTCAAAAGATCCTATTAGATCAACTCTAGGTGGTTACGCCCTTCAAGAGCTACCCGTTCTGATACCAATTGAAATTGCATGTGGAAAAGTTTATCACAGCGCATGTGGAAGCTTGGCAGAGCTATAGAATTATCACTAAGTCCTTGGGGGGGGGGGGGGGGGTTAGTTAGGACCAAATTAAAAATTCTCTGCTTAATAAACTAAAATAAATAGAAAAAATTGATTACTCTCTCATGTTGATAATCATTCCAATTATTGATATAAGGCTAAAATTGTAAGGGTCATGGATTCTTTGTTAAGAATTCTTTTTCCTGCAGGAAACTGGATCGACCACTCAACTCACCATGATACCTTCAATTGCCATAGTTACAAGATGTGATGAGGCGGATGTTTATGGTCGGGTGCTTAATATGTGCACTCATCACCGCATATCAAGCAATCATATTGGCCACACAATCATATAAAATGGATGAATTACACAGATGCATTGGAACTACATGTTAGACTTTTAACAGAAACGTAAAGGAATTAAAGAGTGATTTTTTAGTTTTAATTAAGTCCTAGATCTCCCATCGAGTTTCTACACTTTTAAACCACGAAGAACTGTTCAAATCATACATTTGCATGATGAAAGTCACGACACAATTTTTATTATTATGAATTACTGATGTAGATCCTCTAACTTAAGAGGTCTTTGCTTAATCTATCTTAAGTGAAGGAGAGTGGAGAGCTACTATTAGTTCCTCTGACAAGGGTCGAGGGTTGACTTCTATTGTCCACAAGGTGGACCCTACACGCACGTGTGGTAGAAAGAGAAAAAAAAGTGAAGAAAAAAAGAGGAGAAATGTTTCTCTCTCTACACATACACAGGCACACACACACTCTCTCTCTCTCTCTCAAGGTGATGCCCAATGGGGAGGATGTTTAGGGCTCTCTTTGGCTTACACCCTTCTAAGATATAAGTTATATTTATAGGGAGATACTTAGATTTCAGGAGTGCACACTATATAGTGCTCAACTATCCTTTAAACTTATGTGTAACATACTATGAAGGAGGTCTCGAAATTTACCTTATAAATTTATGTACTCTAAATCAATTCGTTCATTATCATGGTTGTTTACAAAAGATCTATATCTTATGTTGACTAAATTGTAGACCATCATATCGTCACTAATTGCGATCAAAATAATTTTAATAATTAAAATAAAACTTTAATGGTTGAAAACTTTCGTAAAACTATTTAAAACTGTAAGTGCCCTAGTTTGTCAATTAGCGTGAGTTGTGAGTCATCAAGTCTGAAGAGCCCTAAGGAAGATTCAAGACTAAATACTTAAAGATAGAATGCATCAAAAGTGCTGAAAATTAAGGAAATGGTAACCTATACCCATACTATAACAACTTGACCTTCCATCTAGCCCAAATCCCATAAAAAAGCCTACTCAAAGAGTACTAGTAAGAAGTTGTGGGAAGAAACCTGTTCAAAAAGAAAAACACAAAAATGGGTAAGTTTTGATCCCATCGAGCTGTCTTTAATGGCATTGAAGACAACTCGATGGCATCGAACTTGGAGTTCAAAATGTCTAGTAACTTAAAATCAAAATTTTGGATTTTTTCGATGGCATTGAAGTGCCTTCGATGACATTGAAGGATCACTTTGATGGCATCGAAGCCTTGTCGATGACATCGAACATAAGCTTTAATATGTCCAGCAACTTAAAGTTAAAACTCTAAAATTTTCCGATGAGATCGAAGGATACCTTTGATGGCATTGAATCCCAATCGATGGCATCGAACATAAGCACCAAATTGTCTAGTAAGTTTAGGTAAAACAACCAGAATTTTTCGATGGCATTAAAGAAACACTTTGATGAAATCGATGGTCACTCGATGGCATCGACAGAACTGTCCAGCAACATATTGAAAAAAATCCTGATTTTCTCGATGACATTGAAGGTCCTTCGATGGTATCGAAGGGACACTTTGATGCCATCGAAGACCAATCAATGACATCAATTTTGACAGTTTTCTGCCTATTTTTTTACCATTGCAAAACTTCTCTACATATACGAAAGAGGGGTTTTCTTCGAAATTTGGTGAGAAATAAAGAGTCCTATGTGTGTGAGTAACCTTAGTTAATACCCTACTTTCCAAGCTCTCTTTTCTCATGGAGTTCATCATTTAATCCATGTCCTAGAGACATTCATTGAGCATTCAAAGCTTGGATTGAAGAATGAACTCCAGCATTCATTAATTCTCTAGTAAACACACTTATTAGTAAATCATTTATGCTATATAACATCGAATGCTCAGTCATAGGAATCCTAGACTTGACCATAAAGACTTATCATTATTAAGTTAGGATTTACCAAACCCTTAACCCAAACCTCATTACCTCCAAAGGCACATCATCAATCCGGTTGTGGTATAAGGGAGCTGAAGATGCTTCATGATTCGAGAAGATCTTCATCAAATGTGCTTCAATAGGGCTCATCCACTTTAGGTAAGAAAGTATTTTTGAGTCCATTGTATCTGCAAACCATTCCTTTTGTAGGATTGGATTTCGGAGTTTAAAATACCAAACTCGACAAGTCTTTATGTAGGCCTCCGATGGGAGAGTACGTTCACAGTCCTTGTATAGGACTTCATAAGACCTTGTGTAGGCCATTGACGAATGAAAATTGTATAGTCCTTGTCACGCCCCAAATCCGGAAATCGGATTCATAGAAATCCCGATTGCCGAATCTGGTGCCGACAGCCTCCGTAGTACCCCATTCTCGGATCCTAGCGTTCACACGCCAGATTCCGATCCTGGGATCCTACAAGGAGGATTTTTTTTTTGCCAATGTACATTTATCTCGTAATAAGCATAACCACAAGTATACCCAAATCATAAAGGCAACATCATCATCACATATCCACTAATATAATCATTTGAATACAATGCTGAAAGGGAAATACATATATCGAAATCAAAGCTCCAGAATACAACTGCACGCTCCAAGCTCAACGCTGCTGCAACCTAAAAACACCTGCACGCATCTATCGTGCATAAGCTTATAGAAAACTTAGAGGGTGGTGTAAGTGTGTGCACAAGGTAAGTGCCAAGTATTCGATACAATGCCATTATCATACAAACTGGAAGTACTGGTAATCCATAAACCGTACAATATCGGAATAAGCAAAGATACTAGCAAGATCATGAATTATCTGAGTAAATAGAAATACTCACAAGATCATAGATCATACGATAACAGAGTAAGCGGAAATATGAACAAGTCCATGAGCCAATCGATATATACGCAATATATAACAGCTACGCAAACGAGGAGTCATAAAGAGCCAAATATCAAATGTAGAGGATGCAATACAATATACATTTCTTATGTGTTCACAAATACGTCAGCCATATCTAAACCATATAAATGTAGAAACACAGTAACCCAAGATGTCATATGCCGCGGATGTAATGCAATATGCGGTGCGGATGGAATGACCATAGTGGAGTGTGAAGTCGAGATGGTAGTACGTAGTATCGCAGGCTATGGGGTCCATCACAAGAGACTTCTATCCAAACTAGTCCCATACCTAAATTTGGATAGTCAGAATCAATGTGGTAGACTCCTGATCCCAGGTTAGTCGCGCGCCCCAACCGAAATCCTGGCCATTGCGAAGGCACACGTATCAACTAGTTGCTTACCACCAACCCGAGTAGATAGTGAATGAATGAATGCATGAATGAGTATGCAACTCCTGCTCACTAAATCCACATATCAGTACGGTTCATCTCTGGGATCATCACCGGGGTTTAGTACACTCCAAATGGCACTGCCGCTCTCCCAGCCGCACAGTCCAAGTGAGCATAAGAAACCTCACTATCCGCCTTGCCAATAGTCTGCCAATACCTATCCGGCACGTCGATAGCAGACCCATTCACGAGCTGGTCAAACTCAGCCTAGTGTTGCCCCCTACCCTCGGGCGAGTAAGGCCACACCCCCTCCCAACCGACCACGACACAGTGGGAGACGCGGCCTCCTGGTATTTGGCACTCGGGCGCTCATGTATCCACTCGGTCTCGACGTTGGGGCGTCTCCTGGCCACGGAGGTTTAGGGATTTTCACCCAGGGACATCTATGGCGCCCGTATGCTAGGACCAAACATTTCCGGTGTCCTATTTGGCCATCCACGATATGCCTGTGGAGTCTACGACCCTGATGTCGCTAGGGCATAAAGTAATCATAATGGGAGATGCATGAGTCATACAATCCAGTCATGCATCAGTCCTGCACATACCGTGTGCTCATGTGAGATAACCTCCACCTATCAGGGAGTCTCATAACAACATGCTCAATGACATATGCAATGATCAACCACCTCTCATAACAAACATGCAGATGATGCGTATGGGCATGTATCATGATGCTATGCTGTCACATACTCATAACTGGTATCCACAACCAGCATCGATAATCGACCTCGACCATGTGGACACTTAACCAACATTGCCCCCAAGGAATGGCCTCCATAGAGTCAAACATATAATGGGCCCACGGCCTCACACAAGGGCCTAATATACAACACAATGGGTCTTACTCAAAGGCCACATATACACAACAGGTGGACCCTGCTCATGGGTCTAATACATATCACAATGGGCCTTGCCCATGGGCCATGAATACATCACAATGGGCCTTGCCCATAGGCCTCAAACACAGGACATGTGGGCCCTACACATGGGTCTTGAATTCATTAAATGGACCATGCATCATAGGCTTAATACATATCACAATGGCCCTCAACTACGGGTCACATATACATCATGCAGGTCTTGACAATCGGCCATGGCAATCGAATTCGATACTCAGAATCGGCCTCGACAATCGGAACTAGCCAATACAATCGACCTCGACAAATCGACACCGATAATCTACATCGATAATTAGCACCGACAATCGGCATCGATAATCAACACCGACGACTGGTCACATAGACAAGACTGGTCCATAGATGAACATCTGATCAATCATAATATAAAGATCAACCCTCGACCATGGTTATATCAAATCTGGTAGCATGGAGCCATCCGTCCATGGTAAATGGGGCCCACTTATTTGGGTTAACCCACTAAGAGAATGATGAGAATGGGCCTGATAAGGCTTAAGGAAGGGTCACAATGTGGACATCCAACCATCACTCTAGCAATGTGGACATTTAACCAACATTGCTCCCAAGGAGTGGTCCACATAGAGTCAAACATAAGATGGGCCCAAATATCCAACAAGTGGGCCTCAAATAGTCATCACAGGTGGGCCTTACACATACAGCACGTGGACCTACACATCACGGTGGGTCGATACATTGGGCCGCACGCCACACCAATGGGCCTCAATTCAACAAGTGGGCCGCATCAATGAGCCAGTAAATACATCTCAATGGGCCTCATCACAAGAGTAGGAATATTTCACAATGGCCTCACTAAATGGGTCGGAAACACATCTCAATGGGCCACGACGTATGGGCCGAGTATATATCACAATGGGCCACGACCCATGGGCCGCAACCCGTGGGCCTCGAATACAAGTGGGCCACATTAATGGGGCCCATATATAAACCTCAGGTGGGCTCTGCTCATGGGCTTCAAATACATAATATGTGGGCCCTACCCATGGGTCTTATACACATCAAATGGGTCACGCGTCATGGGCCTAATACATGTCACAATAGGCCTTGCATCAATGGGCCGCCCTAATGGGCCTCGTACACATCAAGTGGGTTGTATCAAATAGGCAGCACTAATGGGCCTCGACCCATGGGCCCTGATATATATATCATAATGGGGTGCCTGCCCTGGATGGCGTGGATAAAGATACATCAAAGTGGGCCTGACAAATGGGCCACAACATACATCAAAGTAGGCCTCATAACATGGTCATACATACATCAAATTGGCCACATCAATGGGCCCCATGTATGTTAAATGGGCCACACTCAATATAAGTGGTGATGATGATTTCCACTACTAAAATTTTCAAGGTCCGCCATAACATTTATTTCCCGTCTAATCTAATCATAGGGTCTCAAGATTTCAAAGATAGTCATTCAATCCTCACCGTGCACTATGGTCCACTTGATAAGTAAATCTGACTTATTTTCGTCCCAAACCTAAGAAAAAAGGATCATTTTCCAAAAATGGTTGGACGGTTGGATGAAACACATGCATCATAGTGGGTCCCATAGGGATGGAAGGAATAGATAAGTCACATATTCCATGATGGAGGTCCACAGTTGTGGACACAACACATACATAAATAAGTCTTAAGTAAGACCCACCAAAATGTTTATTTTCCACCCAACCTAGGGCCCAACATACTGTCCATCCAAAATGAGGCCAACATGATGTTTATCTTCCATCCAAACTAGTCATAGGGTCACATGGGCCTAGGGCCCACTGTAATATTTATTTATCATCCAACTTGGGCCACTATAACATCTATTTGCATCCAACCTGTTGATAAGGTCTTATAGACCTGGGGCCCACCAAAATGTTTATTTCCATTCAAACCTGTTGATAAGGTCATACAGACCTGGGGCCCACTACAGTATTTATTTATTTATTTATTTATTATTATTATTATTATTATTATTATTATTATTATTTTAACCTTGTGATAGGGTCACATGATCATGGGACCCACTGAAATGTTTACTTGCATCCAATCTGTTGATAAAGTCGCATGGGCCAGGGGCCCACTGCAATGTTTACTTACCATACAACCAGTTTATAAGGTCACGTGGGCCTTTGGCCCACTGTAATATTTATTTGTCCACCAAATATTTTTTTTTTTGGTATGGTTATATGGTCCTGGGGGTCCACCGTGATGTAGTTCACAAATCCAACCCACTCATTGTGTGTGTCCCACCAATTTAAGGGCCCAAACCGAGTTTCAGGTGGATCCAAGCTGCATGTGGACCCCAGCAGTTGATTCCATGTGACTTGGTACACCACTGCATGAAAGGTGATGGTGTGGGCCATCCGAGAACTTTTTATGACTAATTTTTGGAACCAACGCATCATAAAAGGGGACCTATTAAATGAATGGCATCGATGTAGAACATACATCATGGTAGGGTCCACCATTGGGGCCAATGGGACCCTCCCTACTTAACGTTGGACGTCCAGAGAGTCTGGACGTCAATGTACATGCATGCCTATATTTTTTTTTTCTTTTTTTATACTAGGTGGGGCCCACATTAATCAGATCCACTCCGTCCATTATAGGTGTCCCATATAATTAGGGGTCCAAACCAAGTTTCAATCACATCCAAAACTCAAGGAGGCCCCACCAGATGATTTTATATTTTTAGGCATATTATCACATGATTTTAGATGGTATGGCCCACCTGAGTTCCGTATACAGCTAATTTTTGGGATGGACGGCTGGTCCATGGGGACCCATCAAATGCACGGTTTCGATGTTCAAAATGCATCACGTGGGGCCCACGGCTGGAGCCGTGAGGTCCAGCCAGGCCGTCCGCCCGCCCATGCAATCTTCTGACAGCAGCAGCGTTGCTGCCTTATGATGTGTTTTTTTTTTCCCTCTAAATCCAATTTTTCTAGGGAATTTCTTAGGTGGGGCCCTCATCAGGAAAATCTATCCTGACCATTGCATCTCACGGCTCAATATTGACCAAACAAGACCAATATTGAGTATTTTTCAGCATGTAGAATCGTTGGGTGAGTTTTCAACGGTAAAAATTACCATTTCCTACAGTATGGCCTGCTTGATTGTCAGATTAGCCTCATCTTTTGGCTCAACGCCTAAAATGAGATGAGAAGTGAAATGGGCGGCGTGGATTTTATACATACATCAAGGTGGGGCCTGCATGAGCAGCCCACCTCCAAATACTATTCTTCTTCCTCTCCTTTGCTTATTAGTACACCACCATTTCAGTGCACGCACACCACTTTAGCCACTCCCTGTCCAGCGTCCCTTGGACGTTGGACAGCATAGGTATAACACAATCATCATAGTGGGTCCTACGTGTAGGTGGTCCACGTGTCACCAAGGTGGGTCCCACATGAACATGGCCCACCATATTTAAATCAACTTGATATTTGTGTGTTTCCATCACTATAAAGTAGGGTCCACATGACTTGTACGGTTGGGATAAAACATACCTCAAGATGGGATTCATCCAAGTGGGCCACACATCACAAAAAAAAATGAGAGGAAATAAAGGAGCACCCACCTCGAGATCTCTTCTTCCTTCTTCTGCCAATGCATGATAGAGCCCCAAAGAAACAATTTCAATGGTGGAGATGATCATTGGATGGTTGAGATGGGAGATAGGGAGGTGGGCCACACTAGCTCTCTCATGGGAGCCATGGACGTGGGTTGCTCCATGGAGGGATTGCTTGGAATGGAGAGAATTGAAAGAGAGAAATGATGTAAGGGAGTGATGGGAGAGAGGGATGGTGAGGTAATGGGAATTAATGAGTTTGACTTATGGGGAAAAGGGAAGGTAAGGTGGTATGGTAGGGTGATGTCACCCCTAGGGTGACATCATAGTAATTAATGTTTCTAGGGAAGTACAACAATAGGGATAGGTGGGTCCCACAATCAAGCGATCAACGGTCTAGATAATGCACGGGCCGGATCTTATAATCTGAGCATCGTATTGACGCACAAGACGCATCGTCGGAACCGCGGCGACGGCACGGTCAAAATGACATAGGTCTCATTTTGAGTCGGCTTGGGTTTACAGGATGTGACTCAAGAGCATGCGCCAATGCTATCTATTCGTCCCGGGTCGCCGAAACTCGACTAGAGGGAATCGTAGAAGTTTATGGAATGGTACAGGCTAGGTTACGGGTCTTACAGTCCTTGTGTAGGTTATGAAGGTTTATGGTGGACTTGATTTAAAACCATCTAAATAGTGAAATCCAACACACTTTAGGAGAGAGTGCGTTAGCCAAGAGTGTAGTAGGCATATAGCCGAGCCACTATACATCTTGAGCAATGGGCTGAATGTTTTAGATTCCTATCTGTTATATTTTTTGAACAATATACATGAGTTATTTAATGCAACAAACATATTTGACAAAATGTATGAATGATATTTTCACTTAAGTAGATTTTGTAGTTGCACTTTTTTCTGTTTGTATTACTCTACATAAGTGTTTAATAAGTAAGTGCATGCTAATTATCTAGTTAAATTTAAAAAGTCTTATTCACCCCTACCCCCCCTCTAGGACATTAGCCATATATTCAAGCTTCGCTTGTAGAGGTAAAACTGCAATTTCAAAAACCTTTTAAGTATTGAGCGCAACAATAAAACCACTTGATGAGTCATTGATCTTATAGATCTAGCCATAAACATATCCTTTAATAAATCTAATAGATGTCATATTAGCCCGTGTAAGAATCAACAAATTTAACAACAAACCTTGATGGATGTACCTACCTATACCCACTTTTAATAGCTACATGGTAGCCTTGGTCACGATTACATCTTTACATATAAGGATCAATAATATTTCTACACAACATCAAGTCTAATCATAATCCGAGCTAATGGGCTCCTAGGGTAGCAACTTAAACTTGATCCACCAATGCAAATGCCTAAAGGTTTGACCGGATCCTATATCCATGACACACACACACACACACACACACACACACACTCATGTATAGGGTTAGGGTGAAGATAAACCGACAACAAGTCAGCTCCTGATGATGGAGACTGTTTATTCTAACCTAAGTAAGCTCCTGTGCATATATCTTCCTTACATACTCTGACCTCTTTATTTTGAAAATTAGTAGGAGATTGCTAGGTTTTTTCCAAAATAAAGAAAAATATTGGGTTGTAACACCCCGTATTTTTCAATACCCGAGCGTTACCGTGTAATCTAACTCAATATAATCACAAATCTAATTCATCTGAATGTTCACACGTTGTA
Organism: Magnolia sinica; assembly: GCF_029962835.1. NCBI lineage: Eukaryota > Viridiplantae > Streptophyta > Magnoliopsida > Magnoliales > Magnoliaceae > Magnolia > Magnolia sinica. Next base: position 58,189,018 of record NC_080585.1, on the reverse strand, counting down.
GCCCAAATATGACTGTTGGGGGTAATATTCAATCCTAGAACAAGTTATCCATTCGCTGATTTTGTAAAGGGATCATTACATCAACAAGTCACTTTGTTTTTAGGATTTTAATCACCCTAATAAACTAAGTACTTTGATAGACAAATCAAAGCATCCAGTATGAATCATGGGAGGCCCTAATCGTAGATCATCTTTAAGATTGAGATCCGAATCGTTAGATTCACCATTCATCGTATCCACATTATTCAATTTGGAAATCCATCACTTGACCACTACAATAAAGCCATCTGACCATTTAACCTGATAGTAATTTTCATCTAGGCTAGAAAAGAGATTTTAGAACATTGATGATTAGTCTAAATAGTAGTTTGCCTGTTGGATCGACGCAAATGGGTGGTTGAAGACCAAAGATTGAGTCGTAGGGCCTACCTGAGTGTTAGATCAGTCTCATTCTTAGGATCATGGCCTTACGTGGACCAATGGATCAAATGGTTGCTGTGGATAAAATTTGAAACCCATCAGACTGCTAGAACGCATGAGAATGTCAAGTAAATGCGCCCATTTGGGAATTGTGGCCCACCCGAGTCATGGATTGATCTCGTTCCTGGTCAAATGACTCAATGAGACTTGTAGAGTCCAATGATAGGTGTGGATTCGATCACACATCACAGTGGACCACACTCTTGAGATGAGTGTGTACACAGTGCAAGAACAACCGCAATGCATGGGATTACACAGCCTGCTCAAAGCTATTGACCCGATGAAATTCCAAAAAGGAGGATTTCCTCTCCTTTTCTTTCTTTTCCTACCAGTGACGAATAGGGTTCGTCAGTTTGAATTTGGGCCCACCATCATCATTAACTCCAATGATCTGAACCATCCATTAGGTGCGGCCCTTAAAACCATCGAAAACCCTATAGACTCCATGCGTGGGAACACATGTGTGCAAGCACGATAACCAGCCAAAGAAGGTGTGTTCGTGCGTCATTTCAGAAATGGAAATCCATTGCAACGACAACTAGCAATCCACATGGGTTTTTCTTTCCATCTCAACCCTCCGATGCAAACAATCTCAGTCATTCATTCATACTTCAGTGTTCTAGGTTTTGGTAGTGAAAGATAGAAATGCAGAGAGAATATTCCATTTTTGTTGGGCTAGTGTAATCCCAGCCATTCATTTCCTTTTGGAGATCTCCTAGGATCTTCCAAGACATCGAGGCTAGGGCTTCATAGAGCCTCCCTCGCATTTATACTCGAGATCTCGCACGAAATCTAGACCATCCAGGCATCCCAACACGAAGGATGGCCCACTTGATCAAAATCCATCATGATCAGTGGGTCATCTTCCTCAAAACGATGGGAAAAGCCCATCTCCTTTAAGTGGCCCTCATTCCCTGATCAGGGTCGCCCATCCGATGGACCATGGTGTCAAAAGACCAAGCATAACCTTAGATCTACTCCATACAAGTAGAATCTGAGTTAGTCAACTTAAACTCCTTTGTTAAAACAACTCAACTGTAACTAATTGCCCGATTAGTTACACTTGAAGGACCTAGAAATTGGTTAGTAGACTCGTAAATTAAGGCTGCATTTTAGGGCAAATCCCTTTCCAAAGAAGGAAAGCACGAAAGAGAGTGAGAAAAAGAGAAAATAGAGGGTGTCGTTCTTGGTGCTGCACTACGCCGAGTCGACTCGTCCGAATCCTGCACCAACCCACACCATGTAGCTTGTGTATCAGCTACAAGAGAAGAAGAAATGAAGGAAAAAGAGGATGAAAAGAAGAAGAATGGAGAGGGAGAGCATGTTGGTCTGCCACACCAACTCAACACGAACCGAGTTAGCCAGTTTCAGAGGTGAGTCAGTGCGGGTCTGGTGAGTTTGATATGGGACCAAATTCCTTCCTGGCCGATTCAGAAAATAGAAGAGGAAGAGCAGAAGAAAAGAAAGAAAGAGGATGAGGAAGAAGCAGAAGAAAGGAGGAGGGGAGCTGCTACCCGTTGCCGAGTCGGCCCATCCATTCTACGTTGAATCTAGGTCTGATTTGAGTCAGAACTTCTCCCTGGTCGAGAGAAGAGAATCATGAGAGAGAAATGGGGAGAAAGAAAGTAGAGGGAGAGAGAAGGGATGGTGGTTGCGGCCGGTTCTCACCGCTACACCACATCGCCCTACCGAGTTAGCTGAAGCGGGTTCTCCGAGTCATAGTCCGAGTCGGGTCAAGCTCCTGCTGAGTCCAGCAGCTGGGCATGAATTTTGAAAGAAGAAGAAGGAGAAGGAGAAAAAGGAAGAAGAAGATAGTGAAGGAGATGGAGGGAAGGACGATTGTCCTTCATCGTGTGCCGCATCAAGTCGCTGTCTGAGTTGACTCGATGAGTTGCGAGTCAGATGAGGAGTTGATTGTTTAGCTACCTCGCTGGATGCCTCTTAAAGAAAGGAAAGAGGAAGGAGGAAAAGGAAGAGAAAGGAAGAGAAAGGAAGGAAAGAAGAAGGAAAGAAAAGGTGTAGGAGGATGAGAGCTGCGTTGAACTACTGAGTTAACTCAGCAATTTGCCAAGTTTTGTTGAGTTCGAGGCTAATCGAATTGCCAAGTCAAGCTACTGAGTCGACTAATAATTCAATCCTAAAGTGTGCGTGCGGATTCCAACAAGCATGGAAAAGTGGACCCAACTTGAGAAGTGAGGAATTACCCCCATCGCTTCTTACATTATTAGTTTCCATGTTAGTTTGAATTTAATGTGTAGAATTTTAATAATGTGAATATAAATTCATTCCTTCCATTCCTATATTGTGTTGACGATCATGAAGTAATGCTTGAATTCCTATTACTCTAATTCTAAATTTATTAACCATGTGTATAGAATTTAATCTTATATTCTCTATGTCACATTAGTAATTACTTGAGTATAAGTATACTTCTAATAGTCATGACGTGAGCCTTGAAGTTATATTTCACTTTATCTTATAAATTGTATAATGAAGAATAATTGTGGAATGTCTTTTTTTTTTTCTAAGAAATGAAGAATGAATTTTCAATTGTTTTAAATAGTTTAATCATACTTGATATTGATATGCCTCATTTGTGGGCCCATACTTGAGCTTAGAGGAATTATAAAGATCCATGTTGAACCCATGTTTGGATGTTTAATCTTTTACTAAGAACAATATGATTTGATAATGTCTACAATTTAAAAAGTAATCTTGCTAAATCTAAAGAATGTATGTGGAATCATGGTGCATAACATCCATGCATGACATGTGAGCTTTATCGAGTGTTCAATATAAGCCACATTTTGATTAGGTTTACTAAGATGGCTATTACCTTAGTTAAACCCTCAGAATATGTGCATTCGTACCACTATGGGCCGCTCTCTCTTTACATAAGGCTTTTCAGGGTTTTTAGACCTCCTCGGGTGTATCCTGAATATATTTCCAGGAGGCTAAACTTCCTTGGGCGCACTCATTACATGGTCTTTTCCAAGTACTTAGTCTACCGCGGGTGACCCTTTCTTTTGACAGCTGGATGTACACCCCCAGATCTGTGACTTTAGACATACATTCATACATTTATGCATGTATTCATATTTCTTTGCTTTTATTATGAACTGCTAAGTTGATTGAAACTAATTTAGAATACTATAATATGCATGAAAGCTTTGAGGGAAGTACTGACTGAGTTTATCACTCACCCTATAGTGTAGTTGCACCAAATAGATGCAAGTTTGATGGTGGAAGGAAACCCTTTTGATGGGACTCCAGGGACGGATGAAGAGGAGTTCAGCGAGGAAGAACTTTATGTCGATGTGAAAAGGGCGAGCTCTCAGTCCTAAGGGTGAATAGGACTATGCTAAATAAAAATAAAATGCGGAATATAAAAATAGATAGCTGAAATAAATAACAATCTCAATTGCAATAGTATTGAGAGGTTTATACAAATGTTGTTCAAAGGACAACCTTACACCAAAAACCAAGGTTTATGGTAGGACAACCTGATTTCTTAAACTTAGTAAGGATCAAAAACTCAAACCAAAGCAAGACGCAATAGAAAGAAATCTAACTAATACAACATTCACCACATGTACATGAAAGAGATACAAGCATTCAACACATATACATCACATACAACATCTACCACAACTCCAAGAATTATAGTAGTTAGGTGTGTACACTAACTATTCGCAAATAGCCACACCTACTCCACTCCCAATAATCACAACCCACGTGATATTGGCTTTCACTAAGAAAGAAGGTTTCCCAAGGTTTACCTTAAAACCTTTACAGTTGTATTTTTCAATTGGGCTTACACAATCAAAAACCTCGCGCTGAGATTTTCTAGCTGATCCCAGTCAAAACCAAAAATAGAGATTTTCTGGCTAATCTCACAAACCAAATATAGAAAATATAAAATACTTATCTGAATATTCTTCTTCGATGTAGCCTGGTAGAACCGCTTCTTTGAAGACGAAGATGTTCTATATTCAATCACACAAATGGAGGAGTTCTAAGTCTAAATGAATTTTAAACTAATTCCACCTTGGGCTACTTTGATTCAATTTCTTGGATCTCAAAAGGAATAGATCAGAATTCCCTTTTATAAAATCAGATTGAAGTAGCAAGAGATCAAGAAATAATAGATCAAAAAAGCTATAAAAGAATCTTAAATTACCGTACAATAACTTCACAATCACGGGGACTTAACTCTCAGAATGGTGGCTTGATTTATCTTGGAATGAATGAAACACTCTGAGAAAAGACCTCGACTGGTCTAAGGTCTGGTCAACTGGTCGAGTGGCCTGCTCATGGCACTCGACTGGTCGAGTGGAGCTCAAAAATGATTGTTGTAGTTTGAGTCGAGCCCTATTCAACTAGTCGAGCACTCTTCCCATGACTGGTCGAGAAGGATGCTCAACCGGTTGTGACCCTACCAGAAAATTTTAAAATTTTAAGTTATTTCCTGGACTGGTCGAGACAAATCCTGGACTGGTCGAATTAGAGCCTGGACTAGTCGAACATAAGCTAAGACTAGTCGAATCAAAGCCTATAAAAAGTATATTAACCCATATTGAAAATGCAATATAAATGATATAAGGCCCGTATCCTAAACTGTACCATTCTTTAGACTTCTATGATCCTCCTCGATGATTTCCGGCAACCCGCGACCTGTAGACAGGGTTTGCGCATGACCTTAAGTCGTATCCCATAGATCTAAGTTAGCTTGACTCAAAACTTGTACCCTAGCGACCGCGCCGTCACCGCGTCTTGTGCACCAATGTGATACCCGGGCCAGGAGTTGTGGGCGCTTTTATTTTGAAGAAAACGCTGCGCATTGTGAATCCCAAGAGAATCTCTACCATCTATCACATCAATCAATCAATCACAAGTCAAGTACACAACCCATCCCTCTCTTAAACAAGCCATCCCCAAACTCAACTCTCTCTCTCTCTCCACCCATCCCTTCCTTACACAACTCATCCCTTTCTTATACACACACCCATCTCTCTCTTACACCACCATTCCTCTCTCTCATCCACCACTCCATCCCATCTCATTCTCCACCATTTTTTCAAGCTTCCATGAGAGAAAATCCTAAGGAGAGAAAAGAGAACCCAAGATCAAGGCCCACTTTCCTACCCCCTCATCTCTCATCCTAGCCCTTCAATCTTCATCATCCTCCATCAAAATCTAAGCCAAGGAGCTTAGAAGTTCAAGGAGCTAAAGAAGAAGACCATTGGTGGGTGATTTATTGGATTAGATGGTGTTGTTGATGTGGGCCAAGTGGGGCTTACCGATTGATGGTATGGATCTCACTTTGGTCCGTAGGTGTGATCGATGGCCCACCATGATTCATATGATCATCACATGATAGGGCTATTCTCCATGGACCCCATCATGATGTTTATTTTCCTATAGTGAAAGGTCATCTAGACCTTGTATTTTTGGTGGAAAATGGATCTCCACCGTTGATTTTGATCGGTGGGCCCACATGTATTGGGACCCACTTAATGTATGTCTTGTAATTACATAGGCCACCTAGGGAGGGCTCATAGTGGCGGAGCACTTCCCCTCCCACAACTGTCTTCTCTCTCTCTATCTCTCTCTCTCTATTTCTCTCTTTCCCATCTCGTGGTCCACCATGATGTATCTGACCCACACCACCCAGGGCAGTAGCGGCCATGATGCATGCACTGTATACCCATGCTGCCCATTGTGGGGTCCAACTTGTAGCGTCCAGCAGCATTGTTGCCTGGACCATCTGGGGCAGACATCTGTATGAAGGAAAAACACAAATGTCAGCTTTAATTTTAAAAAAGTTGGTGGGTCACACTCATGTGGACCCCACCTTGATGTATGTAACATATCCACACTGTCCATCCAACTTCCCAGCTCATTTTAGGCGTTGAACCGAAAAATGAAGCCAATCCAAATCTCTGGTAGGCCACACCATTAAAAATGTTATTTTAATAGTGACAAACTGTTAGGGCCCGCAGTGATGTTTTTGTGCATAAAAAAATATTGAACATTGGGCTCATTAGACCCTTCATGAGCTAGAGAACCCAGCTGACAAAACAGATCATCCTGATGTGGGCCCCACCTATGAAAAACCAAGGAAAAAATAACGTCCTTGCTGCTTGTTGAAGGGTGGGACTGTGGGCCCCACCACAGGCCCCACCATGATGCGTGTTGAACATCTACACCATCCTTTTGATGGGTCCCCTTTAATTATTGGGATATCCCAAAAAAGTTAGCCGTACATGGGGCTCAGGTGATCCACACCACCAAAAGTAGCAGGGGATTGAACGTCTACCATTGAAACCCCTTTTTCGGTCACAGAAGTTTTGGATCGATATGAAATTTGTTTTTCCTCTTAATTGGAGTCTTTATGACCGTATAAACAGATGGGATGGAAAATAGATGTTATGGTGGGCCCCACGTGAGGCCCACATGATGTGGAAAATGGATTGGCTCGGGTACCTCACACCAGCTATATAGCTGCTATATAAAATGTCCGCAAGTTCTATGGTCCCAACCACGAGGTATGTATTATGCCATACCGTCCATACATTTTTCGGAAACAGATTAGCTACTCCCCCTACCACCAGCCCGGTGGCTAGTGGTCGGTGCTCTCTGGGCCCCACCATGATGTATGTGTTTCATCCATTCCGTTCATCCAATTTTACAGATTATTTTAGTGCTTTATCCCAAAAGTGAGAGGGATATAATTCTCAAGTGAACCACACCACAGGAAAACAATAGTGATTGGATATCCACCATTAAAATCCTCCTAAGGCCCACTATACTGTTTATTTGACATCCAATCTATTGATTAGGTCATACAGACCCAGATGAAACCCAGATGAAGGGAAAAAATGAAGATCCACGTGATCTAAAACTTTTATGGCCCCCAAAAAGTTTTTAATGGTTGATGTTCATTCAACACTGTTTCTTATAATGTGGTCCACTTGAGATTTGGACATACCTAAATTTTGTTTTCAAACCATAAAATGATCTATAAAAATAGATGGACGGCTTGGATGAAACAAATACATCATGGTGGGGCACTGAACACCAGCCATTGGCTGGTGGCAGGGGCAGTAGCCAATCCGTTCCGACATTTTTCTTGGTGTGGGGCCCACCCCACACATGTGGCACATGTGGGGGTGGGACCCACCTTGATGTATGTGTGCTATATTCCACAACGTCCATATGCCAGGACGGTGGGAGCCCACCTCTGACATGTCTTATATCAAACCGTCCATCCGATGGTGGGCCATGCTACATGCGTGGTGTTCACACCGTCCAGCTGGGACGGTGGGACCCATCGTGATATATGAGTTCTACCCTCACCGTCCAACTGACAGTGGGCCCCTCCATGAAGTATGCGTTGATCCACACCGTCCATTTGACGGTGGACCCCACCCACATTGATGTATCCGCACCGTCCAGCAGGACGGTGGGATCCACCGTAATGTATGTATTTCATCTGCGCCGTCTAGCTGGGACGGGACCCACCATGATATATGTGTTATATACATGCTATCCATCCTTTTTTTTTGGGGCCACGGGCCACCCCATGAGGCCCATGGGATGTGGCCCATTGAAATGTATTTGAGGCCTAGGATATGGCCCATTGATGAGGCCCAATATGATGTATTTATGGCCCATTGATGAGGCCCAATATGATGTATCTGCGGCCCATTGATGAAGCCCAATATGATGTATCTGCGGCCCATTTGGTGAGGCCCAATATGATGTATATGAGGCTCATATGATGAGGCTCGATGTGATGTATATTGGCCCATATGATGAGGCCCGATGTGATGTATGAGAAGCCCATGGATGTGGCCCATTGTGATGTATTCGAGGCCCATGAGACATGGCCCATTGTGATATATTTGAGGCCCATGGGATGTGGCCCAATGTGATGTATATGAGGCCCATGTAATGCGGCCAATTGCAATGTATATAGGCCCGATGTGATGTACATGAGGCCCATGGGATGTGGCCCAATGTGATTTATATGAGGCCCATGAGTGAGGCCCAATGCGATGTATATAAAGCCCTTGTGTGAGGCCCAAGGTGATGAATATGAGGCCCATTGTGATGTGTGATTCCACTAGGATGTATGTAATGATGTTTATGATGCCCATCCATGTTCTTGGTTAATATTAAATGGGCCATGCCTTGGGAGCAATGATGGTTAGATGTCCACATTGTAACTCTCCCCAAGGCCCGTTGTTAGGCCCATTCTCATCTCCCCTTAATGGGCTAACCCAAATCGTTAGACCCCCATTGATGATTATATTACCCATCTTTTCCTTGATTAGGTTATCCCAATCTGTTGGGCCCCCATTTGATAATGATGCTTTCCACCATACTCTGTAGGACCTCCCAAGCCTTGGAGCCCATCTTGTGTTCGTACCGAGCCTTCCATAGGGAATGTGGTCCACCTTGTGCTTAATGAGCCCTTAGGAAGCCCAGATTGCTACGTGATGGAACGGAAAAGGAAGCCCACTCCTTGTTCTTAGGCCCATTCTTGATAGGAGTAGGTCATATAGGCCCATCCTTGATATGAGGAGAGAACATCGTCACCGTAGATGGAAAGATCGGTGGTCTTAGGTTTGGTATATCCACTATTGAGGACCGATCCTCATGTTATGAATTAGATCTGCTGTCCTTCTATGAACCCCGTCATATATATATATATATTTATCTGCTGATTATCGATTACGACTATGATTGATATACACACTGAGTATGTGTTAGCATAACATTGTGATTGTATGAGGCCTATTGTGACTATGTGAGGCTCATCGCGATTGTATGAGGCCCATTGTGTGATTGTATGAGGTCCATTATGATTATATGAGGCCCATTATGATTATATGAGGCTCATTGTGATTATATGAGGCCCCTTGTATGTGCGAGGCCTAATTGTGATGTGTGAGACCCACCATGTGTATGTGATTGTGTGCACGCCACTCGTTCATTATTACAGGCCATGGGCCGCCTTAAACATGCCCACCATGATGTATGTGATTATAATCATGCTTAATATACTTCATGATACATGCTTATACGCATCATTCACATGCTTGTTATGAGGAGTGATTAAACATAGCATGTGCCATTGGGCTGATTGTTTATGGGACTCCCGAAGAGACGGAGTTGCCTGATATGAGTGCGCGGTATGCGCAGGTTTGATGCATGACTGGATGGTATGGCTCATGCATCTCACATTTTGTGACATGATCATTTGCCACCCTAGCGACATCAGGGCTGCGGCCTCCACAGGCATATCGTGGATGGCCAGGTGGAACACCGAAAATGTTTGGTTTGAGCATATGGGCACTTTGGATGTCCATGGGTGAAAGTCCCTAAACTCCCGTGGCCAGGGGATGTTCCAACGTCTAGACCGAGTGGAAGACATGAGCACCGAGTGCCGAATACCAGGAGGCCGTGCTTTCCACTGTGTTGTGGTCGGTTAGGAGAGGGTGTGGCCTTATCCGCCTGAGTGAGGGGGCTATAAGCTAGGCTGAGTTTGACCAGCTCACAAATGGGTCCACTATCGACAAGCCGAGCTGATATTGGTAGGCAGGTAGTGAGGTCTTTTCCACTCGCTAGGCTGCGCAGCCGGCAGGGGCTGTAGCGAGCTTGGAGTGTACTAAACCCCGGTGATGATCCCAGAGATGTACGATACTGATATGTGGACTTACTGAGCAGTAATTGTGTACTCAATAATTGATTGATTCATTCATTCACTATCCACTCGGGCTGGTGGTGCATAACTAATTATTGTGTACCTTCGCAATGGCCAAGATTTTGGTCGGGGCACTCGACTAACCTGAGATCAGGAGTTTACCATATTGAGTCTGACTATCCAAATTTAGGTATGGGACTAGTTTGGATAGAAGTCCCTTGTGATGAACCCATAGCATGCAATACTATATACTATCATCTCGACTTCACACTCCAGCTTGGTCATTTCATTCGCACCACATATTGCATTGCATCCTTAGCACATAGCATTTGGTTGCTACGTTTTTGCATTTATATGGCCTAGATGAGCTTGACAGTATTTGTGGACTCGTTAGGATTTTGCATATTGCATTATATCCTCAGTATATGATATTTGGCTTACTATATCTCCGCATTGCATAGCTGATCTACATTGCTTCCTCAGTATATGATATTGGCTTATTATGTTTTTGCATCGCATAGCCTGGATAAGGCTGATAGTATTTATGGACTTACCAGTATGTTTCCGCATTGCTCTGATATTGCATTCTTGGCACTTACCTTGCACACACACTTACACCACCCTCTAAGCCTTATATAAGCTTATGCACGATAGATGCGTACAGGTGGCGTTAGATCGTAACAACGTCGAGCTTGGAGCGTGCAGCGAACTTCTAAAGGTCTCAATGTCATTATTGTATTTCCTTTTATGCATTGTACCTTAAAGTTTTTTTTTATCATAGTGGATTTTGTGATGGTGTCTGGGTTATTGTTCGTGGGTTATGCTTATTACGAATCAAATTCATATTGAAAATCCTCTTTGTAGGATCCCAGGATCGAAATCTAGCGTATGGGTGCTGGGAGCCGATAATGGGGTACTATGGAGGCTGTTGGCGCCAAATTCGATGATCGAAAATTCTGTGAGCCAGGTTTTCGAGTTTGGGGTGTGACAAATGACGTAATCTTAAAGTCTTTTTAGGGTCATATATACCTGAAAGTTGAACATTGAACCATGTAACTTCAGTTGCTTCCAATTGATCTCGTACTTGAAGTTCTTGAAGCATGATCTTGTACACTTGAAATTCTTGAACTTAATCTTGAACATTTGAAGTTCTTGAACTTGATCTTATCCATGTAGTACCTTTGAGCTAACATATAGACTTGAAGTAGCACATGAACTAGGTCTAGAACTTGCACTTGAGCTAGCACTTTGACTTGATCTTGAATTTGAACTCGTACTTGAACTTGAAGCAATACTCCATGACTTGAATGTAGCACATCTTCACTTGAAGGCGAACTTTTCATCACTTCAACTTGAAGGTGAACTTTCCATCACTTGTATAGGTCCATCAATCTAAAGTGGTTTGTCACAACGAAATTTGACAACTAAGGGTGCTAAGTATACAATATAGCACTTACACGATCTAGTTGAGCCGTTGGAGCTGAACTGATATTTTAGGATTTACATACCTTCATACTTTAGTCTTTGTGTTTTGCTTGAATTGTAATAATAATCTCCTGCTGAGGGATTTCACTTTGCTTCCATTTACTTGTATTAAACTTCCTTGTTATTACTCTTGATATCCTTAGTTTATGCAGTAGTATCTTACTTGATGTTATGAGATTTACTATTAATTAGATGTATGGTAGATCACTTCATAACGTAATGCTAGGTTTCTCGACGATGAGTGGTCATCCTCGGGTTATGAGAACCAGGGTGTTACATGGGTTTTTTTCAAATATGAAAAGAAGAAGAGAAAGGATTGTGGATTTTGGTGATTATTGGTGACCATTCATTTGTGAATGGTGGTGTCTCTTAATAAACCGAGCATCATTTGATTTTAAAATAATGGTGAAAGGATGTCATTAATGGTGGAAGGATGTCGTTAATGAAGAGGTACCACCTTAAAAAGTCATGAAAACATGAAAATGTATGTGCCCTTTAATAAAATGGGCTCTTAAGTGTCTCTTGAAAACTTTAAAAACATATCTTTAGGTCATTTTGAAATAAAAAACTCCAGCGATCTCTTCTTCTTTTTCATTCTCTATTTTTTATTTTTATTTTTTTACAGAAATTACATATTTTCAGGGGGTAAACTGTAAATAGCTAAAAAGTCAGGGAGTAAACTGTAATAGTAAAGAAGTCAAGGGTATAAGTTGTAAAAATGTGTTTGGGGGTGTGTATTTTTGGTTTTTCAGTTTTTCTGGCCGAAGCCTACATTTTTTCAATTTTGTAGAGTTATAATATCTTAGAGGCGGATTTGTAGTAACCTTCTTGTAAACTGGTTTAACCACTAATATGGTGCGAGCATCGCTTTAAAGATAGTGACATTGCAATGCATCTTAAGCCTATTTTTAAGCACATCTTTATCTTATTTCTCTATCTTTACTCTTTCAATTTTAAGGTAATATTATGACATCTTTTGTGAGCTATCTCAACTTCATAACATTGTTTGATGGCTCAAATTTCCTTCGATGGCAATTAAAATTACATCTCTTTCTCACATAGCTTAAGTTAGATCGTGTGCTCACTAAAGGCCCTACTACATCACCTTCTAATATTGATTTGGCAAAACAAGTTCAAAAGTGACAAGATTGGGAGCATCATATGTAAGGACCACATCTTTAACACTCTTTCTAACTCATTTTACGTTGGCTACTGTAAAAAGAAAGTTGCTAAGGAATTATGACAAGCGTTGTTAACTAAGTACACGTCAGAGGATGAAGGCAACAAAAAAAATCCTTATAAGTAAGTTTTTAAAATTTAAAATATTGGATGATAAACCTATCATCAATGAAGTCCATGAGTTACAGGTCATCCCCAAACAAATCATTACTGATGGCATTAATCTCGATAAATCCTTTTAAGTATCTACCATTATAGACAAATTACCACCTAAATGAAAAGATATTAGGAAATCTCTGAAGTTTAGAAAAAAAAAGAGGAGAAAAATGTCTTTAGATGATTCCTTATATTTCTTTAAATAGAAGAAGAATATAGGTTCCATGATAAAAAGGATGAATAACAGACCCTAGGAAACGCTAACCTACTTGAGAAGAGTGTGAATTAGAAATCAAAGAAGCCACCTTATAAGAAAGATGATCGGTTCAAATCCAATAACAAAGGGTTTAAAAAGAACACATCCAAGTGTAAGTGCATTTGTTTGTCAATTACTTGTGTCAATGTGTCAGTAAGTCAGTTGAGCCATTGGAAGTTGAAGAACGAAGACACATGAAGAATTGGAGCATCAAGGAGTAAAGAAACAGGTAAATTGAGGTGGCTTGGTGACCCTAACCTAAGACCCTTTTAGTTCTAAAATAACCTTAGCCTTTAGATGATCCATTCTATAATAGGTAATTTTTTTTAAAAAAAATCATCCCATAGCGTTAGGATCTTTATTTACTCATGAGGAGTTAAGTTTAGAGGCGCAAAGCTGCTGATAAACAATTAGCCCAAATCAACATTTTCGATTGGATTTCGATCCTATTGATAATCCATCGATAGGACTCAATATGATCGAATACCCCACTTGATTCGATTGAAGATCGGACTAAACTTCACATTTCTAAATCTTTACAATCGAATTGAAGGTTAGTTCGATCATATCTAAGGACCTTCAATCCTATTAAAGGACCTTCAATCTTATTGAAGGCTCACTCGATCTTATAGACAGAGCCTTTATTTGCTCATTTTATAGCCGTTGCAAATATTTTTTTATATAACGGGCATTTGGATCTTGGGCATTTGAATGAGTTTTTTATGCAATTAGAGCCTAGGTGATTTTTCACTCATTATCTCTCTCCTAGACTTCAAACCAAAGAGATTCATGACATACTTCTTGTGATTAATCACTCTAATGAGCATTCTAAACTCCATTGTGAAGGTGTTCATGTTCTCTCCCATTTTTTAGAGATTAGATACTAAACCTAAAACAAATCCTTGTCCAAATCCTCTAAATATCCATCTAGGTAAAACCCCATTTGGAAACTAATGATTAATTAGTTGTAGGAGATTCAACAATCCTTCTATTACCTTGGTAGCCTCATTGGAGCATTAAGGTAAGGTAGCCGATTTAAGGAAGGAGAAGAAGATCAACTTCAAAGATCGGAGAGTAATTGAGAAGCCGATTCAAGATTGAAAAAGCTCTCAAGTAAGACGATTCAACTGGGCTCAATTTGACAAATAAGGTTGTTATTTTAGAGTCCACATACTCTCTCCTTATATAGAATTGAGATAGGCCTTGTTAACCAAACTCTTATAGGTCCTTATGTAAGATCGTACACCCACCAAACACGGGTGTGTACGTGTGTATGTCCTTGTGTAGGCTTCCGATGGGAGTGTACATGTGTAAGTCCATGTGTAGGCCTCCGACGAGGGTGTACATGTGTAAGACTTTGTATAGACCTTCGGTGGAAGTGTATGTATGTAAAGGTTAGAGGTGAACCTATTGAAAACCTTCGAGATAGTAAAATTTGATACACTCGAGGAAAGTATGTCCGTTGGGAGTGGAGTATGTATTTAAATGAACCACTATACATCATTGTGTTTGTGATTGTTATGTGGATGCATTTGTATTATACTTATGATTGAATTGTTCATTATGGATGCATAAATAGATTGTATGTTCGGCACTTAATTTGTAGAATATACAATTGATATTTCACATCTCACTCACATAAACTACTTACTCAATTAGTTGTATCTGTTGAAGTCTATGTACTTAGACTCACTTGGCTTGGAAGCCTAAGTGTTAGTTGCTTTTAATTGGTGCATATTTTTAAGGGTCCTATTCACCCCTCTAGGACTTAGCCATAATTCTAAGCTCCGTCAAGCTTCCGCGCATAGCGTGTGGTGTCATGTCAGACTATTTATGCTGTTTCAACCAAGAAGGGTCCATGCTTCTTTTGCAAAATTCTTAGTCCCTTTAAGAAATATTTTTAAAAATATAAAAAGAAAATACAAAAAAAAAGAAAAAAAAAGAAGAAGAAATGGCAAGTTGATATGGCCAATGACATGAATCTGGTGGCCATCATCTCTAAGGTCAATATGGTAAGTGATGATATTACATGGTGGGTAGTCTCTTACATTACCAAACATGTTCGTAGAAATCATAACATGTTTGGTTCCTACGAAATAGTGATGGATGATCAAGAACTATACATGAGAAATGCCTCCACATCCAATGTTGTAGCAAATGAAAAGTATTGTTCAAGCTAACATTCTAAAAAAGTCATTACTCTGAATGATATGCTGCATATAACGAATATCAAGAGGAATCTTATCTTTACTAGTCTAATGACTAAATTTAACTTTAAACTCGTTTCTGAATTCGACAAGTTGATTGTGTCTAAAAATGAGGCATATTTGGGGAAGGGTTATGTATCTAATGAAATATTTAAGTTAAATCTTATAAATACAAAATTCCTTTTATGTTTATATTTTTTATTCATATGATGTTTAATATGTTAGATTTTGACATATTATTTACCACAATATTGATAATATGTAGGGTTGTTCACGAGTTGAGCTAGCTTGAATAACTCACTCGACTCAGCTCTAGTCAGCTCGGATTGACTCGGCTTGAATGGCCGACTCGGGCCGAGTCAAGCTATTTATTATAGCTCGAGTTGAGTTCAAGCCGAGTTTGACCATGGGGCATTTCAACTCGACTTGACTCGGCTCGAAGCTGAAACTCGAGCTCGACTCGGCTCGATTAATAAGTATATTATTTTCAAGAGGGAGAGTCTTTACCTTTTCTTATAACCCATCTAGTGGAATTTGTTTATTTCTTCTTTTCATTTCAACTCCACAATAGTATGATTTCAATCTCTTGAGATCTACTTCTTGGGCGAGAAACCCAAGAAATCCAAGATGGGTTCTTCTCAGATTTGTTAGAGCTTCAAGGAAATCCAATGATCTGATTAGGTAAAGCTCTTTACTTAGATTTCTGATCCGTGTTCTGCTTTGTTTCTTTTTTGGTACTTAGATTTCTGCTGGTGGAAGAAGATCAAGAACAGATCGGTTCTTATAGGTTTCCTCATCCGATTCGAAGCTTTATTTAGTTTTTTCATTAGGTTTTGCTTTGATTCTCCCAAGATTTCAATGGAGGAGGATCAAGAACAGAATCCATTACTCCCTCACCCAACAAGCTTGAGCTTGACTCGATAGCTTTGGCAAACGAAGCTTCGATGTTGAGCTCGAGGACTCAAGTACAGCATGGATAAGTCGAGCCGAGTTTGGCCCACCTGGACTTGACTCGGCTCGATGCCCACCTATAATAATATGTCTAATCTTAATATAATTCCTAAATACATAAAACCAAATGACAAATGCAGCATATATATTTAATAAAAGAAAATAACTAGGAAATCATTTCCTAAGGCAGAAAGAAAATCACAACTCTTAAACCTAGCTCAGAGAGACATGTGAGATGAGTGGTATAATAACAAGAGGGAAAAAAAGATACTTCATAATCTTTATAGATAATTTCTCCCATTATACCCTAGTGTACTTATTGAGAAATAAAGAGAATGCATTAAAAAAGTTCAAGATATATAAGGTAGAAGTGAAGAACCGGTTAAACAAAAATATTAAAATCTTAAGGTCAGACAAGGGAGGGGAATGTCCATCTTTAGAATTCTCGAATTTGCATTCTTGAAGTTTTACAAAACTCATAGAATAATTCACCAAGTTACGACTCCTTAATTACCATAACAAAATGGGAAATAGGTCTCTTATAGACATGGTAAACTCTATGGTAAATAATGTAGGTTTAAGTTTGGGGTTTTAGAGAAAAGTCCTATTGATTGTTTGTCACATCTTGAATATGATACATTATTCAAAGACACATAAGATGCCATATGAACTATGGAAGAATATGACTCCAAACCTCCCATACTTCAAGGTATGTGGTTGTAGAGCCTTAGTTAGGTTTATTGAGCCTAAAAGACCTAAGATAGGGTTGAGATCTCTTAAGTGTATTTTTATGGAATTTGCACAAAACAGTAAGGCCTGTAGGTTTTTTTTTATCGTAGAATCTAATGACACGGCCCGATAAACACCAAAATAGAATTTAGAGACATCTAATGTTATAAAAACTAATCCTGTTCTATAACTAAAAAAGTCAAAATTTCAAGATCTTAGTACAAGTTGTAACTGGAAGATATCTCAAGACATTACTAGTCCTAATAAAGAAGAGATAAAACCTAAAAAGACTAAGAGGACCAAGATGGATATATTCTTTGAGCCTGACTTCTACCTTCTATTAATAGAATGACATAGAGAAAACATAAAAAGGGAAATTATGTTAGTATGTAATATGAAAAATGATTCTCTAACTTCATATAAAGCCCTTAAATCTTATAATACATCTTTTTTTCAAAGAATCTATTGAAATTGCGGTTTTTGCCGTTATGTGTTAAGTGCAGAAACTTGTTGGAACTAGAGAATGAAGGCTATGTCTTAGGGGGGGGGGGGGGGGATGATTAGGACCAATTTAAAATTTTATGTCAATTAAAAATGATAAATTCCTAACTTAAACTAATTTAATAATTAAACTAAGCAAGACAATATAACTCTAAGGCTTCCAAGCAAATAGAGGGTCTAATCACATAGATTATAAAAGATATATAAATAAGCAACTATTCTATAACAAGATAGTGTATATGTGTGTGGGATGTGCTACCTATCAACACTTAGACATTCATCTAAAAATGTAAAATAATTTAAATATTTAGACTCACAAGCATAATTAAACAAATGCGCAAATGACAATCCCAAATACAATCATATATAGTGGTTCGTCTACTTGCTTATTCCACTCCTGGTGGATGTACTCAACCCATGAGTATACCGGATTTTACTATCAGAGGTTTTAAATCAGGCTCACATCTAACTTTTACAACCCTACACAAAGACTTTAAGATTTATGCCATACACAAAAGTAAGGGTCCTATCCCCGAACCTGACGATTTAGGCATTACTCTCAAGCCAAGGTCCTACACAAGAACCTAAGGTTTTATGCCCTACAGAAGAGCTAAAGTCCTACATAAGAACTTGGAATTTAGGCTTTACTCTCGAGCCAAGGTCATTCTACCAAACCCCATACGTGTTCTTTCGCCGAAGGCTCTCGCAAGAAACTTTGATTGGTTTCTCCTTAGGCTAACCAACAACCTTGGTCTTATGCAAGAACCACAGATTTAGGCCCTACACAAAGGCCAACGTCCTACACAAGAACCTAGTTTGAGTTTGTGACACAAACTCTTACACTCTAACCTACACAAGGAAAGAGTACAAACTTGGACTCTTACAATTGATACTTGTCGGATTGAGCCCCTTTTGTACCGCTTCTTTGGGTTGCTCGATTTTCGCTCTCCTGTGCTTTAATTAGCTCTTCGATGCTTCCCTGATCATGTTGTCATTGCTTCATCAAGGCTTCAGCTCCATGATTAATCACCTTACATGTGCTGCTCCTCCGAGGTGACTAAGGTGATAGGAGGTTGGTTGAATCTCCTACAACTAATGAAAAGTTATTTTTCCTAGGGTATTCACCTAGATGGGTCTCTCAGATTATTTGGACAATGGTTTACCAAGATTGCTTAAGTCCAATCTCTAGAAAATGGAAGGGTTCAAGCACATCTTCAATGTAGAGGTTGGAACCCTCATATGAGTGGAAATCTCGAGGAAGATTACTTAGAACACTAAGGAATAGAGCTTAGGGATGAGGGATATGAATGTTGAATCACTCTACCTTTTACCTTCTGTTGCTCCAAAAACCCATGAAAAAGCGCAAGAACCGAATGCCCTTTATATAAAGTTCGAGCTCAATGATTAAAAAACAGTAGAAAATGGCTCTGTCGATGTTATCGAAGGTCCGTTGATGTGATAAAAGATTCATTCGATGTAATCGAAGGGTTCTTTGATGCCATCGAACAATCTAGACTAAATATGATATTTTCTTGCTAGACAGATCTGGACCATCACCATGTCATCGATTGACCTTCGATGTCATCAAACATCAAGTTTCGATGTCATCAAAAGGGCTTCGTTGTCATCGAGAAAGTTAGGGAAAAATTCATTTTCTTACTGGATAATTCTCACTCTCAATCGATGTTATTGAGGAGTCTTCGATGTCATCAAAACTTAAGTTTCGATGTCATTGACGGGACCTCGATGCCATCGAGAATTTCAGAGAAAAAATTTAGTTGGTTGCTGGACATTCCCAACTCTCGATTGATGTCATTGAGCAGGCCTTCGATGTAACATCCCAGATTTTTTTCCAACTTGGCAATGGACGTCCTTGGACGTAGAACTGCCCTAAGACCTTATTTTGTTGTAATTACGGTGTAATTTAGTTAAGTATTAATAGCTTAATCACTTTTTATACAAACTACAAAGGCCCAAGTACCACCTAAGGCAGAAATCAAATAGGACCAAATCCTTTAGAAACTAAACGAGAATTAATTTAGCATTAAACTAGATTCTCTGTACAATGGGCCCTAATCACTTAAAATACAAACTGCAAGACCTAAAATGAGTAGAATCGATACCGCTACAATACCCTAAAACTTAGGATCAATCTTTAAACCCAGTTGCTCTCGGGAGCACCTTGAAACTTCGTATCGGACCTAGACCGCACGTTGAAAGTCTGATTACTGCGAAACCATATGGTTAGGGCCGCCTCACTGGACTTAACATCCACCTCGAAAATCAAGTCCTAATGATACCCAGAAACGAACAACTTGAGTCCGGAGCGAAGTGTGTGAGAAATGCGAATATCTTTAAAAAACGAACTGAAACTTAAGTGAATTGAGTCGGTTCACTTGCAGGCCAAATCTAAGGATTCTGACCATTAGAATTTGACCCAACTACACCCTCAGATCAGGAAAAATTTTCAACACATGTCAGTACACCTATGGCCTTGATCGAGTACCAGTGACCATTTGTAAGACCCGTATCCTAGCCTGTACTATTCCGTAAGCTTCCGCAGTCATCCCGGTCGAATTCCGGCGACCTGCGATCGGTTATCGGCATTTGCGCGCGATCCTGAGATGTGTCCTGTATGTCTGAGTCGGATCGACCTGAGACTTATACCAGTGCGACCGCGCCGTCGCCGCGGTTCTGACCCCGCGTCTCGCTCGCTGAGGCGATACCCATGCCAGGATATGTGGGCCTGCGTTCAGTTCGAGGAAAATGCCGCGCGTTGCAATCCCGAGAATCCATCACATCAATCCCATCAATCAATCAATGTACAAATCAAGTACATTCCATCACAAGTCATCACTCACCCATGCCTCTTTCTTCACCAAGTCAACAATACCCATGCCTAACCATCCCCTTTTACCAAAAGTCAAAGAAACCATACCTTCCATCCCATCTCCCTCACATCTCCTCTCTCTTTCTCATTTTCTCATTTCAAGCAAATCTCATGAGAGAACCCACGTTCAAGCTCCATGGGAGTGAGCTAGTGTGGCCCACCTTCCTACCACCCAATCCCACCACCCTAAGCCCATCTCAACCGTTGAAGTCCATCCTTTATAGCTCTAGCATGCTTTGGCGGAAGGAGGAGAAAATCATAGGTGGGTGCTTCTCTCTCTCTTTCTCATTTTCTTTGTGTGATGTATGGCCCACTCGGATGGACCCCACCTTGATGTACAATATATCCGGACCATCCATCAAGTAGGCCATCCCCGCTGTCCAACCAGGCCCACCCTTGCTGCCGGCCTGGGACAGACCCTAATGTAGGGAAATTACAAATATCACCTTGATCCAAAGCTGGTAGGGCCACACCACGTGGACCCCACCCCTGATGTGCATCGCTGCCCACCGTCCAGCAGGCCTGGACGATGGGAGAAAACAAATATCAGTTCGGTCCGTATGGACCCCACCCTGATGTATCATCCAGGCCGTCCAGGGCCTGGACGCTGCCTCCCTTTGTAATTTTTATATATATATATATATATATATATATCTATATATATTGTAAATGAGATAAATAATAGTATATATATTATATGGTGGTCCACGTGGGACCCACACACGTGTGGACTCCACCGTGATGTGTGAGTCGTGGGCCCCACCTCTGACGTGAGGTATATCCAGACTGTCCACCTGGTGGACGAGCAGCAGCAAGGTGCTGCTGTACACGGGCGTTAGTACATGGGTCTCACCATGAGGTATTTGTTATACCAAAACCGTCCATCCATCTGCCTTGTGCGGCCCACCCCTGCATGTGCGGGTGGAGCCCACTGTAATGTATTTGTTTCATCCACACCGTCCAGACCTCCGGACGGTGCTGGATGGTGCCAGGCCATCGTGATGCACGTGTTTGCACACCACGCCGTTCATCTGTTTGCTGGTGGGGCCTATTGATGTGTGTGGCGCCCACACGTGGGGCCCACCTTAGATATGGTATCCACGCCCTCCATTTGCCTTGTACGGCCCACCCTAATGTTCTACATCTACACCGTCCTTGCTGTGACCCACCATGATGCAGGTGTCGTATCTACAACATCCAACTATTTTGAGAGATAATGTTATGGCTTGGGAAGAAGAATAAGACAGATTAGTGATCAGGTGGACCACACTGCAGGAGAAACAGTGGAGATTGAACGTCCACCACTGAAACCCTCTTTTTATTTGGGTCACAAGAATTTTGAATCATCATGATATTCGTTTTTCCATACAACTCTGGACTTTGTGACCATATGATCTAGTTGGACGGAAAATAATACGGTGGGCCATGAATTTAAACGGTGAAATCATTATCTTCACTGTTATTATGGTATATCCCAGATGATCCTTCTATGAGATTTACTTTTGGCAATGCTCTAAAATAACGTCTAATTGATATGTGGGCCCCACCTGGATGTGATGTATGTTGGGCCGATTTGAGTCCCATTGTGATGTATATTGAGTCCGTGGGTGAGGCCCGATGCGATGTATACAAGGCTCATATGATGGGGCCCACCTGCTCGAATTTGAGGCCCATGGGCATGGCCCATTATGATGTATTCGTGGCATATGGGCAAAGCCCGTAGTGATATGCATTAAGCTCATTAGTGCGGCCCTTTGATGCAGCCCAGTTGATATATATGAGGCCCTTTGGTGTGGCCCAAGGACGCGGTCCACTTGATGTATATGAGGCCCTTTGGTGCGGCCCAAGGACGCGGTCCACTTGATGTCTCTGAGGCCCTTTGGTGCGGCCCAAGGACGCGGTCCACTTGATGTCTATGAGGCTCTTTGGTGTGGCCCGTGGATGCGATCCACTTGATGTATACGTGACCCTTGTATAAGGCCCATGTAATGTATATTGGGCCTTGTGTGAGGCCATGGGTCCACTTTATGTTTGCCTATGTGCGGGCCACTCCTTGGGAGCAATGATGGTTAAATGTCCACATTGATGGACAATAATGGTTTAATGTCCACATTATGACCTTCCCTTAAGCCTTGATCGATTGATCCTGATTGACTTGACCGATTACCGATTAGTGATCGAGGCCATTTATTATGACCGATTGCCGTGACCGATTTGCCGATTTCGATTGTCATGGCCGAATTCTGATGCCGATTGACTCGACCGATTGCCGATTAGTGATCGAGGCCATTTATCATGACCGATTGCTGTGACCGATTTGCCGATTTTGATTGTCATAACCGATTGCCGATTCCGATTGACTTGACCGATTGCCGATTAGCGATCGAGGCCATTCATCATGACCGATTGCCGTGACCGATTTGCCGATTTCGATTGTCATAACCGATTGCCGATTTCGATTGGCTTGACCGATTGCCGATTAGCGATCGAGGCCATTTATCATGACCGATTGCTGTGACCGATTTGCCAATTTCAATTGTTATGGCCGAATTCTGATTCCGATTGACTTGACCGATTACCGATTAGTGATCGAGGCCGTTTATCATGACCGATTGTCGATTGATGTGACCTATTGTTGATTCTGATTATTGATCGATCCCGATTGCCGTGACCGATTGCCGATTCCGATTAATGTGACCAATTTGCAGATTCTGATTATCGATCGATTCCGATTGACGTGACTGATTGCCGATTCCGATTGATGTGACCGATTTCGATTGCCAAGGCCTATTGTTGATACCTATATGATGTATATGCGACCTGTAGTTGAGGCCCATTATGATGTATTTGAGGCCTATGGGCATGGCCCATTGCGATGTATTCGTGGCCTATGGGCAAGTCCCATTGTGATACGTATTAGGCCCATGATGCATGACCCATTTGATATATTCGAGACCCATCTGTAAGGCCCACATGCCATGTATTTGGAACCCACGAGCAGGGCCCACCTGTTGTGTACATTTGGCCCTTGAGTAAGGCCTTTGGTGTTGTATATTAAGTCCTTGTATGAGGTCATGGGTCCACTATATGTTAGGCTCTATGTGGGCCATTCCTTGGGAGTAATGTTGGTTTAATGTTCACATTGTCGAGGCCGATTGTTGATGTTGGTTATTGATACTAATTATGAGTATGTGACAGCATAACATCATGATACATGCCCATACGCATCATCTGCATGTTTGCTATGAGATGTAGTTGATCATTGCATATGTCATTAGGCAGATTGTTATGAGACTCCCTGATAGGCAGAGGTTACCTCCCATGAGTACACGGTATGCGTAGGATTGATGCATGACTGTATTGTATGACTCATGCATCTTGCATTGTGTGCCCTAGCAGGGCCGTAGCCTCCACAGGCATATCGTGGATGGCCAGATGGGACACCGGAAATATTTGGTTCTAGCATACGGGCGCCATAGATGTCCCTGGGTGAAAATCCCTAAACCTCCGAGGCCGGGACGCCCCAACGTCGAGGCCGAGTGGATACATGGCGCCGAGTGCCGAATACCGAGGCCGCGTCTCCCACCGTGTCGTGGTCGGTTGGGAGGGGTGTGGCCTTACCCGCCCGACGGTAGGGGGCATTACTAGGCTGAGTTTGACCAGCTCGTGAATGGGTCCGCTATCGACATGCCGGATAGGTACTGGCAGACTATTGGTCAGGCGGATAGTGAGGTTTCTTATGCTCACTTGGACTGTGCGGCTGGGAGAGCGGCAGTGCCATTTAGAGTGTACTAAACCCCGGTGATGATCCCAGAGATGAACCGTACTGATATGTGGATTTAGTGAGTAGGAGTTGCATACTCATTCATGCATTCATTCATTCATTATCTACTCGGGTTGGTGGTACGCAACTAGTTGTTACGTGTGCCTTCGCAATGGCCAGGATTTAGGTTGGGGCGCGCGACTAACCTGAGATCAGGAGTCTACCACATTGAGTCTGACTATCCAAATTTAGGTATGGGGGTTTGGATAGAAGTCCCTTGTGATGGACCCCATAGCTTGCGATACTACGTACTACCATCCCGACTTCACACTCCAGCATGGTCATTCCATCCGCATCGCATATTGCATTACATCTGCGGCATACGACATTTTGGATTACTGTGCTTTTGCATTTATATGGTCTAGATATGACTGACGTATTTGTGAACACATAAGGAATTATATACCCCATTGCATTCTCGGTATTTGATATTTGGCTCTTTATGACTCCTCGTTTGCGTAGCTGTTATATATTGCGTATTCTGATATTGATTGGCTCATGGACTTGTTCGTATTTCCGCTTACTCTGTTATCGTATGATCTATGATCTTGTGAGTATTTCTGTTTACTCTGATAATTCCTGCTCTTGTCAATATTTCTGCTTACTCAGATAATTCATGATCTTGCTAGTATCTTTGCTTATTCCGATATTGTACGATTTATGGATTACCAGTACTTCCAGTTTGTATGATAATGGCATTGTATTGAATACTTGGCACTTACCTTGTGCACACACTTACACCACCCTCTAAGCTTTCTATAAGCTTATGCACGATAGATGCGTGCAGGTGTTATTAGGTTGCAGCAGCGTTGAGCTTGGAGCGTGCAGTTGTATTCTGGAGCTTTGATTTCGATATATGTATTTTTCCCTTTCAGCATTGTACTCAAATGATTATATTAGTGGATATGTGATGATGATGTTGCCTTGTGAATTGGGTAATCTTGTGGTTATGCTTATTATGAGTTAAATGTATTAAAAAAAAAATCCTCCTTGTAGGATCTCAGGATCGGAATCTGGCGTATGGACGCTGGGACCCGAGAATGGGGTACTACGGAGGCTGTCGGCACCGGATTCGGTGATCGGGATTCCTGCGAATCCGATTTCTGGGTTTGGGGTGTGACACCATTGAACTGAAATTGGTCCGCCACGGTCGATCTGTAAATCCAATCGGACCGAAAACTTAGCTTGACTTAGATCCAATGTTAGGGAGCTTAAGTCCGACCGCACGCAGAAAAGGGGCCTCCAGAAGTACTCTGTTGGACTAAAATAGTCATTATTTGGCTATAACCTAAGTATACCATGGCCCTGGGGCCATTGACATCGATTATGGGCTTATAAATAACCCTTAAACCCCCTCACTCCCAATCCATACGAATTTCTTAGAAACCTTAGGTGAGAGAGAAAGAAAAGGAGAGAGAAGAGGAAGGAAGGAGGAGAGATTCTTGGGGATTGTTGTTGGGATCTTTTCCCACAACTCCACACGCCGTTTTTCTTCTCTACTACGCTACTCAACTTGTTTTGGTTCTGATTTAGGTAAGAAATCCTAACCCTAAACTGATATAGATATCCAAATAGAGCAATAGGCGAAATAGCTAACCTATTTCATGAATCAGGTAGTCGTTGTGCCGTAGACAAAGACTTAGCTTTTAAACTGAGTTCGATACGAGTCTACCGGCGAAAGGTGCGGACTATAAATGTTTAGGTTATGGTTTTCAAGGCTTTCAATGTCAGTAATGATTTATGACTGACTTGATTGCTATCTCATATGCTTAGATACGAAGTTTCCCGTATATTACACATAGATGTAAACTATGTTGATTTTAATGCATTTTAGGTGTTTGTTGAAATGACTAAATGAATATGGATTCATGATTTGTGCTTGCCATGATTTATGTGTGAGGATATATAATGGTTGTACATGTGGCAACTCCTATGTGGAAGGATTTGCTATGAGGTGCATGTTAACTAATTTATTACATGTACGTAATATGCGTAGTCTAAGTGTTTGATAAAATGCCTGAGTGAGAAAATGCTTAATGTAATGTGCTTAATGAGGGTGTTGAGATAGGATTCTCAATCCCCTTATCGAGGGTTACAGTTTCCTTCATGTAGTTTGTTTTACTACTGTGTGATTTGTGAATTAGATGCTCATGTATGTTAACATGTATTCTATGTGTTCGTTGAGATGCTGATATGGGATCTACATTTAACTGTGTTGTTACATGCTGTCTTGGCTATTACATTTGAATGCTATGATCTGGAGTGTGTTTGGGGCTATGTAGTAGTCCAGGCAATCGGTAATGATTTACGACCGGTGGCTGAACTATTTTAGCCACGATAGACGCATTTGACGAATCCGAGTCGTACGTCACTTGATGACAGTGGCTAGGCCACGTGACATGCTTATGCACTCCATGTCGATTAAGTCTACGTGCGCTTGTACTAGTCAAGCTCGTCAAGTAACCCGATTGACCCGATGTATATTCACCATGTATGGACGCTACTGCTTGAATCTAAGGTACCAAACTCACCAGCGAAAATTCATTTAACCTTGGTACCTCGATCCGCTAAGACTCATGAGCCGGGCATAGTGGTATGGGACATCGTGGTCGAGTTGCCGGCCTACGCTGGGGTGATGAGCCTCCCCGTAGTGACCAATGAGCAACCCAGACTCGTGAGCCAAATACGGTGGTATGAGACATTGTATTCGAGCTGTCGGCCTACACTAATAAGGTGACGAGCCCTTTGTAGTGACCTCGAGCGTACTCTAAGACCTCGTAGAGGCGACGAGCCTTTACGTAGCAACAAGAGTATATACTAGGCCTGCACTGATAAGGTGACAAGCCCTTTGTAGTGACCTAAAACTACAACATCGTATAGGAATTGCTAGGACTAACGACTCTAGAATGGATCATTGTTTGGGAATTGATATAAGGGAGGTACCTTAGCTTTCCAATCCTGCTGTATGAAAAAGATTAATAAGAACTTGGTAATCACGCTCATGCACTATTTTACGTGTGCATTTGGCATAGCAAGTCAAGCACTGAGGAAGAGTTTCATGCGCGATCGTGAGATGAAGTCACTGAGGGAGCGCAGGCGAGAGCATGCATCATTATTTCATATCAATCTTGCATTAATCAGAGTATTTAGGGATGTTTGATTGTATTATTTTATCATTACTGCTTGACTGAATTGAGAACATGTTAACCTTTGCTTTATTGTTCCACTGAGTTGATCACTCACTCCCACATTAAGAGACGGTGTTTTAAACACCAACCAGTCCCTGTTGTAGTTTTAGATGATGGCGCAGCCTATGAGGCGGAGCTGGACTTTGAGGATGATGAGGAGGCATTCTCATATATGTAGTATTCAGGTAGGTTTCTATAGACCGTTTTGATCGACGGGGCTTCAGGCTTATACTTGTAGTAGACCATCACTTTTGATATTTTGTATCTTGAAATAATACTTGTAACTATTTGACCTGGCAATGCGCTCATACTTTGGGGACATACAATGATTCGTATATTTTATACACTGATCACAGTCTTCCGCTTGCATAAATTCAACTATCCCTGGAGTATGATTGCTGATTTAGCTTAATCTCATACATGTTTTATGCACTTACATGGACACCATCAAATCATCATTATCTATGTTCCATAAGTGATGCGTTGGAACTCGGGAGCTGAGTTTCTGCTCGACCCCCGATTTTCAGGGCGTTACATTCGATGTCATTATAGGCTGTTTGATGGCAACTCGATGCCATTAAACATCAATCAAAATTTGTTGTTTTGGGCAATCTTTTACACAACGGATTCACACCTTTTTTATCCTTATTTATTATGTTTTCCTTGGTCTCCTAAGGCTAAGGGATGATCAATTAAGTATTCTATTAGGTCAAGATCATCTAGAGGTCTATGGGTTATTTTGGGTCAAGGGTTAGGGTCACCAAGGCACCTCATTTACATGTTGTTGCTTCATTAATACTTCAACTTCGTTTGTGTCGTTGGTCTTCACTTTTCAAAGGCTCAACTGACTACATGATACAATGACTCACATGATTGACAAACTGGGTGCAAAAATAAGTGCACTAATAGCTATAAATGATGAGATGAATTTTATATTGTAAACTAGGACATGAAAACTAGTGAATCTGCCCCATGATGGAAACCAATAAACAGTAAAGGGATATTTAAAAGAAAACTAAGATCAATGGGACCACAGAAAGGTTTAAGGTTAGATTAGTCACTGGAAGATTTACGTAAAGAAGAGGTGTTGACTTTTTCAATGTCTAAGCTCCAGTAGCGAGGATATTAACTATTTAAATTTTAGTTTCTTTGGAGCATAGGCATTGAAAAATTCGACACATTCTCTTTAATATACACCTAAACATGGAGCAAATAGAAGGTTTTATAATTTCAGGATAAGAAAATAAAGTGTGCAAATTGATCAGGTCACTGTATGGACTTAAACATGCGCCTAAACATTGACATGAAAATTTGATGAAGTGGTCAGCTCATATGGCTTTAAAATTAATGAATTTGATAAATGCGTCTATTCAAAATTCTCTGATAATGAAGGATTAGTTATATATTTATACGTAGATAATATGTTAATCTTTAGTACATGTTTAAAAGTTATAAATTGCACTAAAAGATTCTTATCATCTAATTTTGACATGAAGAATATGGGTGAAGCTAATGTCATCATGGTATCAAGCTCATGAGAAACAAGGATGGTATAATTTTGTCTTAGTTACATTATATTAAAAAGATACTTAGAAAGTTTGATCACTATGATAAGAACCTATTTTCCACTCCTTTTGATTCTAACATCAAGTTAGTTAAATGCAGAGGTCACAATATATCTTAGTTAGAGTATTCATGAGTGATTGATAGTCTTATTTATGCCATAATTTTTACTCAGCCGGATATTACTTTTGCAGTATGTAAATTGAGTATGTTTACTAGTAACCTAAGTTTAGATTATCAAAATGTTATTTTTAGAGTACTTAGACACTTAAATAAAACAATTAATTATGTTTTATACTTTTCTAATTACCATAGTGTGCTTGAAGGGTATAGTGATACAAGTTGGGCCACTGATTCTAATGAATACAAATCTACCAGTGGATGAATTTTACATATAGAGGAGCCACCGTTTCTTGAGAATTTAAGAAGCAAACTTGTATATCGCATTCTACCATGTAATATGAATTCATAGCTTTAACAACTCGTAGTAAAGAGGTAGAGTGGTTACAAAATTTGTTGTTAGAGATATTATTATTAGCAAGGCCTTTGCCACTTATCTCTATTTACTATGACACTATCAAAGGCGTATAACAAGACTAATAATAAAAATTCTAGACATATCATTCCAAGGTATGATTTTATGCAGTAGCCACTTGATGATAGTGTTATAATAATATAATATATGTGGTCCATTCAGAATCCAGTGGATTCGTTCACCAAGGGACTATCGAGGAATGTTGCTAGTAGAACATCATGAAGAATGAGACTTAAGCCAATTTCATAGATACCAAATGAGAGAAACCCAATCTAAGTTCAATGGGAAAAGTACTTCACAGTAAGTGACTGAAGCAGTACTGTACATTTTTTAAAATCTATCTCAATTTTGGATGTATGGACAATGTTGGGTACTTGCTGTTTACACCCATTTTTGGCATCTTGATGTGGATCAATGAAAAGCTGCTGCATGTTGACACTGTAATGCCGATACTCACAAAAATCATACTTGCGCTTGAGGATATCTTTGGTTGATCTTCCTTTAGCATTACACTTTCCATTATTAATGAGGTGGCACAAACTCGTATGTATGCCTTTAAGGGAACAAATCGATGCACGCCACGTGGCCACGATTAACGAGCCAGTTAATGAGGTAGTGTGCTCGGCATGTCTATAAAGACCCACCGAGAGATAGGATCTTATCACGAATCTGGTTATGATACACTCGATAAGGCCATCTCTTATAGTCCTTCTAAAAATGAGAGATTATCCCAAAGACGTTCAGAGGTTTACGAAGACCATAAGGATTTCAAATATCCGAAGATTGGACCAATATCCGAGTAAATTCGGATATGAATCAGACCCAAATCAAGAGAAGATAAACACCAAGCGATGAAGAATGGGAATAATCGGATGAGAGGGTAAAAACCTCGGTCTAACTATATTTGACGGATGATGTCCTTTACAATGTCATTGATCAAAAGACCACTGAATGACTTTAGAAGAAGTTAGATATTTGTACATGACAAAATAGTTATCAAATCATCTGTATCTAAAAAACAATTCTATAATCTGAAGATGATGGAAGGGTCGAATCTTGATGACCACATCAATGCGTTTAATCAGATACTTTGCAAATTGACAAGTGTGAAAGTGAAGATTAACAAGGAAGACCAACCCCTAATTATGTTGAACTCTCTTCTTGAGTCTTTGATAGCTTCATAGACACTATGTGCCACGGTAGAGAGACCATTGATGTTAAGATTGTCATCTCAGCCCTTCACTCGAAGATATTAAGAAAGAAGGACAACGACGAGAGGTGCTCTACGGATGTGTTGGTAGTTAGGGGAAAGAATTCTACGCGGGAGAAGGGAAACTTGTGATTACGGTCTAATTTTAAGGGCAAGGGAAATATGAAGTGCCAGAACAATGAGAGACTGGAGCATATGAAGATTATCAAAATCCTAAAGCCTAAAAGGGGAAAAAATTAGATGAAGTGTTGAAGTAGTCCAACACGGTAGAATCTAGCAAAGAGGTGGATGGTGGTGACATTTTAACCGCATCTAAATTTGCCTTCTCAGTAATGAGTGGATTTTGGATTCGAAGGCCTCACACCACATGACTTTTTAATGAGATTGGTTCACCAGTGACAATTTATGCGATCGTGGATTGGTGTTTATGGGCAACGACATTGCCTGTAAAGTTGTTGGAATCGGAACGATGTGCATCAAGATGCTTGATGGAATATAGTGCATCCTAACAGATGTCTAACATTCCTAAGCCGAGGAAGAATCTAATATCCCTAGAGCTCTCGATGCACTAGGGTGTAAATTCACATGGTTTAATCATGTTCTAAAAGTTTCAAAATGGGTACTCATAGTGATGAAAGCGCAGTAGAGTGGTAATATTTACAAATTAATTGCGAATATTGCATGGGTGGAGCTACATCGTCTGTAATAGAGTCCACGTCATCACATTTGTGGCATGCACGTCTAGGCCACATGAGCGCAGTATAAATGTGCTTTCTAATTGATGCTTAATTCTTATTTTTAAAGGTGTTGATTTAAATATATGCAAGCATTGCATATATGGTAAATAATCGTGGTTATCTTTTAAGTAAAGAAAATATGTTAGTAAATGGGTGCTTGATTATATGCATTCTGATGTATGGGGGTCATTGCCCGTAGTTTCTGGAGGGGGGTCATCATTCTTTATATCATTCATAAATGATCACTTTAAAAAGGTGTGTGTATATTCATGGAGTATATAATAGTGGAGAATTCACTTCAAATAAATTTAACCAATTTTATAAAGATGAGGAGATCATACAACATAACACAATTACACACACACCAGAGCAGAACAGTGTGGCAGAACGGATAAATCAGAATCTCTTGAAGAGAGCCCGAAGCATATTGAGCAACACTGCATTAGGCAAGGAGTTATGGACTTAGGCCATTAACATGGCTTATTACTTAGTAAGTCGATCTCCGTTTATGCCGATTGGTTGTAAAATTTTAAAAAAGTGTAGAGTGATCACGATGATAATTACTCAAGGTTGTAAGTATTTAGTTGTGATGCTTACTCTAATGTCTCATCAATTAAGAGAGATAAGTTGGACTAAAGAACGAAGAAGTGTACTTTTTCTCGCTATGGTGATAGTGTGAAGGGATACAGACTATATGACTGGGTTACACAAAAAAATCACGATTAGCCTTGATGTCAGGTTTGACAAGGATTGCTTGTTCTGTAAGGATGAACACAAGAAAATCGGAAAGTCAGCGGAAATTGATGTTGAAATTAAAAAAGGTGAGACAGGTTGAAACCGAACAGCAGGAAGAGGTATAATAGCAGGTGGAGGAGCCACCTATAAGGAGAAATCCACCGAGAGATGGTAGATTATCGGCCAGATGCAAAGATGACTTAAATATTGCATTCACCCTCATTACGGATAAGGGGGATCCTTCTATGTCACACCCCAGACTCGGTAACTGGACTCACAAGGAACCTGATAGTCGGTTCTGGCTACAACAGCCTCCATAGTACCCCATTCTTAGCTTCTGAGGTAGGTTCCGATCCTGGGATCCCACAAGGAGGATTTCCATAACAGTATAACCATTTCCAATACGAGCATACCCAAGATCATAACAAGTAAACCTCAAAAATAACAAAGGGACACATCACAAAATCCACTATAAATTTAAACTTTTACAAGTACATAGCAGAATGAAAATACATCTGATAGCAAAAGAAGGAGAAAGAAGATCTGCAACACTGGGGGTCCTCGGCTCAACTCTATTCCAAACTCTGCCGCTATGATGCTGACCTAGGATCTCCTGCACGCATCAATCGTACATAAGCTTATAGAAGCTTAGAGGGTGGTGAAGGTGTGTGATAATGGTGCGCAGAAGAACAATAGGAGATACATGAAGGCAAACATGATCAATGATAATATCGTTAGCCTTACCGAGGCTTATCACGAATACAATGCAATGAGTACTGGGCGCCTTACCAAGGCGATGCATAAAGGGGCTTATGTAGCTGGTGTGAATGCAATGCGAAGTGATGTCAATGTTCATATCCAAATCCACATATCAAGTACATTTCCAATCATAAGGAAATCACAGGGGTCCAGTACACTGTTAGATGACTGCCACTCTCCAGACCCATACAGTTAAACGAGCATAAGATACCTCACTACCCGCCTGTGGACAGCCAATCACCAACAAGGCTTGACAGTAGCGGACCCACTTAAGAGCTGGTCAGACTCAGCCTAGCAATGCCTTCTCACACCAGGCGGGTAAGGCCACACCCCTACCCAACCGACTACACGATAGTGGGAGTCACGACCTAACGGTATAAGGCCCTTGTGCCCTCATAGTTTCCACTCGATCATGACATTGGGGCAGATCCTTGGTACCATTGAAGTTTTGAAAATTTCACCCATGGGTATCTTATGCACCCTATATGCTCAAGTAATATTTTCGATGTCCACTCATACGACCATCCACGAATGTCCCTGTGGAGGCAAGGCCCTGATGAAGTAAGGGCAATATCATCATGAAATGCAATGCCAATGCATGATTCACGTATACAGATCATGCACTAGCTTCAAGCACTCGATGTGCACAAGGAGAGAAACTCCATCCCTCTATCATGTAACCCAATGACCACACACAATACAATCCATTCATGAAGATGATGCATATGGGTCATAATGGTGTAAGTACGCTACTCGGCGATGATGATGTGGATCATACTCCTCCTTCCCAAGGAGGGACAAGGTCTATATACATAGACAAGTACTCTAAGGAGAAGTCCTCTAGTGGGGGCCCAATACTTTAGAGTAGCCCACAAGCTAAAGGGGTCATAAAAACCCAAGAAAGAAGTGGTCCTAATCAAGGGCCTAAGGTGGGCCTTCAACCTCCTATAGGAACCCTATGGGCCTACCTTAGGGCCACCAAGGAGGACATCTAACCTCAACTGGGTCTCAAAAGGTAGCCCGCTACCTACACGCATATAAAGCAAGGTCCAAGGCCTAAGCAATCCATGACCTAGTGGGCTATACACCAAGCCCAACACATAGGTAATATGGTGGGCCCTTAAGCAAGGTTTGGGCTCAACAATAAAGGTCATGATTCCACTCATTGTGGTAGGCCTAATAGGCAGCCCATTATTCCAACCATATAGGTAATCCTTATATTTAAAACAAGTGAGTTGGGCCTCACATCTTGGCCCAAGTATGAGTTTAATTTAATGGGCAAGCAAGGGCCTAGCTACTTGAATATTTTGGCCCGTAAAACCCATCACAATAGTGTATTAAATATAGGCCCAAAGGTTAGGGGCCTATCAAGAAAGTTTCAAGACATTGGGCCTAAGAAGCCCAATAATTAACTATGAATATTGTTCTAATAAAAACCCGTTTGGAATGGGCCTTAAGAGTGCACTAACTAAGCTCAAAATCCAATTAAAAATAGGGCAAGGTATGTGTAATAATATTCCCAAATTTGGTAGGCCATGCTGCCCCAAAACATCCTTTTATGGGCAGTAATTTTGGGCCTATTGCTGAAATTCCAGCCCACCCACTATCTGGGCTCGCTAGAAATTCAAAAATTATTAATTTATACCATCATTTTAGTCCTTGGTGACCCACACATGTCACAAAGGGTCCCACCAGGTGAGAGGAGTGGATAAAACACATAAATTAGGTGGTTGGGCGTCCTAAGTGTAGACAGTCCTATGAGCCTGGGTAATAAGCCCATAACTCATCCAATTGGGATCCCACATGGACCCCACTTGGATGAATGGTGGGACACAAAATACATCGAGGTGGGCACACAAGGTGGCCTGGATGACTAGCTAAGGCTGAACGCCCCAGCCTGGTGGGCCACTCCAGGCCGCACCACAGATGGTACAAGGGCCCGTTGGACCTGAAATTTTGTATGATGGTCCTTCCATGGGTGGGACACACCTCTACAAAATTTTATGATTTTTAGATTATCAGAAGTATTTTAATTAAATTTAGGAATACAATCTGTCCAGAAATTTTTGTTAAGTGCAGAATTCTGGATATACCAAGATTGAGCACCCAATGGGGTGGGCCCTAGATGTCCAAAAATTGTGAAAATTGAATTTAAAGCTTCTGACATATATGTAGTACAAGGTGGGGTCCACCAAAGTGGCCTAACTGATCAGAAACTATTTTATAATTTTAATTTTCCAAATTGCAACCTTGCTGGAATTACAGCAGAAAACTCAGCAAGTACTCATATTGGCCCATCCTTTTAGGGACCCAAATGAGGTCAATTGTGGTTGAAATTGGCATGCTTATAGGTGGGATATCTGTCTTCAAAAATCATATTTCACTTGGTAAAAAATTCCCCACCAAAAGCCCCAAATCCTGGCCTCAAGTTGGCCCAAAATCTGTTCAGGCAGATTTGGACAGCAACATGTAGTTGAAAAAAATTAAATATAGATATCATTTAAGATGGGGTTTAACTCCCAAAAATCATGTTGCGGACCACCCCAGTGGGCCCCATAAATATCCATACCTTCCCCATTATCAAAAACCCCTTACATGTGCCCCATTTAGGTGAATTTTGAGGCCACATGTCTATGGATGGACCGCCATGGACGTCCAACATCCATGGATGGTCTGGATTTTTGTTGGTCCACAAGGTAGGTCACACATGCATGATCAGAATGTTAACATTAGAAAAATAAAGGAGCGGCCACAAGAGGAGGGGCTCTGCCACATTGAGGCCCTCCCCTTCATCATTCACACCACACATTTCATTGACTTACATGATACAACATAGATCAAACACATTAATGTCCTAGAATCAAGATCAATGGTTATGATACCATCTCAACCATGATTCTAAGGTCTTGATAACCTTGAGATTGAGTGGATCATGAAATACATCATGATGGGGTCCATGGAGAATGACCCCATCATGGAACATGACATGCATGTAGGATGGGCCAAAGGGCCACATCCATGGGATCAAATGGGATCCCTACAATGGATTGGTGGGTCCCATATGATCCATTCCTAAAGAAATAATGAGATTAAAGGATAAAAAGAAAATCAGCAAAAAAATAGTCACTCACTTGCAATCCAACTCTCAAACTTCTACACCATGAAGATCTTGGAGCAAGAAAGAGATTTTGATGGTTGAGATATATTTTTAGTGGTGGGATTTGAAGGGTTTTAAGGCTTAGAGGGCTGGAGAATTTGAAATTTTGGGGACGTTGGGGGGATGGGTTGCTAGCTATAGAGGGAAAAACGAGGAGGGAGAGATAAAGAGAGAAAGAGATCATGATTACTTTATAAGAAATGCAATGATTGCCTATGGGAGGAGATTACAATGTTGTAGAGAGGAGATTACAATGTTGTAGGCTAGGATAGGTTCCTTGGTGGTGTGTGAGATAGGTAGTGTTAGTTATGAAACTTTTGTGTAGTGTGTGTAGTGTACCTTAGAACTTGTGCTAAGGGTGGTGGTCCACATGTATTCCACCTAAGTGGGCCACATGATTAAGGGTCATAAAATGAAATGTACACAACTTTTGATATACATATCGGATGGACGCACAAGATGCATCGTCGAAACCGTGACGACGATGCAAATAAGATGGCATAGGTCTCGGGCCGATCTGATTCAGGTTAACATAACCAGACTCAAGGATGACCGCAAACACTATCTGAAGGTCGCGAGTAGCCGGGATTCGACTGGTAAAACCGTGGGACCAAGAGAAATGAAATGCACACCTACACACACATGCACACATAAAAACTCAGGTCGGTCTTACATTCTACCTTCCAGGTGAAATTGCACGTGGTGGGCTCACGGGCTATACGTTCATAAGCTTGGCAGAGCAAAGGAATGAAGGCTATGTCCTCGGGGTTTGATTAGGTACAAATAAAATTAAGTCAATTAAACATAATTGCCTACTAAAACTAACATACAAATTAAACTAAGACAATTAAATTTAAGGCTTCCAAGACATTAGATGATCCAATCACAGAGACTAAAGGATGTGGCAATTGAGAAACTAATCTATAAACATGATACTATACATGTATGTATGGGATGTGACATATACCAACTCCTAGTATTCGTTTAATCATGCACACATATAATTAAACATTCATCACATAAGCATAATTAAACAAGTGCTCAAAAAATAATCTTAAACACAAGTATGTATAGTGGTTCGATTTTCCTACTCCACTCCTTGAGGATGTACTCAACCATGAGTGTATTGGATTTTACTATTAGAGGTTTTAAATCAGGTTCACCTCTAACCTTTATAATCCTACACAAGGACTGACTCTCGCAAGAGACTTTACGTAGTTTTTTATAGGCTCTCCACAAACTCCGGTCCTATACAGGAACCTATAGGCGTACACTCCTATCAGAGGCTCCTGTAAGAGACTTGAGTTGGTTTTTTATCTGCTAACCAACAACCTTGGTCTTAGTCCAAGGACCTACATTTACTCCCACGGAAAACTCTCATGGAGATTAACACGTATACACCCGTGTCCGGTAAATTCAGGCCTACAAATAGCCTAGGTCCTACACAAGAACCTATCGAGTTTGGGTCACAAACTATTACCCTCAATCCTACACAAAGAAAGAGAGTATGGACTCACTCAATGACACTTATTGAATTGTGCCTCGTTGATGCATTGTTCTTGAGTCGTTTCTTCAAAGCTCTCACATGCTTGAATCTGCTCCTCAATTGCTCCCTCGATCATGATGTTGATGCGTTGCCAATGCTTCAGCTCTAAGATCAAATACTTTGCATGCGATGCTCCGATGCGGTGACCAAAGTGATTGGAAGTTTGGTAGAATCTCCTATAACTAATGAAAGGGTGTAATTCCTAGGGGATTCACCTAGATAGGTCTTATAGAGGATTTAGACAAAGGGTATACCAATACGATTAGATCTAATCTATAGAAAATGGTGGAGTTCAAGATCATCTTAAAAGTAGAGGTTGTAATCTTCATTATAGTATTAATGCCTTTTTATAAGAAATCTATTTGCAATGGCTATAAAACAGCTAGTTAATGACTCATTCGATAGGATCAAAAAGCCATTCAATGGGATCGAAAGTGCTTTAATAGGATTGAACCCTCTGTTGATCCCATTAAGAAAATCCAGAATTATCTTTGATGGTTGCTGGACTCATTTTTCAATCTGATCGAGTAGAGATTTGATGGATCGAAACTATAAGTGCTTTTATGTTTAACATACATGGATTGTCAAATTTCGTAAGACACAAGTGCTTGAAGTCAGATTGCTAGTTTGGAATCACAATGACATATCAACTACACTACACGCCTGAAGATCAGCTCAAGATTGGCATATCTTCCCAAGTAGTCATCACCCGATTTGAAGATAAGATCAAGTCAAAGTTCAAGACAAGCTGTCCCATATATTTGCAAAAACATGGGTAGTATAACCCTAGAAAGACCCTAGGTTTAGATCTTTCAAAAAATCATTAAATTTGGGTTTTAATTGTGTTTTTGTCTAGAATTTGGTTAGCCCAACTTCATCTGCTAACCTAACTTCAAGCCCAGGAAAAATAACAAATTCTATTGAAAATTCGGCGAACCTAAGTTTTGGTTCGGCTAGCCTAAGCTTGAAATTCGGCTAGCCCAAGTAAGTTCAGTTCAAATTCCAGCCATACAAACTTTTGATTTTTGTGCAAATTCGGCCAACCGATTTTGACCTCGGGCCAAGCGAATTTTGGATAGATCTTATCTCGCGCAATCCAATAGCTGTTGAAACGAATTCAGTGGAATCCGGCTAGCTGAAGCCTTTCTTAGGCTAGCCAAATTTCCAATATCTCTGGCTATAATTAAAGGCTCTTTCATTTTAAATTATAATGAAAAATCACTTTAAACCTTCTACAAGAAAGAGAGAAGCTCAATTCCTCGGCAAGCTATTTATGTGGTATTTATAATTTAATTTTTTAGCTTATTCAATTCCCTTTTTCACAAGATCATTTCAATCTTATTCTAAAGAGAATTTTATACTCTCTTTGAGATCTAAAGAGAATTGAATCAAGTAACATTTGAGTTTTTTTATTTCTAAAAATCTATAGAACCCTATACTCTTTCTTTTGAGTGAACACTGCCTCCTTTACATTCAAGAAAGAAGTTCTTCTGCTATAAGCTTCTACTACGTCTTCGAATCTACATTTGAAGATAAGAATTTTATTGCTTTATTTCATTTTAGGTTTTTCTAAGATAACCTGTGAAAATCTCAGTGGGTTGATGATTTGCGATAGCCCGTGAAAATCGCAGAAGGGATTTTTATTTGTGATAGCCTATCAAAATCATAAAAGGGGGGTTTTTTTTATTGTGATAGCACATGAAAATCACAAGGAACTATATTAAGTTGTTGAGGTGAACTTGTGAAAACTGTGTTATAGTGAAAGCCAAAAATATGAGGGTAGTAATTTTTGGAGTGGAGTAAGTGTGGTGGTTTTAAGCATCGAACCACTATAACTCCTTATGCCTTGTAGTAAATGCTTTAATCTTTTGGTAATGGATGTTATTTATTATTTCATTCTTTGTGGTGAATGTTGTAATTCTTTTATCTTCTCTTACTAGTTTGAAAGATTGATTTTAAAGACATTCGTGAAATACGGTTGTCCTGCCTAATATTTTAAGTAAATGTTGCCCTGCGA
The DNA here is from genome assembly GCF_029962835.1 of Magnolia sinica. Classification (NCBI taxonomy): domain Eukaryota; kingdom Viridiplantae; phylum Streptophyta; class Magnoliopsida; order Magnoliales; family Magnoliaceae; genus Magnolia; species Magnolia sinica. Next base: position 58,149,202 of record NC_080585.1, on the reverse strand, counting down.
ATTATTTAGAATCAAGGTTTCAATACTTAGACGATTGAGATTTTTGTATTCTTTATATATTCGGTATTTATTTTGATTATTTAGCATTGTCCTATTCACCCCCTCTCTAGGACATTGCTAGCTCTCCTTTTCAAGTGGTGTTAGAGCGGGTTGTTCTTTTTATTTTTTGTATATTTAGATTTACCTCATTGAGTTAAATCCAGAGCTATAAGATGTCAAATTTTGAAAACTTATCCATTACCATACCACCTTCTTTTGATGACTCTAATTATTCATACTGGAAAGCCAAGATGAGGATTTTCCTTGAATCCATTGATGAAAGTGCATGACAAGCTACTGTAACTAAATGGATTCCTCTTATGATGGAAGTAGTAGTCGATGATGGAACCATATCAATGAAAGAAACAACATACTTTTTTTGGATTACTGTTCAGAAAAATGAAAGCGGTGTAAATGCAAAAGCCTTAAATGCAATAACATGTACTCTATCGCTAAATGAATTCAAAAGAATCATTTCGTGCGTTACAACTAAACAAGTGTATAATATTCTTGAAATGACACATGAAACGAACTACCATTGTCAAAAAATCTAAAATCCAAATCCTCACCACCAAATTTGAGGAAATTCGTATGGAAGACATTGAGTCTTTTATTGACTTTTATATGAAACTAAATGACATAGTAAATTCCATGGGGGGTCTTGGAGATAGAATTACTGAAAGTAAGATTTTCGCAAAAATACCGCGATCACTTCCTGATAGGTTTAATTCAAAAGTTACTGCTAGATAGGAATTAAGGGATACAGATACCATGAAGGTTAAAGAGTTAGTTGGTTTTCTTCAAACTTATGAGCTGAATTTCAAAGCTCCTAAAATCAAGTCCATTGCTCTTAAATCTTCTAAATCCAATTCAAAGGATTCTAATGTAAATTCTGATATTGAAGAAAATGAAGATGATATGGCTATGTTGGCAAAGAAATTCTATAGAATTTTTAAAAATAAGAAAAGAACATATTTTCAAAAACCATTTGACAAAAGAAAGGAAATTTTAACTTTTGAAAATCTAAAACAAAAGACACCCAATGTTTCAAATGTTTTGAATATGGGCATCTATCTTTTAAATATCTTAAAAAGAATAAATCTAGAAGAAAAGGCATGATAGCTACTTGGAATGAATCATCAGAGTTTGAAACTAATTTAGAAACTGGCGAATCAGACAAGGAAAATACAACTGAATTAAAAGCCTTTATGACTATAGCTAGAATCACTTCTTCAGATGACTGTGATAGGTCTGATTATGAAACTCCAAGAAATGACTTTGAAAATGAAGAAGACCTTCAAGACCCTATATAGAGAAAGTTGTAAAATTATGACTAAATTGAAAATTCAAAAAGAAAATTATGCTAAACTACAATTACAACTTGAAAAAATTGTTTTAGAAAAATCTCATTTTTCTGATTGTTTTGAAAAGACTAAGTTAGATTTGAGTTTAAAGATTTCTGAATTGCAAAAACTTAAATCTGAAAATGAGAAATTAAAACTTAAAATTTTCTCCCCTCATAGTTCAAATGACACTTGGAAATATACCCAAGGTGACCATAAACTTGAAAAACTGTTAACCTCATCTAGGCGATGTAGTGGCAACTCTGTACTGGTTTATATTAAAAATAACTCTTTGAAATCTAAGAACTTTACTCCTGCCTTTGTAAAAGGAGAATCCTCGAACTCTAAAGAAGAGACTCTAAAATGATCAAACTATAAAAGGAATGACTTCAAAAATTCAAACCATTTTCAAGCCTTTAATATAAAAAAAAAATAGTGTTAACTAACACAAATATCAAAGGAATAATAACAGAAATCCTCTTTTAGCTGATAAAATTATGGACTTGCTTAAAGAGCTATGAAATGTAACTCTGGTAAGATTGGAGTATATAGAAACACAAGAAATCCTAACTCTGAAAGATAGCATAAAGCAAGAGATCTTCCTAAATCTAAAATCGTAATGAAATGAGTTCTAAAGGTTAAGTGTCTTGTAATCCACACAACTTTCAAAGCAAGTAGCCATTCAAGATGGTATACCTGGATAGTGGATGTTCGAGACACATGACAATTGATAAGGCTATACTCTCAAACATCAACCAAATAAATGGCGGATTAGTTACATTCGGAGATGGAAGCAACTGCAAGATTATTGGCCAAGGGAATGTATAACTTCTCGACCTACCTCTCCTTGAAAATGTTCTATATGTTGAAGGGCTAAAACACAATCTTCTGAGCATATCTCAAATCTGTGATAATAAATATAACATAAAATTTTCAGATCACAAATGTGAGATAATTAATGAAAAATGACATATAATATTAAATAGTCGTAGAACTTCTAAAAATTGATATATAATTGATGACTCTTACTCAACAAATCATTCATGCTACATGATCCAAACAGATGAGACTGAACTATGGCATCAATGTCTTGGACATGTAAACTATAGAGATTTATATAAATTGAGCAAAAGAGATCACTTATGTGGCCTACCCAAATTGAAATAGATAGAAAAAATATGTGGCGCTTGTAAAATAGGCAAGCAAATTAGGAGTAGTCACAAGAAAATGAACTCCTTAGCTACGGCCAAACCTCTTAAAATTCTCCATATGGATTTAGTCGGACCAACTAGAATGGAGAGTGGAGGTGGAAAGAAATGTTTTCTGGTTGTAGTTGATAACTACACTAGATATTTTTAGGTAGCTTTTCTGAGAGAAAAGTTAGATGCTCTTGACGAAGTCAGAAAACTTATAAAATGCATCCAGGCTAAAAAAAGAGTTATCTGTGATAAAAAATAGAAGTGATCATAGAATTGAATTTGAAAATAGCAATTTTGAGAAATATTGCAATGATCATGGAATATTGCATGAATTTTCTGCTCTAAAAATACCTCAGCAAAATGGGGTTACTGAAAGAAAAAATAGAAGTTTGCAAGAAATGGCTAGTGTAATGCTAAATAGCATGAACTTACCTAAATATTTATGGACTAAAGCTGTTAGTACTACATGTTATATAATTAATTGTGGTTACATTAGAAAAGCTAAAAACAAAATAGCTTATGAACTATGGTTTTTTAAAAAAAGCCCACTGTCAAATACTTTCAAACTTTTGGAAGCAAATGTTTTATTTTACGTGACTGTGAAAATTTGAAAAAATTTGAAGCCAAAAGCAATGAGGGAATATTTCTTGGTTATACTTTAAATAGTCGGGCATATCGAGTACTTAACAAAAGAATTGGGGTTATACAAAAATCGATAAATGTTGTGATAGATGATCAACCAATCACACCCAGTCTTGATCAAGATGATGATGATATTAATTTGGTAATCTACCTAAATCTCCATATAAATCTGACAATACTGAGTTAAAGTTAGTCAAAGACCATCCGACTAATCAAATACTTGGTAACCCTCACACTGGCGTTCATACCAAAGAATAGCTTGAAAACATATGTAATCATGTTTGTTTTACCTCTCAAATTGAACTGGGTAATGTAAATAAGGCACTCGCTGATGAAAGTTGGATAAATGTCATGTAAGATGAATTAAATCAATTTGTTAGAAATGATGTATGATATCTGGTTTTCAGACCTTCCAACAAACATGCGATTAGAACCAAGTGGATTTTCAAAAACAAAACTGATGAAATGGGGAATATTATAAGAAATAAGGCTCAACTGGTTGTATAAGGTTATACTCAGATTGAATGTATTGATTACGATGAAACATTTGCACTAGTTGTGTGTCTTGAATCAATCAGATTATTTATTTCCATTGCATGTTATGAAAATTTTAAAATATATCAAATGGATGTAAAAAATGCTTTTCTAAATAGTGATCTAAATGAGAAAGTTTACGTTGAACAACCAAAGGGTTTTAAAGATCATAAACTTTTAGATCATGTTTACTATCTTAAAAAGGCTCTATATGGTTTAATACAAGCTCCTAGAGCATAATTTGAAAATTTTATTAAATTCTTACTTAGTCATAATTTTATTATAGGTAGTGTTGATAAAACCCTGTTTGTTAAGAAATATAATGATGATATCCTAATTGTTCAAATCTATGTTGACGATATTATATATGGATCTACGTATGCTAATTTATCTATTGAGTTTGTAGATCTTATGAAATCTAAGTTTGAAATGAGTATGGTCGGAGAACTAAACTATTTTTTTGGATTACAAGTCAAACAACTTGAAGATGGCATATTCATCTCTCATACCAAATATGCATTGAACCTTGTAAAGAGATTCGGTTTTGAAAATGGTAAGAATTTTAATACTCCTATGAGTACGATTCTTAAACTCTTAAAAGATAAATCAAGTAAAAGTGTAGACTCTCGACTATATCATAGTATGATTGGTATTTTTCTTTATTTAATTGCTAGTAAACCTGATATTTCATTCAGTGTTGGCATTTGTTCTAGATATCAATCGGATCCTAAAGAATCTCACTTATCCACTGTCAAATGGATAATCATATATGTTGCAAGTTCTGCGAACTTATGTTTATGGTATCTATATGATATGTCTGTACAAATCACAGGTTATACCGATACAGACGGGGCAGGTAATGTAGATGATAGAAAATCTACCAATGGTGGATGTTTTCATGTTGGAAACTGCTTAATATCATGACTTAGCAAGAAATAAAATTCCATAAGTCTTTCCACTGCAAAGGCTGAATATATTGTTGCAAGGAATGCTTACACTCAGCTAACGTGGTTTAAAAGAATGCTAGCTGATTATGGAATTACGCAAGATAGAATGACTTTATATTGTGATAATTCTAGTGCAATCAATATCTCTAAAAATTCAATTCAACATTCTCGTACAAAACATATTGACATAAGATATCACTATATTTGAGAATTAGTTGAAGATAAGACTATTATGCTGGAATATATATAAATTGAGAAGTAACTTGCAGATATACTAACTAAGCCGCTTGACAGTGTTATATTTTTAAATTTGAAGCATGATATTAGACTATATATTGTTAAATAATTATTCTTTTCTTTGCATTTATTTTTATGTTTATTTGTAATTAAGAAATGCATGAAAAGAAAATTGAAAAATAAAAATAAATGTTGAAATAAATTATAAATTAGAAATTTTGGAGATTTTTCGGTCAACCCGTTACTGACCAAAAAATTCGACTAACTAAGCATATTCTCGGGCTAGCCGAAGTTCGCGCCGATTGAACAAAAAGGGAAAAAACCCCCAAAATTTTCATTCTCCATTTCTTCTTCGGCTTGCCGGTGCTTCATTCGGCCAACCCATCATATCAACTCTCTTATAAGTGGTTTTATTTCAATTTCCTTCAAGATTTAGGTTGTCCATTCCTAGATTTGCAAGTTCGTGTACTTTTTCTTCATCTTGAAACCCTTTTTCTTGTTGGGTTTTATTCAAAATTTGATCTACATTATTCCTTATATTTTTCTTGTAATTTTTCTTATGCTATAAGATGGAACCAAGAGCTACAAGAACTATATATAAGTCAAGAGTTGGTTCATCTTCCCGATTCATCCCTCATGGTATACGGCCAATACGTTCACCGAAGGATGACCCGAAAAATGTTCAGGATTTCCTCACAAGAAATATTATTATAGAAAGATCAGTGAATCTAGACCATGTTGCTCGTTTTGGTCTTGTAGAAATCCTTTCCGAGGTTGGATGGGAAAGGATTTTGCATTGGGGTGGGATGGCTTATTAGTCTGTTGTGCAAGGCATGTTTACTTACATTTGTGATGTCTCTCTTGAAGAATTAACTTTCTCAATTAAATTTTTAGAAGAGACAATCATTATTACATCTTTCATTATCTCTACTTTAATGGACTGACATAACATATGATAGAACATCAATCACAACACTTTCGGAGAAAATGACTAACTCTGAAAAACAGTTGATTACAAAGGCAATTTGTGGTTTCAATGCAAAATGGTTATCCGGTAACACCTTGCCCTCCAACAAGTTATTTTCCAAATGCTACATCATACATCGCATCTTTACATCAAATGTATATCTTAGAGCTAGGAATAAGATCAATCTTACTCCCTTTATGCTTCATGTCTTCCATGCCCTTGTCATGGGCATTCGTATTTTCTTACCTTCTTTGTTCTGTTACATCATAATTCAATTTCGCTTGCATCCTAAGCACGGGTCGATTCCATTTGGACATCTTATGTCTTGTCTTACATTTCACTACAATGTCCAAGTCCCTACGTTTGAGGCACCAGAATCCGAACTCCCCTTCAATAACTCAAATTTGAATATGATGAACCTCACTCCCCTACCAGAACAAAGAGAAGGTCAAGAAGAACCGTAAGAGGTAGACACCACCATGGAAGATATCTTCAATGAACTAGAAGATTCAGATGATCCAACTGACTTTGATTATCATCCCTTTCAATTTAATGAGAGGTTATCTGCATTAGAGGAGAAGGTTGATGCACTGCAAGTATCCCAGGCATCATTAGCCCAAACCCAAAAGTCTACTATGAAGTACATGAAAAAGTAATTCCATCAAATCAATCGGAGTTTGCGGATTAATGATCCTTCAATGCCTGCACCATCTTCCTCAAGGTCAGATTGAGCTAAATTTGCTTATTTTCTTTGCTTATTGTTGATCTGTACTAAACTATATTTCATTGGTTTGCATAGATATTTTCATGACCTGTTTGGATATTTCATTCACGGTCTCATACAATGTTTTTTTTAATCTTAATGATTTATTATAGATGTTTGGATTTTGATGTTATTCCTACTTATTGACATTCATGACTATTGATATTATTGTTATTTTACCTTACTATGATATACTTCGTAATATATCATTTGTTCTTCCTTTGTCAACTTGTGACAAAAGGGGGAGAAATTAGTGCTGGTAAGTAATGTGGGGTGGAATGACTATGTAATGTGCGGTAATGAATGTGCTATTATGAGTGAATGATATGAAGAATGAAATGAATGTGCTACATACATATTTTGTGCATAGTATATGTTGTATTTCTAAGGGGGAGAGCATCCATTGAGCACAGTTGGTTACGAGGATTACAAGGATAATTATTAAACCTACATAGGGCAGCTTCAATATTGTTAATCTTGTGAATGGATCTTGTGAATGAGTGTGATCATAATTATTGAATGTATTGTGTATGTTGTGTGTTTTGTCACAAAATTGACAAAGGGGGAGATTGTAGTGCTTTTATATTTAGCACACATGAATTGTCAAATTTCGTAAGACAAAAGTGCTTTAAGTCAGATCGCAAGTTTGGAATCATAATGGCATCTCAACTACACTACATGCCTGAAGATCGACTTATGATCAACTCGTGATTAGCATATCTTCTCAAGTAGTCATCACCTGATTTCAAGACAAGATCAAGTCAAAGTTCAAGACAAGTCGTCCCATATATTTGTTAAAACACGGATGGTATAACCCTAAAAAGACCCTAGGTTAGGATCTTTTAAAAAGTCATTAAACTTGGGTTTTAATTGTGTTTTGGTCTGGAATTCAGCCAACCTAACTTCTAGTTCGAATAGCCTAACTTCATCAGCTAACCTAACTTCAAGCTCGGGAAAAATAACAAATTCTATTGAAAATTTGGTTAGCCTAAGTTTTGGTTCGTCTAGCCTAAGCTTGAAATTTGGCTAACCCGAGTAAGTTCGGGTCAAATTCCAGTAAAACAAACTTTTGATTTTTGCGAGAATTCAGCCAGCCGAATTTTGGATAGATCTTACTCGGCGCAATCCGATAGCCGTTGGAACAAATCCGGTGGAATTCAGCTAGCCGAAGCCTTTCTTAGGATAGCTGAATTTTCAATATCTCTAGTTATAAATAAAGCCTTTCTCTCATTCTCTCATGTTATAAGCTTCTACTACGTTTTCGAATCTACATTTAAAAATAAGTATTTTACTGCTTTATTTCATTTTTAGGTTTTTCTGAGATAGCCTGTGAAAATCTCAATGGGTTGATTTGTCATTGCCTGTGAAAATCACAGAAGGGGTTTTTATTTGTGATAGCCCGTCAAAATCACAAAAGGGGTTTTTATTGTGATAGCCCGTCAAAATCACAAGTAACTGTATTAGGTTGTTAAGGTGAACCTGTGAAAATCGTGTTATAGTGAAAGCCAAAAATATGAGGGTAGTAATTTTGGGAGTGGAGTAGGTGTGGTTGTTTTAAGCACCGAACCACTATAACTCCTTGTGCCTTGTGGTGAATGCTATAATTATTTTATCTTCTCTTGCTAGTTTAAAAGATTGATTTTAAAGACATTCATGAAATAATGCTGTCCTGCCTAATATTTTAGGTGAAGATTGTCTTATGAATTATTTAGAATCAAGGTTTCAATACTAAGGCGATTGAGATTTTTATATTCTTTATATATTCCGCATTTATTTTGATTATTTGGCATTGTCCTATTCACCCCCCCTCTAAGACATTGTTAGCTATCTTTTTCAGAAATTTATCGACAGACTGTCAATGTAATCAAAGTTTACTCGAAAATTATTGTTTGGGCATATGATTCCACAAAAGTTTTATACATCTTTTAACCTTACTTATCATGTTCCAATTACGCTTCTAAGGCTAAGAGTTGATCAATAAGGTTTACATATAAGGCTAAGGATCATCTAGATGTTCAAGGGTTGTTTTAGGTAAAGGGTTAGTATAACACCTCAGTTTTTGAAACCCGAGGATACGACTCATTTTTTGAAAACTCGTGTTAACCTTTAAAGATATCTCAAATTTTAGGTATATATTTTTTTCCTTTTCTTTTCTTAGAGTTAGCAGTTTAAAGGAAGAGGAACAAATCAAGCATAAAGGGAAGTCCAAATATACATATCCAAATATTTAAGTGGTTGCCCAAAAGCTTATACAAACCAATGTCTCGTCAATCACAATTACAAAGAGGAAATAATTTAACACATGAAATAAGATAAATTGCAACTAGTCTTGAACTGCAAGATCTCACAACTGCTCTTGGGCAGATTTTGTACCATACTCCTCACCAACCTGAACATGAGTATCATTTAAACCACCTGCACTACCTGTATGATTGTATATCCAAAGGATGAGTGGCTAACTCAGTGTAAATTCACCTTAAGATTACACACCACCGCATTAGTTAAGGATAATTTAAACAAAAAATATATATAAAACAATCCATGATGCGATCTTATTTAAATGTATGGATGCGTAAATGTACATTAACTAGGGATGCTCATCCAGTTGGCCAAATGAATGGACTTTTCAAACAGTCTGCAAGAGAATGAGTCTTTCAAACAGTCAGCTCATTCATGCATAGGAATGGGTCTTTCAAACAGTCGACTCATTCAATTTGTAAAGGAAAAAGTTTGTCAAACAGTCGACCCACTCAGGCAAGAGAATAGACCTTTCAAATAGTCGATCCATTTAAACAATAGAATGAGCCTTTCAAATAGTTAGCTCATTGAAACAATAGAATGAGTCTTTTAAAGAGTCGACTCATTCAATTGCTATGGAACGAATATTTCAAATAGTCAACCCGCTTAGATAAGAGAATGGACCTTTCAAGCAGTCAGCCCATTCAAAATGTAAAAAGGGTTGTTCGAACGGTGCACTGATCTTTCAAATAGTCAACCAGGTACCCGATAACGCCCAAGCGCCATGAATAATTGATTATCCCATTCATTCTTATTCCAATTTACAAGAAGCCAATTTAAGAAAGCTCAAAAGTCACTATGGGGGGGTCGTCTCCCGGCATAGGCTGACAGTTCGGACATAGTATCTCATACCACTATCCTCGACTCATGAGACTTCAACATTATGATGTTTAATGGTGTCCTCCTCAACCAGTGACCAATCATAATTTAATAAGTGGGGCTTACCATTGCGTGGTCATACACAATAATCCATCAAGCCGCTTAGGGCAAATATACAACAATTCATGGATGGTAAGCCCACATCAATATTCCATTTAATCCATAAGTCAAAGTAGCCACTAGGTCCATTATAATCGCAATCAATCAAGTTACATCCCAAGTCAGAATGTACATATATAAGTAAGGTTTTCCATAGATAGATGTAACAATTCAAGTTCCACAAGAAATTCATCAGCAATCCACAAGCATGAAAAGATATGCAAGTACAACATATAGATGTTCATACATGATAAGTGTTGGGCATATAATTTGATAATCAAATTCAACAACTAACACAAGTAATCATGAATTAGAGATATCAAATATCAGTTGAAATAAAAATTGAACTATTACTTAAGCAACATGGAAGAGGAAAGTTCAATAAAAGAAATCATCAACTTACAAATTGAATTATCTATTAATGTCGCTAGGAAATATGTGCACCCTTAGAGTCGAATCCTCAAGCATCCGAAATCGAACTCAATCATATCTTGAATTCCATGCACCCACTACTATAAGACTGGACTGGATCAACCCCAAAATCGCGCCTTTCCATCATCAACCCGGTGAATCAAATTGAGTTGACTCGGCGACGGTAGTAAATAACTTGATCTATTCAACCTTAAATCTGAAATCAACACAGCAAGCATGGATTTAAACCACCTAAAATAACCCCTAATGATGCACCAAATTGCACCCCAAATTCAGCTCGAGTTCTAACCGAGTCAACTCAGTGCCAACCCAATTACAACCCCCTTTTCTTTCTCACGTTCCTTTTCCTTTCTTTCCCTTTTATTTTCTTCTTCTCTTCCTCTGTTGTGGAGTTCTAGCAAGATTTGGATAGATTAGGCCCTAACTCGGCCCTAAGTTGAGCGAGTGAGTCAACCTGACTCGACAACAACTACTCAACTCCTTTCTTCTTCCTTTCTTCCTTCAATTCTCTTCTTCTCTCTTTCTCTCTCTCTCTCTCTCTCTCTCTCTCTCTCTCTCTCTCTCTTGCTAAGAACATCCCCAAGCCTGGCCAACGAGTCAACACCTTGACTTGATTCGCACTCCATTCAACTCACCAACCACCCTAGTCGACTCAACTCACTAGCTTTCTTTTTTTCTCATTCATCTTCTTTTCTATTATTTCTTCCTCTTTCTCATGGACAGACATTGTTACGCCCCAGACTCGAAAACCGGGCTCACAAAATTCTCGATCGCCGAATCCGGCGCTGATAGCCTCCGTAGTACCCCATTCTCGGTTCATGGCACCCATATATCAGGTTCCGATCCTGGGATCCTGCAAAGAGGATTTTCAACATAAATTTGTTCCATAAGAAGCATAACTATAAGCATAACCCATAAACAACAACCAACAATATCACCACATATCCACTATAATCAAAACTTTGAGTACAATGCGTAAGGAAAACACAATATTGATATCAAAAGCTCCAGAAGTTAGCTGCACGCTCCCAACTCAGTGCTGCTGCGACATCCTAGCGTCACTTGCATGCAACGATCGTGCATAAGCTTATAGAAAGCTTAGAGGGTGGTGCAAGTGTATGCATAAGGTATATGCTAAGAATGTAATATCAGAGTAATGCAGAATCATGCTAGTAAGTCCATGAATGCTATCAGTCATACCAAGCTATGCAATGCAGGGCCTACATGGCCAAATGACATATGCGAGATGCAACTCAAGTATACTAGTCCTCATCTGAATCCACATAACAATCTAACTCATCTTTGGAATATCACCGGGATCTAATACACTCCACACCAGAACTTCAACGGTTGAGATTGGTTTTGGAGGGTGGGGATGAGAGATAGGAAGTGAGTCACACAAAGCTCTCTCATGGAGATTGCTTGGACGTGAGTTGCTTGGGAGATAGAGTTTGAAAAATGAGAGAGAGATGAGAGAGAGAGGTGATGTAAGAGGGTGAAGGGTGAAAAGGTGAGTGATGGGTGATGTGTACTTTGACATGCAAGGATGGGTTGCTTTGACTTTGGGGTTGCTTGGGGATGGGGTGTTGTACTTAACATGAGAGGTGATTGATGGGATTGATTGACGAGATATGATGTGATTGATTTGAAAGATTGTCTTGGGTTTTGTAAAGTGCGACGTTTTCCTTGAACTGAACGCGGGCTCACATCTCCTGACCCGGGTATCACCTCAGCGCGCGAGACGCGGCATTAGAACTACGGAGATGGCGCGGTCGCAAGGGTACAAGTCTCGAGTTAAGTCGACTCAGATATAAGGGACACGACTTAGGATTGCGTGCAAACGTCGACAACAGATCGCAAGTCGCCGGAATTCGACCGGGAGAACCGCGGAAGCCTACGGAACTATACAGCCAGGATACGGGTCTTACAAATATCGTCAGCTATATCTAGGCCATATAAATACAGAAACATAGAAACTTAAAATGTTAAATGTCGTGGATGTAATGCAATATGCGGTGCGAATGAAATGACCAAGCTGGAGTGAAGTCGGGATGATAGTACGTAGTATCGCAGGCTATGGGGTCCATCATAAGAGACTTCTTTCCAAACCAGTCTCATACCTAAATTTGGATAGCCAGACTCAATGTGGTAGACTCTTGATCTCAGGTTAGTCACGCGCCCAATCGAAATCCTTACCATACGAAGGTACACAATAATTAGTTACCGCCACCAGCCCGAGTGATAGCGAATGAATGAATAAATGGTTAAAATGTTGAGTATGCAACTCCTACTCAATAAGTCTACATATCATTATTGTACATCTCTGGGATCATCACCGGGGTCTAGTACACTCTAAGCTGGCTACCGCCCCAGCCGGCCGTGCTGCCCAGCGAGTGGAAAAGACCTCACTACCCGCCTGCCAGTAGTATACCAATGCCTACTTGGCTCGTCGATAGCAGATCCATTTGGGAGCTGGTCAAACTCAGCCTAGCTTACAGCCCCCTCACTCCGGTGGATAAGTCTACACCCCCTCCCAACCGACCACGACACAGTGGGAGACGCGGCCTATTGGTATTCGGCACTCGGGCGCTTATATATCCACTCGGTCTAGACGTTGGGGCATCTCCTGGCCTCGGAGGTTTAGGGACTTTCACCCACGGACATCCAAAATGCCCAGATGCTCGAACCAAATATTTCTGGTGTCCCATCTAACCATCCACGACATGCCTGTGGAGGTTATAACCCTAATGTTACTAGGGCATACAATAATCATAATCACACAATACAAGATGCATAAGTTATGTAGTCCAATCATGCATCAATCATGCGCATATCGTGCACTCATGTGGAATAACTCCGCCTATCAGGGAGTCCCATAAACCACCTACACTATGGCACATGCAATGGTCAATCACATCTCATAACAAACATGTGGATGATCCGTATGGGCATGTATCATAATGCTATGCTGTCACATACTCATAATCGGTATCAATAACTGGCATCAACAATCGGCCTTGATAACGTAGACATTTAACCAATATTGCCCCCAAGGAATGGCCCACATAGATCCTAACATATAGTGGACCCATGACCTCATACAAGGGCCTAATATACAACACCATGAGCCTCACTCGAGAGCTTAATACACATTATGATGGGCCTCTCATATGGGCCTAATATACATCACAATGAGCTCCATCGCCAGGCTATCAAATGCACCACAATGGGCCTCATCACATAGGCCTCGTATACATCACATTGGGCCTTAAACACGGGCTGAATACACATCACAATTAGCCTCAAATATAGACCGCATATACATTACATTAGGCCTCGATAATCGGCCTATATAATCGGCCTTAACAATCGGAATCGGCCTCCATATTTGGCCTCAACAAACGGAATCGGCCTCGATAATTAGCCTATACAATCGGCCTCAACAATCAAAATCGGCGTATATAATCGGAATCGGCCTCAACAATCAGAATCAGCCTCGATAATCAGCCTCGGCAATCGGAATCAACCTCGATAATCGAAATCAGCCTTAACAATCGCAATCAACCTTGACGATTGGAATCAGCCTCAACAATCGGCTTCGACGATTGGAATCGGCCTCAACAATTGGTATCGACAATCGGAATCGACCTCGATAATCGGAATCGGCCTCGACAATCAAAATTAACCTCAACAATCGGCCTCGATAATCAGAATCGGCCTCGATAAACGAAATCGGCCTCAACAATCGAAATCGGCCTCGACAAACGGAATCGGCCTCGTCAATCAGAATCGGCCTCGACAATCAGAATCGGTGTCACGCCCCAAACTCAAAAATCGGGCTCACAACATTTTCTATCGCTGAATCCAGCGCCGATAGCCTCCGTAGTACCCCATTCTTGGCTCCCGGCACCCATACACTAGGTTCCGATCCTGGGATGCTACAAGGAGGATTTCTAATCATCAATTTAATTTATAATGAGCATAATCATAAGCATAACCCATGAACAATAACCACAAGAACACCATCACAAAATCCACTATGATAAAAAACTTTAAGTACAATGCGTATGAAAAAGAAATACAATATGATGAAAGTGATAAAAACTCCAGAAGCTTGGCTACACACTCCAACTACGGTGAGGCTATGGTTGCGTCCTGGCCTCACCTACATGCATCAATCATGCATAAGCTTATAGAAAGCTTAGAGGGTGGTGTAAGTGTGTGCGCAATATAAGCGTGCTCAGAATGCAAGGTCAGAGAAATGTGGAATCATGCTGACGGGTACATAAATGCAATCAGCTGTATCAAGGCTATGCGGTGCAAGATATGAATGTTATTGGCCATGTCAAGACCATACGATGCAAGATGCAGTTCAAGCATGTCAATCCTCATCATATATTAGTATAGTTCTCATTCTGGATAATCATCGGGGTCTAGTATACTCTACGCTAGCTTGTCGCCCCTATCCGAACGCACAACCGGGAAAGTGGAAGAGACCTCACTATCCGCCTGCCAATATCGGGCCCGGCTCGTCGATAGTGGACCCATTCCTCAAGCTGGTCAAACTCAACCTAGAAATTGCCCCCTCACTCAGGCGGGTAAGGTCACACCCCTTTCCAATCGACTATGACACAGTGGGAGACGCGACCTACTGGTATACGGCCCTCGTGCGCTCGTGTATCCACTCAGTCTCGACGTTGGAGTCATCCTCTGGTACCATCGGGTTTAGGGATTTTCACCCAAGGATATCTATGACGCCCCATGCTAGAAACAATATTTTGGGTATCCAATCTGGCCACCCACGATGTGTCTGTAGAGGCAATGGCCCTGATGTCACTAGGGCATACAGTAATCATGTCATACAAATGCGAAGTGCATGAATCACACTATTAGTCATGCAACAATCCTGCATGTACCGTGTGCTCGTGAAGGGCGACTCCGCTTATCAAGGAGCCCATAAACAATCTACCCAAAAGCATATGCTATGATCAGTCACTCCTCATATCAAGCATACATATGATGCGTATGAGCATGAATCATGGATCTATACTAAACATATTATATGGTGATGGACTCTGCTCATAACGAAGATGGGCCTAGACGGCCTACACACTACAAGTATGGGCCTATCAATGGGCCCTAGGGAGAGTGATAATGTAGACATTTAACCAACATCATCCAACAATGTGAATGTCAAACCATCATTGCTCCCAAGGCATAGCCCGCTATAAATGTCAACACATAAACCATGGTGGAATCACGTTATAATGGGCCTCATGTACATCCCACTGGGCCTCGACCCATGGGCCTCCAATACATCAAATGGGCCTCATGTACATGGGTCATGTATATATCAAGATGGGCCCCAACAGATGGGCCACAACTACATCAAGATGGGCCTAATCACATGGGCCTTATATTTGTCAAGTGGCCGTATCAATGGGCCACATCAATGGGCCGCATCAATGGGCCTTACGTACATTGCAATGGGCCATAACTCATGGGCCTTGCATACATCACGAGTACAAATCAAGGTGGGCCTCAACAATGGGTCACCCGTATATCAAATGGGCCACACCCAAATATAAGTGGTGATAAGGATTTTCACCATTAAAAGTTCTAAGGTTTTAATGGTGGACGTTCAAACCCACTATTTTCTATAATGTGGTCCACCTGATCCTAGATCTGTCTTATTTTTAGTCTCAAGCCTTAAAATTATTTTTCAAAAATGGATGGACGGCATAGATGAAGTACATACCTCATGGTGGGGCCCACACTAATGGAAGGTGTGGATACAATACATACATCAGTGGGTCCCATGTGGGGCCCACCATAATGTTTATTTTCCACCCAGCCTATTGACAAGGTTACACAAACATGGGGGCCCACTATAATGTTTGTTTTCCATTTGACCCGTTGATAAGGTCATTCAGACCTGGGGGCCCACCGTAATATTTATTTGCACCCATCCTGTTGATGAGGTCACACGGACCAGGGGCCCACCATAATGTTTATTTGCACCCTAACCTGTTGATGAGGTTACACGGACTAGGGGCCCACCATAATGTTTATTTGCACCCCAACCTATTGATGAGGTAACATAGGTATGGGGCCCACCGTAATATTTATATGCAATCCAAACTATTGATAAGGTCACGGGACCTGAACGAATAAGAAAAATAAATCTCGTATTTGATCCGAAACTTCTGCAACCCACAAGGGTTTCAATGGTAGGAGTCAATCCTCACTGTTCATGTGACGTGGGCCACCCAAGTCCCATGTACGACTGATTTTTGGGGCAGCCCATGGCTAGAAGGGGGCCCACTAAATGCACAGTGTGGATATCCTACACACATCATGGTGGGGCCCACGGTCCCTGGCCACCGTCCACAGTGCCACGCGCTGGCGTCCTCTGCCAGCAGCAGCAGCAGTCGCTGCTGTTGTTTCATATATATATATATATTTTGAAAATAATGAATTTCTAGGGTTTTTCATACATGGGGCCCACATCGGTTAGATCCACTCCAGCCATTGGATCCTATGGCTCATTACAGGCTAAATGAGCCCAATATCCAAGGTATTTTGGTGTATGGAAAACTTCAAAGTGTATTTTAACGATAAGAACCCCTATTTTCTACACTATGGCCTGCCGGATAATCTGAATGGCTTCATTTTTCGGCTCAACACCTAAAGTGAGCTGGAGAATGGAATGGACGGTGTGGATTTGATTTTTGCATCAAGGTAGGGCCTACCTAAGTAGCCCACCCAAAAAGCTCTCTTTTTTTGTTAGCTTGTAAGTACACACCCCTATCAGTACACGCACTCCATGTTATCCACGCTCTGTCCAGCGTCCAGAGATGCTGGATGGCATGGATAGAACACAAGCATCGTGGTGGGTCCCACGTGAACGTGGCCCACCATGCATATTTATATTAATATATAATTATAATATATTATATATCATTCATTCCCGAGTGGAACTTCCCACCGTCCTTAGAGTGGACGATATGGATCTCCCTGATATGTGGTAGGCCACACCATTTGATGGATGGAGTAGATTTAACATATTGGTGGGGCCCACTTCATTCTAAGGGAGAGAGAGAGAGAGAAACAAAAATACACGTGAAGGGGAGGGACCCCACCACTATTGGGCCCTCCCAAATACTATGCATACAACAAGTGGGTCCCACAATAAGTGAGACTTAAAAATGAAATTCAACGGTCGATCACCCACCTCTTGCACTCCTCCTTGATCCCTTACCCTCCTTAGCTCCTTGCCTGCACTTTTGATGGTGGTTGATGGATTTTTGATGGTGGGGATGAGAGATGAGAGCGTGGGCCACACTTGTTGTTTGGGAGGGAGGGAGCTTGGACGTGGGATGTTGCTTGGGAGATTTTTGAGAAATGAGGGAGAGAGAAGTGATGGGATGATAAGAATGGGTGATGGGTTGAGTGATGGGTTGTAAGAAAGGGATCGGTGGAGTGATGTGTTGTAAGAAAGGGATGGGTGGAGAGAGAGGGAGAGTTGACTTTGGGAATGGGAGAGATGGGTTGCTTGTACTTGGGTATGGCTTGTACTTGACTTGTACTTGACATAAGTGATTGATTGATTGATGGGACATGTTGTAGAGATTCCCTCAAAATTCGCAATGCGCAGCGTTTTCTTCGAATTGAACGTGGGCTTACATCTTTTGACCTAGGTATCGGATCAGTGCGCGAGTTGCGGCGTTGGAACCACGGCGACGGCGCGATCACCAAAGTACATGTTTCAATTCAAGCCGACGTTGGTATGTGGGACCCGGCTTAGGATTGTGTACAAACGTCGGACACGGGTCAAGGATTGTTGAAATTTGACCGGAAGGACCACGGAAGCCTACGTAACGGTACAGACTAGGATAGGGGTCTTATAATCAGCCTTGATAAACAGAATCGGCCTCAACAATTGGCCTCGACAATCGTAATTGGCCTAAGGGAAGGTCATAATGTGGACATTAAACCGTCATTACCCATCAATGTGGCATTTAACCAACATTACTCCCAAGCAGTGACCTATATAAAGCCAAACATATAGTGGGCTCATAGCCTCACGCAAGGGCCTAATACACATCACTATGGGCCTCACTCATGGGCCACATAATCATCGCATTGGGCCTCACTCACAGACTTCATGTACATCACAATGGACCGTAATACATGGGCCAGAAAATACATCTCATGGGGCCTTACCAAATGGGTCGGAAATACATCACAATGGGTCGCATCCATGGGCTGAAAATACATCACAATGGGTCACATCCATGGGCTGAAAATACATCATAATGGGCCTCGGCACACGGGGCATAAGTTCATCACATCAAGCCTTGCCCATAAGCCTCGAATACATCACAATGGGCCTCGCCCATGGGCCTCGAATACATCACAATGGGCTACAACCCATGGGCTTCAAACACACAATAGGTGGGCCCTACACATGGGCTTAATATAATCAAGTGGGCCTCATACCTGGGCCTTAAATATGTCTCAATGGGTCTCAACCCGTGGGCCCCAAATACATCTCAATGGGCCTCGACCCATGGGCCCAAATAAATCACAATGGGCCACAAATATATCATATTGGGCCTTATACAAAGGCCTCATATACATCACATCAGGCCCTTCCAAATGGGCCCCAAATACAATCAACCGGCCGTATCAAATGGGCCACAATAACACCACCATTCATCCATCTATGGAGATCATTTTAGAGCATTATCCAAACAATGAATCATATCAAAAGATCATCTGGACCATACCACAAATAACAGTGGTGATAGTGATTAAAAGGTCAGTTGGACCACATCACAAATAGTAGTGGAGACAATGATTTCCACTGTACAAAATTTCACAGGGGCCATCATATCATGTATTAAGTCACAAGGACCTGAACCAACCTGAGAAACAAATATCATATTGGTCCAAAACTTCTGTGACCCAAAGGGGTTTCAATGGTAGACGTCCAATCTCCACTGTTTTTGGCAGTGTGGTCCACTTGATAACTAGATCTGTTTTATTTTTATCTCAAGCCTTAGGACGATCTCACCAAATCGGATGGATGGTTTGGATGTAACACATACATCATACGGTGGGCCCCACACATGGATGGTTTAGATCAATGTATACATCATGGAGGGACCCGCAGAACTTGTCACGTCAATACAGCAGCTATGAAGCCGATGGATTCCCACCGTCCAGATGGATGGTGGGATAAAACACATCAGTAAGGTGGGTCTCACGTGGGGCCCACCACATACATATGTACTATATGTATATATGTATATATCTAATATTATATTTATTTATTTATACTTTTTTTAAAAGGGGGTCTAGCGTCCAGACCTGGACGCTGGATGGATGGACGGTGTAGGATTTAGAATACATCCATCAGGTGGGTCCCGTCCCACACGTGCAGTATGTGTGGGTGGGCCCCACGTCCAAGCAGATGGACAGAGGGTATAAAACGCATACATCATAGCAGCCACAGAGCCTGTTGTCGTCACTTGCAGATAAATGGATGGCTTGGATCAATGGATACGTCGTGGAGTCTCACCGTCCCAACAAATGGACGGTGAGGATATACAATTCATACTCTAAGGGGGGCCACCGTCCCTAGCAGCTGGACGTGTGGACTACCACACGTGCAAATGGGTCCCACGTCCAAGGCCTGTTGGACGGTATCATTGATAAAACAATCTATCATGATGGGTCTACACGGTGGCCCACCATCACTAGATCGAACGGACAGATGTGATCTCCCTCATCCAGGTCGGTCAGCAAGGTGGGCCGCTAGTGCTGGACAATGGGCGGCCCACTGCTGGATAGTGGGAACATACAACACACATATTAAGGTGGGTCCATGAGGTGGCCCACCAAGGTTTTTGATCAGCCCATCAACCAAGTAAAAAGATAGAGAGAGAAAGAGAGAGAGACGGTGTTATGGAGGGGCCCCGCCACTATGGGCCCCTCTAATACATACATCATAACATACATCAAGATGGATCCCAGCATAAGTGGGCCCTCAAATCATCAAAACCAAATGCTTATGAACACCCACCTTAGATTTTGGACTCCTCCTTCCACCGATGCGATCTAGAGCTCCAACGGAACGATTTCAACGGTCGAGATAATCTTTGGATGGTGGAGATGGGAGATAGAAAGTGGGCCACACAAACTCTATTCATGGAGCTTGGACGATTGCTCACATGGGTTTGCTTGAGAAAATGGAGTGAAGAGAGAGAGAAAGAGGGGTGATGTAAGGGAGAGAGATGGGTGATGGATGGAGTGATGGATGATGGGTGATGGGTGGTATGGGTTGTGTAAGAGAGAGTTGACTTAGGGATGGCTTGTGTACTTGGGAATGGGATGGAGTGATGGGCTGTACTTTGATTGATTGATGAGATTGATTTGACATTTGATAGAGATTCTCTTGCGCGGCATTTTTCCTCGAACTGAACGCGGGCCCACATCTCCTGGCCCGGGTATCGCCTCAGCGCATGAGACGCGGTGACGGCCCCGTCGCTAGGGTACAAGTCTCAGGTCGAGCTGACTTCGGTATGCAGCACTCAGCTTAAGATCGCGCGCAAATGTCGGATACAGGTCGAGGGTCACCGAAATTCGACCGAGAGGACTGTGGAAGCCTATGGAACGTACAGTCTAGGATACGGGCCTCACAGCCCGCCCTGACAGTAGTTCAGCCTCCGCCTGGCATCCCTATGCTGGCTAATCGACTCAAGGAGGAAGTTATCTCTGTTGTTGCTGCTCCAGAATTGAAGTACATGCCGATGGATGAAGCCCCTACTCAGGGGCCTAAGGGGGCGATCCTAATCCCCTAAGGAAGGAGCTCGATCTGCTCCCGATGCTGGAGCTCTAGTCATTGGGGCAAAGGAGGGAGCCCAATCTGCCACTGGTGTAGGGGTTCCAACCCACGAGGTGGAGGGGAGTGGTTCGACCTCTGAGTTGGGTCCCTTGGTGAAGCTTGCCAGGTGGGCTTATTGCCATGTTAACGATCAGGAGATCCTCACTGCTTCTACCCTTCACCCGATGGACATTCTGTGGGAGGCGGCTGTTGAGGGTCAAATATTGCATATTATCCCCTTTTTATGTCTTGGTTTTATGAACATGATAATGCTTAATGTTCTATTTTACTCATATTTGTGTTACAAGGTGAATTTAAGAGCTTGGATTGAAAAGGGTGATAAAAGCATAGATTTGATGCTCAAGAATCACCAAGCCAAGGAATGGATCTTAGGAAACCAAGATTGAAGAATTCACATGTTAAAGATTCAAGAAAACCAAGTGAGGAATGAAGAGCATCAAAGATTTGAAGTGAAAAAAAGGAATCCTGAAATCGTCCTGAAAAGCATATTCTGAACTCTGGGTCATTTTGTAAAATTACGCAGAGTGAAGTCTATTTTGGAAAACTACATAGAGTGAAGTCTATTTTAGCAAACTACATAAATTTGAGGCGATTTCTAGAGTTTTCCAACTAGGTGCGAAAGTTGGAGTTCCACAACTATAAATAGGACTCCCTAGGATGTTCCTGGGCATTTTCTAGGGTTTAAGGAGTTGAGCAAAAGGGTGGAGAAGTCGTTGTTAAGAGTTTTCATGCTTTCTTCTAGGGTTTTAGATCCAATCATGTCTATGGTTGGCTAAACCTCTTAGCTAAGGCTAAGAGGTGAAGCTTGTAGCATGATGAGATGTTTCTATTGCTTTGATTCATGAAGCTTGTCCCTGTGGATTCGACCTCGATCTTACCGAGATTATTACTACATCGCGACCCTACACTTGGGGTTGTGAACAAGTTTTTGGCGCCGTTGCCGAGGATTGACGGTTGCGTTTTCTGAATTTGATTAGTTTTAGAATTAGGTTAAGATCAGAATTTTTCTACTTTCTATTTTTAGGTTAGGTTTTTTTTAGAATTATTTTATAAACTAACTTAGCTTTCTATTTCTAGGTTTAGAAACTTTCCTTTTTTATTTTTAGATTCAGCGTAGTAGAAAACTATGAACTCTGATCTTAAGCTTAGTTGGTCATGCGTGGTAGATTTTCAGGTGTTCGGCATGCCAAGGATGCAGTAGGGGTCATCCCTCCATGTCCTCAAGTAGATAAGTTCTTGGTCGGCTCGTGCTCATCACCGTGTAGGGGCCTTACCAATTCGGGCCCAGAGTTCCTGAACCAGGTTCCTTAGTATTTTGGAAGGTCCTACGGAGGGCTAGGTCCCCCATTTGGAATCTCCGTATTTTTACTCTGGAATCGTAGAAGCGAGGTACTTGTTGCTGAGCTGCGACTTTCAGTTGAGTCTGCTCCCTTCTCTCTTCGATTAAGTCCAACTCTAAATTCATTTGCTCGTCGTTCTGTTCTTCATTGTAGTGGCGGGTCCGCGCAATTGGGAGTCCTATCTCAACTGGGACAACGACTTTCACACCGAAGGCCAAGGAAAAGGTGTTTCTCCTATGACTATTCGGGCAGCGGTTCAATATGCCCAGTGGACGAGAGAGAGTTCTTCCACCCAGGCCCCTTTAGCTTTTTCGAGCTTAGTTCGAAGGTGGTGCTTAATGATTTTGTTAACCGCCTTGACTTGATCGTTGGCCTGGGGGTGTCGAGGCAACAAGTAAACATTCCAGATTTTGAGGTTTTTGCACATGCCTCGAAATCGTTTATTATTGAACTGTTTCCCATTGTTCGAGATGATCGTGTGGGGGGATTCCGTATCGACATATAATGTTCTTCCAAACGAAGTTTGTGATCTTTTGCTTAATAATGGTTGTCAGGGGCTCAGCCTCGGCCCATTTAGTAAAATAATTGATTGCGACAACTGTGAATCTGCCCTTTGCCAGTTGGCAGAGGGCCGATGATGTCGATTCCCCACTGAGGAAAGGGCCAAGGTCCGGCCATGGGAGTTAGTTTCTCGGGGGGTTGATGGGGTATTGTCATGAATTGCTGACACTTGTCACATTTTCAGGTATGCTGTCTGGCATCTACCTGGATGGTCGACCAAAAATATCCTTGTTGGATAACTTTGTGGGCGAGGGACTGACTGCCGGAGTGGTTACCACAAATACCTTCATGCGTTTCTCTCAAGACATAGTTGGCTACATTAAGTCTGAGGCATCTGAGGTATAGCAGGGAGTATCCTTTTTTGTACAGGACATTTTCAACCATGGTATACCAAGTTGCCCTTGACCGAAGTCTACGTGCTTCTAGTTGATCTTCAGGCAATTTCCCTTCTTTGAGATAGTCTATTATTGGATCCATCCAAGTTGGTCCTGAATCTATGGGGAAGACTGTGCTTGAGTCATCCTCGTAGATGCTTGGATTTGTCAAGAATTCGATTGGGGTCGACTTCGGGATATCGTCCTCCGATGATGAGGCTAACTTTGCCAGCACATTTGCCTTCCAATTTTCCAATCTGGGGATTAGGCTAATATTGCACTTCGGGAATTTGTCGATCATTTCTCGAGCTTTCTGTAAGTAAGCTTTCATCCTTTCCTTTTTAGCATGATATTCACTGGTTATTTAGCTAATGACGAGCTATGAGTCGCTATGGATTTCCAGATGTTGAGCTCTCATTGCTACTGCCAGCTTGAGTCCGGCCAATAAGGCTTCGTATTCCGCTGCATTATTCGACGCTTAGGATTCCAAATCTTAAGGCATATTCGATGCAGGTCTGGTCAGGTGCTTCCAGCACTATCCCGGCCCCGCTGCCTTTAGAGTTAGATGAACCGTCTACATGCGGTGTCCATGTCTGCCCATCTGGCTTGGCCGGCTGGTCTTTAGTTTGTTCGATCTGCTCGTTGGGGCTGGTTATCTAATCGTCCTTAGTCATGAGCTCGACGATGAAGTCAACCACTACTTGGCCTTTGATGGCTGGTCAAGGCTGATAATGGATGTCAAACTCGCTGAGTTCAACTGTCCATTTCATTAATCTCCTTGAAACTTTGGGTTTTTGGAGTACCTGGCGGAGGAGTTGGTCGGTCGGGGCCATGATAGTGTGGGCTTGGAAGTATGGCCAAAGACGTCTGGCTAAAATAATTAAGGCTAGGGCGAGCTTCTCGTTGTCTGGGTACCTACTTTCTACCAGGACCAAGGCCTTGCTGACGTAGTATATAGGCAACTGCTTTCCTCCTTGTGCCCTGATGAGGGATGAACTAACCACGACTAAAGAGACTGTTAGATATAGTAAAAGCAGTTCTCCCTACTCAGGTTTTGAAAGTAATGGTGGTGACCCCACGTATTGTTTGAGTTCTTAGAAGGCTAGCTCACATTCCTCTATCCATTCTGCTTTTTTGTTTCCCTTCAATTGTTTGAAGAAAGGAAGGCATTTGTTTGTAGCTTGGGATACGAAGTGACTGAGTGCAACTATTCTCCCTATGAGGCTTTAAATTTCTCTCGTTGTTCTTGGTGAGTTCATGTCGAGCAAAGCCTGCAATTTTTCAGGGTTTGCCTCTATCCCCCTTTGGATGACCAGGAACTCGAGGAATTTTCCTGAACCGATTCCAAATGCACATTTGCTCGGATTTAATTTCATTTGATACTTTTTGAGGATTGCGAACATTTCCTCTAGGTCAGAGAGGTGATCCTTAGCTTTGATGCTCTTGACTAGCGTGTCGTTAACATAGACTTTCATAGTGCGCCCGATCTACTTGCCAACCATCTTGTTGACAAGTTGTTGATATGTGGCTTCAATATTCTTTAGTCCAAAGGGCATGACTCTATAACAGTAAAGGCCCTTATCGGTGATGAAGGTTATCTTCTACTTGTCATGAGGGTGCATTGTAATTTGGTTGTAGCCTGAGTAGGCGTCCATGAAACTCAAGAGCTCGTGCCCGGTAGTGTTGTCGACAAGCTGGTCGATCTTGGGGAGGGAAAAGCTATCTTTGGGGCAGGCTTTGTTCAGATCGGTGTAATCTACACAGACACGTCACTTTCCATTAGCTTTTTTCACCAAGAAGACATTATCTATCCAGTCTGGATAGTATATCTCTTCCACGAACCCGGTGTCGAGGAGTTTTCTGACTTCTTCTCCAATGATGGCATACCGTTTAGCTTCTAATGCTTTCCTTTTCTGCCTAACCGGCCAGTGGTGTGGGTCGACATTTAGCCTATGAACCATTACATTGGATCGATTCTAGGCATGTCTTGGTGTGACCAAGCGAACACATCGAAATATCGTCAAAGCAGGTTCATTATCTCCTCTCGTAGTGTTGAAGCTAGAGATGACCCGACCTGGAGGGACAGTGCAGGTCGGGTCGGATTCAGCAAGCGGGATTAATATAAGGTCCTCCACAGGTCGCCCTCTCTCGATAGAATCTTCTAGGGGGTCGAGGGAAGTTATGGTCATTACTTGTTGATTTCTCAATGCTAAGAAGTGGCATTATCGAGTTTCTTATTGATCTCCTTTTGATTAGCCCGGTGCCATGGTCAGTTAGGAACTTCATCATGAGGTGGTATATTGACACGACTGCTTGGAAAGTGTTAAGGGAAGGTCGTCCAAGGATGACGTTGTAGATAAAGGGGCAATCGATTACTAGAAAGTCAATCATAGTTGTTGATTGATTTTGCCCTTCTCCTGTGGTGACCGGAAGTTGGATTGACCCTTTCGAGATGATTTTAACCCCTGCAAACCCAAGCAATGCGGTCTTGATAGATCGGAGTTGGGACCTTTCGATACTCATTTTTTTGAATGCTTCGGTGAAGAGGATATCTACCGAGCTGGCGATGTCCACCAAAATTTGAAACACCCAACGATTAGCTATGGTCATAGCTACCATTAGTGCGTCGTCATGGGGGTGGTAGACACCTCGGGCGTCCTCTTTGGTAAAGGCTAGATCGTAAGGTATCATTCTCTACTCTCTCCTAGTGACAAAGATCTGGTGTTCTGAGCCGCAACAGCTGATACTTCAGGCATGGGCTCTCCGAGCTCTGTTTGAGTCGCCTCCCCCGGCGAGTCCGCCGAAGATAGTGTGAATCTCTCTGATGGGTTCGTTGTTAATGGGCTGATCGTTCTTCGAGTCAGCTTGTTCTTCCTTTCTGCAAACATATTCGCGTAGGTGCCCGTTACGGATGAGAGCTTCAATTTCCTCTTTCAAGTCGAACCAATCACTAATTGAGTGACCGTGGTCTCGGTGAAAGTGATAGTATTTTCGCTTCTCCCGCTTATCCGCATTAGATTTCATCTTGTTTGGCTATTTGAGGATACGTTTGTCTTTAACTTCCATAAGAACCCGCTCGGTCGTAATGTTGAGAGGGGTGTATGAACTGAACCTACTGTCAGGTCATCTGGCCGAGGGTTGGCCTCTGGGAGGTTCGTCATCTTTCCTCTTTTTGTTGTTTCTAGTCTAACTCGACTCCTCCTTGCATCGCTTCACCATGTTCGATCTTTCCTTGTGCCGAGCTGCCCTCCGTAGGCTAGCTACTTCCTTAGCATTGGAGTATTTCTGAGCTCTGTAGAGAAGGTCGACTATTGTCATAGGAGGTCTTTTGTCAAGGGAAAAGAGAAACCTTCCTTCTATTAGACCTCCCATTATGGGAGTTAGAGAAATTTCCTCTTAATGTGCCTGTACTTACATCGTTTCTAAGTTAAAATGCTTGATGTAGTCCTTGAGCAACTCGTCTTCCTTCTAAATGATATGGAGGAGGTGGGAAGCCTGTTTGAGGATTTCTTTCCCCCTGATGAAGTTGGTGATGAAGACTTTGCTAAGTTGTGTAAAAGAACTAATTAATTATAGCTTCAATTGTCGGAACCACTTCCAAGCTGCTCCTTTTAGAGTTAGCGGGAATGCACGACACATGACTACGGTGGATGCACTATGCAATTCCATCCAGGCCCTGAAAGATTCTAAGTGCTCGGCAGGGTCGATGGTCTCAGAGTATGGGGCGATCTGAGGCATACATAACCTCAGTGGGAGTTACGCATGCATGATGTCAGCAGTGAACGGAGGCTTAATTTCTTCTAGTGTTGCCTCTACTGAGGTCGGCTTCCAGGGGGTCAGGATATTTGATTGGTAAGCTTGTCGTATGTCGCGGATCTGACCTCGCAAGTCATTGAGCTCGGCTTCCCAAGGGTCGCCGTTTTCATCTATGGCCTTAATGACTACCTCAGGTGCCTTGTCGTGCTTTCTTCTGTCCAACTCATGATGTAGATCAAAAGCTACTAGAGTGGTGGTGGTAGATGCGTGAGAAGGTACCGGCCTTGACGTTCCAAGCTGTCGGCTCTTACGGGAGGAGTAGGCACCTTGGATGGGTCGGAGAGTTCTCGAATCGCCGATCCCTCTACTGTCCTGTTCCCTTGTGTAAGGTGAGGTTGTAGCTGTTTTAATAGCTGCTTCATAGAATTCATGTTATTGTTCAACATTTCAACTTTTTGCTCGAGAGAGACAAGTCGTCCTCGACTCCGAGATAGCTGCTCTGGCCCCGCAGGTGTGGAATTAGCCTGAAGCTGGGAAGAGGAATCTCGGTGGCTGGCGAACTGGTCCGGCGGTGGGAGATCGGGCGCAACAGAGGAAGTGGTAGCCTTCTTCTTCATCTTCGCCATTGTTGAGATACGGTGGGATGAGAACGACTTTCAACGTCATTTCCACATATGGCGCCAAACTGTTGATGCAGAAATCTGGTTAGCCTCCCTGGACTTGCGAACCTGCACAAGGGACAGACAAAGAACACCCTAGCTCATGCAGGGGACCCTCTGATGCCTAAGTCAGGAACCTGGGTGTAACACCCCATACTTTTTAGTACTCGAGTGTTACCGTGTGACCTAACTTACTCGCACATTCACATTCATCCTAAGTATAAATCCGACTGTTGAAAGAAATCCCCACCCATGAATCAAGCCATCAGAGTTTGAAAATAATTATCAAAATTCATTTAGATTGAATCAAGAGCCCTTGGAGACCCTGATGTTTGGGTATGGCACTGATCAGACCGTTGAAGTAAAAGTCAGTTATTGAATTCGAAATTAGTCAGTAGATGAGACCCTTACATCATCTAAACAGGCATCCAACCAACAAAATTAGCTATCAAATTCAATTAGGTATGCTAGAGGACATTGCACTCTTGATGATCTATTCTAAAATAATTCAACACTTCAGATTCATGATCGTCCATTTACCTGAGATGTAGGGTCGTCTAAGTTTTAGAAACAACGTTAATTTTCCTCTAAATTGAATTGAAAATTTTATAACTGTTGGCGATCAATACAATTAGGAACACCAGCCAACAATTTAAAATAATTCAGCCATTATACCTTAAAATCATCCATTTACTAGCTATTAGGTCAAATTGCAAACCTGTTTAGCCATAAAAATTGGCCACCTAACCGTCCATTATGAGCCAAGAAGTGTCTTGACCATATGAGCAACTTTTAGAGACTTTTGACCATTAGACTTTAGATTGAAACCAATTCGACCATTTGATCGTTATGATTAAATGAAATAAGATAAGGAAATAATGGGTATGGCCCACGTATTTATGTAATCCACCTTAAACTAGGACCTTAGGCTCAAGAATTTTAATCATTAAGCTACCAAAATCTTCACACATTAGAATTTCATTAAAAACACTACTTAACCATCCCAATTGAGGCAATCAACCACTAAGTTACCAATAGTTCTCATTTAAGCTCGACCAGGGACCCTTAGGAAACTTGTAGTACAAGTATGATGGCGATCTAACCGTCATGTTGACGGGAATCAGTAAACAGAGCCCAAATCCACCTGTGGGGCCCACCTAAACTTTAGATCTGCCTAATATTTGGCTAAAAGCCCTAAGTGGACTCGTAAAAATGAATGGATGGAGAGGATCGGGAAAAAGAACCATGTGGACCCCACCATCTGCAGTGGGTGTACACGTCACATGTGCAGCTGAGTTGCACTAAACCAAAGGTCGGGTCAAACTACCTTTGACTCGACGTTTCCAAAAACGGGAGGCGTTTCCCGCCTGCTGCCGTTCAAAAACGGGTCGTTGTGCTTTTTCTCCCTTGTTCGATCGTCCTGTGGCCCACCATATCGTCCCAAATGATAGATCCAAACCGTCTATATAATAGAGAGCCCGCATCTGAACAAACCCCACTCAGATCCACACCCTGGAGCGCGTGCGAGTACACACGATCTTCAGCGCAATAGGCGCATGCGTGCGGCTGTTTTGCCGAAAATGGAAAGTTGTCGTTTCTCCATCCGTATGCCAGCTCGGCGATCCAAGTGAGGAAGAATTCCTGCATCTTGGTCGTCCATTCGGTGAATCCTAGCCCTCCATTCCGCACGGTTTAGGGCTCCCTAATACCAGAGAAAGAAAACTAACAGTCGGTTTCCCTGTACTGGCGGTATTCGGAGCTCATGGTAAAGCCGTATCCTGACCATCCACCATCCATTCTACGGTCTAGGATCATTGAAGGAGTTCTACGTAAGAGAAAAATCGATCTTCTTAGGGTTCATATCCATTTCTTGCGGTTGGAAGGAGAAAAACACCCGTTTTTTCCTTCCCTCGAACCCACCATCTAAACCCCTTGGAAGCTTCGAAAAAGCTTATCCCTAAGCTTCCAGGGATCAATCTAAACCAGCTCATGCAGTCAGAATGAAGAAAGAAGCATGGGGGAGGAATCCGCCATTGCCACCCGGTCATCATCCTCGTTTGGAGCTGCACCGAGTCGTCGCGAGTTTAGGGCTATGCTTGTTCGAGTCTGGACTTTGTGAAAGTCCAGAAAGTGGGAGAAAATAAAGAAGATGAAGGGAGAAGAAGAATACGAGGAATGAGAGAGGGAATGGAATTGAGTTGGTGCTACACTGCACCACGACTCGCTGCCGAGTCGAGCAGTGCGGGTTGGATCGACCCTAGGCAATCAGTTACCACTGCTGGACCTTCAGTGGAGAGAAAGAAAATGAAAGGAGAAAGAAAGAGAGAAGCAGATAGAGAGGGAGACGAGCTTGCACCAGTGCCGAGTCGAGCTGAGTCACCTCACTTGAATAGCCGAGTTTGGCTCGAGTTGGGCCTGTTCCAGTTAGGTCGGGCCTGGTTCGGTCCGGTTCACCCCAGGGAAGAAAAGAAGAAGAAAAGGGGAAGGAAGAAGTAGGGGAGTTGAGTTGGGTTGGTTGCTACCGAGTCAACCGGACTTGATTCGGTTTGAGTCACAACTTGAACCGGTTAGTCACCTTGCTGGAATTTTCCAGCAGTAGGTGAGGAAGGAAAAAAAGAGAAAGAAAGGGAGAAGGAAGGAAAGAAGAAAGAAAACTAGAGAGAAAGAAGGAGAGAGAAAGAATAGGCAGGTGGTGCGTTGAGTCGAGCCAACTCGGCTCGAACCAAGTCAACAGATGAGGATTTTCACCTCTTTTCATCAATCAGATTTGTCATTTACTTTCGTTATTAGTATCATTATTATTTTCTATCTGTGTAACAAGTAATGTTATTTTAATGCTAGTAACTAGAAATTTTAATAAACAATATACTGTATTAATTAGTGTTGTTGGTTATAATTCTATTATTAACTATCATCAGGATGATTACTATTAACATGTTATGCTAATATTAATTATTATGGACGAAACTACCATTAACGACATTAGCATGGTGTCCATCACTTGAAAATATTATCTTTAATATAAGTTATACTATTTATTACGATTGTAATACTAATTATTACCATGGTCAAATATTAGTTATATCATTAACATTAAAGTATAACTAGCCATATTATTATTATATTATTTAAGCTGCTCATACATCCTAGTTCTACTCCTAGAATTAAACCCTAGGATGAAAACCCTAAATCTACATCAAAGTCCTAAGTACTCTAAACCCTAGGTTATAATCTAGACCATAGATAGTCTTGTAGGACCTTGAGTTAACCATACAAATTCATAATCTATGGTAGGATCAAAGTCTAAGGGCGTGCGCACTTCTTAATGACATTAAAAGGCGAATCGACAAATAAGGTGATGATTTCTTCCCCTTGAGCTTTCCATTTTTCCATTAGCTTAAGTATAGTTTTATTTTAATTTAAATTGATAATTGATGTCTCCATCTTATAATCATATGTGTAATTGTTGGAATCAAATTGCTAGGTTTCATGCTTAATATTTATCCTGCATATTATCTCATGCTTGTGGATTATTTGTGGATTGCTTATGAAAATTAAACTGGTACATCAGTGGGGAACCCCCACTTATAAATATACACCCATACTTGGGATGTAATCCGACTGGTTGTGATTATAATGGACCTTCGGCTTAGTGGTTATTGAGTGGTGGTTTAAATTGATCAATGATGTGGACCTACCATCCAGGGTTGTTGTGTCCAATGGTTTTAAGGATGGTTTTTTATTGCATGGTTTCGATATTGGCCCTACATGACTTAGTTTTACTAATCGCCCTATGTGGCTTAGTTTTGATATTCACCATTCGTGGTTTTGTTTTGGTACTTGCCCTAGATGGGTTCGACGTTTTATTCTATACAACCTTGCGGTGGTAAGCCCTATATACTGTAATATGATTGGTCACTAGTTGATGGGTTTCCATTAAACATCCTAAGATGGTAGTCTCATGAGCCAGGGACGGTGGTATGGGACCTATGCCAGAGCTGTTAGACCCTTATCCTGGCCCGTACCATTCCGTAGACTTCCGTGGTCCTCTCGGTTGAATTTCGACGACCCGCGATCTGCTATCAGTAGTTGTACACAACCTTGTGTCATGACCCGTATCCCAGAGTCGGCTCAACCTAAGACTTGTACCCTAGCGACCGCGTCATCGTCGCAGTTCCAACACCGTGTATTACGTGCTGAGGCGATACCCAGGCCAAAAGATGCTGGCCCACGTTCAGTTCGAGGAAAACACCACGCGTTGCAAAACCCAAGAGAATCTCTACAACATGTCCCATCAATCAAGTGCACATCAATCACCTCATGTCAAGTACAAGAGCAACCCCAAAGTCAACTCTCTCTCTTACACACTCATACATGTCAAGTACATACCCATCACCCATCACTCACTCCACTCACACCCATCCCCCTCTCTCCTTACATCACCTCTCTCTCTCATTTCTCACTCCACCTCCCAAGCTCCCAAGCAACCGTCCATGGCTTCCAAGGAGAGAAGCTAGTGTGGCCCACCGCCCTACCACTCAATCCCACCATCCAAAGACCATCTCCACTGTTGAAATGCATCCCTTGGAGCTCTAGGATGCATTGATGGAAGAAGAAGTTCAAGAAGATCAAAGGTGGGTGTTCATTGCTTATGATTTTTTATTTAGGGCCCACATGATTCAGGACCCATTTTGTTGTATGTGATGTATTATGGCCCACCTCGGGGAGCTCATAGTGGCAGAGCTCTCTCGCCTCATTGTTCTCTCTCTCTCTCTCTCTCTCTCTCTCTCTCTCTCTCTCTCTCTCTCTCTCTCTCTTTTTCTTTGATTTGATGGCCCACCATTAATGAATATATGTGATATCCACGCTGTCCACTAGTGGGACAGCCTTGCTGAACCATCCAAGGCCACCTTGTTGCATGTTTTTGGGTTGGCTTGGATGGGGAGGAAAAACCCAAATATTAGCTTTATCCAACAGGTGGGCGACGCTGCCGTGAGACCCACCTTTATGGAGCCGAATTGGCTGGTGTACATCCCACGCTTGGCTGCTGGATGTCTCCAGCAAGCCCATGGGCACCGTAGGATGTATGTGTTACACATAAACAGTCCATTTGGAGGACCTCAGCAGCACGCAGCTGCTATGCGTGACGTCGGCAAGTTCCGTGGACCCCACCACGATGAGCGTGTAAGATCCACACCGTCCAACAGAGCTGGGACGGTGGGTCCCACTGCATGATGCCAGCATGTTGAATGTGCCAGACCGTCCGGTCTATGTGGGGCCTACCGTCATGTAGTGTCTTATCCACGACCATCCAGTGGATGGTGGAGTGGAACCCACCATGTTGTATGTGCCTTATCTACACCATCCGTCCATAAGGCCCACTCGTGATGTATGTGTTCCATCCACACCGTCCAGTAGGGGCGGTGGGACCCACCGCAATTTATGCAGCTTACATCCAGGTCGTCCGTCCAGCGTACCTGGACGCTAGACACTGGACGTTGATTTTTTTTAAAAAAAGAAATATATATATATATATATATATATATATATATATATGATATAATCATATTTATATCTGGTGGCCCCACATGGGACCCACCTAGCATGAAATGGATTGGCTGGTGAAAGTCAGCAAGTTCTGAGGGACCCACCGTTGATTGTATGGGTTTCATCCACACCGTCCAGATGACTGGACGGTGGAATCCACCTTAATGTATGTTTTGGATACACACCCCACAGGTGTGGGACCACTATGATGTATGTTTTATATCCACGTGGTCGATCTGTGCGGGACCCACATTGGTATATGCATTCTGTATTCACGCCCTCCATCTGTCAGGACGGTGGGTCCCACTACTGACTGACGTCGGCAAGTTATGTGGGCCATCTGATGTATGGGTTATATCCCAACTGCCCATCTAGTTTGGCAGTAGATGTGGCCCACCTTGGTACACGTGTTCTACGGCCACACAGCTGTCCGTTTTGCTAGACAGGCGGGACCCCCTTTTGATGTATATATTCTATATCTGCACCGCCCTTCTAGACGGTGCTGTGTGGCATACACCATGCTATATGTGTTTCAACTACGCTGTTCATGGCCCCCACCTTGGTATACGTATTATATCCGCATCGTCCATCAGTGTGGACTCCACTGTGATGTATTTGTTTCATCCACACCGTCTAAATGATCTGTACGGTGTTGGACATGTTTAGACGGTGTCGTGGGCTCCACCGCGATGTATGTTGTACCCACGCTACCCCATCCAGTGGGGCCTATTTGCTGCGTATGCGGGGCCCATCTGTTATGTATATTAGGCTCATGTGATGGGGCCCACCTGATGTGTATTTGAAGCCTATTGGTGCGGCCCATGGATGCGGCCCACTTGATGTATATGAGGCCCATTAGTGCGGCCCATTGTTACACCTGGTCTATTCGGTACTATTTTCCATGCTTATGATGATTGAAGCCCTTAAGCTAGACATGGATTGATCATTCATAAGTACGCACCTAACTGACCAGAATCCCAAGACCTTGAAACCTATCTCATATCGACCGCCCCATCGCCGCGATCGTGGAGGTACCACCCGTGCGTCGGTATGATACTCCGTTAGTGAGATACGCCGTGAAGAATAATAAGTGTATCATGTGCGCATGGCACCATGTATTTCATTCCACACATGTGCACAACACATGTCAAGCACACATGTACATGCCACACATGGGTGAGAGAATCTCTACCCATGTGTGTGATGTCACATACCCATACCTCCCATCTCTCATATGCTCCCCAAAGTCAACATCTCTCCATGCCACACCTCATGTATGACATCATCAAACCATGCCATCCCATGCTTCTTTAATCCACCATTAATTACAAATCATGAGTTAATTATCAAAATTATAGCCTAAGCTAATATTAATCACATTAGCCTAACTTAACCAAAAGTTTATCCATTTCTCTATAAATACACTTCCACCCCTTAGCCTTTCACCATTTTTCTACAATTAGAGAGAGAGAGAGAGAGGATTGATCTTGGTGGGCCATCAATCACATCCCTTCCATCCATCTCAACCATTAATTTCATCTCAACCATCCATCTAATTCATCAAGGTGAGTACACCCACCCTACTCATTCTTATTTTATTTTGTTGTGTTTATGTATGGTAGAGATGATGTTAATGATGATGTGATTAATGGTGTGGATGATGAAGATAGTATGATTGATGGTGAAGATAATTGCAATAATGATGATGATGCTATTAATGGTGGGGATGCATAGGAGAAAACATATAAAATTAATTTATTATAGAGTTCATGTGGGACCCATTGATAGTGAGCCCCACCAAAATGTTTGTATGGCATCCAAATCACCCATCCATTGGCCCATTGGGCTGGCCAAACTCACACACACTTACACGTATAAAAAAAAAAGAAGAGAGAGACACTTCCAGCCATTTGATTTAAAGGGGCAGGGGTTGTGGGTCCCCAACGGGCCCCACACGTGATGTATGTATTTAATCCACGTTGTCCATTTAATTTCTTAGCTCATTTTAGCCATGGAGCTGAAAAATGAAGACAATCCAAATCTTAGGTGGCCCACACCATCTAAACTAATGTGTAGACATGGCTAAAGCATATAAAAGCACTTGCTGGGCCCCACCTGAAATTTGGATGCATTTGAAACTTGGATTGGACGCTCCACCATGTGGGACACACATAACAGATGGACTAGATCGTCCTGTTGTGGGCCCCATATATGAGAAACAAAAAAAAAAAAAAAAAACAAAACAACGTTGACGCATGCAGCGTCTCTTTTGACGTTGGAAAGAGGTGGCCCCACCACAGGCCTTAGCTTGATGTATGTCAAACATCAGCGCCGTGAATTTGATGGGTCCCCTCTTGAAAATGGGTCACGCCAAAAATTAACCATACAAAGAACCTAGGTGGCCCACACCATCTAAAATAATGTGTAATCATGGCTAAAACATATAAAAGCACTTGCTGGGCCCCACCTGAAATTTTGATGTAATCGAAACTTGGAATGACCCCTTAACTTAGTGGGACACACGTAATAGACGGGCTAGATCGTCTTGTTATGGGCCCTAAATATGAAATTCAAAAAAAAAAAAAAATAAATAAAAAATTGCAACAGCAATGACGCTGTTGCTGCCAGCGTTGCTGCAGCAATCAGCGTCTCAGTTGACGCTGGAAAGAAGTGAGCCCCACCATAGGCCCCACCTTGATGTATGTCGAACATCAGCACCCTGCATTTGATGGGTCCCATTTAAAAATGGGTCACCCCCAAATTTCAGCCGTACACAGAACTCAGGCGGCCCACACCATAAAAATATATAT